>NC_091998.1:4969103-6169103 GCF_044704955.1 Pristiophorus japonicus | reverse complement strand
TCTACTGCACGGACCGATTGAGCTCACATATCGCAGTGTGGGCTGGGCCCGTGCTGCCCCTGGGCCCTCGCCTCCTCGCCTCTTCTGTCCATACTACACCCAACACCCTTGACACCAGACTGGGGCGAGGAATTTACCAAACATTGGCATCAGGTGTTTTTAGTTGTTCATCCCCCTCCCCTCCCCCGACCGTTACCAGCGACGAGGGAGGTCAGTGCGTGAGGCTGTACACTGAAACACTGATTGAGCCAACAACCTCTTCTCGCTCTTACTCTTGCACGTTCCAAAGTTTCTGTAGCCGGCGCGAGAATTAAGTGGAAGAGAACTGAGCTGTGCGCCTACACTGACAGCGTGTCCCCGTAACCACTGCATCGCCAGCAAATGGGGTAAGGAGTGCAACGAATATGTCTCGGTTCTGTATTGCTGATCCTGTAACCAATGCTGAGTACGATGGCTCACCCTGATATAAAACACTCGTTCCATTACAGCAACCTCAATATATGCACAGCTTGCTCACTAACAGTCACCCTTTATAATGCACTTTGCTGTTTTAGAAGCAGCTTTTCTCAATCTCACACTCAGTTCATCTGATCCGTTATGACGGAATCTTAATTAGATTCGTCCTTCATTACACAAAAATAAGTTCCAGCTCCCGACGTTCTTGAAAAATCAAAATGGTTTAGCCGTTGCAACTCAACTCTGTAATGTCTGGGGATGGAATGCCAATCATTGTATTCCTGTGTGTACGCCAGACTTCTCTAACAGTTTGCCTCCTGGTCCTGGGCGCATTGGGTTCAGAACTGGTCTCCGATCAGTTGAGTCAGCCCTAAGCTTGATGCATTCGAACCGCTTAGACAGCCTGGAGCCTGCCCTGCAATAAACTCTGACTTCAGTGGCGTGCATTGAACCCAATTAAATCGACTCGCATCCTTCTCCAGCCGTGTCCTGCACGGATAGAAACGGCCCAGAGCTCGAGGGTCAGACACAGCAACAACAGGATGGGCCTGTAAACTTCGGCCTCTCTCTGGGTGTGCACAACGCTCGCACGCATCCAGTGCAATTTCCTGTTCTCGGCGCGCAAAGCGCCTGAACCCGGTTTTTCCCGATCTGTCAAAATTTCTTCGACGTGTCCCCGCGAGAAGGTCCTCCGCGGGCAAAGCTTTGGGTTCTTTGCCCAACTCCTGCCCAGCGAATGTCCATCAAACTCTTACGCCTGGTAAACGCAAGCGTAAGGCCTGTTTTTAACCAGTGTAAGAGCTTTAAAAGATAGAAAAATTACATTTTATCACTAAGTTTTATATTAAAAACCCTGCTCATTAAGGTAAGTTTATTTTTAACCCTATTAAAACATATGAATAAAATTTCAAATATTTTTTTTTTCTAAAACATTTAATTACAATTAATTTTAAATATGTGAGGTGTTTTTTTAATTTATGTGCTTTCGGGGCTTTCTCATTGATAGTGATGGGAAGTCCATGCAAACAGAACTCACCATTATTATCAATGAGAATACTCCCTGTTGATTGGCGGTCCAGGCCCACGTGATCTCAGGTTGCGTTTACGTTCCCGGGATACTTGAGCCCCTCCGCTGGGCTGCACATCTCGGCCTCGGACCGCAAGTGTTTGTTCCTCCGGGACCACCAGGTACTTTCGTAAAAATATCTTTAGGTCGGAGGCATTCGCCCGCGGGAAGCCTCCAGCTGCAATTTCTGGCCCATTATCTGGTCATTATCACATTGCTGTTTGTGGGAGCTTGCTGTGCACAAATTGAACATAAAAACATAAGCAGGAGTCGGCCATTTGGCCCCTTGAGCCTGCTCCGCCATTCAATAAGATCATGGCTGATATGATCCTGGCCTCAGCTCCACTTCCCTGCCCGCTCCCCATAACACTTGACTCCTTTATCATTCAAAAATCTATTTATCGCCACCTTAAATATATTCAATGACCCAGCCTCCACAGATTCACGACCCTCTGAGAGAAGACATTCCTCCTCACTTCCGTTTTAGCTGCTGCGTTTCCCACATTACGACAGTGTGACGATACTTCCCAAATACTTCATTAGCTGTGAAGCGCTTTGGGTCATCCTGAGATGGTGAAAGGCGCTATATAAATGCAAGTCTTTCTTTTCCTTTTCTTTCACAGAGCACCAGTACGGTATGTGCTGTGCCCCTGTCGTGCTCCAGCTGCAATGATGAAGTGGGGCAGAAGACAATACAAACACGCACCTGTGTTCCAACCGCCCTCTCCAACCCCCTGATGCCGCAATCTTTGTCGTCACCAGGGGTCTCCGTTCATTCAACCAATGATAAGCAAAACCCCACACAACCAGACTCCCACATGGCCACATTCAGCCATCAGGGGCTCTCCTGTATGCATTGTGATGGAAACCATGACTTCCTGTTGGAAATTCATGATAAAGCAAAGATTTTTAAAAAATCACACCTGAATTGAAAGCGTTTGGATTTGAATGTGACCTGCAAGGTCAGAGGTGGTTAGTATAAGGGAGTGCTGATGGCTGTGAGGTGAACATAGAAACATAGAAAATAGGTGCAGGAGTAGGCCATTCAGCCCTTCGAGCCTGCACTGCCATTCAATAAGATCATGGCTGATCATTCCCTCAGTACCCCTTTCCTGCTTTCTCTCCATACCCCTTGATCCCTTTAGCCGTAAGGGCCATTTCTAACTCCCTCTTGAATATATCCAATGAACTGGCATCAACAACTCTCTGCGGTAGGGAATTCCACAGGTTAACAACTCTCTGAGTGAAGAAGTTTCTCCTCATCTCAGTCCTAAATGGCCTACCTCTTATCCTTAGACTGTGTCCCCTGGCTCTGGACTTCCCCAACATCGGGAACATTCTTCCTGCATCAATCTGTCCCGTCCCGTCATAATTTTATATGTTTCTATGAGATCCCCTCTCATCCTTCTAAATTCCAGTGAATACAGGCCCAGTCTCTCCTCATATGTCAGTCCAGCCATCCCGGGAATCAGCCTGGTGAACCTTTGCTGCACTCCCTTAATAGCAAGAATGCCCTTCCTCAGATTAGGAGACCAAAACTGAACACAATATTCCAGGTGAGGCCTCACCAAGGCCCTGTACAGCTGCAGTAAGACCTCCCTGCTCCTATACTCAAATCCCCTAGCTATGAAGGCCAACATACCATTTGCCTTCTTCACCGCCTGCTGTACCTGCATGCCAACTTTCAATAACTGATGAACCATGACACCCAGGTCTCGTTGCACCTCCCCTTTTCCTAATCTGCCGCCATTCAGATAATATTCTGCCTTCGTGTTTTTGCCCCCAAAGTGGATAACCTCACATTTATCCACATTATACTGCATCTGCCATGCATTTGCCCACTCACCTAACCTGTCCAAGTCACCCTGCAGCCTATTAGCATCCTCCTCACAGCTCACACCGCCACCCAGTTTGGTGTCATCTGCAAACTTGGAGATATTACACTCAATTCCTTCATCTAAATCATTAATGTATATTGTGAATAGCTGGGGTCCCAGCACTGAGCCCTGCGGCACCCCACTAGTTACTGCCTGCCATTCTGAAAAGGACCCGTTTGTCCCGACTCTCTGCTTCCTGTCTGCCAACCAGTTCTCTATCCACGTTAGTACTAAACCCTCAATACCATGTGATTTAATTTTGCATACCAATCTCTTGTGTGGGTCTTGTCAAAAGCCTTTTGAAAGTCCAAATACACCACATCCACTAGTTCTCCCTTGTCCACTCTAGAGCGAGCCCAAGTGTGCCATGTGAATGTAGGATGATGGATTTATAACAGGAAATAATATTTTAATGCTGGGTGGTCACTGTGTTTAAAATAATGGACATGAATTGCGAATTACGACAAGAGTTAATATTTCAATGCTGAATAGTCACTGTGTTTAAAATAATGGACATGGATCCATGACCAACATTACCAATGGGCCAATGCGTTTTTCGATTTAGGGGATTTTAGCAAAGGCTTTTTGAACTGGGGGTGGGGGGGTCGGCGGCAGTGATGTTATGTATTGCTCTGGTACATTAAATGTATGATAAGTATAATGGTGCACCACAGAGGGTGCTGTGATGGGAGACCTGAAAGTACCTGCACGAGGCAGTATAAAAGGCTGCCCACCACACCTGCGGGGCACTCTGGAGCTGTTCAATAAAGGACCAAGGTCACAGCAGTTAGATTAACACCAGACCGTGTGGAGTCAGTGATTTGTGTGCTACATACATCACAGTAAGGTCGTGAAAGGCGCTCTATAAATGCAAGTCTTTCTTTCTTTCTCTTCCCTCATTGGCTTATGATGGTGTCACACATCAGTACAGAAAGAAAATGTTTATTTTCCAAGAAAAAATGAAAAATCTGATTCAAATCGCACAGCAATCGGAGCGAAAGGACTGGATCAAGGAAACCACATCCAAAGACTTGCCTCTTCATTTACTCCAACTGCCCAAAGCTACTCAGTGCTAAAATCTGCTATGCATAAAATGTTTGTTGTTGCGCTCATGTTGTCCAGAACAAAATAACTTTCAGAATTACACGTGAAACAGTCCTTTGGGAGTGAGTGCATTGCAGAGTTTTTGACTCTCAGATCTACAATTGAGTTGCCTTGGTCCTGATGGGGAACAGTATGCACTGTATTCTATTACCATTTCATCACAAAAAACAGACTACAATAATTCAACACGAACCGTCAAACAGAGCACTGTCTGCACTCGAGCTTACTTGGTATAAATCAAACCCAGCCCTGCGTTATGTAATGCACTCCAGCGCAGGGCTAAAACTCTCCATGTGTCACCGTTCACAGATCAGCCTTGGATAACAGCGACATGTTGGGTCTAATCCAGGTGGAGTTAAGTTTTAAACGCTGCGTTTGGGTCCAGGGTGATCTGTATCAATAACCTCTGCAACATGTTGGATTTGGCCATTGGCAATCCACACCCCACCCCACCGCCCCAACCTAGCTGCCGGCCCATGCCCCATCATGTCCTCTATGTTCCAGTTGATGCAGTAATGACCGCACTTCAAAAAAGTACTCTGTTGGCACATAAATCACCCAGTGCCTGGATCCCATGGCACTTTTTCGAAGAGGAGCAGGGGAGTTCTTCCTGGTGTCCTGGGGCCAATATTTATCCCTCAATCAACATCACAAAATAGATTATCTGGTCATTATCACATTGCTGTTTATGGGAGCTTGCTGTGCGCAAATTGGCTGCCGCGTCTCCCACATTACAGGGGCTCGACAGGGTAGATGATGAGATGTTGTTTCCCCTCGTGGGGGAATCTAGAACCAGGGGGCATAGTTTCAGAATAAGGGGTCGCCCATTTAAGATGGAAATGAGGAGTAATTTCTTCTCTCAGAGGGTCAGGAATTTTTGGAATTCTCTACCCCAGAGAGCTGTGGAAGCTGGGTCATTGAATATATTCAGTGCTGAGATAGAAAGAGTCTTGAACTACAGGGGAGTCAAGGGATATGGGGACAGTGCAGGAAAGTGGAGTTGAGGTAGAAGATCAGCCGTGATCTTATTGAATGGCGGAGCAGGCTTGGGGGGCCGTATGGCCGACTCCTGCTCCTATTTCTTATGTTCTTATTACAACAGCAACTACATTTCAAAAACGTGCTTTATTCGCTTCAAAGCGCTTTGTGCGTAATGGCGTAGTGAGGTTGTGAAAGGCGCTATAGAAATGCAAGTTCTTTCTTGTTGCAACGGGTTCTGTTACAGCCACCTGTCACAGAAGCTGTGCTTTTGGTGAAGGACAAGAGAGAGGACTGGGGACTGTTGGGACAGAGGGGGGCGCGGGGGTGTTAGGATGATGGGGTGGTTGGGAAGGACGGCAGAGATTTTTCTGCTGATATTTGCTTCATTCACTTGCTCGACTTGCAGCAGAAGGTTCTCAGCCTGGCCACCTGCCAATGGGACTGGAGAGCCGTATTCCAAGGTGTGTCTGCTGGTGTCTGGGACTGTGCCAGGATCAGAGCACGCAATGGATTCTTCATATTAACCCAACCTTCCTGGATTTCCTTAAACTAAAGGAGGAGACATCCGATCGCCAAGGCTATTGGGCAGCATGGCCATCTTCACAAAGCCAGTGTTGCGTGTCACGGCTGCAGTGATATCTCTCACCCTTTGCAATATTGTTCATTCTCACTGCCTCGTCATTTCTGTCCAACACTTACGCTAAGCTGCTGTGACTGTCGGGATAGTTTGGGAGCTGAAAGAGTCTAGCTAACCCATTCGCAACATGCTCGCTGTTCTACACTGGCACCCGGTCCGGCAACGCCTCAATTTTAAAATTCGCATCCTCGCTTTCAAATCCCTCCATGGCCCTCACCCCTTCCTATCTCTATAATCTCCTCCAGCCCCACAACCCCTCCGAGAACTCGGCGCTCCTCCAATTCTGGCCTCTTGAGCATCCCTGATTTTAATCGCTCCACCATCGGTGGCCGTGCCTTCTGTTGCCTGGGCCCCAAGCTCTGGAACTCCCTCCCTAAACCTCTCTTTCCTCCTTTAAGTAGCTCGTTAAAACCTACCTCTTCGACCAAGCTTTTGGTCATCTGCCCTGACATCTCCTTATGTGGCTCGGTGTCAAATTTTATTTGATGAAGTTCTCGTGAAGTGCCGTGGGAGGTTTGACGATGTTAGAGTTTTGGATGAGCTTAAGTTCACAGAGGATGGAAGGTATGAGGCCAGCCAGGAGAGCATTGGAATAATCAAGTCTGAAGGCAGGAGAGGCAAGGATGAGGGTTTCAACAGCTGAGGCAGGGGCAGAGATGGGCAATATTACGGGCGAGGAAGTAGGGGGTTTGGGTTGTGGTTTTTGTAGCCCGACCTTAGGTGGAACCATGGTATAATAATGCAATGGCAGGGTTATCTTGTTTGAGACAAGACTGGCCAGATTTGATGCATTAGGATATCTTATCCTGCCGACGGAGCTGTGTGATATAAACATCGGTCTCTCGCGTCCAGTGCACAGTTCTGGTCTCCGTATCTCAAGAAATAGAGAGAGCAACTGGAGAAGGTGCAGAAAAGATTTACAAGGACAATGCCAAACTGGAAAGGGAAGATTGAACAGGCTGGGGCTTTTTAGAACAGAGAAGGCCGAGGAGTGACCTGATCGAGCTCCTTAAAATCATGAAGGGGTTCGATAGGGTAGACGTAGAGAAAATGTTTCACTAATAAATCCAATCGGGAATTCAGGAGAAACTTCTTTACCCAGAGAGTGGTGAGAAAGTGGAACTCGCTGTCACAGGGAGGGGTTGAAGCGAATAGTATCGATGCATTTAAGGGGAGGCTGGATAAACACACGAGGGAGAAAGGAATAGAAGGATATGGTGATGGGGTGAGATGAAGATGGGTGGGAGGGGGCTGGTGTGGAGCATGAACACCGGCAGGGTGCGGTTGGGCCCAATGGCCTGTTTCTGTGCCACACATTCGATGTAAATCCGTGCAATCAACAGCTTGCTGAGTGTTCGCTAGTGCTCATCCACTTTCTCCACTTAACCTTCATTCTTGGGGAGTCGGGCCGGACAATTTCCTTTCGTGCAGAAACCCAGAGGCCGAAATTGCCCTCAGCGGGAAATTGGGGAGGGCGCTTTGATTAAACCGGAAATTTACCGCTCAGAGAGTCAGAGGGAAGAACCGGAAAATTGGGCTCTTTAACTCTGACACCGCCTCGCAGCGCTTTGGGTCGCTGTTGGAGGCGGTGTAGGGGCGGCTTTGCGAGGGAGCGGGGGCGGTGTACGTCACCCAGCAGACATGCCGCGTCGGGCTGACGCGTCGCAATGCCCCTCCCCTTCGCTGGAAGGGCGGGGGTGGGGTTAAGCTGCGAGGCCGACGTGGGGCCCACCGGCCTGGTCGAACCAGCGGCCGCCATTGTCGGAGTCGGCCGGCAATGAAAGCAAAATGGCGGCCACGGCAGTGCGCCCTGCCCTTTAAGGGCGGCCGCGCCGTTCAGCCACTGGCAGCTTCCAGCCGCGCAAAGCTGTCGGGGGATCCGACTGGCGGCGGCTGGGCTCCGCGGGGCAATTTCCCCCCCCCCCCTCCCCCGCGGGTCGATAGGGGGTCGACGCGCCGGGCGGAGCGGAAACACGAGTGCGCGGCAGAAACCGCTCCAGCCGCCCCCGGCTCGAGGGCAATTGCGGATGGGTCGCGCCCACCCCCCCCCGCTCCGCCCTATTACAGGCGGTAACGGGCCTTAAAGAAGGGGCCAATTCCCCCGCCCCTCACCTCCCACCCCTAAAGCTTTCAAGGATTGGACGTGAGCTAAACCTACATTCCAAAATACACCAAGCACGCAGCTAGTGTATCAGCTTGTGTAGAACCAAATGATTTAGGAGTGTGAAAGGTGAGTGTTTAGCAAAAGCGGAGATTCCTAATAACACTCATTTGAATTCTTGGAATAGCTGCGATCAGGAATCCACACAATGGCCCATTTACTTAAACCTTGCGCAGGGTAAGGAATCTAACAAAAAAAAAGAGTGGATTCGGCCCTTAGAGTCTGATTGAATTACAATGCTGAACTCTCAGCATTTTGCAGTCACACATAATTCCAAATAACGCAGTTGTTTTGAAAATGAAACAAGGGGAATATCCAGTGTCGCTGTTGACAGTGAGTTTGAGCTTATGTTGTTGCAAAGAAGTGGGATGCATGAATCGGGGGGAGGTGTAACTTGATTTCAGCCGTGGCTCAGGGGGCAGCACCCTCGCCTCTGAGTCAGAAGGTTGTGGGTTCAAGTCCCACTCCAGGGACTGGAGCCTATCAATCTCGGCTGACGCTCCCAGTGCAGTGCTGAGGGAGTGCTGCACTGTCGGAGGTGCCGTCTTTCAGTTGAGACGTTAAACCGAGGCAGGCCCCACCTATCCTCTCAGATGGACATAAAAGATCCCACGGCACTATTTTGAAAAGGAACAGGGGAGCTATCCCCGCTGTCCTGGGCCAAATATCTATCCCTCAAACAACATAACAAAAACAGATTATCTGATCATTATTGTAATGTGTGTACCTGTGAGAATGTAAACCTGGGGGGCGTCTGGACCGCCATGTGGGGGCTGCCTGTCTTTTAGCAGGAACTCATCAGGGTCTGGAACAAAGTCGCCACCAAGCGCAGCTCTCCACCGTCTGGAGTGGCGGCAGTCCTGCAGGAGCCATAGCTCAAGAATCTGTACCTCCACGACCGCGGTTTTAGGTGGCAGGCGGACGAGAGGGCTGTGTTTGGCAAGGTGACCAGGGTCAGGAAACTACTGGATGGCGGAGGAGCGAGCTGGACGGCGCCTGAAGAGCTGGCACGGGCGCCTATGCAGGGCCGACGTCCGCCGCGCGGCCAATGCCATCGAGTCGCTAAAAATAGCGCTGGGTGCGTCGAGGAGGCTCAAGCACGTGGGGCAATCCCGTCTGAACTGACCCCCGTCCGGACGGAATTCCTCATCGGCACCAAGCCCCGAAACCTCCCTCGGGAGCCAGCGCCTCACAACTTGAGCCTCCTCGGAGAAATCCCCTCTGTGCCTTTCAGTTCCGCGCGGAGGGGTTTCCTGTACGGGCTGCTCCTGCACACTCTCAACTTTGCCATCCTCGCCTGCCGTCCGGACACGCCATGGCGTACCATCTTGCCGTCCGGAGGAGGTGGGGGTCCCCAATGGAGTGCTCTCTAGCAGGAGTCCTCCCTCTATTTATTGGGGACTTGGCCTGGAGGGTGGTGCATGGAGCACTCCCGTGCAACAGGTTTTTAAGTCGGCTCACCGACTCCCAGGCCGCCTGTAATTTCTGCGGTCTGGAAGAGTCCGTGTTCCCTGTGTATGTAGAGAGTGTGAGGGTGCAGCCCCGATTCCAATATTTGAAGGGGCTGCTCCTCAAATTCTAGCTGCACTTCAGTCCCACACTCCTGATCTTTGGGCACCCTGTGCGGAGGGGAGCGGGTAGGTCCGAGGGCCTCCTCGTAGGCCTGCTCCTGGGCCTGGCCATGGTCGCCATCAGCCGGTCCAGGCAGCGGGTGGATGAGGAGTTCGTTCAGCCCGACTGCCTGCCTCTCTTCCGCAGTTACGTTCGAGCCGGGGTGTCCCTGGAGATGGAGCACGCGGTGTCCACCGGTACGCTCGCGGCCAACACTTCCTGGCAACCAAATTTTTATTTGATCCATTAATGTCAAAAGTTTCATTTGCTTAATTGGTCGGTTTTAGTGCCCCTTTAGTAGGGGGGCACTTGATTTATAGTTTTGCAAAAATAGTTGTAGAGCTGTTGCAATGTGAGTGGCTTAGCCAGTCACGTGATGTTCACAAGACTCAATAAAACCCCAGCCAGTTGGGTTCAGGGGATCCACGATGAGGCGGGTGGTTGTGAGCCTGGTGGATGAATCGGTAATGTGTAGTGTGATTGTTAAACATTTGCTAATAAACCAACTCGTTCTTAATAGCAATGTGTTGCTGTGAATTCTTCAGCAAAGACCCCATGAAGCAAATACATTACAATGATCACATTGCTGTTTGTGGGAGCTTCCTGTGCGCACTCTGGCAGTCCATGGGATCGTCCATTTAAAAATAGCGGCGATCGGAGCCCACTCTCCAGCCGTTACCACCCAATCTCGGCCAGTTAAAATCGGCCCCTGGCTGTATTTGTTCCAACGTGCTGAGAGAGGGCAGAGCACCATCAATGGAGCAAGTAAAGACGAGAATTACTGTACAGTATTGGCAGCACAGAAACATAGAAACATAGAAACATAGAAACATAGAAAATAGGTGCAGGAGCAGGCCATTCAGCCCTTCTAGCCTGCACCGCCATTCAATGAGTTCATGGCTGAACATGAAACTTCAGTACCCCCTTCCTGCTTTCTCGCCATAACCCTTGATCCCCCGAGTAGTAAGGACTTCATCTAACTCCCTTTTGAATATATTTAGTGAATTGGCCTCAACTACTTTCTGTGGTAGAGAATTCCACAGGTTCACCACTCTCTGGGTGAAGAAGTTTCTCCTCATCTCGGTCCTAAATGGCTTACCCCTTATCCTCAGACTGTGACCCCTGGTTCTGGACTTCCCCAACATTGGGAACATTCTTTCTGCATCTAACCTGTCTAAACCCGTCAGAATTTTAAACGTTTCTATGAGGTCCCCTCTCATTCTTCTGAACTCCAGTGAATACAAGCCCAATTGATCCAATCTTTCTTGATAGGTCAGTCCCGCCATCCCGGGAATCAGTCTGGTGAACCTTCGCTGCACTCCCTCAATAGCAAGAATGTCCTTCCTCAAGTTAGGAGACCAAAACTGTACACAATACTCCAGGTGTGGCCTCACCAAGGCCCTGTACAACTGTAGCAACACCTCCCTGCCCCTGTATTCAAATCCCCTCGCTATGAAACAGGCCATTCGGCCCAGCGGGTCCGTGCCGGTGTTTATGCTCCACACCAGCCTCCTCCCATCCCTCTTTATCTCACCACAAATTCAACAGCGGGCCACAAAAGGAGATATTAGGGCAAAGAGGTAGGTTTTGGTTTTAAGCAGCGTCTTAAAGGAGGAAAGTGCTTCCTGTGCCGCAGTTCAGAGAGGCAAGGGTTAATCTACGCAAGGTAACCGGGGTGAGATGCATCACTCGACTGCGAGAAGTTTCCTTTGAACTGCAGCGAGCGAGGAGGAAGGGCTGGTGGTAACACGTACTGCGATGAGACAGGAGATGGAAATGGAAAGATGCCCCAGGCACGCGTTGCATTTCCATTACCATGGAAACAATCAGGCCTCTGGGACACCAGCGCATGTTTCACATCCCCCTGAGTGCTCACACTTGGCTGTAGCGGTCTGGAAAGTGGCAGCCTGATCTACCAACGTTTGATGTTAGCCTGGGGTAAGGAAGGTGGGGGACGGGAGGGGAAATGATATATTTGGAGAGTTCAAAGATGTGGATCAGTCATACATGCTCGAGTATGAAAACTCACTTTGGTTTTGCTTTCAATTCTGATGTCTTTCTACCTGACAACTCCAAACAAAACACATTTTTCCAACAACATAGGTCTTTCCCGGCATCGATAGCTGATGAACACGACCATCACCCACCATGCTGCAGTGTGTACCGTCTACAAGATGCACTGCAGCAACTCGCCAAGGCTTCTTCGGCAGCACCTCCCAAACCCGCGACCTCTACCGCCTAGAAGGACAAGGGCAGCAGGCGCATGGGAACACCACCACCTCCACGTTCCCCTCCCAGTCACACACCATCCCGACTTGGCAATATATCGGCCTCGATTTCAAAATTCTCATCCTTATTTTCAAATCCCTCCATGGCTTCACCCCTCCCTATCATTGTAATCCCCTCCAGCCTCACAACCCCTCCTGATAACTTCACTCCTCTAATTCTGCCCCCTTGAGCATCCCTGATTATAATCACTCAACCATCGGTGGCCGTGCCTTCTGTTGCCTGGGCCCCAAGCTCTGGAACTCCCTCCCTAAACCTCTCCGCCTCTCTATCTCTCTTTCCTCCTTCAAGATGCTCCTTAAAACCGACCTCTTTGACCAAGTTTTTGGTCACCTGCGCTAATTTCTACTTCTGTGGCTCAGTGTCAAGTTTATTCGTTTTGTCTTATAACACTGTTACTACGTTAAAGGCGCTATATAAATACAAGTTATTGTGCTCCCATCGCTCATTCTGATGGAACGTTACCTCAATATTTACCTCAACAGATTTCCTATTAATTGTTTTATTGTTCTCCTGAGAAAAAGCCCCATTTTTACTCATCACTCCTCATAGCCAATGCCTTTACATTCCTGATCTCATCTTAGTAAACCTCTTCTGAACTCCCTCAGGATCTTGGGGGGAAAAATTTGGTACTGATCCCGGTTTGACCGCTGCGAGCCGGCAGAAGTCTCGCCGCGGCAGTGAGATTGGGGTTGCCGCCCCCGTGAGGAAGCCGTCCGGCGCTCCACTTCCTCTCGGGGTCGGGACTGCGGCGCTAACGGTGGGAACTTACCAGCGCTACATTAAAGGGGAAGGCACACCGTCGACTCTGTACCGGGGAGAAGGGGGCCATCGCTTCACCACCGGGGACAGCAGCCCGGCACGGAAGCGGCACGGACCCCGCCGTTTCAGGAGGCCCCCCCCCCCAACATACCATTTGCCGCCTTCACCGCCTGCTGTACCTGCATGCCAACTTTCATGCCAACAGGCGATACCTTCACCGAGTCCGTTAAGCCGACTCAGGCGAACTCCAGCTATTTACAATATACATCAATGATTTGGATGAAGGAATTGAGTGTAATATCTCCAAGTTTGCAGATGAGACTAAACTGGCGGTGTGAACTGTGAGGAGGATGCTAAGAGGCTGCAGGGTGACTTGGACAGGTTAGGTGAGTGGGCAAATGCATGGCAGATGCAGTATAATGTGGATAAATGTGAGGTTATCCACTTTGGGGGCAAAAACACGAAGGCAGAATATTATCTGAATGGCGGCAGATTAGGAAAAGGGTAAGTGCAACGAGACCTGGGTGTCATGGTACATCAGTCATTGAAGTTTGGCATGTAGGTACAGCAGGCGGTGAAGAAGGCAAATGGTATGTTGGCCTTCATAGCTAGGGGATTTGAGTATAGGAGCAGGGAGGTCTTACTGCAGCTGTACAGGGCCTTGGTGAGGCCTCACCTGGAATATTGTGTTCAGTTTTGGTCTCCTAATCTGAGGAAGGACGTTCTTGCTATGGAGGGAGTGCAGCAAAGGTTCACCAGACTGATTCCCGGGATGGCACGTCTGACATATGAGGAGAGACTGGATCGACCGGGCCTATATTCACTGGAGTTTAGAAGGATGAGAGGGGATCTCATAGAAACATATAAATTTCTGACGGGACTGGACAGGTTAGATGCAGGAAGAATGTTCCCGATGTTGGGGAAGTCCAGAACCAGGGGGCATAGTCTAAGGATAAGGGATAAGCCATTTAGGACTGAGATGAGGAGAAACTTCTTCATTCAGAGAGTTGTCAACCTGTGGAATTCCCTAACGCAGGGAGTTGTTGATGCCAGTTCATTGGATATATTCAAAAGGGAGTTAGATGTGGCCCTTATGGCTAAAGGGATCAAGGGGTATGGAGAGAAAGCAGGAAAGGGGTACTGAGGTGAATGATCTGCCATGATCTTATTGAATGGTGGTGCAGGCTCGAAGGGCCGAATGGCCAGTCCTGCACCTATTTTCTAGGTTTTTATGAATGTGGTGAATTCGGACAGACTCGGCTTAATTTTCTGTCGGGCCAGCCCGAGCCCACTGCCCGGAATTCCAAACAGGTACTAAGTTTGTAACCTCTGGCCTCCCTACATGAAAGCAATGACTGACGGGATGTTATGCACAACGTTTCTGCTGGATGCAATTTCCTGCAAATGACGATGGGGAGAAAAATGCACGTTTTAGTAGATCAGTAAAAACCTGCACAGATGGCCCGCTGGGCCTTTGGTACTGGGCACAGCAGGCAGTCAAGAAGTTCACTACTTATTTGCCGTGCAGACTCTGTGCAGCAAAAGAGAGAGCAACTGCAGATAGGCAGATGCAAGGGAAGATTTTAATGAGCTCTGACAGTGTCTAAATGTCAAAAGGCCATTGGAAATTGGAGGAGTCACATGATGTGCTGTCAAAGCAACCACATCGCAGAATCACGGCGTCTAAAGCAACCCAGTCCACACGTCGCTTTAGCCAGTTCCTTGTTCCGAGAGATGCAATCGCCCAGACCCCCTGAGACTATTTATATTTGCTGAGCAGCCCCAAGATGTTTCAGAGCCCTCTGCCCACCGGACTCCCAAGTAATGGAATAGGCCGCCTTGCGCAAATTGCTCAGATCAACCGGTCCGCAACTTGCTCACAGCCGTCGGCCCCTTGCGTTCCACCCACAGCCAGCTCTCACGGGTGGCTCATGGCAGCAGGGCAAAATCCAGCTTCATCAATCCCACTTTAAACCCGAAGGCACTCGTACACACTGATCTCATTACTTCCGACGTTGAGCAGAGAAAGTACGCTGGCTGGATGTCAAAGACTTGCATTTATATAGCACCTTTCCCGACCTCAGGATAGATCACAGCCAATGAGGTGCTTTCTGAACTGCAGTCACTTTTGTAATGCGGGAAACGCGGCAGCCAATTAGCGCACAGCAAGCTCCCACAAACAGCAAAGTGATAATCACCCAGATAATCTGTTTTAGTGATGTTGATTGAGGGATAAATATTGGCCCCAGGACACCGGGGATAACTCCCCTGCTCTTCTTCGAAATAGTGTCATGGGATCTTTTACATCCACCTGAGAGAGCAGACGGGGCCTCGGTTTAATGTCTCATCTGAAAGACAGGCACCTCCGACAGTGCAGCGCTCCCTCAGCACTGCACTGGGAGTGGGACTTGAACCCACAACCTTCTGACTCAGAGGAGAGTGTGCTGCCCACTGAGCCACAGCTGATACTAAGGAAAAGAGGGAGGTTTTAAGGAGCGTCTGAAAGGAGGAGAGGGAGGTGGCGAAGTTTCGGGAGGGAATTCCAGAGCTTGGGCATGACCCCCGATGGTGGAGCGACTAAAATCAGGGATGCTCAGGGGTTGGAATTGGAGGAGTGCAGATATCTTGCTGGGTTGTGGGGTTGAAGGAGGTTACAGAGATAGGGAGAAGGATTTGAAAACCGGGATCCAAGTCACTCCAAGCTCTCAACAAAACCAAGTCTTTACCATTTGCCACGATGCTCATTCACATGTCAGCACTTGCCAAATGCACACTTTGTCTTCTGGCCAGTTAAGAGGTAGTTGTACAGATCTGTGCTCCCAGCATTGAGCCTTACATCGGGATTTCAGTTGCACTCATCTCCCCTCCCTCTGAGTTTCTACCCATTAAAGTTAATGGGCAGGAAATTGTGGAAGCACATGGAGAATTCCTGATGGCCACTGCTTCTCATCGGAAGTGTAAAATTATCTGTTTAGCGTCAGGAGTTTAAACTAAACAGATGGAGATTCAGGGGCTACAGGTTCACGATTCATCAACTCGGCCTTCCTCTCAACACTGAGCCTTGCTGGGGGTGCTGGACCAGCGAATCAGCCCCGACGTTCAACAGAGCCTGTTGGGTTCCTGCTTCAGCCCTGTCAACCAATCATGTCATTGGCATGTCAGAGACGATGGACTGTCTCTCCTGCAGTGCTGTTAACTTGCCATTGCCTCCAGTAGCAAGTCACCCAATCAAAAACAACTTGTATTTATATAGCCCCTTTAACGTGGTGAAACATCCCAATGCACTTAACAGGAGCATTATGAGATAAAAACTTGACACCGAGCCACAATTAGCGCAGGTGAGAGGTCGGTTTTAAGGAGCGTCTTGAAAGAGGAGAGAGAGGTAGAGAGGCGGAGAGGTTTAGGGAGGGTGTTCCAGAGCTTGGGGCCCAGGCAACAGAAGGCACGGCCACCAATGGTTGAGCGATTATAATCAGGGATGCTCAAGAGGGCAGAATTAGAGGAGCGCAGACATCTCGGGGGGTTGTGGGGCTGGGACCCAGAGATAGGGAGGGGCGAGGACCCTGGAGGGATTTGAAAACAAGGATGAGAATTGCCAATCGCTTGACTTTAGACGTCCCAAGGGACAGAGTGACACAATGTGTCCTTTCTTGGCTTCTCTTGCCTATTGCAAACTGTTCTACGCATTCACCGTTGCATCTGATCACTGCATGCTGATTTGCATACAAAGCTTGTGAAAGAGCAATGAGACGTTTAGGAAAACCCATTAATAACAGGGCAGCAAGTAGTTTCAGGTGGCTGACTGATTTGAAAGCTTGAACTTGGGAAGGTTCCTAGTCGAGTTGGTTTTGGGCAGATGATGTCAGAGGTTGTGGTGCGGGTCGCTACTTCACCAAATCTGCCGTAGGATACGTGCATCTGCCATTGGCCAAGTGACTGGAAGAAGCAAGGGTTTGTAGTATGGAGGGTGTGCAAGAGAATTGGTGGAGCGCAGAGATCTCGGATGGTTGAAGGACTGGAGGAGGGTACAGGAACAGGTGGCAATGTGAAGCTGAAGTAAGCTTGTGGAAAATAATGGAGGGCTTTGTGTTAGGTATGGAAGAACTCCATAAGACTGAGTACTGTGAGCTAAAACTGATGTGACCGTAGTCTCTTTAATACAACTCCAGAGTGCCTAAGCAGCATGGCAGACAACCTTTTACACTACCTTGCACGAGGTGTGCAGGTGACCCTAGGGCCTCCAACAGTTGCGCCCTCTGGTGGCAAGTCTTACACAGTTACAATGTTTACATACATAATACTTTGAAAAGAACAGATAGATAGAACGCCATTTGTAATGTATGCACCTGTGAGTATGCTCCCAAGTTTGTAGCTAAACAGCGCTGGGCCCTGACTCCGTTAGGTGTGTCGAGGAGACTCAAGCACGTGGGGCGATCCCATCCGAACTGACCCCCGTCTGGACGGAATTCCTCATTGGCGCCAAGCCCCGAAACCTCCCTCGGGAGCCGGCGCCTCACAACTTGAGCCGCCTCGGGGAAATCCCCTCCGTGCCTTTCAGTTCTGCGCGGAGGGGTTTCCTGTATGGACTGCTCCTGCACACTCTCAACTTTGCCATCCTCGTCTGCCGTCCGGACACACCATGGCGCAAAACCTTGCCGTCCAGAGGAGGCGGGGGTCCCCGATGGAGTGCACTCTACGCGGGAGTCCTCCAACTGTTTATCGGGGACTTGGCCTGGAGGGTGGTGCACGGAGCAGTCCCGTGCAACAAATTTTTAAGCCGGTTCACGGGCTCCCAGGCCGCCTGTAATTTCTGCGGTCTGGAGGAGTCCGTGTTCCACATATATGTTCAATGTGCGAGGTTGCAGCCCCTGTTCCAATATTTAAAGGGGCTGCTCCTCAATTTCTGGTTGCACTTCAGTCCCACACTCCTGATCTTTGGGCACCCTGTGCAGAGGGGATTGAGTAGGTCCAAGGGCCTCCTCGTAGGACTGCTCCTGGGCACGGCCAAGGGTGCCATCAGCCGGTCCAGGCAGCGGGCGGCCGAGGGGGTCATTCAGCCCGACTGCCTGCCTCTCTTCCACGGTTACATTCGAGCCAGGGTGTCCCTGGAGATGGAGCACGCGGTGTCCACCGGTACGCTCGCGGCCTTCCGCGAGAGGTGGGCGCCGGAGGGACTGGAGTGCATCATCACCCCTGGCAACCAAATTTTACTTTGACTTATCGGTTCTAGTGCCCCTTTTAAGGGGGACACTTGATTTATAGTTTTACTTTTAATAATTGTAGAACTGTTGAGTTGGGAGTGGCTTAGCCAGTCATGTGATGTTCACAAGACTCAATAAAACTCCAGCCAGTTGGGTTTGGGGGATCCACGATGAGGCAGGTGGTTGTGAGCCTGGTGGATGAACCGGTAATGTGTAGTGTGATTGTTAAACCTTTGCTAATAAATTAACTGGTTGTTAATAGCAATGTGTTGCTATGAAATCTTAAGCAAAGACCCCATGAAGCAAATACATTGCGCCACGGTAAATATATAATTATTACCCGGCAATAATTAAATGGTGACTATCAGTCAGTCAGCTTGCTGCAATCACGACACAATTATTAATCCTGCAGGGTGGGCAGGATCATATTTAACTAAACTGAACGATCTCTCCTCACATTTACTGGCAGCCCAAAAAAAACAAAACCCCAAAGGATATTTTATCTCTCTATTAACGAAAAGGGATTGCATCTCCTGGGTGTCTGCCAATCACACTTCAGATGTCACACATGCACAGTTCTGAGTCACACATTAAAAAGTATTAAAATTACTGCCAGTCTGACCGCTAATTGACCCGCCCAGCCGTGGAGACAGTCAGCCTCTAACTGACCTGGGCAAGACAAACTTCTTCTTCTTTCGTACGGTCATAGCAAAACAAATCAAACGCCAATATCCAAGTAGGACATCCAGGCCAAAGCTTCCAGTGCAACAGCGTGGATATCTTGCAGGTTGCCTGCGAATTCCCTGTGAGGGCAGTGCTCGATAATGTGCTCCAGGGTCTGATTAGGAGCTCCACAGTCACATGATGGGGATGCTTTGATTCTCCATCTATGGAGAAGGTGGCAGCATTGACTGTGATCGGTTCTGAGCCAGTTGATGGTTGTCAATCATCATCATCATAGGCAGTCCCTCGGAATCGAGGAAGATTTGATTCCATTCTAAACATGAGTCCCTAGGCGGCTGAACAGTCCAATACGAGAACCACAGTCCCTGTCACAGGTGGGACAGATAGTCATTGAAGGAAAGGGAGGGTGGGACTGGTTTGCCGCACGCTCCTTCCACTGCCTGCGCTTGGTTTCTGCATGCTCTCGGCGATGAGACTCGAGGTGCTCAGCGCCCTCCCGGATGCACTTCCTCCACTTGGGGCGGTCTTTGGCCAGGGACTCCCAGGTGTCGGTGGGGATGTTGCACTTTATCAGGGATGGTTGTCCACTGTTTGCGAGGAAGGTTTGATCCTTCAGGTTGTACTGTGGGCTCCTCGATAAGGAATCCATTCCGTGTGTCACAGTACATGTCATGCTCTTGAAGTATTAGCAGCAGAATAATACTTTAAGTAGAATACGACCATTGGCTTGAGGAGCAATGGGTGTGATCAGCCAGGATTGTTCGACATTGTGATTACAAGACTGCAAGTGGGTCCATAAATGACATGGCTGTCGTAATAGCGACGAGCGATTTTGTACTCTGTCATTCTGGAACATGTCTTCCGGATTAAATGTTAAACCGAGGCCCTGTCGGCTTTCTCAGGTGGATGTAAAAGATCCTACTGCACCATTTCGAAGAAGAGCAGGGGAGTTCTCCCCGGTGTCCTGGCCAATATTTGTCCCTCAATCATGACCAAAACAGATTATCCGGTCATTATCACATTGCTGTGTGTGGGAGCTTGCTGTGCACAAATTGGCTGCCACGTTTCCCACATTACAACAGTGACTACACTCCAAAAGTACTTCATTGGCTGTGAAGTGCTTTGGTACGTCCCGAGGTGGTGAAAGAGGCTATATAAATGCAAGTCTTTCTTTATTACTTCTATTTGAAGTGTTGGGAGCATCACTTCCATTTTGCATGGGAATGGTAACGTAGTGGTTATGTCACTGGACCAGTAATCCAGAAACTGGGACTAATGATCCAGAGACCCGAGTACAAATCCCACCACGGCAGCTGGGGAATTTAATTCAATTAAATAAATCTGGAATAAAAAGCTAGTGCCCTGTGTCAGTAATGGCGATGAAACTCCTGGATTGTCGTAAAAACCCATCTATATAAGAACATAAGAACATAAGAATTAGGAACAGGAGTAGGCCATCTAGCCCCTCGAGCCTGCTCCGCCATTCAACAAGATCATGGCTGATCTGGCCGTGGACTCAGCTCCACTTACCCGCCCTCTCCCCGTAACTCTTAATTCCCTTATTGGTTAAAAATCTAGCTATCTGTGACTTGAATACATTCAATGAGCTAGCCTCAACTGCTTCCTTGGGCAGAGAATTCCACAGATTCACAACCCTCTGGGAGAAGAAATTCCTTCTCAACTCGGTTTTTTTAAATTGACTCCCCCAGTATTTTGAGGCTGTGCCCCCTAGTTCTAGTCTCCCCGACCAGTGGAAACAACTTCTCTGCCTCTATCTTGTCTATCCCTTTCATTATTTTAAATGTTTCTATAAGATCACCACTCATCCTTTCTGAACTCCAACGAGTAAAGACCCAGTCTACTTAATCTATCATCATAAGGTAACCCCCTCATCTCCGGAATCAGCCTAGTGAATCGTCTCTGTACCCCCACCAAAGCAAGTATATCCTTCCTTGAGTAAGGTGACCAAAACTGCACGCAGTACTCCAGGTGCGGCCTCACCAATACCCTGTACAGTTGCAGCAGGACCTCCCTGCTTCTGTACTCCATCCCTCTCGCAATGAAGGCCAACATTCCATTCACCTTCCTGATTACCTGCTGCACCTGCAAACTAACCTTTTGGGATTCATGAACAAGGACCATCTTGCCGTCCGGAGGAGGCGGGGGTCCCCGATGGAGGGCACTCTACGCAGGGGTCCTCCCACTATTCATCGGGGACTTGGCCTGGAGGGTGGTGCACGGAGCAGTGCCGTGCAATAAATTTTTAAGCCGGTTCACGGACTCCCAGGCCGCCTGCAATTTCTGTGGTCTGGAGGAGTCCGTGTTCCATGTTTTTATTGAGTGCACGAGGTTGCAGCCCCTGTTCCATTATTTGAAGGGGCTGCTCCTGAAATTCTGGCTGCACTTCAGTCCCACTCTCCTGATCTTTGGGCACCCTGTGCGGAGGGGAGCGGGTAGGTCCGAAGGCCTCCTCGTAGGACTGCTCCTGGGCACGGCCAAGGGTACCATCAGCCGGTCCAGGCAGCGGGCGGTCGAGGGGGTCGTTCAACCTGACTGCCTGCCTCTCTTCCGCTCTTACATCCGGTCCAGGGTGTCCTTGGAGATGGAGCACGCGGTGTCCACCGGTACGCTCGCGGCCTTCCGCGAGAGGTGGGCACCGGAGGGACTGGAGTGCATCATCACGCCCGGCAACCAAATTTTAATTTGATTTTACGTTTTAAAGTTTAATTTGTTTTCATTGCTGGTGCTTTTAGTGTCCCCCTCCCCTTTTATAGGGGGCACTGGAAAAATTTGATTTTAGCGCCCCAAAAAAAACCAAAAAAAAAAAAGGGGGCCTTGAAAATGTCTGCTGTGTCACCCAGGCGGGTGGCATGGTTTTAATGTTTATGTTTATTTTCAGGTAAACTCAAAAGAGTTTCATGCACAAGGACCCCCAGGTCCCTCTTCACCGCAGCATGTTGTAATTTCTCCCCATTCAAATAATATTCCCTTTTACTGTTTTTTTCCCCCAAGGTGGATGACCTCACACTTTCCGACATTGTATTCCATCTGCCAAACCTTAGCCCATTCGCTTAACCTATCTAAATCTCTTTGCAGCCTCTCTGTGTCCTCTACACAACCCGCTTTCCCACTAATCTTTGTGTCATCTGCAAATTTTGTTACACTACACTCTGTCCCCTCTTCCAGGTCATCTATGTATATTGTAAACAGTTGTGGTCCCAGCACCGATCCCTGTGGCACACCACTAACCACCGATTTCCAACCCGAAAAGGACCCATTTATCCCGACTCTCTGCTTTCTGTTAGCCAGCCAATTCTCTATCAATGCTAATACATTCCCTCTGACTCCGCATACCTTTATCTTCTGCAATAACCTTTTGTGTGGCACCTTATCGAATGCCTTTTGGAAATCTAAATGCACCACATCCATCGGCACACCTCTACCCACCATGCTCGTTATATCCTCAAACAATTCCAGTTAATTAGTTAAACATGATTTCCTCTTCATGAATCCATGCTGCGTCTGCTTGATTGCACTATTCCTATCTAGATGTCCCGCTATTTCTTCCTTAATGATAGTTTCAAGCATTTTCCCCACTACAGATGTTAAACTAACCGGCCTATAGTTACCTGCCTTTTATCTGCCCCCTTTTTTAAACAGAGGTGTTACATTAGCTGCTTTCCAATCCGCTGGTACCTCCCCAGAGTCCAGAGAATTTTGGTCGATTATAACGAATGCATCTGCTATAACTTCCGCCATCTCTTTTAATACCCTGGGATGCATTTCATCAGGACCAGGGGACTTGTCTACCTTGTGTCCCATTAGCCTGTCCAGCACTACTCCCCTAGTGATAGTGATTGTCTCAAGGTCCTCCCTTCCCACATTCCTGTGACCAACAATTTTTGGCATGGTTTTTGTGTCTTCCACTGTGAAGACCGAAGCAAAATAATTGTTTAAGGTCTCAGCCATTTCCACATTTCCCATTATTAAATCCCCCTTCTCATCTTCTAAGGGACCAACATTTACTTTAGTCACTCTTTTCCGTTTTATATATCTGTAAAAGCTTTTACTATCTGTTTTTATGTTTTGCGCAAGTTTGCCTTCGTAATCTATCTTTCCTTTCTTTATTGCTTTCTTAGTCATTCTTTGCTGTTGTTTAAAAATTTCCCAATCTTCTAGTTTCCTACTAACTTTGGCCACCTTATACGCATTGGTTTTTAATTTGATACTCTCCTTTATTTCCTTGGTTATCCACGGCTGGTTATCCCTTCTCTTACCGCCCTTCTTTTTCACTGGAATATATTTTTGTTGAGCACTATGAAAGAGCTCCTTAAAAGTCCTCCACTGTTTCTCAATTGTGCCACCGTTTAGTCTGTGTTCCCAGTCTACTTTAGCCAACTCTGCCCTCATCCCACTGTAGTCCCCTTTGTTTAAGCATAGTACTCTCGTTTGAGACACTACTTCCTCATCCTCAATCTGTATTACAAATTCAACCATACTGTGATCACTCATTCCGAGAGGATCTTTTACTAGGAGATCGTTTATTATTCCTGTCTCATTACACAGGACCAGATCTAAGATAGGTTGCTCTCTTGTAGGTTTTGTAACATACTGTTCTAAGAAACAATCCCATATGCATTCTCTGAATTCCTCCTCCAGGCTACCCCGTGCGATTTGATTTGACCAATCGATATGTAGGTTAAAATCCCCTATGATGACTGCCGTTCCTTTTCCACATGCCTCCATTATTCCCTTGATTATTGTCCGCCCCACCGTGAAGTTATTATTTGGGAGCCTATAAACTACGCCCACCAGTGACTCACTCATGTCCTTTAGGGAGGGAAATCTGCCACCCTTACCCGGTCTGGCCTCTATGGGTCTGTGACTCCAGACCCACAGCAACGTGGCTGACTTCTAACTGCCCTCTGAAACGGCAGAGTGAGACATTCTGTTGTATTCAAGGTGGCGGCTCACCACCACTTTCCCGAGGGCAGTCAGGGATGGGCAACAAATGCCGGACTTGCCGACGACCCCCACATCCTCTGAATAAATAAAACAGAAATCTCGTGCTGGTATTAAACTGGTGAAGAATGCCTCACGTCAGTATTGTGAACATCTGTTGTCAAGTTCGGGTTTGGCAGCACATATTGTTGTACTGATGTTTTATTCATATTGAAATAAAAGAGACTTTAAACATCTTTGGGCCAGGGAGCTGAGGAAGGAGACGACACAACTGGTGAACTCGATATTAAAAGGTGCCAGCTGCAGATTTGAGTGCTTCTTAATTAAAAGGCGTTTTCACGGGTCCATGTCCCGGGAGAGGTACCTCCGTCACCACTCGCTCCGAACATTTCTGTCAGATGCCACTACCTGCAGTTCTGTCCGGCTCTGGTGTGAAAGCGAAGACTTGATTGCTTCAGGGAAACACAGTTTCCGGGGAACCTGGCCACTTGAACTGACACTGCTAGAGTCGAGACCTGAATCTCATTGCATAATTGTCGGTTTACAATACTGTCATCCTCTCAAATTCTGTGCCGTTTATATTGAGGGGTGCAGTTAACAGAGAGAAACTTCTTATAGAATCTGTTATACAACGAAGTGCCTCAAATCTGGCACCAAGCTCATGGTCTACAGGGCTGTAGTGATGCCCGCCCTCCTGTATGGCTCAGAGATATGGACCATGTACAGTAGACACCTCAAATCGCTGGAGAAATACCACCAACGTTGTCTCTGCAAGATCCTGCAAAGCCCCTGGGAGGACAGACGCACCAACGTCAGTGTTCTCGATCAGGCCAACATCCTCAGCATCGAAGTACTGACCACACTCGATCAGCTCCGTTGGGCGGGCCACATGGTCCGCATGCCCGACACGAGACTCCCGAAACAAGCGCTCTACTCGGAACTCCCGCGCGGCAAGCGAGCCGCAGATGGGCAGAGGAAACATTTCAAGGACACCCTCAAAGCCTCCCTGATAAAGTGCAACATCCCCACCGACACCTGGGAGTCCCTGGCCAAAGACCACCCTAAGTGGAGGAAGTGCATCCGGGAGGGCGCTGAGCACCTCGAGTCTCGTCGCCGAGAGCGTGCAGAAACCAAGCACAGGCAGCGGAAGGAGCGTGCGGCAAACCAGTCCCACCCACCCTTTCCCTCAACCACTGTCTGTCCCACCTGTGACAGAGACTGTAATTCCCGTATTGGACTGTTCAGCCACCTGAGAACTCACTTTTAGAGTGGAAGCAAGTCTTCCTTGGATTTCAAGGGACTGCCTCTGATAATGATAGTATTTACAGCACTGACACAGGCCATTCGGCCCAACAGGTCCGTGCCGGCGTTTTATGCTCCGCACCAGCCCCCTCCCACCCCTCTCCATCTCGCCCCTTAACACATCCTTCTATTCCTTTCTCCCTCGTGTGTTTATCCGGCTTCCCCTTAAATGCATCGATACTATTCACCTCAACCACTCCCTGTGGCAGTGAGTTCCACATTCTCACCGCTCTCTGGGTAAAGAAGGTTCCCAAAGAAGGGTCACAGACGTGAAACGTTAACTCTGTTTCTCTCTCCACAGACGCTGCCCGACCCGCTGAGATTTCCAGCATTTTCTGTTTCTATTTCAGATTCCAGCATCCGCAGTATTTTGCTTTTGTGAAAGAAGGTGGATTTATTGGTGACTATCTTATATAGTCATGCCCCTTAGTTGAGGGCTCCCCCATAACTGACCCTCATGCAGTGCCCTCATGACCAGTCCATTCTGATCGGCTCCTATAACTGAGGCATGCAGGGGAATAAATTGTAATGTGTCTGAGAAAGGAGATATTCTTTCTACTGCTGTTAAGTTTTAACTGGTTCTATATTGAGTTGTTTTCTCTCTGAACGATCCCAACCACGATGAATTACTTTTAAAGAGCAGCAAGTCCCGTTCACCCATCACCCCTGTGCTCGCTGACCGATGCTGACTTTCAGTCCCTGAGTGCCTCGATTTTAAATTCTCATCCTCGTGTTCACAACTCTCCTCGCCCCTCCCTATCTCTATAACCCTATAACCTCCTCCAGCCCTACAACCGCCCCACCCCCTTATCCCCCCACGCCCCGAGATCTCTGCGCTCCTCCAATTCTGCCCTCCTGCACATCCCCAATTTTCATCGCTTCACCATCGGTGGCCGTGCCTTCAGCTGCCTGGGTCCCAAGCTCTGGAACGCCCTCCCTGAACCTCTCCGCCTCTCTCCCTCCCTCTCCACCTTTAAGACGCTCCTTAAAACCAACCTCTTTGACCAAGCTTTTCGTCAACGAGCTTTTGGCTCGTGTGTTAATTTGTTTTGTTTGATGATGCTCCTGTGAAGCGCCTTGGGACGTTTTACTACGTTAAAGGCGCTATATAAATGCAAGTTGCTGTTGTTGCAGACAGAAGACAACATTCATTTGGAAACCGGCTGCTATTTTGATTGGACTATTTCTGGGTCACAGCACGGCGATGCTCTCCGAGCTGTGAGTGCCTCTACCCGTCCTGCTCTCCTCCCCGAGGTGATGCTGACATAGAAGCATAGAAAATAGGTGCAGGAGTAGGCCATTCGGCCCTTCGAGCCTGCACCGCCATTCAATAAGATCATGGCTGATCATACCTCAGTACCCCATTCCTGCTTTCTCTCCATACCCTTTGATCCCTTTAGCCGTAAGGGCCACATCTAACTCCCTTTTGAATATATCTAACGAACTGGCCTCAATAACTTTCTGCAGTAGGGAATTCCACAGGTTCACAATTCTCTGAGTGAAGAAGTTTCTCCTCAGCTCGGTCTTAAATCCTTACCCCTTATCCTTAGACTGTGAACCCTGGTTCTGGACTTCCCCAACATCGGGAACATTCTTCCTGTATCTAACCTGTCCAATCCCGTCAAAATTTTATATGTTTCTATGAGATCCCCTCTCATTCTTCTAAATTCCAGTGAATATAAGCCTAGTCGATCCAGTCTTTCTTCATATGTCAGTGCTGCCATCCCGGGAATCAGTCTGGTGAACCTTCGCTGCACTCCCCCAATAGAAAGAATGTCCTTCCTCAGATTAGGAGACCAAAACTGCACACAATATTCAAGGTAAGGCCTCACCAAGGCCCTGTACAAGTGCAGTAAGACCTCCCTGCTCCTATACTCAATTCCTCTGGCTATGAAGGCCAACATGCCATTTGCCTTCTTCACCGCCTGCAGTACCTGCATGGCCACTTTCAGTGACTGATGTACCACGACACCCAGGTCTGACTCAGCCTTTGCTCTTGCCGTCTCACTGCAGGGCAAGCGTGTGATTGCAAACTGGTCTCCTGGGCAATGGGGAAGGTGAACGCTTTGCTTCTGACGCTTGCTGCAGCGCAGCCTCACCTTGTCCCCAACAACTCTCAAAAGTAAATCCACTCCGTTAGCGAACTCTTCGGGTTGGAAGTTCGCCCCGTTGCTGCCGCTGCTCGCGCCGGGAGGGGCGGTAATGTCGGCAGAAATGGTTTCCGGGCAGGCGGCCAGCTTCTGGCGCCCTGCCGGGATATTCGGTGCTGCGTTTGCGGGGGAAGGGGTGGGGGGGTGGCAGGGAGCTGTACCGCCCGGGAGAGGCGAGCCAATGTGCAATGCGCCATCGTTCTGAAATTCGTTTTCTGGGGAATCCATAGCGCCCAGCAGCGCGCCCTAGTGGGCCCGCCTGGGAAAGCGGGCGGTTCGAGCTGCAGCGACCCCAGTGAGGGAAGGAATGTCGACCTGAGGTAAGCGTGATTATTCTTGGGAGGTTTGTTTTGCAATTTATGCTTATGTGGGGTGAGCAAGGTATTGGGAATGTTTTTGGTTTGTGTTGCCGATTTATTTTCCCCAGGGAAGCCTCGGTCAGGGCGCTCCGAGGCCGGCTGTTTAGCTCGGTATTTTCAGTTGCCCAGCCGGCCTAGCGCCCTGAGAGCGGTGTCCAACGCCTCGCTTAGCGCTCCGCCCCACACTCAGGGCCCAGCTGACGAATTTTGCGGCTGCAGATGCAAATCATTTCCCGGCGCAAAATTTACCGCCCTGCCACCATTACCGCCCTCATTAACCACCAACCAAATCTCCACCCCTTCATCTCTTCCCAGGAGCAATCCAGTTAGAGAGTCACAATTGTTGCAGGAGTTTTGTAAGAAGGAAAGGTTGAAGCACAGTAGAATTTACAATGCTACCAAAAGTCTTAATCGCCCATCTCTTCGAGATTTCAGGACGCAAAAAAATAAGGTGCGTTGCACAGATTTTGGTAACATGATTTTTACGATTGGAGAATGGAATGTTGAACATGATACAGCCATTCCAATTCATTATTTAACGTGATTGCTGCTGGAACTTACACTTTTAGCGATGTGTGGGGTTATCAAGACACTGGTTGTTATATCGAATATCACTTGATATCGCACTGCTGCTTGTTACAGGAGCTGTGGTGACCGTGATCAGAATGATTTATTCAACCAACATCCTGTCTTTAATAGCGTGGCATTGTGTAGGATATCACGTTGAAATGTTTACTCAGGCCGGGGCGATAGATACAGTCCAAAAACAGATGATCTGGTCATTAATCAGAACATAAGAAATAGGAGCAGGAGTCGGCCATACGGCCCCTCGAGCTTGCTCTGCCAGTCAATAAGATCATGGCTGATCTTCCATCTCAACTCCACTTTCCTGCCCGATCCCCATATCCCTTGATTCCTCTAGACCCCAAAAATCTATATTCAGAGACTCAGCATCCACAGCCCTCTGAGGTAAGAGAATTCCAAAGATTCACAACCCTCTGAGTGAAGAAATTCCTCCTCATCTCTGTCGTAAACGGCCGACCTCTTATCCTGAGACTGTGCCCCCTCGTTCTAGACACTCCAGCCCGGGGGAAACAACCTCTCAGCATCTAGCCGATTTTCAACGCTCTACCATTGGCGGCCGTGCCTTCTGCTGCCTGGACCTTAAGTTCTTGAATTCCCTAAGTTCTGGAACTCCCTCTCTAAACCTCTCTGGCTGTCTCTCCTCCTTCAGGAGATTCCTTAAAATCTACCTGCTTGACCAAGCTTTTGGTCAGCTGTCCTAATATCTCCGTTATTTGGTTTGGCCTCAAATTTTGTCTCCTCCGTCCCTACAAGCCTTTGAGATCTCTGCGCTCCTCCAATTCTGGCCTCTTGCGCATCCCTGATTATAACTGCTCAACCATCGGTGGCCGTGCCTTCTGTTGCCTGGGCCCCAAGCTCTGGAACTCCCTCCCTAAACCTCTCCCTTTCTACCTCTCTCTCCCCCTTTAAGACGCTCCTTAAAACCGACCTCTTTGACCAGCATTTAGTCACCTGTCCTAAAGTGTTCTTCTGCGGCTCATGTCAAAGTTTGTTATATAATGCTCCCGTGAAGCGCCTTGAGACATTTTACTGCGTTAAAGGCGCTATATAAATATAACTTGGTGTTGTTGAATGTCCCTTTAATTTTCCATTGTTATTCAATTTGTTTTTAGCACGACTTTTCCTCATCATAAGAATTGGCCTGTAATCGCTATTGCTCCTTGCATGCATTTAATTCCAGTGCTTTCCATGACCAACGCTGTATCTGTTGGCGTGAGTTTAATTTTGAGTAGTTCATCGAATAAAAAGGGCCAAAGTTCTCAAAGTTCGGTGGTTTAATGTTGGTATATTAGAAAATACTCTGAGTTGTTGTAAGCTCTCTGTTCTACAATGCAAGTTGCCTGGAAATGCAATGATCCAAAACTGTTCCCTGCTGATACAGGGCAGGAGATAATCAATATACATTTTCACAAGTTAGGGAGAAATTTTTTTTACTTTTAAATAAATGACCATCCAAAATTCAGAGATACTAAAGGAATTTTTGCCTCATTTAGGGTGGGAGCTTGCTGTGTGCAAATTGGCTGCCGCATTTCCCACATTATAACTGTGACTACACTCCAAAAGTATTTAATTGGCTATAAAGCGCTTTGAGACGTCCGGTAGTCGTGAAAGATGCTATATAAATGCAAGTCTTTCTTTCTTTTTGGATTTCTCAAATTACGGCTCCCAGGGCAGCTGTGACTTTTACTTTTATTAGTTCTTGGGATGTGGGCATCGCTGGCAAGGCCAGCATTTATTGCCCATCCCTAATTGCCCCTTGAGAAGATGGTGGTGAGCCGCCTTCTTGAACCGCTGCAGTCCGTGTGGTGAAGGTGCTCCCACAGTGCTGTTAGGGAGGGAGTTCCAGGATTTTGACCCAGCGACGATGGAGGAACAGCCGATATATTTCCCAGTCAGGATGGTGTGTGACTGGGAGGGGAACGTGGAGGTGGTGGTGTTCCCATGCGCCTGCTGCCCTTGTCCTTCTAGGTGGTAGAGGTCGCGGGTTTGGGAGGTGCTGCCGAAGAAGCCTTGGCGAGTTGCTGCAGTGCATCTTGTAGATGGTGCACACTGCAGCCACGGTGCGCCGGTGGTGGAGGGAGTGAGTGTTGAAGGTGGTGGATGGGGTGCCAACCAAGCGGGCTACTTTGTCCTGGATGGTGTCGAGCTTCTTGAGTGTTGGACCTGCACTCATCCAGGCAAGTGGAGAGTATTCCACCACACTCCTGACTTGTGCCTTATTTCCCACATTACAACAGTGACTACCCTCCAAAAGTACTTCAATGTTGTAAAGCGCTTTGAGACGTCCAGTGGTCGCTATATAAATGCAAGTCTTTCTTTCTTGTAGGCTACTGGGAATTGACGCATCGAATTCAGCACATTGTGTCCGATTTCCCGCCCATAATGGAGTTTGTGTGAGGTTTTGATTTCCTCCATGGGCTGAATAGCCAATACATCCTCCTGTCCCGTGAAGCTCTGTGGCACATGTGGCAATTTACCGGGACATCCCAAAATATCGAAGCACAGTGGCCATTATGGAGGAATAGTTGCCTTTGAAACAAGGTGCAAAGATTTCTGCCAATAGGGGTGGTAGATGTTTGGGATTCTCTTCCCCCAAAAGTCCATGTATGCTGGGGGACAACTGGGGCTTTCAGAACTGAGATCGATAGATTTTTGTTGGGTAAGGGTATCGAGGGATATGGAGCGAAGGCGGGAACATGGAGTCGAGGAGCAGAGTAGCCGTGATTTAATTGAATGGTGGAGCAGGTACGAGGGGATGACTGGCCTCCTCCTCCTCTTCCTATGATTTGCAGCATTAAAGCTTTACATAAGTATGGACTGTACTTGAGGGAAATACAAGAATATTAGTTAGAACTGAGAAAAAGCCAGGCTGTAGTTTAAGCTCCTCAACAAGATTTTGCGAGGGTTTACTACTTGTAGTAAAACTGAATCATCCACATGAAATTGAGTGGACATTTCTTCTCTTGTATTAGTGCTGACACCAAGGTGCTCAGATCTGGCAGTGCAGGGTACATGCGTGCTGTGCTGTTATGCATATATTCCCGAGAGTTTAGAAGAAAGCTTCCTCTGGCTGGGGAGGCTAGAATCAGGGGTCACTGTCTCAGGATAAGGGGTCGGCCATTTAGGACTGAGATAAGGAGGAATTTCTTCACTCAGAGGGTGATGAATCTTTGGAATTCTCTACCCCAGAGGGCTGTGGAGGCTCAGTCTTTGAGTATATTCAAGACGCAGATCGATAGATCTTTGCATTCTAAGGGAATCAAGGGATCGAGCGGGGAAAGTGGAGTTATCAGCCATGATCTCATTGAATGGCGGAGCAGGCTCGAGGGGCCGTATGGCCGGCTCCTGCTCCTATTTCTTATGTTCTTATGCAATCTCTGGGACCCGGGTGTTCAGAGTGCAGCCTGGATGCAATAGATGAGAATCTCTCCCTGCACCCCCCCTCTCTCTCCCCCCTCCTTTCTCTCTCTCCCCCCTCCACCTCTCTCCTCCTCCCCACCCACCCCCCTTCCTCCTCTCTCTCTCTCCCCTGCCCTCCCTCTCCCCCACCCACCACCTCTGTCTCCCTCTCCACACCCCCCCCCCCATCTCCCTCTCACTGTTAAGGGGTCCCTCTCACTTCCCGGAACCGCCTGCCTCGGAAGCTGTGCTGTTGGCAGCTGGGGGAGAAGGTCGCGTTTGCAATCGCGTTCCCCAGTGGCCTCCTGTGAATTTCCATCTGGAGGAGGCACGATGCACACCTTGCCCGAGGGGTTGTGATCCTGCGAGGAACGCTCCACGGATGGCAACATTCCTTTCAGCGGCGATTCATCTGCAAGAGCGCACCAGGAACCAGCAAGGTTTACCGCAAATCTTCCCATTTAAATCAAGGGCTGGATTTTCCGGCTTCCCCTGTGCTCCGTTTTACGCCCCGGAGCGGGGGCAATGGCGGCGGCGAGGGGTTCTGGGCGGGCGGTCAGCCTCCAGCGCCCCGTGGCGATCCTTGGGTCGGGTTTAGCGGCAGCGCGGAGCAGCACCGGCCCGGAAGAGTTGCGTCCGGTGTGCAACGCCCCCGATCGTGACAACGGCGCGAGTTTCGACTCCCGCCCGACCCGCGCGCCCTGCAGTGACCGCCTGGGACAACCATCCCGACAGCGGAGAGGTGAGTAATGGACTCGCGGTAAATGTGAAAGTTTCTTCTTTTAACTGTTTTTTTGCGATTTATGTTCTGGTGGCCTGGGCAATGTTTAGGGAATTTTTTTTTAGGTTTCTTTTGTCTTCCCAGGCGCCTCTGGGAGCGCTCCCGGCCTGGCTCTCCAGCTCGGGAGTTTCCCATCCTAGCGCCCCGCGAGAGGTGTACAACGCCTCCCTTAGCGCTGCGCCCCCCGACTCAGGGCCCAGCTGCCCAATGTTCCTGACTGAGGCGCAAACTGTTCCCGGGCGCTAACTTTCCCGCCCCGCCGTCATTTCCGACCCGGAAACATCAAAGCCGAAAGTCCGTTGTTTCGAAGCTGCACTGTTAAAGAACTCCCTTGCCCGCTGAGTTTTGAACGCGACCTTAACCGGTGCAAACAGATCGCTACAGCGCTACGCGCAGTGGATCAAAATAACAGCAGCAGAAAAGACGTTGCAACTTTCAAGGCGAATAAATCATCCGGCAAACGAGGCCGTAAGCGCTTTGGTAACCTCGAGCTGTCCTTTGCACAGGGGCGAGTGCAGTCAGGACACTCCAAGCTTTGTGTAACCGCTGACTGTGTACAAAGTAAAACACAAGTGTGCAGTAGTGCCTCCGCGTGCCTGATTAATGCCCATTCAGAGAGCACTCTGTGAGAGCGGCAGAGTCTGGAACCGCACAGCAGGACTTCAACAACTTCGGGGCTTTGAGTGGTTTGTGTATCGCGAGCCGACCGACCAACGAACAGTGAGGAGAGCTTTATTTTTAAAACAACAAGTGCAGTAGGTTTTGCTCCGTTGCCGTAGGGAATGCTTGGCAGAATTAACAATTACCGCACATTAATCCTTGCAGCCCTGGCTTCTAGCAAGGTGCCCTAGATAGAGTGGGTAGGAAGGACCTGTTTCCCTTGGCAGAGAGGTCAATAGCCAAGGGGCATAGCTTTAAAGAAATTGGTAGGAGGTTTAGAGGGGATTTGAGGAGAAATTTCTTCACCCAGAGGGTGGTAGGGGTCTGGAACTCACTGCCTGAAAGGGTTAGGGTTAGGGTTAGGGTTAGGGAAAGGGTGGTAGAGGCAGAAACCCTCACCACATTTAAAAAGTACCTGGATGTGCACTTGGAGTGCCGTAACCTACAGGGCTACGGACCGAGAGCTGGAAAGTGGGATTAGGTTGGATGGCTCTTTGTCGGCTGGCGTGGACACGATGGGCCGAATGGCCTCCTTCTGTGCTGTAAGTTTCTAGGTTTCGATGATTATAGTTTTCACGTATTAAGTTCAATTGTCAGCATTCCGTCATTCCGGAGCCCAGACCCACACAAACAGAGCTGATGCCATTTGAGGGCTGAGTCGCCAACTCTGACTGGACGTATCGCTGGAGGATTCATCACATGACCTCTCGCCTCGCCCAATCAGACCCCTACCTCCAATGTTTCAACGACCCGGTGGTTTTTCCCGCGGGTGTTGCTTGTGGTAGTGTCCTGGACGTTAATCTCCAATTCCTGGAGTCTCCAGGCAATCCTGGAGGGTTGGCAACCCGTGTTTGAGGGGTGGCAGTGATCTGGCCGTTTGTGGCACTGAAGTTGTTGGATTTATTCACACGTTCTGGATATTCATTTATTTTGCGTGGAATTGTATCAACAACTGCACATCTTTGCCTCGTGTAATGCAGCAAGATTTCAAAACCCTACTCTCGTTAAGCATTTCATTCCAGCTTCACCAGCCCGTCAACCCTCCGAGATCTCGGCGCTCCTCCAATTCTGGCCTCGTGAGCATCCCCGATTTTAATCACTCCACCATTAGTGGCCGTGTCTTCAGCTGCCTGGGACCTAAGCTCTTGAACTCCCTGAACCTCTCAGCCCCTCTCTCCTCCTTTAAAACGCTCCTTAAAACCTACCTCTTTTGCCAAGCCTGTCCTAATGTCTTGTTTTTCAGCTCGGTTTCAATATTTCGTCTGCTAACTCTAGTTCTATTTCATGCTGGCACTGGCCTGGAACTGTTTGATGGTACAGTGTCGAGGGAGCTTAACTCTGGCTCTCTCTCAACCTCAACTGGAGTATTGTGCCCAATTCTGGGCACCGCACTTTAGGAAGGATGTGAAGGCCTTAGAGAGAGCGCAGAAAAGATTTACGAGAATGGTTCCAGGGATGAGGGACTTCAGTGGTGTGGATAAACTGGAGAAGCCGGGGTTATTCTCCTTGGAGCAGAGAAGGTTGAGAGGAGATTTGATCGAGTTGTTCAAAATCATGAGGTGTCTGGACAGAGTAGAGAGAGAGAAACTGTTCCCATTGGTGGAAGGGTCAAATTTAAAATTCTTGCTCCGGCTTTTCAATCCCTCCGTGGCCTTGCCCCTCCCTATCCCAGTTACCTCCTCAAGCCGTACAACTGCCACCCACCCTGAACTCGCAGCCTACATAAGGATGGTCCCAGGGATGAGGGACTTCAGTGACGTGGATAGACTGGAGAAGCTGGGGTTGTTCTCCTTGGAGCAGAGAAGGTTGAGAGGAGATTTGATCGAGGTGTTCAAAATCATGAGGGACCATGGGTCATCAATATGTCCATCCTCGCGGAGCTCCACCTTCCCACGGAACAATGGAAAGCGAACAAACTCTTTGTTGCTCTATTGGAAGTTTCTGGACTGTCGGTCACATGGTCTTTTGGTTCCAATTCCAGTATTCTTCGAGTTAACAAACCGAGGTTTGTTCTAGGGCAGTGCCAGCATAAGGTATTCAAAGAGTATTAAAAAGCGCACAATCTTTTTTTACTGCCCTTCTGATTTTACTCCTGGCTGTTGCTTGCTGCAGTCTCCCGAAGATTAATCCAGAGCAGATAGAGAGAAGCTGTTCCCATTGGCGGAAGGGTCGAGAACCAGAGGACACATGAGAAAAAACGTTTTTCCGCAGCGAGTGGTTAGGATCTGGAACGCGCTGCCTGAGAGGGAGGTGGAGGCAGACTCAATCGCGGCTTTCAAAAGGGAGTTGGATAAGTCTCTGAAGGAAACATTTTTGCAGGGCTACGGGGAAAGGGCGGGGGAGTGGGACTGGCTGAGGTGCTCTTGCAGAGAGCCGGCACGGGCTCCTGCCATGCTGTAACCATTCTATGATTTAACGGTCCCGTGAAACACCTTGGAATGCGTTACTCCATTAAGGGTGCTATCTAACTGAAAATTGCTGTTCTTGTTTCTGTTAAAATGAATGAAATTGGTTAAACTTTCATTTCAAGAACTGCATTAATGACTATTATTGGAAGCTCTGAGTAAACTTCAGACCCGAGCCTTTGTCGTGTTCACCAATAAATGGATGGAATTGTGGAATGCAATCCCTAAACTACCAGTAAAAGTCTCAGAGAATTTTATAATCTCAGGTAATAAAAACAGAACTTGACTTATTCAGTCACCATAAACCAATAAACCTAATTGAAAATAGGAATTGCAAAACTGTGAACCCAAAGTGCGGGCAAAAGTCCAGGAATAACAGAATTCAGTTGAATCGACATGTTTAAGACTCTTTGCTCCACTGAAAAGCTCTGATGGAGAAAAAGAAAGACTTGCATTTATATAGCGCCTTTCACAACCTCAGGACCTCCCAAAGCGCTTTACAGCCAATAAAGTACTTTTGGAGGGCAGTCACTGTTGTGATGTAGGAAATGCGGCAGCCAATTTGCGCACAGCAAGCTCCCACAAACAGCAATGTGATAATGACCAAGATAATCTGTGTTTTTGTTCCGTTGATTGAGCGATAAATATTGGCCGGGACAATGGGGATAACTCCCCTGCTTTTCTTCGAATCAGTGCCATGGAATCTTTTACGTCCACCTGAGAGGGCAGACAGGGCCTCGGTTTAACGTCTCATCCAAAAGACGGCGCCTCCGACAGTGCAGCGCTCCTTCAGCACTGCACTGGAGTGTCAGCCTAGATTTATGTGCTCAAGTCTCTGGAGTAGGACGGGGAGAGACAAAGACGTGGTTAGGAAGAGCCCCGGAGCATAACCACACACCCCTGGTGCATTTATTATCGGAATCCCGTTCGGCACAAGCAGAACCCGTTACAGGAACATAAATCCACATGGCAAGCAACATAAGAACATAAGAATTCGGAGCAGGAATCGGTCATTCGGCCCCTGGAGCCTGCTCCGCCATTCAATAAGATCACGGCTGATCTAATCTTGGCCTCAACTCCACTTCCCTGCCCGCTCCCCATAACCCCAGACTCCATTATCGTTCAAAAATCTGTCTATCTCCACCTTAAAAAAAATTTACTGACCCAGCCTCTACAGCTCTCTGGGGCACAGAATTCCAAAGATTTACTGTAGTGTACGTAGGCACCTTTAGTAATGACCCCACGAGGCAGGGTATGCTACTTAAACTGTGTAGACCTGTAGTCCTTTATTTGCACCTCCTGAGTGACGACAACCAGCTGCGAGTTCCCTTTTTATACTGGGTTACCTGCCGTGTGCAGGCAACCCCTAGGTCTCTGGCAGCAGCACCCTCTGGTGTACCGATAGGGTGTGCACAGTTTAAGGGTACATTCAATGTGGCATAACAGTGTTACAGACATCACAGAGTAAACAGGCGTGCATACACAACAATTCTCCCCCCTGAGCATTTTTTCATATCCTTATTGTCATGACCAGGGGAGGTGATCAGTGGTGGGCTATGGGAGGTTGTGGTGAGGGTTGTGTGGTTGCCAGGTGTGACCCCTGTGCTTGAGGCTGGCCTCGTACATTTCCCCTCCCTCACACACAAACCAAGTGGGTGTCACTGTTGTGGGATCCCTCGGGGAGGTAGCCACGGCAGCAGTGGGTGGTGTGTATACACTGTGATGTGGGTAGTTGTGGGCTGATGGGCAGGGCCACAAGACTGGGTGGGCTCCTTGTCCACCAACTGGGATGAGGGTCCGGTCATCCCAGGGTTTGCCAGGGAAGCTGGAGGGTATTGGTCTCATGCTCCTGATGTTGGCCCTGGTGGCCAGGGGCTGTAAGGCTGGTCTGGTGCAGGTTGTCATTGGTGGTGGCTGGGCTGCCCATTGACCACTGTCCGTGTAGTGGGTCTGCTCCCACTGCCTGTGTGTGTGTTCTGCAAGGGTCATGACATTCGTTCAAAAGGTCCAGGCTACATGGTCAGGTAGCCTGCTGGACCTGGGGGTCTCCCACAGAGGGATTCCATTGGCATCAGCATGGTCCCTGTAGGACCCAATGTCCTTTGGCAGTGTCCTACCGGTATACATGACACCTTGGCTCTGATCACACATCGTCGAGCCTGCATTATACATTCTAGCATTTGCATCACTTTTGGGTGTCCTGGTTTCAACAGACATGGTTACATTAGGCATTTCACATTCCTTATCATTATTGTTAAGCATAATAAACTTGTTCTTAACCTTACTGACACCTGCATTCATCTCATTAGTCACATTAGTTAAACCAGCATCACAATTCATGGTTACATTGCATACATTTTCATACTTGCACCCTTGAATTGCATCTTTAGCTTTAAAGTCAGTGTACTCAAATAGTTGAAACTTCCCCTTTAAATTTTTTTGGTCTCCTTTGAGGGGAAACGTACAAGGCCAGCCTCAAGCACAGGGGTCACACCTGGTAACCACACAACCCTCACCACAAAAGCGTCCCAATCGTCCCCCTCTGTAAATTGCTGAAAGTTGCTGAGGTTAGACACGTTGAGCGTGTAGTTCGTGACCTCGTATCCCATCCTCGTCGCCAGTTGTAGTGTATGTAAGCACCTTTAGTAATGACTCCACAAGGCAGGATATGATACTTAAACTGTGCAGTCCTGTGGTCCTTTATTTGCAGCTCCTGAGTGACGACAACCAGCTGCGAGTTCCCTTTTATACTGGGTGTTACCTGCCGTGTGCAGGTAACCCCTAGGTCTCCGGCAGCAGCACCCTCTGGTGTACCGGTAGTGTGTGTACAGTGTAAGGGTACATTCAATGTGGCATAACAGTGTTACAGACATCACATAGTAAACAGGCATGCATACACATCAATTTACATACACTACATTTACGACCCTCTTAGAGAAGGAATCCCTCCTCACCTCCATCTTAAATGGACGACCCCTTATTCTGAAACTGTGCCCCGATGAAGAGAAACATCGTCTCTGCATCGACCCTCAGAATCTTGTATATTTCAATAAGATCCCCTCTCATTCTTCCAAGCTCCAATGAGTATAGGCCCAACCTGTTCAACCTTTATTCATAAGACAACCCCTTCATCTCAGGAATCAACCTAGCAAACCTTCTCTGAACTGCCTCCAATGCAAGTATAGCCCTCCTTAAATACGTAGACCCAAACTGTACGCAGTATTCCAGGTGTGGCCTCACCAATACCCTGTACAGTTGTAGCAAGACTTGCCTACTTTTATACTCCATTCTCCTTGTAATAAAGGCCAACATTCCATTTGCCTTCCTCATGACTTGCTGGACCTGCACGCTAACTTTTTGTGTTTCATGTACGAGGACACCCAGATCCCTCTGTACCGCAGCATTCTGCAGTCTCTCTCCATTTAAATATTCTGCTTTTCTATTCTTTCTGCCAAAGTGGATAACCTCACATTTTCCCACATTGTACTCCATCTGCCAAATTTTTGCCCACTCACCCAACCACACCGCCGTACAAACCACAGCCATTTCTTTTCGTGAAAAATAGCGTGAAAAATAGCATACGGTAAATATCAACTCAGGCAGCAGGCTCTCAACAAGAGGTGGTCCTCGGGGGAGGCAAGAGGCCAGGCCTCGCAGGCAAGCTGCACAGGCCCTGCTTTAGCACGTCCCCAAGATGCCTCCTTAATGTCAAACGAAGGTTCCTGGCCACTGACAAGAGAATTGCTCCTGAAGGCTCAGTGAGAGAAATCAGTGGTGGGAGGCAGCGAGGTCAGATAGGTGAAGAACACCGACCAAACAGAAAGAAACTCTCTATCTTTGAAAGGGCTGTCGAGACCACAACAACGTGTATTTATATAGCGCCTTTAACGTAGTGAAACGTCCCAAGGCGCTTCAGAGGAGTATCACGAGATAAAAATTCGACACCGAACCGCATAAGTGGAAATTAGCGCAGGGGTAGGTTTTAAGGAGCATCTTGAAGGAGGAAAAGAGCTAGAAATAGGCGGTCTTAGTTATGCTGCGGATATGGGGTCGAAAGCTCATTGCAGGGTCAAATATGACAACGAGTTTGCGAACAGTCTGGTTCAGCCTCAGACAGGAGCTGGGGAGAGGGATGGAGGGAGTGAGTGGCTAGGGAACGGAGTTTGTAGCAGCGACCGAAAACAATGGCTTCGGTCTTCCCCAATATTCATTTGGAGAAAATTTCTGCTCATCCAGAACTGGATGTCGAACAGGCAGTCTGAATAAGTGAGAGACGAGGCGATGTTGTTAGCCTGAGGGAAGGCCACGAGATGTGACTTATAAACTGTGATTTCCTATAATAACAGTTTATAAATGAATCCCATGTTATGATTGCTGCAACAAATGACCATCACGGGGAAAAATATGGGTCTATAAATTTTGGCACATAGCACCCGGGGGCTAACTAACCTGCTTAGCTCCCAACATGGCAGGTAGGAAGCGTGCGCACATTTCTGGCCGTAAGTGCGACGTCCGCCATAATGGTAAAGGAAACAAAAAGATAGACCTTCCCGATTAATGCCACTCCACCCCCCCCCCCCAACCATCTCCAAAAGCCGCCACTCTGGACCCCCAGGCTCCTATCCTCCCCTACCCCCACTTTGCTACTTCACTTACCTGCTGGCTGCTCTGACATTAGCAACGGCCCAATATTGCGGGCAAGGCTGTTCCAGCTGTGATGATTCCATTGGAGGGAGGCTCAAGGCCCAATGTCAGGCCTCAACATTCAGGCCCATAGTATAGCCTTACCGTGCATTACATTCAGACTTGATTCACAAATCCATCGACTCTCAAGGAAACAGTGAATGAAATGAGCCACAACAACAACTTGCATTTATGTAGCACCTTTAACGTTAAAATGTTCCAAGGTATGTCACAGGAGCGATTATCAAGTTGTCACCGAGCCACATACAGCGATATTAGCGCGGGTGACCATAAGCTTGGTCAAGCACGTAGGTTTTAAGGAGAGTCTTACAGGAGGAGAGAGAGATAGAGAGGCGGAGAGGTTTAGGCAGGGAGTTCCAGAGCTTGGGGCCCAGGCAACAGAAGGCACAGCCACCGATGGTGGAGCGATTATAATCAGGGATGCTCAAAAGACCAGAATTAGAGGAGAGCAGACATCTCGGGGGGGTTGTGGGGCTGGAAGAGATTACAGAGATAGGGAGGGGGCGAGGGCCATGGAGGGATTTGTAAACAAGGACAAGAATTTTAAAATCGAGGCGTTGCCGGACTGAATGCCAATGTAGGTCAGCGAGCACAGGGGGATGGGTGAGCGGGACTTGGTGCGAGTTAGGTCAGCGAGCACAGGGGGATGGGTGAGCGGGACTTGGTGCGAGTTAGGTCAGCGAGCACAGGGGGATGGGTGAGCGGGACTTGGTGCGAGTTAGGTCAGCGAGCACAGGGGGATGGGTGAGCGGGACTTGGTGCGAGTTAGGTCAGCGAGCACAGGGGGATGGGTGAGCGGGACTTGGTGCGAGTTAGGTCAGCGAGCACAGGGGGATGGGTGAGCGGGACTTGGTGCGAGTTAGGTCAGTGAGCACAGGGGGATGGGTGAGCGGGACTTGGTGCGAGTTAGGTCAGCGAGCACAGGGGGATGGGTGAGCGGGACTTAGTGCGAGTTAGGTCAGCGAGCACAGGGGGATGGGTGAGCGGGACTTGGTGCGAGTTAGGTCAGCGAGCACAGGGGGATGGGTGAGCGGGACTTGGTGCGAGTTAGGTCAGCGAGCACAGGAGGATGGGTGAGCGGGACTTGGTGCGAGTTAGGTCAGCGAGCACAGGGGGATGGGTGAGCGGGACTTGGTGCGAGTTAGGTCAGCGAGCACAGGGGGATGGGTGAGCGGGACTTGGTGCGAGTTAGGTCAGCGAGCACAGGAGGATGGGTGAGCGGGACTTGGTGCGAGTTAGGTCAGCGAGCACAGCGGGATGGGTGAGCGGGACTTGGTGCGAGTTAGGTCAGCGAGTACAGGGGGATGGGTGAGCGGGACTTGGTGCGAGTTAGGTCAGCGAGCACAGGGGGATGGGTGAGCGGGACTTGGTGCGAGTTAGGTCAGCGAGCACAGGGGGATGGGTGAGCGGGACTTGGTGCGAGTTAGGTCAGCGAGCACAGGGGGATGGGTGAGCGGGACTTGGTGCGAGTTAGGTCAGCGAGCACAGGGGGATGGGTGAGCGGGACTTGGTGCGAGTTAGGTCAGCGAGCACAGGGGGATGGGTGAGCGGGACTTGGTGCGAGTTAGGTCAGCGAGCACAGGGGGATGGGTGAGCGGGACTTGGTGCGAGTTAGGTCAGCGAGTACAGGGGGATGGGTGAGCGGGACTTGGTGCGAGTTAGGTCAGCGAGCACAGGAGGATAGGTGAGCGGGACTTGGTGCGAGTTAGGTCAGCGAGCACAGGGGGATGGGTGAGCGGGACTTGGTGCGAGTTAGGTCAGCGAGCACAGGGGGATGGGTGAACGGGACTTGGTGCGAGTTAGGGCACGAGGTGGCCGAGTTTCGGATGAGCTCAAGTTTACGGAGGGTGGAAGATGGGAGGCCGGCCAGGGGAGTGTTGGAGTCACCCAGTCGGGAAGTAAAAAAGGGATTGGTGACAGAGGGCCTTGTTATTGACTTGCATCATGGTAGCTAAGTGAATCCCTGGCCCATGACAACACAAAGTGGAAGAGAAGCATCCGGGAAGGCGCCGAGCACCTCGAGTCTCTTTGCCGGGAGCACGCGGAAGCCAAGCGCAAACAGCGGAAGGAGCACACGGCAACCCAAGCCCCCCACCCACCCGTCCCTCCAACCACAATCTGCCCCACCTGTGACAGAGACTGTAGGTCCCGCATTGGTCTCAACAGCCACCTTAGAACTCGTGGTAGTGTGGAAGCAAGTCCGCCTCGACTCCCAGGGGCTGACTAAGAGAGCAAAGTGAGCACATGTTACACGCAGAATCCGACACTGGCAATACCAACCCTCAGTAATTCTTCAGCTTTCAAAGTGTAGACTGCAATCTATGTAGCTCCACCCAGAGGACTACTGTGGCATTGCAGCCATTGCTTTTTACAAGAATAAACAGGTCAGGTCACCGGACAAGCTTCCTGAAGTTACTAGCCATCTTACAGCCTGTGTGTTTGTGAGGTCGTACTGAAAACATTCCATAGACAACTGGCAATTAACAATGTGAAGAATGGAAAAAGCTGTCTATCCATCCAATGTGCCTTGTGAGTGAGCTTCGCAGTCAATCTGTGAAAGCACAGGTAGCCAGGAGTACTTTCCTGTGGCACTGAGCACGGACAAAGCAAAACTCGCCAGGATGATAAGGTCCAATGATGAATTGAAACCCAGTGCTGTTCAGTTTGAGCGTTGCTTTCAGAGTGATGCACAGGAAGCCGGCTTTGGCCAGTTTTGCAGACAACACAAAGCGCGTTTGAAGAAGAATGAAAGTGGAGCAGCAGCAGATGATACCACTGAATTATTGCTGAAGTTCAACATCTGTTCGGTAAACAGACATGGAATAATTCTTGTACTTCACCTCATGCCGGGGTAATGTTGGTGGGTGATTGTGAATCAGCAACCCGTCTTACATAGAAACATATAAATTTACAGCGCACAAGGAGGCCATTAAAGAACATAAGAACATAAGAATTAGGAACAGGAGTAGGCCATCTAGCCCCTCGAGCCTGCTCCGCCATTCAACAAGATCATGGCTGATCTGGTCGTGGACTCAGCTCCACTTACCCGCCCTCTCTCCGTAACCCTTAATTCCCTTATTGGTTAAAAATCTATCTATCTTTGACTTGAAAACATTCAATGAGCTAGCCTCAACTGCTTCCTTGGGCAGAGAATTCCACAGATTCACAACCCTCTGGGAGAAGAAATTTTTTCTCAACTCGGTTTTAAATTGGCTCCTCTGTATTTTGAGGCTGTGCCCCCTAGTTCTAGACTCCCCTACCAGTGGAAACAACCTCTCTGCCTCTATCTTGTCTATCCCTTTCATGATTTTAAATGTTTCTATAAGATCACCCCTCATCCTTCTGAACTCCAACGAGTAAAGACCCAGTCTACACAATCTATCATCATAAGGTAACCCCCTCATTTCTGGAATCAGCCTAGTGAATCGTCTCTGTACCCCTTCCAAAGCTAGTATATCCTTCCTTAAGTAAGGTGACCAAAACTGCACGCAGTACTCCAGGTGCAGCAAGACCTCCCTGCTTTTGTACTCCATCCCTCTCGCAATGAAGGCCAACATTCCATTCGCCTTCCTGATTACCTGCTGCACCTGCAAACTAACCTTTTGGGATTCATGCACAAGGACCCCCAGGTCCCTCTGCACCACAGCATGTTGTAATTTCTCCCCATTCAAATAATATTCCCTTTTACTGTTTTTTTTCCCAAGGTGGATGACCTCACACTTTCCGACATTGTATTCCATCTGCCAAACCTTAGCCCATTCGCTTAACCTATCTAAATCTCTTTGCAGCCTTTCTGAGTCCTTTACACAACACGCTTTCCCACTAATCTTCGTGTCATCTGCAAATTTTGTTGCACTACACTCTGTCCCCTCTTCTAGGTCATCTATGTATATTGTAAACAGTTGTGGTCCCAACACTGATCCCTGTGGCACACCACTAACCACCGATTTCCAACCGGAAAAGAACCCATTTATCCCGACTCTCTGCTTTCTGTTCGCCAGCCAATTCTCTATCCATGCTAATACATTTCCTTTGACTCCGCGTACCTCTATCTTCTGCAGTAACCTTTTGTGTGGCACCTTATCGAATGCCTTTTGGAAATCTAAATATACCACATCCATCGGTGCACCTCTATCCACCATGCTCGTTATATCCTCAAAGAATTCCAGTAAATTAGTTAAACATGATTTCCCTTTCATGAATCCATGTTGCGTCTGCTTGATTGCACTATTCCTATCTAGATGTCCCGCTATTTCTTCCTCAATGATAGTTTCAAGCATTTTCCCCACTACAGATGTTAAACTAACCGGCCTATAGTTACCTGCCTTTTGCCTGCCCCCTTTTTTAAACAGAGGCGTTACATTAGCTGCTTTCCAATCCGCTGGTACCTCCCCAGAGTCCAGAGAATTTTGGTAGATTATAACGAATGAATGTGCTATAACTTCCGCCATCTCTTTTAATATCCTGGGATGCATTTCATCAGGACCAGGGGACTTGTCTACCTTCAGTCCCATTAGCCTGTCCAGCACTACCCCCCTAGTGATAGTGATTGTCTCAAGGTCCTCCCTTCCCACATTCCTGTGGCCTGCAAATTTTGGCATTGTTTTTGTGTCTTCCACTGTGAAGACGGAAGCAAAATAATTGTTTAAGGTCTCAGGCATTTCCACATTTCCCATTATTAAATCCCATCGTGTCCACGCCTGCCGACAAAGAGCCGCACGGCCCTCGGTCAGCAGCCCTGAAGGTTACATATAAACCTATGAACAATGAACAATGGCGGAAAGGCAAAGAGCACCCGGCACAACCAGTCCGCCCCACACAACTACGACACATAGAAACATAGAAACATAGAAAATAGGTGCAGGAGCAGGCCATTCAGCCCTTCTAGCCTGCACCGCCATTCAATGAGTTCATGGCTGAACATGAAACTTCAGTACCCCCTTCCTGCTTTCTCGCCATACCCCTTGATCCCCCGAGTAGTAAGGACTTCATCTAACTCCCTTTTGAATATATTTAGTGAATTGGCCTCAACTACTTTCTGGGTGAAGAAGTTTCTCCTCATCTTGGTCCTAAATGGCTTACCCCTTATCCTTAGACTGTGACCCCTGGTTCTGGACTTCCCCAACATTGGGAACATTCTTCCTGCATCTAACCTGTCTAAACCCGTCAGAATTTTAAACATTTCTATGAGGTCGCCTCTCATTCTTCTGAACTCCAGTGAATACAAGCCCAGTTGATCCAGTCTTTCTTGATAGGTCAGTCCCACCATCCCGGGAATCAGTCTGGTGAACCTTCGCTGCACTCCCTCAATAGCAAGAATGTCCTTCCTCAAGTTAGGAGACCAAAACTGTACACAATACTCCAGGTGTGGCCTCACCAAGGCCCTGTACAACTGTAGCAACACCTCCCTGCCCCTGTACTCAAATCCCCTTGCTATGAAGGCCAACATGCCATTTGCTTTCTTAACCGCCTGCTGTACCTGCATGCCAACCTTCAATGACTGATGTACCATGACACCCAGGTCTTGTTGCACCTCCCCTTTTCCTAATCTGTCACCATTCAGATAATAGTCTGTCTCTCTGTTTTTACCACTAAAGTGGATAGCCTCACATTTATCCACATTATACTTCATCTACCATGCATTTGCCCACTCACCTAACCTATCCAAGTCACTCTGCAGCCTCATAGCATCCTCCTCGCAGCTCACACTGCCACCCAACTTAGTGTCATCCGCAAATTTAGAGATACTACATTTAATCCCCTCGTCTAAATCATTAATGTACAACGTAAACAGCTGGGGCCCCAGCACAGAACCTTGCGGTACCCCACTAGTCACTGCCTGCCATTCCGAAAAGTACCCATTTACTCCTACTCTTTGCTTCCTGTCTGACAACCAGTTCTCAATCCACGTCAGCACACTACCCCCAATCCCATGTGCTTTAACTTTGCACATGAATCTCTTGTGTGGGACCTTGTCGAAAGCCTTCTGAAAGTCCAAATATACCACATCAACTGGTTCTCCTTTGTCCACTTTACTGAAAACATCCTCAAAAAATTCCAGAAGATTTGTCAAGCATGATTTCCCTTTCACAAATCCATGCTGACTTGGACCTATCATGTCACCATTTTCCAAATGCGCTGCTATGACATCCTTAATAATTGATTCCATCATTTTACCCACTACTGAGGTCAGGCTGACCGGCCTATAATTCCCTGTTTTCTCTCTCCCTCCTTTTTTAAAAAGTGGTGTTGCATTGACACTCCTTACACTAAAACATTCTACATTCCACCCTAACTGGAGCCATGTGATCTCCTGGAAGAGGCAAAAACCAGATAAAAACCCAGGCCAATTGGGGAAAAAAGTCTGGGAAAATTTCTTTTTGACCCATTCAGGCAATCAATACTAGTCCATGAGATCACCCTGGCCATATTCGATTCCCTGCAGTACTTACCATCGTATCTGGGCCAGCCAACAAAAGGTTATCCAGTCTAATCCCAATTACCAGCTCTAGGTCCATAACCCTGCAGGTTACGGCACTTCAAGTGCCCATCCGAGCACCTTTTAAATGTGTTCCTGAATCGGTCCTGAAGTTTCACTCTCTTCAAAATGGCCTGCTCGGCCTTCTGTAGAGCTGGCCCAGAAGGAGATATGTGAGCGTGAGGCACCTTTCCTTGTCCCCAGTTTCTTTCCTCAAGGAGGTTGATGTTGACTCCATTTGGTTCTGCCCCCGAGAATGCAGCCCAGGTCGGCGAGTATAATCGCAAAGCCACCTGCCACCATTTTGTATTTAAACACAACATCAGAACAACAAGACACTGTACTACCGCATTACAACAGCGTCTACACTCCAAAAGTACTTCATTGGCTGCAAAGCGCTTTGGGACGTCCAGTGGTCGTGAAAGGCGCGAAATAAATGCAAGTGTTTCGTTCTTTTACCAAACCATCTTCTAATTGGACGGCTTGAATTTGTGTTATATAATTAACATTACATCTGTATGACTTTTCACAACGTCATGTAACCCTGGTACTGAGCACTAGCAACACAGCAACAGGAGGCCATTCAGCCTCTCGAGCCTGTTCCACCATTCAATGAGATCATGGCTGACCTGCGACCCAACTCCGTATACCTTAATAACTTTGGTTAACAAAAGTCTACCAATCTCAGATTTAAAATTAACAATTGCCGGAATTCCAAATTTCTCCCACCCTCTGTGTGTAGAAGCGTTTCCTAATTTCACTCCTGAAAGGTCTGGCTCTCATTTTTAGATTATGCCCCCTCGTCCTACACTCCCCAACCAGCGGACATAGTTTCTCTCAACCTATACCATCTGTTTCTCTTAACAGCTTGAATACTTCGATCAAATCAATTCTTAACTTTCTAAATTCCAGGGAATACAAAACTAGTTTGTGCGATCTCTCCCCGAAATTCAACTTATTTTAAAAAATAAGTAGCCTTGGCCCCTTACAGTTAACACCAGCCCAACCCTTCTCAACTCCCCATGTGCTAGCAATCTTGGTTCGGCTTCCCTGTTGGGAGAAGCATATGCTGAGATTGCGACCAGACTGTGAAAAGTTTGAACACCCAAACGAACCATTGGTTATTCGTGAAAAATACAAGCTTGGGCATTGGTATCACACAGAATGTACGGCACAGAAATGGACCATTGGGTCCAACAGGTCTGTGCCGGCGTTTATGCTCCACACCAGCCTCCTCCCACCCTTCTTCATCTCACCCCATCAACATATCCTTCTCTTCCTTTCTCCCTCATGTGTTTATCCAGCCTCCCCTTAAATGCATCGATACTATTCGCCTCAACCCCTCCCTGTGGTAGCGAGTTCCACATTCTCACCGCTCTCTGGGTAAAGAGTTTCTCCTGAACTCCCCATTGGGTTTATTAGCGACTATTCGCATTGGTGAGAGTAATGGACAGAGATTTAAAGTGGGACATGTCACTGCTGTTTTAGTGGATAGATTAACATACTTAAAATAAATGGGTTGATGCCTATATTAAAATGATGGACGGAGAAATGGGTTCAGCATTTGTTCGAATATCACCAGCAAGAACTGGGAGGTTGAAGTTTCATAAACACATCTCCACACCTCTATGGGGAAGTCAAGAGCCTTTCTTTCCCTCAAATTTGCAAATAAATAGGTGTACCTCATCCAAGAGAATGCTCCACTAGTTAGTGGTGTTTCTGGCTGAGGGGAGGCATGCATGGTGTTAGATTTTGTATTATAAAGGGATTAAGAAGAACCTTTGCCTGACATTTCTCTCTGGAGAACATTACCCAGGTGAATGCACAACGGGAGCTGTTCCCAGCACCGATTCAAAGGTCAGCTGTTTGGCAAGTCGCAAATCTCATTTTCATCCTATTTGGCAGTTTAACGAACTAATTGTGCAAACTCTCTAAACGTGCCATCTGATCGTACAGTGAAGCGGTGTCGAACGCGCCCAGCTCCAGATGTAGTTCAAGGCCTTACGCTGGTCAGTGAAGGCAATATCGTGTCACTGTCATTGTCTCGCTGGAGATCACGGGCAGAACTCCCTCTGAAAGCTGTGAAAGGTCAGCGTGTTGGCATGGGAAGAGCTCATGCGACAGCCCATAATATCCGCATTTCAGCAGCAACCCTCGCAATGCGTGGGACTTTTTATTGTTAGTTTTTAATTCGAGCCGAGAGATGTGCCCCGACACACACACACACACACACACACAATAAGGAAATGGCAAGCATTGGGATTTACTGCCCAGGAATTTCCGATTCAGAGAGCCCGCGGTTTTAAAGAGTTAAATTATGCAGACAGGTTGTAGAAACTTGGCTCGTGTTCCCTTGAGGTTAACAAGATTGAGGGCTGATCTAATTAAGGTGTTTAAAATGAAAAAGGGGATTCGATAGGACCGATGCAGAGACAATATTTCCTCTGGTGGGGAACTCCAGAACAAGGGGCACAATCTTAAAATTAGTTCAAGCTAGAAATCAAGAAGCACTTTTTCACACAACGGGTAGAGGCAATCTACACAATCCACACTGACACTCCCAGTGCAGTGCTGAGGGAGCCCCGCAATGTCAGAGGTGACGTCTTCCGGATGAGCTGTTACACCGAGGCCCCGTCTGCTCTCTCAGGTCGATGTAAAAGATCCCACGGCACTGTTGCAAAGAAGAGCAGGGGAGTTATCCCCGGTGTCCTGGCCAATACTTATCCCTCAATCAATTACCGCGCCTTAACCCATACTGCCCTTCCTGAGCCGGCAAGCAATGGTTTTCATGCATTTGCAAAGTTCACAGCATTTACTGGTGCAGAAGAGACATCAGCCGCTCTCGGTTTTCAGGCATGGCTCTGTGGTAAATGCCGAACAGACAATTGGTACACGTGCATCACTGCCAGCGTGTGACCCAGTCCCATGTGTGCGGTCGTAGTCTATCCAGCTGTATCTCAGGCTGGCTTTACTGCCGCTTTATAAACTTGGCCCGACTGGAATCAAAATACACATGAATATCCGATAACATCACCTCAGATGTGATCCATTAATGATGATGTGGGATCGATCAGACGTATTGTGGCGATGACCTCACTGTGACCTCAGGTGTATTGGCGCTTCTAACCGATGGACACTGGCTGAGCGTCGCTCCGTCTGGTGACCTTCGCAGGGGCCATGGGTTTACGACCCGCTGCTAGCCTTGCGGCACCCTGTTGGGGTGGAGTTGAGGGATGGAGTCTACCTCGGGGGTTGGCCCCATTCCACCAAACATTCGGTGGTTTTACAGTGCGCTGTTTCGCCTCTGGAGGGGGAGCTGGGAGGTCTGCAGTCAGCCACCCCCTCAACTGGAGTTCAGGACTGGAACATCGGGTCCTTCGCTCAAACATCTGTGAACTCGTGTGGCAGCAAGTCATCCTCGTTCGAGGGACCGCCTATGACGATGACACTTATAAATATCCTCACCCTTTAAACGGGAATGATCAAAGAACAAACTACATCGTTGCATATCTTCAAGGCTGAGATCGCTAGATTTCTGGACCCTAGGGGAGTCGAGGGATATGGCGATCAGGCAGGACTGTGGAGTCGAGGTCGATTTCAGAATTCTCATCCTTATTTTCAAATCCCTCCATGGCCTCACAGCTCCCTATCTCTAACTCCTCCACCCTCCCCTCTTCTCCCCCCCACTCCTCCTCCTCGACCCCCTCCCTTCCCCCTCCTCCCCCCTCCCTCCCATCCGCCCCCCCTCCCCCCACCCCCGAGATGTCTGCACTGCTCTAATTCTGCCCTCCTGAGCATCCCTGATTATAATCGCTCCACCATTGGTGGCCGTGCCTTCTGTTGCCTGGGCCCCAAGCTCTGGAACTCCTAAACTTCTCCGTCTCTCTCTCTCTCTCCTCCTTCAAGATGCTCCTTAGAACCTGCCTCTTTGACCAAGCTTTTGGCCACCTGCGCTAATTTCTCCTCATGTGGCTCGGTCTCAAATTATTTGTCTTATAACACTCCCGTGAAGCCCCTTGATTTTACTACGTTAAAGGCGCTATATAAACACAAGTTGTTGTTGTTGAAGATCAGCCATGATCTTATTGAATGGCGGAGCAGGCTCGAGGGGCTAGATGGCCTACTCCTGTTCCTAATTCTTATGTTCTTATGTTCTATAAAGGCCTCATTCATTTTGAACAAAAAGTATGGAGTTGGAATATCCTTTTCACTCAGATTTCACTCTTGTCTGCTGTTTATTTATCGGGTTAAGTTGTGGCCTAGTTAGACGAGCCCTTTTTTGTTGTGGAATGCAGACACGAAACGTGAGTCACTTCTAGTCCTCAGGTCCGATTTCGAGGGAGCAATGCGACACCGGCCTCTAGGCAGATGCGGGGATGGAGCGGAGCCAGAAAATACAGCAAGTGCTTCAGTGGATCGACGGAGAAGGAATTCCTCGGGGCAGCTCGTAGCCCGAGAGCAGGGAGCCGGACCTGACTGATACAACATGAAAGGGCCTTTTCTCTCTGTGAACAACCGCTGCAGTCTGACTTTGCAAGACGCTTTGTTAAGGACAATGCACCATCTTCAACTACTTACTGATAGATGCAACCTTCACAGATAGGCCTGACAATGTCACAGATAACAAGCCCACCTTTGATTTATTGTGTTGCCTGTAACACATGTATACAGAAGTGCTCAGTTACAATGTTGGTGATATCTTAAGCTGCACCCCGCTTCCCACAAAGCATCCAGTGTCTTCTGTTAATCAACTGCAGGAAGAATCTGTGCTAATCTATTTATGGCTATTGGAGGGCAAGAGTTGCAAAAAAGAAAGAAAGACTTGGATTTATATAGCGCCTTTCACGACCACCGGACATCTCAAAGCGCTTTACAGCCATTGAAGTTCTTTTGGAGTGTAGTCACTGTTGTTATGTGGGAAACGCGGCAGGCAATTTGCGCACAGCAAGCTTCCACAAACAGCGATGTGATAATGACCAAGTAATCTGTTATTTTTTTATAAAAACCCCTCCGTTTCCTCCCCTCAGTCTTCTTTCGAGAGAAGGGAGCCCCAAGACTGGGGGTTAAATGTGTCTTTGGGTTGCTGCGAGACAGGCAATAGCTCATCGCCAGCCCGGTTGACACTCTGCCCAACTTTCGATACTAGTTCAAAGCCCTCGGCTTTATTTAACGAAGTAAGGTCCCCAAAGAAAGAAAGACTTGCATTTATAAAGTGCTTTACAGCCAATTAATTACTTTTGAAGTGTAATGTAGGAAACGCGGCAGCCAATTTGCGGCTCCCACAAACAGCAATGTGATAATGGCCAGATCATCTGTTTTTAGTGATGTTGATTGAGGGATAAATATTGGCCCCAGGACACCGGTGATAACTCCCCTGCTCTTCTTCGAAATAGTGCCATGGGATCTTTTACGTCCACCCGAGAGAGCAGACAGGGTCTCGGTTTAACGTCTCATCCGAAAGAGACGATTTAGATCATCTAAGTTTAATATGTTATTAGTAGCCGAGTTCAGTGTACAATGTAAGGCAAGGGGGTATAGTGCGTCAGATTCACTAGTTTCCTATAATTCCCGCTGATTTGCCATTCAGCAAGTTCCTGATCTTGGCTGTGCTCTCAGGGAATGGCAGAGTTTTGGAAGTGAGAGGCTTTTCGACCCTTATGGTCTGAAGCGGAGTTTTATTGGGAACTCACAATTTACATGACCAATATCCTCCTGATTCCAGACTTCACCAGCTCCTCGTTCAAAGGCAGAGTGACCCTCTCCCTCCCTCCCTCGCAACCACTCCTCTCACCTTCAAAGACATTCTCAAAATAAATGTTTACGCAGCGGTGTTGCCGTGATCTGGAATGGGCGCGGCCTGGAAAGGGCGGTGGGAGCAGATTCAATAGTAACTTTCAAAATGGAATTGGATACATACTTGAAGGGGAAAATCTGCAGGGCGATGGGGAAAGGGCCGGGGGGACCCGGGGGGAGTGGGACTAATTAGATCGCTCTTTCACAGAGCCGGCACGGGCTTGATGGGCCGAATGGTCTCTTCCTGAGCTGTAAGATTCTATCAAAAACGACGTCAGCTATGCTTCCGAACTCCTCCGCCCTCCTCCCACCCTCCAAATCCTGCTCAATGTCACAATCCTCTCCCCTCTGTGAAGTACTCAGGGGCTTTTTTGGCCATTTAAAAAGAAAGCAAATTGATGGTTGTAGGCGGTATTTCAGGGAAGGGGGAGTGGCTTGTGGGGGGGAGGGGTGTGGGAGTGGGGAGGGAGGGAAGTCGGGGGGGAGAAGTGGGGGAGGGGTGGGAAGAGAGTGGGAGTGGAGGGGGTGGGAGAAGTGGGGGGGAGGGGTGTGGGAGTGGGGGGGGAGAGAAGTGGGGGGTAGGGGTGTGGGAGTGAGAATGGGGGGAGGGGGGAGAAGTGGGGGAGGGGCGTGAAGCGAGTGGGAGTGGAGGGGAGGGGTGGGGAAGTCGCTAAGTGAAAACCAGACCTTTTCCCATTCTGATGGCTTCAATTGACCACCTGAGTTCCCCAAAGCGTTCCCCATTAACGGCCAGAAATGAAATCACCACCTCAGTCTCCCAGAAGAATGCTGAAGTGAGAGCACGAATTGAACCCACTGACAGCAGGAGCAGTGAGCAGCAGGCTGTGAGTAGTAAAGCAGACTCGAGCCTGTGCTGCACAACCTCAGTCCACCGGAAATCCTGGCAATGAAACAGTTACAGAAAGCAGCGGAGAACTTCTCAGTGAAGTGCGTCGGTGTGATGCTTTTATTTATTTAATTTGTTTTATTCGTTCAGGGTATGTGGGCGTCGCTGGCAAGGCCGGCATTTAATGCCCGTCCCTAATTGCTCCTTGAGAAGGTGGTGGTGAGCCGCCTTCTTGAACCGCTGCAGTCCGTGTGGTGAAGGTGCTCCCACAGTGCTGTTAGGGAGTGAGTTCCAGGATTGTGACCCAGCGACGATGAAGGAACGGCCGATATATTTCCAAGTCAGGATGGTGTGTGACTGGGAGGGGAACGTGGAGGTGGTGGTGTTCCCATGCGCCTGCTGCCCTTGTCCTTCTAGGTGGTAGAGGTCGCGGGTTTGGGAGGTGCTGCCGAAGAAGCCTTGGCGAGTTGCTGCGGTGCATCTTGTAGATGGTACACACTGCAGCCACGGTGCGCCGGTGGTGGAGGAAGTGAATGTTGAAGGTGGTGGATGGGGTGCCGATTAAGCGGCTGCTTTGTCCTGGATGGTGTCGAGCTTCTCGAGTGTTGTTGGAGCTGCTCTCATCCAGGCAAGTGGAGATTTATGACTAGTCGCCAGTTAAACATCGAGAGAACAAGACAGAACAATAGAACTTCAGATAGGTCTCCATCACATCTGCTTTCCCTAAAGGCACATCTGTCCATGCCCAGAGAACGCAGTCCCTGCCTGGCGGGAGGTGGTGTGGAGGAAAGCTGCAGGCTTGACCAATGTTCCCTCTAAATTTTTGGGGGGCTGCACGGCCCATTCAGAAATACGTGCCTGCGTGGTCTCGTATTTAAAAACGGGTGAGCCAGCTGCGCGGGAGCTGTGGGGCGTAAAGGGAACATTGGGCTTGAAGCTCACAGTACCCGGGGTGGGGCGGGGGGACGGGGGGGGGAGAAAGAAAAGACGATAGAAAGGCTTGCATTTATATAGCGCCTTTCACGACTACCGGATGTCTCAATGCGCTTTACAGCCAATGAATACTTTTGGAGTGTAGTCACTGTTGTAATGTTGGAAAAGCAGCAGCCAATTTGCGCACAGCAAGCTCCCACACACAGCAATGTGATAATGAGCAGATAATCTGTTTTAGTGATGTTGATTGAGGGATAAATATTGGCCCCAGGACACCGGGGAAAACTCCCCTGCTCTTCTTCAAAATAGTGCCGTGAGATCTTTTATGTCCACCTGAGGGGGCAGACGGGGCCTCGGTTTAACGTCTCATCCAGAAGATGGCACCTCCGACAGTGCAGCACTCCCTCAGTACTGCCCCTCCGACAGTGCAGCACTCCCTCAGTACTGCCCCTCCGACAGTGCAGCGCCCTCTCAGTACTGCCCCTCCGACAGTGCAACGCTCCCTCAGTACTGCCCCTCCGACAGTGCAGCGCCCTCTCAGTACTGCCCCTCCGACAGTGCAACGCTCCCTCAGTACTGCTCCTCCGACAGTGCAGCGCTCCCTCAGTACTGCCCCTCCGACAGTGCGGTGCTCCCTCAGTACTGCCCCCCCGACAGTGCAGCGCTCCCTCAGTACTGCCCCTCCGACAGTGCAGCGCTCCGTCAGTAATGACACTGGAGTGTTGGCCTGGATTTATGATGGGCGGGGGGGTGGGGGGCAGAGCAGAAAGCACAGAGCCCGGCCCTCTAGACCCCTGGAGTTGTGACGGGCTAACGGGGGACGTTTCTGAGGAGGTGGGCTCGGGAGGACGAGTGGTGGCATAGCTGCAGCCGTTCGATATAACTGGTGCAGACTTTCTTCTGCCAGTGGCTGTCATTAACTGTCAGTCAGTTCCGTGTTGTATGGTGACATTCTCATAAATAAATTCCTGATGGTGTTGTTGTTAATGTCGGTTTATTGAGATATGATCCACAGTTGATTGCCAGGAAATTCTATGTCTGACAACTTTTATTGATGTCACAAGGCACTAAAACCCATGCACAATCTGATTCAGGCCGTCGAACAGCTTGAGAATGTGGTCCGCTGCTACAGAATGAGAATAAGTCACCAAGCACAGAGAACAGAACGAAAGAAGGTGTATGAAGACAGAAAGAAAGACTTGCATTTATATAGCGCCTTTCACGACCACCGGACGTCTCAAAGCGCTTTACAGCCAATGAAGTACTTTTGGAGTGCGGTCAGTGTTGTAATGTGGGAAATGCGGCAGCCAATTTGCACACAGCAAGCTCCCACAAACAGCGATATGATAATGACCAGATAATCTGCTTTTGTGATGTTGACTGAGAGATAAATATTGGCCCCAGGACACCGGGGATAACTCCCCTGCTCTTCTTCGAAATAGTGGCCGTGGGATCTTTTACATCCACCTGATAGCGCAGACGGGGCCTTGGTTTAACATCTCATCCAAAAGACAGCACCTCCGACAGTGTGGCACTGCACTGGGAGTGTCATCCTAGATTTATGTACTCAATTCCCTGGAGTGGGACTTGAACCCACAACCTTCTGACTCAGAGGCAAGGGTGCTGCCCACTGAGCCACAGCACTGACACAGACACAGATGAAAAACAGTAGACTTAAAAGGCTGGACTTTGGGTTTTTTAGATTTCGGGGGGTTAATGGCAATGGGAGGGGGTTAAAGTTCGTGCCTCCGACTGAAAGTTTCGGTGAAAGTGTAAGTTGGAGGAGCGTTGGCGTTAAGTCAAGCGCTACACAATGGACTTTGTGCGCCCAAGCCCAAACTTGGTGGTAAAGAAGTTTCTTTGTTGTTTATTGCCCTGCAACATAACGTTTTGTATATTGTATGGTTGTATTTTGGTTGGGGGGGCGGGGGGGCGGTGGTATTCTTGTGACTTTGTTGCAGTAAAATTTATGATTCATTATTTGCCATTTGTGTCTTGTGCATCATTTCAGTGTTCACTGGAGATGTGCCTTCATGGGGGCACATAGCGTGTCCAGTATTAGCTCCAACCCTCAGTTTCTCCATTTCGGAGCCGGTCCATTATGAGCTGGTGATGTGCAAGTGTTGATCCGGCAGCATCTCCACGCTGCCTCCTCCTGTGGATGGGGGGACTATCCAATGGGGACCTCGCCAGGCTCCTCTTCATGGTCCTCCTCCTCCTGAGGTGGGCCTGCAATCCCCAGGGGCAATACCTGGGCCCTCACGATGGCCAAGCTGTGCAGCATGCAGCACACCACAATGAATTGGGATACCTGTTGAGGGGAGTATTGAAGGCTGCCTCCAGAGCGGTGCAGGTATTGGTCTGCCTGTAGGAGATGGCCTTTCGGAAGCGCAGCCTTCTCCCACACTGCTCCTCAGAGAGCTGGAGGCCTGACCGTTGATGCCTGTAAACCCATGGGGGGGGGGTAAGCCCTCCTCCCCAGATGTCTTTGGCCTCTCCTCATCCGTGGGCCGACATGGCTAAGAGTCCTTCCTCCAGCTTGACACCACCTGGCAACAGCATGGAGCATGATTCGCTGGCGAACCAGCAATGCCCCCCATTACATTCTCTCACTGAAGCTGTAAGGGCAGTGTAATGGCAGATAAAAGTGAAGTTTGCAAGTCGGGGCTTCACGCAGCATTATATGCACAACATTGGAGTCAATGTGACCTGCAATGTCGGATCCTCATCCCTCCATTTAAACACACTGCCAATACCGCCCGCCGCACCCTGGGACCGCCTGGTTTTTTTTCCAGTCGTTTCCTGGGCGTTAAATGAGGCGTTAAAGCCGAATGTTCCATCCGGGACACTAGCACAGTGTTGCACGGCGATTGACGTCATCATTACGCTCAAAACGGACAGCGGGCGGTAAGTTTTTGCGACGGCGCAAACCAATAGCCGAATCTTCCGCCCGGGCGGAAAATCCCGGCCGCCTGGCATGACGCCCAAAAAATCAGCATTTGCCGGCCCGCCGGGGCACTAACCGAGGCATAAAGGAGCCAAAAATCCAGCCCAGATCGCGCACGTCTGTCACACTCTCGATATCACGCTTCAACGTATTCAAAAAAAAACTGAAAATAATGATAGCGGTTTCACTTTGCACTGAGGCCAGGAAATTCCGGTGTAAATCCAGAGTGGGAGCCTGACCTGCCCGGATCCAGAGTGAGGCGTTGGAGCCAAAGGGGGCTGTGACTCCGCATTTACAAAGCAGCTTTAGCGTTGGTGTGGAGCAACAACCACAACTTGTATTTATATAGCGCCTTTAACATTGTGAAACGCCCCAAGGCGCTTCACAGGAGTATTATGGTATAAAACAACTTGACACTGAGCTGCATAAGGAGAAATTGGGGCAGATGACCAAAAGCTTGGCAAAAGAGGTAGGTTTTAACGAGCGTCCTAAAGGAGGAAAGAGAGGTAGAGAGGTGGAGGGGTTTTCCGGCCGACTGAAAACATAGAAACATAGAAAATAGGTGCAGGAGTAGGCCATTCGGCCCTTCGAGCCTGCACCGCCATTCAATAAGATCATGGCTGATCATTCACCTCAGTACCCCTTTCCTGCTTTCTCTCCATACCCCTTGATCCCTTTAGCCGTAAGGGCCATAGCTAACTCCCTCTTGAATATATCCAATGAACTGGCATCAACAACTCTCTGCGGCAGGGAATTCCACAGGTTAACAACTCTCTGAGTGAAGAAGTTTCTCCTCATCTCGGTCCTAAATGGCTTACCCCTTATCCTTAGACTGTGGCCCCTGGTTCTGGACTTCCCCAACATCGGGAACATTCTTCCTGCATCCAACCTGTCCAATCCCGTCAGAATTTTATATGTTTCTATGAGATCTCCTCTCATCCTTCTAAACTCCAGTGAATACAGACCCAATCGATCCAGTCTCTCCTCATATGTCAGTCCTGCCATCCCGGGAATCAGTCTGGTGAACCTTCGCTGCACTCCCTCAATAGCAAGAACGTCCTTCCTCTGATTAGGAGACCAAAACTGAACACAATATTCTAGGTGAGGCCTCACCAAGGCCCCGTACAACTGCAGTAAGACCTCCCTGCTCCTGTACTCAAATCCCCTCGCTATGAAGGCCAACATACCATTTGCCTTCTTCACCGCCTGCTGTACCTGCATGTCAACTTTCAATGACTGATGAACCATGACACCCAGGTCTCGTTGCACCTCCCCTTTTCCTAATCTGTCGCCATTCAGATAATATTCTGCCTTCGTGTTTTTGCCACCAAAAGTGGATAACCTCACATTTATCCAAAGTCGGGCAACAGAAAAATAATGATGGTCGCCACGCCACCACCTCCCCTTTAAGGGCTGTCGGGGTGCCCCAGCCACCACAGATTCTCGCCCCATCAAGCTGTCGTTGGCATTGCATCACCCCATGCCGACTACGCGTCCCGTGGGGCAATTTCCCCCGAGGGTCGCAAAGTGGGGTCAACGTGGGGCAAAAAGGGGTCGGCGCTCACGGCCATGACGGAATCGGCGTGCACGCGCTGCGGAGGTGCGCCAATCACGGAGCGCGGCGCAAACCACATTCTGGCGTCGCTGTGGCCCGCCGTGCCCGCACGCTAACTCATTAACGCACCATTAGCGTTGGCTGGCGGCGGTAACTAGCCTGGCGCAAAGTGTTAATCTTGCTCGCACGGTGTCTTTAACTATGATGCAGAAATCCCGGTTTCTTCTTCCCCGCGGGCGTTTGACTAAAAATAGGAGAAAAGATGCACACTTACCTTTTGGTCGCATGCTTGCCAGAGACACCGGTCCTGAGACTGTCTCTCCCTGCGTAACGGAGCGCGTTCACGTTGGGACGTCTGTAGAAGTCATGTGGGCCTGGACAGCCAATCACAGTAAAGTGAATGAGAAACACCCCCAAACATCCAAACACTACATAAAGCATTAAAAAAAACACCTCACACAAATACACTATGGATAGTAAAGTTGATAGAAACGTTTTTGAAAAAAAAAATGTTTGCCGTGTTTTATAAAAAGTTTTAATTATGGTTCAAAATAAAATTACCTGAGTGGGCAGGGTTTTCAACATAAATGTGTATTTTTAAATGTTTTTAAAATATGTTTTTAAACTCTTAAGCTGGTAAAAGAAGGCTGCGCGCCTGCTCTTACCAGGCGCAAGAGTTTTAAGGACATTCGCAGGGCAAGAGACGGACAAATAGCCCAATCCCTGCCGTGGGAATGTCCTTGTCCCCGAGATGCGGCCATCTGCCAAGCCAGAAACTTGCCAGATCGGAAAAGCTGGTTTTCGGAGCGTGCACATTGCGTGCATTGTACACACTCCGTACGGACCCGGGCAGGCCGGGATTTCAGGGCCGATAATTCGGGTTCAGGCCTGCTGAATCAGACATGACTGCATATATATATGTATTTGATAAAAATAAAATCAAGTTATCGTCGACTCCGAGGGACCGCCTACGATAAACCAATGTAACGTTAATTTATGACAGACTTCACACTACCAGCATAGCATGTGGGAGGACGTCACATTGCATTTAACTTAAAAGCTAGTGAGATATAGGATCACAGCCAGCTGCTGCCTTGCTTCCTTGGAGGATGCACCAGAGCTCCCAGACTGGGCTCAGAAACCTCTCTCTTTATAGCTTTATTTTTCACTGTTCGTGACACCTCAGCATCCTGATAATGTTTTTTCATTCCTTTGCTGTCACTATGATCTTCCTGTGGAAATCATTAGCTGTTGCGCCAGCGGACTTCAAAAGCAAATCGTTGGTTGTAATGAAGAAATTCAACAAGTAATTTCAACAACGGCGACAATTCGCACTTATATAGTGCCTTTAACATAGTGAAACGTCCCAAGGCGCTTCTCAGGATCGTAACAAAATTTGACACCGAGTCACATTAGGAGATAGTGGGGCAGATGACCAAAGAGGTAGGCTTTAAGGCGCGTCTTTATGGAAGATACAGAGGTAGAGGGGCGGAGATATTTAGGGAAGGCAGCTGAGGGCACGGCCACTAATGGTTCAACGATTCACATCAGGGATGTGCAAGAGGTCAGAATTAGAGGAGCGCAGATATCTTGGAGGGTTGTGGGGCTGGAGGAGATTATTGCAGGAGATGGAAGGCAAATGGAATGTTGGCCTTTATTGCAAGGGGGCACAAATATAAGAGCAGAGAAATCCTGCTACAACTGCACAGGGTATTGGTGAGGCCACACCTGGAGTACTGCGTGCAGTTTTGGTCTCCATATTTAAGAAAGGATATACTTGCATTGGAGGCTGTTCAGAGAAGGTTCACGAGGCTGATTCCGGATATGAGGGGGTTGACTTATGAAAATAGTTTGAGTAGGTTGAGCCTATATACATTGGAGTTCTATCGAAACATAATGAGGGGGCTCGACAAGGTGGATGCAGGGAGGATATTTCCACTCATAGGCGAAACTAAAACTAGGGACATAGTCTCAGAATAAGTGGCCGTTTAAAACTGAGATGAGGAGGAATTTCTTCTCTCTGAGGGTTGTAAATCTGTGGAATACTATACCTCAGAGAGCGGAGAGGCTGGGTCATTGAATATATTTAAGATGGAGATAGACAGATTTTTGAGCGATAAGGGAGTAAAGGGTTATGGGGAGTGGGCAGGGAAGTGGAACTGAGTCCATGGTCAGATCAGCCATGATCTTATTAAATGGCGGAGCAGGCTCAAGGGGCCAAATGGCCGACTCCTGCTCCTATTTCTTATGTTCTTATAGAGATATGGAGGGAAGAAGGATTTGAAAACAAGGCTGAGAATTTTTAAATTGAGGTGTTCCTTAACTGGGAGCCAATGTAGGTCAGCGAGTACAGGAGTGATGATGGGTGAGCGGGACTTGGTGCGAGTTAATCAGGAGAAACTTAATTATCCACCAAGTGCTTAGAAAGTGGAACTCGCTGCCACAGTGAGTGGTTGAGGCGAATAGTATCGATGCATTTAAAGAGAAGTGGATAAACACATGAGGGAGAAAGGACTAAAAGGATATGTTGATGGGGTGAGATGAAGAGGGGTGGGAGGGGGCTGGTGTGGAGCATAAACACCGGCACGGAGCGGTTGGGCCAAATGGTCTGTTTCTGTGCTGTACATTCTGTGTAAAACACATTGCGATGTCCCGAGCTATATAAATGTCTTGATGTTGAACTATCAGTTTGTTGCTTGTTCTCGGGTATCTATTATACCCCGCTGGAGTAGAGCTAAATTATAGAACAAATGGGAATCTGTTCAACCTCCGCCGCCTCCAGACCAGATCCAAGGTCGTCCCATCCTCTGTCATTGAACTACAGTACGCAGATGACACTTGCGTCTGCGCACACTCGGAGGCCGAACTCCGAGCCATCGTCAACACCTTCACCGAGGCGTGCGAGAGCATGGGCCTTACACTAAATATCCATATGACAAAGGTCCTCCACCAACCTGACCCCACCACACAGCACTACCCCCTGGTCATCAAAATCCACGGCGATGCCCTGGACAACATGGACCATTTTCTATACCTCGGGAGCCTACTAACAGCAAGGGCAGACATTGACGACGAGGACCAACACTGCCTCCAGTGCGCCAGCGCAGCCTTCGGTCGCCTGAGGGAGAGAATGTTTGAAGACCTCAAATCTGGCACTAAGCTCATCGTCTATAGGGCGATAGTTGTAACCACCCTCCCGTATGGCTCAGTGATGTGGACCATATATAGCAGCCATCTCAAAACGCTGGAGAAGTACCACCAGCGCTGCCTCCGCAAGATCCTGCAAATCCATTGGCAGGATGAACGCACCAACGTTAGCGTCCTCGCTCAGGCCAACATCCCCAGCATTGAAGCACTGACCACACTCGACCAGCTCCGCTGGGTGGACCACATCGTCCGCATGCCCGACACGAGACTCCCAAAACATACGCTCTACTCGGAACTTCGACACGGCAAGCGAGCCCCAGATGGGCAGAGAAAACGTTTAAAGGACGCCCTCAAAGCCTCCTTGATAAAGTGCAACATCCCCACCGACACCTGGGAGTCCCTGGCCCACGACCGGCCAGAGTGGAGGAAGAGCATCCGGGAGGGCGCTGAGCACCTCGAGTCTAGTCGCCGAGAGCATGCAGAAACCAAGCGCAGGCAGCGGAAGGAGCGTGCGGCAAACCAGGCTCCCCTCCCTTCAGCCACTGTCTGCCCCAACTGTGACAGAGACGGTAATTCCCGCATTGGACTCCTCAGTCATTTGAGATCTCACTTTTCGAGTGGAAGCAAGTCAGCCTTGACTCTGAGGGACTGCCGATGATGACGATTATTCCCGATACATGTACATCTTCTGCTGGTGTTTTAGTTGCTGGCCTTTGGTGAACTTTCCTATAGCAAATGACAACTCCGTTCATTCTGGGTTGTTATTGGTCAACTTGTGTGTAACACGGAGAAGTCACGGGAAATCACGCATTCCAGAGTTTAATACTTTGGGCACAGTTGCGTTAATCAAAAAGAGCTACCAGTTTTTAGAATTAAAAATTAAGTGTCCTGTTTTGCATTTAATGTGGGGATTCATTCTACCGGTGTAGATTTAAAATGACACTGGGTTTCTGCAAATTCAGAGATTTGGGGGAGAGAGTTCCAGATTCCCTCTGCCCTTTGTGTGAAGAAGTGCTTCCTGACATCGCCCCTGAACGGCTTGGCTCTGATTTTAAGGTTACGCCCCCTTGGTCTGGATTCCCCCCACCAGAGGAAATAGATTATCTCGCTCTTCCCTATCAAATCCTTGAATCATCTTAAACACCTCAATTAGATCACCCTCTAATCATCTAGATTCAACCGCTCCTCAAAATTTAACCCTCTTAGTCCCGGTATTATTCTGGTGAATCTGCGCTGATCCGAGGGCAATATATCCTTCCTGTGGGGTGGGGCCTAGAACTGGATGCAGTCACTCCACATGGAGTCTGACCGAGGCTCTGTACAACTGGAACATAACTTTCAACCCTTTGTATTCCAGCCCGCTTGAGATAGAGGTCAACATTCCATTCGCGTTCTAAATCATATTTTGTACTCGCTTTTAGTGATTTCAGTGCTTGGACCCTGAAATCTCTCTGCTTCTCTATTGTTTCTAGCCTCTCTTAGACAATACTCTTATCTATCTTGCGTCCAAAGCGGATGCCTTGGGTACGCATCAGAAGATCCCGTACCTCACGTGCAAGGACTCAAAGAAACCTCTACCTGCATCTAGAATTACTGCCAACCAACGGGGCCCAAAGGCAGGGCCGGATTCAGGGCCGGAGGGGCCTGGGGCAAACTGACCCAATGGGCCGATAGTTCTGTTTTTCATGTTCATTACATTACGTCTATGATTCTAATTCTGAATATGGAAACATAGGCCGGTATATTCAACAATGAAAGCATATATTCTGTATCAAGTAGGTATATATTCTGGTTCTGGTAACATTGCAATACTAGATTCCTATACATATATGCAAATTTCTTTCAATAACATGTGCAATAAAACAGTCTAATACATATCCTGTTCTGTATATAGGTACATTAGTGTATATAGGTACTTCTGTATATAGGTATAAACAAGTTAATCTATTTTCCTCGGTCTTATTGTTGATTCTATTCGGCCTATTTGGGAGGCCTTAATTTTTTTGGTGGGCCTGGGGCTGCAGCCGCATCCGCCCCGCGGTTAATCCGCCCCGCGGTTAATCCGCCCCGCGGTTACTCCGCCCCGTGGTTAATCCGCCCCGCGGTTACTCCGCCCCGTGGTTAATCCGCCCCACGGTTACTCCGCCCCACGGTTACTCCGTGGTTACTCCGCCCCGCGGTTACTCCACCCCGCAGTTAATCCGCCCCGCGGTTACACCGCCCCGCGGTTACACCGCCCCGCGGTTAATCCACCCCGCGGTTACTCCACCCCGCAGTTAATCCGCCCCGCGGTTACTCCACCCCGTGGTTAATCCGCCCCACGGTTAATCCGCCCCGCGGTTACTCCACCCCGTGGTTAATCAGCCCCGCGGTTAATCCGCCCCGCGGTTACTCCACCCCGTGGTTAATCAGCCCCGCGGTTACTCCACCCCGTGGTTAATCAGCCCCGCGGTTACTCCGCCCCACGGTTAATCAGCCCCGCGGTTACTCCGCCCCGCGGTTAATCCGCCCTGCGGTTACTCCGCCCTGCGGTTACTCCGCGGTTACTCCGCCCCGCGGTTAATCCGCCCCGCGGTTACTCGCCCCGCGGTTAATCCGCCCCGCGGTTACTCCGCCCCGCGGTTAATCCGCCCCGCGGTTACTCCGCCCCGCGGTTACTCCGCGGTTACTCTGCCCCTGCCCAAAGGTATCCTTGAGGTTCCTGTTCAGTAATAACCAGCTTCATCCCTAATAACCTGCTCTGCCTCTGATCGTTTTTTCACTGTCTGGCCAATGTTGGGGAAGTCTCTGATACACAACACAAGAGGAACCACACAAGGGCTGCAACACATCAAGGAGCGCTGGTCGACATTCACAGACCATCGTAACATCAACTAACTGCCCACAATCTTGGAACGCGAGGCAATTTTATTTTGTAAATAAACGTCTGTCGGAAACTAAATGCGCTGCTTTAAAGCCTCATATAACAATAAAATAATGAAAGGAATAGATATTGGTGAAAGGGTACCTCATGGTTTACAGTTTATGGTGCAGACCTGTACTTACTCTATGAAAGCAGATATTGGACACTTTTAAGACATCGTAAATAGAACCGGCAGAACATCTGTAGGCTCAGAGCTTTCTCAGGGTCAACTCAAGTCCAAGAGTCAGACAGGTCTAGGACTGGAGAGCTAAAATAGGGCTCAGAGTAGAAACATAGAAACATAGAAAATAGCAGCAGTAGTAGGCCATTCGGCCCCTCGAGCCTGCACCGCCATTCAATATGATCATGGCTGATCCTCTATCTCAACACCATATTCCCGCTTTCTCCCCATACCCCTTGATGCCTTTTGTGTCTAGAAATCTATCTATCTCCCTCTTAAATATATTCAGTGACTTGGCCTCCACAGCCTTCTGTGGTAGAGAATTCCACAGGTTCACCACCCTCTGAGTGAAACAATTTCTCCTCATCTCGGTCCTAAATTTCCTACCCCGTATCCTGAGACTGTGACCCCCTTGTTCTAGACTTCCCAGCCCCGGGAAACATCCGCCCCGGGAAACATCCTCCCCGCATCCAATCTGTCCAACCCCGTCAGAATTTTATACGTTTCAATGGGATCCCCTCTCATTCTTCTAAACTCTAGTGAATAGAGGCCTAGTCGACCCAATCTCTCCTCATATGACAGTCCTGTCACTTCAGGAACTAGTCTGGTGAACCTTTGCTGCACTTGCTCTATGGAGTAGAAGGTATAATCATATACACCCCAGCCCTGTAAAACCCAAGGATGCCTCAAAAACGATTGGTACAATCACAAGTAAGGCTTGGACTAGAGAACGAAGAGGTACCTCTGAGCTACAGTGTCGGTCGGCCATGCTGCACTTCAGTTTTTGGGCATAAATCTACACCTGTGAATTACCAATCTGAGAGAACTACCTCACATAATTACTCCTGCGAATGCCTCATTTTAAAAAAAACGGAAGCAGTTGGAATGATGAAGAAGCAGCAAACCATCCCGGCACGCTAACCGTGACGGACAACCCAGCCCGCGATATCCATGTCGCTGCTCAACCAGTGATTCCACCTTCAGAGGCACAACTTGCTTCTTCCTCTTACATTCACGGTGCCACCAAAGCACGTACAGTCTTTCCAGCACAATCCATGCACGCGTGCGTCTGTGCGCCTAGCCCCAGTCTCGCCACGAGTCCCTCCCCCTCCTGATTGAGCGCAGGAACGCACATTGTGAATGATGAGCAAAAATGCACGACCTATGATTGAGTGGTGCAGAGTAGAGAGAACGCCAACTATTAACACCTTGGGTTGAAAAGCAAAGAGCACAACATTCAAGGAAAGAAATAAAGAAAAGACTTGCATTTCTATGGCGCCTTTCACAACCTCAGGATGTCCCAAAGTGCTTTATAGCCAATGAAGTATTTTTGAAGTGCAGTCACTGTTGAAATGTAGGACCTATTGTATATTGTGCTTTCATTGCTCGTGCTGATGGAATATTCCATTTCCTAATCACTTTCTGTGTAAAAGAATATTCTTCTAGCCTTTCCTTTGTTCTTTTAGTGATAATCTTTACAGCCAATGAAGTACTTTTCATGTGTGGTCACTCGTAATGTGGGAAACGCGCAGCCAATTTGTGCACGGCAAGCTCCCACAAACAGCACTGCGATGATGGCCTAGATAATCTCTTTCAGTGGTGATGTTGAGGATCAGGACACTGGGAATAACTCCTCTGCTCTTCTTCGAAATAGTGTGATCTTGTACTTCCACCCAAGAGAGCCGACAGGGCCTCGGTTTATCGTTTCATCTGAAAGACGGCACCTCCGACAGTGCAGCACTCCCTCAGCACTGCACTGGGAGTGTCGGCCGCGATACTATGCTAAAGTCTTGTGGAGACAAGAGTGCTGCCACTGTGGCACAGTGCCCCCCAGTCATCAAGATCCACGGCAGGGCCCTGTACAATGTGGACCACTTTCCATACCTCGGGAGCCTATTATCAGCAAGGGCAGACATCGAGAACTGAGAACTCACTTTCAGAGTGGGAGCAAGTCTTCCTCGATTTCAAGGGACTGCCTATGATGATGAATTCTACTTAAATAGACAGAAGAAGCACTCAGATCAGTAGATGCTGATTTATTCTTTTGTCCCAATGACCAACTATCATCGACTATTGTTGCAACACTGCTGAAAGACTTTAAATTCTGAAGGACACAAGTGCGGACACAAAACGACCTACTGCACCAGGACAAACTATGTTTGTTCTGACATTTCGAACAATAACATTGGCCTGCTGTAGACATTGGCGGAGCCTTGTATGAAAAGCTTGCACACTCAAAATGAGCTGGCAGCAAGAAGTATTTATATAAGAGGAGTATAATAAATCAATGTGGAAATTATGCAAGACTTTTTCTATTCAGCTCAGCAAAGAACGCAGGGAACCATCGAATCACTTTCTCCCCAAATGCATCACGTGACACACAGTTCACCGGTGCTAAATTAATAGTTAGCAGTTATTGTGTACTGAAATAGCCAAGTAACATGGAGCGAAACCACACCTCAATACATTGGAACACTTACTTCTCACAAAGCAGTGTGTTCATAATTATTAAAGATTGAAATCTTTTTTGGAGCAAATACAATTTGAGGGAAACGAATTTGCTGGCACAAAATATTAATTTCAACTACATTTATCTTAAGCCCTTAGCTCACACACAGCTCGTTCGGTGAGAGATTGCAGCAAGGTAAATGCAAACAATAATTGTGTGCTTTCAATCTATTTCATTACCAAACGGTTATTTAACTTACATTAAAAATAATTAGCTTTGTTACAGATTGCTCGGGCAATCATCCATTTAACCCCTGCACAGCTGCTCAGCTGTAGGTTTCCACACCGTGACCCCTTGCAGCCCAACAACAAGCTGGACAACCGCGAGACCTTCCCTCGCAAAGGAATACAAGGCAGGTTACAGATGAAGGAGCCTTGTTGGTCCAGAATCCAACTCTACCCCATCACATCATCTTGCTCTTTTCTTAAACAACTACTTAAGGGGCTGAATTTTCGGCTTTGCTGATTTCGGGGCGGTAATGGCGGCGGGGCAGTAAAGTTAGCGCCCGGGAACAGTTTGCGCCTCAGTGAGCAAAATTGGGCAGCTAGGCCCTGAGTGTGGGGCGCAGCGCGAAGGGAGGCGTTGCATATCTCTGTTGGGCGTTAGCATGGGAAACTTCTGAGCTAAAGAGCTGGGCCTTGTGCCCCCACGATAAACGCCTGGGGAGAAAAGGAAAACTGAAACAAACCCCACAAATACATTCCCACCACATAGCTCACGCCGCCATCACATAAATAGCAAAAAAAAGTTCAAGGAAAAAAACAATCACGCTTACCTGAGGATGGCATTCCTTGCCTCTCTGCAGCCGGTGTAGGTCGGCCCGCCCTGATTTCCCAGGCGGTCACTGCGGGGCGCGCTGTGGAGCAGACGGGTCGGGCAGGAGCTCAAAGTCGCACCGGTATCGCGACCGGGGGCCTTGCACACCGGGCGCAGCTCTTCCAGGCATTGTTGTTCCGCGCTGCCGCTAAACCCGACCCGAGGATCGCCGCGGGGCGCTGGAGGCTGATTGCCGGCCCCGGAGACCTCATCATTGCCATTGTCGCCGCTCGGGGCGCAAAACGGAATGCAGTGGCTCTATTACTGTAGCCAGAAATTCATTCACTAAAAAGTCATGTTGGTGACTCGATAAATAGAACAGGAACATAGGAACATAGGAACAGGAGGCCATTGAGCCCCTCAAGCCTGTTCTACCATTCAATGAGATCACGGCTGATCTGCCACCTAATTCCATATACCTGCCTTTGGCCCATATCCCTTGGTTGACAAAAATCTATCGATCTCAGATTTAAAATTAACAATTGATCCAGTATCAATTGCCATTTGTGGAAGAGAATTCCAAATGTCTACCACCCTTTGTGCGTAGAAGTGTTTCCTAATTTCACTCCTGAAAGGTCTGGCTTTAATTTTTAGACTATGTCCCCCTAGTCCTAGACTCCCCAGCCAGCAGAAATAGTTCCTCTCTATCTACACTATCAGTTCTCATTAGATCTTGAAAACTTTGATTAAATCACCCCTCAACCTTCTAAATTCCAGTGAGTACAACCCTAGTTGTGTAATCTCTCCTCGTAATTTAACCCTTGGAGTCCGGGTACCATTCTGGTAAACCTACGCTGCACTCCCTCCAAGGCCAATATATCCTCCCTAAGGTGTGGAGCCCAGAACTGCTCTCCAGGTGTGGTCTAACCAGGGCTTTGTACAGTTGCAGCACAACTTCTACTATAATGGGCAGAGACGCTCTTATTATTTGTGGTGAAATTGTTAACTTGTGCTTTTCCAATGTACTTGGTCGAAATAAGAAATCTTGGAGGTGAAATAGTCCCTTTGTATAGCCCAGTTAGCACCTCCGGGAGAGTTTTGACAAAAGGTCATTGACCTGAAACAACTCTGTTTCTCTCCCCACAGTTGCTGGCTGACCCGCTGAGTATTTCCAGCGTTTTGTTTTTATTTCACTCTTTCATAGTCAATTAACACAAAAACCTAACACGCTAAAATGTAATTTGCTAACTTCTGAACCAATGAACTCTTACATCACCCAATGGCTACCTCCAGTGCCGGTTGAATGCAGAGGCAACTCTCCTGAATATACCACCCCTACACCTGGACATTTGCTTTTTAATCATTTTATTTTGTTCTGGTATCAGTTTATTTACGACGGCTTCATGAACAGGTTGTGCTGCGTGCATTCCGAAATCTAGAGATGATATCAGACTTCAGTTTACAGAGTAGGAGCACAGAGATCTCAGGGAGAGGTTGTGGGGCTGGAGGAGATTACAGAGATAGGGAGGGGCGAGGGCCATGGAGGGATTTGAAAACAAGCGTGAGAATTTTAAATTTGCGTTGATGGACTGGGAGTCAATGTAGGTCAACGAGCTCAGAGGCGATGGGTGAGCGGGACTCGGTGCGAGTTAGGACACGGGCTGCCGTATTTTGGATGAGGTCCAGCATTGGAATAGTCGAGTCTGGAGGTAACTAAGGCATGATCTTATTTAATGGTGGAGCAGGGTCATAGAAACATAGAAACATAGAAAATAGGTGCAGGAGTAGGCCATTTGGCCCTTCGAGCCTGCACCGCCATTCAATAAGATCATGGCTGATCATTCCCTCAGTACCCCTTTCCTGCTTTCTCTCCATACCCCTTGATCCCTTTAGCCGTAAGGGCCATATCTAACTCCCTCTTGAATATATCCAATGAACTGGTACCAACAACTCTCTGCGGCAGGGAATTCCACAGATTAACAACTCTCTGAGTGAAGAAGTTTCTCCTCATTTCAGTCCTAAATGGCCTACCCCTTATCCTTAGACTGTGTCCCCTGGTTCTGGACTTCCCCAACATCGGGAACATTCTTCACGCATCTAACCTGTCCATTCCCATCAGAATCTTACACGTTTCTATGAGATCCCCCTCACCCTTCTAAACTCCAGTGAATAAAGGACCAGTTGATCCAGTCTCTCCTCATATGACAGTCCAGCCATCCCTGGAATCAGTTTGGTGAACCTTCACTGCATCCCCTCAATAGCAAGAACGTCCTTCCTCAGATTAGGAGACCAAAACTGTACATAATATTCCAGGTGAGGCCTCACTAAGGCCCTGTAAACTGCAGTAAGACCTCCCTGCTCCTATACTCAAATACCTTAGCTATGAAGGCCAACATACCATTTGCCTTCTTCACCGCCTGCTGTACCTGCATGGCCACTTTCAGTGACTGATGAACCATGACACCCAGGTCTCATTGCACCTCCCCTTTTCCTAATCTGCCGCCCTTCAGATAATATTCTGCCTTCGTGTTTTTTCCCCCAAAAAGAATAACCTCACATTTATCCACAATATATTGCATCTGCCATGCATTTGCCCACTCACCTAACCTATCCAAGTCACCCTGCAGCCTCTTAGCGTCCTCCTCACAGCTCACACCGCCACCCAGTTTAGTGTCATCCGCAAACTTGGAGATATTACACTCAATTCCTTCATCTAAATCGTTAATGTAAGGTCGAGGGGCAGTATGGCCTACTCTTGCTCCTATTTCTTATAAGGGTTTCAGGTGCAGATGTCCTTGAATGAATGAAACTCAAACATTTAAAAAAAAATTATTTGTTCATGGGATGTGGGTGTCGCTGACAAGACCGGCATTTATTACCCATCCCGAATTGCCCTTGAGAAGGTGATGGTGAGCCGCCTTCTTGAACCGCTGCAGTCCGTGTGGTGAAGGCACTCCCACAGTCCACAGTGACTTTATCGCAGCGGGAAGATACAACTGAGCGGCTTGCTAGGCCATTTCAGAGGGCAATTAAGATTCAACCACATTGCTGTGGGTCTGGAGTCAGACCAGGTAAGGTCAGTGTAATGTATTTGCTTCATGGGTTCTTAGCTTAAGAATTCATAGCAACACATTGCTATTAAGAATTAGTTGGTTTATTAACAAAGGTTTAACAATTACACTACACATTAGCAGTTATCCACTAGGCTCACAATTGCATACCTCATTGTGGGTGGCCTAGACCCAACTGGCTGGGGTTTTATTGAGTCTTGTGAACATCACATGACTGGCTAAGCCACTCCCAATGCAACAGTTCTAAAAACCTGAAAGCATACTCACAGGTGTATACAGTGCACTAGACATGTGGCGGAATATACTCAATATCTGTGCTGTGAAAATCATCCCAAAGTTCTGTTTTGGATGTTCATTACCGAGCCAAGAATTGGCCGATCGCTACTCCTCATCAGTTGGCTGCGTTGTAGCTCTCCATTAGCATGAGCTGGTGAGCATCTGTACAGCCTGTGGGCACTCTGCCTTCTGGTAGTGACTAAGGTGTGAAGTATTGCATGTTGAATGTAAATCATAGCTTGACATGTCCATATTGTTACGTATGTAAACATTACCAATGTGTAAGACTTGCCACCAGGGGGTGCACCTGTGAGAGACCCAAGGGTCACCTGCACACCCTGGGTAAGCAGGTATAAAAGGCAGTCTACCACACTGTCTCCTCACTCTGGAGTTACAATAAAGAGACCAAGGTCACAACAGTTTGAGCTTAAGATATACGGTCTTGTGGGGTTATTCTAAACGTAACACATATGGGGGCAGGTAATAAGAGACCCAGCCACGATGGTACAGGAATAACCCATTGTTCTCAGTTCCCAGCACATGTACACTGCATCTTTACTGGTACTAGACATTGCCATTAAAAAGAGGAATTTATAAAGAAAGACTTGCATTTATATAGTGCCTTCTACGACAACCGGACATCTCAAGGCGCTTTACAGCCAATTAAGTACTTTTGGAGTGTAGTCGTTGTTGTAATGTAGGAAGCTCCCACAAACAGCAATATGATAATGACCAGATAATCTGTTTTTGTTATGTTGATTGAGGGATAAATATTGGCCCCAGGACACTGGGGGTAACTCCCCTGCTCTTCTTCCAAATAGTGCCATGGGATCTTTTACATCCACCTGAGGGGGCAGACAGGGCCTCGGTTTAACGTCTCATCCAAAAGACGGCACCTACGACAGTGCAGCACTCCCTCAGCACTGGAGTGTCAGCCTGGATTTATGTGCTCAAGTTCCTGGAGTGGGACTTGAACCCACGACCTTCTGACTCAGAGGCGAGAGTGCTGCCCACTGAGCCACGGCTTGGAGCCCAGGCAACAGAAGACACAGCCACCAATGGTGGAGCGATTATAATCAGGGATGCTCAAGAGGGCAGAATTAGAGGAGCGTGGACATCTCGGGGGGGGGGGGGGAGATGTGGGGCTGGAGGAGATTACAGAGATAGGGAGGGGCGAGACCATGGAGGGATTTGAAAGGAAAGATGAGAATTTTGAAATTGCATTTCAAATTTCAATTAACTATTCTATTTCAGTCGGTGGTTGAATTTCCATGGAGATTGTCCATCACCTGTAACATCGGTAGAACTTCCACCGAAAACCCAGAGAAAAGTCAGAATCAGCGTTCCCGCTGTTCCTCTGGGATTTCTGCAGATTTTCCGCCAAAGTTACAGGAGAAGATTGGAAGAACCACCACGGAAATTCAACCTGTAGTATCTTTTTTTTTAACCACGTGAGCCCTTCAAATAGGTTATAGACTCGTATGCTCCTGGCCACTTGTTACTTCTGAGTTCATATGGCCTTTAATGAATCATTCTGAACGTTTCATATAGAGTATCCAAACATCCAAACCCTTTCATTGGGCTGCAATGTTGAAGTACACTTTAAACCGTGTGTTATTCTATTGGTCTTAGGAGGAGGAGGCCGTTCAGCTCCTCGAGCCTGTTCCGCCATTCAATTAGATCATGGCCGATCTGTATCTTAACTCCATCTCCTCTAGCCCAGGTCATTGGGGACTCTGGTCTAAATAAACTTGGCTTCCTCTAGCAGAGCTTCCCTTCAGAGCGCAAGTATATTATAAACAAGATATTTGGATTAATTTACTTCACGATATTCAAATTTACTCTTGCATATTCGATGAGCAGATTGGCCTTCTTCTGTTGCTGTACTAATCTCTGATTCTATACCAGCAAAGAAAGAAGACTTGCATTTATATAGCGCCTTTCACGACCACCGGATGTCTCAAAGCGCTTTACAGCCAATGAAGTACTTTTGGAGTGTAGTCACTGTTGTAATATAGGAAACGCGGCAGCCAATTTGTGCACAGCAAGCTCCCACAAACAGCAATGTGATAATGACCAGATAATGTGTTTTTTTTTGGCTATGTTGACACCAGGGAGAACTCCCCTGCTCTTCTTCGAAATAGTGCCGTGGGATCTTTTACGTTCACCTGAGAGAGCAGACGGGGCCTCGGTTTAACGTCTCATCCGAAAGACGTTAGCCTGGAGTGTCAGCCTAGATTTTGTTGTGCTCAAGTCCTTGGAGTGGGACTTGAACCCACAACCTTCTGACTCTGGCGTACGGAGTATTATGAGATTTTAAGATCGCCACATAAATAGAAATGAGGGCAGGTGACTGAAAGCTGGGTCAAAGAGGTAGGTTTTAAGGAGCGTCTTGAAGGAGGAGAGAGAGGCGGAGAGGCGGAGAGGTTTAGGGAGGGAGTTCCAGAGCTTGGGGCCCAGGCAACAGAAGGCACGGCCACTGATGGTTGAGTGTTTATAATCAGGGATGCTCAAGAGGGCAGAATTAGAGGAGCGCAGACATCTCGGGGGGTGGGGGGGGCGGGGGGGGTGGCTGGAGGAGATTTCAGAGATAGGGAGGGCAAGGCCATAGAGGGATTTGAAAATAAGGATGAGAATTTTGAAATCGAGGCTTTGCTTAACCGGGAGCCAATGTAGCAGCGGGATGGGTGTGGGTAACCCTCCCCCTCACAATGTGGGGTTGTGGGAGCCCATAAAACCCTCCCCCCCCCTATCGGACTAACCCCCAATAGCGGCTGGTACACAGAGAGTTACGGCCGTGGAAGGCGTGTTGACGTTGTGGCCCATCTGAGTGTTCAGCCTGTGAACCCTCCCACTATTTCACACCGTCCTCCAACCACCACAAGTAGCTCCTGCAGGAATTGTCTGGGATCGAGACTTGACCATGGTGGGCACAGAACCGATCCGCCTACTGGCTCCATCTGGGATCACACAACAGCAACAACTGACGTTTCAACAGCGCCTTTAACATTGAGAAAACATCCCAAGGACCTACACAGGAGCGATTATCAAACCAAATTTGACACCGCGGCACATAAAGAAGATACGTGGGCCGGTGGCCAAAAGCTTGGTCAAAGAGTTAGGGCTTTAAAGGAGCGACTGAGAAAAGGGGAGGAAGAGAGGTTTTGGGAGGGATTTCAGGGGCACACAGGACTTGGGCAACATTTTGGATGGGTTCATGTTTATGGAGCATGAGTGTGGAAGGTAAGAAGCTGGTCAGTAGAGCATTGTGGGCATCACCGGCAAGGCCAGCATTTATTGCCCATCCCTAAATTGTCCTCGAGAAGGTGGTGGTGAGCTGCCATCTACAACCGAGTGTCTCGCTGGACCATTTCAGAGGGCAGTTAAGAGTCAACCACATTGCTGTGGGTCTGGAGTCACATATAGGCCCAGACCGGGTAAGGGCAGCAGATTTCCTTCCCTAAAGGACGTTAGTGAACCAGATGGGTTTTTACAACAATCCGGTAGTTAAATGGTCACCATTACTGGTACTAGCTTCTTTATTCCAGATTTATTTAATTCAATTTAAATTCCCCAGCTGCCGTGGTGGGATTTGAACTCATGACTCTGGATCTTTACTCCAGGCCTCTGGATTACTTACAACTAGACCATCGTTCCCTGTCGAGGTAACAAAGGCACGGATGAAGGTTTCAGCAGCCGATGAGCTGAGGCAGGGGCGCAGCCGGACACTTTAACTCTGAACTGAGTCTCTGACCCCATATCCTCACAAAGAACATCCCCAACATCGAAGCACTGACCACACTCGACCAGCTCCGTTGGGCGGGCCACATTGTCCGCATGCCCGACACGAGACTCCCAAAGTAAGCGCTCTACTCGGAACTCCTTCTCGGTAGGCGAGCCCCAGGTGGGCAGAGGAAACGTTACAAGGACACCCTCAAAGCCTCTCCGATAAAATGCAACGTCCCCACTCAAATCTGGGAGTCCCTGGCCAAAAGCCGCCCTAAGTGGAGGAAGTGCATCCGGGAGGGTGCTGAGCACCTCGAGTCTTATCGCCGAGAGCATGCAGAAATCAAGCGCAGGCAGCGGAAGGAGCGTGCGGCAAACCAGACTCTCCACCCACCCTTTCCTTCAAACACTATCTGTCCCACCTGTGACAGAGACTGTAATTCCCATATTGGACTGTTCAGCCACCTGAGAACTCACTTTTAGAGTGGAAGCAAGTCTTCCTCGACTCGGAGGGACTGCCGATGATAATGATGATGACTTCCATGCCAGAGGAATGTCCAACAATTGGTTGGAGACTAGAGGTTGCAAGCAGCTATGAGACTGTACAGCGAGTCGGGAATGCAAGAGGAGCAAAACCGGAAGAACTGTCGTCCTTTTGCACAGTCTGATTGGCTGGGGTTTTCATTCTCACTGTGAGGTCATCATCATCATAGGCAGCCCCTCGGAATCGAGGAAGACTTGCTTCCACTCTTAAAATAAGTCCTTAGGTGACTGAATAGTCCAGTATGAGAACTACAGTCCCTGTCACAGGTGGGACAGACAGTGGTTGAAGGAAAGGGAGGGTGGGACTGGTTTGCCGCACGCTCCTTCCGCTGCCTGCGCTTGCTTTCTGCATGCTCTTGGCGACGAGACTCGAGGTTCTCAGCGCCCTCCCGGATGCACTTCCTCCACTTAGGGCGGTCTTTGGCCAGGGACTCCCAGGTGTCGGTGGGGATGTTGCACTTTATCAGGGAGGCTTTGAGGGTGTCCTTGTAACGTTTCCTCTGCCCACCTTTGACTTATTTGCCGTGAAGGAGTTCCGAGTAGAGTGCTCCCTTTGGGAGTATCGTGTCTGGCATGCGAACAATGTGGCCTGCCCAGCGGAGCTGATCAAGTGTGGTCATTGCTTCAATGCTGGGGATGTTGGCCTGGTCAAGGACACTAATGTTGGTGGGTCTGTCCTCCCAGGAGATTTGTAGGATCTTGCGGAGACATCGCTGGTGGTATTTCTCCAACGACTTGAGGTGTCTACTGTACATGGTAGCCATGTCTCTGAGCCATACAGGAGGGCGGGTATTACTACAACCCTGTAGACCATGAGCTTGGTGGCAGATTTGAGGGCCTGGTCTTCAAACACTCTTTTGTAAGTCGGGAATGCAAGAGGAGCAAAACGAGAAGAACTGTCGCCCTTTTGCACAGTCTTAGCAGCTGGGGCTTTTCGTCTCACCGTGAGGTAGCTGTCAGCAGCCATACAGAGACAGGAAAGACATAACCAAAAAACCCAACAAGCTCCTTTTTAACAAGAAAAGATCAGCCTTTCTGGAAGACCTCGCTTCAGCAGCGCATGGAACAAGTTGCTCGGGCGAAGGACCGGCAGGCAGAGGCAGTGTCACGGTGGCCAGATCCTGGCTGGCGGAGGAGGAGAACGATGTGGAGATCTGGGATGGGCTGAAGGATGTGTGAATGACAACGCCACCACCTTGCTTCACCATGCGGCACTAAGGAACTCGTGGGCAGCAACCCAGGGCCCAATGCCGAGAGAACGCAGCAAATCGGTTCACAGGCTGCTCTAATTATTGTAATCATCTTCACAACGTTGCTTAAAATCTCCCGTTCCATCTTCCTATTTGCTATTCAGAAATTATAGGTCATTCGAAATAATTTGTTTCATCCTAAATTAGACACAAGCAAAGAGAAAAAAAAACTCCAAAATATAATGAATGCTCTCAGTGCTAGAGATTTATTTGCAATGTAATTACCCCAATTATTTAAAAAAAATCATAGCCTGTGAACTTTAATTGCAGTGATATTATTTCTTGCATTTTGATGAAGGTAAACCTATGTTGCTTCCAGTGTTGCTGAACTCCCAGATTCCTGGCCACAACAGAATCAGGCCGTTAAATCCACAGCTTAAAGGGGAAATAGTAATGTTTCTGCAGAGCTGTGGTTCAAACCCAGCCACTTTTACATTGTCCATTCCCCCTCTCCTCCGAGATCTCTGCGCTCCTCTAATTCTGCCATCCTGTGCATCCCTGGTTTTAATCGCTCCACCGTCGGCGGCCATGATTTCAGCTGCCTGGGCCCTAAGCTCTGGAACTCCCCCCCTATACTCTGTATCCTCATTACCTCTCTCTTTCCTCCTTTAAGATGCTCCTTAAAAACCTACCTCTTTGACCAAATTTTTGATTGATAACACTCCTGTGAAACGCCTTGGGATCTGTTACTACGTTAAAGGTGCTATATAGTTGTTGCAGTTGTTGTTGCTACTGCCCAGGGGGAAGCACCTCTGTGCGATTTTGTTAGCCGTGGCTCAGTGGGTAGCACTCGCGCCTCGGAGTCAGAAGGTCGTGGGTTCAAGTCCCACTCCAGGGACTTGAGCACATAGATCTAGGCTGGCACTCCCAGTGCAGTGCTGAGGGAGTGCTGCACTGTCGGAGGGGCCGTCTTTCAGACGAGATGTTAAACCGTGGCCCCGTCTGCTCTCTCAGGTGAACGTAAAAGATCCCATGGCATTATTTTGAAGAAGAGCAGGGGAGTTATCCCCGGTGTCCTGGGGCCAATATTTATCCCTCAATCAACATAACAAAAACAGATTATCTGGTAATTATCACATTGCTGTGTGTGGGAGCTTGCTGTGCTCAAATTGGCTGCTGCGTTTACCACATTACAACAGTGACTACACTCCAAAAGTACTTCATTGGCTGTAAGGCGCTTTGGAACGTCTGATGGCCGCGAAAGGCGCCATAGAAATGCAAGTCTTTCCTTTTTTTCTTCTGCAGCGATCCGGTGGCTTTGCACAGCACAAATAGGCGGGACTAGCTCCCTTACCCTGATGGATATCAGTACACCGACGCTATAGAGACCATGGAGGGAGACTTATATTTCTACCAGTGGCTGTGCTCCCTGCAATGCAAAAGCCCCTTCAGTTCCTGCAGTGGCTGTTGGGAGAGCTTGAACTGCCACACAGCCAGGCTGCCGATCGCGGTACTAACTGTGCATAATAACAACTTGCATTTATATAGCACCTTTCACGTCCCACGGTTGCCCACAGGAGCGTAATCGGGCAAAATTTGACACCGAGCCACATAAAGAGGTGTTTCAAAAGCTTGGTCGAAGAGCTAGGTTTTCAGGAGCGTCTTAAAGGAGGAGAGAGAGGTAGAGAGGTGGAGAGGTTTAAGGAGGGAGTTCCAGAGCTCGGGGCCCAGGCAACAGAAGGCACGGCCACCAATGGTGGGGCGATTATAGTCGGGGGATGCGCAAGATTCCAGAATAATACCGTAACTAATGCAAAGTTTCAGCACTGTATCACTCGTTGTATTACTGTGTATTGAACTCCCTTTAAACGCATTCTTCAAACTTCCAAAACGGACAATAATTACATCATACAGTCCCTGAAAGAAAGCAGATAACGAGCAGATACCCTGCCAGATAAGGAGAGCGGCCTGAAGCAGTTACTGTGATCAAAGGCAGTCCATCTGTTCCACAGCGCAATGCCTGATCTGGCTAACGTATGATGATTGCTCTACGTAGGAATTTGACATTCGGAAGCCGATGTTATCTGCAGGATTGTGCCGGAATCTATAATAATCTTCAAGGCTATGTGATGTGAGCAAGCCTGAGGTTAATGGAGTAAAAATATTGGAGGAAGCAAACTGCAAAGTTGCGGCGTCGCATTGTCCAATGTCTCATTGAATCCCACAGCTCAGAAGCAGGCCATTCGGCCCATCGTGCCCGTGCCGGCTCTGCGAAAGAGTGATCCAATTAGCCCCACTGCCCCAGCTCTTTCTCCACAGTCCTGCAAATGTTTTAACCTTTATGTATATATCCAATTCCCTTTTGAAAGTTACTATTCAATCTGCTCCCACCGCCCTTTCGGGCAGCGCGTTCCCGATCGCAACAAAGTGCTGCGTAAAATAGAATTCTCATCCCCCCCCGCTGGCTTTTTTGCCGCTTATCTTAGATCTGTGTCGCCTGGTTACCGAGCCTCCCGCCAGTGGAAATGGTTTCCCTTTTGTCTGCTCGATCATAACCCCTTCATAATTTTGAACAAATCTCCCGTTAACGCTCTTTAAGGAGAACAATCCCAGCTTCTCTCATCTCTCCACAGTTGACTTGACAGCCAGGGGCCGAAATTGCCCTCTGCCCCAAACAGGGCGCATCTACCGTTCTGTCCGCCTCAACGCATGGGGCGGGGGGGGAACACAACCCGGCGAAATTCAGCTCGTTTATCTTTGTCTTGGAGCGGCCATTGTTCCGTGTCGTCAGCGCCGCGGCAATGGGCCACACCGTCCCTCCTCTGCAGTTAAAGGGGAGGGCCTCGGCGAACTCTGCAGCCACTTTAGTGGTGCCCACTGGGCCACCAGGGAGGGGCTCGGCCGGGCCCAGCGGTCCGGTACCCAAGAGCGGGTGCGGGGCTGCCTGTTGACGGCCCGGCTGAACCCGCGGGCGTAGTTATCGGCCCGACCTGGCAGTCGGCCGACAATAACAAATAAAGTGGAATCGCCGGCAGCGCACCTCCCCTTTAAGGCCGAACGTGCCACCCAGCCAGAGACAGCTCCCCGTTGGGAAAAACTTTCGGGGGGCACCTACCGGCGGCACCGCTCCCGCTGGGCTATTTTCCGCGGGCGGTCAGAAAGTGGGTCTGATCGCACCCCCCCCCCGCCCACCTCCCGATCTCCATACCGCCAGCTGCCGTCAGCGTTAAAAACAGTGAAAACCGCACAATCAACTCCTCAACACACAGAAAGACGGAGTAACTCAAGTGTAAAGTACAGGCACTAACGCATCACGCGCACTCTCTTTGAACACGCAGTTCCCACCACCCCAACCTCTGGCGCGCCCGGTTATGTACTCCTCATTTGTTATACCGCACGGCAACAAAAATAATCCACTTCTCACCTTCTGTTGACGTCACAAAGCATCATTTATCAACCAGCCAGGCCGCACTAACAGTGTCAGCAAAACTAACCGCCCAGCCACAGAATGAAACCCACAGCACGCCAACAAAATGGCACTGGGAAAAAAAAATAAAGATATCTGGTTGCAATTTCAAGGCTGTAATCTAATCTCAGAGCTCAGTTGACATTTCTTAACTGCGAGAGTTGGGCTTGCTTGGTTTTATGATGTCACTTCAACACCTCAATCAAATTACAGTCTCCTAACCCTTCGCGATATCCGCTGCTCTCTATATTTCACCAGGCTGCTCGAGAAAAACAAAAGATTGACAATTACAATAGCTTCGCCCATAAGGGACATCCTTGATTTTTAAGCAAGTTCGAATCCCACTTTCATGCACTTGCTTGGCCTCATCCATGCCTTTGTTACCACTGGACTTGACTATTCATGGGTGATCTCATTGAAACTTGCAAAATCCTTACAGGGCTTGACAGGGTCGATGCAGGGAGGGTGTTTCCCCCAGGCTGGGGAGTCTAGAACCAGGGGTCACACAGTCTCAGGATAAGAGGTCGGCTATTTAGGACTGAGATGAGGAGAAATTTCTTCACTCAGAGGGTGGTGAATCTTTGGAATTCTCTACCCCAGAGGTTCAGTCTTTCAGTATATTCAAAGCAGAGAGCGGTAGATTTTTGAATATTAATGGAAATCAAGGGATATGAAAAGTGGAGGAAAGTGGAGTTGAGGTCAAAGATCAGACATGCTATTATTGAATGGCAGAGCAGACTCGAGGGGCCGAATGGCCTACTCCTGCTCCTGTGAGGAAGAAAATGATTTCCACTCCTGTCTGAAAAAGAAAAAGACTTGCATTTATATAGCGCCTTTCACGACCACCGGATGTCCCACCGTGCCTCACAGCCAATGAAGTATTTCTGAAGTGTAGTCACTGTTGTAATGTAGGAATCGCGGCAGCCAATTTGCGCACAGCAAGCTCCCACAAACAGCAATGTGGTAATGACCGTATCATCTCTTTTAGTGGTGATGTTGAGGGATAAATTTTGGCCCCAGGACATGGGGGGAAACTCCCCTGTTCCTCTTCCAATAATGCCATGGGATCTTTTACCTCCACCTGAGAGAGCAGACGGGGCCTCAGTTTAATGTCTCATCTGAAAGACGGCCCCTCCGACAGTGCGGCACTCCCTCAGCACTGCACTGGGAGTGTCAGCCTGGATTTTTGTGTTCAGATATAAACACTGTTAATTCAGAACAAGCAAAGTCTGTTGATTTGGTGGTATTATTTATTCTGAATTTTATAAAATTGGATTTCTGCATATTATGCAACGATATTGTAACATTTATAGATGTCCCCTTACTTCAGGAAGTGTCCTCCTTTGTACAGATTGTCAATTTGCAAATTGGCTGCCGTGTTTCCTATATTACAACAGTGACTACACTTCAAAAGTATGAGACGTTAAACTGAGGCCCCGCCTGCTCTCTCAGGTGGATGTAAAAGATCCCACTACTTAGAACAAGAGCAAGGGAATCCCAACCAATATTTATCCCTTAATCAAACAACAACAAAAAAAATGATTATCTGGTCATTATCACATTGCTGTTTGTGGGAGCTTGCTGTGCGCAGATTGTCTACCGAGTTTCCTGCACTATAACAGCGACTACATTTCAGAAATAATTCATTGGCTATAAAGCACGGTGGGACATCATGGGGTTATGAAAAGCCTTGTAGAAATACAAGTCTTTTGTTCTTTGCAAGCTCGACCTCCCATTCATGGAGTGCATTTCCATTGGCAAACCCCCATTGTCCCCGACCTCATTTACAACTTAACTTCATTAATGTTTTCCGATTCAATTCCAAAATATTATAAAACAACAAAGAATGAACTGCTCTTGCTAAAGGCGATTTGCGATGTACTCCAATGCTAACTGAGAACTGATACAAGCCGCAATAAGACGCCACAGTGATGATCTGTGATTTTTGGAAATGTCGTGAAATTCGGAAAGGCTTTTGACAATCTAAGTTTCAGTTGCGGCACTGGTGAAAAAAAATGTGAAAAGGGTGTCTGGAAATGGAGCACAATCGAGGGGTGATACAGGGAAGGAAGGCCAGAATGCAAGGAAGACAATGTGTGAACTAGGATGAATAATGAGACACGGAAAGGGAGACAGAAACAGATGAGGTGACAGCGACAGACAGCAGAGGTGGTGTCTGCACAGAGCAGGGAGCAGGGAGTGAGCAGCAATGAAAGTCAAGAGAGAACAGAACAGGTACAAAGCTGGTACAAAAATGGAACAACAAGGAAAAGCATGAAACGGCAGATTCTTTCAACACTAATGTAGTGCCAGCCATGGCTCAGTGGGCAGCACTCTTGCCTCTGAGTCAGAAGGTCGTGGGTTCAAGTCCCACTCCTGGGACCTGAGCACAAAAATCCAGACTGACACTCCCAGTGCAGTACTGAGGGAGTGCTGCACTGTTAGAGGTGGCATCTTTCGGGTGAGACGTTAAACCGAGGCCCTGTCTGCTCTCTCAGATGGACGTAAAAGATCCCATGGCACTATTGCGAAGAAGAGCAGGGGAGTTATCCCCGGTGTCCTGGGGCCAATATTTATCCCTCAATCAACATAAAAAAAACAGATTATCTGGGTCATTATCACATTGCTGTGCGCAAATTGGTGCTGTGTTTCCCACATTACAACAGTGACTACACTCCAAAAGTACTTCATTGGCTGTAAAGCGCTTTGAGACGTCCGGTGGTCATGAAAGGCGCTATATAAATGCAAGTCTTCCTTTTCTTTAACTCAGGGGGGGAGGGCCAGGCAATAGATAAGATCGAATTCTTCTGTCCTGTAATTCTGAGCTTCATGAAAGACTCGCTTGTAAAAGGTAGACTGAACATAAAGTGGGAGCCAATTGGTTTCGAAAGGTCATCACTCTTGACAGTCTGAAGGTGCTCTCTGAGCACATCAAGACAACTTGCCACTATCTCTTATCAAGACGAGAATAGGAACGTTATTGACTCTGTCGCCATTACCCTGTTATTTTAGTCCCTTGATCAGCCCATTATTGCTCCCTGCCGCCTCAGCACTCAGTCCGTGCTTCCTTGCACTGCAATGGTGCAGTTACACAACAACTGCATCCATTGTGGCAGCACTGTCAGCTCGGTGTCAGAAGGCTGTGTGTTCCAGTCCTCTTCCAGGGACTCGTGCACAATGTCAAAGACTGAGGGAGCGCTGGAGTGTCGGAAGTGTCGCCTTTCAGATGAGACATTAACCGAAGTCCCGTCTGCCCTCTCGGCTGGCCCCAAAGCGCTTTACAGCCAATGAAGTACTTTTTGGAGTGTGGTCACTGTTGTAATGTGGGAAACGCGGCAGCCAATTTGCGCACAGCAAGCTCCCACAACAGCAATGTGATCATAGTTGTGTACGGGTAAATAACTGACAAACTGAGCCAGGAGAAAAGTAACTTAAACCGCGTGCTTTATACAACAACCCAAAGTGGTGTCCCCAAACCAGCATGAGTACAGCAACTGTGAATAGCTCCCGCAAGGTCCTAATGCCCGCCCAGTGAGCTGTAACAATTACATAGAGTACAAACACAACAACAATGACCAGATAATCTGTTTTTGTTATGTTGATTGAGGAATAAATATTGACCCCAGAACACCGGGGATAACTCCCCTGCTCTTCTTCAAAATAGTGGCCGTGGGATTTTGTACATCCACCTGAGAGAGCAGACGGGGTCTTGGTTTAACGTCTCATCTCAAATATGGCACCTCCGACAGTGCAGCGCTTCCTCAGCACCGCATTGGAGTGTCAGCCTAGATTTTGTGCTCAAGTCTCTGGAGTGGGATGTAGAAATTATTCTCAGGAGATTAATTAAGCTGGGTGAAGTCTGTGCTGGAGACACTGGATAATGGATGTGAAGGATATGGGTTACCCAGTGGCCTTTTTCATTCCATGCTTCCTTATCTTAATACGGTTTCACGGGAAGTACATGAGAATTTCCAAGCGATAATAGAAAAAGCCAGAGGGAGATGAAGCTACTTGTGGAACAAGGAACCCAGTTTGACAGAGCAGTGTCTGTGCAGGAGGACAGTGGGTACCAGTTATGGGAACGGTAGCATAGTGGTTATGTTACTGGACAAGTCGTCCAGAAATCTGGGATAATGATCGGGAGACATGAGTTCAAATCCCACCACGGCTACTGGAGGAATTTAAATTCAATTAAATAACTCAAGAATGAAAAGCTAGTATCAGGTCATGGTGACCATCATCATCATCCCTCGGAATTGAGGAAGACTTGATTCCACTCATAAAATGAGTCCTTAGGTGGCTGAGCAGTCCAATATGAGAGCCACAGACTCTGTCACAGGTGAGACAGACAGTGGTTGAGGGAAGGGGTGGGTGGGACTGGTTTGCCGCACGCTCCTTCCGCTGCCTGCGCTTGGTTTCTGCATGCTCTCGGCGATGAGACTCGAGGTGCTCAGCGCGCTCCCGGATGCACTTCCTCCACTTCGGGCGGTCTTTGGCCAGGGTCTCCCAGGTGTCGCTGGGGATGTTGCAATTTATCAGGGAGGCTTTGAGGGTGTCCTTGTAACGGTTCCTCTGCCCACCTTTGACTCGTTTGCCATGAAGGAGCTCCGAGTAGAGCGCTTGCTTTGGGAGTCTTGTGTCGGGCATGCGGAAAATGTGGCCCGCCCAACAGAGCTGGTCGAGTATGATCAGTGCTTCGATGCTGGGGATGTTGGCCTGATCGAGGATGCTAACATTGGTGCGTCTGACCTCCCATGGGATTTGTAGGATCTTGCGGAGACATTGTTAGTGGTATTTCTCCAGTGACTTGAGGTGTCTACTGTACATGGTCCATGTCTCTGAGCCATACAGGAGGGCAGGTATCACTACAGCCCTGTAGATCATGAGCTTGGTGGCAGATTTGAGGGTTACCGAACTGTCGTAAAAATCCATCTCGTTCATTAATGTCCTTTAGGGAAGGAAATCTGCCGCCCTTACCCGGTCTGGCCTATATGTGACTTCAGACCCCACAGCAATGTGGTTGACTCTTAACTGCCCTCTGAAATGGCCCAGTGAGACACTTAGTTGTATTCGAGAAGGCAGCTCACCACCACCTTCCCGAGGGCAATTAGGAATGGGCAATAAATGCTGGCCTTGCCGGCGATGCCCACATCCTGTGAACGACTTTAAAAAAAATTAAAGGATCTCGGAAGATACGGAGGGAAGGGCAGAAGCCAGGAAAAGAGAGAAAAGATGGTTTTGTAAAGACAACATATGGTATTGACTGGAAATCTCAGTGGGTCAGGCAGCATCTGTGGAGAGAAAAAGAGAGTTAATGTTTCGGGACGTTGACCCGAAACGTTAACTCTGTTTTTCTCTCCACAGATGCTGCCTGACCCACTGAGATTTCCAGCATTTTCTGTTTTTATTTCAGATTCCAGCATCCGCGGTATTTTGCTTTTGTATAGAGAGTATTGAGTCAGGCTGCCGTTACCACACGCCCCTGAGTGGACAGCCCCTACATAGTGTAGTAACTGACTGCGTGCAGTGGCAAAGCAACGTCTAGTAAATAGTTAGAAGTTTGACATCGCAACAAAAATTCAAGCTCAGTCTGAATGGGGAGATTTGATTGCGTTCCAGATGGTTTATTGCAATTAGGCAAGAAATAATGTACAATGCACTCTCTGGGTAGCCCCATAGTTATCATGCTTATGTCAAGAATACACGCTGTCGGAAGAGGATCTAAGAGAGAGGGCGAGAGGGAAAATGCATCAAAATAAGGATTGCACCACTTTGCCTGATGTGTCATCTTGTTTTTTTTTCCCCCAAAAGGTGACTTTCTCCTAATCAGAGTCACAAATGAGTGTGCAATGAGCTGGAGGACTGATGGGATGCGCTGTTGACACGATACTGCTGCCTCCCCATATGATGTGTTGATGAGAGCTGGCATGGAAAGCAGGAGAGAGAACAAGCAGACACATCAGCTCAAAACAGTGCGAAATTCAGGGGGGGTTCGTGGGGGAGGGGGGGAAACACAATACTTTGGCAAAGAGGCAGAGATCAAAAGCAAATGGAAAGGGAGCGTGAGATGGTGAAAAAGGTGAGAGCTTGGTAGAAAGAAATAAAAAGAGAGAGGGAAGGAAAGAGAGAGAGGGGAGGAAAAAGAGAGCGAGAGAGGGGAGGAAAGAGAGAGAGAGAGGAAAGGAAAGAGAGTGAGAGATGGAAGGAAAGAGAGAGAGAGGGGAGGAAGGAAAGCGAGAGAGGGGGAAGGAAAGAGAGAGAGAGAGAGGGGGAAGGAAAGAGAGAGAGAGAGAGGGGGAAGGAAAGAGAGAGAGAGAGAGGGGGAAGGAAAGAGAGAGAGAGAGAGAGGGGGAAGGAAAGAGAGAGAGAGAGAGAGGGGGGGAAGGAAAGAGAGAGAGAGAGAGAGAGAGGGGGAAGGAAAGAGAGAGAGAAGGGGGAAGGAGAGAGCGAGGGAAGGAAAGCGAGAGTGAGGGAAGGAAAGAGAGAGCGAGTGAGGGAAGGAAAGAGAGAGAAAGAGAGAGAGGGAAAGAGAGAGAAAGAGAGGGAAGGAAAGAGAGAGAGGGAAGGAAAGAGAGAGAGAGAGGGAAGGAAAGAGAGAGAGGGAAGGAAAGAGAGAGAGAGGGAAGGAAAGAGAATGAGAGAGAGAGGGAAGGAAAGAGAGAGAGAGGGAAGGAAAGAGAATGAGAGAGAGAGGGAAGGAAAAAGAGCAAGAGAGAGCGAGGGAAGGAAAGAGAGTGAGGGAGGGAAGGAAAGAGAGAGAGGGAGAGGGAGGGAAGGAAAGAGAGAGAGGGAAGGAAGGAAAGAGAGAGAGAGGGTAGGAAAGAAGGAAGGAAGGAAGGAAAGATTTGCATTTATATAGCGCCTTTCACGACCACCGGAAGTCTCAAAGCGCTTTACAGCCAATGAAGTACTTTTGGAGTGTAGTCACTGTTGCAATGTGGGAAACGCGGCAGCCAATTTGCGCACAGCAAGCTCCCACAAGCAGCAATGTGATAATGACCAGATAATCTGTTTTAGTTATGTTGATTGAGGGATAAATATTGTTCAGGACAGAACGAAGACAGAGTTCACGTGCGAGGAAGAGAGCAAGAGAATTCACAAGGTGAAAATCAAACGGAAGCACGGTGGGAAAGTAAAATCTATAAATGTCGAGTGCTGGGAGGTTGGATGAGCAACAACACCCTAGGGTTTCTGGGTCATGCAATGAATTTGAATGCTGCGTCTTTATCACTAATGGTTTGATTCAAATACATCGACGACATGTGAGCTGAAAAACCTCCTTTCTCTACCAGCAATACAAGTCCAAGGTGAAGCTGTGCTTGTTCACTCTCAACCCAGTTACTAGAAGGTCTGTGCAATGTATTTGCTTCATGGGTTCTTTGCTTCATGGGTTCTTTGCTTAAGAATTGATAGCAACACATTGCTATTAAGAACTAATTGGTTTATTAGTAAAGGTTTAACAATCGCAGTACACATTACCGGTTCATCCACCAGGCTCACAACCATCTGCCTCATTGTGGATCCCCCCAAACCCAACTGGCTGGGGTTTTATTGAGTCTTGTGAACATCACGTGACCAGCTAAGCCACTCCCAACTCAACAGCTCCACAACTATTTTGTTGCAAACAACAATCAAGTGCCCCCTGGTTAAAGAGGGAGGTCACACTCCAAAACCTTTCAATCAAGTGCCCCTTTGTTTTTTTTTGTTTGGTTTCTTTTTGAGGGCATCAAAAAAATGATACAAGTGCCCCCTGGCTAAAAGGGGGGGGGGGGGGGCACTAAAACTCCAGCCCCTCCGGCGCCCACCTTTCGCGGAAGGCCGCGAGCGTACCGGTGGACACCCCGTGCTCCATCTCCAGGGACACCCTGGCGCGAATGTAGTTGTGGAAGAGAGGCAGGCAGTCGGGCTGAACGAGCCCCTCGACCGCCCGCTGCCTGGACCGGTTAATGGCCCCCTTGGCCATGCCCAGGAGCAGTGGTGCATACATTACTGTGTGGATCCAGTGTCCACAGTTTAGCACCAGTTGGTATTAAAGTTGTGGCCTCAGCTAGTTGGGAACATAAATTGCAACTGAGTCAAAATCTTGGCACACACCCAGCCTAACAGCGTTGTGGGAATACTTTCAACACACGGACTGCAGCGATTCAAGGAGAAGGCTTACCACCTTCTCAAGGGCAACTAGGGATGGGCAGTGGATGCCGACCTTGCCAGCGACATTCACATCCCAAAGAATGAATTTTTAAATTCTGACATTGCGGACATAGCTGAGAAATCTTCCCATTGCTCCAGAATTCCTGACCTCAGATGTTCAGTGCCGACACTTACTGCCAAACTGCTCCTTCCCCAACACGACTGTCCCTCGCCGCAAAATATGTCCTCAAAACTCGACGAGAAGCTGCCTGAATATCGCAACAGGCACAATATTATGCGTCTACTTCATTCAATTAGAAACAAATTTGCACCTTTGAAAGTACAAGTCAATTGACGGCTATTAAAACTGAGAGATACTGGATGCAAAGCTTTTGCCTCAAATCCCTCCGTGGCCCTCACCCCTCCCTATCTCTCTAATCTCCGCCAGCAACCCCCCCACTCCCTGAGATGTCTGCGCTCCTCTAATTCTGCCCTCTTGAGCATCCCTGATTATAATCGCTCAACCATCGGTGGCCGTGCCTTCTGATGCCTAGGCCCCAAGCTCTGGAAACCTGCCTAAACCTCTCTGACTCTCTATCTCCAATTCCTCCTTCAAGATGCTCCTTAAAACCTACCTCTTTGACCAAGCTTTTGGTCACCTGTGCTAATTTCTCCTTATGTGGTCCGTGTCAAATATTTTGTCTCATAACACTCCTGTGAAGCGCCTTGGGAAGTTTCACTACATTAAAGGCGCTCTCTAAATACAAGTTGTTGTTGTTGTTGAATGAAACAGAACCATTTCAGTTCCGATGAAGTAACCTCCAATCACAGGTTGGATGCGGGTCTTTAAACCCAAGGGACCCATGTCCTGATTGTACCTCCTTCTGACTTCTCGCATCCATTCGTCCCTCAACTAATGTCTTAAATTCAAAACTCTCGTCCTTTTGTTTAAATCCCTTCATGACCCTGCCCTTCTCTACATCTGTAACCTCCTCCAACAACACTCGGAGATCTCTGCGTTTCCCCAATTCTGCCCTCTTGCACATCCCTGATTTCTATCGCCCCACCATTGGTGGCCGTGCCTTCAGCTGCCTTGGGCCCTAAGCTCTGGAATTCCCTCTCAAAACCTCTCTGCTTCTCTACCTCTCTCTCCTCATTTAAGATGCTTCTGAAAATCTACCTTGTTGACCAAGCCTTGGGTCACCTGTTCTAATATCTCCTTATGTGGCTCTGTGTCAAATGTTGTTTGATAATCGCTCCTGTGAAGCGCCCTGGGATGTTTTACTGTGTTAAAGAAGCTCTGTAATTGCAACTTTCTGTTCTCTCAGGAGTCCGAAGTAACCAGCTCAATTTCGAATTATCTCCAGCCTTTATGGGTTTTCTGTCTTTCCATAATTTCAGGTTGTTCCCTGAATATATCTGGATGGAGCAGCAGATTGCCGTAAATATTGGGGCAAATTAATACTCTTTGAACAGTCTGAGACCCGTGCAGAGTTTGATGTGAAATGTACCTTGATAATACAGAAGGGTATGCTAGGTTGACATCTTGGAGTTTTCTCTGCTTTCTGGAGGAAGTTGTTTCAATGCTTTTTGTCACATAGGATTACCGAGAATATACAGCACAGAAACAGGCCATTCGGCCCAACCAGTCCATGCCGGCGTTTGTGCTCCACTCGAGCCTCCTCCGGTCTTTCCTCATCTAAATCTATCAGCATAACCCTCTATTCCCTTCTCCCCCATATGCTTGTCCAGCCTCCCCTTAAATGCATTGATACTATTCGCCTCAACCCCTCCCTGTGGCAGCGAGTTCCACATTCTCACCGCTCTCTGGATAAAGAGATTTCTCCTGAATTCCCCATTGGATTTCTTGGTGACTATCTTATATTGATGGCCTCTAGTGATGCTCTTTCCCACAAGTGGAAACATTCTCTCTGTATCCACTCTATCAAAACCTTTCATCATTTTAAAGATCTCTATTAGATCACCCCTCAGCCTTCTTTTTTCAAGAGAAGAGAGACTCAGCCTGTTAATCCCTTTCTTGATATATATACCCTCGCATTTTGTGGTATCATCCTTGTAAATCTTCTTTGCACCCTCTCGAGTGCCTCTATATCCTTTTTACAATATGGCGACCAGAACTGTACACAAGGAATCTGAGGTATGCACCTGTGAGTATGCTCACAGGTTTGTAGAGCCGTTGCATTGTGAGTGGCTTAGTCAATCACATGACGTGCACAAGACTCAATAAATCCCCAGCCAGTTGGATTCAGGGGATACACGATGAGGCAGGTGGTGGTGAGCCTGGTGGATGAACTAGTAATGTGTAGTGTGATTGTTAATCATTTGTTAATAAACCAACTAGTTCTTAATAGCAATGTGGTGCTATGAATTCTTAAGCAAAGAACCCATGAAGCAAATTACATTACACACTCCAAGTGTGGTCTAACCAAGGTTTGATTCGCTGCGTCTGAAGTTTTTAAACCTGTAATTAGTTAGTCACCTATTTCGGAAGTTTGAGTAGATTAGGAAAGTCTAAGATGGTATAAATTGTAAACAGCCCATTGAGCACAGTGACTGATTGAGTCAAATAGTCCCCTTGTTCCATCTTTTAAGATGCTTTAATCTTTTCAATTGTCGTTATGATTTATAGTTACTTCATAAACTGGAAAAATCAATGAAATATTATTATGAGCAGACCAAGAAATGGAAGTGGTGTAATGGAATCTGATTGAAATGATTTCAAACCAGATTTAAAATTACATTAACAGAAACAAATTAAATCTATTCATGCACCTTAGAAAGAGTCCTATTAAGTACATGTATAAAATGTTAATTCCAGTAGCGTGTTCTGTTAGCAATACAATCTCAGGGGCAGAAATTGCCCTTGTGGCTGTTCACAGACTATTTTTCATCATGTTATTTAACCAAATGCCCATACATCAAACCTTTAGTTAAAAAAATGTTTTTCTTAAAAAAAATGAAAGCATCTCTGCATAGGCGCTCGAGTAAAAATAGGGACATTTAATCATGTTACATTGCACGAAAGGCAAGTTCTGCATTCGAATGCAGAACTCGTGATGTTAGATTGAACTCGTGATGTTAGGTTGAACACTGAACTTTAAATTAAAGCAGAAACTGCCTGTTGCTTGGGCGTAAAATGGGTGCAAAGCAAAGCAACTTAGTAGTGGGACAGTCCATGTCCAATCTGCTCAGCTGTGGCTCAGTGGGCAGCACACTTGCCTCTGAGTCAGAGGGTTGTGGCTTCATAGTCCCACTCCAGAGACTCAATCACAAAAAATCCAGGCTGACACTCCCAGTGCAGTGCTGAGGGAGTGCTGCACTGTCGGAGGTGCTGTGTTTCAGATGAGATGTTAAACCGAGGCCCTGTCTGTTCTCTCAGGTGGACATAAAAGATCCCATGGCGCTATTTTGAAGAAGAGCAGGGGAGATGTCCCGGGGCCAATATTTATCCCTCAATCAACAGAACAAAAAGCAGATGTTCTGGTCATTATCACATTGCTGTCTGTGGGAGCTTGCTGTGTGCAAATTGGCTGCCGCGTTTCCCACATTACAACAGTGACTACACTTCAAAAATACTTAATTGGCTGTAAACCGCTTTGAGACGTCCGATGGTCATGAAAGGCGCTATATAAATGTAAATCTTTCTTTTACTGCTAAACCTCTGGGGTCAATGTTTCAGGCATCCCGGGCAGGCATCTAAAACAGTCGCTGGGCTTCCTGGAATATGTTAATTAGGGTCCCATCGCTTGTTGCTGGACCCTTCTTTACTAAATTTGTTCCCAGTGAACGGGGCAAGTGTTGCTCCCTCCAACCTTCCTCGCCCCGACCCCACCTCCCTGCCACTGCCGATTACAACCCGCCCGGAACTTGCTGGAGGCCCACTGTTGTGGCCTGAAATTCATTATTCCCTTTCATCGCCGCTTCCCTATCTCAGTAATCTCCTCCCGCCCCACAACCTCCCCACCCCCCCCAAACCCTCGTCGTGAGATGTCTGTACTCCTCTAATTCCGCCCGAGAACTCAAATTGTGTGACGTTAGCGCTCGAACGCTGAAATGGCTATTTTAAGGGAGATGCTGACACATTTGGATTAATGCTCTTGTGACAAGAGTGGAGAAATTAATTTCAGAGAAACATGCGAGGTAACATTGTTCAGCTCTGGAAAAGAAAGCTTTTGTTTCTTTTTGCACCTCGTTACAACTCTCAGAAATGCCTCAAACGTGTTTGATGCACAATGCACTGTTGGGGCGAGCCGACTTTCAACTGGGATATGGACCCAAGTCCATGTGGAGCAATGTGAAGTTATCCACTTTGGGAGCAAAAATAGAAAAGTAGAGTATTTTGTAAATGGTGAGAGATTGGGAAATGTTGGTGTTCAGATAGTCCCGGGTGTCCTTGTAAACGAATCACTAAAAGTTAACATGCAAGTACAGCAAGCAATTAAGACAGCAAATGATATGTTGGCCTTTATTACAAGAGGATTTGAGTATGAGTAATTTCCCTGTCTAGCCACTCCCATAGTACTGGTGGATGTTAAAGACAGTCTGGCAGTATTTGGAAAAGAGTTGGGAGTTCGCCCAATGCCCCGACTGGCATTCCTTTCTCAATCAACACCACTAAAAATAAATTAATCAATCATTTATCTCGTTTCTGGCTGCAATGTCTTGCTGTGTCCACTTGAAGGAGGTTTATGAAGAATGGGGACTTAGTCCAGGTCCCAGGAGGGCTACCATTGTCTACAGTGTCAGCTGTGGCTCAGTGGGTAGCATATTTATCTCTGAGTCAGAAGGTTGTGGGTTCAAGTCCCTCTCCAAGAACTCGAGTACATAAATCTAAGCTGACACTCCCAGTTCAGTAAAGAGGGGGCGCCGCACTGTCATTGGGGCAGTACTGAGGGAGCACCGCACTGTCGGAGGGGCAGTGCTGAGGGAGCGCCGCACTATCAGAGGGGCAGTGCTGAGGGAGCGCCGCACTGTCGGAGGGGCAGTGCTGAGAGTCAGAGGAGCAATGCTGAGAGTCGGAGGGGCAATGCTGAGGGAGCGCCGCACTGTTGGAGAAGCTGTCTTTCTCATGAGACATTAAACCGAGGCCACGTCTGCCCTCTCAGGACATAAAAGCTCCCATGGCACTATTTCGAAGAAGAGTAGGAGAGTTATCCCCAGTGCCTTGGAGTCAATATTTATCCCTCAACAAAAACAGATTATCTGGTCATTATCACATTGCTGTGTGTGGGAGCTTGCTGTGCGCAAATTGGCTGCCGCGTTTCCCACATTACAACAGTGACTGCACTCCAAAAGTACTTCATTGGCTGTAAAGCGCTTTGAGACGTCCGGTGGTGATGAAAGACGCTATATAAATGTAAATCATTCTTTTCTTTTTACGGCTTAAGCAGATGTTTGTAGCGCAGGCGGTGGTGAAGTAATGCGAGGTGGGTTGGGCCTGATTAGGAAACGAGCTTGTGAAGAATGCAGGTTAGATCCTAGTGTTGAGGGGAGAGAATACCACGGAGGGAGACCTCCTTTGTGGCTGCTTCATTAATGAAAGTGGTGTAAGCAATCTGTGTTGAACGCTGTATCAAGGGACTGATGTACGACAATTTTTTTTGGAAAGGTTACGATGACAAACTGCAGCATTTACACAATGTCAAACGCCACTCAAGCAGAAAATACTGAAATCCTTTCTGCTGTACCAAATTGGTTTATAACCATGAGCCCTCCCCAATGTCTCCGAGCCTGCATAGCCATTAAGTAATTTGCAACCCTATTAAAAAGCACCGGCTATGGACTGCTTCACAGATACAGATGATGTGGAAAATTAGCCTCAGGACAATTGACCTATCGGATTGGGCCAAAAATGAGGAAATGCCAAAAGAAAAAACGTGACACGATATATTTCACAATTAATTTTATGCTGCTGCACAAGGATTTACGGGGAGGAATGTCAGTGTGACCCTTTGCTCCGCTGATTGACTGGTGATGACTCCATGCATGCTTAGAAATGAATGTTGCCAGTACAAGGAGAGAACGCTCGGTGCTTCCTGTGTTTGTGGTTTGAGCAGAGACGTCAACCCGTCCAAAATAAGTAGGTTAAGCGACGTTAAAACAGCAGAGAGAGAGACACGGTGCAAATGTGTTCAATCAAACTGTAATGTATTTGCTTCATGGGTTCTTTGCTTAAGAATTCATAGCAACACATTGCTATGAAGAACTAGTTGGTTTATTAACAAAGGTTTAACAATCACACTACACATTACCAGTTCATCCACTAGGCTCACAACTGCATACCTCATCGTGGATGACCTAGACCCAACTGGCTGGGGTTTTATTGAGTCTTGTGAACATCACGTGACTGGCTAAGCCATTCATAATACAACAGCTCTACAAACCTGTGAGCATCCTCACAGGAGCACACATTACATAACCCAAAGAGTGATGAGAATGTAGAACTCACTACCACAACAAGCGGTTGAGGCGAATAGCAGATAAAAACATAAGAAATAGGAGCAGAACTCGACTATTTGACCCCTCAAGCCTGCTCCGCCATTTAATAAGATCATGGCTGATCCGATCATGGACTCAGCTCTATTTCCCTGCCCGCTCCTCATAATCCTTAATTCCCTTATCGCTCAAAATCTGTCTATCTCCACCTTAAATATATTCAATGACCCAGCCTCCACAGCTCTCTGAGTCAGAGGATTCCACAGATTTCCAATCCTCAGAGAGAAGAAATTCCTCCTCATCTCAGTTTTAAATGGGCAGCCCCTTATTCTGAGACTAAGCCCCCTAGTTCTAGTCTCCCCTATGAGTAGAAATATCCTCTCTGCATCCACCTTGTTGAGCCCCCTCATTATCTTGTATGTTTCGATAAGATCACCTCTCATCCTTCTGAATTCCAATGAGTATAGGCCCAACCTACAAGTCAGCCCCCTCATCTCCGGAATCAACCAAATGAACCTTCTCTGAACAGTAAATATATCCTTCCTTATACTCAATCCCCCTTGCAATAAAAGCCAACATTCCATTTGCCTTCCTGATTACTTGCTGTAACTGCATATTAGCTTTTTATGTTTCATGCACAAGGACCCCCAGGTCTCTCTGTACTGCAGCACTTTGCAATTTTTTTCCACTTAAATTATAATTTGCTTTTCTATTTTTTTCTGCCAAAGTGGATAACCTCACATTTTCCGACATTATACTCCATCTGTTTAACCTACGCCACCTCCAGACCAGGTCTAAGATCACCCCAACCTCTGTCGTTGAGCTGCAGTATGCAGACGACGCCTGCGTCTGTGTTCTTTCAGAGGCTGAACTCCAGGATATAGTCGATGTATTCACTGAGGCATATGAAAGCATGGGCCTTACGCTTAACATCCGTAAGACAAAGGTCCTCCACCAGCCTGTCACCGCCGCACAGCACTGCCCTCCAATCATCAAGATCCACGGCGCGGCCCTGGACAACGTGGACCATTTCCCATATCTCGGGAACCTCTTATCAACAAAGGCAGACATTGATGAGGAGATTCAGCATCGCCTCCAGTGCGGCAGTGCAGCCTTCGGCCGTCTGAGGAAAAGAGTGTTTGAAGACCAGGCCCTCAAATCTACCACCAAACTCATGGTCTACAGGGCTGTAGTAATACCTGCCCTCCTGTGTGGATCTGAGGCATGGACAATGTATAGAAGGCACCTCAAGACGCTGGAGATATATCACCAATGATGTCTCCGCAAGATCCTACAAATCCCCTGGGAGGACAGGCGCACCAACATCAGTGTCCTCGACCAGGCTAACATCCCCAGTGTTGAAGCACTGACCACACTCGATCAGCTTCGCTTGGCAGGCGACACAGTACACATGCCAGATACGAGACTCCCTAAGCAAATGCTTTATGCGGAGCTCCTTCATGGTAAACGAGCCAAAGGTGGGCAGCGGAAACGTTATAAGGAGACCCTCAAAGCCTCCCTGGTAAAGTGCGACATCACCACTGACACCTGGGAGACCCTGGCCGCAGACCGCCCGAGGTGGAGAAAGTCCATCCAGGCGGACGTTGAGTTCGTCAAGTCTCAACGCAAAGAGCGTGAAGAGGCCAAGAACAGGCAGCGGAAGGAGCGCGCGGCAAACCAGCCCCACCGACCCCTTCCGTTGATGAATGTCTGTCCCACCTGTAACAGGGTCTGTGGCTCTCGTGTTGGACTGTTCAGCCATCAAAGAACTCACTTTGGGAGTGGAAGCAAGTCCTCCTCGATTCCGAAGGACTGCCTATGATGATGACTCCATCTGCCAAATTTTTACCCACTCACTTAGTCTGTCTATTTCCCTTTGCAGATTTTTTGTGTCCTCCTCACAATTTGCTTTCCCACCCAGCTTTGTATCATCAGCAAACTTGGTTACATTACATTCGGTCCCTTCATCCAAGTCATTAATATAGATTGTAAATAGTTGAGGACCCAGCACCGATCCCTGCGGCACCCCACTAGTTACTGTTTGCCAACCAGAAAATGACCCATTTATCCCGACTCTGTTTTCTGTTCATTAGCCAATCCTCTATCCATTACCCCCATTTGAGGTGATTGGCAAAAGAACCAAAGACGACATAATAAGAAGCTTTCTATTTTATGCAGCAAGTGGTTAAAATCTGGAACGCGCTGCCTGAAAGGGTGGCAGAGGCAGACTGAATTTTATCTTTCAAAAAGGGAGTTGGATAAGTACCTGAAGGAAAATCATTAGCAGGGCTGTGGGGGAAGGGTGGGGGAGTGGGACTGGCTGAGAGTCAGCACGGGCTCGACGGGCCAAATGGCCGCCTTCCGTGTTGTAACCATTCTGTGATTCTATGCATTTAAAGGGAAGCGGGATAAACACATGAGGGAGAAAGGAATAGAAGGATATGCTGATAGAAACATAGAAAATAGGTGCAGGAGTAGGCCATTCTGCCCTTCGAGCCTGCACCACCATTCAATAAGATCATGGCTGATCATTCCCTCAGTACCCCATTCCTGCTTCTCTCCATACCCCTTGATCCCTTTAGCCGTAAGGGCCACATCTAACTCCCTTTTGAATATATCTAACGAACTGGCCTCAACAACTCTCTGTGGTAGAGAATTCCACAGGTTCACCACTCTCTGAGTGAAGAAGTTTCTCCTCATCTCGGTCCTAAATGGCTTACCCCTTATCCTTAGTCTGTGACCCCTGGTTCTGGACTTCCTCAACATCGGGAACATTCTTCCTGCATCTAACCTGTCCAATCCCGTCAGAATTTTATATATTTCTATGAGATCCCCTCTCATTCTTCTAAATTCCTGTGAATATAAGCCTAGTCGATCCAGTCTTTCTTCATATGTCAGTCCCGCCATCCCGGGAATCAGTCTGGTGAACCTTCGCTGCACTCCCTCAATAGCAAGAATGTCCTTCCTCTGATTAGGAGACCAAAACTGCACACAATAGGGTGTGATGAAGAGGGGTGGGAGGAAGCTCGAGTGGAGCATCAACACCGTCACAGACCAGTTGGGCCAAATGGCCGGTTTCTGTGCCGTACACTCGATGTAATTCTATGTAAACATTTATGTACTAACATTGTCAGCAGTTATTTGTAAGCAATACTTAGCACAACAGTGTAACTGGCATCTTAAAAAAGGTTAATGCACTCAACTGTATTATTCCCTTACTACAATGTACTCCTGATAATTCAAAGGCATTTACTACGCTGCAAAAATTGAATTAGGTGGCAATTTGGAATTAAGTAATGTAAATAACACAACAAAATGGGAATTCAGGGCTGAAATACATAAATCATCCGATAATTTGAATAAAATAGATTTTAACTGTATCATGCCAAATAATTTTATTTTTAAATAGAAAAGCAAATGCAATGAAGTCAGCCTGCTCACATTAATCAATGGTCGTCCTCGGGAAATAAAATGAAAATTTGAAAAAAAAAAGGATTATGTATAAAAGTAAAACTGCAGCATTTTCGAACATGGTCCTGTCCCAGCCGGACTGTCTTGTTTCCATATTGTCAGACTTCTAATCACTATCAATAATCTTGAATAAGAACTGATGGAAAAATATATTTAATTAACCCCAATGTCAATGGCAGACTATTGCTGTGTGTCTGCACTAATGGGACTGGCATCAAGAAAGTCTCCAGAGCCTTCGCTGGTTCAGCCAGAGGCAAACTACAAACTGCAGGATTCACATATTTCTCAACAAATGCATGCAGCAATCGTTTCAAAGACTCCAATCTGCAAGTCTCCCTTGACTTCAATTTCAGTTTTAATACAGTTTTGATAAATCTGCTACAGTCTTTTTCCCCCCCACAAAGATACAGAGGTTAGCATCTGAATGTTTTAGGTATTTAATAACATTATTCCTGCCAGATGTCACTAAAGACCCATCAGATATATATATATATATATATATATTTGTTTAAGCTCTTGTTTGGTTTGCTGAAGGGTTTGACATTCTATGCAAATGAACATCCTGCTCCGAATCACAGTGAGATAAGCATGGCACAATGGAGAATCTCATCCAGCAAGGCTGAGGTTTTGCAGCTCACTGATGGTTAAGGTCTCCTCTCATTTCGTTGTACACCTCCAAGTCAACTTGCATTAATGCAGCCCCGTTAACTTAATAAACCACCCCAAAGTTTGCCGCACAGGAGCGTCAAACCTTTGACACCGAGCCACGTAACAAGATATTAGGGCAGATGACCAAAAGCTTGGTCAAAGACAAAGGCTTGAAATTGCCCCATTTTATAGCCCCGTTAGTGCCACTCAGAGGGGCGCTAATGGGGCGGAGGAGACTATTCACCTGGGGGAGGCCTCCCGGGAAATTGCCCGAGAGGTTGCGGAGACACTGCAATAGTGGTTGGCGCTGAACACCTCGAGTCTCGTCGCCGAGAACACGCAGAAATCAAGCGCAGGCAGCGGAAGGAGCGTGCGGCAAACCAGTCCCACCCACCCCTTCCTCCAACCACTGTCTGTCCCACCCGTGACAGAGACTGTAATTCCCATACTGGATTGTACAGTCACCTGAGAACTCACTTTTGGAGTGGAAGCAAGTCTTCCTCGATTCCGAGGGACTGCCTGTGATGATGATGATGGTTAGCGCCCAGTACGGCCGTGCAACCATCGACGACGTCATCGCCGTGAGCGCTGACCCCTCAGCGCCCCGTGGGGGAAAGTGCCCCCCGGGTCACGAAGCTGCCCGATATCCGCTCTTGGGGCACTCCTTATAGGGAAGGGTCCCGGTGCCCCAGGCCACCACCTTATTTTGCCTGCCCACTCGTGGGTGGGCTATTCGATGGCAGCCCCAACGTGATTCAGGCCGATATCATGCAGCCCGGCGATCCGCCTTGGGCATTTCACAGCATTTCTCTCTGCAATTCTGGCTCAAAGGTGAATGGTGTACGAGGATGGTGTAGGATTGATAGCCCTTTCTTTTCATAGGTTGCCATCTAAATGTATTGGTAATCTTTGTTGGAAAATCCGATTGTTTCTACCATCATGCTGGCATCTTCTTCCCCGCCTATCAGCTCATGTTGCCACCGTTCTTCCTAAACAACCCCCCACCCCCAACCCCCTCAAATACAGGCTGCCACTTCTCTCCCTGGCATGCTCATGTTTCTCCTCCCCTATTCTACACACTTTAGGTTACTGAGCTTCGGGTTCCTCCCCCTGTGCCCACATTCTTTGAGCCCAGGCAAATGATGGCCTCATCCCTCCCTATCTCTGTAACCTCCTCCAGCTCCTACACCCCTCCCTATCTCTGTAACCTCCTCCAGCCCCTACACCCCTCCCTATCTCTGTAACCTTCTCCAGCCCCTACGCCCCTCCCTATCTCTAACCTCCTCCATCCCCTACACCCCTCTCCATCTCTGTAATCGCCCCCAGCCCCTACACCCCTCCCTATCTCTGTAACCTCCCCAAGCCCCTACACCCCTCCCTATCTCTGCAACCTCCCCCAGCCCCTACACCCCTCCCTATCTCTGTAACCTCCTCCAGCCCCACACACCTCCTCATCTCTGTAACCTCCTCCAGCCCCACACCCCTCCCTATCTCTGTAAACTCCCCCAGCCCTGCAACCCTCAGAGATCTCTGCATTTCCCCAATTCTGGCCTCTTGAGCAACTCTGATTATAATCGTTCCACCATTGGTGGCCGTGCCTTCAGCTGACTGGGCCCCAAGCTCTGGAACTCCCTCCCCAAACCTCTCCGCCTCTCTCACCCCCTTTAAGACGCTCCTTAAAACCTCTCTCTTTGACCAAGCTTTTGGTCATCTGTCGTGCTCTCTTCTTCTGTTGCTTGGTGTTAAAATTTTACTGCTGAGACTCCTGTGTCATGAAGCACCTTGGGACATTTTGGCACGGTCCTGGACAACGTGGACCATTTTCTATACCTCGGGAGCCTACTGTCAGCAAGGGCAGACATCGACGACGAGGTTCAACACCGCCTCCAGTGTGCCAGCGCAACCTTCGGTCGCCTGACGAAGAGAGTGTTTGAAGACCAGGACCTCAAATCTGGCACCAAGCTTATGGTCTACAGGGCTGTAATGATACCCGCCTTCCTGTATGACTCAGAGACATGGACCATATACAGCAGACACCTCAAAGCGCTGGAGAAGTACCACCAACGATGCCTCCGCAAGATCCTGCAAATCCACTGGGAGGACAGACACACTAACATCAGAGTTCTCGATCAGGCCAACATCCCCAGCATTGAAGCACTGACCACACTCGACCAGCTCCGTTGGGCGAGCCATATCGCCCGCGTACCAGACACGAGGCTCCCTAAGCATTTGCTTTATGCGGAGCTCCTTCACAGCAAATGAGCCAAAGGTGGGCAGCGGAAACATTACAAGGACACCCTCAAAGCCACCCTGGTGAAGTGCGACATCACCACTGACACCTGGGAGACTCTGGCCGAAGACTGCCCTAGGTGGAGAAAGTGCATCCGGGAGGGCGCTGAGCTCTTCGAATCTCAACGCTGCGAGCGTGAAGAGGTCAGGCGCAGGCAGCGGAAGGAACGTGCGGTAAATCAGTCCCACCGCCCACCCCCCCTTCTCCTGACAAATATCTGTCCCACCTGTGACAGGGTCTGTGGCTCTTGTGTTAGACTGTTCAGCCACCAAAGAACTCACCTTAGGAGTGGAAGCAAGGCTTCCTCGATTCCGAGGTTCTGCCTATGATAAGAAAGAAAGATTTGCATTTATATAGCGCCTTTCACGACCACCAGACGTCTCAAAGCGCTTTACAGACAATGAAGTACTTTTGGAGTGTGGTCACTGTTGTAATGTGGGAAACACGGCAGCCAATATGTGCACAGCAAGCTCCCACACACAGCAATGTGATAATGACCCAGATAATTTTTTTTTTTTGTTATGTTAATTGAGAGATAAATATTGGCCCCCAGGACACCGGGGATAACTCCCCTGCTCTTCTTCGAAATAGTGCCACGGGATCTTTTACATCCACCTGAAAGAGCAGCCACGGTTTAACGTCTCATCCGAAAGGCGGCACCTCTGACAGTGCAGCACTCCCTCAGCACTGCACTGAGGGTGTCAGCCTAGATTTATGTGGGAGTGGGAGTTGAACCCACAACTTTCTGACTCAGAGGCGAGGGTGCTGCCCAAGATACTTCACAGAGGTATCACTGAAATAAATAGTTTGGCACATTTCTACCCAAGTGGTTTCAAATTCTCATGTGCAACATTCATTGAAACACATTTTAGTAATATCTAGAAATATCAAAAATAGAATATAAACCTATTTTTCAATTTCTCGTGACATAATAGGACTTAAAACACCAAATAATAGTGTTCATTTCAGCTACAATTAGCATCCAGCCACAAAGGAAGAATCTTTTTACCAAACTGCCTCAATTAATTGCTCTGTTGACATTTCCACCCACTGCGAGAAGGTTTCTGGTGTCTCATGATAGACAATAACACGGTAATGTGACAGCTTCTTTCATCAAAGAGCTCCTTCATACCTATATAACACCTGTACCATATCAAAACTTCTCAAAGGGTTTCAAGCAATTAATTACTTTGACTATTCCAATGCTCTCCCGGCAAGCCTCCATAAACGTGAGCTTATCCAAATCTCTGCTGCCCACATCCGAACTCGCACCAAGTCCCAGTCACCCCCCTGTGCTCGCTGACCTGCATTGGCTCGCGGTCCGGCAACGCCTCAAACTTAAACTTCTCATCCTTGTGTTCAAATCCCTCCATGGCCTCACCCCTTCCCTATTTCTGTAACCTCCTCCCCACAGCCTTGCAAGAACATAAGAAATAGGAGCAGGAGTCAGCCATTCGGCCCCTCGAGCCTGCTCCACCAATCAATGAAATCATGGTTGATCTGATCTTGGGCTCAGCTCCATTTCCCTGCCCACTCCCCATAATCCTTCACTCCCTTATCGCTCAAAAATCTATCTCCACCTTAATTATATTCAATGACCCAGCCTCCACAGCTCTCTGGGGCAGAGAATTCCACAGATTTACAACCCTCTGCGAGAAGAAATTTCTCCTCATCTCAGTTCAAAATGGGCGATCCCCTATTCTTAAACTATGCCCCCTATTCTTAAACTATGCCCCCTAGTTCTAGATTCCCCCATGAGGGGAAACATCCTCTCGGCATCTACCCTGTCGAGACCCCTCAGTATCTTATATGTTTCAAGAAGATCACCTCTCATTCTTCTAAACTCCAATGAGTATAAGCCCAACCTGCTCAACCTTTCTTCATAAATTAACCCCTTCATCTCATCAATCAACCTACTGAACTGCCTCCAATGCAAGTATATCCTTCCTTAAATACGGAGACCAAAACTGTACGCAGTACTCTCAGTCTGGTCTCACTAATACCCTGTACAGATGTAGCAGGACTTCTCTGCTTTTATACTCTATTCCCCTTGCAATAAAGGCCAACATTCCATTTTCCATCTGATTACTTGCTGTACCTGCATACTAACTTTTTGTGTTTCATGCACAAGGACGCCTAGGTCCCTCTGTACTGCAGTACTCTGCACTACTCAATCTTTCTTCATAAGTCAACCCCCTCATCTCGGGAATCAACCTTGTGAACCTTCAATGAAATGCCTCCAAAGCAAGTATATCCCTCTCTGAGTTCTGCATTCCGGCCTCTTGTGCATCCCTGACTTCCTTTGTGCCTTCAGCTGCCCAGGCTGTAACCTCTGCATCTCCTTCCTTAAACCTCTCTGCCTCTCTCTCGTGCTTTAAGGTGCTCCTTAAAACCTACCTCTTTGACCAAGCTTTTGGTCACCTGTCCTAATGTTGGCCGGGACAGCAGTAGAATTCTCTGCACTCCTTTCGAATAGTGCAATACCATTAATGCTCAACAGGCGGAGTCTATTTAACTTGTCACAGGCAAAGCAACGCCTGAAGCAGCCATTAATAAACACTTAAGTGCTGTGAATTATTTAATAACTACCATAACCTCACTGTACAACAAATAAAAAAGCATCGGAGATGATAATTAGGGCCCTAAAGGTAGCAAAGTTTGGTAGAATCCAACTCGTTCACTTTTACATTTGTAAATTCCCCCCCATCTCCCATACAGACCCCAAACCAGGTCACAAGGAGCCTGCGTGGGTGGAGGAGAGGCGAGGGGGAGCACCAAGTTCCATGGTGTTTGATCATCATTCTCAAATAAAACTTCCTCAAGTAATTTGTAGTTGTGGTTTCCCCTATTTATTTGACAGTGGCTCAGTGGGCAGCACCCTCGCCTCTGAGTCAGAAGGTTATGGGTTCAAGTCCCACTCCAGAGACTTGAACACATAAATCTAGGCTGAAACTCCCAGTGCAGTGCTGAGGGAGTGCTGCACTGCCGGAGGTGCCGTCTTTCAGATGAGACGTCAAACCGAGGCCCCGTCTGCTCTCGCAAGTGGATGTAAAAGATCCCGTGTGTAATGACTCAAGTGTCTTGTTACTGTCAACTGCCTCAGGTGTAAACCTGATCCAACTTTATTCGCGGGCAAAGTAACCCGCGTGATATAGTACCCGCGCTTATATACCAGTGACCGCGCACACGCGCATACAGCCCGATGACCTCCAACAGTGATACCCTCTGGTGCTTGGTGACCCCGAGCATCAATACATAACAACATCGCCCTTTCAAGATCTTAATATCAGTCTCTTTACAAATGAAGACGGCCTGGGACTTTCTGCTCTCGAGTTGATTGTCTCAGTTCAACTTGGGTTCTGGGTGAGCACTCTCAGTCAGTTGTGACTGAAGGCTGAGTAACCGATCTGATGGAATGGTAATGACCACATCAGAAACTGAAGGTCCAGGTTCAGTTACAACAGCAGAGTCCTCTGATGAATGAACATTGGTTGGTTGGTCACTGACTGCATCTTCCTCACTCGGTTCCAGTTCATCCGTGTGCCACAGTTTGACCTGATCAACATGTTTCCTGCATTCTTCAGCATGACAAACACTCTGTTACCCTCCTTGGCTGTAACAGCAGCACGATCATGATACCATTGCTGACTTTGACATCTGTTTTCAAAACGATCATTCAAATCAGGATGAACAAGCGAAAGCTTGGTCTTGAGATTTCTCTTCATCAGTAGTTCAGCAGGGGAAAAGCGTCTGAGGTGTTGTTCTGTAACTGAGCAATATACATGACAATCGAGTCTGCAGTGAACCCTGAGTCAGATGTTTCATACTTTGCTTGATCGTTTGAACTGCACGCTCTGCTTGACCATTAGAAGCAGGTTTGAATGGGGCTGACCTCACAAGTCTAATATCATTGAGTTTCATGAACTCCTGAAACTCCAGACTTGTAAAGCAAGATCCGTTGTCGCTCATAACAATGTCAGGCAAACCATGAGTAGCAAACATGACACTAAGGCTCTCAATAGTAGCTGTAGACGTACTGGATGACATAATAATACACTCTATCCACTTTGAATATGCATCCACCACAACAAAAAACATCTTTGCCAGGAAAGGGCCCGCAAAATTGATGTGTATCCTCAACCATGGTTTAGATGGCCACGACCAAAGACTCAGCAGAGATTCCGCTGGTATTTTATTGAGCTGTATGCAAGTGTTGCACTGATGCACACATGATTCCAGATCAGAGTCAATTCCAGGCCACCATACATGGGACCTAGCAATGGCTTTCATCATGACAATACTGTGATGTGTGCTATGTGGTTCACGTACAAATTATTCTCTACCTTTCTTCGGCATAATAACACGATTACCCCACAGTAAACAATCTGACTGAATGGCCAGCTCATCTTTGCGACGGTTGTAAGGTTTGGTCTCATCACACATCTCCATAGGTACTGCAGACCAATCACCACTGAGGACACAACGTTTCACAACTGATAAAAAAGGGTCATGGCTGGTCCAGATCCTAACTTGTTGAGCAGTGACAGGAATTCCTTCAATCTCAAAAGCATCCATTACTAACAGTAGATCTGCAGGTTGAGGCGATTCCATATCAGGTGTGGGCAAAGGCAGACAACTCAGTGCATCGGCACAATTCTCATTACCAGGTCTGTGACGAATAACATAATCATAGGCAGACAATGTTGACGCCCACCTCTGAATACGGGACGATGCATTGGTATTAATACCTTTGTTTTCTGAAAACAATGAAATGAGTGGCTTGTGATCCGTTTCGAGTTCAAAACGAAGACCAAACAGGTACTGATGCATCTTTTTAACCCCATACACACAGGCCAAAGCTTCTTTTTCTACCATGCTGTAAGCTCTTTCCGCTTTTGACAAGCTTCTCGAAGCATACGCAACAGGTTGTAGCTTACCCGACTCATTTGCTTGTTGGAGTACAGAGCCAACCCCATATGAAGAAGCATCACAGGCCAATACAAGACGCTTACACGGATCATAATGAACAAGCAACTTGTTTGAACAGGGCACATTCTTAGCTTTCTCAAAGGTTCTATCTTGAGACACACCCCAGACCCAGTTGTCGCCTTTTCTGAGTAGCATATGCAATGGCTCTAATAAAGTGCTCAGTCTGGGTAAGAAAGTTGAGTAGCCCAAGGAATGAACACAGCTCCGTCACATTCTGAGGCAATTTTGATGGCCTTAGTTTTCGAATCAGTAGGCCTGATGTCATCAGCAGCAATCTTCCTCCCCAGGAATTTAACTTCAGCTGCCATGAAGACACACTTCAAACGTTTCAGCCTGAGTCGATGGTCGATAAAATCCGCCCAATCCTCGCCTTCGACAAATCTCTCCAGAATTCCAATAGTACCCATTGTACATGCGAAGCTTCTTAAGTTACCTCGTCGCTAAATGTAATGACTCAAGTTCTTGTTACTGTAAACTGCCTCAGGTGTAAACCTGATCCAACTTTATTCACACCCAAAAGTAGCCGCGTGACATTGTACCCGTGCTTATATACCAGTGACCACGCACACGCGCATACAACCCGATGACCTCTGACAGTTGCGCCCTCTGGTGTCTGGTGACCCTAAATATCAATACATAACACCGTGGCACTATTTTTGAAGAAGAGCATGGGAGTTATCCCCGGTGTCCTGGGGCCAATATTTATTCCTCAAATCAACAGAACAAAAACAGATTATCTGCTCACTATCAATTTGCTGTTTGTGGGAGCTTGCTGTGTGCATATTGGCTGCTGCGTTTCCCACATTACAACAGTGACTACACTCTAAAAAGTACTTCATTGGCTGTAAGACACATTGAGACATCCGGTGGTCGTGAAAGTTGCTATGTAAATGCAAGTCTTTCTTTTATTACCAAGGAAGGGGATTACCCTTTGAACATGTGTTACCATGACGACTCTATTTATTTGATACCTTCTGTCTTCTCTTCACAATTCCCATCATACAATCCTCAGTACCTTTTCTCTTACACTCTGGGGCAATCAAGAAGCAACATCCTTGACACTTTCGTTGCATAGTCAGTCAGTTCGTAAACATCCATAAGACAAAGGTCCTCCACCAGCCTGTCCTCACCGCACAGCACTGCCTCCCCAGTCATCAAGATCCACGGCATGGCCCTGGACAACGTGGACCATTTCCCATATCTCGGGAGCCTCCTATCAACAAGAGCAGGCATTGACGACAAGATCCAACACCGCCTCCAGTGCAGCCTTCGGCCACCTGAGGAAAAGAGTGTTTGAAGACCAGGCCCTCAAAACTGCCACCAAGGTCATGGCCTACAGGGCTGTAGTAATACCCGCCCTCCTGTATGGCTCAGGGACATGGACCATGTACAGTAGACACCTCAAGTTGCTGGAGAAATATCACGAACGATGTCTCCGCAAGATCCTACAAATCCTCTGGGAGGACAGGCGCACCAACATCAGCGTCCTCATTCAGGCTAACATCCCCAGCATTCAAGCACTGACCACTCTCGATCAGACACGAGACCCCCAAAGCAAGTGCTCTACTCGGAACTCCCTCACAGTAAACGAGCCAAAGGTGGGCAGTGGAAACGCTACAAGGACACCCTCAAAACCTCCCTGATAAAGTGCGACATCCCCACTAACACCTAGGAGTCCCTGGCCCAAGATCGCCCTAAGTGGAGGAAGTGCATCCGGGAGGACGCTGAGCACCTCGAGTCTCATCGCTGAGAGCATGCAGAAACCAAGCGCAGACAGCGGAAGGAGCGTGCGGCAAACCAGTCCCACCCACCCCTTCCCTCAACACCTGTCTGTCCCACCTGTGACAGAGTCTGTGGCTCTCGTGTTGGACTGTTCAGCCACCAAAGAACTCGCTTCAGGAGTGGAAGCAAGTCTTCCTCGATTCTGAGGGACTGCCTGTGATGATGACCGGTAATAGTATTGGGAGAATCGTAAACGTCCCATGACAGAGAGGATGCAGCCACTCAGCTCACTCACATCTCAACAACAAAAGGGAACTATGCAACAAGAGCTCACAAAAATGAAAGTAAAGAGAGAGAAGCTGAATTCTGGAGTGTAAACTCCTCTAGTAACCATTACCAAGAAGTTGTATTTATACACAAAAGCAAAATACTGCAGATGCTGGAATCTGAAATAAAAACAGAGAGTGCTGGAAATACTCAGCGGGTCGGGCAGCGTCTGTGGAGAGAGAAACAGAGTTAACGTTTCGGGTCGATGACCTTTCGCCAGAACTGGCGAATGTTCAAAAAGAACAGATTCTTAAGGAGCACTGAAAGGGGGAGGGGAAGAACAGAAGGGAAGGTCTGTGATTGGGTGGAAGGCAGGAGAGATTATAGAGACAAAGGGGATGATGGGCCGAATTTAAATGGTAATGGCCAGAGTTAGAAAAAGGTTAATCTAGATAGGGTGTGAATGGCGGGATAATGACCAGCTGCCATTGGAGACAAAGAGAGAAAAATATAAGCTCGAGGGAAATTGTTGAACTCGATGTTGAGGCCAGAAGGCTGTAAAGTGCCTAAACGAAAGATGAGGTGCTGTTCCTCGAGCTTGCGTTGAGCTTTGTTGGAACAGTGTAGGAGGCCGAGGACGGAGAGGTCAGAGTATGGAATTAAAGTGACAGTCGACCGGAAACTCAGGGTCAAACTTGTGGACTGAATTTATATTTAATTAGCTTTTCACAGGAGCGTTATAAGACAAAAATTTGACACCAAGCCACATAAGAAGTAGTTATGGCCAATGACCAAATGCTTGGTCAAAGAGGTAGATTTTAAGGAGCGCTTTGAAGGAAGAGAGAGAGGTCTAGAGGTGGAGAGGTTTAGGGAGGGAGTTCCAGAGCTTGGGGCCCAGGCAGCTGAAGGCACGGCCACCAATAGTTGAGCGATTATAATCAGGGATGCTCAAGTGGCAGAATTAGAGGAGTGCAGACATCTCGGGGGGTGGGTGTTTTGAGGCTGAAGGAGATTACAGAGATGGGGGGAGGGGTGAAGCCATGGAGCAATCTGTAAACAAGGATGAGAATTTTGAAATTGAGGCATTGCTTAACTGGAAGCCAATGTAGGTCAGCGAGCACAGGGGGTGATGGTTGAGCGGGACTCGGTGCGAGTTAGGACACAGGGCTGCCGAGTTTTGGATCACCTCTAGTTTACGTAGAGTAGCGTATGGGAGGCCAGCCAAAGTGCTTTGGAATAGTCAAGTCTCGAGGTAACAAAGGCATGGACGAGGGTTTCAGCAGCAGATGAGCTGAGGCAGGGGGCAGTGATGGGCGATGTTACGGAGATAGGACGGGAAATAATTGCTGGCCTTGACAGCGACGCCCACATCCCAGGAACGAATAAAAAAATATATATATATAATATACACAAGAGTAAAATTAACAGCCCGGAGATTGTGACAGGGAGGGAAATTTGAAGAGGAGACAGAAAAAAATCAAGTTCAAATACAATGGCATCAATATTTCATTGATTTCTTCCTATATGTAAAAGATACCCAGTCTTGCACCAGAAAGTCGGAAGGTTGCATGGCTTAGATCTAACTAAATGAACCTTAACCTGCAATACCCACCTGTTTTTTATTACAATATACACACAAGGCACTTAATCTTCCCTGTATTTTCTGAAAATGATATCCTTATAATTCTTAAACCAGACTTCATAAGTTACTCCCTCATAATCTCTAACCTCAGATATCCATTGTGTACCGGGACCCCTGACAGCACCAGCCCAGTGTTGTTCATTACCAATGACCTCTTCTTTGGTGCAGTCAGCTCCACTTCCTGCAAACAAAGGCTCGAGAATCTAAGGCGGACACATTATATCGTACAAAGTAAGGATGGCCGCGTGCTAAGTGGGGTCCCTCGCTGATTCGAGCTTTGGGCAGGACTTCGTGCCAAAGAACATCCACTTATCTTCTCCTTGGAGCAGAAAAGGTGAGGAGGAGATGTGACAGAGGTGTTCATAATCATGAGGGGCTTTGACAGGGTAAAGAAGGAGAAACAGTTCCCACTGATGGGGGGACACAGATTGAAGGTAATTGGGAAAAGGACCAGAGCAGCGATGAGGAGACACTTTTTACGCAGCGATATATTTCCAAGTCGGGATGGTGTGTGACTCGGAGGGGAACGTGGAGGTGGTGGTGTTCCCAAGCGCCTGCTGCCCTTGTCCTTCTAGGTGATGGAGGTCTCGGGTTTGGGAGGTGCTGCTTGTCATGTATGTAACCACAATGTAACACCACTGTATTACTGTACACGCTCAACCTAGATGCACACCTTGACCACAAGGGGTGCACTTGTGGGAGACTGCCCATACCTGATCACCCAGGTATATAAAGGGAGGTCCCACGCAGGGTCAGGTTGTCTGGAGTCCTGTGAATAAAGAGTTAAGGTCATAGAGTGACCTTGTCCCCAGAATGTGCCTCGTGTGGTTTCATACTGTAGAGTAAGGACTTTACATTGGTGACGAGAAACGGGAATTCACGACCCACGAGAATGGCCACCGGTAGCACAGAGGAACGGTACTGTGTTGGGGAAGACTGGGACGATTTTGTCGAGAGGCTTCAGCAAAGCTCCGTTACGAAAGAATGGCTGGGGGATGCAGCGGCCGACAAGCGAAGGGCTCATCTCCTGACCAGCTGCGGACCAAAGACTTACGCGCTCATGAAGGACTTACTAGCACCTGAAAAGCCGGCGGACAAAACCTTTGAGGAACTTAGCAAATTGATTGGGGAGCACCTCAAACCGGCGAGCAGCATACATATGGCCCGACACAGATTCTACACCCACCGACATCGTGAAGGACACAGCATACCGGACTTTGTAGCGGACCTCCAGCGTTTGGCCAGCCTCTGTAAGTTCACAGACGTCTGCAGGGGGCGATGCTAAGGGACTTCTTTATTGAGGGCATCGGTCATGCAGAAATTTTCCACAAATTAATTGAGACCAAGGACTTGACCTTGGAAGCGGCGGCGTTGATAGCTCAAACTTTCATGGCGGGGGAGGAAGAGACGAAAATAATACACGCGCGCAATTCTGCCTCTAACGCGGCGATGGATCAGGGAGTTAACATCATCAATACAACTCAGAGCCCCGCAAGCAGGCAGGGGCAGTCTGACACTCCCCAGGCAGCAATAGACCCCAGAGTAGGACTTCAACAGAGACAATGGCAGGCTGAACGGACATTCACGCCATCACAGTGGACAATGCGGCCCGGGATGGGGCCATTGACACCCACTAATAAGGTACTTAAGAGCAGTCAAAGGGACAGTCAGCGCGAAATGCCTGACCATAGTCCCTTCGTTCCCAACAATGGAAACTTTAATTCATGCTGGCGATGTGGGGGAAAACACTCAGCTAGATCTTGCAGATTTCAACAGTTTGTCTGCAGGAACTGCAATCTCAGTGGCCATTTAGCTCGAATGTGCAGGAAGCCTGCAACCAGACTAAAATATGAGGCGGATGGACCAGAAGAGGGTTCTGTGAGGCAGGATGACTTTTGGGGCAAATCGATGGACGCCGAGGTTCAGTGGGTCCATGTGGCGAATATTCACAGTTCATACACCAAAACGCCACCAATGATGATGAGGGTTTTATTAAACGGTATCCCAGTACGCATGGAGCTGGACACGGGGGCCAGCCAGTCACTCATGGGAGTTCAGCAATTTGAGAAGCTATGGCCATTTAAAGCCACTAGACCAAAATTAGCACGTATTGAGACACAATTACGGACTTACACTAAAGAAATCATTCTGGTGCTAGGCAGTGCAATGTTGGCTGTCACACACAATGGGTTAGTGAATCGGCTGCCACTCTGGATTGTCCCGGACAATGGTCCCGCACTGTTGGGGAGGAGCTGGTTAGCTGAGATGAACTAGAAATGGGGGGATGTTCACGCAATGTCATCTGTGGAGCGAAGTTTGTGCTCACAAGTCCTACAACAATTTGATTTACTATTCCAACCTGGCGTCGGGACTTTCAAAGGCACTAAAGTAGTGATACACATCACCCCGGACGCCAGGCCAGTGCACCACAAAGCCAGAGCGGTGCCGTATGTGATGCGGGAAAAAGATCGAGAGCAATTTGGACCGGCTGTTGAGAGAGGACATCATCTCGTCTGTTGAGTTCAGTGACTGGGCGAGCCCTATCGTTCCTGTTCTAAAAGCGGATGGCTCTGTCAGGATCTGTGGCGACTACAAGGCCACCATCAATCGGGTGTCCCTACAAGATCAATACCCGCTCCCGAGAGCGGAGGACCTCTTCGCCACACTGGCAGGTGGCAAGCTGTTCACCAAGTTGGACCTCACTTCAGCCTATATGACCCAGGAACTGGCCGACGAATCTAAACTACTGACCACCATCACCACGCACAAGGGACTGTTCGTTTATAACAGGTGCCCGTTTGGCATTCGATCAGCTGCCGCGATTTTTCAACAAAACATGGAAAGCCTGCTCAAATCCATTCCTGGAACGATCGTATTCCAGGACGACATCCTCATCACGGGTCGAGACACCGAGGAGCACCTCCACAATCTGGAGGAGGTGTTACGCCGACTGGACCGGGTAGGCCTGCGACTCAAGAAGTCTAAATGTGTGTTCTTAGCTCCTGAGGTTGAGTTTCTGGGCAGGAGGGTTGCTGCAGATGGGATTCGGCCCACCGAATCCAAAACAGAGGCGATTCGACGAGCACCCAGGCCCTGCAACACATCGGAGTTGCGTTCATTCCTGGGACTGTTGAACTATTTCGGGAACTTTCTGCCGAACTTGAGCACATTGTTGGAGCCGCTACACATGCTCCTGCGTAAGGGTTGTGATTGGTTTTGGGGGGACTGTCAGGAACGGGCTTTTGATCGGGCGCGAAACCTACTTTGTTCAAACAAGTTGTTGACCCTGTACGACCCTTGTAAAAAATTAGTTCTTCCATGTGATGCATCGTCCTATGGGGTTGGGTGCGTGTTGCAGCAGGGCAATGCTGAGGGTCAGCTACAACCTGTGGCTTATGCCTCTAGGTCGCTCTCACAAGCAGAACGGGGATATGGGATGGTCGAGAAGGAAGCGCTTGCATGTGTCTATGGTGGAAAAAAAATGTATTAGTACCTCTTTGGTAGGAAGTTTGAATTAGAGATGGACCACAAGCCATTAACATCCCTGTTGTCAGACAGTAAGGCTATCAATGCCAACCCATCAACTCGCATACAGCGATGGGCTCTCACGCTGGCTGCTTATGACTACTCCATCCGGCACCGTCCCGGCACCGAAAATTGCGCTAACGCGCTCAGCAGGCTTCCGCTGACCACCACCAAGGGGGCAGCGGAGCAAAGCGCCGAGATAGTCATGGCTGTCGATGCCTTTGACAGCGCAAGCACCCCCATCACAGCCCGCCAGATCAAAATCTGGACAAACAGAGATTTCCCCCATCCCTGATTCAGAAATGTGTCCTGACTGGGGATTGGGCGCCCACACATGGAGCATGCCCTGAGGAGATCAGACCGTTTCACAGACGGATGGATGAGCTCTCCATCCAAGCCGACTGCCTACTATGGGGCAGCTGGGTAGTTATGCCCCAGAAGGGCAGGGAGGCATTCATCAGGGAACTCCACAGCGAGCACCCAGGCATTGCGCTGATGAAGGCCATTGCCCGGTCACTCGTTTGGTGGCCTGGAATTGATTCAGACCTGGAACACTGTGTTCGCAGGTGCACAACGTGTGCCCAGCTGGGTAATGCACCCAGGGAGGCCCGGCTCAGCCCGTGGCCCTGGCCCACCAGGCCATGGTCACGCATTCATGTAGACTACTCGAGCCCATTCATGGGAAAGATGTTCCTTATCGTGGTAGATGCGTACTCAAAATGGATCGAGTGCATCATTCTGAATTCATGCATGTCATCCACCACTGTGGAAAGCCTACGTGCGATCTTTGCAACCCATGGCTTGCCGGACATCCTGGTTAGTGATAATGGCCCATGTTTCACAAGCTACGGATTCTGGGAGTTTATGTCGGGCAATGGCATCAACCACGTCAGGACAGTGCCGTTCAAGCCGGCCTCCAATGGCCAGGAGGAATGTGCGGTCCAAATCATTAAGCAAGGTATGCTCAGGAGTCAAGGATCCTCCCTACAATGCCACCTATCGCGCCTCCTGCTGGCCTATAGATCCCACCCGCACTCGCTCACAGGGGTCCCGCCCGCAGAGTTACTAATGAAACGGACACTCAGAACTCGGTTGTCCCTCATTCACCCAGTCCTGACCGACATAGTTGAGGGCAAGCGCCAGTCCCAAAACGAGTACAATGACTGAAATTTGAGGGGGAGACGTATAGAAATAAATGATCCTGTATTCGTCCTCAATCACGCCATGAGGCCCAAATGGTTTGAGGGTACTGTAATTGACAAAGAGGGGAATAGGGTCATCGTGGTAAAACTCAACAATGGTCAGATATGCCGTAAGCATCTGGACCAAGTAAAAAAAAGGTTCAGCATCGACATGGAGGAACCTGAAGAAGACCATGAGATGGAGCTCACCACCAGTGAATGAGCAACAAGAGCAATCAGAGGAATGCACAGTCCCTGCGGTCAGCCTGGACAGGCTGGAATCACCACGGGTGACAGACACTCACGTCAGTGTCCAACAACCAGAGCCCCAACTGCGGCGCTCCACGAGGGAGCGTAGACAACCTGAAAGACTTAACCTATGATCCTAATAAGACTTGGGGAGGGGGGGGGTGGGGAGGTGATGTCATGAATGTAACCACAATGTAACACCACTGTATTACTGTACACACTCAACCTAGATGCACACCTTGGCCACAAGGGGTGCACTTGTGGGAGACTGTCCATACCTGATCACCCAGGTATATAAAGGGAGGTCTCACGCAGGGTCGGGTTGTCTGGAGTCCTGTGAATAAAAAGTTACGGTCATAGAGTGACCTTGTCCCCAGAATATGCCTCGTGTGGTTTCATACTGTAGAGTAAGGACTTTACACTGCCAAAGGAGCCTTGGCGTTTTGCTACAATGCTTCCTGTTGGTAGTACACACTGCAGTCACGGTGGTGGAGGGAGTAGATGTTTAAGCTGGTGGATGGGCTGCTGATCAAGTGGCCAGCTTTGTCCTGGATGGTATTGAGCATTGAGGCTCCATCTACATATTATACAGAATGTACAGCACAGAAACAGGCCATTGGGCCCAACCGCTCCGTGCTGGTGTTTATGCTCCACACGAGCCCCCTCCCCCACCTCTTCATCTCACCCCATCAACATATCCTTCTATTCCTTTCTCCCTTGTGTGTTTATCCAGCTTCCCCTTAAATGTGTCAATACTATTCACCTCAACCACTCTCTGTGGCAGCAAGTTCCACATTCTCTGGGTAAAGAATTTTCTCCTGAATTACCCGTTGGGTTTATTAGTGACTGTCTTATATTGATGGCCCCTAGTTCTGGTCACCCCCACAAGTGGAAACATCTCCTCTGCATCTACCTTATCGAAGCCCCTTCATTATCTTAAAGACCTCTATCAGGTGTATGGATATATACTGAGAACGTACCAACTAAAATGTCTCCACGGTGAAAGATTTCCTTTTGGAATATATCTGCTCTTATTTAACCCTGCTCTGGCTCAATAACCATAGCAGCTCCAGTTCCAGCTCCCTGGCCATTTTTCATGTACCTTAATATACCTGCATTCCATGACTTCCCTGTGCTTAATGAGATCAGTAATACCTTCTTCACCAACCTTATAAGTTTTCCCACTTCACAATTGGCTACCTGAAGTACACAAACGCAGAAAATTGAGATTACGACTACGATGTTCTTTGAGGCTCAATGCTCTGTTTTTGGATCCGGCACAGCTGGTTTATTCTGCTGCCTCAAACCTTCAGCGACATAAAAGCTCAGGTCGCCTTGCATCCCCATCAATTGCACTGCCCTATAAGCTGGCAGTCGCTTCAGGGTATGCAGCAGCACAAAAGGCCAGCATTTGATCAATCTCTTCAAATAGGCGGCTGGCAAGACTCAGTACCAGACCTTCTAACCAGACACCAGAGAGGTGTTGAGGAGAGGGAGTGCAGTCGGAGGGAGCTGGAGCGCGGGCCCTGGAATATCGTGAGCCACCCTGATCTGCGAGGTGACACCACCGCAGGTCGGGAGGATAAAAGAGCTGGAGTGCGGACCCTTCAACATCGTGGGTATACCACTATAACTTCCAGCGCGAGTCGTCCCAAGTGTGCGACGACTTCGAGGTGACCGACTGGGTGACGTCATGAAGGCCCAGGCACAGCGGAGGAGCGGGAAGGTCGGCAAGAGATCATGTCGGAGGTGCGGCGAGAGATGATGGCGGAGGAGCGGCGAGAGATCGTGGCGGAGGAGCGGCGAGAGATCGTGGCGGAGGTGCGGCGAGAGATCGTGGCGGAGGAGCGGCGAGAGATCGTGGCGGAGGAGCGGCGAGAGATCATGGCGGAGGTGCGGTGAGAGATCATGGCGGAGGTGCGGCGAGAGATTATGGCGGAGGTGCGGCGAGAGATTATGGCGGAGGTGCGGCGAGAGATCGTGGCGGAGGAGCGGCGAGAGATCATGGCGGAGGTGCGGCGAGAGATTATGGCGGAGGAGTGGCGAGAGATCGTGACGGAGGTGCGGCGAATGTTTTGTGGCGGACGAGCGACGAGAGATCGTGACGGAGGTGCAGTGAATGTTTGTGGCGGAGATGCGGCGAGAGATCGTGGCGGAGGAGCGGCGAGAGATCGTGGCGGAGGTGCAGTGAATGTTTGTGGCGGAGATGCGGCGAGAGATCGTGGCGGACGAGCGACGAGAGATCGTGACGGAGGTGCAGTGAATGTTTGTGGCGGAGGTGCGGCAAGAGATCGTGGCGGAGGAGCGGCGAGAGATCGTGGCGGAGGAGCGGCGAGAGATGATGGCGGAGGAGCGGCGAGAGATCGTGGCGGAGGAGCGGCGAGAGATCGTGGCGGAGGAGCGGCGAGAGATCGTGGCGGAGGAGCGGCGAGAGATCGTGGCGGAGGAGCGGCGAGAGATCGTGGCGGAGGAGCGGCGAGAGATCATGGCGGAGGTGCGGCGAGAGATTATGGCGGAGGTGCGGCGAGAGATCATGGCGGAGGAGCGGCGAGAGATGATGGCGGAGGAGCGGCGAGAGATCATGGCGGAGGAGCGGCGAGAGATGATGGCGGAGGAGCGGCGAGAGATCGTGGTGGAGGAGCGGCGAGAGATCGTGGCGGAGGAGCGGCGAGAGATCGTGGTGGAGGAGCGGCGAGAGATCGTGGCGGAGGAGCGGCGAGAGATGATGGCGGAGGAGCGGCGAGAGATCATGGCGGAGGAGCGGCGAGAGGTCATGGCGGAGGTGCGGCGAATGTTTTGTGGCGGACGAGCGACGAGAGATCGTGACGGAGGAGCGGCGAGAGATCGTGGCGGAGGAGCGGCGAGAGATCGTGGCGGAGGTGCGGCGAGAGATCGTGGCGGAGGTGCAGTGAATGTTTGTGGCGGAGATGCGGCGAGAGATCGTGGCGGACGAGCGACGAGAGATCGTGACGGAGGTGCAGTGAATGTTTGTGGCGGAGGTGCGGCAAGAGATCGTGGCGGAGGAGCGGCGAGAGATCGTGGCGGAGGAGCGGCGAGAGATGATGGCGGAGGAGCGGCGAGAGATCGTGGCGGAGGAGCGGCGAGAGATCGTGGCGGAGGAGCGGCGAGAGATCGTGGCGGAGGAGCGGCGAGAGATCGTGGCGGAGGAGCGGCGAGAGATCGTGGCGGAGGAGCGGCGAGAGATCATGGCGGAGGTGCGGCGAGAGATTATGGCGGAGGTGCGGCGAGAGATCATGGCGGAGGAGCGGCGAGAGATGATGGCGGAGGAGCGGCGAGAGATCATGGCGGAGGAGCGGCGAGAGATGATGGCGGAGGAGCGGCGAGAGATCGTGGTGGAGGAGCGGCGAGAGATCGTGGCGGAGGAGCGGCGAGAGATCGTGGTGGAGGAGCGGCGAGAGATCGTGGCGGAGGAGCGGCGAGAGATGATGGCGGAGGAGCGGCGAGAGATCATGGCGGAGGAGCGGCGAGAGGTCATGGCGGAGGTGCGGCGAATGTTTTGTGGCGGACGAGCGACGAGAGATCGTGACGGAGGAGCGGCGAGAGATCGTGGCGGAGGAGCGGCGAGAGATCATGGCGGAGGAGCGGCGAGAGATGATGGCGGAGGAGCGGCGAGAGATGATGGCGGAGGAGCGGCGAGAGATCGTGGCGGAGGAGCGGCGAGAGATGATGGCGGAGGAGCGGCGAGAGATCATGGCGGAGGTGCGGCGAATGTTTTGTGGCGGACGAGCGACGAGAGATCGTGACGGAGGTGCAGTGAATGTTTGTGGCGGAGATGCGGCGAGAGATCGTGGCGGAGGAGCGGCGAGAGATCGTGGCGGAGGAGCGGCGAGAGATTATGGCGGAGGTGCAGCGAATGAGGGTACGGGGCCCAGAAGAGCCGAGGGCCCAGAGGCAGCATGGGCCCAGCCCACACTGCGATATGTGAGCGCACTAGGTCCGTGCAGCAGAGTTGGTCTCCAGTCGTCCTGGTTTACCCTTGCCACTGGATAAAGGCCTAGTTCTGTCAAGCCCGTGTGGTGGAGTTCAGGACTGGAATATCGGGTCTTTCATTGAAACATCAGTGAACTCATCCCTTTTGGTGTGGACTGCCTGCGATGATGATGATAAGGAGACATCCAATTATTAGGCTGCAAAAATGTTCCAAGAGGTACTTGACGCCTGATTAACAATGATTAACGGGGTCTTATAGTTTTCTCATCATTACCCAATAATACGCAGCCTTGGACGTAACCGTGCAGCATTTATTGCAATCTCCCAGCAGCAAAAATACTTCCGAAAATAATCCGCATTTAGACAACATAACAATCCCCTTTCATCTTTCTATCTCATTATGACAGTAAATTCATTCAGGAATTACAGACTTCAAAAGTGATTTGCGTCTATTGGTTAAACGCAAAGGTTGAAAATTACAGCACAAATCACAGTCAAAATCTTGATTTATGCTGCAGTTTTCTAAGGCTTGACATTTAATAGATTGGCATAAATCACCAGAGTGGTATTGCTGCTTAAATATAGTGAGGATACGTAGTACAATATAACCGGTGAATGCAGTTCATTCATCTCACTCTCTTAGTCATGCTGCTCGGGTTTGCGATATCGAGATGTAACTGTTTCCACTCAGAGTGTCTGCGGGCGTGTGTGCCCAAATTAGTCTTCACTACTGACCCTCGATCCAAGATGCCACCATAATTGAGTTTTCAATAATAAGATAAATATCCCATTATAATTGAAGTGTACAGTGTTTCCGAACTTGAATAATGTGGGAGCGCTGGGTTATTACTGTGTGCAGAGATGAAGGTCAGCCAGTAGTTTGAGAGTAAAAGAGCGATGCTCCAATCTGATCTGTAGATACTTCAGCAAGCCCAGTGAGAAATTCAAACTTCAGAACATTTTTGTCCTCAAAATAGCTAATTTAGTATGCGACAAAATCAAATAAAGAAGACAGCTATTGAAAAAAAAAATCCCAGATGGAGAGAGACATCTTCAGAAACAAGAGCGGGTCAGAGGCTGGGTATTCTGCGGCGAGTGTCTCACCTCCTGACTCCCCAAAGCCTTTCCGCCATCTATAAGGCACAAGTCAGGAGTGTGATGGAATACTCTCCACTTGCCTGGATGAGAGCAGCTCCAACAACACTCAAGAAGCTCGACACCATCCAGGACAAAGCAGCCCGCTTGATTGGCTCCCCATCCACCACCTTCAACATTCACTCCCTCCACCACCGGCGCACCGTGGCTGCAGTGTGCACCATCGACAAGATGCACCGCAGCAACTTGCCAAGGCTTCTTCGGCAGCACCTCCCAAACCCGCGACCTCTACCGCCTAGAAGGACAAGGGCAGCAGGTGCATGGGAACACCACCACCTCCACGTTCCCCTCCCAGTCACACACCATCCTGACTTGGAAATATATCGGCCGTTCCTTCATCGTCGCTGGGTCACAATCCTGGAACTCACTCCCTAACAGCACTGTGGGAGCACCTTCACCACACGGACTGCAGCGGTTCAAGAAGGCAGCTCACCGCCACCTTCTCAAGGGAAATTAGGGATGGGCAATAAATGCCGGCCTTGCAGTGTTGGCAGCCATGGCTCAGTGTGCCGCACTCTCATCTCTGAGTCATAAGGTTGTGGGTTCGAGTCCCACTCCAGAGACTTGAGCCCATAATCCAGGCTGACACTCCCAGTGCAGTGCTGAGGGAGTGCCGCACTGTCGGAGGGGATATATTCTTTACGATATCACAAACATACACACACACACACACACACACACACAAGATGGCTTTACAGGAACTTGGTCATGTGACCTTGTCACATGATCCTTTTATTATATATCAATAGATGCATTACCATAGTAGATCACTAGGTGGAGCAGTACCCCACTAAGATGAGCTCTATATTACACTCGGAGGTAACACCATTCGGATGAGACGTTAAACCGAGGCCCCGTCTGTCCTCTCAGGTGGGCATAAAAGATCCCAATGGCACTATTTTGAAGAGCAGGGGAGTTATCCCCAGTGTCCATGGGCCAATATTTATCCCTCAATCAACATAACAAAAAAAAAACAGATTATCTGGGTCATGATCACATCGCTGTTTGTGGGAGCTTGCTGTGCGCAAATTGGCTGCCGTGTTTCCCACATTACAACAGTGACTGCACTTAAAAAGTACTTCATTGGCTGCAGAGCACTTTGGGGACGTCCTGAGGTCATGAAAGGCGCTATAGAAATGCAAGTCTGTCTTTCTTATTAGGGAGGAGATTTTGAGTAGCCTTGGGTGAATTTAAATGAAGGGTTTACTTTCTGGGAAATATCAATCTCCATTTTGACTTTTTCCTCTTACCCTTTCGCCTCAAATAACAAGGGGGGGGGGAGGCGGGGGGGAATGCATTATTTTATGTGACAAAAACCGTTTCAAACCGCTCTGTAACAAATACGACAAGCTCCCCCAGAGGCTGCCACTCACACTTGATGCCAATTGCGCCCTCCGGCCAATCCTCCCCCGATATGGGCACATCTTTTACTAAACCATCTTATGCTTCATATCCCAATCGCAGGCTGACATCTTAAGTCACAAGTGTCACAATAATAAGCAAGTTATGGCCAGTGAATGAGTGGACTGTAAATCATAATCTACAGGTCCTCGTAATGTATTCCGTTTATATAACGTGGAGACAGTTAAGTAAAGATTCTAATTGCAATGACTTTATGAGATTTGTTTAATGAAGCCCTACAGTCGACTGACATTACCAGCCTCTCTTTCATTTATATCTGGAATATTTGATTTTCATAATGGTTTTACCCTTCTGACAGCTGAATTCTCGTAAAATAGCATGGTCATATAAAAAATGTTTGAATTTACACTGTGCCTTGTTACAGATTGTCTCAGCATTTCAAACATTGAGCTGTTTCCAGTGGCAGAAGGGTCGGTCTCCAGTGGACACAGAGTTAAGGTGATTGGCAAAAGAACCAGAGGCGAGATGAGGAGAAATTTGTTTACGCAGCAAATCGTTGTGATCTGGAACGTGCTGCCTGAGAGGAAGCAGATTCAATAGTGACTTTCAAAAGAGAATCGGATAAATACTTATAAAGGAAGAATTTTCAGGGCTGTGGTGGGACTAATTGCATTGGCCTTTCAAAGAGTTGGCACAGGCACAATGGGCCAAATGGCCTCCTTCTGTGCCGTATCATTCTATGATTTGTGCAGTTAAATGTACGTATCCATCACCCATCATCCCCTGTGCTCGCTGACCTACATTGGCTCCCGGTTAAGCAACACCTCAATTTCAACATTCTCATCCTTATTTTCAAATCCCTCCATGGCCTCGCCCCTCACTATCTGCGTAATCTCCTCCAGCTCCACAACCCCCTGAGATGTCTGCACTCCTTCAATTCTGCCCTCCTGAGCATCCCTGATTATAATCGCTCAACCATCGGTGGCCGTGCCTTCTGTCGCCTGGGCCCCAAGCTCTGGAACTCCCTCCCTAAACCTCTCCGCCTCTCTACCTCTCTTTCCTCCTTCAAGACGCTCCTTAAAACCGACCTCTTTGACCAAGCTTTTGGTCACCTGCACTAATTTCTCCTTATGTGGCTCGGTGTCAAATTTTTATCGCATAATACTCCTGTGAAGCATCTTGGGACATTGTTGGTGTTGTATGACTGGTCCTTATCTTTCAATGTAGCGAACAGCTACTCCAGTCCACGAAACTCCGCTCACTGATTCCAGGGTTTTTTAATGAGCCGGACCATTTCAAGGAGTTTAGTCGGTTGGAAATAATCAAAGCGTTACAGGTTAGGCTAATCATCTCCGACAGTCACAAAGACAACAAGCAAACCAGTATAAAAGAAGAACTTACGAAATCGTGTAATGGCTTCACAGATAAAGTCGACGCCAGGTCACGGGGAAACAGATATGCATTGCTCACAAAAGCCTTCCCTTCGAGGAAGTTGCTTTGACTTCACTTTGTTCCTCATCTTCATTCATGTTCTTTATATTGGCAATGCTACCCCCTACTGAGTGGGCAACACTGCGTCGGAGAGATAAGCACTCGCTGAATCGCTACAATTACAGACACATGGAACAAAGGGCTGAGAAACGGTGTGTTATCTTGACCACTGACAAGCCCAAGGACGTTTGACCAAGTTGTCGAACACCCAACAGAATGTATCCAGCTGCCCTTCTGAAACAAATAGAGCGCCTCGATTTGGTTATCACGCCCCATCTGCACCGGGGCAGAGACAGTCGGTGGAATAGAAACCTAGAAGATAGGTGCAGGAGTAGGTAATTCGGCCCTTCGAGCCTGCGTCACCATTCAGTAAGATCATGGCTGATCATTCACCTCACTACCCCTTTCCCGCTTTCTCAGCCAGACATCTCAAGAAAGCTTGACCCCACTTCTACACAGTTGGCTCGAGTCCCCACAACTGCCCACTGAAGCAATATTGTAGTCCCATTTGAGAAGTTGCTGTTCCGGGCAGCTTTATACCTGCGACTATAGGGAAAAGATACTTCTTTTGGTTGAGTGCGGGAACCCGAAAGAGCGACACTGGTGGATGTTCGTGGGGTGGAGGGGTGAGGGGGGGAGGAGGAGGGAGATGGGCAGGAGGATAGCAAATATCCATCAAGAATCCACTCGCCAACATCGCTGACCCCACTTTCGAAAAGGTATAAAAAGTCAGGAAGCAATTATTTTTGCAAAGCTGACTGCACCAATCATCTTGAAGTCGGTGGACACACTGCACCCAACCAATGCGGCACGTCCAGGGGGGGCAGAAGGTAGAGAGCAAGCTTCAGTGTAGCGGGGGGTCATTCGGAGAGGCTGCGACTTAGACAGGAGGGGCGGAGTATCGTTTGGATTCCGCCTCGGTCAGCGCCCTCCCCCCACCGCCCCGAGGGGCGGTAATGGGGTCTCGAAAGGCTTCGCGCCCGGGCAGCCAGCTCCCAGCTCCCCGCCGGGACATTCGGTGCCGGTTTTGAGGCGGCGCGGAGCAGTACTGCCCGGGAGCGCCGCGCCGGTGTGCAACGCCCCCCAGTTTCGACAGCGGCGCGATATTCGCTTGGAGCGGCAACCGTAGCGCCCCCTAGTGGGGCCGCGAGAGAAAGCCGGCGGGCAGAGCTGTCCCTGGGCGCTGGGGGAAGGAATAATTGAAAAAGGCCAGTCAAATTGATATTTCCTGGTTTTGCTTTTTTGCGATTCAACTTTATTTTAGGACAGTACTTTATCGGGAATGTTTTTTGCGCGATTTTCTTTTTTGAGAGGGGGGGGGGGCTCTCTCAGGACGATCCGAGGCTGGCTCTTTCGCGATGGATATTGAGATGTTCACCCAGCCTAGCGCCTTGAGAGAAGTGTGGAAGCCTCCCTTAGTGCTCCGCTCCACTCTCGGGGGCGCAACAACTGAATTTTTTGGCTGCTGTTGCAAACCATTTTCTGGCACAAGATTTGCCGCCCCATCGCCGTTAGCCTCCAACTGAAAATCTAGCTCGGGCCCTTCCAGTACATGTGGTCACAAAGGCATCTGCCTCTCTCTCTAGCTCTCGCTGTTCGCTTGAATGCCTGATCTCATGGGCAATTCCCATTCATTGACAAGCTGAGGTCTCCCACTGGTGAGGTGCCACAAATGCTTGGATTAATGGTTTCAACTCTCCCTCTGCTAATCACGGTAACACACTTGAAGGTTGAGGCAGTACCACCATTCTCTTGGCGAAATTACCCTGCTCTTGTTCGAAATAGTGCCGTGGAACCTTTTACGTCCACCCGAGAGGGCAGACGGGGCCTCGGTTTAACATCTCATCCGAGAAGATGGCACCTCCGACAGTGCGGCACTCCCACAGCACTGCACTGGGAGCATCAGCCTAGATTTTTCTGCTCAAGTCCCTGGAGTGGGACTTGAGCCCACAAGCGAGTGTGCTGCCCACTGAGCCATAGCTGGCACCAAAAGCTTGGCCAAAGAGGTGTGCTTTAAGTAGCGTCTTAAAAAGGAGGAAAGGGAGGTAAGTGAGGCGGAGAGGTTTAGCGAGGGAATTCCAGAGCTTGGGGCCCTAGGCAGCTGAAGGCACGGCTGCCAATGGTTGAGCGATGAAAATCGGGGACACTCAAGAGGGCAGATTTAGATGAACGCAGATATCTTGGGGGGCCGAGCGAGGCCATGGAGATTGATTTGAAAATGAGGATGACCATGTAAAAATCGAGGCGTTGCTTAACTGGGAGCCAATGTAGGTCGGCGAGCACATGGGTGATGGGCGAGCGGGACTTGGTGCGTTTATCAGAATATTTAACATTCAGCCCAAACTGTGTGTGCTGGCTCTCAGAGTTATCCAGTTCCTTCCATTCCTACACACTTCCCCCCCCATGCTCTTTCGATTCCCTGTACAGATATATATATATATATATATAAAACCAGTCTCACGCTATAACAGGTGTACTCTACTAATTCTCCTCAGGCACAAACTCTGCAAGTAATCGATGTTCCATTTGAAGACCAACTGACCTAAATATTGTACTGCAAGCTTTTCAAAAAATCTTTAAGGTTGAAATTTCTGTAAGTATAGATTGTTTTCAGATGAAAGAATTATAGCTGAATTCCTTGTGTATCAAAGCCCTTTTCCTTCACAATTGTGACTTCTAAGTAATAAAATGAAGGCTAACAGAAGTATAGAACTGGAGGAAGAAATACACAGCTGGGAGTAGAAGATTGTCTGAGCATGCATACTCTCACTCACGCACACTCTTTCCGCTGCCTGCGCTTGGTTTCTGCATGCTCTCGGCGATGAGACTCGAGGTGCTCAGCGCCCTCCTGGATGCACTTCCTCCACTTAGGGCGGTCTTTGGCCGGGGATTCCCAGGTGTCGGTGGAGATGTCGCACTTTATCAGGGAGGCTTTGAGGGTGTCTCTGTAACGTTTCCTCTGCCCACCTTTGGCTCATTTGCCGTGAAGGAGTTCCAAGTAGAGCGCTTGCTTTGGGAGTCTCGTGTCTGGCTGTAAAGTGCTTTGGAATGTCCAGAAGTCGTGACAGGTGCGCGCACACACACACTCACGCGCGCACAGACACACAAAATGGGATTCTCAGAGGGCTTAAACGAATGAAATTTAAAATAGTCAGATGTTGCATAATTCACTCCAAAATGTCTGCAGACAATTAAGACTATGAAGGATGACCAGTGCTAGAGATGTGGCCGACAGGGAGTGAATCACAAACATGTGCTGTGACGTCACCCAGTCCTAATTCCATTTCACCAACCAATTACCCTGCACCCTCACCCCCCACCCCCTACCATCTTAAAGTAGTGAGATTGAAGGGATAAAAATTAAAATCTGGTCCTAATTTAAACCATGTGTAGACAAACCATGTTTAAAAAATTGCAGATACAAATGTACAAAGGTGACGGGGAAAGAAAGAAAGGCTTGCATTTCTATAGCACCTGTCACGACCTCTGGACATTCCAAAGCATTTTACAGCCAGACACGAGACTCCCAAAGCAAGCGCTCTACTTGGAACTCCTTCACGGCAAATGAGCCAAAGATGGGCAGAGGAAACGTTACAGAGACACCCTCAAAGCCTCCCTGATAAAGTGCAACATCCCCACCGACACCTGGGAATCCCCGGCCAAAGACCGCCCTAAGTGGAGGAAGTGCATCCAGGAGGGCGCTGAGCATCTCGAGTTTCATCGCCGAGAGCATGCAGAAACCAAGCACAGGCAGCGGAAGGAGCGTGCGGCAAACCAGTCCCACCCACCCCTTCCCTCAACGACTATCAGTCCCACCTGTGACAGGGACTGTGGTTCTCATATTGGACTGTGTAGAGTTGCAAAATTCGTGGGAAAATCCCCCCCCACCCGCCAGTGTTTGGACTCATTGGAAAGGAAATTTAATTTGGAACTATCTACCAGAAAGTTTGAGATCCTAAAGTGCACATGGAAGAAACTACGAGTTTTAATTGAATTTGGGATTTTACAAGGCAGATTGGGTCTGTGTGGGAAGAGCTAAGAACTAAAGGAGAACTATCCTGCAAAGAAACCAGTTTGAGTATTGCAACTGTCTGGCGTATTGAAGCTAAAACAAATTGTCTGGGGAAACTGTGTAAACTCAAAAACCCTTCTCCCCAGGAGACATTAACATAGCAACATTCAACCCAGAGATAGCCAGCCATCACCGTGAGCAGAAAACCCATTCCAGCATATGCATAATGACAATGGCACATCCAGCCCACGTGGAAAACCAAAACCTAGACAGACATTGCAAATACCAAAACTAATTTTTCCATCAAGAAACAGATTCAGAAGATTGACACATCCGAGACAGGTTAACATTTAATGAGCCCGCCAAAAACATGACAAAGAGATATCAAGCCCGCCAAAAATTAAACAAAGCATCGGGGCTGATTTGGCGTGAAGATTAGAGCAGCTCCAAAAGTATAACTGGTGCCCTGTTTTAAATGAGAATATAAGCATCGGGTGCATTGCATCATAGAGCATCAAGAAGGGAGGAGAGAGAGCGAACACAGCAACAGTTGCAATAAGCCTCTCCAGCCTCAACGACACTACCAGGGCCACATTGCCCTGCCATCGAAATGGAAGGAAGAACATCACCATCGCAGCAGCAACCGACCACAGCCAACGTGGTACCATCGAAAACACCGCGATCGAACAACTCCGAAACAAAAATCCTCAAAGAAGAAACCGAAGATTCGAAAGTTTCCACTCTACAACCTAGGCCTGACTACCAACAGGTGAAACCATTACCTAAAGAGACTTTGAAACCTATTTCTAACGAAAGAAAGTGGGTATTTACCCCATAAGTCCAAAACGCGCCCTGCCGCATCAGCGGACACCACCCAACTGAAGATTGTGCAGTAAGAAATTTTCTACGACGTTCGGGGTACAGCAAGCAGAACCTACAGAATTCAGCAAACCCCGAAATCGCCAACCACCGCCAACTACCAGTAAAGAATCGGTGAGCACAGTCCCGGTTTGCCCTGGAGTTTAACCTAGTCAGAGTTAGGCATTGGGAGGTGGGAGGTGTATTATATCTGTAACCCCTTTGAATGTGTGATGTAGTGTTCTGTATTCAAGTGATTCTAAGTTTGACATTGTATTTTCTTGTCCTTAATAACATTGAAGTTCTTTGCACCAAACCAGTGGTCTCTTGCACTTAGTCACATCCCCCAAATAAATCCAAAGTCTAGAACCCAGGGCGTGGGAGCGATTCGAACCACTCAGAAGGTCAGAGACGAACCTGACCCCACACACCACCCTTACAACTGTTCAGCCACCGAAGAACTCATTTTAAGAGTGGAAGCAAGTCTTCCTCATTTCCAAGGGACTGCCTATGATGATGATGATGATGATGATGACAACCAATTGGCTATTTTCGAATAATAGCCACGGTTGTAATGTAGAGAAAGGTAACTGCCGGTTAGATCCCACTCCAGGAACTTGAGCACATAACTCTAGGCTGACACTCCCGGTGCAGTGCTGAGGGAGTGCTGCACTGTCAGAGGTGCCGTCTTTCAGATGAAACGTTAAACCGAGGCCCCATCTGCCCTCTAAAGTGTATGTAAAAGATCCCATGGCACTATTTCGAAGAGGAGCAGGGGAATTCTCCCCGGTGTCTTGGAACCAATATTTCTCTCTCAATCAACATCACAAAAACAGATCACCTGGGTCATTATCACATTGCTATTAGTGGCAGCTTGCTGTGTGCAAATTTTCTGCTGCGATTCTCACATTACAACAGTGACTACACTCAAAAAAAAATGCTTCATTGGCTGTAAAGCGCTTTGGGACATGCGGTGGTTGTGAAAGGCGCTATAAATATGCAAGTTTTCTTTTCTTTGATATGCCCTACTATTTCCTTCTGTGGCTCGGTTTGATAACGCTCCTGTGAAGTGCCTGACGGTTTATTGAGGTAAAGGCACTACATAGACACTAGTTGCTGTTGATATTAAGTAGACATGTTCCATTGTTCTGTATTCAGAGGGATTCCCTGTTAAAGCGACAGATAGCACAAGGTCACTCTGTATGGATGACTGGGGGGAGCAGTGCTGTGTGGCGGGGTCAGGCTGGTGGAGGACCTTTGTCTTACGGATGTTTAGTATGCTTTCGTGCGCCTCGGTGAAGATGTTGACTATGACTTGGAGTTCAGACTCTGAATGTGCGCAGACGCAGGGGTTGTGCGCGTACTGTAGTTCGACGACAGAGGTTGGGGCGGTCTTGGATCTAGCCTGGAGGGATGAAGACGCCCTCAAAGCCTCTTTGATAAAATGCAACATCCCCACCGACACCTGGGAGTTCCTAGCCAAAGACCAGTCCGCCCTAAGTGGAGGAAGTGCATCCGGGAGGGCGCTGAGCACCTCAAGTCTCGTCGCCGAGAGCGTACAGAAACCAAGCGCAGGCAACGGAAGGAGCGTGTGGCAAACCAGACTCCCCACCCTCCCTTTCCCTCAACCACTGTCTGTCCCACATGTGACAGAGACTGTAATTCCTGTGTTGGACTGTTCAGTCACCTGAGAACTCACTTTTAGAGTGGAAGCAAGTCTTCCTCAATGATGACGACTCTGTGAGGAAAGGGTTAATCAAACCGACTGGACAATGTGCTAATGTAAGACTGCAAACGATTTTTCTTTGTATTGCATTAAAGCGTGCAGCCTTGTTTGTTAAGTAGTGAAGTATAATTCTTAAATGGAACATCTTACAATGGTTAGCAGCATATACACAGCAATTCCAGGGTTGTAATCACCTGGAATTGCTGTGTATATGGGAGAAAAGTGAATGAGTTCAGTGCAGACACAGGACTGGTGGAGAAGCTTCCTTATGTTCATTCTAAAACTGCAAAGTTTTTCGCAATTACTGCCGCTGAGAGTATGTTTCCTTATTGTGTGCTTAATAAATCTAACATTTAATGTTACGGCCCCTATTAACTTGAGGAGTAAATTATACGTGAGAACACACACATTTAGCCCCCCTCCAACAACTTTATCACCACCTCAAACTTTATTCAAAAGTGAAACCAAAAAGTATCACAAATAGCAATTTAAAAAAATCAATTTGCACCAGGTTACAGTTTTCTGCTCCTGTCTCCTCATAGACAGCCTCAGAATCTGCGAATATAAGAACATAAGAAATAGGAGCAGGAGTCAACCATTTGACCCCTCGAGCATGCTCCGCCATTTAATAAGATCATGGCTGATCTAATCATGGACTCAGCTCCACTTCCCTGCCCGCTCCCCATAACCCTTTATTCCCTTATCGCTTAAAAATCTGTCTATCACTGCTTTAAATATTTTCAATGACCCAGACGCCACAGCTCTAACGGTACACAGCCAGCGTGATCCAAAACATACTGTTCCAACTCATTATCTTTAAACGTGCTCAGCACTGGGGCCCGCACTCACAGAGACATCTCGTCCAACAGTGTGGAAACCAAACACACACACACACACAGGCTGAAGGATTTCCGAATACAAGTAGCAAACCAGTTACCGACCAAAGGAAGCTCTGGGCTATCTCTTCCAATCCAAGCCATAATTGAAGGCAGCAGGGCTTTCATAGGCAACAGTTGTCACCACCTCCTTTATTCAATTACTGGAAAGACAGACAGACAGACAGAGACAGAGAGAAAGAGAGAGAGAGCAGAGACAGAGAAACAGAGAGGGAGAGACAGTAAGAGAGAGAGAGAGAGAGAGAGAGAAAGAGGAGAGAGAGAGAGAGCAGAGACAGAGAAACAGAGATGGAGAGACAGAGAGAGAGAGACAGAGAGCGAGAGAGAGAGAGAGAAAAAGAGAAGAGAGAGAGAAGAGAGAAAGTGAGACAGAGACAGAGACAGAGAAACAGAGAGGGAGAGACAGAGAGAGACAGAGACAGAGACAGAGAGAGAAAAATAGAGAGAGAGAGAGAGACAGAGAGAGAGAGGGAGAGAGAGAGAGAATGAGACAGAGACAGAGACAGCGAGAGAGAGAGAATAACTTCCATTCGGTGGCAATACCTTAACCTGCTGAGGATCCGGTTGCTGGTCAATATTTGTAATCATTTTTAACAGGCAGCTAGTTGTCTTTACAACTTCTGCATCAAAACACAGGAGTTTGACTCGTCTGCAGTCTGGTGAAATATGTTTCCTCTTTGAGGAATGAATGAAGAGAGGCAATTTTGGTACAATTGTAGAACGTAGAATTCATTGATACAAATGCTAAATACTGCAGATGCTGGAATCTGAAATAAAAACAGAAAATGCTGGAAATCTCAGCGGGTCAGGCAGCATCTGTGGAGAGAGAAACAGAGTTAATGTTTCGGGTCGATGGCCCTTTGTCAGACCTGAAACGTTAACTGTGTTTCTCTCCACAGGTGCTGCCTGACCCGCTGAGTATTTCCAGCATTTTCTGTTTTTTATTTCCTTTCTGCATCGTGTCTTGATTTCACGTGTGTGTGTGCGTGTGCGCGTGTGTGTGTGCGCGCGTGTGCGTGTGCGTGTGCGCGTGTGCGCGTGTGCGTGTGCGTGTGCGCGTGTGCGTGTGCGTGTGCGCGTGTGCGTGTGCGCATGTGCGTGTGCGTGTGCGCGTGTGCGTGTGTGTGTGCGTGTGCGCGTGTGTGTGCACGTGTGCGTGTGAAGGACGCGAACGTTTTAGAGAGGGTGCAGAAGAGATTTACCGGGATGAGGGATTAGAGTTAGTGGGGAGACTGGAGAAGCTGGGCTAGTTCTCCTTACAGCAGAGAAGGCGAAGAGGAGATTTGATCGAGGTGTTTCAAAATCACGAAGGTGTAGATAAAGTAAATAAAGAGAAACTTTTTCCAATGGCTGAAGGCTCGAGAACCAGAGGACACAGATTTAAGGTGATTGGCAAAAGAACCAAAGGCGACATGAGGAAAAACTTTTTTACGCACTGCCTGAAAGGGTGGTGGATACAGATTCAATAGTGGCCTTCAAAATGTAATTAGATAAATACTTGATGGAGATACAGGGAAAGAGTGGGGGAGTGGGACTGACTGGGTCGCTCTTCGAAAGAGGCGGCGCGAACTCGATGGGCCGAATGGCCTCCTTCTGTGCTGTACTGTTCTATGAGCCAGTAGAGTGGAGAAATAAAACTCATGAGAGTACAAAACTATCCAAGTGATTTGCAGCAGCTATGCATGTCCAACATGTACTGTTACTATATATTTAATATACTATTTAATTATAAATGTTGCCCAAGATTTTTTTTTAAACACTGAACTGAATCCTTTCCTCAGTTTTCTTTTTCGATTAGAAGTAAAATGGAAATTGATTAAATGTTTGCACTCTTGTAAGAGAAAGAGAGAAAGAGAGAAAGAGAGCGAGAGAGAGAAAAAGAGAGAAAGAAAAGAGAGAGAGAGAGAGAGAGAGAGAGAGAGAAAGACAGACAGATTGCATTTCTATAGCACCTTTCCCAACCTCAGAACATCCCAAAGCACTTTACAGCCAATGAAGTACTTTTGGAGTGCAGTCACTGTTGTAATGTGGGAAACGCGGCAGCCAATTTGCGCACAGCAAGCTCCCACAAACAGCACTGTGATAATCAGTTTTAGTGATGTTGATTGAGGAATAAATATTGTCCATGACACTGGGGATAACTCCTCTGCTTGTCTTCGAAATAGTGCCGTGGGATCTTTTACATCCATTAGATTGTAGATGGGGCCTCGGTTTAACGTCTCATCCGAAAGACGGCACCTCCGACTGTGCGGCACTCCCTCAGCATTGCACGGGGAGTGTCAGCCTAGATTTTTGTGCTCAGTGAGACTTGAACCCACAACCTTCTGACTCAGAGCGAGGGTGCTGCCCACTGAGGCACTGGCTGACACAGGGAAAAAAATAACAATGCTTTCTGCTGTAAACTTTCTGTGATTTTACACGGGCTGCTGAGTTTCCATGGTAATCAGCTCCTCGATAATCCCACAGCAATGATGCTGCAGTCATTGGACCGTCCTGTTAGATTACAAGATGACAAGTCACACACTTCATAAGAAATTCATCTGATGTGAAGTGTCGGAGATGTTTCTGAGAGTCAGGGTGAAGCACTTCACAAATGCAAGAGTTTCTGTGAGAGGGCTGGTGTCAACATTGACAGACAGGGAAAAGTACAAAATAAACCCACAACACCACCACAATGCTCAAACAGTACCTAGACTTGAAGAACTGGTCCCCTGGATGATGGATATCTGAGAGTGATTTCAAAAGTGTAATCTAACCTGAGGGCTCAGCTGGGAGTTACAAAACACACACGCTTTGATGGCACAGTTTGCGATGCTGCCTGATTCTCTCGCTGAAGTGTCTGCCTTGCCTTGATTCCCAGGTAACGAGTGTTGTGTGTAGCTCTGCCTGGTAATGACCGCAGGAGTTCCGAAATAGCGGGACAGAAATGACTGGATGGCGTTTTCTGCAGCGCAGTGTGAGGTTCATCGTGTCGTTTTCAGGGTGTAAAATGTAAAATGTGCACTGCTGCCATCCCCCAAACTGTGGGGAATGATTACTGGGCAGGGTCAGTCAGTCTCTGTGTGACTTGTGCCGGAACATCAATAACCCTGTCAGCGGAACACAGGAATGAGGTGCTGGAAAAACACTACTTGGTCCATCCAACCAGCCACAGTCCAGCAAGGACTTCTATTTTGTCCGTAGTGCATTTATGAATGACTCCACGAGGCAATGTGTGTCCTCAAACTGTAGCGACCTTAGTCCTTTATTCCAAACTCCAGACTTTCATACTGGGCCCTGCAACCAGGGCAGGAAACCCTGGTCTCCACCAGTTGCACCCTCTAGTGGTGCCAACATGTATGTACACAGTGTAAACCTTATTGATAGTACATCAGGTAAACAAGTCTCCATCTTATGCAGCCACACAGTGACTATAGAGAGTATATCTATAGTCTGCATACACAACATCACTCTCCCCAAAGTCCTTTGTGCCAATTATCTTTGCACTATGTGCTCTGGCTTAGCTCTCCCCAGACTTAAGTGCCAATAGCCCTTGCACCTTGGCTGTGCTTTGGCTTGGCTCTCCTCCTGTTAACCTCCAAGTCCTTTTGCCACAACGTTGGGTAGTGGTTACCAGTTTGGATGGTTCAACCATGCAGTGGAGGTTCCAGAGGGTTCTGGGTGTGATCCATGTGTGTCCACGGTTACATACATTCATTTTCCAACCTCTCCCCACCCCCACACAGCAAGGTAATGCAGCTGGCCCATTACATTAACATACTGGATAAGACACAGTGCAAGCACAAAGAAAGGAAGTTACAGTTTGTATTGTGACACCTTGGTTCAGTGACTTACATTCGTTATGTTTTACGGTCGTACGCCAGGATTGGGTAGATTGCATTCATGGTTCAGTCATGGTCAGTACTGAGGTAGCAGTACAGGTATGCGAGGACGCTAGTTCCAGAGCAACCGGACGGGGTCCTTGTCGTCTGATAGCGCCACTGTACCCCCTGCTAGCGGGGTGGGCTTGGTTTGCTCACCTTGCCAGGACTCAGGGGCCTTTGCCATTGCCTAGTGGTGGGCAGAGCCACAGATGTGTGTGGCCTCCCTGTCCTCCTTTGAGGGCTGCAGAGTCTTCTGCCTGCTCTCTAACGGTGTTGGGAACCTGCCTGTTCCAGGTCCCGTTTGGGGAACTCGTTGATTCTGACCTTTCGCTCCCGGATATGGCCGAGGTAGCGACTGGGTCTGGGGACTGCTCCGTCTTCACCTGGGTGATGGGCAACGGCGACCGACTGTGCGTATTGGCGCCGTTTCCGTTTCCGGGTCCGTGGCGAATAGTGCCATTGGGTGCCTGCAGCGTGTGATAGACCTGGGGCAGGGTATCAGGATCAGTGCCTTCACCCTCCTGAGGTCGCTGGCCTATAACTTGTGGAGATACCTGGGGCAGGGCATCAGGATCAGCACCTTTACCCTTCCGAATTCGCTCACTTGCTACTTTTGGGGACACTCTATTCCTGACATCTCGCAACAACATTTTGTTCACAATCTTAATCGGTTTGTTACATTGATTGCCATGCATACAATGTCTCTAAGTTCAGTTGGTTGCAGGTCTCCTTTAAGAGAACCCTGCTGGCTTTACCCCAATCAAATCCTTTGTTGGACACCACGTGTTGGTCCCTCAGTGTTGCACCTCGTGGTATGGCCGCAGCCATCTTTATTTTCAGCCACACTGCACCTCGCTACAGCAGGGACGCCATCTTGCCTCTGTCCTCGAGGTCGACTGCCTTGATCCTTCTCTCCCGCGATTCTGCCACAAAAGCTGGAAGAGTGCCTGTGAATTCGATCTTCCTCCCCAGGAATCCTGCCAGTGGAGCCGGGAAGGTACTTTTAGGTCATTCCGGTCGGATCATTGCCATGCAGTTGTGATAGACGGTCTGTGCCTCAGGTGCTGCGCTGGTCTGTTCTCTTGTGCCTGGCGAAGGTGAGGTTTTGCTCTGCCTCTGAGCATGGGGGACATCGATTGCTGGAGTGAAGAGGTCTTCCCATTTTCATTGGATCGTCCCCATCCACCTTCTTCCGAGTAGCGTTGGAGCATCACCTGCAATAATCCACATAGGTAACTTGTGCACCACGCCATTATGGATTACACTTACATCCGCACTACCAAGGACTGGGATCAGCTCCTTGGTGTAGGTGTGCAACTTTTCCTGTACTGGAACCAGCTCGAGTCATTTTTCGTTCCATAGCCTCTCAAAGGCATCCTGGCTCATCACTAACTGGCTCGCTCCTGTATCCACTTCCATAAAGACTGGAACTCCGTTTATCTCGACTTCCATCTTCACTGGAGGACAATCGATGGTGTAGGTATATACTCAATACACTTCTTCTTGGGGCTGAGCTGCCTCTCTGGCCAAATCATCATACTCCCCGCTGGATTCAAAGCCATCTACCGACTCCTCTGCTAGACGGTGAGTCGTATTTCTTTTACACATACGCTGGAGGTGGCCCTTCGTGTTACAGACTTTGCATACATACTCAGCAAACCGACACTGGTGAGCCCTATGGTTTCCTCCGCAACACCAGTATGGTGCTACTCAATTAGCACCCCTCAGTGGACTCTGAGTTCTGGAACCCTGAGGTCTGTGCTCTCTGCCCTGGGCAGAGCCACATTCTACAGTCTTGCCTGTGAAAGGCACCATTCTGTGTACAGTACTTGCCAGGTTTGAGTCCACAGGATGAATAATTTGCTTGGTGCTGCAGGTCGAGGTCATGAACACCTGACTGATGCTGATGGCCTTCTGCAGGTTGACTCTGGTGTCGGCAGATAATAGCTTGAGAAGGAGGCCCTCGTGGCCAATTCCTACAACGAAGATGTCTCGCAATACTTCGTTGAGGTGCGTGCCAAAATCACGCAGTGCCGCAAGTCTCCCGAGGTCGGCAGCATATTTTGCAATCTCCTAGCCCTCAGGTCTGCGGTGAGTGTAAAATCTGTGCCTGGCCGTGAGGATGCTCGCTTTTGGTTTTAGTTGGTCACGAATTAGTTCAGTCAGCTCATCGTATGTCTTATCCTTGGCCTTAGTTGGTGCCAGCAAGTCCCTGACGAGGCGGTAGACCTTGGGCCCACAACTGGTCAGCAGTATAGCCTTGCGTTTCTCCACTAATGTGTCCATCTCCCCTGCCAGGTCGTTTGCCATGAAATATAGCTCGAGTCTTTCCATGAAGGCATCCCAAACATCATCCTCTGTGAAGTCTTTTAGTGTGCCAAAGGTAGCCATAATCACGTGAAAGTCCGTTTTCTCGTCGCCAGTTATTATGTCCATAATGCACTTATGAATGACTCCACGAGACAATATGTTGTACTCAAACTATAGTGACCTTGGTCCTTTATTCCAAACTCCAGAGTGAGGCACAAGCGTGGTGGGCAGCCTTTTATACTGGACCCTGCCACCAGGGCAGGAAACCCCTGGTCTCCACCAGTTGCACCCTCTAGTGGTGCCAGCATGTATGTACACAGTGTAAACCTTATTGATAGTACATCAGGTAAACAAGTCTCCATCTTATGCAACTATACAGTGGCTGCACAGAGAGTACATCCATAGTCAGCATATACAACAACTTCAATAATGTCTTCATTCACAGTCCCCATTACTCACACTGACCATGCTTATCCCGGGTAGCCGCCTATAATTGGGGCAAGTTGCCCAAACCCTTTGCCTTTTCCACCGAGGTCAATTGCAACGTGGCTGCTTATAACACGTTAAGCCCGCCGGCGATTTGGGACACTTCACCAACAACTTGTATTTATATAGCTCCTTCAACAAAGCAAAACGTCCCAAGGGGCTTCACAGAAGTGGTTATCGGACAAAATTTGGCACCGAGCCACATAAGAGAGATGTTGGGACAGTTGACCAAAAGCCTGGTCAAAGAGGGAGGTTTTTAGGAGCTGAATTTGGTCGTCTGGCCTAATGTCTCCTTCTTTAGCACAGTGTCTTCCTGTGTAGCGCCTTGGGACATTTTACTAAGGGAAGGAAAAGAGAAGAAGAGCGAAGAAGAGCGAAGAAGAGAGAAGAAGAGTGAAGAAGAGAGAAGAAGAGAGAAGAAGAGCGAAGAAGAGAGAAGAAGAGAGAAGAAGAGAGAAGACTTGCATTTCTATCGCGCCTTTCACAGCCACTGGACATCTCAAAGTGCTTTAAGCCAGTGAAGTACTTTTGGAGTGTAGTCACTGTTGTAACGTGGGACAAAAGGCGCTATATAGAAACAGGTGTAGGCCATTCAGCCTCTCGAGCTGTTCCGCCTCTATCAACCCCATCAGTTCCTTTCAAAATCCTAGAAATCTCAAACAAGTCACCCATCAACCTTCTATTTTCCTGGAAATACAAGCCCTAGTTTGTGTAATCTCGCTATATAATCTAACCCTTGCAGCCCTGGTAACATTCTGACCAACAAATGCAAGTTGTTGTTGTAATATGGAACGCCCGACCAGAAACAGAATCCAGAATGACTTCCCAAAGGAAAGTGGGTAAATGCTGGAAAAATAAAAAAACTTTAATAAAAAGGTTTTGGGGGGGGCGGGGGCGGGGGGAGAAGGCCATGGGGAAAATGGAACCAAGTCTTGCGGAGAGCCAGCACTGAATGGCATGCCTTACACCGAGCCGCTGGTGCATGACCTCACTGTCAAGTGAAAGATAAAACATCAATTAATGTGAAAGATGACACTCCAAAAAGGTACTTTTTTTTTTACATTTGGTACCAGCTTTTTTTTTGTGCAGGGAATAAACATGTTGCAAGAGGTGGGAGAACCATCTCGGCCATCCCCGGCATTGCAACGCATCTTGCAGCATTTTATAGATGCTCTAAATTGCTGGTGAGCATTCGACACTACTCAAAACTCGTAGCTGACTGACTACTTAAAATCTCACACCTCAGATTTGCCCAACGATTAAGAGACAGCACATCAGAGCTCTCTCTACTCTGTCTGGTTCCCCCAGCATTGAAGGTCAGCGCCCAGTGCGACAGTGTTAGAGCCCTGGCTCAGAGGGTAGCACTCTGTCTGTGCCATAAGGTCATGGGCTCACGTCCCACTCCAGAGATTGGAGTATATAATCTAGGCCCACATACCCAGCACCGGTGCTACACTGTCGGAGGAGCCGTGTTTTCGAGATGTTAAACAGAGGTCCTCTCAGGTGGACAGAAAAGATCCCGTGGCACTCTTCAAAGAAGAGCAGGGGAGTTATCCCCGGTATTCATCCCTCAACCAACATTGCTAAAACAGATCATCTGGTCTCAGAGGGTTGTAAATCTGTGGAATTCGCTGCCTCAGAGAGTTGTGGGAGCTGGGTCATTGAATAAATTTAAGACAGAGAGAGACAGTTTCTTAGCCGATAAGGGCTTTTCTTCACTGGAATTTAGAAGAATGAGAGGGGATCTCATAGAAACATAAAATTCTGATGGAATTGGACAGGTTAGATGCAGGAAGAATGTTCCCGATGTTGGGGAAGTCCAGAACCAGGGGTCACAGTCTAAGGATAAGGGGTAAGCCATCTAGGACCGAGATGAGGAGAAACTTTTTCACCCAGAGAATTGTGAACCTGTGGAATTCTCTACCACAGAAAATTGTTGTCCAGTTCATTGGATATATTCAAAAGGGAGTTAGATGTGGCTCTTACAGCTAAAGGGATCAGGGGGTATGGAGAGAAAGCAGGAATGGTGTACTGAAGTTGCATGATCAGCCATGATCATATTGAAGGGTGGTGCAGGCTCGAAGGGCCGAATGGCCTGCTCCTGCACCTACTTTCAATGGTCTAAGGGGTTATGGGGAGCTGGCAGGGAAGTGGACACGAGTCCGTGATCGGATCAGCCATGATTGTATTAAATGGTGGAGCAGGCTCGAGGGGCCAAATGGCAGACTCCTGCTCCTAATTCTTATGTTCTTATGATCACATTATTGTTTGTGGGACCTTGCTGTGCGCTAACTGGCTGCCACATTTCCCTACATTACAACAGTGACTACACTCCAAAAAGTACTTAATTGGCTGGAAAGCACTTTGGGACATCCTGAGGTTGTGAAAGGCGCTATAGAAATGCAAGTCTTGCTTTCTTTTGAGTTTTTCTATTTCCATGGATTTTCTGGGCGAGCTTGTCAACCTAGTGCCAAACCAATCTGTGGGCAGCTTCGTCGTACGTGCCCACTGGATTGAGCCAGTCAGTACTTGCAACACGGTACTACCATAAGAACATAAGAAATAGGAGCAGGAGTCGGCCATTCGGCCCCTCGAGCCTGCTCCGCCATTCAATCAGATCATGGCTGATCTGATCTTGGCCTCAGCTCCACTTCCCCGCCCGCTCCCCAAGACCCTTGACTCTCTTGTCCTTCAAAATGTAATACCCTTAGCAACACAGAAATATTCCGCATTGAAGAATTGCAGCAGGCCATTCCGCAGTTGAAATGAGAAAAAACACAATGATCTCCCTCAAACGTTAATGATAAATGATGCCAGCTCTAAGTGAATTTAAGGCACAAATCCAAAAACAAAATTCAATTAACATTCATGAACCGCTCCAGTTTCAGTACCTTCATTTACGACATCGTCTGAAGTACTCAACTGGATTATTGCCTTAATTCACTGCGAGTCAGAAGGTCGAGGGTTCAAGTCCCACTCCAGGACTTGAGTACCTTATCTAAGCTGACACACCAGGTCACCGAGAGCGTGGTGCAATGTTCAGCAGTGGCATCCTTCCAGCGAGGGGGTGAACAGAAGCGGTGTCTGCCTCATTTGCTGGCTCAGGTGAACGTTAAAGATTCCTTGCCATCAATTAAAGAGCAGGCGGTTCTCCCCACTGTCCTGGACAACTTAGCTCCCTCAACCATTCAGGGTTATCAGAAATGACCAGAAACTTAACTGGACCAACCACATAAATACTGTGGCCACAAGAGCAGGTCAGAGGCTGGGTATTCTGCGGCGAGTGTCTCACCTCCTGACTCCCCAAAGCCTTTCCACCATCTACAAGGCACAAGTCAGGAGTGTGATGGAATACTCTCCACTTGCCTGGATGAGTGCAGCTCCAACAACACTCAAGCAGCTCGACACCATCCAGGACAAAGCAGCCCGTTGATTGGCTCCCCATCTACCACCTTCAACATTCACTCCCTCCACCACCGGCGCACCGTGGCTGCAGTGTGTACCATCTACAAGATGCACTGCGGCAACTCGCCAAGGCTTCTTCGGCAGCACCTCCCAAACCCGCGACCTCTACCACCTAGAAGGACAAGGGCAGCAGGCGCATGGGAACACCACCACCTCCACGTTCCCCTCCCAGTCACACACCATCCTGACTGGGAAATATATCGGCCGTTCCTTCATCGTCACTGGGTCAAAATCCTGGAACTCCCTCTCTAACAGCACTGTGGGAGCACCTTCACCACACGGACTGCAGCGGTTCAAGAAGGTGGCTCACCACCACCTTCTCGAGGGGCAATTAGGGACGGGCAATAAATGCCGGCCTTGCCAGCGACACCCACATCCTGTGAATAAATAAAAAAATGCACTGAGAGAATCTGTGGATAGGAGGGCTCGAGGGACCGAATGCTTTCTGCTGCCTGGAACTGTTAATGTGTCACCAACACAATGAACACTGTAACTGGAAGCTGTTTGGAGGGACCTTGTTGCCTGGACTTCACTTCCAGTGAAGCACTCCGAGATGTTCGGGAGATGCGATACGGCACTCAATAAAAGGCAAGGCTTTCTTTGCCACTCTCCATTATCATCAGAAAGGAAAGACCTCCAGTTAACCTAGCCGATTCTTGAATCCTGTGTGCCTGTGATTCACTCGGCTTCTTCAAACGGTCCCATCGCCTCTAAACTACAGCAAGCACTTGGTTATGAAAGAAAAGTAATTTCTTTTAACTTGTGTTACGATCACATTTCTTTTCCCAAGAGGCCCTTTCAGAAAATCTCTTCACTATTGGCCAGGCTGGAACAATAAGCACAGGAAGTTTTCAAGCTTGACCTGGAATAGGCAGAGATAGTTGGAAGGGGATGGGAAATTTAAAAACAAAACGACGAGACTGCAGCTATAAACTCACTGACCAATCAACAGGCCAGAATCCAAAACTAGATTCAACGAAAAAAGTACTTCAATGAAGCACAGTACTTTTGAAATGTAGCCAATTTGCGCACAGCAAGCTCCCACAAATAGCAATGTGATAATGACCAGATTGTTAAGTGTTAGTTAAGGAATAAATATTGGCCAGGACACCAGGGAGAAGCCCCTGCTCTTCTTTGAATAGCGCCATGGGATCTTTTATGTCCACTTGATACAACAGACGGGGCCTCGGTTTAACGTTTCATCAGAAAGATGTTACCTCCGAAGGTTTCCCTTTGATCTGCCTCTTGCCAGACTCTGGGAAGAAACAGTGTCTGCCCATTTTATTACTCATTATTCTCATAAAAAGAAATTTCAAATTCTACAGAGCCTTTCATGACCGCTGGGCGGCTCAAAGCACTTTACAGCCAATGAAGTACTTTTGGAGTGTGGTCACTGTTGTAATGTGGGAAACGCGGCAGCCAACTTGTGCACAGCAAGCTCCCACAAACAGCGATGTGATAATGACCCAGATAATCTGTGTTTGTTATGTTGATTGAGGGATAAATATTGGCCCCAGGACACCGGGGATAACTCCCCTGCTCTTCTTCGAAATAGTGCCATGGGATCTTTTACGTTCATCTGCGAGGGCAGACGGGGCCTCGGTTTAACGTCTCATCCAAGAGATGGCACCTCCGACAGTGCAGCACTCCCTCAGCACTGCACTGGGAGTGTCAGCCTAGATTTATGTGCTCCAGTCCCTGGACTGGGGCTTGAATCCATAACCCTCTGACCCAGAGGCGATGATGGTACTGCCCACTGAGCCACAGCTGACACTAATAAATGAATTCAAAGCTGATTATTAAATAAAAAATCCCATATGCTGTGGTTGCAACTATATCATTTTGTTCACCCGCTTTTGAAAACTTGTGTATCTGCTCCCACACAGGTATTAAAACTTTATCGTTCAATGCAAATTTCCTCCCAAAATGCATCACCTTGCAGTACTCTGTAAAATATTAAAAATATAGGAACAGGAGGAGGCCATTCAGCCTCTTGAGCCTGTTCCCCCATTCAATGAGATCATGGCTGATCTGTAACTGAACTCTATCCACCCACATCGGTTCTGTAACCCTCAACACCCTTGCTCAACAAAAATCTTATCCATCTCAAGTTTTAAAATTTTTTATTGACACCCCAGCCTGAACAGTTTTTTGAGGGAAGAAAGCTCGAGATTTCCTCTGCCCTTTGTGTGACATCTATCTGCTCAATCTACTAAACTGACACCTGTCCTGGTTTTCAAATCCCTCCATCGCCCTCGCCCTTCGCTATCCCTGTAATCTCCTCCAGTCCCACAACCCCCCCCGCCCCAGAGATGTCTGCGCTCCTCTAATTCTGCCCTCTTGAGCATCCCTGATTATAATCGCTCGACCATTGGTGGCCGTGCCTTCTGTTGCCTGGGCCCCAAGCTCTGGAACTCCCTCCCTAAACCTCTCCACCTCTTTCCTCCTTCAAGGCACTCCTTAAAACCTACCTCTTTGACCAAACTTTTGGTCACCTGCCGTAATTTTTCCTCCTCTGTCTCGATGTCAAATCTTTTGTCTTATAACACTCCTGTGAAGCGCCTTGGTACGTTAAAAGTGCTATATAAATACAAGTTGTTGTTGTTGAAGATCAGCCATGATCTTATTGAATGGCGGAGCAGGTTCGAGGGGCTGTATGGTTACCAGCTCTCTAGTCTTGCGTTGCCGACGAATTTTGAGATTGTACCCATTACCTGTTAAAACTCAGGTATGTGTTACCCAGCACTCATGGCCTCCAATTCAAATCTCTTTGAAAGCAATCGACCTTTCTATTATTGAAACTGTAGCACTGATTGCCTGTGAATCAGCGACACTCCTGCACAACACAAACAGCTGAATAGAAAATCCAGTCACAGCTCATGAGTTACAATCTTTCCCTCAATTCATTTAGAAAGTAAAAAAATCGAATAGTTACAGACCTGAGCTGGAAGATTACCCCTGTGAGCAGGGTGTAGCAAAATCATTGATGTGTTTGTAAAGCAAAGGTTGGCAACTCACTCAGAGGCATTCTTTGGCAGTGAAACTTTAAATTATTGCAGGTAAAAGAAATATAGCGGTATAGTTTGGCCCGAAAACCCTTCCAAACAAATTTACGCCATTTATCTTTGAACAAATGCGCCAATTTATACATCCCAAAAGGACTGTGAGAAGTGCAAAAAATATATATAAAGGTGTCTTTAACCACGTGAAAAAGGACAGCGCTATCTTCTTCTGCTTAAACTTTCTCATACCATCACTGGCAGCCTCCTCCCCTGGCCCCCTTGCAATCCCCATTCTTTTTCTGCGTTCTTTGATCAGCTTAGGACAGTGCGGCCTGGGAAAAAGATCAAGATAACAAGAGACAAGTGTTCATTTATTTGGCTGACTTAATGTCGCTTCCACTCTGCCTGATTCATGCCAGGAACTGAAAACGGACAACCAGAATGAATAACTTTCTTCATTCCGGCTCTGAATAACTGCCCTGTGCGTGATCTCTGAATCCGCAAAACAAGAGCTCGGAACAGCCCACTTGTTGGAGAACACAACAGAGGTCTTAATATGGTAGAAGTGATCGGTTACAAAAGCAAAATACTGCCGATGCTGGAATCTGCAATAAAAACAGAAAATGCTGGAAATCTCAGCGGGTCAAGCAGCATCTGTGGAGAGAAAGAGAGTTAACGTTTCAGGTCGCTGACCCTTCGCCAGAAGTGATATGTTGTTGTGATTACATAAGAAATAGGAGCAGGAGTTGGCCATTTGGTCCCTCGAGCCTGCTCCGCCATTCAATAAGATCGTGACTGATCTGATCATGGACTCCACTTCCCAAAGCCCTTGACTCCCATATCACTCAAAAATCTTCTCTATCTCCGCCTTAAATATATTCAATGATCCAGCCTCCACAGCTCTCTGGGGCAGAGAATTCCACGCATTTACAACCCTCAGAAGAAATTTCTCCTCATCTCCATTTTAAATGGGCGGCCCCTTATTCTGAGACTATGCCCCCTAGTTTTAGTTTCCCCTATGAGTGGAAATATCCTTTCCGCATCCACCTTGGCGAGGCCCCTCATTATCTTATATCTTATAAGATTACCTCTCATTATTACCTCTCTAGGCCCAATGTACTCACCCTATCTTCATAAGTCAACCCCCTCATCTCCGGAATCAAACTAGTGAACCTTCTCTGAACAGCCTCCAATGCAAGTATATCCTTCCTTAAATACGGAGATCAAAACTGTACACAGTACTCTATTGGCCTCACCAATACCCTGTACAGTTATAGCAGGACTTCTCTGCTTTTATACTCTATCCCCCTTGCAATAAAGGCCAACATTCCATTTGCCTTCCTGATTACTTAGTGTACTTGCATACTAACTTTTTGTGTTACATGCACAATAACCCCTAGGTCCCTCTGTACTGCGACACTTTGCAATTTTTCTCCATTTAAAATTGTAATTTGCTTTTCTATTTTCTCTGCCAAAGTGGATAACCTCACATTCTCCCACATTATACACCCTCCATCTGCCAAATTTTTGCCCACTCACTTAGCCTGTCTATATCCCTTTGCAGATTTTGCGTGTCCTCCTCACAATTTGCTTTCCCACCCATCTTTGTATCATCAGTAAACTTGGCTACATTACACTCGGTCCCCTCATCCAAGTCGTTAATACATTTTATTTGGAACCAGAATTGGCTATTTTGTCCTTCGGGTCCCCCTATCCCAATTGGGCTGGAATACATAGGGGTTGGAAGTTATGCTACAGTTATATAAAGCTCTGGTTAGACTCCATTTAGAGCACTGCATTCAGTTCTGTGCACCACAACTCAGGAGGGATATATCGGCCCTGGAGGGGATGCAGCGCGAATTCTGTTGAGGTTGGGTGCCAATTGAAAATGTCAAAACTGAGGGTGATAGATCTTTGTTAGGCAAGGTTTATAAAGGGTTATGGAACCGGACGGGTGGATGGAGTTAAGATACAGATCAGCCATGATCTAATTGAATGGCGGAACAGGCTGGAGGGGCTGAACGGCCTCCTACTGTTCCGATACAGCATCTAATGAATTGGGATGCCAGGAAAATCTAAAAGTTAGCCGGCTACAGTGGGTCTGAAATATTTCGATCAGAACCAGTGGTGCTGTAACACACACCCTCCCTCTGGCATCAACTGACCAATGTGCTCAGCGAACCAAATCCATTACATCGGATTACATCGGATATACGGCACAGAAACAGGCCATTCGGCCCAACCAGTCCATGCCGGCGTTTATGCTCCACTCGAACCTCCTCCCGTCTTTCCTCATCTAAATCTATCAGCATAACCTTCTATTCCCTTCTCCCTCATGTGTTTATCCAGCCTCCCCTTAAATGCATCGATACTATTCGCCTCAACCCCTCCCTGTGGCAGCGAGTTCCACATTCTCACCACGCTCTGGGTAAAGAAGTTTCTTCTGAATTCGCTCTTGGATTTCTTGGTGAATATCTTATATTGATGGCTTCTAGTTATGCTCTTCCCCACAAGTGGAAACATTCTCTCTGTATCCACTCTATCAAAACCTTTCATAAATTTTAAAGACATCTATTAGGTCACCCCTCAGCCTTCTTTTTTCAAGAGAAAAGAGACCCAGCCTGTTCATCCTTTCCTGATATGTATACCCTCGCATTTCTGGTATCATCCTTGTAAATCTTCTCTGCATCCTCTCCAGTGCCTCTATGTCCTTTTTATAATATGGCGACCAGAACTGTACGCAGTGCTCCAAGTGCGGTCTAACCAAGGTTCAATACAGGTTTAGCATAACTTCCCTACCTGCAGAAATGTCTGATCCAATGTTCCTTTGAAACAAATGCGACAGTAAAATCTCTTCCCAATCGACCTCTGGCCTGTTGTTCATTTAGATTTTGGAATCTGAGCCAAAGAACTTGTGTGTGAGGTAAGAACACGAGCAGAGATTTATTCCCATAACTGTGATTGAGCCCTGCTTCACAATCTCTTGATGCCTTTCCATTTGCTGTCCTTTACCCTTCCTTTAATCTACATACGCTGGCTTCTGACATAGTCAGGGTTGTTTACAGTGAACCGAATTAATTGCAAATGATGATTATTTAAAATAGAAGGAATAAAGATGGCAGGAAAAGATGGCACAGAGCAGTGCAGTATATTTGAGAGTAATTCTCTCCCCTCTGGGACAAGAGATCAAATCCAAGCCCCTCTCTGCTAGCTGTGGAAGCTGCATGTAAACTGGATTCGGCAGCATTGCCTCCGTTCCGATTGGGTACAAAATGACAGAAGAAAGTTGCCCAGAATATGATACAAATTCGCAGTCTCACTCAGGAAGGCTGCAGAATGCCTGGTATGAGAAATGGGGATGTCACTGAGGAAGTAAGAATAAAAGAAGGAGAAAGAGAGAGCGAGAGAGAGCGAGAGAAAGAAAGAGAGAGAGAGAAAGAGAGAGAGAGAGAGAGAGAGAGAGAGAGGGGAAGAGGGGAAAAGGGGAAGAGAGGAAGAGAGGAAGAAAGGAAGAAAGGAAGACTTGCATTTCTATAGTACCTTTCACAACCACTGGGCGTCTCAAAGTGCTTTACAGCCAGTGAAGTGTAGTCACTGTTGTAATGTAGGAAACTCAGCAGCCAATTTGCGCACAGCAAGCTTCCACAAACAGCAACATTTTAGTGACCAGAGGAACTGTTTTTGTTATATTGATTGAGGGATAAATATTGGCCAGGACACCGGGGATAACTCCCCTGCTCTTCTTCAAAATAGTGCCGTGGGATCTTTTACATCCACCTGAGAGAGCAGACGGGGCCTCGGTTTATCGTCTCATCCGGAAGCCAGCACCTCCGACAGTGCAGCACTCCCTCAGCACTGCACTGGGAGTGTCAGCCTAGATTTATGTGCTCAAGTCCCTGGAGTGGGATTTGAACCCACAACCCTCTGACTCAGAGGTGAGTGCGCTGTCCACTGAGCCACGGGCGACACTCTCAGAGGCACTGAAAGCGAGGGGGGAGGGAGGAGGGAGGAGGGAGGAGAGATGATGTGACAAATCTCCTGGAATATTGTGGGCATAGGTTATCCTACCCCCCCCCATCTGTCCCTCGAATTATCCCTGATGTACCCCTCCAATGCTTTATACATGGTTGTGCTTCTACTTTCCAAAGCCGGAGTTAAAGCATTTTTTGGAGGGTGTTTAGGAGGAGTCTCCCATTGCGTCAATCCTGGGAGTGTTCGATGCAAAGACAGTGTGCAAACACTTAAGGCGCCTTGCATTCCACATCAATGGCATTCCTTAAAGTGAGCAGCAGAGAAAAAAAAGAGTTCTGCAAAGTTTGTCCACCATTTGAAAAATAATTTAAATAATTGACGGTGAATCCATGTCGTTATTGCCTCGAGACTTGACTATTCCAACGCACTCCTGGCTGGCCTCCCACATTCTACCCGACGTAAACTAGAGGTGATCCAAAACTCGCTGCCCATGTCCTAACTCGCACCAAGTCCTGCTCGCCCATCACTCCCTGCGCTCGCTGACCTACATTGGTGTCCGGTTAAGCAATGCCTCCATTTCAAAATTCTCATCCTTGTTTCGAGCGCTAAGGGTCAGACTGTTATATATGCAGACTATAGATGTAGTCACTGTATAGTTGCATAAGATGGAGACTTGTTTACCTGATGTACTATCAATAAGGTTTACACTGTGTATATACATGCTGGCACCACTAGAGAGTGCAACTGGTGGAGACTGGGGATTTCCTGCCCTGGTGGCAGGGCCGAGTATAAAAGGGGAGCCACCGTGCGGCTGCCTCACTCTGGAGTTACGAATAAAGGACCAAGGTCACGACAGTTTGAGCACAGCACATTGACTCCACGAGTCATTCATAAGTTCATTATAGACATAACACGGATGGCAACCAAAAATTGAGCCAATGTCGCAACCAGGGGGATTGCACATGGGCTCGCCTCTCCCAGGCAGTAAGAGAAAGAGAGAGAAAGAAAAAGAAGAAAAAGGAGAAGAAAAAGGAGGAAGAGAGAGAGGAAGAGAGAGAGGAAGAGAGAGAGAGAGCGAGAGAGAGAGAAAGAGAGAGAGAGAGCGAGAGAGAGAGAAAGAGAGAGAGAGAGAGAGAGAGAGAGAGAAAAAGAGAAAAAGAGAGAAAGAGAGCGAGAGAAAGAAAGACTTGCATTTATATAGCGCCTTTCACAACCACCGGACGTCTCAAAGCACTTTATAGCCAATGAAGTACTTTTGGAGTGTAGTCACTGTTGTAATGTGGGAAACGCAGCAGCCAATTTGCGCACAGCAAGCTCCCACACACAGCAATATGATAATCTGTTTTTGTTATGTAGATTGAGGGATAAATATTGGCTCCAGGACACCGGGGATAACTCCTCTGCTCTTCTTCAAAATAGTCCCATGGGATCTTTTACGTCCACCTGAGAGAGCAGATGAGGCCTCGGTTTAATGTCTCATCTGAAAGACGGCACCTCCGACAGTGCGGCACTCCCTCAGCACTGCACTGGGAGTGTCAGCCTAGATTTATGTGCTCACATCCCTGGAATGGGACTTGAACCCACAACCTACTGACCCAGAGGTGAGTGTGCTGCCCACTGAGCCACAGCTGACATTCTGATAGGCACTGAAAGTGAGGGGGGAGGGAGGAGGGAGGAGAGATGATGTGACAAATCTCCTGGAATATTGTGGGCATAGGTTATCCTGCCCCCCCACCCCCATCTGTCCCTCGAATTATCCCTGATGTACCCCTCCAATGCTTTATACATCGTTGTGCTTCTACTTTCAAAGCCGGAGTTAAAACATTTATTTGAGGGGGTTGAGGAGGATTTTCACGTTGCATCAATCCTGGAAATGTTCGATGCAAAGACAGTGTGCAAACACTTAAGGCGCCTTGCATTCCACATCAATGGCATTCCTTAAAGTGAGCAGCAGAGAAAAATAAATCTGCAAAGTTTGTCTACTGGTTGAACAATAATTTAAATAATTGATGGTGAATCCATGTCGTTATTGCCTCGAGACTTGACTACTCCAACGCACTCCTGACTGGCCTCCCACATTCTACCCGACGTAAACTAGAGGTGATCCAAAACTCGCTGCCCCGTGTCCCAACTTGCACCAAGTCCCGCTCACCCATCACCCCCTGCACTCGCTGACCTACACTGGCTCCTGGTTAAGCAACATCTCCATTTCAAAATTCTCATCCTTGTTTCGAGCGCTAAGGGTCGGAAGGCAACCAAAAATTGAGTCAATGTCGCAACCAGGGGGATTGCACATGGGCTCGCCTCTCCCAGGCAGTAATGCTCCTCCCCCCCCAATCAATAGCAGCACCGACTGTCCCGGCAGGGTGCTGGTAGCTGGCCGCCCGGGCACATGCCATTGCCACACCTCCAGGGAGGCAGAGGACCACATTTTCACCCACACGTACCAGGGCTGTCTAAAGTGGGGCCTAAACCCATGTTCCCTCGAATCTTAACTGCGTGCAGTCCCTTTAAATTTGGCCACTGCATGGGTATCTCTTCCAGCGGCAATGGCCGGTGAGCAGTCCGCGTGGGACCTCCCATTCGGTGCACGGCTTAGGGGGAAACGTCGGCCCAAACCCAACCCTTCTGGCTCGGAGGCAGGAATACTTCCATTGAGCTAGTTGTCGCTCTCTCCATACACAGGCGCCAACCTAACATTCAGTGACCATCGTCTAGTCTGCACTCGCGGGGCAGTCAGGAGTGGGGTGTCGAACCCTTCACCTGCTGGCTCAAAGACGGGAATGCTATCACTGAGCCAAAGGCTCGCTCCCACTACATTGAACTCGCCCACCTTAAGGGGGCGAATTTCAGTGGGCAACGCCACCCGTTACTGCGGGGGGAGAGGCGGCTTACTTGCAGCTAAGTGCTTACCGTCGGTGGGGAGCGGGTTACTGGGCTCACGGTAAACTTAGTTGGGCGGTGGGGGCGGTGGCAAGACGGACCGCTTCGTGCTCGGCCGCCACGCACGCCGTGACATCATGGAGCGTGCAACGCCCCCTTGCCGCCGCGATATTCGGTGAGTACGGTGACCTTATCGGCCGGCGTGCGTACAGCCCGGGAAAGGTGGTGGGACATCGGGCATCCCAGAGCGGGGGCGTCCAGGGATCAAGGCAAGAGCTTATGCTTTTTTTTTTAAGCATTTATGTATTAATGGGGCCAGTGGGGGAAGTGTGGGAGTGGGGCAGGGAAAGTTTTCGAAACTTTTTTTCCCCCACCATTTTTTTTCATCTCAGGGAAATTCGGTCGGCCTCCGGGCCTCCCGCCCTGTTGCTGACTGAGGACGAGTGTGCATCACCACCTTTAGTGCTGCTCTCTGTTTTTTTTCTCTCTCTGAATTTTGCAGTTTGAGGCAGTACCGACCGCCGGGCGGTAAAGTTAGCGCTCAGCCGGTGTTACCGGCTCAAACACGGCAGGACCGAGTTTCACGCCCGAAAGTTCCAATTCCGTTGTGGTTGTCTCTGCAGAGCTCTTTAAATATTATGTGCTTCTGCGACACATTTTTCCATCGCACACAATTTTGTCACATCTGCAAAACCAAGCACTTTCGGTTTTCAATTACATCTTATTAGGACTTTTATGTCACCCTAATCAACGCCGTTCCGTCTTCGAGATGGTTGAGGTATTTCCAGAACCCAATCCCAAAATGTTATAAGCTTATTTATTACCAGTTGGTTGTGAGGTAATTTAGCAAGCGCTTTTTGAAACACGTATATTTCCAGGGATTGCTCCAATATACTTCAGGTGCCATATAATATTCTGCACTTAATCCATATTGGCTTCCATTAATTGTACTTAGTCTGTATATTATAACAGCGACTACACTCCAAAAGTACTTCATTGGCTGTAAAGCGCTTTGAGACACCCAGTGGTCATGAAAGGCGCTATAGAAATGCAAGTCTTTCTTTTTATTAGAATAATGAGTATTAAAATGGGCAGGCAGTGTTCCTTCAAGAGCTTCTCTTTTTTTCTTTTTATAATGCTTGGGGATTTTAGTTACAAATGGACCTATAATATCCAGAGTCACAGCCTAGTGTCTGATAAAAATTAGCTCTCAGTTCTTATCTTGCTACAAACACTTTCTAAACACCAAGCTCCTGATGACTTTAAACAGAAAGACAATCAAGCTCCGACTAACTTGGCACGTCGGTTCCTGGAGTATATTCCCAGGACTTAACCACCAACTAAATGTCTCTGCCAACAAGCTCCTCCATGGCCTTCTAATCTTTGTTTGGAATTGTTGAATAATGCCATCATTGCTTATCTATTCCGAATGGAGTTTGTCCGTACCACAGTCTCGAGCAGAGCTAAAGATGCTCGCCAGTCAGGCTGCAGACAGAACAAGATTGGTCCCCTGCCAAAAATGGTTGTAACCCAAAGGCATTTGATCAAACGCAAGCAATTTCATTCCTTCTTGCTTTATTATGGCTGCTGTGTGTCTAAAGCCAACGATTGACTTCAGATTGCCTTTTAAAACAAAGGACAGATTGAAGGATACTTTAACCTTGATTTGACCAGAAAGAACCAGTGCTGTTTATGCATTGCAGCTTTGTAGGCTGCATTCAGTAAAAATTCTCTGTCCTCCCATCCAACTTGAATCAGACTTTATCTTTCAAGGCTCAGTGGGCAGCACTCTCTCGTCTCGGAGTCAGAAGGTTGTGGGTTCAAGTCCCACTCCAGGGACTTGGGCACGTAAATCCAGACTGACACTCCCAGTGCAGTACAGAGGGAGTGCTGCACTGTCGGAGGGGCAGTACTGAGGGAGCGCCGCACTGTCAAAGGGGCAGTGCTGAGGGAGCGCCGCACTGTCGGAGGGACAGTACTGAGGGAGCGGCGCACTGTCGGAGGGGCAGTGCTGAGGGAGCACCGCACTGTCGGAGGGGCAGTGCTGAGGGAGCGCCGCACTGTCAAAGGGGCAGTGCTGAGGGAGCGCCGCACTGTCGGAGGGACAGTACTGAGGGTGCGCCGCACTGTCGGAGGGGCAGTACTGAGGGAGCGCCGCACTGTCGGAGGGGCAGTGCTGAGGGAGCGCCGCACTGTCGGAGGGACAGTACTGAGGGTGCGCCGCACTGTCGGAGGGGCAGTACTGAGGGAGCGCCGCACTGTCGGAGGGACAGTACTGAGGGAGCGCCGTACTGTCGGAGGGGCAGTACTGAGGGAGCGCCGCACTGTCGGAGGAGCAGTACTGAGGGAGCGCCGCACTATCGGAGGTGCCGTCTTTCGGATGAAACGTTAAACTGTGGCCCCCGTCTGCCCTCTCAGGTGGACGTAAAAGATTCCATAGCACTGATTAAGAGGCTGGCTGGCTGTGGGAAGGTAGCCCAGTGGCAGAGGAGGGAGGGAGGATTCGTGTGGGGGCTGGGCGGTTAGAGTAAGGCTCGAGGCCAGATGATCGGGGGGGGGGGTGGTGATTGAAGGGAAGATCGCGATCTGTCTCGTGGGGGGGGTCTCTGATCATGGGGGGGGTGGGTTCGGAAGGGGCCCTGAATCCAGGAGGTAGGTATAACAGCCCTTACTGCCTTGACCCAGGAGTCCAGGTCTCGCTCCAAATGCTGGGCTCAGCGAAGTGTGTAACGCACCATCCACATGCTACTAAAAACAAAATGGAGGCTAAAAAAAAAGAGGCCTCCAGCCTCATTATAATATTTAAATTGAGGCCCTGCCCCCTGGGAGGGGGTTGGCTGCTCACCCCCCCATCCTGGCTCTCGTCCTGCCTCTGTGAAAGCCGGAAGTTTGCGGGTTGGAGGTGGGTTGAGGTCAGGATTCCGCACACTCCAAACCCACCCGTTGTTTGAGGTTAAAATTCCCCCAAAATGTTTGTGTCAACAAAGAGCACATTGGAGTAAATTAAACACAACGGAAAGGCCATTGTGACCACAAAACGAGAATTGGAACCTTTCCAACATCAATCTCGCAATCTGGAACCTCCGGCCCCATAAACCAAAATCCCATCCTGTGCCAGTTCTTTCTGGGATGTGGGTCCAAATCAACACCGTGATCTCCGAACTGGGCCAAATAAATCCTATTGTACACATCCAGCAATACAACACAATGAAACATTATCACATGACTTAATATCCATTTACCAACTTGACAATAAAGTCCTTTAAAATAAATGTTCATTGAATGCATCGACTTTACAGCGAAAAACAGGCCATTGGGCCGAACAGGTCCGTCCCGGTGTTTATGCTCCACACCAGCCCCCTCCCACCCCCCTCCATCTCACCCCATCACCATATCCTTCTATTCCCTTTCTCCCTCATGTGTTTATCCAGCTTCCCCTTAAATGCATCGATACTATTCGCCTCAACCCCGCCCTGTGGCAGCGAGTTCCACATTCTCACCGCTCTCTGGGTAAAGAGCTTTCACAAATATCTTAGAAATGTTGAGAATCGGGAACTTCTCGACCATTCACATATGGAAGCAAGAATATTAAACGGGCTCCCATAATGCATATGATGCTCTATACCACAAAAAATTTTGTTTTCTTTAAGAAGTTTGTACATCATGCAAGATTCTGCGGAGGATTGACAGGGTAGATGCAGGGAGGATGTTTCCTCCCGGGCTGGGGAGCCGAGAACCAGGGGTCACAGTCTCAGGATAAGGGGTCGGCCATTTAGGACTGAGATGAGGAGGAATTTCTTCACTCAGAGGGTGGTGAATCTTTGGAATTCTCTGTCCCAGAGGGCTGTGGAGGCTCAGTCGTTGAGTATATTCAAGGTCGAGATCGATAGATTTGGACTCTCGGGGAATCAAGGGATATGTGGATTAGGCGGGAAAGTGGAGTTGAGGTCGAAGATCAGCCATGCTCTTATTTAATGGCGGAGCAGACTCGAGGGGCCGAATGGCCGACTCCTGCTCCTAATTCTTATGTTCTCATCAAGTTGAGGGGGGGCGGGGGAAACAGGCAAAAAGGATGACGAGGAAAAATAACATTCTATCTTTTCGGTTGGTTGGCAGATTAATTGCTGACTTTGCCTCCTTACAGGTTAAGTATGGAAGAACGCCACAAGACTGATTACTATGAGCTAAAACTGATGTGACCTTAGTCTCTTTAATACAACTCTAGAGTGCCTAAGCAGCATGGCAGACAACCTTTTATACTCCCTTGCACGAGGTGTGCAGGTGACCCTTGGGCCTCCAACAGTTGCGCCCCCTGGTGGCAAGTCTTACACAGTTACAATGTTTACATACATAACACAGGGCAATTAAAAAATGTCTTTATTAAGCAACACCTTGATTTCAAAATCCTCATCCTTATTTTCAAATCCCTCCATGGCCTTGCCCCTCCCTATCTCTGTAATCTCCTTCAGCCTCACAACCCTCCCACCCCCTGCCCCCACCACGATGTCTGTGTTCCTCTAATTCTGCCCTCTTGAGCATCCCTGATTATAATCGCTCAACCATCGGTGGCCGTGCCTTCTGTTGCCTGGGCCCCAAGCTCTGGAACTCCCTGCCTGAACCTCTCCGCCTCTCTTTCCTCCTTTAAGACTCTCCTTAAAACTTGCCCCTTTGACCAAGCTTTCGGTCACCTGCGCTAATTTCTACTTGTGTGGCCGGTGTCAATTTAAAAAAAAATCTCATAACACTCCTGTGAAGTGCCTCGGGACGTTTCACTACGTTAAAGGCGCTATATAAATACAAGTTGTTGTTTTGAAATGTGACAAATGGAGGCCTGTGTCCCATGTAGTGTCCCGGGCAGCAGGGGGTGAGTACCAGCCTTCCTCCCCACCACCAGCGATTGTGTTTATAGAGTGACTACTTGTACTGTCCTTTGTCTCTCCTTCTGCACCTGCGTTCTCTGGACTCCACCCCGACGTCCGAAACTGGAACCGGCTGCACTTGTGCTGGGGTAAGGGACTTCGGCTGGAAATTGGGAGGCTTTTGTTGGGTTGGTGGAGATCTATCCTCTCTGGCTTCTGAAGTCAAAATGGATCGAATTACACTTTGCAAAGTCGCTCAGAACTTGGACTGGGCGGTTCCAGTTTCACATTGCAGAGAAACTTCAGGGTGTGGCTTATCCTCCCAGGGGACCAATCAGCAACAGGTCATGTGATAACGGAGAGCCAATCAGAGACAATGCGCGTCCTTGTGTTCACATGCAAAATGATGTGAACGTTGCAGGTGAAGTTCTGGCTGGGCAAGCAAGGCCCGCATGACTGGCATTCACCCAATTAAACCCAGCTCTCTCTCTCTCTCTGCCTAGCAGGAAACGGGCGAAAGACACAGCAATCAACACAAAATGAATCAGAAAAAATAGTCTGAGGAAAAATGTGTTTGAGGCGCCGCTGGGCTTTTGTGACTGACAAGCAAAAGAAAGCTATTTTTTGTTTTAAATTGTGGTTGGGCCTGATTGTTTTTCTCTTAATTTTTTGAAATCGTAATAGAAATCAAATTCCAAGTTTCTTCAATTCTGTGTTGTGCTGGCAGCAACTCGGCTAACGAGAGATTGGGAACAAACCAAAAAGGAGGACGTTTCGTGTTTTGATTTTAAAAAAAACACGGAGCAAGAGGAGACGCAGGTTGGCAAGTTCGTTCCATCATTACCGCCCTTTGATTTAATCAGGCAAAAGTTTTTTCATTGTTTACTGTTAAGGGGACTGGGGATTCACAGCGGCAGCAGATAATAGGATTTAAAAAGAATAATTTACCAAAAAAAAGCCTTTCCCTTTCATGTGAGAGCTTCAGGAACTATCTTCGCCTGGGCAGATAGTCACATTTGAGTAACCAGCTGTTGTCAGGTTATTGAAGTGAAGTGTTATGTTGCAAGGTCATCGAGATGAGTTTTAATTTTGGAAACGGTACTTCAGCAAACTGCAAAACCAATGAATATTTCAATTCAATTCATTGTGTGCTAGATACTATCAGATGGAACCAGTGGTGATGAAAGCGGTCTGCTGTTGGGATGCAATACTTAACGTTAATTATTGAGGACACTTAATAATAGGCACTTGGGTTCAGAAAGAACATAAAAGATGTCTTGCTCTGTGGCTCCAGACAGGAGGACAAACTAGCCAGTTATGGCTTGCGTCTCTGTACCCAATCATAGGGCCCAAGTTTCCACAGGATAAAAAACGGGCGCCCCTCCGAGCTGGGCGCCTGTTTTTCGCGCCTAAAACGGCGGCAGAAAAAAACCGCGCTATTCTCGAGCGCTTTGCAGCTCCTTGTCTGTTTGGCGCGGCGCCCAGGGGGGCGGAGCCTACACTCGCGCCGATTTTGTAAGTGGGAGGGGGCGGGTACTATTTAAATTAGTTTTTTTCCTGCCGGCAACGGTGCGCGTGCGCGTTGGAGCATTCGCGCATGCTCAGTGTGAAGGAAACATTGGCACTCGGCCATTTTTGTAGTTCTTTGTAGCTGTTTAATTTTTGAACATTTTTTAATAAAAGCACATTGCCATCAGCATTGAGGCTTCCCTTCTCACTGTCTCCTTCCCCTCCCCACCCTCCGCGGCAACAAACGGCGGTTTCCTCCCACGGGAACGAATGATGGCTGAAGCACTTTCACACAGGTAGGAAGATGGTTTATTTAATCTTTTCTTTGCTTATAAATGTTTATTCAGGTTGGATTTATTTGTATAATATTTGTAGAAGTATAAATAAGGATTGATTGTAGAATTTAATGACTTCCCTTCCCCCCCCGCCCCCCCCCCCCCTCGTTCCCGACGCCTAATTTGTAACCTGCGCCTGATTTTTTAATGTGTAGAACAGGTTTTTTCAGTTCTACAAAAATCTTCACTTGCTCCATTCTACTTTAGTTTGGAGTACGTTTTCACTGTGGAAACTTTGAAATCAGGCGTCAGTGGCCGGACACGCCCCCTTTTGAAGAAAAAATTCTGTTCCAAAGTAGAACTGTTCTACCTGACTAGAACTGCAGAAAAAAAATGTGGAGAATTGCGATTTCTAAGTTAGTCCATTCTCCACCAGTTGCTCCTAAAAATCAGGCGCAAATCATGTGGAAACTTGGGCCCATAGAAACATAGAAATTTACTGCGCAGAAGGAGGCCATTTCAGCCCATCGTGTCCGCGCCGGCCGACAAAGAACCCTTGGTCAGCAGCCCTAAGGGTTACATACAAACTTATGAACAATGACGGAAAGACAAAGAGCACCCAGCCCAACCAGTCCGCCTCACACAACTGCAATACCCCTTATACTGAAACATTCTACACTCCACCCCAACCGGAGCCATGTGATCTCCTGGGAGAGGCAAAAACCAGATAAAAACCCAGGCCAACCCAGGGAGAAAAAATCTGGGGAAATTCCTCTCCAACCCATCCAGGCGATCGAAACTAGTCCAGGAGATCACCCTGGCCGTATTCTATCCCCTGCAGAATGTACCATTATATCTGCACCGTCCAACAAAAGGTCATCCAGTCTAATCCCAATTACCAACTCTAGGTCCGTAACCCTGCAGGTTACTGCACTTTAAGTGCCCATCCAACCATCTCTTAAAAGTGGTGAGGGTTTCTGCATCCACCACTCTTCAGACAGCGAGTTCCTGATCCCCACAACCCTTTGCGTAAAGAAGCCCCCCCCTCAAATCCTCTCTAAACCTTCCATCAACCACCTTAAAACTATGACCCCTCATAATAGACCCCTCCAGCAATGGAAATAGACCCTTACTATCCACTATGTCCAGGCCCCTCAATATTTTGTACACCTCAATGAGGTCTCCTCTCAACCTCATCTGCTCCAATGAGAACAAACCCAACCTATCCAATCTGTCCTCATAATTAAGATTCTCCATTCCAGGCAGCATCCTCGTAAATCTCCTCTGTACCCTCTCTAGTGCAATCACGTCCTTCCTATAATACGGCGACCAAAACTGCACGCAGTACTCCAGCTGTGGCCTAACCAAAGTATTATACAATTTAAGCATAATCTCCCTGCTCTTATATTCTGTGCCTCGGCCAATAAAGGCAAGCATTCTGTATGCCTTCTTAACCACCTTATCCACCTGGCCTGCTACTTTAAGGGATCTGTGGACAAGCACTCCAAGGTCGTTTTGTTCAACTACACTATTAAGTGGCCTACCGCTTAATGTGTATACCCTTTCCTTATTAGCCCTCCCAAAGTGCATCAGCTCACACTTTTCTGAATTAAATTCCATTTGCCACTGCTCTGCCCACCTGACCAGTAGATTGATATCCTCCTGCAGCCCATGACTTTCCTCTTCATTATCAACCACACAGCCAATTTTTGTGTTGTCTGCAAACTTCTTAATCATACTCCCTATATTCAAATATAAATCGTTAATATAGACCACAAAAAGCAAGGGACCCAGTACTGAGCCCTGCGGAACCCCACTGGAAACATTTTTCCAGTCACAAAAACATCCATCAATCATTACCCTTTGCTTCCTACCTCCAAGCCAATTTTGGATCCAACTTGCCACTTTGCCCTGTATCCCATGGGCTTTAACCTTCATGATCAGTCGACCATGTGGGACCTTATCAAAAGCCTTGCTAAAGTCCATATACACTACATCGTACACACTACCCTCATCGACTCTCTTGGTTACCTCCTCAAAAAATTCAATCAGGTTAGTCAAACACCGTCTTCCCTTAATAAATCCATGCTGACTGCCCCGAATTAATCCTTGCCTTTCCAAATGCAGATTTATCCTGTCCTTCAGGATTTTTTCCAATAATTTTCTCACCACTGAGGTTAGGCTGACAGGCCTGTAATTACTCGGCCTATCCCTTTCTCGCTTCTTAAACAAGGGTACTTATCATGCTTATACCTGACAATCCACCCAGACCTTATTGAAATACATCAGTTTGTGCAGCAAAATGGTCAACGTTAAAGGCTATTTGACGTTTTTAATGGATTCCATTTTTTTAGGAAGGAGGTAGAAGCGGTGTGCGGGGAAGATCTCCAGAGAGGAGGTCAGTGAGTGTCTGGAAAATGATGGCTTGACGTTCGGTACTGGGGTCAGGGTCCAGGGGGAGGTAGGAGGAGGTGTCAGAGAGTTGGCGATCAGCCTCTGCAAGGTAGAGGTCGGTTTGCCAAACAACAACAGCGCCACCCTTGATGCTTTTAATTATTGACTATGTTCTACGTCATCATGAAATGAGCAGGTGTGTGGGAATAGTGCAGCGGTCATCTTCATGGTTCCTAGTTAATGGAATTATTTGAGTAATGTTGTTATGTATTGATGTGTGTATCGTCCTGGTACCTTAAATGTATAATAAGCACAATGGTACACCACAGAGGGCGCTGTGGTGGGAGACCTGAAAGTACCTGCAAGAGGCAGTATAAAAGGCTGACCACCACACCTGAGAGTCACTCTGGAGCTGTTCAATAAAGGGCGAAGGTCACAGCAGTTAGATTAACACCAGACCGTGTGGAGTCAGTGATTTGTGTGCTACATACACCACAAATGTGAACATTTTTAAACGAACCCTCTCACTTTCTCGTGATACAATCCCAGATTAATTCCCTCCAGAAATAAGAACATAAGAAATAAGAGCAGGAGTAGGCCATACGGCCCCTAGAGCCTGTTCAATAAGTTTGCAATGTATTTGCTTCATGGGTTCTTTGCTATTAAGAACTAGTTGGTTTATTAGCAAAGGTTTAACAATCACACTACACATTACCAGTTCATCCACCAGGCTCACAACCACCTGCCTCATCATGGATCCCCCGAACCCAACTGGCTGGGGTTTTATTGAGTCTTGTGAACATCACGTGACTGACTAAGTCACTCCCAACTCTCCCAACAGCACTAGCAACCTGTGAGCATCCTCACAGGTGCACACATTACAAAGATCATGGCTGATCTGATCTTGGCCTCAACTCCACTTTCCTGCCCGTTCCCTCCGGAACTCTTTACTTTTTCCATTTCCTGCCTGTTCTCGGTCCTGTAATGATTGTAATACGTGAACTGAAGTTACAGGAATGAATCATTTTTGCATAGTTACTTCTGGTTTGTAGCGTCCTTACAAAATGCCAGTTCTGCTTTGTATCAACAGGTTATTATCGCTGCTTAACCAATTGCATCACACAAAGCATTTTTTAAATCAATTGATTAGCGTAATCCAGTCAGCATGATTGATTACCAGTAGTTTTTGGTGTACTCTAGTCAGCTAAGGTCGGCAGGCAGTGAGTGCAATGTTACTCGACACGAGCTGTTGAATGTTCTTCAGTGTCAGCAACTTCTCCTGTGTGGAACAAAACAAAAAGGTAACAAATAATCTTAAACACCAAATTACCGTGAATATACGGCACAGAAACAGGCCATTCGGCCCAACCAGTCCATGCCGGCGTTTATGCTCCACTCGAGCCTCCTCCCGTCTTTCCTCATCTAAATCTATCAGCATAACCCTCTATTCCCTTCTCCCTCATATACTTGTCCAGCCTCCCGTTAAATGCATCGATACTATTCGCCTCAACCACTCCCTGTGGCAGTGAGTTCCACATTCTCACCACGCTCTGGGTAAAGAAGTTTCTTCTGAATTCGCTCTTAGATTTCTTGGTGACTATCTTATATTGATGGTCTCCAGTTTTGCCCTTCCCCACAAGTGGAAACATTCTCTCTGTATCCACTCTATCCAAACCTTTCATCATTTTAAAGACCTCTATTAGGTCACCCCTCAGCCTTCCAGTTTAAGGAGAAAAGAGACTGAGGAATTTGGAACAGTAAAGAAAAAAGATCTTTAAGAGATTCAACTGTTGAGCTGCAGAAGGCGGCAGTCGTATCGATCTTCATTGGGCCGTTTACAAGCAGCTGGCGGAGGTACAGCAGGGGGTTAAGAAAGCAAAAGGCATGTTGGCCTTCATTGCGAGGGGATTTGAGTACAGGGGCAGGGAGGTGTTGCTACAGTTGTACAGGGCCTTGGTGAGGCCACACCTGGAGTATTGTGTACAGTTTTGGTCTCCTAACCTGAGGAACGACATTCTTGCTATTGAGGGAGTGCAGCGAAGGTTCACCAGACTGATTCCCGGGATGGCGGGACTGACCTATCAAGAAAGACTGGATCAACTGGGCTTGTATTCACTGGAGTTCAGAAGTATGAGAGGGGATCTCATAGAAACGTTTAAAATTCTGATGGGTTTAGACAGGTTAGATGCAGGAAGAATGTTCCCGATGTTGGGGAAGTCCAGAACCAGGGGTCACAGTCTAAGGATAAGGGGTAAGCCATTTAGAACCGAGATGAGGAGAAACTTCTTCACCCAGAGAGTGGTGAACCTGTGGAATTCTCTACCACAGAAAGTTCTTGAGGCCAATTCACTAAATATATTCAAAAAGGAGTTAGATGTAGTCCTTACTACTAGGGGGATCAAGGGGTATGGCGAGAAAGCAGGAATGGGGTACTGAAGTTGCATGTTCAGCCATGAACTCATTGAATGGTGGTGCAGGCTCAAAGGGCCGAATGGCCTACTCCTGCACCTATTTTCTATGTTTCTATGTTTCTATGAAGGTAGACACGGAAACTCTGGTGCCACCACCTTTGAGGGCAATTAGGGACGGGTAATAAATGCCGGCGTTGCCAGCGATGCCCAAATCCCACGAACAAATACAAAGTAACAATGGTAATTTTATGGTGGAAATGCACAAGAGACCACAGTCAGAGGAATGGAGTATTTGGAGCTTATAGGGCTGGAGCACAGATAAGGTGGGGCGAGGACATGGAAGGATTTGGAGAGAAGGATTGTGCATGGAATACGTTGGGGAGTGGGTAGCCAGTGTAGGTCAGACCAGCCACGATCCATACCTATTCTTTGTGTCTCTGGCTCTGCCTGTTTCAGCTTCAATACAAATGGGAGAGACCCTGCAAAAGGACTTTTAAGAGTGGCCAGTTTGGCACAGTTGGTAATGCTTGTGCCTGAGTCAGAAGGTTGTGGGTTCAAGCCCCAAACCGTAAGCACGTACACTGAAGCTGGCACTCCTCGAGAGTACTGATGGGGTGCTCCATCAGAGGAGGTGCAATCTCATGGATGAAACCATGGTTCAGGGGGGCAATAAATATCTCACAGCCAGGCAAACATCCCCAGCATCGTGTCTAGCATGTGAACTAGCTGGGCAGGCCACATAGTTCACATGCCAGACACGAGACTCCCAAAGCAAGCGCTCTACTCGGAACTCCTTCACGGCAAATGAGCCAAAGGTGGGCAGCGGAAACGTTACAAGGACACACTCAAAGCCTCCCTGATAACGTGCAACATCCCCACTGACACCTGGGAGACCCTGGCCAAAGACCGCCCTAAGTAGAGGAAGTGCATCCGGGAGGGCGCTGAGCACCTCGAGTCTCGTCGCCGAGAACATGCAGAAAACAAGCGTAGGCAGCGGAAGGAGCGTGCGGCAAACCAGTCCCACCCACCCTTTCCCTCAACCACTATCTGTCCCACCTGTGACAGGGACTGTGGTTCTCGTATTGGACTGTTCAGCCACCTGAGAACTCATGTTAAGAGTGGAAGCAAGTCTTCCTCGATTCCGCCTATGATGACGATGAAATATCTCGCGGCACTATTTGAAGGGCAATGAGATTTTCTGGTCTCCTGACCAACCAGAAACGGATTAACTGACATTCACCACATTGCTGTTTGTGAACTAAATGGCTGCCAGACTGGTTTACATTACGGCACTCATCTCGGCCAAAAGCAATTCATTTTAAGTGAAGCGCTTTGAAATAGGAGGGAGATGTAATGGGGGAGAAATTGGCCAACTTTGCACCTCCCATTCGCACCTCCGGGGGGCGATAACGGGGCGCTAACGGTTTTCCAATTGGGCGTGGTGAGAGTACCGACGCCCACAAACTTCTCTTGCCGGTTAGAGCCGGCGGTAAACCTCAACATCTCGATCTCCTGCACCCTGGAGATCGTGACGTCATCCGGTATGCAGCGCCCCAGATCCTAAATTCGCTTCAACAACACCGGCAGCTGCAGGAGACGTAGCGAGGTCGGTCAGCCGCTTGGGGAGCGCTAGTTAAAGGGATTGGTGGTCGGGTAGGCCAAAAAAAAGCAATCTCACCCCTCGGTTAGGGAGTGCTTGGGGCTGATGGTCGCGGATCGCAGGTGCCATGGCCGACCAGTGGAATCATCACTCAGCAATGCAATCAACAACGGCCCGTCTCTTTAAGGGAGGGAAGGAGCCGGTGATCTCGGCAGTGCTGTATGGGACACCGTGCCGTGCTCTGCCACTACCGCCCCTCTTGCCTGGTTCAGCGCTCCGAGGGAAGTGGTCACGCTGGATTAAGTGCTCTACTTCCTTCCCGGAGCGCTAAACCGGAAGCTCGCATCCGCTGGAGTTGGGTAGCACCCAGCGATACTTTTTCGCGCTCCCGCATTAGTTATTCGCCCCAGACCAGGCGTGACGCAATTTTTAGCCCAATGTTTCCAAGAGCCATCGCAAGATGCTAATAGAGCGAGTCTCTTATTCCAACTGATGGAGATCTTCAATCTGATACGTTCCATGGGAGGTAATTAGCTCAACTTCGCCTGCAAGAAAATTAATCTCAAGTTAACGAGGCATGAAACTGGTCTCGGGTGATTGGGCAGTTGACTCCAATGGAGAAGATATATTGGGCGGGGTGTACAGTCAGCTGCCGATTCGCTATTGGCTGGTTTGCGCTCCCTCCCAGGACCAAGTTAATCCCCAGTGAGTTTGCCCCGCGACCGCCGTACGATGCCTCAGTCACATCTTGCGGGTAGGAGGGGATCACCTCTGTGCTTACACCAGGACCGAGCGGCTTTGGCGTAGCAGGGAGCAGCATGAATCCTGGGCTCAACTCCAAGAAGCTAAAAAAAGATAGATTGGAGGAGCTGTAAGTTATTGTGCGCACAGCAAAGAAAGTTATCAGGGGGATATTACATAAGTACTTAGAAGGGCGATAGGGACTGATAAAAATGGAAATTACAGCATGAAAATGGCTTTAAAAAGGAAATTAATCATAATTTCGTCTCTCGGAGGATATGGAGTAAACAGCAACCTTATGTGATTAACACGGAAATGTTGAACTCATTTAAATGCTGCAACATTTTTCACTGGGAGGATCTGGGCTGGTGCATGTAAGATGACAAACACAGGACTCGGAATTCAATTCCACCACAATTATACATCTTTAGCTGCATGTCCAAGACCTGAATGAAGTGCTCGAGAAGCCTTCAATTGCTTTCGGGCTGGCTAGCAGGAACCACTGGTGTACAGTTCATGACCTGCCCTTCCCCCATGCCCCAACCAACCAATGGAAGCTCCAGGAGATAGCGACCAATAGGCGAGATCAGTGAGGAGCTTTCCACTTGCAGCAGTTCATGGAAGAACATGGAGGATTGATTGGCAAACTTTGAAAAAAAATTTCATTCCTGGGATGTGGGCATCGCTGGCAAGGCCGGCATTTATTGCCCATTCCTAATTGCCCCTCGAGAAGGTGGTGGTGAGCCACCTTCTTGAACCGCTGCAGTCCGTGTGGTGAAGGTGCTCCCACAGTGCTGTTAGAGAGGGAATTCCAGGATTGTGACCCAGCGACGATGAAGGAACGACCGATATATTTCCAAGTCAGGATGGTGTGTGACTGGGAGGGGAAGGTGGAGGTGGTGGTGTTCCCATGCGCCTGCTGCCCTTGTCCTTCTAGGCGGTAGAGGTCGCGGGTTTGGGAGGTGCTGCCGAAGAAGCCTTGGTGAGTTGCTGCAGTGCATCTTGTAGATGGTACACTCTGCAGCCACGGTGCGCCGGTGGTGGAGGGAGTGAATGTTGAAGGTGGTGGGTAGCGTGCCGATCAAGCGGGCTGCTTTGTCCTGAATGGTGTCGAGCTTCTTGAGTGTTGCACTCATCCAGGCAAGTGGAGAGTATTCCATCACACTCCTGACTTGTGCCTTGTAGATGGTGGAAAAGCTTTGGGGAGTCAGGAGAAAGGCTGTGGAGGGCTTTTAAAAGAATAAAATTGTTCTTGAGATGTGGGCATCGCTGGTAATGCCAGCATTTATTGCCCATCCCTAGTTGCCCTCGAGAAGGTGGTGGTGAGCACACACATGGTGACATTCTGTTCACTCCATTTTATTGGTAGTCCTGTTGATAGAGATGCGTGGAATTGTCGAGGCTGGAACAAAGTGGCAATATTCCAAATAGACTGAACTGGAGGCCGTCTAGAATCCCAGAACTTTCAGGATCCTCAACCAGCTCCTGAACGGCGGCCAATTTGATGACACCTCACATCTTGGCCAATCAGTTGAGTTGCCACCTTCATAAAACATTCCCAGGTTGGAACATCTAAAAACGGCAGGAGATGTTTTGCCAGTTCCAGAGGATGAACCCTCATTTCCAACTGAGCCAAGTGTTGAACCGAAACCACATTGTACCGCAGCAAGAGACTACCCTCACGTTACTCTTTCCATCTGATGAAAGTTGGATAATGGCTGCAAGAAACCAATCAGATAATAGAATCATAAAGTACAAAAGGAGGCCATTCAGGCCACAGTGACTGTGCCGCCTCTTTGAAAGAGCGATCCAAGTAATGCCACTCATACGCTCTGTCATGTTTGTAACTACAATGTAACACCACTGTATTACTGTATACACTCAACTCAGATGCACACCTTGACCACTAGGGGTGAACTTGTGGGAGACACTCCTTACCTGATCACACAGGTATATAAAGGGAGGTCCCATGCAGGGTCATCACTCTGGAGTCCTGTAATAAAGAGTTAAGGTCACAGAGTGGCCTTGTCCCTGGAATGTGCCTCGCGTGGCTTCATGCTGTAGAGCAAGGACTTTACTCACTCTTTCCCCATAATTGATCTAATAGAGGTTTTGATAGAGTGGATACAGAGTGTTTCCACTTGTGGGGAAGAGCATAACTAGAGGCCATCAATATAAGATAGTCACCAAGAAATCCAATAGAGAATTCAGGAGAAACTTCTTTACCCAGAGAGTGGTGAGAATGTGGAATGAGGGGTTGAGGCGAATAGTATCGATGTATTTAAGGGGAAGCTGGACAAGCATATGGGGGAGAAGGGAATAGAGGGTTATGCTGATAGATTTAGATGAGGAAAGACGGGAGGAGGCTCGAGTGGAGCATAAACGCCGGCATGGACTGGTTGGACCGAATGGCCTGTTTCTGTGTCGTATATCCGATGTAAACCCTGCATTTATTTCTTATTCAAGTATTTATCCAATTCCCTTTGGAAAGTTACTATTGAATCTGCTTCCACCGCCCTTTCAGGCAGCGTGTTCCAGATCACAACAACTCGCTGAGTAAAAATATATCTTCTCAAATCTCCCCTGGCTCTTTAGCCAATTATCTTAAATGTGAAACAAAAACAGTAAATGCTGGAAATACTCAACGGGTCGGGCAGCATCTGTGGAGAGAGAAACAGAGTTAATGTTTTAGGTCGATGACCCTTTGTCAGAACTGGCGAATGTTAGAGATATAACAGGGTGTTGGGGCAGTGGAAGGGGGAGGGGAGGAAAGAACCAAAGGGAAGGTCTGTGATAGGGTGGAAGGCAGGAGAGATTAGAGAGACAAAAGGGATGATGGTGCGAGGCAGAAGGAGATGGTAATGGGACAAGTTAAGAAACAAAAGATGAGTCTAGAGAGGGGGTAAATGGGAATGGCAGAATCAGCAACAGCTGCCTGTGTTAAAAATTTGGGGCAGGGGCTACGCTCTGAAATTGTTGAACTGGATGTTGAGCCCAGAAGGCTGTAAAGTGCCGAATGGAAAGATAAGGTGCTGTTCCTCGAGCTTATCGTAAATCGGTGTCCTCTGGTTACCAACGCACCACCTGAGCCAACTAAAACAAACTGCACACTGCAATAAGGCTCACCTAATGTTCCTGGAGCGTTCTACAAATTTTAGTTCTTGGCTGTAGAAACACATGGCGTGTTAGTGCCCAATCACTGTGCAAAATCCCGCGCCTGGATCAATACAGTTCAGACGTGTCCCACCTCATAACTCTGAAGGCCAACATTGGCAACTTCCTCCCATTGTGTGACTTTCGTTGAGTTGGAGTAGATGTGCCTCTGCTGGGCAGTGCATTGTGATGTATATCCTAATGCCAATACATTGCTGAGAAAGCTCATCGACCAGGAATGTTAACTTGGTTTCATGCTCTACAGATGCTGCCCGACCTGCTGAGATTTCTAGTATTTGGTGTTTTCCTGACATTGCTGAGGTATTGTTGTTCTGAGTGAAAGGAATTAGGTGGTCATCAGATGCTGTCGCTCCACTAGTTTGGATGCCATGAAATGGGCAACACTGATTGGCTGTCACCCTGACATGAAGACCCACCAAATAAACCCAACGTGGCTTCGGGACTTTTAGTTGTTGCACATCTCCACAGGCAGAGGAACGAGAGGGAAAGAGAAACAGAGTGAGAGAAACAGAGTGAGAGAAAGAGTGTGAAAGAAAGAGTGAAAGAAAGAAAAAAAAAGAGAAAGCGGAGAGAAAAGAGAGCGAGAAAGAGAGCAAGAGAGAAAATAGAAAGAGAAAAAAAAGGAGAGAGAGAGAGACAGACAGACAGTGAGAGAAAGAAAGGTATTTTAGACTGTTCTGGTTTTAATTGTTAAACAGCACTGATTGGCTGTCTATGATGAGAGAGTGGGAGCTTCTGACAAGGAAACGAGAGAACACACAGCTATCTGACCTTTTACCCCACCCACAATGGTTTTGACCAATTCTTCAGAAGGCCGCTCTGTACAGGCACTTATGTTACTATTCCCTAAACCAGCTCTACTGGATTTAATTCAGTGTTCGAGGTGGGAAGGTTAAGGGCCGCACCATTGTGCCTGAGACACTGGGCAAGGATCCTGACTTGTGTCACGGCCAGTGTAGGTTTGGAAGGATTGCCCAGTTTCAATGCCAGCGACAGAGGAACGAGGTCAGATGCTGCACGACTGAGAGTAGGAGACTGCACCAGTGTGATCCTCTCATCTTCTGCATCTGGCCTTGATTAAGAGGCATCTGTTTCACGCTGGGATACTTTTCTTGCCTGTAGCAGCAAGTGTGGACCTACAGATGCAACTTTGATGTTTCTCTAGACAAACCAGAAGCCTTTGTTTCATTAACTGTTACTTTCAGCGCTCGCTCAGTCAAATTCATTCCTCTTGCAGCGAGATGCAAGTGACTGGCCACCCATGCAAAGTCTCTGCGAGACGGCACTGGGTTCTGGGGTGCACTCAACAGGAAAGGACCGCTCCGGCAGGAGTGACCATTGGTCTGGGTTGGAAGTTACTTCATTTCCCCTTCCTTCCCATTGAACTCAGCTGGTGGGAGTGACTTGGAGAGGCGGGGAGGAAGTATCGGGAAACAAACTGTTGTGTATCTGTAAAGCATGCACTCCCATGTTCCGCCACCAGGGGGCTCATCCCCTGAAGTCCCAAGGGATCCCAGCATCCCTTGGGAGCACTGTATATAAGCCGGCCCCGAAGGCCTGTTCCTCTCTCTGGAGTGTCTTATTAAAGACTGAGGTCACTATTACTTTAACCTCCCTGTGTGCAGCCTCATCTGTGCCAGGAACACAATACAAATAGTTCAAAAGCCTTCTTTGGTTTCAACTTGCGAAATAGTTGGGTTCAAGACATCATCAAGATAAGCACTGCCATGCTTCAATACGGAGTACGATAGCACAGTGGCTATGTCACAGTGCCCCTCCCCAACTTCTGTCTGAGGCTGAATCAGGCTGTTTGCAATCTGGGTGTCACGTTTGACCCTGAAAAGAGCTTTCGACCATATATCCGCGGCATAACTAAGACCGCCTATTTCCACCTCCGTAACATCGCCCGAGTCCACCCTTGCCTCAGCTCATCCGCTGCTGAAGCCCTCATCTGTGTCTTTGTTACCTCTAGACTTGACTATTCCAACACACTCCTGGCTGGCCTCCCACATTCTACCCGACGTTAACTGGAGGTGATCCAAAACTCGGCTGCCCCGAGTCCTAACTCGCACCAAGTCCCGCTCACCCATCACCCCCTGTGCTCGCTGACCTACATTGGCTCCCGGTTAAGCAACACCTCGATTTCAAAATTCTCATCCTTGTTTTCAAATCGCTCCAAAGTCTCGCCCCCTCCCTATCTCTACAATCTTCTCTAGCCCCCCCCACTCACCCACACTCCCTCTACTTCTGTCCTCCGGAGCATCCTCAATTTTAATCGCTCCACATCACCGGCCGTGTCCTCAGGGGCCTGGGCCCTAAGCTCTGGAATTCCCTCCCTAAACCTCTCCGCCTCTCCACCTTTAAGATGCTCCTTAAAACTTGGGCCGCCCCGAGCTGTGTGAGAACACCACTGCAGGTCGGGGCTATAAATAGAGCTGGAGCGCTGGGCCCTGGAACACCGTGGGCGGAGGTGCGGCGAATGTGGGTACGGGGCCCAGAAGAGCCGAGGGCCCAGGGGCAGCACGGGGCCAGCCCACACTGTGCGATATGTGCGCGCACTAGGTCCGTGCAGCAGAGCTGGTCTCCAGTCGTCCTGGTTCAACCCTTGCCACTGGACCAAGACCTCGCTCTGTCAAGCCCGTGTGGTGGCTGGTGTGCAAATTTTAAATAAATCCATGCACCAGGCATCTTCCAACCCTTCAATTGGAGTTCAGGACTGGAACATCGGGTCCTTCATTGAAACATCCGTGAACTCATGTGGAAGCAAGTCATCCTCGTTCGAGGGACCGACTATGATGATGGGCTCTGTCACTAGATGAGCAATCCAGAGGCTGGACTAGTGATCCAGAGACATGTCACTCGTATCCCACTTTCATGGACCTTTAACTGCACGGGTTGCATTAGGAAAAAAAACTGATACCTGGGTCAGTTTCCTTCCTCTTCATTCATCTCAAAAATAATTATTAGCCTCGTCGGTGATTCAGCACTCGGCTAAACACCGAGAAATCCCCTTCATATTACATCTGACCGATGTTGTACTCGAGTATTTCAGCACCCTTTCCTGTTATTTATTCCATGTCAGGCAGGTCCCCATCCACTAGACCACAATAAAGCTCCAGTCTAATAGGCGGAGTCATTTCTGGCACAATTTGAATTCATGAAGGCGTGGGGGGCCGATGGGAGAGAATGGCTGCCATGCCAACCTCATAACCTTGAATAAAGAGTCAGACCAGATACTGTAAGCTTAAAGGAATGTGCGACCGTAGTCCTTCATTTACCGATCTCAGAGTGCCTCTCCAGCCTGTGAGGCCTCCTTATACACAGGGGCTCCCAAGGGATTGTGGGATCCCTTGGGACTCCAGAGGATAAGCCCTCTGGTGGTTGGACATGGTAATTACAGGTTTACATACATAACACAACACAACCCATCACCCTGACATTAACTCCAAGCGACAGTCCAACACTGCCACAATTCTAGAGACAGTGCTTTCCAGGTATGTTGCCTTATTTTCTATCAGAGTAGGGTAAAGGGCTGCTGAATACCTTTTTTGGAAAAGCAATCCCCAATTAATCTTGGCAGAGACAATGGATGGAGAGGGAAATGGCAGGGCGGCGGGGGGGGGCGGGGGGGGGTTGGTGCGGGGGGAGGGGAGTGGAATTTACATTAAAAACACATTACATTTTCCAATTTGTTAAAAAAAAATTATGCATTCGTCAGACTAAAAGCCCTCTGGCCCACTGTCCTCTTTGGGAACAATCTCCAAAGGGTTCCGATTAAAACTGCCCTCACCCTAACTAAAGAAAGAGAGAGAGAGAGAGCGAGAGAGAGAGAATATGGCAAAACACTTCTCGGTGCCACAATGAAAGATCTCAGACGAACTCAGAGCTTGAATTGAGCGGATTTACAATCAATCATTCAGGAACACGAGTGACTGAATGCCCAAAAATTGAACAGAAATCTCACTCCCCCTTAATGTTTCCAGCTATGACATTCACTTCTCTCAACTGAATTTCTTTCCCTCTTTCTATATTTAGCAAGTTTAGAGCTGAATTGTACACTGTTCAAATTAATTCCCCCAACTGCAGCTCAAATGAATCCCCTCCCCCCACTGAGTACAGCAATTTTTAAAGTATATTATACGGTTCATATTTAAGACAATAATGGGAATGGTAGCATAGTGGTTATGTCACTGGACTTTAATCCAGAATCCTGGACTAATGATCCAGAAGACCAGAGTTCGAATCCCACATGGCAGCTGGGGAATTTAAATTCAGTTAATTAAATAAATCTGAAAGGAAAAAGCCGGTGACTGTGAAACCACCGGATTGTCATAAAAACCCATCTGGTTCACTAATGTCCTTAGGGAAGGAAATCTGTTGTCTTTACCCAGGCTGGGCCTATATGTGACTCCAGACCCACAGCAATGTGGTTGACTCTGTGGTTCAAGAATGTGGCTCACCACCACCTTCTCGAGGGCAATTAGGGATGGGCAATAAATGCCAGCGACGCCCATGAATGAATTAAAAAAAAAAACAGTAACCCACAAAAGATATTTTGGAAAATAAGGAGTATGAGAGGTATGTTCCGAGTAAAACAGCATTCTTTAACGCAAGCTTAGGCCGCAAGAATTGCGGTGACTAAATTTGTATCATCTTGAAGCCTATTTTATTGCCCCTTTGATGGACAATAAATGCTGGCCTTGCCAGCGATGCCCACATCCCATGAATGAATAAAAAAAAAACAATTGAGGAGGTCGTGCCGACCAGCTGGAAGTTTCCTAGGCACATGCGCACACACAGAGGTTCCCAGTCGCACACGTATGCAGGTAGCTCAGTCTGCCCGGTGTAACATGGGATTCTAATTCACTATCAGCCCACTGGAATTGGCCAATTTCACGCCTCGAGTATTTTTACAAGTGAGAGAGTGAAAGAGAGTGAAAGAAAGAGAGTGAAAGAGAGAGAAAAACAACAACTTGTCTTTATATAGCACCTTTAACATAGTGAAATGTCCCAAGGCGCTTCACAGGAGTGTTATGAGACAAAAAATTTGAGACCGAGCCGCATAAGGAGGAATTAGCGCAGGTGACTGGTCAAAGAGGTAGGTTTTAAGGAGTGTCTTGAAGGAGGAACGAGAGGTAGAGAGGGGGAGAGGTTTAGGGAGGGAGTTCCAGAGCTTGGGGCCCAGGCAACAGAAGGCACGGCCACCGATGGTGGAGCAATTATCATCAAGGATGCTCAAGAGGGCAGAATTAGAGGAGCGCAGAATTAGAGGAGCACAGATATCTCGGGTTGTGGGGCTGGAGGAGATTAGAGCGATGGGGAGGGGTGAGGCTATGGAGAATTTTCAAATCGAGGCGTGGCTTAACCCGGTGCCAATGTAGGTCAGCGAGCACAGGGGTGATGGGTGAGCTGGACTTGGTGCGAGTTAGGACACGGGCAGTCAGGGTTTGGTTCACCTGTAGTTTATGTCAGGTAGAATCTGTCCCTTGAGGGATCAGCTCCAGCAGGGACTGTTGGACGGACCTGATGTAATAATGAAGTAACTGTGGGTGGTGAGTGGTGCTACGTTGGTACAGAGTGTGAACGGTCTATTAATCTGCGTGTCGCGCTGCCCTGGGAATTGCTGCCCTTCTAAAATGGATTAATGGACATTTGCTAAACTGGAAAGCTTATTTACAGTCAGTTACGTCACGTTCTCTTTTAAATCAGGTTCCAATCTGCAGCTCCATCCACTACAGTGGACTGAAGCACTCTTGCCTCGGAGTCAGAAGGCGGTGGGTTCAAGTCCCGCTCCAGAGGCTCGAGAGGAGGCTGGTGGAGAATTCGAATCACCGTTCACACCACGCCGCCCATTCTGTCCCGCTGACTCGGTCAGCCCAATGCAACAGCGCATTCTGATTCGCTAGGAGCTCACTGGAATAGTCCAATTGCACCCCTCTAGTATTTTTACAAGAGAGAGAGAGGAAAAGAGAGAAAACAAGAGAGAGAGAGAGAACGAGTAAAAAAAAAGAGAAAAAGGAGAGCGAGAGAGAAAAAGGCGAGCAAGGAGAGAGAGAAAAAGGAGAGAGAGAGAGCGAGAGAGAAAAAGAAAAAGGGAGAGAGCGAGAGAGAAAAAGAAAAAGGGAGAGAGAGAGAGAAAAAGAGAGAGAGAGAAAGAGAGAGAAAGAGAAAAAGAAAAAGGGAGAGAGAGAAAAAGAAAAAGGGAGAGAGAGAAAAAGAAAAAGAAAAAAGTGAGAGAGAGAAAAAGGAGAGAGAGAGAGAGAGAGAGAGATTAATGTAACATCTTTTACGATCTCAGGACATTCCAAAATGTTTTGCAGCAAAATGTTTCGATTGTAGTCACTGTTGTAATGTGGGAAACGCAGCAACCAATTTGCGCACAGCAAGCTCCCACAAACAGCAATGTGATAATGACCAGACAATCGGTTTTAGTATGTTGTTTGAAGGATAAATATTGGCCCCAGGACATCCCATGCGATGGGAGGAATAGGTTTGGTACATAGTAAGAAGGCACAACATACATAATTAGTGCAGTTCAATTTCCAAAAGAATGACCCCATACCCTTTACTCTGCCTGTACTCTGCAACACGGTGTTACACTCGACAGAGAAAAGTTAGGGTGTGATCTGGGGTGAGTTTCTCTTAGATTTCCCCTCCTTCCATAAGAATATAAGAAATAGGAGCAGAAGTCGGCCATTTAGCCCCTCGAGCCTGCTCCGCCATTCAATAAGTTCACGGTTGATCTTCTACCTCAACTCCCCATATCCCACGATACCCCGAGAGTCCAAAAATCTATCGATCTCAGCCTTGAATATACTCAACAACTGAGCCTACACAGCCCTCTGGGGCAGAGAATTCCAGAGATTCACCACCTTCCGAGTGAAGAAATTCCTCCTCATCTCAGTCACAAATGGCCGACCCCTTATCCTAAGACTGTGACCCCTGGTTCTTGACACTCCAGCCAGGGGGAAACATCCTCCCTGCATCTACCCTGTCAATCCCCCTCAGAATCTTGTATGTTTCAATGAGATCACCTCCCATTCTTCTAAACTCCAGAGGGTAGAGGCTCCAGAGAGGAAACGCCGTTCATGGTGCTGCTGCCAAATATGAACATCAAGATTTGTTAGCATCAGCCACTAGAAATATGTGCGGATTAGTGGGAACAGGGATTTAAACCTCAAATGTGGCCTCCAAAGCCCTTTGCTTGACCCACTCAAGAAGCAATTCCTTGGGACACTCCTGACTTAATGCACTGCTTCAGTGGGCAGCACCCTTGCCTCGGAGTCAGAAGGTTGTGGGTTAAAGTCCCACGCTAGAAACATCAGTCACTGAAAGTTGGCATGCAGGTACTGCAGGCGGTGAAGAAGGCAAATGACATGTTGGCCTTCTTAGCGAGAGGAATTGAGTATAGGAGCAGGGAGGTCTTACTGCAGTTGTACAGGGCCTTGGTGAGGCCACACCTTGAATATTGTGTTCAGTTTTGGTTTCCTAAGCTGAGGAAGGACATTCTTGCTATTGAGGGGGTGCAGTGAAGGTTCACCAGACTGATTCCCGGGATGGCAGGACTGACATATGAAGAAAAACTGGATTGACTAGGCTTGTATTCACTGGAATTTAGAAGAATGAAAGGGGATCTCATATGAACTTATAAAATTCTGACGGGATTGGACACGTTAGATGCAGGAAGAATGTTCCCGATGTTGGGGCAGTCCGGAATCAGGGGACACAGTCTAAGGATAAGGGGTAAGCCATTTAGGACCGAGATGAGGAGAAACTTCTTCACTCAGAGATTTGTAAACCTGTGGAATTCTCTACCACAGAAAGTTGTTGATGCCAGTTCATTCGATATATTCAAAAGGGAGTTAGATGTGGCCCTTACGACTAAAGGGATCAAGGGGTATGGAGAGAAAGCAGGACTGGGGTACTGAAGTTGCATGATCAGCCATGATCATATTGAATGGTGGTGCAGGCTCGAAGGGCCGAATGGCCTACTCCTGCACCTAGTTTCTAGGTTTCTATGAGCACAAAAACCTAGGCTGACACTCCCAGTGCAGTACTGAGGGAGTGCTGCACTGTTGGAGGTGTCGCTTTCAGATGAGACGTTAAACCGAGGCCCCGTCTGCCCTCTCAGGTGGACGTAAAAGATCCCACAGCACTACTTTGAAGAAGAGCAGGGGAGTTATCCCCAGTGTCCTCGGCCAATACTTATCCCCCAATCAACATCACAAAAACAGATTATCTGGTCATTATCACATTGCTGTTTGTGGGAGCTTGCTGTGCGCAAATTGGCTGCTGCATTTCCCACATTACAACAGTGACTACACTCCAAAAGTAATCCATTGGCTGTAAAGCGCTTCGAGACTTCCGGTGCGTTGTGAAAGGCGCTATATAAATGCAAGGGCTGGATTTTCGGTTCGTTGTCACTTCCGTTTCCTCCCCAGAGTTGCGGTAATGGCAGCGGAAAGCACTTGCGCCATCTTCCAGCGCCCCCCGAGACATTTGATGGCGGTTTTTCAGGGGTACGGAACAGTACCGTTGGGGAAAGGCAACCAGTGTACAAGGCCCCCCCCCCCCCGCCCGGTTGCGACACCGGCTCGAAATTTGAAACTTGCCCGACCTGTCGCGGCGCCCCGCAGCGCCCCCTAGTGGGACCGCCTGGGAAAGCGGGTGGTCCGAGCTGTAGTGGCCGCAGTGACGGAAAGAATGTCGACCTGAGGTAAGCGCGATTGCTTTTTATTTTTTGCGATTCATGGTAGCTGTGGCGGCAGTAAAGTATTGGGAATGTTTCTCGTGGGTTTTTTTTCTGATTTTTTTCCCCCCCCCAGGGAAGCCTCTCTCAGGACACTCCGAGGCCGGCTGTTTAGCTCGGGATTTTCAGTTGCCCAGCCGGCCTAGCGCCCTGAGAGCGGTGTCCAACACCTCCCTTAGCGCTCCGCCCCACACTCAGGGCCCAGCTGACGAATTTTGCACATGGATGTGCAACAGAACTGAATTTCTACCTCAAGGTCTTTCATTCTGAAATGCCGGATAATGCATCTTTTCCCATAATCGCAGCAGGTTAAACAATACCAGGCTTGGGTTAAAGCCAACTTCATCCCAATTTCAATCTGCCTGAAAGTCAGTTCAAAAGAAACGTATTTTATCGCTCAAGGTGCTATAAGATTTATAAAGTGCTTCCTCCTCCCCTCCCCCTCTGATACACAAAGATAAGGGAACCTTAGTACATTAAAGATTCCAGACAGGCAAAGATTCAGCTGAGCAATCAAGTATTTATCACTCGTGGAGACATCCATAATCTCGATGCTAGCCCTGTACCTGATGTAATGAAGCCCTTTAACCAACCTTTGATCTGAAAGTCATTTGGCCAGGTATTCGACATCACGCCGGAGACTGCTTACTAGGAGTGTGGGATGAATAAATGTAAGTAGAAACTAAACCTTTTGCTTATACACTCCAACCATAACTAGACTTTTCTAATATATCAGTAATAAATAAATAAACAAATAAATACTAGATAAATAAATAAAACGTTCTAAAGCACTTTATAGCCCATAAAATATTTTTGAAACGTAGTCACTGTTGTAAGGTTGGAAACACAGCAAGCTCCCACAAACAGCAATGAGATAAAGACCCAGTTAATCTGTTTTACTGATGCTGGTGGAGGGATAAATATTGGCCAGGACACCGGGGATAACTCCCCTGCTCTTCGATATAGTGCCGCGGGATCTTTTACATCCACCCGAGAAAGCAGGCAGGGCCTCAGTTTAAAATCTCTTCCCCAAAATACAAGGGCACCTCCGGCAGTGCAGCACTCTCCCAGTGCCAGCCTGGATTATGTGCTCAAGACTGAACCCACTTGGCCCCCATGCAGACTTGAACCCACAACCTTCGGATTCAGAGCGAGACCTTCACCACTGAGCCGCAGCTGATAAGACCACTCCATCATCCCCATACCACCCCGGAGCCCCTTAAACCGGGGCTGATCTGGACATTATTGGAAGAAAATGGGGTCCTGGCCAACATTCCACCCTCAATCAACATGCTCCAACTGTGATCAGTTGGTGCTTGCGGGATCTTGCTGTGTAATTTGCGGCTACGGATGCTTACACAAACAGTTGCTGCATTGGGAAGAATATCTGAAGTGCTTTACGATGCTCTGAGAGATATGATGAAGTGCTGCAAAAACGCACATCTTTATTTCTTACACAATCCCAATTGGAAACATAGCAGAAGACACCTGGAAAAGGTAATGTTTTGCTGATTAAAGGAGTAAAGCATAATCCACTAAGTATGTCCTCAAGTCAATTTGTATTGCCACTTAAGTGATACATGCAACCCCCAGCACTACTTGAGATCCATCCATTCTGTAGGAAGTAATCACTGGACCGAAACCTGGAAGCTAAAAGCCTTCATTCCAACCATGGCTTTCCTCCCTTAAAGATTGAAAGAAATGACTAGTTTTTATTCGGTGTCGTTCATGACCTCAAGGCCTTCACGGCCAATGAAGTCCTCAGGCCCACTTCCCACCCCATGATTCATCATCGTGGTCTTACTGTGCACAAAGCAACACAGACAGTGAGAAATATATGCTTCCATTTCTACAGCAATTTACGTGACCTCAGTGAGTCCCAAAGCACGTGACAGCCAAGGAAGTACTTTTGGAGTGCAGTCACTGTTGTAATGTGGGAATCGCGGCAGCCAATTTATGCACAGCAAGCTCCCACAAACAGCAATGAGATAAATAACTCGAAAATCTTTTTCAGCGCTCAGTCATTACTCCCTTGCTCTTCTTTGCAGTGTCAGTCGTGGCTCAATGGACAGCACTCTCACCTGGGAATCAGAAGGTTGTGGGTTCAAGTCCCACTTCCAGAGACCTCAGCTCAAAAATCTAGGCTGACACTCCCAGTGCAGTGCTGAAGGAGTGCTGCACTGTCCGAGGTGCTGTCTTTTGGATAAGATGTTAAACCGAGGCCCTGTCTGCTCTCTCAGGTGGATGTAAAAGATCCCTTGGCACTATTTCAAAGATGAGCAAGGGGAGTTATCCCCAGTGTCCTGGTCAATATTTATCCCTCAATCAACCTAACAAAACCAGATTATCTATCTGGTTATTATCACATTGCTGTTTCGGAGAGCTTGCTGTGCTCAAATTGGCTGCCGTGTTTCCCACATTACAACAATGACTACACACTAAGAGTAGATTGTAAAGCACTTTGGGACGTCCAGTGGTCGTGGAACGTGCTATAGAAATGCAAGTCTTTCTTTTTCTTTGAAATAGTGCCATGGGAGTTTTTGCATTCATCAGAGAGGTCAGACGCAATCTAATGTCTCATTTAAAAGACAGCCACCTCCGTCGGTACCATTGTGTCAAGGTCAGCCCGGATTCTGTGCCCAGCTTGCTGGAGTGTGACTTGAACCCACGGCCATCTGACTCAGAGGCGAGTGCGTTGCCCATTGAGTCACAGAAACTTGCTATGTTTACACGGTGATGCAATCCACTCAATGAAGCGTGCGCTAATCATATTTGATTGCTTCAAGATTATTTGAAAGCTTATTTACTCCACCATCTGTGCTCACTAAAGACGCATTGTTAATATTAGGGAATATCTCTCGGCTGCAAGAGGTATTTAGAACAATGGAAGCTCCGCAGAACATTACACTAGAGAAGATGTTTCCACTTGTGGATGGTCCAGAACGAGAGGCCATCAATATAAGATAGCCATTAATAAATCCAATGGGGAATTCAGGAGAAACTTCTTTACCCAGAGAGCGGTGAGAATGTGGAACTCGCTGCCACAGGGAGGAATTGAGGCAAAATGCATTTAGGGGGAAGCTGGATAAACACATGAGGGAGAAAGGAATAGAAAGATATGGTGATGGTGAGATGCAGAGAGATAGGAGGAGGCTGGTGTGGAGCTAAACACCAGCATATAATGACATGTATCTGTGCTGTAGACGCGATGTAGTATGTGTTCAATGAAAATATATATACATTTTTTTTATTAAAATAATTTTTTTTGTCAAGTTGGTTAGTGGATATTAAATCATGTGATCGTGTTTCATTGTGTTGCACTGTCGGATGTGTACAATAAATTTATTTGACACAGTTGATCATGGTGTTGATTTGAATGCACATCCGAGAATGAGCTGGCACATGGATATTAGTTTATGGGGCTTCCTGGTCTGTGCTCTGTAAAATTAGATGTAATTCTACTCAGACTCCTTCCGACAACGTAAATCTTCAACGTAAACATTTTGTTAGTGTTTAATCTCAGCGTGGGTCATTCATACAGTCTGATGCAGCTTTAAAATAACCAGACAACTGGTGCATTTGATTAACATTTGGCCCATTATGTACTACGTGTAGTAAGTGAACAGAAAGATCGCTGCCTTGAAGCAATAGTGGAATGCCGAGGGAACAGATGTTGCATTGGATATGCCCGCTGTCCCTTTACCTCCAGTAACAGAGTTTGAATCTAATCCAGACCGAGGAGAGATGGGTGAAGTCTTGGTTAAACTTCCCAGGACCCTGCGATCTGGGGGTCCTCGTGTACATGAAACACAAAAAGTTAGCATGCTGGTATAGCAAGTAATTAGGAAAGCAAATGGAATGCTGGCCTTTATTGTATGGGAGATAGAGTATAAAAGTAGGGAAGTCTTGCTACAACTGTACAGGGCGTTGGTGAGACACACCTGGAGTACGGCGTACAGTTTTGGTCTCCTCATTTAAGGAGGGATATATTTGTATTGGAGGCAGTTCAGAAAAAGGTTCACTCGGTTGATTCCTGGGATGAAGGGGCTGTCTTATGAAGAAAGGTTGAGCAGGTTGGGCCTATACTCATTGGGGTTTAGAAGAATGAGAAGGGATTTTATTGAAACATGCAAAATACTGAGGGGGCTGGACAGGGTAGATGCAGAGAGGATGTTTCCCCTCGTGGGAAATCTGCAACTAGGAGGCATAGTTTCAGAATAAGGGGGCGCCCATTTAAAACGGAGATGAGGAGGAATTTCTTCTCCCTGAGGGTTGTGAATCTTTGGAGTTCTCTGCCCCAGAGAGCTGTGGAGGCTGGGTCATTGAATATATTTAAAGGTGGAGATAGACAGATTTTTGAACGATATGGGAGTGAAGGGTTATGGGGAGCGGGCGGGGAAGTGGAGTTGAAGCCAGGATCAGATCAGCCATGATCTTATTGAATGGTGGAGCAGGCTCGAGGGGCCAAATGGCCGACTCCTGCTCCGATTTCTTATGGGAACAGAGGGAACTGTCCGACTAACTGGGGCCGAATTGAGGAAGCTTTACACTGCATCCCGTGTTTCTAGACCGAACCAAACAGTTCCCCCATGCTTAAACACCACATCTGTTAGCGTTGTGGGGGACATCCGTCAATCGCTTCACCCCTCCCCACCTCCAAGAAAAGATTAGAGTCTCGGTTGAGACATATTCCGATGTATGATTGAGCCTGGGTGCGGGAGGCATTCCAGGCCTGGTTTGAATTAAAAATTGAGCCAATTGTTACACCGCAAACCAATAATTGAAAATGATATCCAACAGTTGCAGCAAAAACCATTACTCTCTCGTGGCACAGGTGGTCCCAATTATTTATTTATATTGGAAAAAACAATTAGCACTTTAGCAAAGCGAGAGTTGTCCTGGAAAATATGAGGCAGAATTTTCACACACCGAAAGTAGTATTACGTTGAAGCATGCCTGGAGTGAACATTTCCTCTTACTTGTGATGAGTAAATGTTTATATTCCGTAGAACAGTAAATAAAATAATAAAATCTTGTGTCATATTTGACCCTGAAATGAACTTCCGACCACATATCCGCACTATAACTAAGACCGCCTAGTTCCACCTCCGTAACATCGCCCGTCTCCGCCCTTGCCTCAGCTCATCCGCTGCTGAAGCCCTCATCCGTGTCTTTGTTACCTCTAGACTTGACTATTCCAATGCACTCCTGGCTGGCCTCCCACGTTCTATTCCACGTAAACAAGAGGTGATCCAAAACTCGGCTGCCCCGTGTCCTAACTCGCACCAAGTCCCGTTCACCCATCACCCCCTGTGCTCGCTGACCGACATCGATTTCAAAATTCGCATCCTTGTGCTCCTCCCTCCCCCCTACTCCTCCCTCTCCCTCCTCCTCCTCCTCCTTACTCCCCCCTCCTCCTCCCTCTTCCCCTCCTCCTCCCCACTACTCTCCTCCCCCCAATTCCCCCTACTCCCCTCCCCCCCATTCCCCCCTCCCCGCCCCCCCACCCCTCCTCCTCCTCCTCCCCTACTTCTCCCTCTCCCCTCCTCCCACCTCCCTCCTCCTCCTTACTCCCCCTCCCCTCCTCCTCCCCCTTCCTCCTTACTCCCCCCTCCCCCCCTTCCTCTCACCCTCCTCCCCCCTTTCCCTCCTCCTCCCCCCCTTTCCCTCCTCCTCCCTCCTTTCCCTCCTCCTCCTCCCCCCTTTCCCTCCTCCTCCCCCCATCTCCCCTCCCTCCTCCTCCCTCCCTACTCCCCTCCTCCTCCCCCCTCCCCACCCCCACTCCTCCTCCCCCTTCCCCTTCCCCTTCCCCTCCTCCTCCTCCCCCTTCCCCTCCTCCTTCTCCTCCCCCTACTCCCCTCACTCCCCTTTCCCTCCTCCTCCCCGCCTACTCCCCTCCCCCCCTTTCCCTCCTCCTCCCCCCCTTCTCTCCACCTCCCCCCCCACTCCCCCCCTTTCCCTCCACCTCCCCGCCCACTCCCCCCCTTTCCCTCCTCCTCCCCCCCTACTCCCCTCCCCCCCACCCCTCCTCCACACATCCCCCTCCATCCTCCTCCTTCCCCTCTCCCCCCTCCCCTCCACTCTCCCCCCTCAATCCAACTCCTTCCCCTCTCCCCCTCCCCTCCTCCACCCCCCCTCCCCTCTCTTCCTCCCTCCCCTCCCTCCTTCCTTCCCCCCCTCCTCCCTCCCTCCTTCCTTCCCCCCCCCTCCCTCTCCTCTTCCTCTCCTTCCTTCCCCCCTCCTCCCTCCTCCCTTCCCCCCTCCTCCCTCCTTCCATCACCCCCCTCTTCCTCCTCCCTCCCTCCCCTCTTCCCCCCTTCCTTCCCCCCCCTCCCTCCCTCCCCTCTTCCCCCCCTTCCTTCCCCCCTCCTCCTCCCTCCCTTCCCCCCCTCCTTCCTCCCCCTCCTTCCTACCCCCTCCCCCCTCCTCCCTCCTCCCCCCTCCCTCCTCCTCCCTACCCCCCTCCTTCCCCCCTCCCCCCTCCCTCCTTCCCCCCCTCCCCCCTCCCTCCTTCCCCCCTCCCCCCTCCCTCCTTCCCCTCCCTCCTTCCCCCCCTCCCCCCTCCCTCCTTCCCCTCCCTCCTTCCCCCCCTCCCCCCTCCCTCCTTCCCCCCTCCCCCCTCCCTCCTTCCCCCCCTCCCCCCTCCCTCCTTCCCCCCCTCCCCCCTCCCTCCTTCCCCCCCTCCCCCCTCCCTCCTTCCCCTCCCTCCTTCCCCCCCCCTCGAGATTTCTGCACTCATCTAATTATAAATCGCTCCACCATTGGCGGCAGTGCCTTCTGTTGCCGAGAACCTAAGCTCAGGATTCCCTCCTTAAACCTCTCCCCCTCTCTCTTCTCCTTTAAGATGCTCTTGATAACGTACCTCTTCGACCAAGCTTCCCATTCGAACATCTCCGTTACATGACTCAGTGTCAAAAGGTTGTTTGATAACGCTCCTTGGAACGTTTTATTACATTAAAAAGGTTCCGTTTGGTAACTCCCCCTTGGCTTTGGCTGAGATTCTGAGACATGGGTATGGGGAAGATAGAAACTGTTTACCACACTGGTCTGCCTCCCGATTTCTATTTATTTGGAAATGTGCAGTGCCTGTGTTATTCATTCTGCGGAATTGGAAAACCAGCCTTGGTTTAGAACAAACTGATTTTAGCTGCTCCAAGTTCTAAAGTGATGAAGGGTCTTTCAAAATCATGAGGGGTCTAGACACAGCATATATAGAGAGAAACTGTTCCCATTGGTGGAAGGGTTGAGAATCAGAGGACACAGATTTGAGGCGATTGGCAAAAGAACCAAAGGTGACATTAGGAACAACGTTCTTACGCAGCGAGTGGTTAGGATCTGGAATGCGCTGTCTGAGAGGGTGGTGGAGGCAGACACAATCGTGGCTTTCAAAAGGGAATTGGATAAGTACCCGAAGGAAAAGAAATTGCAGGGCTACGGGGAAAGGGCGGGGGGAGTGGGACTGGCTGAGGTGCTCTGCAGAGAGCCGGCACGGGCTCGACGGGCCGAATGGCCTCCTGCTGTGCTGTAACCGTTCTATGATTGGCAAACCTGGACAAGCTTCACATGCGCAAATAGGGAGTCGGGGGGGGGGGGGAGGAGTGGGTGGGTGGGAGTGGAGGAGAATTGGGAAAGGAACAGAATGCACCGGGAAAATGTTCAGTGGTTGCGTTCTACTAGTTCTGAAGCCAAGCTCCCATCTCTACCTCATCTGAAAGACGGCACGTCCTCACCCAGCCACATGTAGAAATTAGCACAGGTGACCAAAAGCTTGGGCAAAGGCGTAGGCCAGAATTGGAGGAGTGCAGACATCTGGGAGGGCTGTGGGGCTGGTTGAGATTACAGAGATAGGGAGAGGCGATGCCTTGGAGGGATTTGAAAATGAAGATGAGCATTTTAAAAATCGAGGCGTTGCCGGACAGGGAACCAATGAAGGTCGGTGAGCACAGGAGTGATGAGTGAGTGAGACTTGTGGTGAAGGTGCTCCCACAGTCCTGTTCGGGAGGGAGTTCCAGGATTGTGACCCAGCGACGATGAAGGAACGGCCGATATATTTCCAAGTCAGGATGGAGTGTGACTGGGAGGGGAACGTGGAGGTGGTGGTGTTCCCATGCGCCTGCTGCCCTTGTCCTTCTAGGCGGTAGAGGTCGCGGGTTTGGGAGGTGCTGCCGAGGAAGCCTTGGCGAGTTGCCGCAGTGCATCTTGTAGATGGTCCACACTGCAGCCACGGTGCGCCGGTGGTGGAGGGAGTGAATGTTGAAGGTGGTGGATGGGGAGCCAATCAAGCGGCTGCTTTGTCCTGGATGGTGTCGAGCTTCTTGAGTGTTGCTGGAGCTGCACTCATCCAGGCAAGTCAGGAGATGAGCCACACGCCATATTCAATCTATGAGAGAGATTTCCATATGACACCGCATTAAGACTGGGACAAGGAATATAGCGCAGAAAAAAAATCCAAGAATGAGAGAGAAAATGCAAAATAGTCTCATCGTCCTAAACAAAAGCACATGCAAACATGCATTCTGCGGAGGACACTTTCTTTTAAGCTTTCGTCCCACATTTAACAATTTATTTTCACAAAAAACACTCCGGAAATTGTGTCCAGATGCCATGCACTGTGTGACATGACAGCTTTTGCAAGCCAAGCGCTCCAACAGCTGGCCTATCGACACTGCGCCCCCAGGGCCAGCACACTCTGTCTCTCCCCCTCAATCCCTCCGCCACACTAAGGCCAGCAGCACAGAGAAACACAACGTGCTTTACAACACCGTAACCAGGACAACAAGCTGTTAGAAAGCTGTTGATAAGAGACTGGTGTTTTGGGGAGGTCTGCAGTTGGGTGTTAATTTGTTCCGAGCCAACCTGAAGCTAACCCCAAAGACGTGGAACCAGGAATTAGTGTCAGTGATATGATTAACGGCCTCGCACTACCGCAGTGGCGGGACTGGCTCTGCCCTACCCCGAGACAGGGGGGCAGGGAGAGAGGGGGACACAGGGGGGGAGAGAGACACAGGGCAAGAAGGGGACACACAGGGGGAGAGACACAGAGAGAGGGAGGGGACAGGGACAAAGCATCAACTTTCAGATTTGATGCTAAGTTTTTAAAAAAACTTGTCCAGCCTGCAACCAACATTCAGTGGTGGTATGGGTCTGTTCAGCCGTCAAAGAACTCACTTTGGGAGTGAAAGCAAGTCTTCCTCGATTCCGAGGCACTGGCTATGACGATGACTTTTGTTATAAAACTTAGAGAGAAAAAGAGAGGGGGAGGGAGAGAGAGGGAGGGAGGGATAGAAGGGGAAAGAGATTAAAAAAAAGGAGGGGGAGTGAGAAAGAGAGCGACAAAGAGGGAGCAAGAGTAAGAGAATGAGAGAGAGAGAGAAAAAGGAGGGGGAAAAAGAGGGAAAGAGAAAGAGAAGTAAGAGAAAGAGAGAGAGGGAGCGATGCAGAGAGAGAGAGAGAGCCAGTGAGAGAGAGAGAGTTTCAGCAGACCAATCAGTTCAAAGTGCTCAAAGTGCTTGCATGTCTGCAGACCCCGTCACATTGCAATCAGGAGCTAGAGATACTCAGACCAGCAGGAACTTGAGTTTAAAGTGTGCTCCGTGCCCAAACATCCCACAAGGGCTGCCTGCCCAGCCCCTTTCCCACACCCTGCAGTGAGCAGTTCCAGAGGGCTGGCCAAAGCCAGGAGCAGGCTGCTCTCCCGACCGTCTGCGGAAATGACTTGCGATGCTGAGAGCGGAGAAAGAAAATTACTGCAGAGCAAAAAGTAGTAAATAAATGATGGGAGCTTTAATCCCCAGATTCAAAATTAAAATTTCTGGAAACTGGGAGTGGAAATAATTGAACACATATAAGCTGGCAGGAGCTGAAATGGGGCCGGTGGACACAGCATAATGCTCCTTCCAGGACAAAGTATCAATCCAATCCCACTTCAATTCATCTCCTGACAAACTTCCACACCGCCTCTCTGTCATCTTCCGAGCTAATCAAGTGAGATACTGAATTTCCCGTCCATTCTGCAACCTGCTCTCAACTCCAGCTGATTCCTTGTCACAAGGGAAATTTCCCCCAGTCCCATCTTATAGAAAGCTTAATCTGATTTTTCGTTTCATGAATAAAAAATAGGATTCGCCACCCTTAATTTTCCCCGGCTCCGCACCTCAGTCCGTCCGCCAGCATGCGTTTGATTTCTGAGCAGAGGATTTGGATGGTACGTATTATATATGCAGACTATAGACATACTCTTTGTGTAGTCACTGTATAGTTGCATAAGATGGAGACTTGTTTACCGCAGGTACCATCAACAAGGTTCACACTGTATACACTATGCTGGCATCACCAGAGGGCGCAACTGGTGGAGGCCCAGGGGTCACCTGTACACCACAGGTACCCAGGTATAAAAGGGAGTGCACCATGTGGTATCCTCACTCTGGAGTTATATTAAATGGACTAAGGTCACTACAGTTCAAGTGCAATACTTTGCCTCGTGGAGTCATTATCAGTGCATCTAAAGACATAACAATTGGCGACGAGGATGGGATGATTGGGACGCCTTTGTGGAGAGGCTCGACCATTTCTTTACAGCAAATGACCTGGCAGGTGATGATCGGGCCACACTGGCTGATAAGTGCAGAGCTATCCTGCTACCCAGTTGTGGGCCCACCGTCTATGGCCTCGTCAGGGACTTGCTGGCACCAGCGAAGACAAGACCAAGATGTACGAGGAGCTTGTTACGCTGATCCAAGAACAATTCAAGCCCAAAGAGAGCATCCCCACAGCCAGACACCGGTTTTATATCCACTGACGGCCCGAAGGCCAGGAAATCACAAAATATGCTGCAGACCTCAGGAGGCTGGTGGCACCGTGTGATTTCGGCGACCACCTCACCGAAGTGCTGCGGGATATCTTTGTTATCGGGATCGGCCACAAGGGCCTTCTTCACAGGCTACTACCTGCGGATACCACAGTCACGCTGCAGAAGGCCATCTCCGTGAGCCAGTCATTCATGACCTCGACTTGCGGCTCTAGGCAGATGACTCATCCTCAGGACTCAAACCTGGCAAAGTACTCTGCTCAGACTGGTGCCTTTTAGAGGCTGGACTGTAGAACGTGAATCTCCTCAGGGTAGAGAGAGAGAGAGAGAGAGAGAGAGAACAGGCCCCTCGAGTCCCTTAACTCGGAGTCCGTTGAGGGGGGCCTAATTGGTTAGCACCATGCTGGCGTTGCGGAGGGACTCACAGGGCTCACCAGTGCCGTTTTAAGGACCATTTGTGCAAAGGGTGCAGCACAAAGGGCCACTTCCAGCGAATGTGTAAAAGAAATAGGACTCACCGTGTTGAAGAGTCTGCAGAGGGCCATGAATCCAGCACGGATTATGACGAGGCAGTCAGAGAGGCAGCTCAGCTCCACAATGAGGTGTACGGCATGTTTACCTTCACCACTGCGTGTTCCCCGTTGAGAATGGAAGTCGAGATAAACGGCTTTCCAGTCTTCATGGAGGTGGACACAGGGGCGAGTCAGTCAGTAATGAATCAAGAAGCCTTTGAGAGGCTATGGAACGACCCAAGTTGGTCCCGGTTCAAGCAAAGCTGCTCACCTACACCAATGAGCTCATCCCAGTTGTTGGTAGTGCGAATGTTAAGGTACTCCATGATGGCGCAGTGCACAAGTTACCCCTGTGGATTGTTGCAGCTGATGGACCAACGCTACTCGGAAGAAGGTGGATGGAGAAGATCCATTGGAGCTGGGAAGATTTCACCCCTCCAGCGATCGACGTCCCCCACGTTCAGAGGCAAAGCAAGCCCTCACCTGAGGTTGGATCCGGCACCAGAGAGCAGACCAGCACAGCACCCAAGGCACAGACCGCTCAGCACGACTGCGCGGAGATGATCCAGCTGAGATGACCCGAACGCACCTTCCAGGCTCCAGTGGCAGGACTCTGGAGGAAGAAAATCGGACCCAGAGGCGACTTCCCAGCTTCGGTGGCAGAACCCGGGGAGAAGAGGGTCACAGCAGCAGACATCGTGGATGGAAGAAAGATGGCGCCCAAACTGCGAGGTGAAGCGCTGAAGGAAAAGATGGCGGCGGCCAGACCACGAGGTGCAGCGCTGATGGAGCAACACGTGGTACCAAGCGAAGAGAGGATTGGGGTAAAGATAGCAAGGCTCTCTTAAAGGAGGCCTGCAACCCACCACACTTAAAGGGACTGTCCCACATTCTCACACAATGTAATAACAACAACAACTGTGGGCTAAATGTAAAGCTTGTAATTGATGTTCAGAGTTTTATACGTGTAATAAGCAAAGAAAAGTCGGGCGATTGCGATCAGAGCTACAGTTTATCTACAATAAACAATGCAACGTTGTGTGATGCAGGGATTTCAACTGTATTCTGATTATGTAGCGGGCAAACACCCATCGGAAGCACACAGGTCCAGCGGGCTACCCATGCCCCTGGGACCAGGGTGATACATCACGGAGTGTGGCCACCAGCAGCTAAAATAGACAAGCTGCAGAGCAAGCGATCTCAGGAGGGCAACGGCACTGGTATCGATACCCTGCCCCTAATCGGCTCCACCTCTCAGGCACCCAATGGCACCAACCGCCACGAGCCTGAAAGAGCAAACCGCGCTAAGGCGCAGCCCCCAGACCCCATCGCCACCAAGGCTACACCCGGGAACAAAGGGTCACCCGCAACGGTTCTCCCAAATGGAACCAGGACCAGCCAGGATCCCAAACCAAATAACACCCATGCAAGCGAGTCAGCAATTCCCTGCGCACTGCTAGACGACTGCCCCGCAGGGAGCAGCAGCGACCCGGGGCATAAGGAAAGGACAGGGGGGGGGGGGGGGGGGGTCACAGGCGTCTGTGAACCTGCCCGACGCCAGGAGCAACGGCAAAGGCCCCGAGAGCGGGCAACTCGAGCCAACCGGGTTCCCACTGCCAGCACTGGGCACTGCGCCACCACCAGGCTACCTGGACACCATCCAGCAGCTCTGGTACTAGTTTGTGCTCACGCACCGGTGCTGACCCCAGCACTGATCCCAAAGATGTCTCACCAGTCAAATGTACTTGCCTCACAACTGTACCACAAATGCAAATTTCCTTTTCTGGACTTGAATGTATATGAATGTGATGAGCCACCGGCATGAATGGGGGGGGGGGAGGGGGGAATGGATGCATGTAGACATGGACACACACATGGATCACACCCAGAACCCCCTGAAGTATCGAACCATCCCAACTGGTAACCACTACCCAACTTTGTGGCAATAAGGACTTGGGGGTTAACAGGGAGAGAGCCAACCAAAACACAGCCAAGGTGCAAGGGCTATTGGCACTTAAGTCTGGGGAGAGCCAAGCCAGAGCACATAATGCAAAGGTAATTGGCACAAAAGACTTGGGGGAGAGTGACGTTATATATGCAGACTATAGATATACTCTCTGTGTAGTCACTGTATAGTTGCATAAGGTGGAGACTTGTTTACCGCAGGTACCAACAACAAGGTTCACACTGTATACACTATGCTGGCACCACCAGAGGGCGCAACTGATGGAGGCCCAGGGCTCACCTGTGCACCATAGGTACCCAGGTATAAAAGGGAGTCAACCATGTGGTATCCTCACTCTGGAGTTATATTAAACGGACTAAGGTCACTACAGTTCAAGTGCAATACTTTGCCTCGTGGAGTCATTATCAGAGGATCTAAAGACATAACAGCACAGGTATTACACACAGCGTTCCCGGTGAGTTGCGTTCTGTTCTGCGCGGCTCGCTCCCTTTAAATTGCACGATATTTACAATGGGTCTTCACGGGACTTGCCCCGTTGCTGTGCCGCTGCACAGCTTAGAGGGAACATGGATTACAGAGCTTTCAGTGTCCACACGAGCCTCCGCCCACACCCTCTTCATCTCATCCCAGAAAAGAAAGACTTGCACCAAGAAGGAAGAAAGGCTTGCATTTCCATCGCGCCTTTCACGACCACTGGACGTCCCAAAGCGCTTTACAGCCAATGAAGTACTTTGGAGTGTAGTCACTGTTGTAATGTGGGAAACACAGCAGACAATTTGCGCACAGCAAGCTCCCACACACAGCAATGTGATAACGACCAGATAATCTGTTTTGTGTTATGTTGATTGAGGGATAAATATTGTCCCCAGGACACCGGGGATAACTCCCCTGCTCTTCTTCGAAATAGTGCCACGGGATTTTTCACGTCCGCCTGAGAGAGCAGACGGGGCCTCGGTTTAACGCCTCATCCGAAAGATGGTTCAGGAGCTGTTGCAAGAGCTGTATTCCACCTTATTTATAGGCTCCGAGAGGAGCAGAACGGAAACGCTGCATTACAACTCAAATTGTGACGAGGGAATGAAGCATCGAAGAGGTTTCCTTGAAGCTCTGGGTAAATTGGACTTATCTCCCCGCTGGTGTATCTTAATAATTGCCAATGTCACAAATAATCAGAGTCTGAACCTCCTGGTTTTTTTTTATATATATAAGCGGTAAAGATCTAATTTCCTCCCCAAGGACTAGAACTGCTGGGCACCTTGTTCTTTCAGATCCGATAATCTGGATAAAAGAGTTGGGAGAGCGGAAGCGGAAAACATGAATTGAATTGGTGAAAACAAATAGAATTGTCTCGAACAAAAATCAATTCGGAACAAAGGCAATCACAAATCCAATTTGAGCAGAGCTCACGGAGGTCTGAATCCACCTCAACAACAACAACTTGTATTTATATAGCACCTTTAACGTAGTGAAACGTCCCGAGGCGCTTCACAGGAGTGTCATGAGGTAACAAATTTGACACAAGTTGTACAGGTAGGGCAGATTGGTCAAAGAGGTAGGTTTTAAGGAGCGTCTTGAAGGAGGAAAGAGAGGTAGAGAGGTAGAGAGGTTTAGGCAGGGAGTTCCAGAGCTTGGGGCCCAGGCAGCAGAAGGCACGGCCACCGAGGGTTGAGCGATTATAATCAGGGATGCTCAAGAGGGCAGAATTAGAGGAGCGCAGACATCTCGGGAGCGTTGTGGAGCTGGAGGAGATTACAGAGATAGGGAGGGGGCGAGGGCCATGGAAGGATTTGAAAACAAGTATGAGAATTTTGAAATCGAGGTGTTGCTTAGCCAGGAGCCAATGTAGGTCAGCGAGCACAGGGGGTGATGGGTGAGCGGGACTTGGTGCGAGTTAGGACACGGGGCAGCCGAGTTTTGGATCACCTCTAGTTTACGTAGGGTAGAATGTGGGACGCCAGCCAGGAGTGCATTGGAATAGTTAAGTCCAGAGGTAACAGAGGCATGGATGAGGGCTTCAGCAGCAGATGTGCTGAGGCAGGGGCGGAGACGGGCGATGTTACGGAAGTGGAAATAGGCGGTCTTGGTTATGCTGCGGATATGTGGTCTGAAGCTAATTTCAGGGTCAAATGTTACATGAGGTTGCGAACAGTGTGGATCAGCCTCAGGCAGGAGTTGGGGAGAGGGATGGAGTCAGTGGCTAGGGCCCCTCCGCTGTGTCCCCCCCATTCGCTGGTATGAACTGGTTCAACCGAGCCACAGTCCAAAGGGATTGCAGATGGGGAATCAAGTTAAAGCCTCAATAGCTGCTTCACGTGAACCCGCCCAATGTATTTGGCTAGTTCCACGACCAATTGAATAATAAAAACCACTTCTGCAAAAGTGTTGTCTAGTAAACTAAACTAATGGTTACTAGCATAGTGGCTATGTTATTGGACTAGTAATCTCGAGGCCTACACTAGTGATCTAAGTTCAACAATTTCAGACCATAACCTCAGCTATATAAATGCAAGTCTTTCTTTATGGCAGCTGGGGAATTTAAATTCAGTTCATTAAATAAATCTGGAATTTAAAAATAAAGCTAATATCGGTAATGGTGACCATGAAACTACCAGATTGTCGTTAAAAACCCATCTGGTTCACTGATGTCCTTTAGGGAAGGCAATCTGCCACCCTTACCCGGTCTGGCCTATATATGACTCCAGACCATAGCAATGTGGCTGGCTCTTAACTGCCCTCTGAAATGGCCCAGCGAGACACTCCATTGTAGAGAGCGGCTCACCATCACCTTCTCGAGGACATGGACTGGTTGGGCCAAATGGCCTGTTTCTGTGCCGTATATCCCATATAATGTGTTTACTCGCTCTCTCTCATTTTTTTTCTGTTGTTTTTTTCTCCCTCTGTTTTCTTTCTCTCTGGAAAGATGGCAGTCATCTGTCGCTCATTGATGATGGAACGTACAGCAGGAACTTGGGCTGGGGGTGGGTATCAGGAATTTGGGCTGGGATGGGGCATGAACTTGGAGGTGGCAGGGGGGTGGGGGGGGCGAGGTCTTGACATGCGAGAGTGAGTTCAGTTCTCTCCTGTCCGGAGTCAGCAGTCGGAATGGCTCGAATTGCACTTTGCAAAGTCACTGATTACATAGGCAGGGTGATTTACACATTCCAGATAAACTGCTGAGCGTGTCTTATCCTCCAAGGGGACCAATCAGTAATCGGGTCATGTGATCAAGGGGACCCAATCAGAGCATTTTTCTGTTGCAAATAAACACGTCCATATTTTCTGTAGCTAATGAACAAGTGCTGAAAGATAATGAAACACACACAATTGCTTTTAACACCCCTCTGATTTTTCTCCTGGCTGTTGCTCCCAGCAGTGTCCAGAAGATTAATCTTCAATTAGGGTGGAGAGTTGGCAACCCCAATGCAGAGTGATATAAAAATGCTGTTTACTTGTCCAAAGGAACCAATATCAGGATTCATTGATTGGGAACCATTCTCTTTTTTTGCATGATAAGGAATTAGTGCTGAGCACCAGATACTGAAGGAGTAGTTTGTGTGCGAATTGCAAGTCTGGCCTATCAGAAGGTTTATCATATTTAAATAACTGTCCAAAAATGAATCATGAAATTGCACTGTACAAATATCAGCGTGTGAGCACTTCACAATCCCTGTGCCCGCCTTTTCAATGGAGTTGATCATTGAGGCTTTTTGAAACCAAATTCAAAGTACGGCAGTGAAATTTCAGCAGTGAAGGGGTTAATGAATACTGCATCCTGGAAAAAGTTGAGAAAATCTTTGTTCACCAAGAGATGATACAATGGCACAAAAAAATTTAAATATTAACTTAATTGTCGCATTGTGACAATACTGACACTCATCTGCTGAAATCTTTGCCCTCCTTCAATAGCGCACGAGGAGGGGTTATACGGACACGTATCCTGGAATCACATGGGTCTGGACCACCAATCACAATGTAGTCTTCTCATTGATAATAATGGTAATAATGGGGAGTTCAGTTCGTAATGGGAACTCGTACAAAGAGAACCCCCCCCACAAAACAAGAAACACATATTTAAAATGAAATGTAATTAAATGTTTTCGTAAAAAATATATTTTTTGCAAAAATGCTTTTAATTTAGTAATGGGGTTAATAAACTTACCTTAATGGACAGGGTTTTTGTAATATTAAAAATGAGTGATTATATTTTAAGAGTGTTACGCTGGCAAAAATAAGCTGTGCGCCTGCTTTTACCAGGCGTAAAGGTTTGAAGGACATTCGCTGGGCATGAGTTGGGCAAATAGCCCAAATCTTTGCCGTGCGGATGTCCATCGCCCAGGGATGCGTGGAAGAAATTTTGACAGATCGGAAAAGCCGGTTTTCGGCGTATGCACGCTGGGCCCCGAGAACCAGCTTTTGCGGGGGCTCCCCGGGTCCGTGCGCAATTCGTACAGACCCGGCGAAGCCGGAATTTTTGGCCCAACAATAATACAATGCCAGAGCACGCTTCGCCCAGGTGAAGTCCGAGGTCAGTTTCCGATGCTCTGGAAAACTGAAATCATCATCCAGATGTATTTGCAACCCATGAGCTCAGCAGAATTCTTCATTTGTCACAAAATCTGGGTCTATACATTTGATACTCAATCTATTGGCATCCATGTGCAATGTTGATTGCAGGAGTTCTTTGCAAAGGAAATGTATGCATGTTAAAGAAGCAATCAGCTCCTGGCGTCTCGGGATCACTTGTAAACCTTGCCTTCAGATTTGCTGTAATGGAGTGACATGTCGATTTTTTGCTTACACAGACACTATTTTTCTTCTCTGCGAGAACGTGGGGTGATAATTGGTAGCCTTTCTGTGTCGGAATAAATTGAGATCACAACCTATTTTTCCTTTTTTTTTTAAATATAGAAAATAATTTCAACCGCCTGGCTACAGGCTTTGCAGAAGGCGGTTTGTGGGTTCCACTCCCTGCCTGCTCGTTTCACCACTTTCAATCAGAGTCTGTCAAATGTGCCATTTCAAATCATCAGCCAACAGCCAGAGGTTATCCAACCCGTAGGGATGTGTCGTCGGGATTGGTCAGCCTCCTGCAGGAATAGAATGCTTACTAAGTTTGCTAGCGTGACGGATAATGAACACTTGGGAAAGGAGTTGTCAATGCCGGAGTGTTTTTTTTGGAGGGATGGGGTTGGGAAGTGTGCCGTTCGGAGTCCGGTGGGGGAAGGGGGAATGAGAGGCAGCTTCCACAGCTCCGACCATGACCACCAGTGGAACTGAATGGCTGTTACATGTTAACATTGGGGCTGAGAGGTTGTATTTACTAAACACACCGTGAACAACACGGAGATGTCAGTGTTTCGATGCCATTGTCTGCACCATTATCGATCTTAGTTGGAGGACATGTCCGGCACTTGAAGTGGAGGTAAATGTAAAATTAATCTGTGGAAATCATATTTCAGTGAGCGAGCGGTCAATCTATGGGGCAGGCTCAATAAGAGAGATGGTGGAAGCAGTTAGTGCAGATTCATTCAAGGGCAAATTAGATTTGGAGTAAATTGGAGACATGAATGGTGGTGAGTGTGACGAGCTTGGGAAGAACAGGGAACTTTGGCCTCTGGTTCCCAAAGTTCTCCACCACTGGGGGATTTCCTCACCTCATGTCTGGGTCTGTCGAACACTCATTGATGGAGACTGGTCACTGGGATCGGTCAACAACTCCATTATCGTTGGATCATGTGACTCCCAGGAATGGTAGAAGGCGAAGTAAATGGACCTTTACACAGCAAGCTCCCATAAACAGCAAAGTGATAATGACCAGATAATCTGTTTTTGTGATGTTGATTGAGGGATAAGTATTGGCCCCAGGACACCGGGGATAACTCCCTGCTCTTCTTCAAAATAGTGCCGTGGGATCTTTTACATCCACCCGAGCGCGCAAACGGGGCCTCGGTTTAAAGTCTCATCCAAAAGACGGCCCCTCCGACAGAGCGGCACTCCCTCAGCACTGCACTGGGAGTGTCAGCCTAGATTTATGTGCTCAAGTCTCTGGAGTGGGACTTGAACCCACAACCTTCTGACTCAGAAACAGAGACTGCCATCCTATGTTTGAGATACCCCCCATCCCCCATGCAGCGTCACATTTTCAATTAGTAAAAAATGCTGAGTTAGAATAATCGGTGAAAGGATTGGCCACAAAAGTGCCGATTAACTCTGCATTTTCATTGATCTTTATGAATTTTAGAAGTGACCACAACATTGCGATTGTCACCAGAAAGGGAATTCCAAGATGGTACAGTTTGTGACAGGATTGATCTCCAGGAGTGCTCCCTGGTCATCACTATCGAACACACAGTGGAACGGCCAGCGACATCTCTGTTCCTAACTAAGTGGACAGTTATTCCACGCTTGCTTGTAGCAATATTAAAATCTTTCACAAAAAAAAGTGAGCATTGACTCCATTGTGTCAGCCAATGAGTTGTGATGGAAAATATGGAGAGGCTGCTTCCCTGGAGTCTAGAACCAGGGGTCACAGTCTCAGGGTAAGGGGTCGGCCATTTAGGACTGAGATGAGGAGGAATTTCTTCACTCAGGGGGTGGTGAATCTTTGGAAGTCTCTGCCCCAGAGAGCCGTGGATGCCGAGTCTCTAAATATATTCAAGGCTGAGATCGATCGATTTTTAGACTCCAGGGGAATCAAGGGATATGGGATGGGGCGGCAAAGTGAAGTGCTAGCCGATGACCAGCCGTGATCTTATGGAATGGCGGAGCAGGCTCGAGGGGCCAGATAGCCTGCTCCTGCCTCTTATGTTCTTATGTAAATCTATTTTAAACATCCTTGACATGAAGAAGAACTTTATAATTGGAGAACTTTTAATGATGGCTATACCACATTAAAATGCAAGTTGACAACAGGGAATGTGGAGGCCACTTGAAGACTCCAGGACAGGTTAAGTTGGGTTCTTGTTTAATCTGTGTGTTATGGTTAAACAAAAGATCCCTGGGAGACAGTGCATCGGAGTGGTCTATGAACCCTACTCGAACACCTAATGAGAGAGGACAAAAGTCATATATGATTCCTACAGTTGGAGGCATGGCGGGATTTATAGCTGGACTTACAGCACACAATCTATTTAAAAACAGAGCCTCGAACTACAGCAAACAGGACTCCTGACCGAAACTACAGCAAAGTCTCCTGATCAAAGCAGGGCGATTCCTCCAGCAAAATGCAGGGAGTGGGAGTATAATTACATACAAATGCTGTGCGTAAAATCAATCCCAGGTGCTTCGAGCAGTGCAGTCTCCAGGCGTGATTGACGGGGGAATTACCCCATCACCTCCATTCTGGCCATTGTGGGGGGTCACTGTACGCAGTCAATTTTATACAGCGATAAACACAAGAACATAAGAAATTGGAGCAGGAGTCGGCCATTTTGCCTCTCGAGCCTGCTCCGCCATTCAATAAGATCATGGCTGATCTGATCATGGACTCAGTTCCACTTTCCTGCCCGCTCCCCATAACCCTTTACTCCCTTATCGCTCAAATATCAGTCTATCTCCACCTTAAATATATTCAATGACCCAGCCTCCACAGTTCTCTAGGGCAGAGAATTTCACAGATTTGACCCTCAAGAGTAGAAATTCCTCCTCATAGTTCTAAATGGGCGGATCCCTTATTCTGTAACTCTGCCCAAAGTTCTAGATTCCCCCTCAAGGGGGAAACATCCTCTCTGCATCTACCATCAAGCCCCCTCAGAATCTTATACATTTCAATAAGATCACCTCTCATTCTTCTAAACTCCAATGAGTATCAGCTCAACCTGTTCAACCTTTCTTCAGAAACTAATCCCTTCATCTCAAGAATCAACCTAGTGAATCCTCTCTGAACTGCCTCCAATGCAAGTACGTCCCTCCTTAAATACGGAGACCAAACCTGCATGCAATATTCCAGGTGTGGCCTCACCAATACCCTGTATAGCTGTAGCAGGACTTCACTGCTTTTATACTCCTTTCCCTTTGCAACAAAGGCCAACATTCCATTTGCTTTCCTGATCACTTGCTGTACCTGCATACTCACTAGCACATGATCCAATACAGAGCAGGAAATAGAGGAAAGTATCTTGCTGCCTCTAAACCAGGTTTGGAACTGATTACTCTATCCTTTTCTTCAAAGTTCTGTAAACCCAGCGCATCTCTCCAACGCTCCACTGCTCTCTAAATGGGGATAGCGGACTCCCACCTCAGATTGAAGAGAGAATGAATCGTTTTACTGCACTTGGCAGTTCTGGGTTATATTTCTGGAATGCGAGAGACCCACAGAAGGGCCCAGAAACAGATTCAATGTAAATCTGATCCCAGTTGCAAAAAATGCATGACATTTCCTCTTGAAAGAAGCTTTTAATTTGAAATCAGTTGCAATTTTAATATGCTACGCAGGATTGTTCTGTGTATACAGTTACAGTAGCCAAAACATGCAACTAAAGAAACCAATGAAAATGAGCTTATAATTTAAAAGTTACCAAGAATGCTAATACTTTCTTTAAAATAAGCGACTGTACAAGCAAGGAGCTGAGAGAAAATAAAAGGCTTACTTTGAAGCTCATTTGAAATGAAATATTGATGCCTCCGTATTCCCAGGTTTTGCTGAAACTGTTTATTAATTAATCCAAGATCTTGAATTTTCCTTTTTATAAAAGCTGCAGATGGATTTTTATCATCATTCACTCAGTGTTTCCGGATATCTGCATTCCTCGCAGAACTCGGAGGAGTCCGACATATCAGTGGTCTATGAAACACAAACCAGGCCCATCCATCAACCTGGTTTCAGGGCCGACACATTTCTGTAATGGGTTGAACACAGTTACTGAACAAAAAAAACTTTTCAAGGATACGCAATCAAGCGGAACACTCTCCCAAAACGTGTTTTACACAAAACTCAAGTCATTTGTTCTCACGGTCATGAAGGTCTGATTTTGGATGTAACATTTTCGGAGAGTTGGATGCAGCCCTAAGTAAATTTAACTTGCACCAAGATAGAAGAAGTAGTGACTTGTATTTCTATAGCCCCCTTCACGACCACCAGAAATCACAAAGTACTTTTGGAGTGTAGTCACTGTTATAATGTGGGAAACGTGGCAGCCCATTTGCGCACAGCAAGCTCCCACACACAGCAACATCTGTTTTTGTGATGTTGAATGAGGGAGTAAATATTGGCCCAGGACACCGAGGATAACTCCCCTGAACTTCTTCAAAATAGTGCCGTGGGATCTTTTATGTCCAGTCGAGAGAACAGACGGGGCGTCGGCTTAGCGCCTCGTCCAAAAGACAGTGTCCTACATAAGAAATAGGAGCAGGAGTAGGCCATACGGCCCCTCGAGCCTGCTCAGCCATTCAATAAGATCATGGCTGATCTGATCATGGACTCAGCTCCACCTCCCTGCCCGCTCCCCATAACCCCTTATCGTTTAAGAAACTGAATAAATTTGAGACAGAAATAGACAATGTCTCAGCTTCCACAGCTCTCTGAGGCAGCGAATTCCACAGATCCACAACCCTCAGAAGAAATTTCTCCTCATCTCTGTTTTAAATGGGCGGCCCCTTATTCTTAGGTCATGCCCTCTAGTTCTAGCCTCCGCCATCAGTGGAAACATCCTCTCTGTATCCACCTTATCAAGCCTCCTCATAATCTTATACGTTTCGATAAGATCACCTCTCATTCTTCTGAATTCCAATGAGTAGAGGCCCAACCTACTCAACCTTTCCACATAAGTCAACCCCCTCATCTCTGGAATCAACCGAGTGAACCTTCTCTGAACTGCCTCCAAAGCAAGTATATCCTTTCGTAAATACGGAAACCAAAACTGCACGCAGTATTCCAGGTGTGGCCTCACCAATACCTTATATAGCTGTAGCAAGACTTCCCTGCTTTTATACTCCATCCCCTTTGCAATAAACGGCAAGATTCCATTGGCCTTCCTGATCACTTGCTGTACCTGCATACTATCCTTTTGTGTTTCATGCACAAGTTCCCCCAGGTCCCGCTGTACTGTGGCACTTTGCAATCTTTCTCCATTTAAATAATAACTTGCTCTTTGATTTTTTTCTGCCAAAGTGCATGATCTCACACTTTCCAATATTATACTCCATCTGCCAAATTTTTGCCCACTCACTTAGTCTGTCTATGTCCTTTTGCAGATTGTGTGTGTCCTCCTCACTCAAATGATTTGATAATTCAACAATTTATTTTTTAAGAGCTAAATTCCCAACTGCTGTGTATTTTCATTCAAATTATTGTGTAATTCAAATGCTTTTAGCGCAGGAATAGACTAATCGTCTTCGATAGTGCAGCACTCCCTCAGCACTGCACTGGGAGTGTTCTGACCCAGAGGGGAGTGCGCTACCCACTGAGCCACAGCTGACACCAGTGAGAATTTGATCAATTTAGGAGGCAAGACACTGGTTCGAACAATTTTTGCACCACTCATTTAGGTATTTCCTCTCTCCAAGTTAAATTTGCGTCTTATTCCAGGAAGTTCTGCCACTCAATTGGTCACTTACGACCATCAGAAGCGGCTCCGGGCTTGTGGAACACCCTCCCCTGCAGATTAATGGAGGCAAAATATAGAGCACTGAAACTCTAACTGGCCAAGACAGAAGAAGAGAGAATTTGCATTTAAAATAAATTTATTCATTCATGGGATGTGGGCATTGCTGGCAAGTCCAGCATTTATTGTCCATCCCTAAAGAGGCATACAAAACATCAAATTCTTACAGGGGCTCAACAGGGTAGTTGCTGAGGGGATGTTTCCCCCGGGCTGGGGAGTCTAGAACCAGGGGTCGCAGTTTCAGGATAAGGGGTCGGCCATTTAGGACCGAGATGAAGGAATTTCTTACTTCAGAGGGTGGTGAGTCTTTGGAATTACCTGCCCCAGAGGGCTGTGGAAGCTGAGTCATTGAATATATTCAAGGTGGTGATCAATAGATTTTTGAACTATAGGAGAAGAAAAGGATTATAGGGATCAGGTGGGAAAGTGGAGTTGAGGTCGAAAATCAGCCATGATCTTAATGAATGACAGAGCGGGCTCAAGGGGCCAAATGGCCTACTCCGGCTTCTAATTTTTACGTTTTTATGTGTGACACAGAGTGCCCAGGGAGATCAGGCCAGTTGATAGTACTGAAAAATCCAAAAGGAAGAGGAAGAAACAAGATTGAAGCGTGCAAGTGTACATTACAACAATGACTACTCTTCAAAAAACTACTTCATTGGCTGTAAAGCAGTTTGGGACATCTGGTAGTTGTGAAAGGTGCAATATAAATGCAAGTACTTCTTTGTTTAAAAGGTAGGGTAGTGTAGTGTCGATGTTAGTAACCCAGAGAAACAGGAGTTAAAATCCTACCATGACAGTTTGTGAATTTGAATTCAGCTTTGATACTCCAAAGGCCGGGGAAACATAGAAAATAGGGGCAGGAGTAGGTCATTCAGCCCTTCGAGCCTGCACCACCATTCAATATGATCATGGCTGATCATTCACCTCAGTACTCCTTTCCTGCTTTCTCTCCATGCCCCTTGATCCCTTTAGCCGTAAGGGCCATATCTAACACCCTTTTGAATATATCAAACGAACTGGCCTCAACAACTTTCTGCAGTAGAGAATTCCACAGGTTAACCACTCTGAGTGAAGAAGTTTCTCCTCATCTCAGTCCTAAATGGCTTACCCCTTATTCTTAGACTGTGACGCCTGGTTCTGGAACTCGCCAGCAACGGGAACATTCTTCCTGCCTCTAATCTGTCCAATCCCGTCAGAATTTTATATGTTTCTATGAGATCCCCTCTCATTCTTCTAAACTCCAGTGGATACAAGCCCAGTTGATCCAGTCTCTCATATGTCAGTCCTGCCATCCCAGGAATCAGTCTGGTGAACCTTTGCTGCACTCCCTCAATAGCAAGAATATCCTTCCTCAGATTAGGAGACCAAAACTGTACACAATATTCAAGTGTGGCCTCACCAAGGCCCTGTACAACTGCAGTAAGACCTCCCTGCTCCTATACTCAAATCCTCTATCTATGAAGGCCAACATACCATTTGCCTTCTTCACCACCTGCTGTACCTGCATGCCAAACTTCAATGACTGATGTACCATGACACCCAAGTCTCGTTGCACCTCCCATTTTCCTAATCTGTCACCATTCAGATAATATTCTGTCTTCCTGTTTTTGCCACCAAAAAGGATAACCTCACATTTATCCACATTATACTGCATCTGCCATGCATTTGCCCACTCACCCAACCTGTCCAAGTCACCCTGCAGTCTCTTAGCATCCTCCTCACAGCTCACACTGCCACCCAGCTTAGTGTCATCTGCAAACTTGGAGATATTACTCTCAATTCCTTCATCTAAATCATTGATGTATATTGTAAATAGCTGGGGTCCCAGCACTGAACCCTGCAGCACCCCAGTAGTCACTGCCTGCCATTCTGAAAAGGACCCGTTTATTCCGACACTCTGCTTTCTGTCTGCCAACCAGTTCTCTATCCACGAGAGCTATGCCTCAACTAATGAGCTGCCCAAAATATGAACGTTTATATATCTAAGGCAAGAACGACAGATGAGGCCAAAATGCAACACGGACCTTAGAGGTCGGAATGCAATGGCAGAGGTTAATTTGGCGCAGAATCTTCAATGAAAGCAGAACTGTGGCCGAGAGAAACATCAGTACAAAGTGGTACACAGCACAGTCAGGACCGATATCAGCAAGTGCTTCACGTGAAGAGTAATCAATACCTGGAATAAATAGCCTTCTGGGTTAATGCAAGGAAAGACACATGTCTGCAATCATTTACAGTGATTGGGGGAAGGATAGCAGGTTCCTGTGCAACTGGGAGCTAAATAGTCTCCCTCCTCCCGTGTGGAATGTATACAAAGGCCAGGGGAAATCCAGGGAGAGGATCATCGCAGGTCACCTTCCAACACAACCGGGTGCATCTGGACTTTGCGAGACGGAGCAAAATGGGCGATAGCGAGACGGCAGCCAGATTTACATCACTCAACTTCGCAGTAGGTCGTTTCGTATTATTTTCACAACGCCACGATCTGCCCGAGAACAGGTTCTTCTCCCTCTCCAACAAGGGGAGAGAGGAATTCCACCCCCACCACCCAAAACGGAAATTGGTGAAGGAAAAGTTTGCTCAAAAACAGAGTCTCAGTTGGTGCCAGACGGGTCATGTCAGACGTTGCTGAACTCGGACCCAGTTGTTGTTCACGAGTTATTAACTCTAAGCCCACGAACACATCCTCCATCCACGCAGTGTTAACTTGCTCAAAGTAATGTAAAGGATTTGACATCAAGTTAATTTTAAATGCGAGGTCGATAGGTTTCTGTTAGCCCCATATCCCGTAATGTCTATGGCTAAGGCGGGTTCTGTTAGCCAGAGATATTATGGGATATGGGGCAAAGGCGGCTTTTATGGAGTTAAGCTACAGATCGACCACTGAATGGCGGAACAGGCTCAAGGGGCTGAATGGCCTCCTCCTGTTCCTATGTAACCAAGAATAAAATGAAGAAAGTATTACAGGTGGTTACCTTAAGAGGTTGGGATGGATTAATGACAAGAGCAAGCAGATGCAAAAGCAAAATACTGCGGATGCTGGAAGCTGGAATAAAACAGCAAATGCTGGAAATCTCAGCGGGTAGGCAGAACCTGTGGAGAGAAAGCAGAGTTAATGTTTCGGGTCGATGACCCTTCGTCCGAACACTCTCCAGTTCTGCAGACGAATGGTCACCGACTTTATCCATTTTGGGGGCAAAAACACGAAGGCAGATTATTATCTGAATGGCAGATTTGGAAAAGGGGAGGTGCAACGAGACCTGGGTGTCATGGTACATCAGTCATTGAAAGTTGGCATACAGGTACAGCAGGCGGTGAAGGCGGCAAATGGCTAGCGGTTTTGAGTATAGGAACAGGGAGTTCTTACTGCAGTTGTACAGGGCCTTAGTGAGGCCTCACCTGGAATATTGTGTTCAGTTTTGGTCTGCTAATCTGAGGAAGGACGTTCTTGCTATTGAAGGAGTGCAGTGAAGGTTCACCAGACTGATTCCCGGGACGTCAGGACTGACATGAGGAGAGACTGGATCAACTGGGCCTTTATTCGCTGGAGTTTAGAAGGATGAGAGGGGATCTCATAGAAACACATAACATTCTGACAGGACTGGACAGGTTAGATGCAGGAAGAATGTTCCAAATGTTGGGGACGTCCAGAACCAGGGATCACAATCTCAGGATAAGGGGTAAGCCATTTAGGACTGAGATGAGGAGAAACTTCTTCACTCAGAGTTGTTAACCTGTGGAATTCCCTACCGCAGAGAGTTGTTGATGCCAGTTCATTGGATATATTCAAGAGGGAGTTAGATATGGCCCTTACGGCTAAAGGGATCAAGGGGTATGGAGAGAAAGCAGTAAAGGGGTACTGAGGGAATGATCAGCCATGATCTTATTGAATGGTGGTGCAGGCTTGAAGGGCCGAATGGCCTACTCCTGCACCTATTTTCTATGTTTCTATGAAACGTTAACTCTGCTTCCTCGCCGCAGATGCAACATAGGTTGCAGCATGGCCCTTTCAAATCTCATGCTGACAAATTCTTGCAAATACTCTGCACTTCTGACATACAAGCACTACAGTTCAGTAGCAACAGCATCCCTTTAAAAAGGTAGATTTGCTACAGCAACAGAAAATAATTCTACTCTTCAGGTGTAATGCAAATGAATCGACATCCAGTATATTGGAAACAGCGCAATGTGGGGCGATGTACATCTGCACACATGACACCTTCGGTCACAGGTAGGCTAAGGTACCAAACAGAACTGATTATAATGCAGCTTAGGCCTCTGACTGTCATCTCTTTGTCTGCTGCATTCTTGTATAAGTCCAATTAATTTATGACCAACTTTGGCAATTACCATTGAGACATTCAAAAGGCGGCAATTTGAACCTAACCCAGTGTAATGTATTTTCTTCATGGGTTCTTTGTTTAAGAATTCACAGCAACACATTGCTATTGAGAACTAGTTGGTTTATTAACAAAGGTTTAACAATCACACTACACATTACCAATTCATCCACCAGGTTCACAACTGCATACCTCATCGTGGATGACCTAGACCCAACTGGCTGGGGTTTTATTGAATCTTGTGAACATCACGTGACTGGCTAAGCCACTCACATTGCAACAGCTCCACAACACCTGTGAGCATACTCACAGGTGCATACACTACACAACCGGTCAGGAAATGGAGATCGAGTGGAATACCCTGCCCAGTATTTCTCTCCATTGATTGGAGGGGCTGGGGTTGTTTTCTTTGGAAGAGAGGAGGCTGAAGGGAGACCTTATTGAGGTGTATAAAATTATGAGGGGCCTAGAGTGGATAGGAAGGATCTATTTCCCTTAGCAGAGGAGACAACAACCAGGGGGGATAAATTTAAAATAATTGGTGGGAGGTTTAGAGGGGATTTGAGGGGAAATTTCTCCTCCCAGAGAGTGGTGGGGGTCTGGAACTCACTGCCTGAAAGGCTGGTAGAGGCAGAAACCCTCATCACATTTAAAAAGTACTTGGATGTGCACCTGAAGTGCTGTAACCTGCAGGGCTACGGACCAAAAGCTGGAAAGTGGGATTAGGCTGGGTAGCTCTTTGTCGGCCGGCACGAACACAATGGGCCAAAATGGCCTCCTTCCGTGCTGTAAATTTCTATGGGCTGGAATTTGACCAAAAAACACTGCCACTGGTTTGCCGCCCAAAAAAGTACTATGGCTCCTGCTATTAAGAACAGCAGAAAATTAATTTTAAAAAAGGGGGAAAAAAAAAATCTGCCGGGTAGGAAAAAAAATTCAGCAGCAAAAATCGGCGTTGTACGACGAAAGCGGAAAACGCGATCCTTGTCAACTTTAGTCCAAGGCTGCGAGTTGGACCTAGGGAGGGGGTAAAAACACAAATTATTTTTACCAAAAATTTAAAAATAACATTTTTTGAAAAATTAAAATTAAATTAAAAAAAAATAAAAATCGCAAAACATTCACAGGACCCTTTTCTACTGGATCGCTACGAAAGAATTTAAAACAAACCTTTAAACTTACCTTTTTGTGCTGGGTTTCACACCTGCCGCCGTTCCAGGGTCTGCCCTGACTGCTGGTGCTTTTTCTCACCCTCTCCATGTACGGGTCACCGCTGTGACCAAACTTGGGCGAAAGCTTTTTTTTTTTGAGTGTTGCATGCTGGCCGTTCGCTCCCCAGCGGTATTCCAAAACCGCCGGCGGAACACTTTCCATGATTTTTCCTACCGGGTGGTTTTCCACCCAAAACGAGGAAACACGCAACGGAAGACCGATGAAATCCCAGCCCGGTGATTCTATGATTTCACCGACCTCAATGGAGTTTTAAATCGGGTGGGCTGCAAAACAATGTTCCCTCATTTTTTTTGAATTTATGGTCGCGCGACCCCTTTAAGAGGGCTGCTCGGGCCAATCAAAATTCAGCATATGCGTGGATTTTTTCCCCCTTTAAAAGCCGGTGAGCCAGCAGTGCTGGACCTCCAGAGCGTTGTGTGGCTTCACAGCCAAAAGGGAACATTGGTGTCATCATCATAGGCAGGCCCTCGGAGACGAGGAAGACTTGCTTCCACACTCAAAGTGTTCAGGTGGCTGAACAGTCCAATACAGGAATTAAAATCTCTGTCACAGGTGGGGCAGACAGTGGTTGAAGGTAAGGGTGGGTGGGGAGTCTGGTTTGCTGCACGCTCCTTCCGCTGTCTGTACTTGGTTTCTGGTTGCTCTCGGCGACGAGACTCGAGGTGCTCAGCGCCCTCCCGGATGCTTTTCCTTTACTTATGGCGGTCTTGGGCCAGGGACTCCCAGGTGTCGGTGGGGATGTTGCTCTTTTATTGAGGAGGCTTTGAGGGTGTTCTTGTAACGTTTCCTCTGCCCACCTGGGGCTTGCTTGCCGTGTAGGAGTTCCAAGTGGAGCGCTTGCTTTGGGAGCCTTGTATCAGACATGCGAACAATGTGGCCCGCCCAACGGAGCTGGTCGAGTGTGGTCAGTGCTTCCATGACACACCAACGTTAGCGTTCTTGATCAGGCCAACATCCCCAGCATCCAAACACTGACCACACGCGACATTGGTGCAAGACTAGAGTGGCATCCGGTCCCGTCAAGTTTCCCCGACCGACGGGCTGGTGAAAATTGCTGTCTTTTTGCAGTACATTGAGCTATATAAAGGCAGCAGATACTTTTTTTTAAATAAATCTTGCTGAATATATATGGATTGCATTACTTTGTGAATCTTTAAGAAAGTGCTTCAAGGCATTTACTGAAGGGAGGTCGAGCTCACAGAATTGAAAAAAAAAATTTACAACTCTGGTTACTTTGCAGCCTGATTAATGATTTCACAAGCAATGACCTTTTGGGGTTCACTCAGGCACTCAAACATATTCTGGGAAAAGTAGGGCATTTTTCCAGCAGTTGTGGATAAAACTACTCAGAATTGGCATCAATAACTGAACTGAACTCCTTATCAGAGGCGTCTGTGTGAATCTCAGACATCCCACTCCAAAAAGCCCACCTTGGTATTGGGAATATGCAAGCTCACTCCTTCAGTTGCACGGTTTTCTAATGATATCCTGCCTGAACCATTTGTAACAAGGGAATAGTCAAATCTGGTCAAACATTACATTGATAGGACGCATATTTCAAACATTTTCTGGGACTGGTTGTAATTCCCTTATCCAGGGCTAGGCTATTTAAATATGACATTTGGATTCACATGAAAAAAAATGCTTGGAGGGCCTATATTTCAATCCAGTCTCACGTCCCCTAGTCCTACCAGATGTTCTTCAGCAGACCTTGAAGAGACAAAAGATATCATTGAGATATATTAGAGAAGTGTGTCACTGCAGTCCTCACAGAATGCACTCCATCAATCTTTAAAAAAAAGTTCCTGGGGCATTTGTCAAACCAAAAAGCATGACTATAAATTGGTCGCAAACCCAACTACAAGTCATAAATGCAGTGGTAGCAAAATCAGCTCGGTCGAATGCTACCTGCGAAATAACCTGCAGCAATGGTAAATGTCAGAAATAAGGAGCAGGCATGAAAGGCTGATGAAGACATTTGGAATTCATGATAATGGGTTTCAGGAACGGTATGTCGACTGGTTCAAATTCACATTCAACACAAAACGGCACACTGCTTCCTATTCTTTACTGCATTGGTTGGGGGATGCGCATTGGAAGTTCAATTACATCTACCTGTATCGGGTCAACTGATGTATTGGACTGGGCTTAGTCTATTGTCAAAGTGTTCCCCCACCCCTCCCATCGCCTCACACACGAGACTGAACCTAATCAATCATCGCTCCTCCTCTCATCCCGGAGCTGAAATGTCAGAATATCCCTCCCCAAACAAAAATACTTCGGCAGTTATTTTTGGAGAGAGAGAGAGACTTCAGGATTGCTAGAATTCTCACGGTCAAGTCCTCTCAGACGTGTGGGTTACAGACATCGATTTCCACCCACGGGTCTTTATATATTGCACCACGGAACGACAGAGTGTTCAAAGGCTCGACACTCATCTAAAAAGTCCTTCATAAAAAAAAAAAGTGCCAACTTGTTGTTAGTGCCTCTTCAAAAACGTTAAACCGAGGCCCTGTCTGCTCTCAGGTGGACATAAAAGATCCCACGGCGCTAGCAGGGGAGTTACCCCCGGTGTACTGGCCAATATTTAGCCCTCAATCAACATCATTGAAACAAATTATCTGGTCATTATCACATTGATGTTTTTAGGAGCTTGCTGTGCACAAATTGTCTGCTGCGTTTTCTAAATTACAACAGTGACTACATCTCAAAAAGTACTTGATTGGTGTTATAGAAATGCAAGTCTTCCTTTCTTCTTTCTTAACAGCAGAGACAAGCGGCTGCAATACAGGGGTCATTATCTTACCATGTAATTTGGTAGAATATGAGGTTTAGGACACAGAAGGAGGACATTCAACCCATTGAGTCTGTGCTGACTGAAAAAGAGCTATCCAGCCTAATCCCTCATTAGGATCAGGACCACGGCTTGCATTGTCATCGTGGGGCAGGCAGAGAATGATGGCAAACTATTGGGGGCAGCCAAAACAGAGGAAGACGCTCCATCCTCTCTCACAGTTGACAGTGTCAAAGGCCTTTGTGAGGTTAAAGGCAGCCATGTACAAGGGTTGATACTGTTCCCTGCATTTCTCTTGTAGTCGTCGCGCGGTGAAGATCATGTCCATTCCCCCTTAGTGGACAGAATCTGCGTTGCGACTCTGGGAGGAGCTCTTCAGCCACAGGGAGAAGACAATCGAGGAGGATTCTTGCAATGTCTTTCCCAGTGGCCGACAGCTCTGTTGGGTGGGTCACATCGTCCGCATGTCCAAGACGAGACTCCCTAAACAAGCGCTCTACTCAGAGCTCCGACGCAGCAAGCGAGCCCCAGGTGGGCAGAGGAAACATTTCAAGGACACCCTCAAAGCCTCCTTGATAAATTGCAACATCCCCACCGACACTGAGCACCGAGAGTCTTGTCACCGAGAGTAACCAGAAACCAAGCGCAGACAGTGGAAGGAGCATGCGGCAAACCAGTCCCACCCACCCTTTCCTTCAACCACTGTCTGTCCCACCTTTGACAGAGACTGTAATTCCTGTATTGGACTGTACAGTCACCTGAGAACTCAGAGTGGAAGCAAGTCTTCCTCGAATTTGAGGGACTGCCTATGATGACGATGACGACATTCCAGCTCTCGGTCTGTAGCCCTGCAAGTTACAACACTTCAAGCGCATATTCAAGTACTTTTTAAAATGTGATGCGGGTTTCTGCCTCGACTACCCTTTCAGGCAGTGAGTTCCAGACTCCCACCAAATACCATAGTTTTGTACTAACTTAGGAAGACACCACTTCTGGCCAAACCCAAATGGTGCAGAAAGAGCCAACATTTCCCAATTTATTTTTCAGGATATGTACACGAATCTGGCAATCATTATTCTGAACAGACCTATGTGGTGGAACATTTGCGAAAAGCCAGTGAGACGGGGTTAGTGTATATTAAAAAAAAAACTACCAGAACAATTTAAGAATGTGACCAGCGTCTAAAGGCAACACACATCTTGCATCCAACCCCCACAGCACTTCGATGCCCGGAGATTTCTTTAATCAGAATTAACACGGCATACCAGAAGCTCATTACCATATAGAGATTTAAGCCCATAATCTGGGTCGTCACCTCGGAGGGAATGCTGCACTGCCGGAGGTGCCGTCTTTCAGATGAGATGTTAAACCGAGGCCCCCGTTGACTCTCAGGTGGATGTAAAATATCCCGCAGTACTATTTCAAAGAGCATGGGAGTTCTCCCCAGTGTCCTAGGGCCAATATTTATCCCTCAAACATCACTAAAACAGATTATCTGGTTATTATCATACAACAGTGACTACACTTCAAAATACTTCATTGTCTGTAAAGCACTTTGAGACTTCCAGTTGTCGTGAAGGGCGCTATATAAATGCAAGTCTTTCTTTCTTTGCTGTTTGTGAGAACTTGCTGTGCAGAAAGTGGCCGACGTGCTTCCTACATTACATAAGAATTAGGAGCAGGAGTCAGCCATTGGGTCCCTTGAGCTTGCTTCGCCATTCAATAAGATCATGGCTGATCTGACCATTGCCCTCTTTCCTGCTTGTTCCCCACAACCCTTGACTCCCCTCAACAGTGACTTCAAAAGTACATCATTGGCTGTAAAGCACTTTGGGACGTCTGACACCATGAAAGGTATTAGATATGTGGACTTGTATTTACTCCATACAGCCACCAGAGGGCTTATCTTCTGGGGTTTTAAGGGATCCCATAATCCCTTGGGAGCACAGGTATTTAAGGAGGCTTCACAGGTTGGAGAGGCACTCTGGAGACCTGCAATAAAAGACGAAGGTCACACTTGACTTTGAGCTCACAGTGTTTAGTCTGACTCTTTCTCCATACACAACAAAAGGGACAATATCTTTACTTTATCATTTCTACATGTTTCAATTTGCAGCACAAATGAAAGAGGTTTGCATCATGTCTTCAGACACAACAGGATTTATAAAGGCAGCCGCATTTTGACCAAATTGCTTTCCGATCCCTCTCTGGAACTAATTTCTTCAAACAAACAGACTTTGAACACAGGGCACCAGAAGACGTGACCTGATTACGTGTTTTTTTCCCACTTGTGGGCCTCCTCGAGATAAGCCCCCGTCAACACCCAAAAATAACTAAAGTCATAACCAAGTACGAAGCCTCGGGTACTAACATTGACAATGTGATAAGGCACAGGCTGCTTAATTGGAAAGTAAACTCGAGCAATCCTTCATGAATCAAATACTGATCCTTTATAAAATTATCACGGGCTGTCTAATCTGATCATTGGACAAGACACAAAGCTTACCCAAACTCAAGTAATTGGTTACAAACAAGATACATTCATCAGCGAGATTCGAATCACATTACTTCATTATTCTTAAAAGACGTGGGATGTATGAAAATACACAGGTATGACATTGCAATACTTTTTCTAACTCAGATCTTGCCTTCAGCTGCCTGGGCCCCAAGCTCTGGAACTCCCTCCCTAAACTTCTCTACCTCTCTCTCTTCCTTTAAGACGCTCCTTAAAACCTTCCTCTTTGACCCAGCTTTTGTCACCTGTTCGAACATTGTCATGTGGCTCGGTGTCCAAAATTGTTTGATATCGCTCCTGTGAAAAGTCTTGGGATGTTTTAATATGTTAAGGGCGCTGTATGAATGCAAGTTTTGTTTGTTGTAGTAAAGACTGAACTTTAATGACACTACTCACATTTAAGAAGCTGTGGTTGCATTTAAATACCTTTTAGACATTTCTGGCACAATGACCTTAAACAAAGGCTAGCCTAAAGAGTATAGTTCCATCTCCATCACCCAATTCATGACCTTGAGTTTTGAGGAGAAGAAACCAACATTTTTCACAACAACAACTTGATTTATATAGTGCCTGCTTCCCTTGGCAGAGGGGTCAACAACCAGGGGGCATAGATTTAAAGTAATTAGGGGGAGGTTTAGAGGAGATATGAGGAGAACTTTCTTCACCCAGAGGGTGGTGGGGGTCTGAAAGGGTGGTAGAGGCAGAAACCCTCATCGCATTTAAAAAGTACTTGGATGTGCACTAGAAGTGCCGTAACCTACAGGGCGACAGATCTAGAGCTGGGAAGTGGGACTAGGCTGAATAGCTCTTGGTCGGCCGGCACGGACATGATGGGCCGAATGGCCTCCTTCTGTGCCATAAATTTCTATGATTAACGTAGTGAAACGTCCCGAGGGGCCTCACAGGAGCATTATGCGATAAAAATTTGACACCGAGCCGCAGAAGTAGAAATTAGCGCAGGCGACCAAAAGCTTGGTCAAAATAGGTAGGTTTTAAGGAGTGTCTTGAAGGAGGAAAGGGAGTCGGAGAGGTTTAGGGAGGGAGTTCCAGAGCTTGGGGCCCAGGCAACAGAAGGCACGGCCACCAATGGTTGAGCGATTATAAATCAGGGATGCTCAAGAGGGCAGAATTAGAGGAGCGCAGACATCTCGGGGTGAGGGGGCAGTTGTGGGGCTGGAGGAGATTAGAGAGATAGGGAGGGGCGAGGGCCATGGAGGGATTTGAAAATAAGGATGAGAATTTTGAACTCGAAGTATTGCTTAACCGGGAGCCAATGTAGGTCAGTGAGCACAGGGATGATGGGTGAATGGAACTTGGTGCGAGTTAGGACACAGGCAGCCGAGTTTTGGATCACCTCTAGTTTACGTAGGGTAGAATGTGGGAGGCCAGCTAGGAGTGCGTTGGAATAGTTAAGTCTAGAGGTAACAAAGACACGCTGGTGGTATGACACAATCTCCTTTTCAAAATTCTCATCCTTATTTTCAGGGACTGGAGCACATAAATCTAGGCTGACACTCCCAGTGCAGTGTTGACGGAGCGCTGCACTGTCACAGGTGCCGTGTTTTGGATGGCGCATTAAACTGAAGCCCCGTCTGCTCTCTCAGGTGGATCCTATTTCGAAGAAGAGCAGGGGAGTTCTCCCTGGTATCCTGGGGTCAATATTTATCCCTCAATAAACATCACCAAAACAGATTATTTGGGTCATTATCACATTGCTGTTTGTGGGAGCTTGCTGTGTGCAAATTGGCTGTCGTGTTCCCAACATTACAACAGTGACTAATCGTCAAGAAGTACTTCATTGGCTGTAAAGCGCTTTGGGACATCCGGTGGTCAGAAAAGGCGCTATATAAATGCAAGCCTTTATTTTTTTCTATTCGCTCACGCGTTTCAGTTACACACTTTATTTTACAGCAGAGAGGCACCTTACTTGTGGATTGGCTGGGTAACATCGTCAACATGGTAAAGGCTGACCCCAGAATGGAAGTGTTATCACCTCCAGTTGCTGCACTAATCTGCCCAGTTACAGCCAGTGCCATCCATTGAGAAAACAGGGGGAGGGTCAAGAGATTTAAAGGAACAGTGCACACTGTAACAAGAACTTGTATTTATATAGCATCCTTAAGGGAGTTAAACGTCCCACAGGAGCAATTATCAAACTAAATTTGACACCGAGCCACACAAGGCGATATTAGTACAGGTGATCAAAAGCTTGGTCAAAGAGATAGGTTATAAGGAGCATCAACCTGCAATAGCCTGTGAGCTTGGCTGTTTTAAGTTCTCCAGAGTTAATCTATTGAGAGATAAGTGCTCAGTTCTTGCATCCTGCCGGGCACTCACGAGCTAGACCTATTGCATTTAGTGTGGAAGTTGGGTTATTGGTCCAACACCACAATGACTCGGTCACCCGACCCAAACTAGGCAAGTGCCTGCAGCTGTCCTCATACCAGAGCCCTCAAGAAACTTGCAGGAGCAATCAGGGTCTGCCTTTTCTTAATTAAGCAATAAGGATGCACTGAGTCAAACCAAAAAACCTAACAAAAGTGCCCCCTTTTTACAGGGGCACAACTACCATCAACTTGTATTTATATAGCGCCTTTAACGTAGTAAAACATCTCAAGGTGCTTCACAGAAGCGTCATCAAATAAAATTTGACACCGAGCTAGAAGATATTAGGTGACCAAAAGCTTGCTCAAAGAGGTAGGTTTTAAAGAGCATCTTGAAGGAGTCAGAAGGTTGTGGGTTCAAGTCCCACTCCAGGGACTTGAGCACATAAATCCAGGCTGACACTCCCAGTGCAGTGCTGAGGGAGTGCCACATTGTCGGAGGTGCCGTCTTTCGGATGAGACGTTAAACCGAGGCCCCGTCTGCTCTCTCGGGTGGATTTAACAGGTCCCACGCCACTATTTCGAAGAAGAACAGGGGAGTTATCACTGGTGCCCTGGCCAATATTTATCCCTCAATCAACATCACAAAAAAACAGATTATCTGGTCATTATCACATTGCTGTGTGTGGGAGCTTGCTGTGCGCAAATTGGCTGCCGCGTTTCCCACATTGCAACAGTGACTACACTCCAAAAGTACTTCATTGGCTGTAAAGCGCTTTGTGACGTCCGGTGGTTGTGAAAGGTGCTATCCATAGCTCATTACAAATATTTTCCTAACGCACCAATAATGACAGTAATTCTGAAAGGTAAAGGTACCAATCGGATTCATGGGTGGGGAGCCCAAACATGGGGGAGGGGGGGGGAAGCATGCTTACTCCTTCTGGCCCACAGGGTGTGTTAAGGGAGCCACTTACCTTGGGGAGTAGGTGGCTGCCGTCTCGGTTCTCCCTTGGTACGCTCATGATAAAGGATGAAACTGAGTACTGTGTACAATGAGCAAGTGTGACCTTAGCTCCTTTAATAAGACTCCAGAGTGCAGGTACCTCGTGTGTGGCCTGCTTATATAGCGTGCTCCCAAGGGATGCTGGGTGTCATGTATTCAACCAGCATTGTAACCCATGTATAAACTGACCTAAGTTGTACACTGTGAGAACACTGACCACTAGGTGGGAGACACTCCTAACCTGGACCTTCAGGTATAAAAGGGGAAGCTCCACCCACCTTCATCACTTGAGTGCTAAGGAATAAAGGACAGGTCACAGACTGACCTTCTCTCAAGCATGGGCCTCGTGTGCATTTATACTGTGTAGTAAGGACGTATCAATGGCGACAAGAAACTGGGATTTAAACCATGCAAGCATGGCCACTAGCAGAACAGACGAGAGGTACTATGTTAAGGAATGGTTGGGACAGAGATTCAACATTGTTAAAGCAGCACACAGTTCTCCAGGCAGACAAGGGCAGTCAGGCATGCCCCAACATGTAGTCGAACCCAGAGGGGGAGTTCGACAGAGACAATGGCAAGCTGAACAGTGATTCACGCCATTGCAAAGGACAATGCGTCCAGTAATGGGGCCATCAACACCTGTTAATGGTGCACTCAAGGACAATAACAGGGGCAGTCAGGGAACTCATGCTGGAGGCGTGGAGGCACACACTCAGCCAGAGTTTGTAGAGATGAGCAAAATACCTGCAGAAATTGCAGAAATGGACACTGGGGGAAATCGCTGGAAGCTGAAGTTCAGCGAGTTCGTGTGGAGCACGTATACAGTTCATACACCAGGACGCCACCGATAATGATGAAAGTGCTCCTTAATGGCATCCCAGTATCAATGGAGCTAGACACGGGTGCCAGCCAGTCCCTGATGGGTATCAAACAGTTCGAAAAGTTGTGGGCATCCAAGGCCAGGAGGCCAAAATTATCGCCGATTGATGCACAGCTACGGACTTACACAAAGCAGATCATTCCGGTGCTAGGCAGCGCCATGGTAGTCGTGACCCACAAAGATTCGGAGAACAGGTTGCCACTCTGGATTGTCCCAGGGGACGGTCCCGCACTACTGGGGAGGAGTTGGCTTGCTGTCATGAACTGGAAATGGAGCGATGTCAATGCAATTTCCTCTGTGGAGCGAGTATCATGCTCACAGATCCTGGACAAATTTGACTCATTATTTCAACCCGGCATTGGCACTTTCATGGGGGTCAAGGTAGTAATTCACATAAACCCGGACGCCAGACCAGTGCACCACAAGGCCAGAGCGGTGCCGTACGTGATGCGGGAAAAGATAGAAGGCGAATTGAACCGCCTGCTGAGGGAAGGCATCATCTCATCTCGCCAGTCGAATTCAGTGATTGTGCCGGTGCTCAAGGCGGATGGGTCGGTCAGGATATGTGGCGATTACAAGACAACCATCAATCGGGTGTCACTCCAAGATCAGTACCCGCTACTGAGAGCGGAGGACCTCTTTGCGACGCTATCTGGTGGCAAACTTTTTTCAAAATTGGACCTGACCTCAGCTTACATGACCCAGGAGCTGGCGAGTGAGTCGAAGAAGCTGACCACCATCACAACACACAAGGGGTTGTTTGAGTACAACAGATGTCGGTTCGGGATTCGCTCGGCCGCCGCAATCTTCCAACGAAATATGGAAAGCCTCCTCAAGTCAATTCCAGGGACAGTGGTTTTTCAGGACGACATCCTCATTACAGGTTACGATACTGAAGAACACCTCCATAACCTGGAGGAGGTGCTACGCAGACTGGACCGGGTAGGTCTGCGACTGAAAAAGGCGAAGTGCGTCTTCCTAGCTCCAGAGGTAGAATTCCTGGGGATGAGGGTAGCAGCAGACGGGATCAGCCCTACTGCGTCCAAGACGGAAGCGATCCAGAGAGCACCCAGACCCCGTAACACGACGGAGCTGCGTTCGTTCCTGGGGCTCCTGAACTATTTTGGTAACTTTCTTCCCAAATTGAGCACGCTGCTAGAGCCGCTACACGTGCTCCTACGCAAAGGTCGCGAATGGGTCTGGGTGCTGACAGCCAGGAAAGGGCTTTTAATAGAGCACGCAATTTGTTATGTTCCAACAATCTGTTAACGCTATATGACCCATGTAAGAAACTTGTGTTAACGTGCGATGCGTCGTCCTATGGTGTCGGGTGTGTGTTGCAGCATGTCAATGCCAAGGGTCAGTTACAGCCGGTAGCTTATGCCTCCAGAACTCTGTCCCAGGCAGAAAGGGGCTACGGGATGGTAGAAAAGGAGGCGCTCGCATGTGTATTTGCGGTAAAGAAAATGCACCAGTACCTGTTTGGCAGGAAATTTGTGCTGGAGACAGATCACAAACCCCTAACGTCCCTTTTGGCCGACAACAAGGCCATAAATGCAAACGCATCAGCCCGCATACAGAGGTGGGCACTCACGTTAGCCGCCTATGACTACACAATTCGGCACAGACCGGGCACCGAAAACTGCACCGATGCACTCAGCAGGCTCCCACTAGCCACCACTGAGGGGGCTACCGAGCATGCTGCTGAGATGGTCATGGCTGTTGAAGCTTTCGGAAGCAAAGGCTCACCCGTGACAGCCCGTCAGATTAAAGTCTGGACAAATAGAGACCCGCTATTGTCTCTAGTCAAAAAATGTGTCCTGAATGGGGACTGGGCAGCCACGTACAGGGCATGTCCTGAGAAATTTAAACCATTTCACAGGCGCAGGGATGAACTCTCGATTCAGGCCGATTGCCTACTGTGGGGAAACCGCGTAGTCATGCCCCAGATGGGCAGAGAGGTGTTCATCAGAGAACTCCACAATGGGCACCCGGGCATTGTCACGATGAAGGCAATTGCCAGGTCACACGTTTGGTGGCCAGGGATAGACGCAGATCTGGAACTTTGTGTTCGCAGGTGCAACACGTGTGCTCAGCTGGGCAATGCGCCAGGGAAGCCCCCCTTAGCCCCTGGCCATGGCCCGCCAAGCCTTGGTCACGCATCCATGTGGACTACGCAGGTCCTTTCATGGGGAAAATGTTTTTGGTTGTAGTAGACGCCTACTCCAAATGGATCGAGTGTGACATTTTAAATTCAAGTACATCCTCTGCCACGGTAGAAAGTCTACGGGCAATGTTTGCCACCCACGGTCTACCGGACATCTTGGTCAGCAACAATGGCCCGTGCTTCACAAGCACTGAATTCCAGGACTTCATGGCAGGCAATGGAATTAACCATGTTAGAACGGCACCGTTCAAGCCGGCCTCAAACGGCCAGGCAGAACGAGCAGTGCAGATAATCAAACAGGGGATGCTCAGAATCCAAGGGGGTTCCCTACAAACCCGCTTATCACGCCTCCTGTTGGCCTATAGATCCCGACCACACTCGCTCACAGGGGTTCCACCCGCAGAGCTGCTAATGAAAAGGACGCTCAAAACCCGATTATCCCTTATACACCCCACCATGAAAGAAATTGTCGCGAGCAGGCACCAGTCACAATATGACTACCATGACAGGAATGCGAGGGCACGATGTATTGATGTAAATGATCCTGTTTATGTCCTCAACTATGCAGCAGGGCCCAAATGGCTCGCAGGCACTGTGGTTGCCAAAGAGGGAAATAGGATTCTGGTAGTTAAACTTACCAATGGACAAATCTGCCACAAACATGTGGATCAAACAAAAAGGAGGTTCAGCAACCCCATAGATGAAGCAGAGGAAGAACACGATATAGAGTTCACTCCACCACAGGTGACCGAACACCGGAACCAAAGGGAGGAGAGCCCAGTCATTGTGGGCAGTCCGGACAGGCCTGAGACACCGCAAATAGCAGACACTCAGGCCAGTGCCCAACAACCGGAGCCCCAACTCAGGTGCTCTACAAGGGAGCGTAAACCACCAGAGAGACTCAACCTGTGATCCCAATAAGACTTTGGGGGGGGAAGTGATGTCATGTATTCAACCAGCATTGTAACCCATGTATAAACTGACCTAAGTTGTACACCGTGAGAACACTGACCACTAGGTGGGAGACACTCCTAACCTGGACCTTCAGGTATAAAAGGGGAAGCTCCACCCACCTTCATCACTTGAGTGTTAAGGAATAAAGGACAGGTCACAGACTGACCTTCTCTCAAGCATGGGCCTCGTGTGCATTTATACTGTATAGTAAGGACGTATCACTGGGATCCCTTGGGACTCCACCAGGTAGGCCCTCTGGTGTAGTGTAATACAGGTTACAAGGGCTTAAATACATAGCACCCCTCTCGCTGTTTCGGAAGCCTTGTCCGTTCACAATTTAAGAATGTTAGAACATAAGAAATAGGAGCAGGAGTCGGCAATTTGGCCCCTCGAGCCTGCTCCGCCATTCAATAAGATCAACTCCACTTCCCAGCCCGCTCCCCATAACCCTCGACTCCCTTACCGTTCAAGAATGAAACAGGGGCGGGAATGGGGTTGGGGGTCAGGTTGGTCGATGGAACGGAGAGAGTCCGGAGGGTAAAAGTTGAGGCCCTAGTGAAAGCTTCTGCGAATTTCATTTCCGGATGTAAAAATATCACAGGTAGATGAACTCAGAGTATAAATACAAGGCAAGCAATTCTCGTTGCAGTGATGCATCAGCGGGGGAAATTCACATATATTTTCTAGGAGTTTCAGCTTGGCTTTTTCTTTCATTAATTCAAACGCTAAACTGGGAAATCTGAGCAAATATCTCCCAATAGTGCAAGACTGTAATTATAACACCATTAAAAACATACGGCCGTTAATTAACTGAGGTCGCCCTAATCACAACGGAGCAAAAAACTGACGTGTTCGTTTATACCTTTCAGCCGCACTATTTCTTTTTACGCAATATCTTCATCAATTCTAAATTACACTGAGCAGAGTGCACCCTTTATTTCACACAAAGAACTGCTCCTGTGTTTGGCCGACTGGAACGTGGAAATGGATCTGCATTTTTCCCCGACGGAGGGAGATTCAGATGGCAGCTGCTGATGCTAAGATCAGAACTTCGCACCATCAGATCTTTCCGACCTTCACATTCAAGCCCCGCTCCCCCTCCGCCACCAACACCCAAATCCCAAAGGTCCTGAGAAGTCTGAGCCGTAATGAAGGCATTACCAAAGTGACAAAAAAAAATAATTCTCTGCGCACCATTGCTGCTGAGGTCAGGAATGAATCAGAAACAATTCACAGATAAGAGTTTGGCAATCAGCCGGGAGACTGACTGACAGAATCGGGCATGGAAGAGACAAACGAAAGCAGGGTTGCAATGAGCAACTCGAACAATAGTTCCAAGGATAGTTTCAATCTTACTAATGCTTGCAACAGAAGGGTCATGCAGTTTTAGGACTATTGATTACCTGTGCTTGCTGTTCTGTTATTCAATATCACCTAGCTCTCAATTTGTAGCAATGCAGCTCCACATTATAAGCTTTATATAATGCCGCCACACTATATTTTAAAACTCTCATCCTTGTTTTCAAATCCCTCCATTCAAGTCGCCCCCTCGTTATCTCTGTAACCTCCTCCCCTGCCCCGAGATGTCTACGCTCCTCCAATTCTGGCCACTTGCAAATCTCCGATTTTAATTGCTTCACCATTGACGGCCGTGCTTTCAGCTGCCTGGGTCCCAAGCTCTGGAACTCCCTCCTTAAACCTCTCCTCCTTTAAGACATTGCTTAAAACCTACCTCTTTGACCAAGCTTTTGGTCACCTGCCCTAATTTCTCCTTATGTGGCTCTTGATAACGCTCCTGTGAAGCGCCTTGGGATGTTTTACGTCATTAAAGGCGCTATATCAATGCAAGTTGTTGGTTGTTATACATTTAATTAATTAAGTTCATCATTGTAAACGTTTTTTTGGGTGGGTTGGTGAAGTATGCGATTATCACAGCAGAGGTACAGTAACATCATATAGACTTACCCAGCACTGTTTCTGAGGAGTGGCAATGCTGACTAACTCGGGACATAGTTTAGAAACATTGAAACATTGAAATTTACAGCACAGAAGGAGGCCATTTCGGCCCATCGTGTCCACGCCGTCCAACAAAGAGCCGCACGGCCCTCGGTCAGCAGCCCTGAAGGTTACATATAAACCTATGAATAATGAACAATGGCGGAGAGGCAAAGAGCACCCGGCACAACCAGTCCGCCCCACACAACTGCAACACCCTTATACTGAAACATTCTGCACTCCACCCCAACCGGAGCCATGTGATCTCCTGGAAGAGGCAAAAAACATAAAACACAGACCAATTTCGGAAAAAACGTCTGGGAAAATTCCTCTCCAACCCATCCAGGCAATCAAAACTAGTCCAGGAGATCACCCTGGTCATATTCTATTCCCTGCAGTGCTTACTACCGTATCTGCACCGGCCAACAAGAGGTTATCCAGTCTAATCCCAATTACCAGCTCTAGGTCTGTAACCCTGCAGGTTACGGCACTTTAAGTGCCCATCCAAGCACCTTTTAAATGTGGTGAGGGTTTCTGCATCCATCACCCTTCCAGGCAGTGAGTTCTAGACCCCCACAACTCTCTGCGTGAAGAAGCTTCCCCTCAAATCCCCTCTGAACCTTCCACCAACTGCCTTAAAACTATGCCCCCTCGTAATTGACCCCTCCACCAATGGAAATAGGCCCTTGCTATCTACTTTATCCAGGCCTCTCAAAATGTTGTACTCCTCGATGAGGTCTCCTCTCAACCTCCTCTGTTCCAATGAGAACAAACCTAGCCCATCCAATCTGTCCTCATAGCTAAGATTCTCTATTCCAGGCAGCATCCTAGTTTGTTGGAGATATTTCATAAACACATTCCTAAAGTAACATAGAAGCTGTCTCATGGACATTCCTTGGTGCACAATGTTTGCCCACGTAACAACTGTCCTTGCACATCAAAAGCAATGCATTATGTGAGGCACTTTGAAGAATTTCAGCGATCTTATAAAGTGCTTCATTGACGCAAGTATTTCTTTCTTGCTGTCAGATATGAAATAATTGATGATTCTAATAAGAACATTAATGAAGTTTTCTTAGTTGAAGAGGTTTCTTGGTCAGGAGTGTGATGGAATACTCTCCCCCGCTTGTCTGGATGAGTGCAGCTCCAACAACACTCGAAGCTCGACACCATCCAGGACAAAGCAGCCGCTTGATCGGCTCCCCATCCACCAACTTCAACATTCACTCCCTCCACCACCGGCGCACCGTGGCTGCAGTGTGCACCATCTACAACAACAACAGCTTACATTTGTAGCGCAATTAACATAGTAAAACATCACAGGAGTGTTGTAAGTCAAAATTAAATTTGACACCGAGCCAGATATGAAGAAATTACAGCAGATGACCACAAGCTTGGTCAAAGGGGTAGATTTTAAGGAGTGTCTTTAAGGAGGAACGAGAGGTAGAGAGGTGGAGAGGTTTAGGGAGGGAGTTCCAGAGCTTAGTGCCCAGGCAGCAGAAGGCACGGCCACCGATGGTTGAGCGATTATAATCAGAGATGCTCAAGAGGGCAGAATTTGACGAGCGCAGATATCTTGGGGGGTTGTGGGACTGGAGGAGATTACAGAAGTAGGGAGGGGCGAGGTTATGGAGGGATTTGTAGACAAGGATGAGAATTTTGAAATCGAGGCGTTGCTTAACCGGGAGCCAATGTAGGTCAGCGAGCACAGAGGTGATGGGTGAGCGGGACTTGGTGCGAGTTAGGACACGGGCTGCCGAGTTTTGGATGACCTCAAGTTTACATAGGGTAGAATGTGGGAGGCCAGCCAGGAGTGCGTTGGAATAGTCAAGTCTAGAGGTAACAAAGGCATGGATGAGGGTACCACCTACAAGATGCACTGCAGCAACTCGCCAAGGCTTCTTCGACAGCAACTCCCAAACCTGCGACCTCTACCACCTAGAAGGACACGGACAGCAGGCGCATGGGAACAGCTGCAAGTTCAGCTCCAAATTACACACCATCCGAACTTGTTGGCCATTCTTTCATCGTCGCTGGGTCAAAATCCTGGAAATCCCTCCCTAACAGCACTGTGGGAGCACCTTCACCACACGGACTGCAGCGGTTCAAGAAGGTGGCTCACCACCACCTTCTCAAGGCCAATTAGGAATGGCCAATAAATGCCAGGAATGAATAAAAAACAATTATCTATGTTCATCGCTGTAATGTATTTGCTTCATGCGTTATTTGCTTAAGAATTCATAGCAACACATTGCTATTAAGAACTAGGTGGTTTATTAGCAAAGGTTTAACAATCACACTACACATTACCAGTTCATCCACCAGGCTCACAACCACCTGCCACATTGTGTGTCCCTGAAACCCAGCTGGGTGGGGTTTTATTGAGTCTTGCGAACATCACATGACTGGCTAAGCCACTCGCAATTCAACAGCTCTACAACTATTTTTGTAAAACATAAAATCAAGAACCACCCCCCCCCCCCTTATTAAAGAGGCACCAGAACCGACAAATTAACAAATAAAATTTTGGAACATTAAACCAATCAATTAGAATTTATCTGCCGGGGGTGATGATGCACTCCAGTCCCTCCGGCGCCCACCTCTCGCGGAAGGCCGCGAGCGTACCGGTGGACACCGCGTGCTCCATCTCCAGAGACATTCTGGCTCGAACGTAGCCGTGGAAGAGAGGCAGGCAGTCGGGCTGAACGACCCCCTCGACCGCCCGCTGCGTGGACCGGTTAATGCCTAACTTGGCCAGGCCCAGGAGCAGTCCTACGAGGAGGCCTTCCGACCCGCCCGCTCCCCTCCGCGCAGGGTGCCCAAAGATCAGGAGCGTGGGACTGAAGGGCAACCAGAATTTGAGGAGCAGCCCCTTCAAATAATGGAAGAGGGGCTGCAACCTCGCACACTGAACATACACGTGGAACACGGACTCCTCCAGACCGCAGAAATTGCAGGCGGACTGGGAGTCCGTGAACCGACTTAAAAACTTATTGCACGGGACTGCTCCGTGCAACACCCTCCAGGCCAAGTCTCCAATAAATAAAGGGAGGACTCCCGCGTAGAGACCACTCCATTGGGGACCCCCGCCTCCTCCAGGCAGGAAGATGGTGCACCATGACGTGTCTGAACGGCAGACAAGGATGGCAAAGTGGAGAGTGTGTAAGAGGAGTCCGTACAGGAATCCCCTCCACGCAGAACTGAAAGGCACGGAGGGGATTTCCCCGAGGGGGCTCAATTTGTGAGGCATCGGCTCTTCAACAGCTCTACAAATCTTTTGTAGAAAACAAAATTAACCAGTTAAATTAAGTGCCCCCTGATCTGGGGGACACTCCAAACACTTCTCAAGGCCCTTTTTTTTTTATTTTGTGGGTTTTTTTGGGCACTAAAATCATAAATTTTACAAGTGCCCCCTATGAAAGGGGAGGGGGACACTAAAAATCCGTCAATTAAAGCAAATTAAACTTTAAGACATATAAAATCAAATTAAAATTTGGTTGCCGGGGGTAACCATGCACTCCAGTCCCTCCAGTGCCCACCTCTCGCGGAAGGCCGCAAGCGTACCGGTGGACACCGCGTGCTCCATCTCTAAGGACACCCTGGCCCGGATGCACGCACGGAAGAGAGGCAGGCAGTCAGGCTGAACGACCCCCTTGACTGCCCGCTGCCTGGACCGGCTGATGGCACCCTTGGCCGTGCCCAGGAGCAGTCCTACGAGGAGGCCCTCGGACCTACCCGCTCCCCTCCGCACAGGGTGCCCAAAGATCAGGAGTGTGGGACTGAAGTGCAACCAGAATTTCAGGAGCAGCCCCTTTAAATAATGAAACAGGGGCTGCAACCTCGCGCACTCCATAAAAACATGGAACACGGACTCTTCCAGACCGCAGAAATTGCAGGCGGCCTGGGAGCCCGTGAACTGGCTTAAAAATTTATTGCACGGCACTGCTCCGTGCACCACCCTCCAGGCCAAGTCCCCGATAAATAGTGGGAGGACTCCTGCGTAGAGTGCACTCCATCGGGGACCCCCGCCTCCTCCGGACGGCAAGATGGTACGCCATGGCGTGTCCGGACGGCAGATGAGGATGGCAAAGTTGAGAGTGTGCAGGAGCAGCCCGTACAGGAAACCCCTCCGCGCGGAACTGAAAGGCACGGAGGGGATTTCCCCGAGGCGGCTCAAGTTGTGAGGCGTCGGCTCCCGAGGGAGGTTCCAGGTTTGGCGCCGATGAGGAATTCCGTCCGGACGGGGGTCAGTTCGGACGGGATCTCCCCACGTGCTTGAGCCTCCTCGACACATCAAACAGAGTCAGGGCCCAGAGCCCAACAGCTCTACAAAGCTGTGAGCAAACTCACAGGTGCCTACATTACCATCACTGCCTCAACATGCCGTGTGGAAAGCAGTTCAGATATTAAAGGTTGATGGATTTTGAACCAGTGATGTTTCTTTCCCGTTAACGTTTTTCAGTCACTAGCAGTATGACATGCGTTGCGCTGTTTCAAAGTAACGATGACAAACCATTTAGTGATAGTTAATGCTGAGAGCTGAGAGTGAAGCAGTATATCAATCGTCAGGGAAACGGGATGGTTCTGTCACTGGCAATATTGTCAATCACCCTTTGGCAGCAGAGCATTCACTGAAACATCAGATCCCAGTCTCATTATGTTCAGAGCAAGCATGACACGATGGTCTGCCTTTCTTGGCTGGCCAGCCCCCTGCTCCACTTCAATTAATGCCACGTCAGGGAGTGATTGATCAGATCTTCCTCAGGTTAACATCTTTGCTTCCAGGCTGAATTCTTAAGTATGGGACATGGAAGATCAGGTTGTCAGGTACAGGCTGGCCTCTCCATCAACAAAAGCCCGCGGGACTCAGGGCAAAGTGGCAAGTTGGATCCAAAATTGGCTCAGAGGCAGGAAGCAAAGCGTAATGGGTGATGGGTGTTTTTGTGACTGAAAGGCTGTTTCCAGAGGGGTTCCGCAGGGCTCAGTACTAGATCCCTTGCTTTTTGTGGTATAAAGCAATGATTTAGACTTGAATGTAGGGGTTATGATTAAGAAGTTTGCAGATGATACTAAAATCATCCGTGTGGTTGATAATGAAGTAGACTGCAGGAAGATATCAATCAACTGGTCAGGTGGGCCGAATGTAATTTAATCTGGAGAAGTGTGAGGTAATGCATTTGGGGAGGGCTAACAAGGCAAGGGAATACACATTCAATAGTAGGTCACTGAGAAGTGTACAGGAACAAAGGGACCTTGGAGTGCATGTCCACAGATTCCTGAAGATAGCAGGCCAGGTAGATAAGGTGATTAAGAAGACATAAGGAATACTTGCCTTTATTGGGAATACAAGGGCAGGGAGGTTATGTTTGAACTGTATAAAACACTAGTTTAGGCTACAGCTGGAGTACTGCGTGCAGTTCTGGTCACCACATCACAGGAAAAACGTGATTGCACTTGGGAGGGTACAGAGGAGATTTAAGAAGATGTTGCCTGGACTGGAGAATTTTAGCTATGACGAAAGATTGGAGATGCTGGGTTTGTTTTCTTTGGAACAGAGGAGGCTGAGGGGAGACATTATTGTGGTGTATAAAATTGTGAGGGGTCTAGATGGAGTGGATAGGAAGGACCTATTTTCCTCAGCAGAGGGGTCAACAACCATGGGGCATAAGAACATAAGAATTAGGAACAGGAGTGGGCCATCTAGCCCCTCGAGCCTGCTCCGCCATTCAACAAGATCATGGCTGATCTGGCCGTGGACTCGGCTCCACTTACCCGCCCGCTCCCCGTAACGCTTAATTCTCTTATTGGTTAAAAATCTATCTATCTGTGATTTGAATACATTCAATGAGCTAGCCTCAACTGCTTCCTTGGGCAGAGAATTCCACAGATTCACAACCCTCTGGGAGAAGAAATTACTTCTCAACTCGGTTTTAAATTGGCTCCCCCGTATTTTGAGGCAATGCCCCCTAGTTCTAGTCTCCCCGACCAGTGGAAACAACCTCTCTGCCTCTATCTTGTCTATCCCTTTCATTATTTTAAATGTTTCTGTAAGATCACCCCTCATCCTTCTGAACTCCAACGAGTAAAGACCCAGTCTACTCAATCTCTCATAATAAGGTAACCCCCTCATCTCCGGAATCAGCCTAGTGAATTATCTCTGCACCCCCTCCAAAGCTAGTATATCCTTCCTTAAGTAAGGTGACCAAAACTGCACGCAGTACTCCAGGTGCGGCCTCACCAATACCCTGTACAGTTGCAGCAGGACCTCCCTGCTTTTGTACTCCATCCCTCTCGCATTGAAGACCAACATTCCATTTGCCTTCCTGATTACCTGCTGCACCTGCAAACTAACTTTTTGGGATTCATGCACAAGGACCCCCAGGTCCCTCTGCACCGCAGCATATTGTAATTTCTCCCCATTCAAATAATATTCCCTTTTACTGTTTTTTTCCCAAGGTGGATGACCTCACACTTTCCGACATTGTATTCCATCTGCCAAACCTTAGCCCATTCGCTTAACCTATCTAAATCTCTTTGCAGCCTCTCTGTGTCCTCTACACAACCCGCTTTCCCACGAATCTTTGTGTCATCTGCAAATTTTGTTACACTACACTCTGTCCCCTCTTCCAGGTCATCTATGTATATTGTAAACAGTTGTGGTCCCAGCACCGATCCCTGTGGCACACCACTAACCACCGATTTCCAACCCGAAAAGGACCCATTTATTCCGACTCTCTGCTTTCTGTTAGCCAGCCAATTCTATATCCATGCTAATATATTTCCTCTGACTCCGCATACCTTTATCTTCTGCAGTAACCTTTTGTGTGGCACCTTATCGAATGCCTTTTGAAAATCTAAATACACCACATCCATCGGTACACCTCTATCCACCATGCTCGTTATATCCTCAAAGAATTCCAGTAAATTAGTTAAACATGATTTCCCCTTCATGAATCCATGCTGCGTCTGCTTGATTGCACTATTCCTTTCTAGATGTCCCGCTATTTCTTCCTTAATGATAGTTTCAAGCATTTTCCCTACTACAGATGTTAAACTAACCGGCCTATAGTTACCTGCCTTTTGTCTGCCCCCTTTTTTAAACAGAGATGTTACATTAGCTGCTTTCCAATCCGCTGGTACCTCCCCAGAGTCCAGAGAATTTTGGTAGATATAACGAATGCATCTGCTATAACTTCCGCCATCTCTTTTAATACCCTGGGATGCATTTCATCAGGACCAGGGGACTTGTCTACCTTGTGTCCCATTAGCCTGTCTAGCACTACCCCCCAAGTGATAGTGATTGTCTCAAGGTCCTCCCTTCCCACATTCCTGTGACCAGCAATTTTTGGCATGGTTTTTGTGTCTTCCACTGTGAAGACCGAAGCAAAATAATTGTTTAAGGTCTCAGCCATTTCCACATTTCCCATTATTAAATCCCCCTTCTCATCTTCTAAGGGACCAACATTTACTTTAGTCACTCTTTTCCGTTTTATATATCTGTAAAAGCTTTTACTATCTGTTTTTATGTTTTGCGCAAGTTTGCCTTCGTAATCTATCTTTCCTTTCTTTATTGCTTTCTTAGTCATTCTTTGCTGTCGTTTAAAATTTTCCCAATCTTCTATTTTCCCACTAACTTTGGCCACCTTATATGCATTGGTTTTTAATTTGATACTCTCCTTTATTTCCTTGGTTATCCACGGCTGGTTATCCCTTCTCTTACCGCCCTTCTTTTTCACTGGAATATATTTTTGTTGAGCACTATGAAAGAGCTCCTTAAAAGTCCTCCACTGTTCCTCAATTGTGCCACCGTTTAGTCTGTGTTTCCAGTCTACTTTAGCCAACTCTGCCCTCATCCCACTGTAGTCCCCTTTGTTTAAGCATAGTAAGCTCATTTGAGACACGACTTCCATAGATTTAAAGTAATTGTAGGAGGTTTAGAGGGGAGTTGAGGAGAAAGTTTTTCACCCAGAGGGTGGTGGGGGTCTGGAACTCACTGCCTGAAAGGGTGGTAGAGGCAGAAACCCTCACCACATTTACAAAGTACTTGGATGTGCACTTGAATTGCCGTAACCTACAGGCCTATGGACCCAGAGCTGGAAAGTGGGATTAGGCTGGATAGCTCTTGATCGGCCGGCACGGACACGATGGGTCGAAATGGCCTCCTTCCGTGGTGTAAATTTCTATGATTCTATGAATTATTTTCTTTAGTTTAATCCCAGCAGGATTTGGGAAATTCAGCCACTCTGGGGCATAATCGATTCCATTGATTAAATTATCCTAGCTTTTCAGATTTTCTCGATGTAAATACAAATTGCCACCTGTCTCAAAAATTAATCTTTCTTCTGCTCATTTACAGGAGATTCCTTAATAGTTGTCCACTGTAGGAGGATTTCACCAACAACAGTTTGCATTGATGTAGCGGACGACCCAAGCCGCATTAACAAATAGGCATATTGTGTTCAGTTTTGGTCTCCTAACCTGAGGAAGGATGTTCTTGCTATTGAGGGAGTGCAGCGAAGGTTCACCAGACTGATTCCCGGGATGGCTGGACTGACGGTTCGCCGGGCCGAATGGCCTCCTTCTGTGCTGTAACCTATGATTCTAATATCAGTCACTAATTTCTCGACGATCGTTTTTCTCTCTCCTCCTCTCCAACATTGAGAAGCAGTGGCCGCAGACCAGTGGAGGGACTGGCGTTTTAAATATTCATCTAATAACATCAGTGACAATGATTGCTTGGCTGAAAAGACAAGTTGTCTAATGTTGTTTACGGTGATCGTTTCTCAACACAGCGAGCATTACAAAATAAATCATTAGCGGGTGCCGGGATGGGATCGAGCTCTCCAGATTCCAACTTTCAAGTTCAAAAGGAATTTGATTCCTAAAACAAGGCTGTATTTTTAACAGCTCCCGCTGACAGTCTCAGAAATTCGCTCACTTCTCCGTGGCCCTCGCAGAATAATTGCTGATCTCTGCTGTGATCTTTTTTATGTAACAGAATAATAAAACTCAACGATTGCAGCCGCGCTGAAATAACAATAAGGGAGCTGGTTGTTGAACTCGCTGCGATGAAACGTCTCTTCAATCCCAGTCATTGCCGTTTATGTTCGACATAACACGCTGTGGCTCCTGCTGTGTCCCTGTTGCTCTCGTCCCAAAGGGGCTTCGCAAAGTGGGTAGGCTTCAGACCAAATTAGGAGCCAGGAGAGAAGACCAAAGATGTGGTTCAAGGGGGATATTTTGGAGACGGGGTGGGGGTTAGAGAGAGCGCGAGCGAGGGGGTGGGGAATGTTGGGGAAGAGAATTCAGCATGCAGGGGGTGAGAGTACTGAAGGCTCTGCCACCGGTGCTGGAGCGGAGGGAGCGAAGGGCGTACACGGTGGGACAGAGACACAAGAGCAGGGCGTGTGGGCGAGAGCATGGAACTGGAGTTGTCCTCCAGGGCACGACCATGGCAGTCCTCCCTGACCTAGCCCCTGCCACCTCAACACTTGGCAGTGACAATTATGGCGGTCACCCAAGCAATGTGTACGGGAATTTTCCATGGCCCTCGCCCCTCCCTATCTCTGTAATCTCCTCCATAGCCCTCGCCTCTCCCTATCTCTGTAATCTCCTCCATAGCCCTCGCCCCTCCCTATCTCTGTAATCTCCTCCATGGCCTCGCCCCTTCCTGTCTCTATAATCCCCTCCATGGCCTTGCCCCTCCCTATCTCTGTAATGTCCTCCATGGCCCTCGCCCCTCCTTATCTCTGTAATCTCCTCCATGGCCCTCACCCCTTCCTATCTCTGTAATCTCCTCCACAGCCTCTCTCCTCCCTATCTCTGTAATCTCCTCCATGGCCCTTGCCCCTTCGTATTCCTGTAATCTCCTCCATGGCGTTGCCCCTCCCTATCTCGATAATCTCCTCCAACCCCAGAACCCCCCCCGAGATGTCTGCGCTTCTCTAACCCTACCCTTCCGAGCATCCCTGATTATAATCGCTCAACCATTGGTGGCCGTGCCTTCTGTTGCCTGGGCCCCAAGCTCTGGAACTCCCTCCCTAAACCTCTCCGCCTCTCGACCTCTCTTTCCTCCTTCAAGACGCTCCTTAAAACCTACCTGTTTGACCAAACTTTTGGTCACCTGCGCTAATTTCTCCTTATGTGGCTCGGTGTCATTTTCTTTTACATCATAATACTCCTGTGAAGCGCCTTGGGACGTTTTGCTATGTTAAAGGCGCTATATAAATACAAGTTGTTGTTGTTGCATTCTAGGCCAATATTCCTCCCTCAATCAACATCACTAAAAACAGATCAACTGGTCATTCATCTCAGTGCTATTTGTGACATCCTGCTGTGCCCAAAATTACTGCTGTGTTTTTACTACTTAACAATAGTGAAGCGCTTTAAGAGGTTTCCAAAAGACACGACAAGATACGATAGGGATACTACGTCTCTGTTCAGTGACCAGAATATTTTGCAGTCTTTGGTTGGGTCTATTTACAGGAGACGGTAACTTGGGATTTAAAGCTTTGCTCCACACTCTGAGTGTTTTTAAAAGATTTTCCTTCCTCAGCTCAGGTGTTTTTGCACCAGGCCGAGAAGACTGACACTTCAAACAAAAATCCAGTGTCTACACTTCAAAAGTACTTCATTGGCTGTAAAAATGCACCCTGGGACATCCTGATGTTGTGAAAGGCTCGATATAAATGCAAATAATTATCTACAGAATTGTCAGGAGCCAGAGATTAGACGGAAATAAAAGAAAAGAAGAAAGAATGACTTGCATTTCTGTAGTGCCTTTCACGACCACCGGACGTCTCAAAGCGCTTTACAGCCAATGAAGTACTTTTGGACTGTGGTCACTGTTGTAATAAGAACATAAGAAATAGGAGCAGGAGTCGGCCATTCGGCCCCTCGAGCCTGCTCCACCATTTAATAAGGTCATGGCTGATCTTCGACCTCAACTCCACTTCCCCGCCCATTCCCCATAACCCTTGACTCCCTTATCTCTCAAATATCCGTCTATCTCCACCTTAAATATATTCAATGACCCAGCCTCCACAGCTCTCTGGGGTAAAGAATTTCACAGATTCACGCCCTGCTGAGAGAAGAAATTTCTCCTCATCTCCATTCTAAATGGGCGACCCCTTATTCTGAAACTATGCTCCCTAGTTCTAGATTCCCCCACGAGGGGGAACATCCTCTCTGCATCTACCCTGTCAAACTCCCTCAGAATCGTATACGTTTCAATAAGATCACCTCTTATTCTTCTAAACTCCAATGAGTATAGGCCCAAATAGGTCCAATGTAGGAAATGCAGAAGCCAATTTGTGCACAGCAAGCTCCCACAAACAGGAATGTGACAATGACCAGATAATCCGTTTCTTTGTTCAGAGCCGTTTAACTTTAATATTTAGTCATATGCACTTAAATATCATTAACTTGAATTCACCTGCCCTCACACACCTGGCTGGAAGACCTCTTCTATATTTACGAAAGGATATACTTGCTTTGGAGGCAGTTCAGAGAATGTTCACTCGGTTGATTCCAGAGATGAGTGGGTTGACTTATGAGGAAAGGTTGAATAGGTTGGGCCTATACTCATTGGAATTCAGAAGAATGAGAGGTGATCTTATCAAAACGTATAAGATTATGAGGGGGCTTGACAAGGTGGATGCAGAGAGGATGTTCCCACTGATGGGGAGACTAGAGCTAGGGTGCATGATCTTAGAATAAGGGGCCGCCCATTTAGGACTGAGATGAGGAGGAATTTCTTCTCTCAGAAGGTTGTAAATCTGTGGAATTCGCTGCCTCAGAGAGCTGTGGAAGCTGGGACATTGAATACATTTAAGACTGAGATAGACAGCTTCCTAACCGATGAGGAGATAAGGGGTTATGAGGAGCGGGTGGGGAAGTGGACCTGAGTCTATGATCGGATCAGTCATGATCATATTAACTGGCGGAGCAGGCTCGAGGGGCCGTATGGCCTACTCCTGCTCCTATTTCTTATGTTCTTATGCACTTTCAGTGGATTGCTCATTCCCAATCCATCACTGACAAACGGGACTTCTGCCTCCGCAGAGCCAGCAGAGAATGACAAATATCCCTGAGGTCTGAGATGAACCTTCAACATCCCAGCCCTCCTGAGTGAACTGTCGGAGTGGGACGGTTTGCACATACAACGTGTTATCGGTCAGTCAGGCCGATCACCGGCAGCTCTGCCGAGGGACAATTTGAGTTTCGCTGAATGACAATTCAAACGCTCTGAGCAGTGCGAAAGAAAGACTTGCATTTATATAGCGCCTTTCACAACCGGACGTCGCAAAGCGCTTTACAGCCAATGAAGTACTTTTGGAGTGCGGTCACTGTTGTAATGTGGGAAACGCGGCAGCCTTTTTGTGCACAGCAAGCTCCCAGAAACAGAAAAGAAAAAAATAGCCAGAGAATCAGTTTTTTAGTGATGTTGATTGAGGGATAAATATTGGCCCCAAGACACCGGGGATAACTCCCCTGCTCTTCTTTGAAATAGTGCCGTGGGATCTTTTATGTCCGCCTGAGAGAGGAGGCGGGGCCTCGGATTAAGATCTCACACACCACCTGCGTCCTCTGGTTCTTAACATTACAACAGTGACTACACTCCAAAAATACTTCATTGGCTGTAAAGCACTTTGCGACGTCCGGTGGTCGTGAAAGGCGCTATATAAATGCAAGTCTTTCTTTGTTTCCTTTTTTGTTTCTCTCTTTTATTCTTTCTTTCTTTCCCATTGGTGGAAGGGTCGGGAACCAGAGGACACAGATTTAAGGCGATTGGCAGAAGAACCAAAGGCGACACGAGGAAAAACTTTTTTACGCAGCAAGTGGTTAGGATCTGGAATGCGCTGCCTGAGAGGGTGGTGGAGACAGACTCAATCGCGGCTTTCAAAAGGGAGTTGGATAAGTATCTGAAGGAGAAACAATTGCAGGGCTACGGGGAAAGGGCGGGGGGAGTGGGACTAGCGGAGGTGCTCTTGCAGAGAGCCGGCACGGGCTCGACGGGCCGAATGGCCTCCTTCTGTGCTGTAACCGTTCTATGATTCTGTCCCTGACTATTCATTAGATACAGCACGTACCCAGGTATGCGGCTTGGCGGGATTGTTGCGTGACAGTGTGAGTGCAGCAACCCTGACTGATCTCCAGGCTTCCACTGCTGCAGACTGAAAGAGCTGTTGAATGACCCAGTGACCAAGGAAGCAGGTGGAGTGACCCGTTACCTCAAAATTAGTGCTGGTTGACCGAGAATGCTGTTCGAGAATGCTGCAGACTGCAGAGTTGTGTCAGCCGTGGTTCAGTGGGTAGCACACACGCCTCGGAGTCAGAAGGTTGTGGGTTCAAGTCCCACTCCAGGGACTTGAGCACATAAATCCAGGCTGACACTCCCTGTGCAGTGCTGAGGGAGTGCTGCACTGCCAGAGGTACCGTTTTTTGGATGAGATGTTAAACCGAGGCCCCGTCTGCTCTCTCAGGTGATGTAAAAGATCCCCTGGTACTATTTTGAAGAATAACAGGGGAGTAATCTCCGGTGTCCTGGGGCCAAGGACACAGTCGACGTGTTTACTGAGGCGTACGAAAGCATGGGCCTTACGCTAAACATCCGTAAGACAAAGGTCTTCCACTAGCCTGTCCTCACCGCACAGCACTGCCTCCCAGACATCAAGATCCATGGCACGGCCCTGGACACCATGGACCACTTCCCGTATCTCGGGAGCCTCCTTGCAACAAGAGCAGGCATCGACGACAAGATCCAGTGCGCCAGTCCAGCTTTCGGCCGCCTGAGGAAAAGAGTGTTTGAAGACCAGGCTCTCAAAACTGCCACCAAGCTCTTGGTCTACAGGGCTGTAGTAATACCCGCCCTCCTGTATGGCTCAGAGACATGGACCATGTACAATAGACACCTCAAGTCGCTGGAGAAATATCACCAACGATGTCTCCGCAAGATCGTACAAATCCCCTGGGAGGACAGACGCACCAACATTAGTGCCATCCCCAGTATTGAAGCACTGACCACACTCGACCAGCTCTGCTGGGCGGGCCACATTGTCCGCATGCCAGACACGAGACTCCCAAAGCAAGCGCTCTACTCGGACCTCCTTCACGGCAAATGAGCCAAAGGTGGGCAGCGGAAACGTTTCAAGGACACCCTCAAAGCCTCCCTGATAAAGTGCGACATCCCCACCGACACCTGGGAGTCCCTGGGCAAAAAACGCCCTAAGTGGAGGAAGTGCATCCGGAAGGCCGCTGAGCACCTCGAGTCCCAAGGTCGAGGGCATGCAGAAATCAAGCGCAGGCAGCGGAAAGAGCGTGCGGCAAACCAGTCCCACCCACCCCTTTCCCTCAACGACGATCTGTCCCACCTGTGACAGAGTCTGTGGCTCTTGTACTGGACTGTGCAGCCACCTGAGAACTCACTTCAGGAGTGGAAGCAAGTCTTCCTCGATTTCGAGGGACTGCCTATGGTGATCAATCAACATAACAGAAAAACCGATTACTTGGTCATTATCGCATTGATGTTTGTGGGAGCTTGCTGTGCGCAAATTGGCTGCTGCGTTTCAACAGTGACTACACTTTTTAAAAAAGTTCTTTATTGGCTGTAAAGCGCTTTGAGACGTCCGGTGGTTGTGAAAGGCGCTATATAAATGCAAGTCTTTCTGCATATGCTGAGAGAAAAGGCAATAGGTGTAAAAGTTCCCTCCGATGGTGCGAAAGAACTTTTTTTCTCGTGCGGGAACCATGTTGCAGTAGAAGTGGGCAGGAAGCAGGTCGCTCGCTTGCTGCAGTGCACTGTCAGCTCCGACATGGCAAACCAGAATGAGTTGGTTAATTGGGGTTCGCACCTTGGCAGTCAAGCCCGTGAATCCGGTCTGCAGCTTTGCGAAAATAAAATGCTTGCGGGCTGAAGCAGGAAAGAGGTGCAACAATCAGCAAGGAAAGGAAAGCACTTCTGTGTCAGGGGAAATCCCTGCCAGTACCACAGAGAACGACCTCACGGTACGTTTGCTGATCAGGAACCGCAGGCTGCAGGCACTGCGGCCACACCCTCCCAGCCAGGCTGATAATTGTTCGAACCTGAATCCCATTAACCTGTCAAATTACACTACCCCAGTTGGGGGGTGGGGGGAAAAAATCCATCATTGAGTCGGAACAAAGAACTGAGCCCAGTGGATGCGATCAAGGTGATCCGCGGGGAGGGCGAGAGGTCTCCAATACAGATACGCTCGTCTCTTCAGTGCTGACAAATTGATGCGTTTTTAAGGTCAGGCTAAATGCTTGGAACAACCAGGAATAATCTGGACTCGAAGTTCAGGTGCAGCAGCAACACCTGGCAGTTCTGCTTACCTGCTCGTTTGTTTTGCTGTGATATAAATTTTGCAAGCAAAACTATATTTCCTGCAACCTGGTGCAACGATTAAAGGCACCAATGGTGCAAAATTGCCCCTTTTTACAGCCCAGTTAGAGCCTCCGGGGGGGGCTCTGACGATGCGCAATGGTCTTCTTGCCCAGGGGGAGCGGGGTGCTATCACCTGCCGGGAAATTGCCCGGAGGTTTGGGGGGGGGGGGGGGGCGCTGTCCCGGCAGCGCCCCGGTGATGACATCATCGATGTGCGCACCAACCCCTCACCGTCCCGCGGGGGAAATTGACCTGCGTTCCGCGCGGCTGGCGGACATCCGCGGCGCCCCTTACACTGGAGGGGCCTTTCGCGCCCTGGGCCGCCATCTTTATTTGTCGGCCGACCCAACTCTCGGGTCGGTCCGACGATGGCGGCACTTGTGTCGGCCGAGCTCTGTATGGCACTGTGAAAATGCAAGGTATTTCTTTTCTTTTCTCTCTCCCCAACACTCCCCCCTCCCTCCCCAATCGCGGCCTCCTCCCCCCCCCCCCCCCAGTTGCCGAGGGCAGTCCCCAAGGGTCGGCGGCTGCGGCAACCTGTCTTTGGGTTTCCATCCCAGTTGCCGGGTGGGAAGCGAAAGAGAGAGATGATAACACGAGGTCCTGCCGTCAAGTTCGGCTGCACTTCCGCCCCTCCGGGGATCTTCGGCAATATCCAGTCAGGGCCTCTGCCCTTTATCATCCCCTGCCAGTTGACCTTCCTCATCTCAGTGGCCCTGTCCCTATCTTAATGCTCCTTTTTTACTTCCATGCCCATAGAATATTGTACTATTTCTTTTTATATTCCTTGGAGGAGAAATTTGGCCGTGCCTGTGTTGGGGGCGGTTACCCAGGCAGAGCAGTACGCTTAGCGCCTTGAAAAGGTTTGCGCCTCCCGCTCAGAAATTCGTCAGAATCGGGTGAAGAGCTGACAAGGGCGATAAATCAGCCGTTGCACACCAGAGCCGGTGGGGGCGATAATAAAAGTTTGGGCGGTACATTTTGCGGGCCCATTGCGCGTGCGTAGAACTCCGATTCAGATCCCCAGAAAAACCGAGTCTTAAAGGCGCGGCATAGTAAAGCACCCATTAAAGTTTTCAAAATCGCTTGTTTCCCCCCGCACTGTTACGTCTGTCTGACGCTGCAAACTGGGAGGCTCATGCACCGTGCTAGGTGTAAACATTGCACTGACTGTGACTGAGGCTCACGCACCGTGCTGTATGTAAACATTGCACTGACTGTGACTGAGACTCACACACCGTGCTGTGTGTGAACATTGCACTGACTGTGACTGAGACTCACACACCGTGCTGTGTGTAAACGTTGCACTGACTGTGACTGAGACACACACCGTGCTGTATGTAAACATTGCACTGACTGTGACTGAGACTCACACCGTGCTGTGTGTGAACATTGCACTGACTGTGACTGAGGCTCACGCACCGTGCTGTGTGTAAACCTTGCACTGACTGTGACTGAGACTCACACCGTGCTGTGTGTAAACCTTGCACTGACTGTGACTGAGACTCACACCGTGCTGTGTGTAAACGTTGCACTGACTGTGACTGAGGCTCATGCACCGTGCTGGGTGTAAACATTGCACTGACTGTGACCTCCGAGGGAAGCACTTCTTCATCCCTTTAAGTAGCCGCCAGTTAATGACTCTGCAAGCCTGCACCGACTGTTTCCAGACCGACGTATTCCTGCACCCGTCAGGATCGGAGCAATCGTCAGCAGCCGGGCGCTGCTGGTTTGCACCTCGGGTGAGCCTCGAATGAATTTCCCGTCGGGGCGCTAAACGCTGCACTCCCAGACCGTAACTTCTTACGCTCCCGGTAACGTCCCCTCTGGCCGCTAACTGAGGCGTTAGACAACTGAAAATCCAGCCCTTTGATATTTCCATTTCATGTTTTCAGATTTGTCGGAACTTTCTTTGGAAGTTGACATAACGCTAACAGTAGTCTTTGCTTCATTCCAAACCTACCCTGTCAGCTACAGATGGCTTGAGGAGACTCAATCTCCTTGGAGTGCTGAGGCAAACACTGATAATTAATAACCCTCTGACTACATAGCTGGAGGCCTTTGAACCAGCATGAGGAAGAAACAGCACACCATAATAATACATGAAATGGAGAGATTTGTGGACTTTGGGGGAATCAAGGGTTATGGGGATCAGGCGGGAAAGTGGACTTGAGGTAGAAAGGTATTGGTGAGGCCACACCTGGAGTACTGCGTACAGTTTTGGTCTCCTTATTTAAGGAGGGATAGACTTGCATTGGAGGCAGTCCATACAAGGTTCTCGAGGTTGATTCCTGAGATGAAGGGGTTGTCTTATGAGGAAAGGTTGTGTAGGTTGGGCCTGTACTCATTGGAGTTTAGAAGAATGAGAGATGATCTTATTGAAACGTATATGATTCTGAGGGGACTTGACTGGGTAGATGCAAAGAGGATATTTCCCCTCATGGGGGAATCTAGAACTAGGGGGCATAGTTTCAGAATAAGGGGTTAGCCATTTAAAACTGAGATGAGGAGGAATTTCTTCTCTTAGAGGGTTGTAAACCTGTGGAATTCTCTGCCCAGAGAGCTGTGGAGGCTGGGTCACTGAATATATTTAAGGTGGAGATAGACAGATTTTTGAACGATAAGGGAGTGAAGGGTTATGGGGAGCGGGCAGGGAAGTGGAGCCGAGTCCATGATCGGATCAGCCATGATCTTATTAAATGGCGGAGCAGGCTCGAGGGGCCAAATGGCCGACTCCTGCTCCTATTTCTTATGTTCACAACTCGGGTGTGGTTTTTTTATAACATATTTCTGTGTTTTTGTGATTCATTTTCAATTTGCTTTGCACAGTCCGAGGTTTCTCACTGACGGTAGGTTAATCCACAAAACATGCACAGGATCCACACACAAACAGAAAATGACCCAATCCACCTTATTCTTTCACTGGAGTTAACCCATTTCACAGTTGGAAAGCGCTGCCTGATGACGAGCTGAGGGGAATGGTTGAATGAATGAATCTGGCGATGGCCCATTGGTCAGCAGGCAGACCTTGGCTGGAATCTGCTGTGTGCGGATGGCACCCTTGGGGGCACCACGATGGGGAGTGTGTAGGGGGGAGCGAGAATGTATGGTGAGCGACTCTGAGCACCAATGAGGAAGCACCATTGGTGTGTGCTCACCGGGAGACTGTGAGCGTCTCGGCACATTGCTGGAAGACGCGAGGCTGGAAACGGGTCAACCTGTTTTTTGAGAGACCCTCAACCCCCCCGCCGCCCCCCGAGGTCTCAGCGCTCCTCCAATTCTGGCCTCTTGCACATCCCCAATTTTAATCGTTCCGCCATTGGCAGTCGTGCCTTCAGCTTCTTGGGGCCCTAAGCTCTCGAATTCCCTCCCTAAACCTCTCTGCCTCTTCTCCTTTCATTATCATTATCATAGGCAGTCCCTCGGAATTGAAGAAGACTGGATTCCACTCCTAAAATGAGTCCTTCGGTGCTGAACAGTCCAATATGGGAATTACAGTCTCTATCACAGGTGGGGCAGATAGTCGTTGAGGGAAAGGGAGGGTGGGGAGTCTGGTTTGCCGCACGCTCTTTCCGCTACCTGCGCTTGCTTTCTGCATGCTCTCGGCGACGAGACTCGAGGTGCTCAGCGCCCTCCCTGATGCACTTCCTCCACTTAGGCCGGGGTTTGGCCAGGGACTCCCAGGTGTCGGTGGGGATGTTGCAAGAGGCTTCTTAAAATCTTCCACTTTGACCAAGCTTTTGATCACCTGACCTAATATCTCCTTAAGTGGCTCGGTCTCAAATTGTGCTTGATAATGCTCCTGGGATATTTTACTATGCTAAAGGTGCTGTATAAGGTAATAAGGTGCAGACCATAATTATCTTTGCAGCACATTCATTTGACTAGCTGAGTCCTGATGAGGTTTCAATGCTGTAAAAATGTCTTGGCAAAAATACTAACAAGTAAAGATGCTCTTGCAGGCTAAAGACAATCTTATTCAAAAGGAGCTCTGCATTTCTCTCCTGCATATCTTGTTCTGCTTTCTCATCAGCCGATGATTTTGTGAGTCTGTGTTTCATTGAAGTAAGTCAGCATGCACTGATCAGAGATGTGATTGTTTATAGCTTTATTTAAACCAGAACTCAAAATCATTGCGTTCAAATAACAATTGCTTGGAAGTGTTTGAATCTGTATTCAGAATAGTCATGATACCATTTTCAACCTCTCATGCGTACGTCATATCCATTCATTATTTTATTTAACATTTTTCTTCGTTAAATTCCTTGTTGATTTGTGTCTGTTTCACCTCCGCCCCACCCACACACACCCCATACACCCCCCCTCCTCCCCCACCCACACACACCCCATACACCCCCCCTCCCCCCCCCCACACACACTCTGGGTGGCGATGTGAGCTGTGGGTAGGACACTAAGAGTCTGCAGGGTGACTTGGACAGGTTAGGTGAGTGGGCAAATGCATGGCAGATGCAGCATAATGTGGATAAATGAGAGGTTATTCACTTTGGGGGCAAAAACACAAAGGCAGAATATTATCTGAATAGCGGCAAATTAGGAAAAGGGGAGGTGCAATGAGACCTGGGTGTCATGGTTCATCGGTCATTGAAAGTTAGCATGCAGGTACAGCAGGCGGTGAAGAAGGCAAATGGTATTTTGATTTGAGTATAGGAACAGGGAGGTCTTACTGCAGTTGTACAGGGCCTTGGTGAGGCCTCACCTGGAATATTGTGTTCAGTTTTGGTCTCCTAATCTGAGGAAGGATGTTCTTGCTATTGAGGGGGTGCAGTGAAGGTTCACCAGACTGATTCCCGGGATGGCTGGACTGACATGAGAAGAGACTGGGTCAACTGGGCCTTTATACACTGGAGTTTAGAAGGATGAGAGGGGATCTCATAGAAACATATAAAATTCTGACAGGACTGGACAGGTTAGATGCAGAAAGAATGTTTCCGATGTTGGGGAAGTCCAGAACTAGGGGACACAGTCTAAGGATAAGGTGTAGGCCATTTAGGACTGAGATGAGGAGAAACTTCTTCACTCAGAGAGTTGTTAACCTGTGGAATTCCCTGCCGCAGAGAGTTGTTGATGCCAGTTCATTGGATATATTCAAGAGGGAGTTAGATATGGCCCTTACGGCTAAAGGGATCAAGGGGTATAGAGAGAAAGCAGGAAAGGGGTACTGAGGGAATGATCAGCCATGATCTTATTGAATGGTGGTGCAGGCTCGAAGGGCCGAATGGCCACCTATTTTCTATATTTCTATGTTTCTCACACACATCCCTCACACATACACATACACAACACACAGACCCACATGCACACCACCCTCCCCCGCCCCCACATGCCCACACACCCGACACACACGCACCTTCAAACACACATACACACACCCCACACGCGCACCTTCACACACGCACACGCACATACACCACACACACACCCCCCATACACAGACACACACTACACACACACTCACATACACCACACACACACCCTCCATACACAGACACACACTACACACACACATACACATACACACTCACAGACACCACACACACACAGACACACCACACACACACACACACGCACACCCCCCACACACAGACACACATACCCCACACAGGTACCTTCACACACTGACACACACCTGACACACACACCACACACAGATCGTGGTGAAGCATTCGGAGCTCGCAGCTTGGAAGCCCCCGAAGCCGAGCTGTGGGTGCGGGTACACGAAGCACTTTGTGTTGTGGGGGATGGGGTCAGGGCCTGATCAGTCGCTGACTTTCACCCACACAATCCCATTAGCAGCGGGTTCTTGTGGTGCGACAGATCAAAAACGAGGGTTAGCAAACATCACATTTTTAAAAAGCCCTTTGATTTGTTCAGCCCCCTGTATAATTGTGTTTTTCCCCAGACCGTGTTCTGTGGCTGAATCCCCCTCCCCCTCTGTGACAAGCTTGCTGCTGCAACTCCCCGGGTCCAGCGAGACTGTGAAAATACCCTGACCAATGTACTGACATAATGCTTCGTCAGGTTAAAGACAATCACGTTCAAAATTAAATGTGTTTTTCCCCTTTGTGTTATAAATGTTGGTGATAAATGGACATAAAAAGACTTGCATTTCGATAGCGCCTTTCACGGCCAGCGGATGTCCCGAAGCGTCCGGTGGTCGTGAGAGGCGCTATATGAATGCAAGTCCTTCCTTTCTTTCTCGGTGGCGAAGCTCCCTCCTCCTAAATAACACACGGTACCTCGGCCTCAGGCCCCCCTTAAAGCCATCGCATGCTTCAAGGACAAACTAACTAGACAAGTCAATCCTTCAGCTGAGGAACTGCTAATGATACAATGTCAGGCAGCAAGCCTTATTCTACAATGGAAGCCTGCGAAAGCACTTTTCTCACAATCAGTCTTCAGTTCGATATCGGGCCCCGTCCCTTAGATCAACAATCAACGGGCTGTTCTCCATATCAGATCAGCTCAATATGTCATTGAATGAAAGATGCTGGCAACTCCATATTGTCACAGCTGACAACATTAGCAATTGCCAATTTTCTCTTGAGTGATGGACCCACGCCTTCATCCAGAACACAGACAGGAAACCATTTAGATCATTTCTGCTGATGTAACCCGTGATGATGATTAAAATGAAGCCAACACCTCGCTGTGAAAAAAAAGAAAGACTTGAATTTATATAGCGCCTGGCACGACCACCGGTCATCTCAAAGCGCTTTACTGCCAATGAAGTACTTTTGGAGTGCAGACACTGTTATAATGTGGGAAAATCAGCAGCCAATTTGCGCACAGCAAGCTCCCACAAACAGCAATGTGATAATGACCCAGATAATTTGCTTTTGTTATGTTACATAGAAACATGGAAAATAGGTGCAAGAGTAGGCCATTCGGCCCTTCGAGCCTGCACCACCATTCAATATGATCATGGCTGATCATGCAACTTCAGTACCCCACTCCTGCTTTCTCTCCATACCCCTTGATCCCTTTAGCCATAAGGGCCACATCTAACTCCCTTTTGAATATATCTAACGAACTGGCCTCAACAACTTTCTGTGGTAGAGAATTCCACAGGTTCACAATTCTCTGAGTGAAGAAGTTTCTCCTCATCTCGTTCCTAAATGGCTTACCCCTTATCCTTAGACTGTGACCCCTGGTTCTGGATTTCCCCAACATCGGGAACATTCTTCCTGCATCTAACCTGTCCAATTCCATCAGAATTTTATGTTTCTATCAGGTCCCTTCTAATTCTTCTAAATTCCAGTGAATATAAGCCTAATCGATCCAGTCTTTCTTCATATGTCAATCCTGCCATCCCGGGAATCAGTCTGGTGAACCTTCGCTGCATTCCCTCAATAGCAAGAATGTCCTTCCTTAGATTAGGGGACCAAAACCGAGCACAATATTCCAGGTGTGGCCTCACCAAGGCCCTGTACAACAGCAGTAAGACCTCCCTGCTCCTATACTCAAATTGATTGAGGGATAAACACTGGCCCCAGCACACCGGGGATAACTCCCCTGCTCTTCTTCGAAATAGTGCTGTGGGATCTTTTACATCCACCTGAGAGATCAGGCGGGGCCTCGGTTTAATGTCTCATCTGAAAGACGGCACCTCCGACAGTGCAGCACTCCCTCAGCACTGCACTGGGAGTGTCAGCCTGGATTTTTGTGCTCAAGTCCCTGGAGTGGTACTTGAACCCACAACCTTCTGACTCCGAGGCGAGGGTGCTGCCCACTGAGCTGACACAGAAAGGCTCGTAATTGAAGAACGGCCTCTTGCAGGAGGTGTCGCGATACTGTGGGATCCGTGGAATCGTGCTCCAGTGAGACTTGACAGGAAGCGAGACAAGGAAAAGGCTGGAAAACCCCACCCTGCATTGAAGGTTTCTCAAGTTACAACACCTCTCACATAAAAGTATTTTTTTAAGTTTTGACGTTTACATTTTTGGAATTTTACCTGCCCCCCCCCCCACCCCGCTTCCCTTATTCCATCATTTTCTGACTTCTCTGTCGTCCCACAGTGTCAGCCGGGGCTCAGTGGGCAGCACTCTCTCTCGCCTCCTAAGTCAGAAGGTCGTGGGTTCAAGTCCCACTCCAGAGACTTGAGCACATAAATCCAGGCTGACACTCCCAGTGCAGTGCTGAGGGAGCGCTGCACTGCCAGAGGTGCCGTTTTTCGGATGAGACGTTAAACCGAGGCCCCGCCTGCTCTCTCAGGTGGATGTAAAAGATCCCACGGCACTATTTCGAAGAAGAGCAGGGGAGTTATCCCCGGTGTCCTGGGGCCAATATTTATCCCTCAGTCAACATAACAAAAAAAACAGATTATCTGGTCATTATCACATTGCTGTTTGTGGGAGCTTGCTGTGTGAAAATTGACTGCCGCATTTTCCACATTACAACAGTGACTGCCCTCCGGAAGTACTTCATTGCCTGTTGAGCATTTTGGGTGGTCATGAAAGGTGCTAGTTAAATGAGAGTGTTTCTTTTCTTCTTTAAGTGCGTTCCAATAAGTAATGCTCTGAAATGTTTCTGAGGGGCGCGAGAAGGTACGGCCAAAATACATGTCGTTCTTTAATGTTACCTCTAACCCTGCGCTCCTGAGCATCCCTGATTATAATCGCTCCACCATTGCTGGCCGTGCTTCTGTTACCTGGGCCCCAAGCTCTGGAATTCCCTCCCTAAACCTCTCTGCCTCCCTTTAAGACGCTCCTTAAAACCTACCTCTTTGACCAAGCTTTTGGTCACCTGCCCCAATTTCTCCTTATGCTGCTCGGTGTCAAATTTTTTTTTGTCGTATAACACTCCTGTGAAGCGCCTTGGGATGTTTTACTATGTTAAAGGCGCTATATAAACACAAGTTATTGTTGTTGTTGTACACACTGCAGCCACGGTGTGCCAGTGGTGGAGGGAGTGAGTGTTGAAGGTGGTGGATGGGGAACCAATCAAACGGCTGCTTTGTCCTGGATAGTGTCGAGCTTCTTGAGTGTTGTTGGAGCTGCACTCATCCAGGCAAGTGGAGAGTATTCCATCACACTCCTGACCAAGAAACCTTTGTCTCATAACACTCCTGAAGCACCTCGGGACGTTTCACTACGTTAAAGGTGCTATATAAATTCAAGTTGTTGTTGTTGGGCCGAATGGCCTGCTTCCCTGCAAAACTCCTAAATTGGATTTTTTACACACCCAATTTGGCAACGGCTGTTTGTCAGCCATGGGCTATGTAGGTCTCCTGACACCTGGGAGTCCCTGGCCAAAGACCGCCCTAAGTGAAGGAAGTGCATCCGGGAGGGCGCTGAGCACCTCGGGTCTCATCGCCGAGAGCGTGCAGAAATCAAGCGCAGGCAGCGGAAAGAGCGTGCGGCAAACCAGACTCCCCACCCACCCTTTCCCTCAACGACTATCTGGCCCGCCTGTGACAGGGACTGTGGCTCTCGTATTGGACTGCTCAGCCACCTAAGGACTCATTTTTAGAGTAGATACACGTCTTCCTCGATTTTGAGGGGCTGCCTAAGATGATGATGTAGGTCTGTTTAGGTTGTATGTAGGTTGGACAATGTGGATCGCTTCCCATACCTCGGGAGCCTACTATCAGAAAGAACAGACATCGATGACAAGGTCCAACACTGCCTTGTGTGCCAGTGCAGCCTTCAGACGCCTGAGGAAATGAGTGTTCGAAGACCAGGATCCTATAACCCTGCACCAAGCTCATGGTCTACAGAGCAGTAGTGATACCCGCCCTCCTATATGCCTCAGATACATGACTCTGTACAGCAGGCACCTCAAAGCACTGGAGCAGCACCACCGACGCTGCCTCCGCAAAATCCTGCAAATCCATTGGCAGGATCGTCGCACCAATATCAGCGTTCCCGCTCAGGCCAACATCCCCAGCATCGAGGCATTGACCACGCTCGATCAGCTCCGAAGGACGGGCCACATCGTCCCCATACCTGATACTAGGCTCCTGAAACAAGCGTTCTACTCCGAGCTATGTCACGGCAGACGAGCCCCAGGAGGGCAAAGACAACGCTTCAGGGAGAGCCTCAAAGCCTCCTTGAAAAAATGTAACATCCCCACCGACTCTTGGGTAATCCTTGGCCCAAGGCCGCTCAAAGCGGAGGAGCAGCATCCGAGAAGGAGCCGAACACCTCGGGTCTCTTCGTCGGGAGCACGCGGAAGCCAAGCGTAAACAGCGGAAGGAGCGCGCGGCACCCCAAGCCCCCCCCCCCCCGCCCACCTGTCCCTCCAACCACCGTCTGCCCCACCTGTGACGGAGACTGTAGGTCCCACATTGGTCTCACCAGTCACCTGAGAACTCGTGTTAGCGTGGAAGCAAGTCATCCTCGGCTCCGGGGGGCGGGGGGGGGGAGCTATGATGAAGAAGAAGATGAAGGTGGAGGTCTGTGGTTGATTGTTTTTTAAATATAAAGGGGCTCCCAACACTTTTGCCCCAGTTCTCCAACCCCAGTGCTTCCGGGGAGGACGCATGACCCCCGCCACGCTCACGAGCCAATCGCCACGCAGCCTGCCTGCGTCCAGTCACAGCACGGTGCTTGTTGGCCCGATAGCCGTGGTGCCTGTGCCCAGTCGATCAATATTAATTTACAGCAGCAGCTGAAGGGAATAAAGACGCGGTATTGGCAGATGGGGCAGCAGGAGCAGTAGTACAATCCGGCCTGACAAACCGCTTCAGACAGTCACATTAAACCCAGTGATCAGCCTCTGCATCAGTCACTTTAATTCATTCTCAACAAACAGCAGAAGATTATGAGTACACAGTAATCAAAGACCGGATTAGGTAAACACATTCATTGAGTTCCAAGAATGGTTTAAAAAGATTACAGCCAGTAATTCCCCAAAGCTTTTTGACAGGGAGATCGGTAACAGGAGGCTTTAAAATGGATAGATACAATAATTTGACTTTACGTGCTCTTTGGTCGATAGATAAGGCTGATTTGGTGGAACATTCGATGCGGTTTGCCTCGGGGTGGATGTGACGTCCAGCGAGGGAAAGGTCGGGGCCTGCGATTTCACTCAAGGTCTGCGACGCGCGCTGCTGATTTCTGCCTTGGGGGGGAGTTTGAATAGTTGCGATAAAATCAAAATAACATATTTGTTACTGACATAAATGCTCTGACAGTCGCTGTACGAGGGCCCTGAGATGCCCCGATACCCCTTTGAAGAGTCATCAACTGAAAAGGCTTCAGGAGAATTTTACTGACGTGGGGAAATTCTACACGTGAAACACATTATTCAGTTGTCACTAACATCTCCGTATACCGCACTATTACTGGAGTAAACAGTTTTAATTATGTTCATTTAAATATCCATTATCCATAAAGAATTTGGCTGGCAGATTCTAGGTCGCGGTTTTCCACAGGGCTGTATAACAATATCTAAATGTGTGATGGTTCGACCTCATAAAGAACACGCATTCCTACTACAACAACAACTTGTATTTATACAGTGCCTTTAATGTAGTGAAACATCCCAGGGCGCTTCACAGGAGTATTGTGAGATAAAAAATTTGACACCGAGCCACATGAGTAGAAATTAGCGCAGGTGACCAAAAGCTTGGTCCAAGAGGAATGTTTTAAGGAGCGTCTTGAAAGAGGAAAGAGAGGTAGAGAGGTAGAGAGGCAGAGAGGCAGAGCGGTTTAGGCAGGGAGTTCCAGGCAACAGAAGGCACGGCCACCAATGGTTGAGTGATTACAATCAGGGATGCTCAGGAGGGCAGAATTAGAGGAGCGCAGATATCTCGGGGGTGGGGGGGGGGTTGTAGGGCTGGAGGAGATTACAGAGGTAGGGAGGGGCGAGGCCATGGAGGGATTTGAAAACAAGATTGACCTCCCAAAACGCATCAAGGAATAATGACCAAACAGCAAAAATAGCAACAGAGGAAGGTAGAACTAAAAGGCCATGGGGTTGTAGGTGTTGTATCTTTGTGCTCTTCCCTGGGAGAACCATGTGAAGCAGTGGAGGGATTTGTGGGCTGATTAACACGCTGTGCCATCAAACTTCCATGGCCTTCACCATCTGTGCACCAGTCCATAGCTGGGGGGGGCACAGTTAGTCCGTCTGCTCTCTCAGGTGGACACAAAAGATCCCATGGCACTATTTCAAAGAAGAGCAAGGGAGTTATCCCCGGCGTCCCAGCCAATATTTATCCCTCAATCAACATTAAAAAAAACAGATGATCTGGTCATTATCTCATTGCTGTTTGTGGGAGCTTGCTGTGCGCAAATGGGCTGCTGTGTTTCCCACACTACAACAGTGAGTACGCTCCAAAAAATACTTCATTGGCTGTAAAGCGCTTTGGGACGTTCGGTGGCCGTGAAAGGTGCAATATAAATGCAAGTCTTTCTTTTCTTTATAGGGCGGGAGGGTTTTTGGGGCTCCCACAACCACAAACGATGAGGGGGAGGGGGTGGGGCGGGGATGGTGGGGGAGTGGGTAATGGGGAGGAGTTGGTGAGGGAGGGGGGTGGGTAAAGTGTAGGGCTTGGTGGGGGGGTGGGGGATGGGTTGGTGGGGGCGAAGTTGGTATGGGGGGTTGGTGTGGGGGAGGGTGGATAATGGGGAGGGGTTGGTGGGGGAGGGATTGGTGTGGGGGGAGGGGGAGGGGTTAGTGAGGGGGTCGGGGTGGGGTGGGGTGGGAGGGGCTGGTGGGGACGGAGTGGGTGGGGGAGAGGTTGGTATGGGGGGGGAGGGGAGGGGTTGGTGGAGGAGTGGGGGTCGGGGTGGGGTGGGGTGGGGTGGGGGAAGGGTTGGTGGGGGAGAGGTTGGTGGGGGAGTGGGGGCCGGGGTGGGGTGGGGTGGGGGAAGGGTTGGTGGGGGAGTGGCTGGTGGGGACGAAGTGGGTGGGGGCGAGGTTGGTGGGGGCGGGGCTGGTGAGGGCGGGGTTGCTGGGGAAGTTAATCACGGCACCCCCGCTGGGGGTGGTCCCGGAAATCCGAGCCAGATTGGCTGGAGAGGGAATCGAATCCGGCATCTTCTGACTCCATGGCAGGAACATCACCTCTTTTACATTTCGGTGCATTTATTCAATATTAAAAACATTTAGAACATGGTGGTCGTCCAATTGTCCCACACCATCACTCTTCAGCGGTTTCCAGCAACAGAGACAAAGAGAGAAAGAAATGATATACTTGCTTAGGAGACAGTTCAGAGAAGGTTCACTCGGTTGATTCCAAAGATGAGGGGGTTGACTTATGAGGAAAGGTTGAGTAGGTTGGGTCTCTACTCATTGGAATTCAGAAGAATGAGAGGCGATCTTATCGAAACGTATAAGATTGACAAGGTGGATGCAGAGAGGATGTTTCCACTGATGCGGTAAAACATAGAAACATAGAAACATAGAAAATAGGTGCAGGAGTAGGCCATTCGGCCCTTCGAGCCTACACCACCATTCAATATGATCATGGCTGATCATTCACCTCAGTACCCCTTTCCTACTTTCTCTCCATACCCCTTGATCCCTTTAGCCGTAAGGGCCATATCTAATTCCCTCTTGAATATATCCAATGAACTGGCATCAACAACTCTCTGTGGTAGGGAATTCCACAGGTTAACAACTCTCTGAGTGAAGAAGTTTCTCCTCATCTCAGTCCTAAATGGCTTACCCCTTATCCTAAGACTGTATCCCCTGGTTCTGGACTTCCCCTACATCGGGAACATTCTTCCTGCATCTAACCTGTCCAATCCCGTCAGAATTTTATGTTTCTGTTGTGTATCTGTAAATCCCTTGGGAGCACTGTATATAAGCCGGCCCCTAAGGCCTGTTCCTCACTCTGGAGTGTCTTACTAAAGACTGAGGTCACTGTTACTTTAACCTCTCTGTGTGCAGCCTCATCTGTGTTAGGAACACAATAACTAGCGACGAGAATACGAATCCAACGCAAAGATGCAGCAAACTGTGGGCATCCTGGAGAAGTTCTCGGAGGGTGAGGACTGGGAAGCCTATGTCGAACAGCTAGACCGGTACTTTGTAGCCAACGAGCTGGATGGAGAAGGAAGCGCTGCAAAAAGGAGAGCGGTCCTCCTCACAGTCTGCGGGGCACTGACCTACTGCCTCATGAAGAATCTTCTGGCTCCAGTGAAACCCACAGATAAGTCGTATGAGGAGCTGTGTACAATGGTTCGGGAGCATCTTAACCCGAGGGAGAACGTGCTGATGGCGAGGTATCGGTTCTACACGTGCCAGCGATCTGAAGGTCAGGAAGTGGCGAGCTACGTCGCCGAGCTAAGGCGACTTGCAGGACAATGTGAGTTTGATGGCTACCTGGAGCAAATGCTCAGAGACTTTTTTGTACTGGGCATTGGCCACGAGACCATCCTACAAAAACTTTTGACTGTAGAGACACCGACTCTCAGTAAGGCCATTGCGATAGCACAAGCGTTTATGTACACCAGTGATAACACCAAACAAATCTCTCAGCACGCAAGTGCTAGCAATGTTCATAAATTAACTGGAACTGTGTTTGCGAGCAGAAATGTACAGGGCAGAACCCACAAGTCTGCAACTGCCAGCAGGCCTCAGGTGACCCAGATGACTTAGAGTCCCCAACAAAGGATGAATGCAAGGCAATTCACACCTTGTTGGCGTTGTGGAGGCTTCCATTCAGCCTATTCATGCCGCTTCAAAGGATATGTTTGCAAGAACTGTGGAACAATGGGGCACATCCAACGAACTTGCAGATGAGCTGCAAGCTCTGCAAAACCTGCTAACCACCACGTGGCAGAGGAAGATCGGTCCATGGTGGATCAAAGCAATTTCGAGCCTCAGAGAGAGGAGGCAGATGCTGAAGTACACGGGACGCACACATTGTCGATGAAATGTCCACCTATAATGCTAAACATAAAATTGAATGGCTTACCCGTAGCCATGGAACTGGACACTGGCGCTAGCCAATCCATCATGAGTAAAAAGATCTTTGAGAGATTGTGGTGCAACAAGGCACTCAGACCAGCCCTGAGCCCCATCCACACGAAACTGAGAACGTACACCAAAGAGCTTATCACTGTCCTGGGCAGCGCCATGGTCAAGGTCACCTACGAGGGCACGGTGCACGAACTGCCACTCTGGATTTGTCCCGGGCGAGGGCCCCACACTGCTTGGAAGGAGCTGGCTGGGCAAAATCCGCTGGAACTGGGATGATATCTGAGTGCTATCACATGACGATCAGGCCTCATGTACCCAGGTTCTTAACAAATTTCCTTGCCTTTTTGAGCCAGGCATTGGAAATTTTTCCAGGGCGAAGGTGCGGATCCACTTGGTCCCAGAGGCACGACCCATTCACCACAAGGCGCAAGCGGTACCTCACATGATGAGGGAGAGAGTGGAAATTGAGCTGGACAGGCTGCAACGCGAGGGTATCATCTCCCCAGTGGAATTAAGCGAGTGGGCCAACCCGATTGTTCCAGGACTCAGGATTTGCGGCGATTATAAAGTAACTATTAATCGTTTCTTGCTACAGGACCAATACCCGCTACCTAAGGCAGACGACCAATTTGCGACGCTGGCAGGAGGCAAGATGTTCACCAAGCTCGACCTGGAGGAGTCTTCGAAGGGCCTCATCTGCATTAACACGCACAAGGGACTGTTCATCTATAACAGATGTCCATTTGGAATTCGGTCGGCTGCAGCGATCTTCCAGAGAAACATGGAGAGCCTACTCAAGTCGGTACTACACATGGTGGTCTTTCAGGACGACATATTGGTCACGGGTCAGGACACTGCCGAGCACCTACAAAACCTGGAGGAGGTCCTCCAGTGACTGGATCGCGTAGGGCTGCGGCTGAAGAGGTCGAAATGCATCTTCATGGCAACAGAAGTGGAGATTTTGGGGAGAAAGATCGCGGGCAGATGGCATTCGGCCCACAGAGACCAAGACGGAGGTGATCAGGAATGCGCCCAGACCACAGAACGTCACGGAGCTGCGGTCGTTCCTGGGACTCCTCAACTATTTTCGTAACTTCCTACCAGGGTTAAGCACCCTCTTAGATCCCCTACAAGTGTTATTGTGCAAAGGTGAGAACCGGGTATGGGGAAAAAAACAAGTAATTGCTTTTGAGAAAGCCAGAAACATTTTATGCTCCAACAAGCTGCTTGTATTGTATAACCCGTGTAAAAGACTTGTGTTAGCGTCGTCATATGGAGTCGGGTGTGTATTACAACAAGCTAACGTTGCGGGGAAGTTGCAACCTGTCGCCTATGCTTCCAGGAGCTTGTCTAAGGCCGAGAGGGCCTACAGCATGATTGAGAAAGAGGCATTAGCATGTGTGTTCGGGGTAAAGAAAATGAATCAGTACCTGTTTGGCCTCAAATTTGAGCTGGAAACCGATCACAAGCCCCTCATATCCCTGTTCGCTGAAAACAAGGGGATAAATACTAATGCCTCAGCCCGCATACAAAGATGGGCACTCGCGCTATCAGCATATAACTATACCATCCGCCACAGGCCAGGCACCGAGAACTGTGCAGATGCTCTCAGTCGGCTACCATTGCCCACCACGGGGGTGGAAATGGCGCAGCCTGCAAACTTGTTGATGGTGGCGCAGCCCGCAGACTTGTTGATGGTCATGGAAGCATTTGAAAATGATAAATCACCTGTCACGGCCCGCCAGATTAGGACTTGGACCAGCCAAGATCCTCTGCTGTCCCTAGTAAAAAACTGTGTACTGCATGGGAATTGGGCCTGCATCCCCATTGAAATGCAAGAGCTAATCAAGCCATTCCAGCAGCGAAAGGACGAGCTTCCCATTCAGGCAGACTGCCTGTTGTGGGGTAACCGCATAGTGCTACCAAAAAAGGGCAGGGAGATGTTCATCTTGGATCTCCACAGCACACACCCGGATATGGTAATGATGAAAGCGATAGCCAGATCCCACGTGTGGCGGCCCGATATCGACTATGACTCAGAGTCTTGTGTACGGCAATGCAGCATATGTGCTCAGTTGAGCAACGCGCCCAGAGAGGCACCACTAAGTTTGTGGTCCTGACCCTCCAGACTATGGTCAAGGATCCATGTCGACTATGTGGGCCCTTTTCTCGGTAAAATGTTCCTGGTGGTGGTGGATGCTTCTTCAAAATGGATTAAATGTGAAATAATGTCGGGAAGCACCGCCACCGCCACCATTGAAAGCCTGAGGGCCATGTTTGCCACCCACGGCCTGCCTGACATACTGGTCAGTGACAAAGGGCCATGTTTCACCAGTGCTGAATTTAAAGAATTCATGACCTGCAATAGGATCAAACATGTCACCTCGGCCCCGTTTAAACCAGCCACCAATGGGCAGGCAGAGCGGGCAGTACAAACAATCAAACAGAGCCTTAAACAAGTCACAGAAGGCAGAGTCCAAACCCGCCTGTCCCGAGTACTGCTCAGCTACCGCACGAGACCCCACTCGCTCACAGGGGGGTTTACTCCGGCTGATTTACTCATGAAAAGGACATTTAAAAGCAGACTCTCGCTGGCTCACCCCAACCTGCATGATCAGGTAGAGGGCAGGTGGCAGCAACAAAATGTAAACGATGGTCTCGCCACTGTGTCACGGGAAATTGATCTGAATGACCCTGTGTATGTGCTAAACTATGGACATGGTCCCAAGTGGATCGCAGGCACGGTGATAGGTAAAGAAGGGAGTCGGGTGTTTGTAGTCAAACTAGACAATGGACAAATTTGCAGAAAGCACCTGGACCAAACGAGGCTGCGGTTCACAGACTGCCCTGAACAACCCACAGCAGACACCATCTTTATTGAGCCCACAACACAGACCAAAGGATCAACGACACCACGCCGGACCAGGAAATCAAACCCATCACGCCCAACAGCCCAGCAAGGCCAGGCTCACCCAGCAGCCCTGCAGGGCCAATAACACGCCAGCGCAGCGAGGGCACAGCCAACACACCAGAACAGACATTTGTACCGAGGCGGTCCACCAGGGAAAGAAAGGCTCCCAACCGCCTCACCTTGTAAATAGTTTTCACTTTGACTTTGGCGGGGAGTGATGTTGTGTATCTGTAAAGCATGCACTCCCATGTTCCGCCACCAGGGAGCGCATCCCCTGAAGTCCCAAGGGATCCCAGCATCCCTTGGGAGCACTGTATATAAGCCGGCCCCTCAGGCGTGTTCCTCACTCTGGAGTGTCTTATTAAAGACTGAGGTCACTATTACTTTAACCTCCCTGTGTGCAGCCTCAACTGTGTTAGGAACATAATCGTTTCTATGAGATCCCCTCTCATCCTTCTAAACTTCAGTGGATAAAGGCCCAGTCGATCCAGTCTCTCCTCATATGTCAGTCCAGCCATCCTGGGAATCAGTCTGGTGAACCTTCGCTGCACTCCCTCAATAGCAAGAACATCCTTCCTCAGATTAGGGGAGACTAGAACTAGGGGGCATAATCTTAGAATAAGGGGCTGCCCATTTAAAACTGAGATGAGGAGAAATTTCTTCTCTCAGAGGGTTGTAAATCTGTGGAATTCGCTGCCTCAGAGAGCTGTGGAAGCTGGGACATTGAATAAATTTAAGACAGAAATAGACAGTTTCTTAAATGATAAGGGAGTAAGGGGTTATGGGGCGCGGGCAGAGAAGCGGAGCTGAGTCCATGATCGGATTAGCCATGATCGTATTAAATGGCGGAGCAGGCTCGAGGGGCCGTATGGCCTACTCCTGCTCCTACTTCTTATGTCATGGCTAAAACATCAGCAACCTGACCACCATTCCGCCAGTCCGCACAGTCAGTCCTCCACCCCTCACCCGCGTCATAAACTGAAGATTTAATTTGCCCCCCCCGCCCAGGACATATATTGTGGAATGTTACCAGTGAATCCAAGGCTGGCTCCAGCCTTGGGGTTCAAGCCTGTGAGATCCCGCCTGGCGTTTTCCTGCTCTCGGCCGGGGACCCTGGGGAGTAGGGGCTTTTCCGGAGGGAAAACACTGCACTGATCTCCACTCCGCAAAGCAGCTCCTCCCAGCGTGTGCAGTGATGGAGACCAGAAGAGGGGAGAAATGATCCAACGACAACAGATAAAGAGAGAAAGAAAGAATTGGATTTATATAACGCCTTTTGCGGGAGCTTGCTGTGCGCAAATTGGCTGTCGCGTTTCCCACATTACAACAGTGACTACACTCCAAAAGTATTTCATTGGCTGTAAAGCACTTTTTGATGTCCGGTAGTCGTGAAAGGACCAATGCAAGTCTTTTTTTTCTTTATTATAATCTCCTCACAAGATTGTGTTTCGGTTGTGAATTGGGTCACTTCTGCTAAGTCTACACCTTGAACTAAATTCTCCCCTGGAAATACCTTTGGAAACATTTCATTACGTTGAAGGCTCGATATAAATCGAAGGTGTTATGTTCAGTGTCATACTTCCCATAACATTTCACATCTGCAGGGCAGCGAGTCAGCACTGCGCCAAATAACCACCTCGCTGTTAAGTTACCAACTAAATATTAACCAACTGTAGGTCAAAGCACCAATGAAGCAAACGTAAGGGATGGGAAACTGAGCCATTGAATCCCTCAGCTTTCTCTTCAATACTTCAGCCGGGAAAAAAGAAAAGACTTGCATTTATATAGCGCCTTTCACCACCTCAGGACCTTCCAAAGCACTTTACAGCCAATGAAGTACTTTTGGAGTGCAGTCACTGTTGTAATGTAGGAAACACGGCAGCCAATTTGCGCACAGCAAGCTCCCACACACAGCAATGTGATAATGACGCAGATAATCTGTTTGAGTGATGTTGGTTGAGGGATAAATATTGGGCAGGACACCGGGGGTAACTCCCCTGCTCTTCTGCAAAATAGTGCCGTGGGATCTTTTAATCTTTTACATCTACCTGTGAAAGCAGATGGGGCCTTGGTTTAACGTCTCATCCGAAAGACGGCACCTCTGACAGTGCAGCACTCCCTCAGCACTGCACTGGGAGTGTCAGCCTGGATTTATGTGCTCCGTTCTCTGGAGCGGGATTTGAACCCACAACCTTCTGATTCAGAGTCAAATATGCTACCCACTGAGACACGGCTGACACATTCAGCATCAGCTAACCAGATTGCTCAAATAAGTTTTGACCTACATCTTCCTTCTTCACGTAAGGTGGATAAAAGTAACAAATTGGAACATAACTCGCACCTAAATTATGACACAGCGCTGAAATTACCATGGAAGGTTAGAAATGTCGCCAAACGTATCCCATTTGCAAAGACCTGCCGTCCTGTCTGGATTTGGGATATTAACGTGTGGTGAGTCGGACTCCAATCCACAGGGGCCGAGAAACATCGGATTGGCCTACATCTCCTGGCAACCAAACAAAAAGCACTTTGCTTAGTCTGCTTAGCCTGATTGGTTCAAAATTTTGAACCAATCAAAGTGGACATTTTTATTAATGCTATCCGCTTATTCTGATTGGCTGAATCGAAAGCAGTTCGATGATGCGATGGGCGGGATTTTTCCACAATGGATGGGTTGAATGTCTTTCCTTTAATTTGCAATCTTGAGCTGCTTTTGCGGTTTATAACAGTGACTGAATCACTCAATGACGCAGAGGCTTGTAGGCATTCTTAAGAATCAAGAGCTGACCTTCTGTCTTGCTGTATTTTGAAGTGCATTCCTTCAAGGACAGGTATTTTTGTACTCTTTTATTTCAGATCCTTGCTACCTTTCGAAGTCTGGCTCTTGGGTGAAGCATAGGATCAAGAGGAGGCCATTCATTACCTCGAGCCTGTTCTGTCATTCAATAAGATCATGGCCGACCTGTATTGTAACTCTATCCACCCATCTTGGCTCTATTTACCTTTATACAGTGGCTCAGTGGGCAGCACTCTTGCCTCCATGTCAGAAGGTTGCGGGTTCAAGTCCCACTCTAAAGACACAAGCACAAAAATCTAGGCTGACACGCCCAGTACAGTGCTGAGGGTGTACTGCACTGTCAGAGGTGCCTTCTTCCGGATGAGACGTTAAACCCGTCTGCTCTCTCAAGTGGACGTACAAATCCCATGGCACTAATTAAAGAAGAGCAGGTGAGTTATCCCCGGTGTCCTGGCCAATATTTATCCCTCAACCAACATCACTAAAAACAGATTATCTGGGCCATTATCACATTGCTGTGTGTGGGAGCTTGCTGTGCGTAAATTGGCTGCCACGTTTCCTACATTACAACAGTGACTACTCTCCAGAAGTACTTCATTGGCTGTAAAGCACTTTGGGATGTCTGGCGGTTGTGAAATGCGCGATATAAATGCAAGTCTTTCTTTCTATAACTTTGTCTAGCAAAAATCTTCGTAATCTATCTTTTGGAGTCCGGTGGATCATCGAATTATAGAAATTTACAACATGGAAGGAGGCCATTCGGCCCATCGTGTCCGTGCCGGCCGACCAAGAGCTACCCAGCCTAATCCCACTTTTCAGCTCTGCGTCCGTAGCCCTGTAGGTTACGGCACTTCAAGCGCACATCCAAGTACTTTTTAAATGTGGTGAGGGTTTCTGCCTCTACCACCCTTTCAGGCAGTGAGTTCCAGACTCCCACTGCCCTCTGGGTGAAGAAAGTTCTCCTCAAATCACCTCTAAATCATCAACCAACTACTTTAAGCTACACCCTCTCATTATTGACCTCTCTGCTAAGGGAAATAGGTCCTTCCTATCCACTCTAGCAAGGCCCCTCATAATTTCATACACCTCAATTAAATCTCCCCTCAGCCTCCTCTGTTCCAAAGAAAACAACCCCAGCCTATCCAATCTTTCCTTTATAGCTAAAATTCTCCAGTCCTGGCAACATCCTCGTAAATATGCTCTGTACCCTCTCTGGTGGGGAAAATGTTGGAATCAATTATTAAAGATGAAATAGCAGCACATTTGGAAAGCAGTGACAGGATCGGTCCAAGTCAGCATGGATTTATGAAAGGGAAATCATGCTTAACAAATATTCTAGAATTTTTTGAGGATGTAACGAGCAGAGTGGACAAGGGAGAACCAGTGGATGTGGTGTATTTGGACTTTCAAAAGGCTTTTGACAAGGTCCCACACAAGAGATTAGTGTGCAAAATTAAAGCACATGGTATTGGGGGTAATGTATTGAGGTGGATAGAAAACTGGTTGGCAGACAGGAAATAGAGAGTCGGAATAAATGGCAGGCAGGGGTGCCACAGGGTTCAGTGCTGGGACCCCAGCTATTTACAATATACATCAATGATTTAGATGAAGGAATTGAATGTAATATCTCCAAGTTTGCAGATGACACTAAACTGGGTGGCGGTGTGAGCTGTGAGGAGGATGCTAAGAGGCTGCAGGGTGACTTAGATAGGTTAGGTGAGTGGGCAAATGCATGGCAGATGCAGTATAATGTGGATAAATGTGAGGTTATCCACTTTGGTGGTAAAAACAGGAAGACAGAATATTATCTGAATGGTGACAGATTAGGAAAAGGGGAGGTGCAACGAGACCTGCGTGTTATGGTACATCAGTCATTGAAAGTTGGCATGCAGGTACAGCAGGCGGTGAAGAAGGCAAATGGCATGTTGGCCTTAATAGCTAGAGGATTTGAGTACAGGAGGAGAGAGGTCTTACTGCAGTTGTACAGGGCCTTAGTGAGGCCACACCTAGAATATTGTGTTCAGTTTTGGTCTCCTAATCTGAGGAAGGACATTCTTGCTATCGAGGGAGTGCAACGAAGGTTCACCAGATTGATTCTCGGGATGACAGGACTGACATATGAGGAGAAACTGGATCAACTGCGCTTGTATCCACTGGAATTTAGAAGAATGAGAGGGGATCTCATAGAAACATATAAAATTCTGACGGGACTGGACAGGTTAGAGGCAGGAAGAATGTTCCCATTGCTGGGGAGTTTCAGAACCAGTGGTCACAGTCTAAGAATAAGGGGTAAGCCATTTAGGACCGTGATGAGGAGAAACTTCTTCACTCAGAGATTGGTTAACCTGTGGAATTCTCTACCGCAGAAAGTTGTTGAGGCCAGTTCGTTAGATATATTCAAAAGGGATTTAGATATGGCCTTTACGGCCAAAGGGATCAAGGGGTATGGAGAGAAAGCAGGAAAGGGGTATTGAATGGCGGTGCAGGCTCAAAGGGCCAAATGGCCTACTCCTGCACCTAATTTCTATGTTTCTCGTGCAATCATATCTTCCCTGTAATGTGAAGACCAGAACTGCATGCAGTACTCTAGCTGCACTCCTTCCAAGGCCGATATATCCTTTCTAAAGTGCGGTATGTGCAGTAACTGTATCGTGTCGGATTTATTGACTGTGCAATTCACGGCACAGACAGCAGGAAATCCCGGAATGTGAGACAAGTCCAAATAGCAGCTTTCTTGGGCATTAACGATAGAGAAATGGCAATTCCTTTCATCGTGGAGGTTTGAGATCGTGTCAGTGCTAAAATTAGAATATAACGGTACAGTTGCTTCCTGGCTAATTGTTCCATTACAGGTACGACCTTTGTCTTACTTATTTCACCAGGGATCAATTTGGGATGATGCATGGATCAGGTCCCAGACATTCAATAGATACCGCAAGTCCAAAATTCTATTGGCCTCAGCATTGCCTGTGAATAATGCAATCACTGGTGTGTAATTGTGTTGACACAACGACACACTCAGTTAATGACTACAATCTTGCTGTGAGATTTCCGACTCAGCACTGTCAATACAGTCAAGTGACACCTGTGGCTCAGTGGGCAGCACTCTCGCCTCTAAGTCGAAGTCCGAAGGTTGTGGGTTCAAGTCCCACTCCAGAGACTGGAGCACAAAAATCAAGTCTGACACTCCCTGTGCAGTGCTGAGGGAGTGCTGCACTGTCGGAGGTGCCGTCTTTCAACTGAGGCCCCGTCTGCTCTCTCAGGTGGATGTAAAAGATCCCAGGGTACTATTTTGAAGAAGAGTAGGGGAGTTCTCCCCGGTGTCCTGGGGCCAATATTTATCCCTCAATCAACATAACAAAAACAGATTATCTGGGTCATTATCACATTGCTGTTTGTGGGAGCTTGCTGTGTGTAAATTGGCTGCCGTGTTTCCCACATCACAACAGTGACTGCATTCCAAAAGTACTTCATTGGCTGTAAAGCGCTTTGGGACGTCCGGTGGTCGTGAAGGCGACAAAGAAATGCAAGTCTTTCTTTCTTTCTTCAATCAGTCAGACTGTAGTTATACTGCAGCTACTGTTCTGAGAAAGGGAATTGTAGGCTGTGCTGTGTGGCCTACTGAACTTTGTTACATCGCAGACTGCCCTTGGTCGAATTTGCACCAAGGTGTACCAACAATAGTCGGAGCCAGCTGATTGTCATGGCCACCCGCGATCGCACTGAAGGTCAGCGTTGGGTCAGAACAACTCTGCTGTTCAGCGTCTGGTGGTCCCTGGGACAGCACATCGCAGGAGCTGAGGGTGGATTCACTCTGGAGCATCCACGATGCTGAGAACGACGTGAGTAGCACGTGTAGCGAGTTGGTCTTACCGCAGGAGAAGGATCCACAGACAGCTAGGGAATGGAAGACCAGCAGGAAGAGTAGTGCAAGGAAGGTACTGCAGGGGTCCCCTGTGGTCATCCCCCTGCAAAACAGATACACCACTTTGAGTGCTGTTGAGGGGGATGACTCATCAGGGGAGGGCAGCAGCAGCCAAGTTCATGGCACCGTGGCTGGCTCTGTTGCACAGGAGGGCAGGAAAAAGAGTGGGAGAGCAATAGTGATAGGGGATTCAATTGTGAGGGGAATAGATAGCCATTTCTGCGGCCGCAACCGAGACTCCAGGATGGTATGTTGCCTCCCTGGTGCAAGGGTCAAGGATGTCTCGGAGCGGTTGCAGGACATTCTAAAAAGGGAGGGAGAACAGCCAGTTGTCGTGGTGCACATTGGTACTAACGACATAGGTTAAAAAAAGGGATGAGGTCCTACGAAACGAATTTTAGGAGCTCGGAGCTAAATTAAAAAGTAGGACCTCAAAAGTAGTAATCTCGGGATTGCTACCAGTGCCACGTGCTAGTCAGAGTAGGAATCGCAGGACAGCGCGAAGAATACGTGGCTTGAGCAGTGGTGCAGCAGGGAGGGATTCAAATTCCTGGGGCATTGGAACCGGTTCTGGGGGAGGTGGGACCAGTACAAACCGGACGGTCTGCACCTGGGCAGGACCGGAACCAATGTCCTAGGGGGAGTGTTTGCTAGTGCTGTTGGGGAGGAGTTAAACTAATATGGCAGGGGGATGGGAACCAATGCAGGGAGACAGAGGGAAACAAAAAGGAGACAAAAGCAAAAGACAGAAAGGAGATGAGGAAAAGTGGAGGGCAGAGAAACCCAAGGCAAAGAACAAAAAGGGCCACTGTACAGCAAAATTCTAAAAGGACAAAGGGTGTTAAAAAAACAAGCCTGAAGGCTTTGTGTCTTAATGCAAGGAGTATCCATAATAAAGTGGATGAATTAACTGTGCAAATAGATGTTAACAAATATGATGTGATTGGGATTACGGAGACGTGGCTCCAGGATGATCAGGGCTGGGAACTCAACATCCAGGGGTATTCAACATTCAGGAAGGATAGAATAAAAGGAAAAGGAGGTGGGGTAGCATTGCTGGTTAAAGAGGAGATTAATGCAATAGTTAAGAAGGACATTAGCTTGGATGATGTGGAATCTATATGGGTAGAGCTGCAGAACACCAAAGGGCAAAAACCGTTAGTGGGAGTTGTGTGCAGACCTCCAAACAGTAGTAGTGATGTTAGGGAGGGCCTCAAACAGGAAATTACGGGTGCATGCAATAAAGGTGCAGCAGTTATAATGGGTGACTTTAATATGCACATAGATTGGGCTAGCCAAACTGGAAGCAATACGGTGGAGGAGGATTTCCTAGAGTGCATAAGGGATGGTTTTCTAGACCAATATGTCGAGGAACCAACTAGGGGGGAGGCCATCTTAGACTGGGTGTTGTGTAATGAGAGAGGATTAATTAGCAATCTCGTTGTGCGAGGCCCCTTGGGAAAGAGTGACCATAATATGGTGGAATTCTGCATTAGGATGGAGAATGAAACAGTTAATTCAGAGACCATGGTCCAGAACTTAAAGAAGGGTAACTTTGAAGGTATGAGGCGTGAATTGGCTAGGATAGATTGGCGAATGATACTTAAGGGGTTGACTGTGGATGGGCAATGGCAGACATTTAGAGACCGCATGGATGAACTACAACAATTGTACATTCCTGTCTGGCGTAAAAATAAAAAAGGGAAGATGGCTCAACCGTGGCTATCAAGGGAAATCAGGGATAGTATTAAAGCCAAGGAAGTGGCATACAAATTGGCCAGAAATAGCAGCAAACCCGGTACTGGGAGAAATTTAGAACTCAGCAGAGGAGGACAAAGGGTTTGATTAGGGCAGGGAAAATGGAGTACGAGAAGAAGCTTGCAGGGAACATTAAGACGGATTGCAAAAGTTTCTATAGATATGTAAAGAGAAAAAGGTTAGTAAAGACAAACGTAGGTCCCCTGCAGTCAGAATCAGGGGAAGTCATAACGAGGAACAAAGAAATGGCAGAACAATTGAACATGTACTTTGGTTCGGTATTCACTAAGGAGGACACAAACAACCTTCCGGATATAAAAGGGGTCAGAGGGTCTAGTAAGGAGGAAGAACTGAGGGAAATCTTTATTAGTCGGGAAATTGTGTTGGGGAAATTGATGGGATTGAAGGCCGATAAATCCCCAGGGCCTGATGGACTGCATCCCAGAGTACTTAAGGAGGTGGCCTTGGAAATAGCGGATGCATTGACAGTCATTTTCCAACATTCCATAGACTCTGGATCAGTTCCGATGGAGTGGAGGGTAGCCAATGTAACCCCACTTTTTAAAAAAGGAGGGAGAGAGAAAACAGGGAATTATAGACCGGTCAGCCTGACCTCAGTAGTGGGTAAAATGATGGAATCAATTATTAAGGATGTCATAGCAGCGCATTTGGAAAGAGGTGACATGATAGGTCCAAGTCAGCATGGATTTGTGAACGGGAAATCATGCTTGACAAATCTTCTGGAATTTTTTGAGGATGTTTCCAGTAAAGTGGACAAGGGAGAACCAGTTGATGTGGTACATTTGGACTTTCAGAAGGCTTTCGACAAGGTCTCACACAAGAGATTAATGTGCAAAGTTAAAGCACTTGGGATTGGGTGTAGTGTGCTGACGTGGATTGAGAACTGGTTGGCAGACAGGAAGCAAAGAGTAGGAGTAAATGGGTACTTTTCGGAATGGCAGGCAGTGACTAGTGGGGTACTGCAAGGTTCTGTGCTGGGGCCCCAGCTGTTTACACTGTACATTAATGATTTAGACGAGGGGATTAAATGTAGTATCTCCAAATTTGCGGATGACACTAAGTTGGGTGGCAGTGTAAGCTGCAAGGAGGATGCTATGAGGCTGCAGAGTGACTTGGATAGGTTAGGTGAGTGGGCAAATGCATGGCAGATGAAGTATAATGTGGATAAATGTGAGGTTATCCACTTTGGTGGTAAAAACAGAGAGACAGACTATTATCTGAATGGTGACAGATTAGGAAAAGGGGAGGTGCAATGAGACCTGGGTGTCATGGTACATCAGTCATTGAAGGTTGGCATGCAGGTACAGCAGGCGGTTAAGAAAGCAAATGGCATGTTGGCCTTCATAGCGAGGGGATTTGAGTACAGGGGCAGGGAGGTGTTGCTACAGTTGTACAGGGCGTTGGTGAGGCCACACCTGGAGTATTGTGTACAGTTTTGGTCTCCTAACTTGAGGAAGGACATTCTTGCTATTGAGGGAGTGCCGCGAAGGTTCACCAGACTGATTCCCGGGATGGTGGGACTGACCTATCAAGAAAGACTGGATCAACTGAGCTTGTATTCACTGGAGTTCAGAAGAATGAGAGGGGACCTCATAGAAACGTTTAAAATTCTGATGGGTTTGGACAGGTTAGATTCAGGAAGAATGTTCCCAATGTTGGGGAAGTCCAGAACCAGGGGTCACAGTCTAAGGATAAGTGGTAAGCCATTTAGGACCGAGATGAGGAGAAACTTCTTCACCCAGAGATTGGTTAACCTGTGGAATTCTCTACCACAGAAAGCAGTTGAGGCCAATTCACTAAATGTATTCAAAAGGGAGTTAGATGAAGTCCTTACTATAGGGGGATCAAGGGGTATGGCGAGAAAGCAGGAAGGGGGTACTGAAGTTGCATGTTCAGCCATGAACTCATTGAATGGCGGTGCAGGCTAGAGGGGCCGAATGGCCTACTCCTGCACCTATTTTCTATGTTTCTATGTTTCTGTGTTTAAACTCTCCCAGACCACTTTTTCTTCATTCTTTCCTGGGATGTGGGCATCACCGGCAAGGCCGGCATTTATTGCCCATCCCTAATTGCCCCTTGAGAAGGAGGTGGTGAGCCACCTTCTTGAACCGCTGGAGTCCGTGTGGTGAAGGTGCTCCCACAGTGCTGTTAGGGAGGGAATTCCAGGATTTTGACCCAGCGACGATGGAGGAACAGCCGATATATTTCCAAGTCAGGATGGTGTGTGACTGGGAGGGGAACGTGGAGGTGGTGGTGTTCCCATGCGCCTGCTGCCCTTGTCCTTCTAGGTGGTAGAGGTCGCAGGTTTGGGAGGTGCTGCCGAAGAAGCCTTGGCGAGTTGCTGCAGTGCATCTTGTAGATGGTACACACTGCAGCCACGGTGCGCCGGTGGTGGAGGGAGTGAATGTTGAAGGTTGTGGATGGGGTGCCAATCAAGCAGGCTGCTTTGTCCTGGATGCTGTCAAGCTTCATGAGTATTGTTGGAGCTGTGCTCATCCAGGCAAGTGGATGTTAGTCAGGGGCGTGTTATCGCACGAGCCTTGGGGGCTCCAGCCAAGGAAAAAAGAAGCAGAAGATGGTCCTTATTCCTCCACCCCCTCCTACCACTGTACCAACAACACCACCCTGAGTGTTGGGGGCAAGGGCCTTTTCAGTCAAGCTGTTATTCGTGCCACGAAGGGGTCACAGGTCAGCCAGATCTCCACACCTCACCCCACCGCCCCCCCCGCTCCGCCCTCCCTTCCCTGCAATGCCTAATAATTGTTCTATTATCAAGAAGCTTAGATGAAAGGCCAAAGTTACTATCTAGGTTGAAAACAATAGAGGCCAAAATAACTCGAGAGGTAGTGATCAGATAATGCCATACCGCAGTCTCAAAGGCCTGATGGTTGCTGAAGGAAGGGGAGGGTGAGGGAATTAGGTTGCTGCTCTTTTGGATGCCGTGGGATTGAATCGGTGAGAATAGGAGACAACGATATGAGAATCTTCTAACTCAGTGAGGATGAGATTATACAGGGTGGTGTGTTTGCAGCTCAAGAGGTAAAGTTATAAGGAGTGCTGATCATAATGGAATCAATAAAGCAAGGAGGTAAGAAAGGTTAGAAGGTTGCGAAGGAGATTGATGGTTCGAGGTGAGAGAAGGATTGTGTATTGGATGATAAGCTTCTTATATTGTGTCCAGGAGAGAAAGAAGAGCTTCCATGTAGATAGCACCTTCTTGTCTCTCTTGGAAAGGCCCCAAATTGTTTTACATTCAATAAATGACTTCTGAAGTGAACTGACTATTATATAGACAAGTGCAAGAATAAAAACTTGCATTTATATCATCATCATCCATAGACAGTCCCTCGGAATCGAGGAAGACTTGCTTCCGCTCTAAAAGTGAGTTCTTAGGTGACTGAGCAGTCCAATATGGGAATTACAGTCACTGTCACAAGTGGGACAGACAGTGGTTGAAGGAAAGGAGTGGGTGGGACTGGTTTGCCGCACGCTCCTTCTGCTGTCTGCCCTTGCTTTCTGCATGCTCTCGGAGACGAGACTCGAGGTCCTCAGTGCCCTCCCGGATGCTCTTTCCCCCACTAAGGGCGGTCTTTGGCCAGGGACTCCCAGGTGTCGGTGGGGATGTTGCATTTTATCAAGGAGGCTTTGAGGGTGTCCTTGAAACGTTTCCTCTGCCCACCTGGGGGCTGGCTTGCTGTGAAGGAGTTCCGATTGGAGCGTTTGCTTTGGGAGTCTCGTGTCCGGCATACGGACGATGTGGCCTGCCCAAAGGAGCTAGTCAAGCATGGTCAATGCTTCGATGCTGGGGATGTTGGTCTGATTGAGAACACTGACGTTGGTGTGTCTGTCCTCCCAGGGGATTTGCAGGATCTTGCGGAGGCATCGTTGATGGTACTTCTCCAGTCTTTGAGACGTTTGCTGCATATAGCCTCTGTCTCTGTCCATATAGTCTCTGAGATTGAACTACAGTACGCGGACGATGCTTGCATCTGCGCGCACTCAGAGGCCGAACTCCAAGCCATCATCAACACCTTCACCGAGGCGTATGAAAGCACGGGCCTTGCACTAAAATCCGTAAGACAAAGGTCCTCCACCAAACTGACCCCGCCACACAGCGCTGCCCCCCAGTCTTCAAAATCCACGGCACGGCCCTGGACAACTTGGACCATTTTCCATACCTCGGGAGCCTACTATCAGCAAGGGCAGACATTGATGACGAGGTCCGACACTGCCTCCAGTGCACCAGCACAGCCTTCGGTCGCCTGAGGAAAAAAGTGTTCGAAGACCAGGACCTCAAATCTGGCACCAAGCTTATGGTCTACAGGGCAGTAATGATACCCGCCCTCCTATATGGCTCAGAGACGTGGACTATATACAGCAGATGCATTTATATAGTGCCTTTCATAACCATCAAACATCCCAAAGTGCGTTACAGCCAGTGAAGTACTTTTTGAAGTGTAGTCACTGTTGTAACGTAGGAAACGCGGCAGCCAATTTGTGCACAGCAAGCTCCCACATACAGCAATCATCGAAATTTACAGCACGGAAAGAGGCCATTTCGTCCCATTGTGTCCATGCCGGCCGACAAAGAGCTACCCAGCCTAATCCTACTTTCCAGCTCTTGGTCCGTAGCCCTGTAGGTTACGGCTCTTCAGGTGCACATCCAAGTACTTTTTAAATGTGCTGAGGGTTTCTGCCTCTACCACCCTTTCAGGCAGTGAGTTCCAGACCCCCACCGATGTGACAATGACCAGATAATCTGTTGTTGACACTGGGGGAGAACTCCCCTACTCTTCTTCGAAATAATGTCGCGGGAATTAATCTCCGCGATTAAAGTCCGTTCAACAAACAAAAACACCAAAAAAATCCACATAGAAAATCTCATAGAAGTTAACTCGTGAATCGACAGCCCAAATTTTTTTTTCGCATCAACTAAATATTCACCCTTTGAAGAACAATGTTCAGGACACTTAAAGTCAGGCTTTTAAATATCAAAGGCTCGGTGGTATATGCGAGCTTTGAAAACATCAAAAGGTCACCTCACCAACTAATAACTACCTTATTGTGTATGAACGACCTCAGGGATCTTCAAAGGTTCAGTGTTTTAAAACATGTTAATCAGAGTGAGACAGATTATTTTCATGTTTTGCAATGGCTAAAACAAATGTTGATCCCAACTGTGGTGGTTTGATGAAGAAGGAGGTGAAGAGTGACGTACTCGCTGTGAAGATTACATTTGCCAAATGAAGGACCATCCCAGATCTCCAGGCTTTGGAAATTGCAGATAAGTATGGGGAAATTACCACAACAACTTGTATTGATTCCCGGGATGGCGGGACTGACATATCAAGAAAGACTGGATCAACTGGGCTTGTATTCACTGGAGTTCAGAAGAATGAGAGGGGATCTCATAGAAACGTTTAAAATTCTGACGGGTTTAGACAGGTTAGATGCAGGAAGAATGTTCCCAATGTTGGGAAAGTCCAGAACCAGGGATCACAGTCTAAGGATAAGGGGTAAGTCAGTTAGGACCGAGATGAGGAGAAACTTCTTCACCCAGAGAGTGGTGAACCTGTGGAATTCTCTACCACAGAAAGTTGTTGAGGCCAATTCACTAAATATATTCAAAAAGGAGTTAGATGAAGTCCTTACTACTAGGGGGATCAAGGGGTATGGCAAGAAAGCAGGAATGGGGTACTGAAGTTGCATGTTCAGCCATGAACTCATTGAATGGCGGTGCAGGCTCGAAGGGCCGAATGGCCTACTCCTGCACCTATTTTCTTTGTGTCTATGTTTCTATGTTTATCTAGCGCCTTTAACGTAGCAAAACTTCCCAAACAAAATTTGACATTGAGCCACACAAGGAGATATGCATCTTAAGGGAAGGGAGAGAGGCAGAGAGGTTTAGGGAGGGAGTTCCAGAGCTTGGGGCCCAGGCAGCTGAAGGCACGGCCACCGATGGTCGAGCGATTATAATCAGGGATGCTCACGAGGCCAGAATTGGAGGAGCGCAGACATCTCGGAGGTTTGTGTGGTTGGAGGAGATTACAGAGATAGGGAGGGGCGAGGTCACGGAGGGATTTAAAAACAAGGATGAGAATTTTAAAATCGAGGCGTTGCCGGACCGGGAACCAATGTAGGTCGGCGAGCACAGGGGGTGATGGGTGAGCGGGACTCGGTGCGAGTTAGGACACGGGCTGCCGAGTTTTGGATGAGTTCAAATTTATGGAGGGTGGAACAACACGGAGCGTGTCTGCGAGTCCCAGTTTGTGGCACTCTCAGCTCTCACTCAGAATATTGTGGATTTGAGCCCCAGTTGAGCACTTAATGTAGGTTAACACTGATCCTAGAATCATCCAGTGAAGAAGACATTCACCCCATTGTGCAGGTTGCATGAGGAATAAATATCGGCCAGGACACTGTGGATAACTCCCCTGCTCTTCTTCGAAATAGTGCCATGGGATCTTTTACATCCACCCGAGAGGGCAGACAGGGCCTCGGTTTAACGTCTCACCTGAAGGATGGCACCTCTGACAGTGCAGCGCTCCCTCAGTACTGCATTTTCCATACCTCGGGAGCCTCTTATCAGCAAGGGCCGACATTGACGACGAGGTCCAACACTGCCTCCAGTGCGCCAGCGCAGTCTTCGTCCGCCTGAGGAAGAGAGTGTTCAAAGATCAGGCCCTCAAATCTGGCACCAAGCTCATGGTTTACAAGGCTGCAGTGATACCCGCCCTCCTGTATGGCTCAGAGACATGGACTATGTACAGTAGACATCGCAAATCGCTGGAGAAATACCACCAACGATGTCTCCGCAAGATCCTGCAAATTCCCTGGGAGGACAGACGCACCAACGTTAATGTTCTCGATCAGGCCAACATCCCCAGCATCGATGCGCTGACCACACTCGACCAGCTCCGTTGGGCGGGCCACATTGTCTGCATGCCAAAGCAAGTGCTCTACTCGGAACTCCTACACGGCAGGCGAGCCCCAGGTGGGCAGTGGAAACATTTCAAGGACACTTCAAAGCCTCCCTGATAAAGTGCAACATCCCAACCGACACCTGGGAGTCCCTGGCCAAAGACCGCCCTAAATGGAAGAAGTGCATCCGGGAGGGCGCTGAGCGCCTCGAGTCCCATTGCCGAGAGCATGCAGAAACCAAGCGCAGACAGCGGAAGGAGCGTGCGGCAAACCAGTCCCACCCACCCCTTCCCTCAACCACTGTCTGTCCCACCTGTGACAGAGACTGTAATTCCCGTATTGGACTGTACAGTCACCTGAGAACTCACTTTTAGAGTGGAAGCAAGTCTTCCTCGATTCCGAGGGACTGACTCCGAACGAATGGGTGTTACAGCCGAGAATCTGTGCTCAAGTCTCTGGAGTGGGACTTGAACCCACGACCTCTGAGTCAGAGGCGAGGGTACTGCCCACTAAGTTACAGTTGACACCAGGTTAGATTGTGAAGTCGACGGTGATGATTGAAGGCGATATGTTGGCCAGGAGATCAAGGGGAACCCGGGGTAGTGTTTGAGATTTGTTGTGTCAACCAGAATAGACAGCGAGGGCCACAACATCTCAGCTGGAAGATGGCACCTCAGGTAACACAGTGTTGCCGAAATTATGATGACTCAGAGGTGAGAGTGTTAACTCTAACGCTACAAGTAATTGTGTTTTCTTGCTTAAGCATCGCCTACAATTTTGCAATTGTAAATAAGGTAGAATGATTGAATAACTGAACAGTATTTGTAAAGCGAGACTGCTGAATAAATGGCATTGGAATCAGATGGCTTAAAATCAATGGTTTGAGTGGGAAAGTGGAGGTAAAAGTGCATAATTTCTGCTTGCAAGCTGCCACACTTATCGGTCCTTCCCAGCTCACGTGGTGGATCCATTTCAGCGCAGCCCCGTGACCACCGATCTTTGCCAGGATGTCAAGCACAGAAATCAGAGTTTTGCAGAGAGCTCAGCAGACAGATTGCCCACTTCAAGCGGTAATTAGAGTTTGAGGATCCCGGCAGACGGGCCCGCGGATGGGACATCAATCAGCCTGGGCACGCACTGCGCCAGGCTCCTGTCTGCCAGGCAGCGACCCAGAGAGTCACAGTGCTAGGAACTGGGAGTGGGGAAGGGGAGAGGGCTTGCGTGGCTCCAGACAAATGGCCAGGAGAGGGGGGCGGCTCGGGGTTGTGTGGGGGGAACAGTGGGTGTAGTGGCCAACGACATCCCGGCACGCAATCAATCCGATCCTTCAGTGGTGATATGGAGGGGCAAGTTAGGAGCATTGCCTGGGTTGGTGATGGGAGCAGGTCAGTATTTACGAGACAGATATATCATCCGGCTGATTTGATGAGAAAATTCACTGCCTTTACTGGAAGTGAAGGTCAATCACTCAGTAAACGACAGAGAGAAAACAAAGGCACCAAAATCAGGCAGGTTAAGACACTCACTCCTTACAGTTATAGACCTGGGCTTTCAAGACATTCAGAACTCCCTGCTCCTGGGGGAGAAAGTGATTCAGAAAGGAAAAGGGAACATTTTTTTAGCACACAGTATTTGCCCCAGCAATGGTCCTCCTCCTAGTGTGCGTTTGCACTCCTGACCCAAGTGTTGAGCAGTGAAGTGAACGTGACAGAGAAAGACTTGCATTTATATAGCGCCTTTCACAAACACACAACATCTCAAAGCGCTTTACAGCCAATCAAGTACTTTTGGAGTGTAGTCACTGTTGTAATGTGGGAAACGCGGCAGCCAATTTGTGCACAGCAAGCTCCCACAAACAGCAATGTGATAATGACCAGATAATCTGCTTGTGTTATGTTGATTGAGGGATAGTTATTGGCCCCAGGACACTGGGGATAACTCCCCTGCTCTTCTTCGAAATAGTGCCGTGGGATCTTTTACATCGAATTGAAACATCTCATCTGAAAGACGGCACTACTGACAGTGCAGTACTCTCTCAGCACTGCACTGGGAGTGTAAGCCTAGATTTTTTTTTTGTGTGTTCATGTCCCTGGAGTGGGACTTGAACCCACAATCTTCTGACTCAGAGCCAAGAGTGCTGCCCACTGAACCACGGCTGACATTTAGGAACACAAAGACTGATCGCCAACCCCATACACATCCGCTATCTTAGAATGTGACAAACACTTTTCGTGGACAGGCGTGGCCTTTATCCCGAGGGGCCTGGAATACAAATGGTGGAAGCTATACTACAGTTATGTAAAGCTCTGGTCAGACCCCATCTGGAGTCACTGCCTTCAGTTCATAAGAACATAAGACATAGGAGCAGGAGTCGACTATTCGGTCCTTGGAGCCTGCTCCGCCATTCAATAAGATCATGGCTGATCTGATCATGGACTCAGTTCCACTTCCCTGCCCGCTCCCCATAACCCTTTACTCCATTATTGCTCAAAAATCTCCATCTCCGCCTTAAATATATTCAAAGACCCAGCCTCCACAGCTCTCTGGGGCATAGAATTCCACAGATTTACAATCCTCTGTGAGAAGAAATTCCTCCTCATCTCACTTTTAAATGGACGGCCCCTTATGCTAAGATTATGTCCCCTAGTTTTAGTTTCCCCTATGGGAAATATCCTCTGCATCCACCTTGTTGAGCCCCCTCATTATCTTATATATTTCGATAAGATCACCTCTCATTCTTCTGAACTCCAATGAGTATCGGCGCAACCTATTCAACCTTTCCTCATAAGTCAACCCCCTCATGTCCGGAATCAACCTAATGAACCTTCTCTGAACAGCCTCCAATGCAAGTATATCCTTCCTTAAATACAGAGACTAAAACTGTACGCAGTACTCCAGGTGTGGCCTCACCAATACCCTGTACAGTTGTAGCAGGACTTCTCTGCTTTTGTACTCTATGCCCCTTGCAACAAAGGCCAACATTCCATTTGCCTTCCTGGACTCCGCACCTCAGGAAAGATATATTGGCCTCGGAGCGGGTGCAGTGCAGATTCACCAGGATGATACTGGGGCTCAAAGAGTCAAATTATGGGGAAAGGTTGGTGCAATTGGCTGGCTAACAGAAAGCAGAGAGTCGGGATAAATGGGTCCTTTTCGGGTTGGAAATCGGTGGTTAGTGGTGTGCCACAGGGATCGGTGCTGGGACCACAACTGTTTACAATATACATAGATGACCTGGAAGAGGGGACAGAGTGTAGTATAACAAAATTTGCAGATGACACAAAGCAGGGATGTCCTGCTGCAACTGTACAGGGTATTGGTGAGGCCGCACCTGGAGTACTGCGTGCAGTTTTGGTCACCTTACTTAAGGAAGAATATACTAGCTTTGGAGGGGGTACAGAGACGATTCACGAGGCTGATTCCAGAGATGAGGGGGTTACCTTATGATGATAGATTGAGTAGACTGGGTCTTTACTCGTTGGAGTTCAGAAGGATGAGGGGTGATCTTATAGAAACATTTAAAATAATGAAAGGGATAGACAAGATAGAGGCAGAGAGGTTGTTTCCACTGGTCGGGGAGACTAGAACTAGGGGGCACAGCCTCAAAATACGGGGGAGCCAATTTAAAACCGAGTTGAGAAGGAATTTCTTCTCCCAGAGGGTTGTGAATCTGTGGAATTCTCTTACTAAGGAAGCAGTTGAGGCTACCTCATTGAATGTATTCAAATCACAGATAGATAGATTTTTAACCAATAAGGGAATTAAGGGTTACGGGGAGCGGGCGGGTAAGTGGAGCTGAGTCCACGGCCAGATCAGCCATGATCTTGTTGGATGGCGGAGCAGGCTTGAGGGGCTAGATGGCCTACTCCTGTTCCTAATTCTTATGTTCTTATGTTTATGTTCAATAGAGCTCCCCCTAGTGGACTACTGCTCCACCTAGTGGACTACTGATGTACTGCAGCTGATGATGTAAATAATAAAGGATCATGTGGCAAAGTCACATGATGACAGGTTCTGTATAGGAGCCATCTTGTGCAGTGTGCTCCTTAGTAAGGATATATCACAGTTGTATAGATTCGGCTTGTATTCCCTCGAGTATAGAAGATTAAGGGGTGATCTAATTGAGGTGTTTCAGATGATTCAAGGAGTCAATAAGATAAATAGAGAGAGATTCAGGTGGGGGAGTCTAGAACAAGGGGGCGTAACTTTAAAATCAGAGCCAGGCCGTTCAGGGGTGATGTCAGGAAGCACTTCTTCACACAAAGGGCAGTGGGAATCTGGAACTCTCTCCCCCCACAAAAAGCTGTTGAGGCCGGGGGTCAGTTGAAAATGTCAAAACTGAGATTGATTGATTTTTGTTAGGCAAGGCTATTAAGGGTTACGGAATCAAAACGGGTAAAAGGAGCTAACAATAACTTGTATTTATATAGCGCCTTTACCATAATGAAACGTCCCAAGGTGCTTCACAGGCGTATTATGAGATTTTAAAAATTTGACACTGAGCCACATAAGGAGAAATTAGGACAGGTGACCAAAAGCTTGGTCAAAGAGATAGGTTTTAAGGAGCGTCTAAAGGAGGAAAGAGAGGTAGAGAGGTTTAGGGAGGGAGTTCCAGAGTTTGGGGCCCAGGCAACAGAAGGCACGGCCACCGATGTTTGAGCGATTATAATCAGGGATGCTCAGGAGGGCAGAATTAGAGGAGCGCAGACATCTCGGGGGAGTTGTGGGGCTGGAGGAGATTAGAGATAGGGAGGAGCGAGGCCATGGAGGGATTTGAAAACAAGGATGACAATTTTGAAATCGAGGCATTGCTTAATCGGGAGCCAATGTAGGTCAGCGAGCACAGGGCGTGATGAGTGAACGGGACTTGGCACATCTGGTTGACTGGCGGAACAAGCTGGTGGGACTGAAGGGCCTCCTCGTGCCCGTGTTCCGAGATCACGAGTGACTGGGCAGTGATGTCACATGGCAGACGCAAGGGCAGCGATCTGCTCCTGAAACATTCAATGCCCCGAGCTTCACTCACATTTGATATTGCAATTAAATGTAAAGGGAGAGTCACTGTGGCAGCTACCATCAAGAAATGTCCTCCATTCTAAGGATCAGATGAGCAGTTACGAATCAAATCGGGCATCTTGCAGAAGATGAATTCGGGAAGAAAAATTGTTGGAACGCAGTGCCTGAGTGAACAGAAACCAGGCAGCAAGAGGCATGGAAAATATTTCCGGCTCGAATTTTTTGCCATTTAAGTTCAGCGGAGATTGACCCAGCAAACTTAATGGGTCACATTTAATGGGTTAAACATTTAAGAACATAAGAAATAGGAGCAGGAGTCGGCCATTTGGCCCCTCGAACCTGCTCCACCATTCAATAAGATCATGGCTGATCTGATCATGGACTCAGCTCCACTTCCCCGCCCGCTCCCCATAACCCTTTACTCCCTTATCGCTCAAAAATCTGTCTATCTCCACCTTAAATATATTCAATGACCCAGCCTCCACAGCTCTCTGGGGCAGAGAATTCCACAGATTTACAACCCTCAGAGAGAAGAAATTTCTCCTCATCTCAGTTTTAAATGGGCTGTGCCTTATTCTGAGGCTGTGTCCCCTAGTTTTAGTTTCCCCTATGAGGGGAAATAACCTCTCTGCATCTACCTTGTCGAGCCCCCTCATTATCTTATATGTTTCAATAAGATCACCTCTCATTCTTCTGAACTCCAATGAGTATAGGCCCAACCTACTCAACCTATCTTCATAAGTCAATCCCCCTCATCTCCAGAATCAGCCTCGTGAACCTTCTCTGAACAACCTCTAAAGCAAGTATATCCTTTCTTAAATATGGAGACCAAAACTGTATGCATTTACTTTGTACTGTGCCGATTTACAAATGAAATATTAAAGTGTTGCAATGGCTGCCCTTTGCAAATGCAGAACAGGTAGTCTTCAGAAGGGATTTCATCTGAAGGAGACAAAGTTGTCCTTCGGGCCGTTTCCTGTCGTTGTCTGTTCAACAGCGCAGGTTGTGATCTGTTCGTAAAGCAGTGCGACATTGGGTCTAACAATAGACAAAGATTTGAATTCTGAAACTCCGGTTTGCATGTAGCTGTTGTTCCAGAATAAGGGATCGCCCATTTAAGACGGAGATGAGGAGGAATTTCTTCCCTCAGAGGGCCTTGAATCTGTGGAATTCTCTGCCCCAGAGAGCTGTGGAGGCTGGGTCAATGAATATATTTAAGGTGGAGCTAGACAGATTTTTTAACGATAAGGGAGTGAAGGATTATGGGGAGTGGGGGGAAGTGGAGTTGAGGCCAAGATCAGATCAGCCATGATCTTATTAAATGGCAGAGCAGGCTCAAGGGGCCGTATGGCCTAGAAACATAGAAAATAGGTGCAGGAGTAGGCCATTCGGCCCTTCGAGCCTGCACCACATGCAATATGATCATGGCTGATCATTCACCTCAGTACCCCATTCCTGCTTTCTCTCCATACCCTTTGATCCCTTTAGCCGTAAGGGCCACATCTAACTCCTTTTTGAATATATTTAGTGAATTGGCCTCAACAACTTTCTGTGGTAGAGAATTCCACAGGTTCACCACTCTCTGGGTGAAGAAGTTTCTCCTCATCTCGGTCCTAAATGGCTTACCCCTTAGACTGTGACCCCTGGTTCTGGACTTCCCCAACATCGGGAACATTCTTCCTGCATCTAACCTGTCCAATCCCGTCAGAATTTTATCTGTTTCCATGAGATTGTTTCGTACGACGGGAAAAGCTTATTATGGGGTGTCTATTTTGGCTCTCCATTCGACGGCCTCCTGAGAAGCCGAGTGGGGAAGTGAGGTGCCTCCCACCATAGATCTCCGTGGGTGGGTCGATGCTCTGGGACTCACGGCCACAGTCACACTTTGGGCCATCCCTTACCTTCCACCCAAGGAGCAGGTGGTCGCAGTGTCCGTGGCCCGTGCGGATTGGGTGAGCACCGTCCACTCCCTTCGAGCGAAGCCCCCCCCCCACCCCGAGGTGCCCGCTCTCCTCTAATTCTGCCCCCCTGAGCAGCCCTGATTATAATCGCTCACCCATCGGTGGCCGTGCCTTCTGTTGCCTGGGCCCTGAGCTCTGGAACTCCCTCCCTCTGGAACCGCCTCTCTACCTCTTTCTCCTCCTTCAAGACGCTCCTTAAAACCTACCTCTTTGACCAAGCTTTTGGTCATCTGCCCTAATTTCTTCCTTTATGGATCGGTGTCAAATTTTTGTCCCATAACACTCCTGTGAATCGCCTTGGGATGTTTCACTATGTTAAAGGCGCTATATAAATACAAGTTGTTGTTGTTGTGGAGGTCGAAGCCAGTGACCTCTGCTGTTGGGTCAGTGATGAGGTCCACCTGGACAGTCAAGGCAGACCCCACCCCTCAGGAATGTTGCAAAGCATTCTTACAGGCCCAATGTAGTGGCTGTTTTTGGCGGGGTTGGTTGAGGGACAAATGCTGGTCAGGAAACTGGGAAACTTCTTGCTCTTCTTCCAGTGGTGCCATGGGGCGGCTGAGATCGCGAGTCACCGGGATTTAACATCTCACCCACAGACCGACGCCTCAAACATTGCGGGAGCCTCTCGGTACTGTGCTGCACCGTGATTATCTGCTCATCATACACTGAATTAATGTCAGGTGCAGTGACTATTGTTAATTAGACAAATAAAAAGAACGAACTTGCATTTCTACAGGGCCGTTCACAACCTGAGGACGTCCCAAAGTGCTTCACAGCCTATGAAGTACATTTGGAAGTGTAGTCTCTCTTGTAATGTACAGATATGCTCCAGTGCAGTACCGAGGCTCCACTGCACTGTCGGAGGGGCAGTACTGAGAGAGCGCCGTACTATCGGAGGGGCAGTACTGAGGGAACGCCGCACTGTCGGAGGGATAGTATTGAGGAAGTGCCGCAGTGTCGGAGGGGCAGTACTGAGGGAACGCCGCACTGTCGGAGGGGCAGTACTGAGGGAACGCCGCACTGTCGGAGGGGCAGTACTGAGGGAGCGCCACACTGTCAGAGGGGCAGTATTGAGGGAGTGCCGCACTGTCGGATGGGCAATACAGAGGGAGCGCCGCGCTGTTGGAGGGACAGTACTGAGGGAGCGCCGCACTGTCGGAAGGGCAGTACTGAGGGAGCGGACGTAAAAGATCCCACGGCACTATTTTGAAGAGGAACAGGGCCGTTATCACCGTGTCCTGGGGCCAATATTTATCCCACAATCAGCATCACTGAAATATCTGGTCATTATCACATTGCAGCGGAGCTGGTCGAGTGTGGTCAGTGCTTCGATGCTGGGGATGTTGGCCTGGTCGAGGACGCTAACGTTGGTGCGTCTGTCCTCCCAGGGGATTTGCAGGATCTTGCGGAGACATCGTTGGTGGTATTTCTCCAGCGATTTGAGGTATCTACTGTATCTGGTCCACGTCTCTGAGCCATACAGGAGGGCGGGTATCACTACAATTACTATGCTAAAATGATGTACTATGCTAAAGGCGCTATATAATGCAAGTTGTGGCTGTTGTGCCTGACAGGAGAGTGCCGATTGTGGAGCTGCAGGGAGAGGGGAAAAAGTAGCCGGAATAAGACAGAATGAGGACGAGAGGGAGAGAGGTAAAAAGAGAAACAGGGAGACAAAGAATGAGAGGCCTGGTGGACAAACTGTCCTGTTTTAATTGGCGTCCAAGAAGAATGTCACTAGCCATCAAATGGCGAAGAAATAAAAAGCCTGGCTCTTGCAAGGGTTGCAGAATGTCAGAGGAAGCTGTGAGCTGCTGTGTGATGAATGAGTGTCTCAGTGCAGAGTTAGATCAGGGCGACATTCCCAGAGTCAGTGACATTTCACGGGATGGATAAGGTTCCCAACTGCTTCGCCTTCGATGCCGCGATCACACCCCGCCGTGTTCCGCACAAGGCAGGGAGCCATGCGTTTCCCTGGGATCATTCATCGTGAATCTGGGCCACAATCCCTGCCGGCTCATCCATCAATGACATGGCGGCATCTCCTCCCATCTCCGAAAAGTTCAGCGCTGTCTTAGCATAAAAGTCAGCGCTGTTTTACACAGAATTAAATCTCGGCAGTGGGAGACAATGTGCACATCATGCCGGTGGGATTGAACGAAAGATGCTCTCTTTACATCCCGTCAGGTCAAAATGATAAATTGCTGGCTTTAATTGTTTACAGCGACACTGGCAAGAAATAAGCTTTGGTCTTTCTGTCAATTTGGAGTATTTTGGTTTGGGGAAATTCTGGACACCAAAGGAAGGCACGATAATTGAGAGTGTCAGGAACCAGTCAATCCCTTATTGTGGCCACATTTCTCCATATTCTCTTCCACACAGGGAGGCGTTTAATGCAGCACCCCTGTGTCACAGCCTCTCCCACTGCACCCAGAATTGCTGGTCTAATTCACGTTATTGCACCCAGTGGCCACATTGCAAAAGGCCATGTATAACGGGCACGATTAATTCACTCACACCTCCCATCCCCGGTCACATTTCTCTCACCCAATCGGTGCTGTGATTATTAGAGCCACCTCGTCAATTGGAAAAGTATATGTATTTTTCACTTACTGCTGGCGATATTGTTCGGACACCAGCTTGAAGTAGATCCCTCGTCCATCACTGTGATGAAAGAAAGACTTGCATTTATATAGCGCCTTTCACAACCACCAGACATCTCAAAGCGCTTTACAGCCAATGAAGTACTTTTGGAGTGTAGTCACTATTGTAATGTGGCAAACGCGGCAGTCAATTTGCGCACAGCAAGCTCCCACAAAGAGCAATTATGGTAATGACCAGAGAATCTGTTTTTGTTGATGATAAGAACATAAGAAATAGGAGCAGGAGTCGGCCATTCAGCCCCTCGAGCCTGTTACACAGGAACAGGAGGAGGCCATTCAGCCCCTCGAGCCTGTTACACAGGAACAGGAGGAGGCCATTCAGCCCTTCGAGCCTGTTACACAGGAACAGTAGGAGGCCCATTCAGCCTCTCAAGCTTGTTACACAGGAACAGGAGGAGACCCATTCAACCCCTCGAGCCTGTTACACAGGAGCAGGAGGAGACCCATTCAGCCCCTCGAGCCTGTTACACAGGAACAGGAGGAGGCCATTCAGCCCTTCGAGCCTGTTACACAGGAACAGGAGGAGGCCGTTCAGCCCCTCGAGCCTGTTACACAGGAGCAGGAGGAGACCCATTCAGCCCCTCGAGCCTGTTACACAGGAACAGGAGGAGGCCATTCAGCCCCTCAAGCCTGTTACACAGGAACAGGAGGAGGCCGTTCAGCCCCTCGAGCTTGTTCCGCAAACTCCCTCTATGGCGGCCCTCAATGAGCTCGCCACAGTCAGGTTTTTAGGTATTGCTGCTCCTGTAACTCAGGTTTCCCCACCAGCCGAACCCCAGCCCCACCACCTTCTTAGAATCACAGTCATAGAACAGTTACAGCACAGCAGGAGGCCATTCGGCCCGTCGAGCCCGTGCCGGCTCTCTGCAAGAGCACCTCAGCCAGTCCCACTCCCCCGCCCTTTCCCCACAGCCCTGAAAATTCTTTCCTTCAGGTACTTATCCAATTCCCTTTTGAAAGCCACGATTGAGTCTGCCTCCACCACCCTCTCAGGCAGCGCATTCCAGATCCTAATCACTCGCTGCGTAAAAACGTTTTCCTCATGTCAGCATTGACCCCTCTCACCGACCCCTGACCCCTCACACCGACCCCTGATCTCTCACACCGACTCCTGACCCCGCACACCGACCCCTCGCACCGACCTGACCTCTCACACCAACTCCTGACCCCTCTCACCGACCCCTGACCTCTCACACCAACCCCTGACCCCTCACATCGACCCCTGACCCTTCGCATCGACACTGACCCCTCGCACCGACCCCTGACCCCTCCCACCAACTCCTGACCTCTCACACCGACCCCTGACCCCTCCCACCAACACTGATCCCTCGCACCGACCCCTGACCCCTCCCACCAACCCCATACCTCTCACACCGACCCCTGACCCCTCCCACCAACACTGATCCCTCGCACCGACCCCTGACCCCTCCCACCAACCCCTGACCTCTCACACCGACCCCTGACCCCGCCCACCAACACTGATCCCTCGCACCGACCCCTCACACCGATCCCTGATCTCTCACACCGACTCCTGACCCCTCACACCGACCCCTCGCACCGACCCCTGACCTCTCACACCAACTCCTGACCCCTCTCACCGACCCCTGACCTCTCACACCAACTCCTGACCCCTCTCACCGACCCCTGACCTCTCACACCAACCCCTGACCCCTCACATCGACCCCTGACCCTTCGCATCGACACTGACCCCTCGCACCGACCCCTGACCCCTCCCACAAACCCCTGACCCCTCACACCCACACTGGGCAGTGCAGGGGCCGTGCCCTTCATCTACCCAGTGCCCAGGCATCGGGGAAAGGAGGGAGCAAGCAAGTGCGGCTGAACGAATCCAGGCTGACACTCCGGGTGCAGTGCTGAGGGAGTGCCGCACTGTCGGAGGTGCCATCTTTCGGATGAGACGTTAAACCGAGGCCCAGTCTGCTCTCTCAGGTGGACGTAAAAGACCCCATGGCACTATTTGGGAGAAGAGCAGTGGAGTTATCCCCGGTGTCCTGGGGCCAATATTTATCTCTCAATCAACATAACAAAAACAGATTATCTGGTCATTATCACTTTGCTGTTTGTGGGAGCTTGCTGTGCGCAAATTGGCTGCTGCATTTCCCACATTACAACAGTGACCACACTCCAAATGTACTTCATTGGCTGTAAAGCACTTTGAGACATCTGGTGGTCGTGAAAAGCGCTATAGAAATGCAAGTCTTTCTTTCTTGGCTTGCGACTTTGCACTATGTTACAGGCGCTATGTTAATACAAGTTGTTGAACCCAAAGTTACCAATGTCTCATTGTGGAAGCCAAATAAATAGTAGCTCAGTCCCACAACGGCCTGACTTTCAGTTCTCGAGTGTCCCAGCGTGTCCAGGTAACGGCGTGCGATGCAGGCAAGGCAAAAGACCAACAATTGTTCTTCCTTGTTGTGGACAAGCAGCCACTGAAAAACCGATGAAGCGAGGGGTTATGGTGGCTATGGTGGTGTGACCGTGTGGAGGCCCCGGCCTGCGTGAGAACACATGCGGCAGGTCGGGGCCATAAAAGGAGCGGTGAGCGGCGGCCTGGGAGCAACGTGCCGGTGTACCACGGCAAGGTACGGCGCGAGCCGGTGCAGGAGGGCGACGGCAGCGAAGAGTGACGTCATCAAGGTCCAGGTCGGTGATTGGAGCGTGGGCAGGTACAGCAGGAGCAGCGAGGTCGGGGGCGAAGGAGCGGCGAGAGTTCGGGGACTAGGGGCAGCATGGGCCCAGCCCACACTGTGCGATATGTGAGCGCACTGGGTCCGTGCAGCAGAGCTGGTCTCCAATCGTCCCGGTTAACCCTTGCCACTGGACCAAGACCTCGCTCTGTCAAGCCCGTGTGGCATCTTCCCACCCTTCAGGATGTAGTTAGGGATCTGGACTATCAGGTCCTTCATTGAAATACCTGTGAACTCATCTTTTTTTTGGCGTGGAAGCAAGTCATCCTCGACACGAGGGACCGCCTATGATATGATATTGGTGGTGTGGCCACAAAAAATGGCGTTTGTGCCCGTCCCTTCTGTCGCTATTGCTGCCCTGATAAAATCAGGCTCTGCTCGAGATACAATTCCATGCAAGAAAATAGAATAGTTACTGGGAAATACCATCATCAGCGAATGGGATTCCACACCGGAATACAAAACGATTTTGATAGGGGCAACACAGTGTAACAGAGACAAAAGCAATCTCGGATTTACTTTTAATAAAAAAATCAGAGTGATGCTTTCCCTTCAGAATTCGCCAAGGAGCATTTAGTACGTCTGTTTTCGAAGCTTCTGTCTGTGGATTTAGTGGAGGCACTTACCTGTTTAAAACATGAAGACGTTAGGCATTCCGAGGCTAATATTTGGAGAGTCTAATTCAAAAGCAAAACAAACTGTATCAGCAAACATTACGCCCGCTGCTACCATCTGAGCTGAAGGAAATGGCAGCTGAGGAGGTGGGAATTAGAGTGTTGAAATGTTGATGGGACTTTGTGGTCAGGACGAGTTGTATAATTTTCGGATAATGGAGATGGCTGCAGAATAAAACAGTAGAGCGACTCTTTTCAAATGAAGTTTAGGCAGCCAAACTGTGTCTGTGTATGTGTCTGAGAGTGTGTGTGTGTGTGTGTCTGAGAGTGTGTGTGCGTGAGTGTGTATGCCTGTGTGTCTGAGAGTGTGTGTGCGCGAGTGTGTTTGTCTGTGTGTCTGAGAGTGTGTGTGCGCGAGTGTGTTTGTCTGTGTGTGTGTGTGAGAGAGAGTCTGTGTGTGTGTGTGGATGTGTCTGTGTGTCGATGTATGTATATATGTGTGTTAAGAAAAAAAGATTTGCATTTATATAGCGCCTTTCACAAACTGAGGACGTCCCAAAGCGTTTTACAGCCAATGAAGTACTTTTGGAGTGCAGTCATTGTTGTAATGTGGGAAACGCGGCAGCCAATTTGCACACAGCAAGCTCCCACACACAGCAATGCGATAATGACTAGATAATCAATTTTCAGTGATGTTGATTGAGGGATAAATATTGGCCCCAGGACACCGGGGATAACTACCCTGCTCTTCTTCGAAATAGTGACATGGGATCTTTTCCGTCTACCTAAGAGAGCAGACAGGGCCTCGGTTTAATGTCTCATCCAAAAGACGGCACCTCCGACAGTGCAGTGCTCCCTCAGTACTGCCCCTCCGACAGTACAGCGCTCCCTCAGTACTTCCCCTCCGACAGTGCGGCGCTCCGTCAGTACTGCTCCTCCGACAGTGCAGCGCTCCTTCAGTACTGCCCCTCCGACAGTGCGGTGCTCCCTCAGTACTACCCCTCTAACAGTGCAACACTCTCCCCCTCCGACAGTGCGGCGCTCCCTCAGTACTGCCCCTCCGACAGTGCAGCACTTCCTCAGCACTGACCTTTCGACAGTGCGGCGCTCCCTCAGTACTGCCCCTCCGACAGTACGGCGCTCCCTCAGTACTGCCCCTCCGACAGTGCGGCGCTCCCTCAGTACTGACCCTCCGACAGTGCGGCGCTCCCTCAGTACTGCCCCTCTGATAGTGCGGCGCTCCCTCAGTACTGCCCCTCCGACAGTGCGGTGCTCCCTCAGTACTGCCCCTCCGACAGTGCGGCGCTCCCTCAGTACTGCCCCTCTGATAGTGCGGCGCTCCCTCAGTACTGCCCCTCCGACAGTGCGGCGCTCCCTCAGTACTGCCCCTCCGACAGTGCGGTGCTCCCTCAGTACTGCCCCTCCGACAGTGCAGCACTTCCTCAGCACTGACCTTTCAACAGTGCGGTGCTTCCTCAGTACTGCCCCTCCGTCAGTGCAGCACTCCCTCAGTACTGCCCCTCCGACAGTGCAGCACTCCCTCAGTACTGCCCCTCCGTCAGTGCAGCGCTCCCTCAGTACTGCACTGGGAGTGTCAGCCTGGATTTACGTGCTCAAGTCCCGGGAATGGAATGATCACCATTGCATTTGCACTCATAATAATATAGAATGTTTTTTATTTGTTCTTCTTGGAATGTGGGAAAAATGACATTTAAAACCCTCGTAGAGACTGTTTATATGAGATTGATGTACAAGTTGATTGAGGAATAAATATTGGCCAGGACACCGGGGATAACTCCCCTGCTCTTCTTCTAAATAGTGCCCTGGGATCTTTTATGTCCACCTGAGAGAGCAGACCTGAGAGAAAGGTTGAGTAGGTTGGGCCTCTACTCATTGGAATGAGAGGTGATCTTATCGAAACGTATAAGATTATGAGGGGGCTTGACAAGGTGGATGCAGAGAGGATGTTTCCACTGATGGGGGAGACTAGAACTTAAAATAATCTTAGAACAAGGGGCCGCCTATTTAAAACTGAGATGAGGAGGAATTTCTTCTCTCTCAGAGTTGTAAATCTGTGGAATTCGCTGCCTCAGAGAGCTGTGGAAGCTGGGACATTGAATAAATTTAAGACAGAGATAGACAGTTTCTTAACCGATAAGAGAATAAAGGGTTATGGGGAACGGGCAGGGAAGTCGACCTGAGTCCATGATCGGATCAGCCATGATCTCATTGAATGGCAGAGCAGGCTCGAGGGGCCGTATGGCCTACTCCTGCTCCTATTTCTTATGTTCTTATTAAAGTTATTTGCGAAACCACTTCAGAGGTGGTACGGTGTAGTGTGTGACTGGAGTCACATGTTGGCCGGTCCAGATGGGGGTGACCGATTCCCTTCCCTGAAAAGCATTAGTGAACCAGTTGGGTTTCTAGAACAATCCGGCAGCTTCTGTGGCCATTTCGTCTCCAGGGCCAGCCCACAAGTTCCCAGATTTATTGATCTCACTGCCATGACTTGCCATGGTGGGACTTGAACACTCGACTACTGGTTTGCTTGTCCAGAACATAAGAAACAGGAACAGGAGTCGGCCATTCGGCCCCTTGAGCTTGCTCCGTCATTCAATAAGATCATGGCTGATCATCGACCTCAACTCCACTTTCCTCCCGATCCCCATATCCCTCGATTCCCCTGGACCCCAAAAATCTATCGATCTCAGCCTTGAATATACTCAATGACTGAGCCTCCACAGCCCTCTGGGGTAGAGAATTCCAAAGATTCACCACCCTCTGAGTGAAGGAATTTTTGCTCATCCCAGTCCTAAATGGCCGACCCCATATCCTGAGACTGTGACCCCTGGTTCTAGACACACCAGCCCGGGGAAACATTCTCTCCGCATCCACCCATAATCAGTACTGTAGCCGTATTGTACTGTACAGTACTGTATAAAATGAAGCTTTGGCCTGCTTACAGTGAGAGCTTTTCCCCAGAAGTACGTGGTGTGGTGGTGAGTGGGGGGGAAGGGCACCTGACAGCAAGAAGCTCAGTCGTGAGGACTTTCGCCAGATGTCTCAAGCCTCCCACTGGCAGCAATGCTGGTGATCAGACAATAAACCCATTCAGGCTCCCCCAGAACTCGCAGCACTCCAAAGCAGAGATGGATAATTTAACTACACCATGCTCAACAGAGGGAGTAATGAGAGCTATCAAATCTCGCGCTGCAGAAATCAGGTTGCTAAATAGGATAACGGTGGTAACATGTTCTAACTATTCAACTTAATTGGAGTCACCGCCAATAACTAAATGCTCACTGACTGCAGTGAATTATATATTCTCCTCTCCTCCGACTTTCCATAAATTAGAATTGCGAATGGTTGTTAAATTGAAAACGCGCTGACGAGGTTATGTCAAAGTTCCATCATATCCCATTGCTATCAAAACGCAGTATAATCAGAATCATGTCTTTATCATTTTGCACTATATCATCAGGATAAAAGCAAAGACACTGGGTGACAAATTAATAGGGAAAGTAACCTGTTGGTGTTTGAAAGGTACAGCGGCCTCTTCAGTCATTCAGTCAAGGTAAACAGATAGCTTGAGTACGATGAGCAGGACTGAAGGAAATAGTTTTCAAGGACAGCATTTAATGCCAGTGAGTGTTTGAAGTATTAAGGTAAAAATAAGTTAATAGAATGATACAACATAGAAAGAAGAAAGAGTTGCGTTTATATAGCACCTTTCACAACCACCCGACGTCCCAAAGCCAGTGAAGTACTTTTGGAGTGTAGTCACTGTTGTAACGTGGGAAACGCGGCAGCCAATTTGCGCACAGCAAGCTCCCACAAACAGCAATGCGATAACGACCAGATAATCTGTTTTTAGTGATGTTGGTTGAGGGATAAATATTGGCCCCAGGACACCAGGGATAACTCCCCTGCTCTTCTTTGATCTTTTACATCCACCTGAGAGAGCAGACGGGTCATCGGTTTAACGTCCCAACCAAAAGGCATCACCTCCGGCTGTTGTGTTCCTAACACAGATGAGGCTGCACACAGGGAGGTTAAAGCAAGTGACTTCAGTCTTTATTAAGACACTCCAGAGTGAGGAACAGGCCTGAGGGGCCGGCTTACATACAGCGCTCCCTGGTGGCGGAACATGGGAGTGCATGCTTTACAGATACACAACATCACTCCCTGCCAAAGTCAAAGTGAAAATTATACAAGGTGAGGCGGTCGGGAGCCTTTCTTTCCCTGGTGGACCGCCTCGATACAAATGTCTGTTCTGGTGTGTTGGCTGTGCCCTCGCTGGGCTGGCGTGTTATTGGCCCTCCAGGGCTACTAGATTAGCCTGGCCTTGCTGGGCTGTTGGGCGTGGTGTCGTTGATCCTTTGGGTGTATGTTGTGGGCTCAATAAAGATGGTGTCTGCTGTGGGTTGTTCAGGGCAGTCTGTGAACCGCAGCCTCATTTGGTCCAGGTGCTTTCTGCGAATTTGTCCATTGTCTAGTTTGACTACAAACACCCGACTCCCTTCTTTAGCTATCACCGTGCCCGCGATCCACTTGGGACCATGTCCATAGTTTAGCACATACACAGGGTCATTCATATCAATTTCCCATGACACAGTGGCGAGACCATCGTTTACATTTTGTTGCTGCCGCCTGCTCTCTACCTGATCATGCAGGTTGGGGTGAACCAGCAAGAGTCTGGTTTTAAGTGTCCTTTTCATGAGTAGCTCAGCCGGGGGCACCTCTGTGAGCGAGTGGGGTCTCGTGCGGTAGCTGAGCAGTACTCGGGACAGGCGGGTTTGGACTGAGCCTTCTGTAACTCATTTAAGGCTCTGTTTGATTGTTTGTACTGCCTGCTCTGCCTGCCCATTGGAGGCTGGTTTAAACGGGGCTGAGGTGACATGTTTGATCCCATTGCGGGTCATGAATTCTTTAAATTCGGCACGAGTGAAACATGGCCCATTGTCACTGACCACTATGTCAGGCAGGCTGTGGGTGGCAAACATGGCCCTCAGGCTTTCAATGGTGGCGGTGGCGGTGCTTCCCAACATTATTTCACATTCAATCCATTTTTAAAAAGCATCCACCACCACCAGGAACATTTTACCGAGAAACGGGCCCGCATAGTCGACATGGATCCTTGACCATGGTCTGGAGGGCCAGGACCACAAACTTAGTGGTGCCTCTCTGGGCGCGTTGCTCAACTGAGCACACACGCTGCATTGCCGTACACAGGACTCTAAGTCAGAGTCGATATCGGGCCACTACACGTGGGATCTGGCTATCGCTTTCATCATTACTATACCCGGGTGTGTGCTGTGGAGATCCGAGATGAACGTCTCCCTGCCCTTTTTGGGTAGCACTATGCGGTTACCCCACAACAGGCAGTCTGCCTGAGTGGACAACTCGTCCTTTCGCCGCTGGAACGGCTTGATTAGCTCTTGCATTTCAACGGGGATGCTGGCCCAGCTCCCATGCAGTACACAGGTTTTTACTAGGGACAGCAGAGGATCTTGGCTGGTCCAAGTCCTAATCTGGCGGGCCGTGACAAGTGATTTATCATTTTCAAACGCTTCCATGACCATCAACAAGTCTGTGTGCTGTGCCACCATCAACAAGTTTGCAGGCTACGCCATTTCCACCCCCATGGTGGGCAATGGTAGCCGACTGAGAGCATCCGCACAGTTCTCGGTGCCTGGCCTGTGGCGGATGGTATAGTTATATGCTGATAGCGCGAGTGCCCACCTTTGTATGCGGGCTGAGGCATTAGTATTTGTCCCCATGTTTTCAGCGAACAGGGATATGAGGGGCTTGTGATCGGTTTCCAGCTCAAATTTGAGGCCAAACAGGTACTGATGCATTTTCTTTACCCTGAACACACACGCTAATGCCTCTTTCTCAATCATGCTGTAGGCCCTCTTGGCCTTAGACAAGCACCTGGAGGCATAGACGACAGGTTGCAACTTCCCCGCAACGATAGCTTGTTGTAATACGCACCCGACTCCGTACGACGATGCATCACATGCTAGCACAAGTCTTTTACATGGGTTATACAATACAAGCAGCTTGTTGGAGCATAAAATGTTTCTGGCTTTCTCAAAAGCAATTACTTGTTTTTTTTCCCCATACCCAGTTCTCACCTTTACGCAATAACACATGTAGGGGCTCTAAGAGGGTGCTTAACCCCGGTAGGAAGTTACCAAAGTTGTTGAGGAGTCCCGGGAATGACCGCAGCTCCGTGACATTCTGTGGCCTGGGCGCGTTCCTGATAGCCTCTGTCTTGGCATCTGTGGGCCGAATGCTGTCCGCCGCGATCTTTCTCCCCAAAAACTCCACTTCTGTTGCCATGAAGATGCATTTCGACCTCTTCAGCCGCAGCCCTACGCGATCCAGTTGCTGGAGGACCTCCTCCAGGTTTTGTAGATGCTCGATGCTGTCCCGACCCGTGACCAATATGTCATCCTGAAAAACCACTGTGCGTGGTACCGACTTGAGTAGGCTCTCAATGTTTCTCTGGAAGATCACTGCAGCCTACCAAATTCCAAACGGGCATCTGTTGTAGATGAACAGTCTCTTGTGCGTGTTGATGCAGGTGAGGCCCTTCGAAGACTCCTCCAGCTCCTGCGTCATGTAGGCCGAAGTAAGATCGAGCTTGGTGAACATCTTGCCTCCTGCCAGCGTCGCAAATAGGTCATCTGCCTTAGGTAGCGGGTATTGGTCCTGTAGCGAAAAACGATTAATAGTTACTTTATAATTGCCGCAAATCCTGACCGTGCCATCACTTTTGAGCACTGGAACAATCGGGCTGGCCCACTCGCTGAATTCCACTGGGGAGATGATGCCCTCGCGTTGCAGCCTGTCCAGCTCGATTTCCACTCTCTCCCTCATCATGTGAGGTACTGTCCGCGCCTTGTGGTGGATGGGTCGTGCCTCTGGGCCCAAGTGGATCCGCACCTTCGCCCCAGAAAAGTTTCCAATGCCTGGCTCAAAAAGGCAAGGAAATTTGTTAAGAACCTGGGTACATGAGGCCTGATCGACATGTGATAGCACTCAGATATCATCCCAGTTCCAGCGGATTTTGCCCAGCCAGCTCCTTCCAAGCAGTGTGGGGCCCTCGCCCGGGACAAATCCAGAGTGGCAGTTCGTGCACCGTGCCCTCGTAGGTGACCTTGACCATGGCGCTGCCCAGGACAGTGATACGCTCTTTGGTGTACGTTCTCAGTTTCGTGTGGATGGGGTTCAGGGCTGGTCTGAGTGCCTTGTTGCACCACAGTCTCTCAAACATCTTTTTACTCATGATGGATTGGCTAGCGCCAGTGTCCAGTTCCATGGCTATGGGTAAGCCATTCATTTTAACATTTAGTATTATAGGTGGACATTTCATCGAAAATGTGTGCACCCCGTGTACTTCAGCATCTGCCTCCTCTCTGAGGCGCGAAATTGCTTTGATCCACCATGGACCGATCTTCCTCTGCCACGTGGTGGTTAGCAGGTTTTGCAGAGCTTGCAGCTCATCTGCAAGCTCGGAGGTGCCCCATTGTTTCACAGCTCTTGCAAACATACCCTTTGAAACGGCATGAATAGGCTGAATGGAAGCCTCCACAACACCAACAAGGTGTGAATTGCCTTGCATTCATCCTTTGTTGCGAACTCTGAGTCATCTGGTTCACCTGAGGCCTGCTGGCAGTTGCAGACTCGTGGTTTCTGCCCTGTACATTTCTGCTCGCAAACACAGTTCCAGTTAATTTATGAACATTGCTAGCACTTATGTGCTGAGAGGTTTGTTTGGTGTTATCACTGGTGGACATAAACGCTTGTGCTATCGCAGTCATAAGTTTTCGCAGGATGGTCTCGTGGCCAATGCCCGGTACAAAAAATCTCTGAGCATTTGCTCCAGGTAGCCATCAAAGTCACATTGTCCTGCAAGTTGCCTTAGTTCGGCGACATAGCTCGCCACTTCCTGACCTTCAGATCGCTGGCACGTGTAGAACCGATACCTCGCCATCAGCACGTTCTCCCTTGGGTTAAGATGCTCCCGAACCATTGTACACAGCTCCTCATACGACTTATCTGTGGGTTTCACTAGAGCCAGAAGATTCTTCATGAGGCTGTAGGTCGGTTCACCGCAGACTGTGAGGAGGACCGCTCTCCTTTTTGCAGCGCTTCCTTCTCCGTCCAGCTCGTTGGCTACAAAGTACTGGTCTAGCCGTTCGACATAGGCTTCCCAGTCCTCACCCTCTGAGAACTTCTCCAGGATGCCCACAGTTTGCTGCATTTTTGTGTTGGATTTGTATACTCGTTGCCAGTTGTTGTGTTCCTAACATAGATGAGACTGCACACAGGGAGGTTAATGTAACAGTGACCTCAGTCTTAATAAAGACACTCCCGAGTGAGGAACAGGCCTTAGGGGCCGGCTTATATACAGTGCTCTCAAGGGATGCTGGGATCCCTTGGAACTTCAGGGGATGCGCTCCCTGGTGGCAGAACATGGGAATGCATGCTTTACAGATACACAACACCGGCAATGCAGCACTCCCTCAGCACTTGAAGCGAGGATGACTTGCTTCCACGCCAAAAAGGGATGAGTTCACAGGTGTTTCAATGAAGGAACTAATATTCCCGATCCCGAACTACATCTTGGAGGGTGGAAGTTGCCTGTTCATGGATTGTTTTTAACGTGTGGTGGCCATTGCACACCAGCCACCACACGGGCTCGACAGAGCTAGGTCTTGGTCCAGTGGCAAGGGTTAACCAGGACGACTGGAGACCAGCTCTGCTGCACGGACCCAGTGCGCACACATATCGCAGTGTGGGCTGGCCCGTGCTGCCCCTGGGCCCTCGCCTCTTCTGGGCCCCAGATTCGCGCCTCTCCTGGGCCCCGATCACTTCCTTCTACAAACGCTTGCCGCTTCTTCGCCCCTCCTACTGTGCCTGCACTGCTCTGGGAGTGTCAGCCTAGATTTATGTGCTCAAGTTTCATGGAGTGGGACCTGAACCCACGACCTTCTGACTCAGAGGCGATCGTGCTACCCACTGAGCTATGGCTGACACTGTGGCTCAGTGGGTAACATTGGGGGCCATTGGGGGCCATTGGGGCCATCGTACACTGAGAGTCAGTGAACACCATTCAGAAACTGGATCTTGACCAACAATGGTCTGAAATATTGTGATGTTCAGTGTAAGATCACTTGAAATGGTGCCCGGTATATTTTTTATAACCTGCCACTATTAATTGTTATTAGTACAATAAGTTTACACAGTGAATATTAATTGCAGCAGCACTCATGGTGTCAGGTTAGCTTTATGTAATTCTATCGGAACAAATATGAGGCCACAGTGAAATCAATATCATGCTACAGTACTGGCTGATAATGTTGAAACTGGCTGCTGCGCTTCCTACATTACAACAATAACTTATATTTATAAAGCGCATTTGAAGTACTGAAACGTCCCAAGGTGCTTCACAGGAGTATTATAAGATAAAAATTTGACACCGAGCCGCATAAATAGAAATTAGCGCAGGAGGTAGGTTTTAAGGAGCGTCTCGAAAGAGGAGAGAGAGGTAGAGAGGCGGAGAGGTTTAGGGAGGGAGTTCCAGAGCTTGGGGTCCAGGCAACAGAAGGCACGGCCACCAATGGTGGAGCAATTATAATCAGGGATGCTCAGGAGGGCAGAATTAGAGGAGCGCAGACATCTTGCGGGGTTGTGGGGCTGGAGGAGATTACAGAGATAGGGAGGGGGCGAGGGCCATGGAGGGATTTGAAAACAATGATGAGAATTTTGAAATCGAGGCGTTGCTTAACCGGGAGCCAATGTGGGTCAGCGAGCACAGAGGGGTGATGGGTGAGCGGGACTTGGTGCGAGTTAGGACACGGGCTGCCGAGTTTTGGATCACCTCTAATTTACGGAGGATAGAATGTGGGAGGCCAGCCAGGAGTGCGTTGGAATAGTCAAGCCCAGAGGTAACGCAGGCATGGATGAGTTTTTGGCAGCGATTAAACTTCAAAAGTATCTGATTGGCTGTGAAGCGCCAAGGGACACCCTTGAGGTTGTGTCTATCTTTTCCATTATCCACCAATCTAACCTTGAATATTGACATCGTTTCTGCCTCCACCGCTAACCCTGGCATTAAATCCCCAGCCTCACCACTCTCTGTGTGAACACATTTTTCCTGCCCTCTGTCCTAACAAGGAGAGAATGGGCCCATAATCTCTGGAGTTTAGAAGAATGAGAGGTGATCTCATTGAAACATACAAGATTCTGAGGGGGATTGACAGGGTAGATGCAGGGAGGATGTTTCCCCCGGGCTGGGGAGTCTAGAACCAGGGGTCACAGTCTCAGGTAAGGGGGTCGGCCATTTAGGACTGAGATGAGGAGGAATTTCTTTACTCAGTGGGTGGTGCATCTTTGCAAATCTCTAACCCAAAGGACAGTGGATACTCACTCATTGATTATATTCAAGACTGAGACCGATAGATTTTTGGACACTAAGTGATCAAGGGATCGGGCGGGGAACTGAAGTTGAGGTCGAAGTTCAGCCATGATCTTACTGAATGGCGGAGCAGGCTCGAGGGGCTGAGTGGCCGACTCCTAACTCTATTGTTCTGGTGTGTATAAGGCCCCACGTTCTCGACCCCTCAACCTCAGCAAACAATCTGCTTCTATCCACCCTCCACCCTATCCCTTCCTTCATTTTAAAAACTTCAATCATATTGCCTCATAATCTGCATCGTTCTAATTTTTAAAAAACTGAATTTTTCAAGTCTTCCTTCCCAGTTGTATTTCCCTGTACGAGGCAGCAGACAAATTAATCTGTGCTCTACCCGCTCAACAGACTCAAGTTCCTTCCTACAGCGCAGAGTCCAATCTTCCAACTGAGGTCTGATTAAAGTTTTATATCGGCTCATCATTACTGCTTGATAAAATCTAGAATATCATTCGCTTTATAAAAAAACCCCAGCCTTATCAACCTGAGGTGCTGCCTTTAATGTCCTGTGAGCCTGTACCCTGCAAATCCCTCTGTTCCCACAGCATCGAGGAGGTGGCATATCCATGTCATCTGTACCTGCTGAAGCCCTCATCCAGGCCTTTGTTACTGTAAAGTCCTGTCCCCTCAGTACAGATTCACACGAGGCATGTAGTGAAGTCAAGGTCACTCTGGACCTGCACCTTTATTTCACAGCTCTAGAATGCTGCACTTGCCTGAGACCTGTCCTTATATACCTGTCTCTTGCAAGTGCACCCCTGGTGGTAAGGTATGCTGGTGGTTACAGGTCATATCTTATTACAGTCATGTATAGCATGTTAGGATACAGTTATATATAATAATGTAAGATACATGACATCACCCTCCCCCAAGGTCTTATTGTCTTTATAAGTTCAGTCTCTCAGGTGGTCTATGCTCTCGCGTGGAGCGTCTGAGTTGTGGTTCAGTTGTTTGCCTTGGTGTCTGTTTTTCTTTGGGTGTGGTTGCTGGTATCTCGCCTGGGCTGTCTGTTTTGATTGGTGTGATTGTTGTTGACTCGCCTGGGCTGTCTGTTGGGATTGCCCTTTCCTCAGGTTGTTCCCTCTGTCTGTCCACCAGGTGTGGTGTGAGTTCCACATTGTAGTCTGCCTCTGGTTCCGCAGTGCTATTGGTAAATCTGCTTTTGACTTGGTCTACATGCCTCCGGCAGGTTTGGTCATTGTCCATGTGTACAACCAGTAGCCTGTTTCCTTCCTTGCCCGTTACTGTCCCTGCAAGCCATTTGGGACCCCTGCCATAGTTTAGTACAAACACTTTGTCCCCTATCTCATTCCATCGCCCCCTCGAATTTCTGTCATGGTACTCAGTCAGCTTACGGCGCTTTGCCTCAATGTTTCGTGCATGTCTGGGAGGATTAATGAGAGCCTTGTTTTTAAAGTCCTTTTGATCAACAGTTGCGCGGGGGGGATCCCAGTCAGTGAGTGCAGACGAGATCTGTATGCCAACAGCAGTCGCGATAGGTGACCCTGCAGCATGGGACCTTGGATTTTAAGCATGCCTTGTTTAATGATTTGCACTGCTCTCTCTGCCTGACCGTTGGAGGCCGGCTTGAATGGTGCCGTCTTGATGTGATTTATGCCGTGGTCACTTATAAAGTCTTGGAATTCTGCGCTGGTGAAGCACGGACCATTGTCACTGACCAATATGTCAGGGATTCCGTGCGTTGCAAACATGGTTGCGAGGCTCTCCACAGTGGTGGAGGTTGTGCTCGATCCACTTTGAAAATGCATCTACAACTACGAGGAACATTTTGCCCATGAATGGGCCCGCATAGTCTACGTGCACCCACGACCACGGTTTGGTAGGCCAGGGCCTTGGGCTCAGTGGAGCCTCCCTGGGGGCATTGCTGAATTGGGCACAAATGGTGCACCTTCGGACGCAGAGCTTCAGGTCCGCGTCAATACCAGGCCACCAGACGTGGGATCTGGCTATGGCCTTCATGAGAATGATCCCCGGGTGCTCGCGGTGGAGCTCCCGGACAAATGCCTCTCTGCCTCGCAGAGGCATGACTACTCGGCTGCCTCACATCAGGCAGTCTGCTTGTAGTGATAGCTCATGCATGTGCCTGTGAAAGGGTTTTAATTCCTCGGGGCAGGCATCGCGAGCCTCTGCCAAGTCACCGGTTAGGACACATCTTTTTACTAAGGATAACGTGGGGTCGCTGGCCGTCCAGGCTCTGATTTGGCGAGCCGTCATGGGCGAACCTGTGGACTCAAAGGCATTGATTGCCATGACTATCTCACAGTCCTGTTCGTCAGACCCTTCCATGGTCACCAGGCGTAGCCTGCTGAGCGCGTCGGCACAGTTGTCTGTGCCTGGTCTGTGCCTTATGGTATAGTCGTAGGACGCCAGCATGAGTGCCCACCGTTGAATTCGCACCGAGGCGTTGCCGTTTATTGCCTTGCTCTCGGATAGGAGGGACGTGAGGGGCTTGTGGTCGGTTTCCAACACGAACTTGGCCCTGAAAAGGTATTGGTGCATCTTTTTGACACCGTACACGCACGCGAGTGCCTCCTTCTCTACCATTCCGTACCCGCACTCCGCCCGCGAAAGTGGCCTGGAGGCATAAGCTATGGGTTGTAATTTGCCCGCACTATTGACATGTTGCAAAACGCACCCGACCCCATACGCTGATGCATCGCATGTGAGAACTAGCTTTTTACCTGGGTCAAAGAAAGTCAAAACACTGTTGGAACACAAAAGGTTATTGAAGGCGAGTTCCTGGGCGTCCCCCCAAAACCAATCGCGCCCCTTTCTGAGTAGCACGTGGAGAGGCTCCAGCAGCGTGCTGAAGTTCTGCATAAAGTTCCCAAAGTAATTGAGTAGCCCGAGAAAGGCGCGCAGTTCTGAGACATTCCAGGGCCTGGGTGCCAGGCAAATTGCTTCCGTTTTGGACTCTGTTGGGCGGATTCCATCAGCGGCAATCCTTCTGCCCAAAAATTCAACCTCGGGTGCGAGAAACAGGCACTTGGATTTCTTGACTCTTAGGCCTACCCGATCCAACCGCTTTAGTACTTCCTCCAAATTACGGAGATGGGAGTCGGTGTCCCTGCCTGTGATAAGTATGTCGTCTTGAAATACAACTGTCCCCGGGATGGACTTGAGCAGACTCCCCATGTTGCGCTGGACTATGGCAGCTGCCAACCTGATGCCGAATGGGCATCGATTGTACATGAAAAGGCCTCGATGTGTGTTGATGGTGCTGAGTAGCTTGGATTCCTCGGTCAATTCTTGCATTATATACGCAGATGTGAGGTCTAATTTTGAGAAATGTGGCAAATAAGTCCTCCGCTCTGGGCAGCGGGTACTGGTCCTGTAGGGAGACTCTGTTTATGGTAGATTTGTAGTCCCCACAGATTCGTATGGATCCATCAGGCTTCATGACTAGGACGATGGGATTTGCCCAGTTGCTAAATTCCACAGGTGATATAATGCCTTCCCGCAGAAGCCTGTCTAGTTCATGTTCAATCTTTTCCCTCATCATATAGGGTACAACTCTGGCCTTGTGATGGACCAGTCTAGCATCCTGTGTGATGTAGATTTTGACTTTGGCCCCTTTGAAAGTGCCCACACCTGGCTGAAAGAGATGTTCAAATCGCTTTATAACTGTTGAGCAGGAGGTCCGTTCCTCTAATGACATGGCATGGACATCATCCCATTTCCAGTTTAGTTTTTCCAGCCAGCTTTTCCCCAGCAGTGCTGGGGGGTCTCCGGGGACAATCCACAGGGGAAGTCGGTTCACTGTCCCTTTGTGTGTGACAGAGAGCATGGCGCTGCCGAGGACTGGTACGATTTCTTTGGTATAGGTATTTAGTTTGGTGTCGACCCTTGTGAGTTTTGGTCTGTCTCTTTTATGCGGCCACAGTTGTTCAAATTGTTGAGCGCCCATGAGAGATTGACTCGCTCCTGTATCCAGCTCCATGTTGACAGATATCCCGTTGAGTAGAACCCTCATCATTATAGGAGACGTCCTGTTGTAGGAGCAGCGGCTATTGATCGTGTTGACCCGCTGTACATCGGTGTCCCGGGTACTGTCCCACTGTCTTCTGGTCCGCTTTCCGACCCATCCGATTCGTATACCAACCGAACTGCCATTTTTTTGCACACGCGGGCCAAATGCCCTATATATTCACAGTTCCTGCAAACAGCCTACTGAAATCGACATTCCCTTGATGAGTGCCCACCCCCGCACCTCGAGCACGGACTGCTTGCAAAGAATGAGCTGCGTCTGGCTGATCTCTCTTGAGCTTCTCTCAGTTTGTAGTTGATTGCTCGCATTGTGGGTTGATGAGGTGTGAACGGCCGTTCCTGTGGCCCTTGATGGCTTCTGTTGCCACTGCTTGCTGTCGAAAGCCTGTTCTGCTGGTTTTGTCTGTGTGTGGGGGTAGCAGCTTTTCTAATGCTGTGAACTCCTTGTTCCATTGTTTCATTGGTTGTCGTACCTGCATTGTAAATCAACCTCGTTTCTTCTTCCCCTACCAAGAATGTCTGTGCAACCAGTGCTGCTGCCTCTAAGGTCAGGTTCTTGGTCTCTATGAGCTTTCGGAATATGCCTGCGTAGCCTATTCCTTCAATGAAAAAGTCTCTTAGCATTTCTCTCCTCAGTTCATCGGAGAACTCACATAATCTAGCCAACCTCCGAAGTTCCACTCGGGTATGCTCTGGCCCACACAGCGTCTGTAGTTGTAGAACCTGTGTCTGGCCATGTGTAGGCTGCTCGCTGGCTTCAGGTGGTCTCTTACCAGTGTTCTCAATTCTTCAAACGACTTGCTTGCTGGTTTCTCGGGTGCCAACAGATCCTTCATTAAAGCGTATGTTTTCGAGCCACAGCTGGTCAAGAGATGGGCTCTTCTCTTGTCTGCCTTATCGTCGCCTAACCAGTCTTTGGTTACAAAGCTTTGCTGGAGCCTTTCGATAAAGTCCTCCCAATTGTCTCCCGCATTGTACTTTTCATCTGATCCGTTGTTCGCCATTCTGTGGATTCTGTAATCCCGTAACTCGTCGCCACTGTAAAGTCCTGTCCCCTCAGTACAGATTCACACGAGGCATGTAGTGAAGTCAAGGTCACTCTGGACCTGCACCTTTATTTCACAGCTCTGGAATGCTGCACTTGCCTGAGACCTGTGCTTATATACCTGTCTCTTGCAAGTGCACCCCTGGTGGTAAGGTATGCTGGTGGTTACAGGTCATATCTTATTACAGTCATGTATAGCATGTTGGGATACAGTTATATATAATAATGTAAGATACATGACAGTTACCTCTCGACTTGACTATTCCAACGCACTCCTGGCTGGCATTCCACATTCTACCCTAAGTAAACTAGAGATGATTCAAAACTCGGCTGCCCCATGTCCTAACTTGCACAAAGTCCCGCTCACCCATCACCCCTGTGCTCGCTGACCTACATTAAGCAACGCCTCGATTTCAAAATTCTCATCCTTCTTTTTAAGTCCCTCCCTGGCCTCGCCCCTCCCTATCTCTGTAATCTCCTCTAGCCCCACAACCCCCCGAGATGTCTGCGCTCCTCTAATTCTGCCCTCTTGAGCATCCCTGATTATAATCGCTCAACCATCGGTGGCCGTGCCTTCTGTTGCCTGGGCTCCAAGCTCTGGAACTCCCTCCCTAAACCTCTCCGCCTCTCTCTCCTCCTTCAAGACGCTCCTTAAAACCTGCCTCTTTGACCAAGCTTTTGGTCACCTGCACTAATTTCTACTTCTGCGGCTCAGTGCCAATTTTTAAAATCTTATAATCCTCCTGTGAAGCGCCCTGGGACGTTAAATGCGCTATATAAATATAAGTTGTTGTTGTCATTGTACATGGGCATTGAACTTTCAGAAGCTAGATGAAGTAACTAATGTTACAATTCACAATTAACTGATGTTTTAATGATTAAATGTCGCGGGCGTTGCCAAAGGAATCTGTGTTAGATTTAAAAAGCAAATTATGCTACAAATGTTTCAGAGACCTGTACGCTCATCCAATGTGAGAAAAGGCTCACTCTGCTTTGCCAGGATTATGTTTGATATATCCTCATCCTAGTCTTCAAACCACTCCCTGGCCCCGCCCGTTCCCTATCGCTGCAACCACTTCCAGTCCTACAACTCTCCAAGAATTCAGTGTTCATCCAACTCTGGTCTTATGCCTCCCCTACTCACTTTGTGCCACCATTGGCAGCCGTGCTTTCAGCCGCCTGGGCCCTAAACTCTGGAATTCCCTCCCCAAGCCTCTCCGTCTTTCTACATCTCGCTATCTCCTTTAAGACACTCCTGAAAACCTACCTCTTTGACCAAGCTTTTAGTCACCTATCCTATTGACACTGATTTTGTGGTCGGAGGCTTCCCGCGGGGAAATGCTTCCGATCCGCGAACAAAATGGCCACGTACCTGCTGGTCCGCGAGGTACGGAGACTTGCGGTCCGGGGCCTCTCTGGTTACCGTGGGGTAGAGGCCCACGCATCTCAGGGGTGCACGCGGTTCGCAATCACCCCTGGGATCACATGGGCCAGCCCAACCAATGACAGAAGGGAATCCCCATTCATGCTTACGGGGTTTCTGTGTGTACAGAACTCCTAATAAACATGAACGGGAATAACCACAAAAAAATACACCTATACTTCAAATAATATATTTTTTAAATTACATATTTAAAATTTATTAAAATGCAATTTTAAATATTTAAAACAAAATGTACTTTTTTGAAAAATAAATTTAAGTGGCTAAAATAAACACAATATAAACAGAATGCTGGAAACACTCAGCGGGTCGGGCAGCATCTGTGGAAAGAGAAACAGAGTTAACGTTTCAGGTCGATGACCCTTCGTCAGAACTGGCGAATATTTGAAATGAACAGATTCTTAAGGAGCACTGAAAGGGGGAGGGGAGGAAGGAACAAAAGGGAAGGTCTGTGATAGGGTGGAAGGCAGGAGAGATCAGAGAGGTTAAAAATAAACATAGTAATTGTACAGGTTTTTTAATGTCTAAATTATTGCTAAAAAATTTTTTTAAATGTTTTTTTAAACTCTTACAGTGGTAAACGCCAGCTTTTAGTCAATGAGACATGGCAACTAGCCCGTGGGGACTTCTGTGCATAAAATTGAAGATGTTCAAGCTGGAGATCGACAGATTTTTGAACGATAAGGGAGTGAAGGGTTCTGAGGAGCGGGCAGGGAAGTGGAGCTGAGTCCATGATCAGATCAGCCGTGATCTTATTGAATGGCGGAGCAGGCTCGAGGGGCCGAATGGCCGACTCCTGCTCCTATTTCTTACATTCTTATAGAAATGATGGGTATATTGTGGGGAGGTGGCAGGGGTGACATTTTTTTTTGATAGTTAAATTAGAGAGTGTTGGAGTCATAAAGGCAATACAGCTTCTTTATTCAGCACGCTGCAACAGAAAGGACATTTAACAGCCACGGTCTCATTTTGAGCGGTTTTTTATGGTTCTTTGTAATCCAAGGTTGAACGCGGCAGGAATAACAATCCCTCGGCTTGGAAACAACATCAAATGGAGTAAGTCAACCTCTACACACAAACTTCAGTCTGTCGGGAGGGCAATCTGTCTCAAACCAGCTGAATAATCATTACATTTTCAGATGCTGGTTGTTATAGAAACATCTTCACTGATGTGAAATAACGACACTTAATGAAGTAACACAACATCTCTATAAGCAGCAATATCTTGTACGCCAACATTATTCACAATTTCTGTGACTGGCACTCATGGGTTGATATTATCCTGCTCCGCAAAAGTTTACAATCTGAGAAGCTTACAGCAAGGAGGGAGGGCATTTGGCCCATCGTGCCTGTGTTGGCTCTTTGAACTGGTTCTACAATTAGTCCCACTCCTCCTGCTCTTTCCCCACTTTCAGCCGTGGCTCAGTGGGCAGCACCCTCGCCTCTGAGTCCGAAGGTTGTGGGTTCAAGTCCCACTCCAGGGACTTGAGCACTTAAATCTAAGCCGACACTCCCAGTGCAGTGCTGAGGGAGTGCTGCACTGTCGGAGGTGCTGTCTTTCGGAGGAGACGTTAAACTGAGGCCCCATCTGCCCTCTCAGGTGGACATGAGAGATCCCGTGGTACTATTGCGAAGAGGAGCAGGCGAATTCTCCCCGGTGTCCTGGGGCCAATAGTTATTCCTCAACCAACATCACTAAAACAGATTATCTGGGTCATTATCACATTGCTGTGTGTGGGAGCTTGCTGTGCGCAAGTTGGCTGCTGCGTTTCCCACAATACAACAGTGACTGCACTCCAAAAGTACTTCATTGGCTGTAAAGCGCTTTGGGATGTCGGGTGATCGTGAAAGGCGCTATATAAATGCAAGTCTTTCTTTCTTTCATAGCCCTGTAGATGGGCCATGACAAGTTTCGAGTGAGTATTAATATATTAATAATTGCGAAATTGAGAGGAGAGAGAGAGCGAGAAGGATGGAGATTATGAGCCATTTAAACCTCAATAGGCAACGGGGAAGCAGAGAGGCCGAGAAGCTCCTGGCCCCAGGATCTGCTGAATGTCGACTGACCCAAGGTCAGGAGTTCAACGTCTACACTTGTATGCCTGACAAGGGCAATAAATTACACAGCACGTCTGTTATTGGTGCTGATTAATCCTTAAACCATTGACTGCAAATCAGACAAAATACCCCGTAATAAGAAATTCCAGACTGGAAATTCATCCCGGGTGATGTCGGATTGCCCGCCCGTGATTCTGCGCGCCTGACCGTTGCCGTCAGTACCAGACGCTGCATATAACGGGCCCCGATAAGCCACCACTGAGACAACTTTCTCCAAGACTCCAAGACAGTCCGCTGGGCATTTTTTTTTTTATTGTCAAAGGTTTTACAACAATAACAATATTTATACAGCGCCTTTAACATAGTGAAACGTCCCAAGGCGCTACACAGGAGATTTAAAAAAATTGACACCGAGCCGCATAAGGAGAAATTAGCACAGGTGACCAAAGGCTTGGTCAAAGAGAGGGGTTTGAAGGAGCGTCCTGAAGGAGGAAAGAGAGGTAGAGGGGCGGAGAGGTTTAGGGAGGGAGTTCTAGAGCTTGGGGCCCAGGCAGCTGAAGGCACGGCCACCAATGGTTGAGCGATTATAATCAGGGATGCTCAAGAGGGCAGAATTAGAGGAGCGCAGACATCTCGGGGGGTTGTGGGGCTGGAGGAGATTACAGAGATAGGGAGGGGCGAGGGCCATGGAGGGATTTGAAAACAAGGATGAGAATTTTGAAATGGAGGCGTTGCTTAACCGGGAGCCAATGTCAGTCAGCGAGCACAGGGGGTGATGGGTGAGCGGGATAATTTATTATTCACGGCTAAGATTAAATGGACAGAGAAGTAACCTGCTGCTTAACCCTTTACATGCTGGTGAAAACCACAACCTGACACCCCTAGATTATCCTATGTTTCTCAGAGGCCTCCTGATCAATGTTGCCAAGCTCCCTCCCTTGTGATGCCAGGGCCCAATATTAATACTCGACCACTCTCAGAGGAACCAAGGGCGTGACCCACCTCAGCGTCCCTCCGCCCCCTGTCCCCTGTCCCCCGCCCTCCCCCATCCTTAAAGAATGTGTACCACTAACGCCTGCTTCTGCACACAGTGCACAGTATGATGGGCCTGCTGCTCCCACATTGATTTGTTTCTGGGATTGGGTGAACCTTTGCGGGGTTAAATCACAGCGAAGGTCAGCAGCCCAGCCACATTCGTGGAACCGCTGGAGTGCCAAATATAATGAGCACATAAGAATTAGGAGCAGGAGTCGGCCATTCGGCCCCTCGAGCCTGCTCCGCCATTCAATAAGATCACGGCTGATCTTCGACCTCAACTCCACTTTCTTGCACTGTCCACATATCCCTCGCTTCCTCTAGAGTCCAAAAATCTATCGATCTCTGTGTTGAATATACTCAACGACTGAGCCTCCACAGCTCTCTGAGGTAGGGAATTCCAAAGATTCACCACCCTCTGAGTGAAGAAATTCATCCTCATCTCTGTCTTAAATGGCCGATTCCTTATCCTGAGACTGTGACCCCTGGTTCTAGACTCCCCAGCCCGGGGGAAACAACCTCTCAGCATCTCCCCCCCCACTCCGAATCTGATACATTTGAATGAGACCACCTGAAGCAATGCATGGTGCCACAGACCTCCATGGGGAAGCCTGGCTACAGTACAATAAATATATGGCACACACGCCCCTGAAAATCACGATACACGAACAGAGCGATGTAGCTCTCCCAAACATTCATCGCTCTAATGACGCTTCTGCAATAAGACCCACAAAGGACAATCGCATGGTCTTCCTTTATGCAAACGTCTTCCTTAGCTTTACCTGTGTCTGTATCTGTGATTAGTAGAAAAAGAGAGATTGGCCTTGGAGGGAGTGTGACACAGTTTTACTAAATAATACTGGGACCAAAAAGGTTAAGTTATGAGTTCTGGTTGCATCGACTGGGCCTGTTATCCGTCAAGCTTAGAAGATTAACGGATGATCTAATTGAGGTAGTTAGGATGATTGACAGTGTTGATTGGGTTGAGAGATGGAGAGAAACTAGTTCCTCTGGTGGGGGGAGTCCAGAACAAGGGGGTGTCACCTTAAAATTAGAGCCAGGCCGTGCAGGGGTGATGTCAGGAAGCACTTCTTCACACAGAGGGCAGTGAGAATCTGGAACTCTCTTCCCCAAAAAGCTGTTGAGGCCAGGGGTCAGTTGAAAATTTCAGAACTGAGATTGATAGGTTTTTGTTGGGTAAGGGTATTAAGGGTGAGAAAATCAAGGTGGGGAGATGGAGTTAAGAAGCGGATAAAGAAAGTCGTACATTTATATAGCACCTTACATGGCCTCAGGATGTCCTAAAGCACTTTACAGCCAATTAAGTACTTTTTGAAGTGTAGTCACTGTTGTAATGTGGCAAACGTGGCAGCTAATTTGTGCACAGCAAGCTCCCACATACAGCAATGTGATAATGGCCAGATAATCTGGTTTAGTGATGTTGGTTGAGGGATAAATATTGGCCCCTGGACACCGGGGATAATTCATTTTAAAAATAGTGGCTGTGGGATTTTTTAACGTCCACCTTAGAGAGCAGACGGGGCCTCGGTTTAACGTCTCATCAGAAAGACTTGATGGTACTATGCTTGACTGTCGGTCAAACTGCCTTTTAATCCCGTCTCCGAATATTTTTGTAACTAATGAATGAAAGTGTTCAGAGAAAATGAAAAAAAAAATCACACACAATTTAAAAAAATATTCCTGTGACTTTTTCTCCTGAGTTGCTTGGTTCCCAGAGATTAATCCTTAATTCCCGGACAATCCTTGAGAGTTGGTGACTCCCTCTTTCACTCTGCTTACCTTCCGGAGCACTCCACCGATCGTTTAACACTGAGTCCGCTCTGGATAACTCCGAGGCAGTTCCTTCCGCACTAAAAAATGGAATTATCCAATAATTTGAATGGAGCAACATAAGGAGCACATTGAAGGGGTGTTTAGTGCTGAAACATTTTCAATTACCAGGTAATTTAAACGACCTCAGTCTAAATTAAGAGGGGTTGACTGTAATTGTGTTTGAAGTGCTGCAAGATGTTTCGGAGAGGTACCATATAAATAAATCTTCCAATTCGGAAGCTGTTTTCAGTTAGTCTAATTCTTAATTTGTGATATTCCATCTTGAAAAGCTTCTGATGCTTATTCTGGAGATGCTGCTCAGACCTAGTGTGCGGGGTTGTATGGAACGAGTGCACAAATGAGGGTCAAACACGTCTGATAACAGAAACTTTAGTGTGTGCTCCCTCCTGTCATGTTGCCGCACTGAATAAGTAATGGCTTTTACAAATCAATAGCGATCCATGTAAGAACAATGGCCTGTCCTGACCCAGCAAAGTACGATAATGGTTCCACGCACAGAAATAATATCAAAAGAGGACAGAGCAATAAAACATGCTCAATGAAACACTCTCGCCTCTGAGTCCAAACATCAGAACAGGGGGAGGCCATTCAGCGCCTCGAGCTTGTTCCGCCATTCAATTAGATCACGGCTGATCTGTATCTTAACTCCATCCACCCCTCCCTATCCCTTAATACCAACTAAAATCTACCAAAACAAAAGGAGGCTGGAATCTCAAATAAAAACAGAAAATACTGGAGATCGCAACATCTGTGGCGAGAGAAACAGAGTTAACGTTACAGGTCGATCACCTTCGTCAGAAACATTAACTCAAAAATCTATCATAAACTGTTTTGAAATTTTCAATTGACCCTCAGCCTCAACAGCTTTTGGGGGGGGGGAGAGAGTTCCAGATTCCCACTGCCCTTTGTGTGAAGAAATGGTCCCTGAATGGCCTGGCTCTAATTTTAAGATGATCCCCCCTTGTTCTGGACTCCCCGCTCACCCCCGCCCCCCCCCCACCAGAGGAAATAGTTGCTCTCTATCTACCCTGTCAACTTCTTTGAGCATCTTAAACACCTCAATTAGATCACCCTTTAATCTACTTTATTCAAGGGAATACAAGCCAAGTGTATCCAATCTGCCCTCAGTTAGTCAGGGGTTTGAGCCCCAATCCAGATGTAATGAGATAATGTATAGCGCCCTCTAGCTAGGAGGTATAGGGAGCTGTATTGAGAGAGAGGGTCTGTGAAGGAACGCCATCTTAAGTTCCACAAGGCTGACTGAGATCTCCCAAATAAATAGACTTAAGTTGAACTAAGAGTGTTCAAGAGACTATAAAATACACCAGAGACTTGAGAAGATAGTCCAGGTTGACACTTCAGTGCAGCGCTGAGGGAGTGCCACACTGTCGGAGGTGCCGTCTAATACGTCATTACTATACAGTATAAATGCGCACGAGGCCCATGCTTGAGAGAAGGTCAGTCTGTGACCTGTCCTTTATTCCTTAGCACTCAAGTGATGAAGGTGGGTGGAGCTTCCCCTTTTATACCTGAAGGTCCAGGTTAGGAGTGTCTCCCACCTAGTGGTCATTGTTCTCACAGTGTACAACTTAGGTCAGATTATACATGGGTTACAATGCTGGTTGAATACATGACATCACCTCCCCCCCAAAAGTCTTATTGGGATCACAGGTTGAGTCTCTCTGGTGGTTTATGCTCCCTTGTAGAGCACCTGAGTTGGGGCTCCGGTTGTTGGGCGCTGGCCTGAGTGTCTGCTGTTTGCGGTGCCTCAGGCCTGTCCGGACTGCCCACAGTGACTGGGCTCTCCTCCCTTTGGTTCCAGTGTTCGGTCACCTGTGGTGGAGTGAACTCTACATCGTGTTCTTCCTCTGCTTCTTCTATGGAGTTGCTGAACCTCCTTTTTGTTTGATCCACGTGTTTGCGGCAGATTTGTCCATTGGTAAGTTTAACTACCAGAATCCTATTTCCCTCTTTGGCAACCACAGTGCCTGCGAGTCATTTGGGCCCTGCAGCGTAGTTGAGGACAAAAACAGGGTCATTTACATCAATACATCGCGCCCTCGCATTCCTGTCGTGGTAGTCATATTATGGCTGGCGTCTACTCTCGGCAATTTCTTTCATAGTGGGGTGTATAAGGGATAGTCGGGTTTTGAGCGTCCTTTTCATTAGCAGCTCTGCGGGTGGAACCCCTGTGAGCAAGTGTGGTCGGGATCTGTAGGCCAACAGGAGGCGTGATAAGCGGCATTGTAGGGAACCCCCTTGGATTCTGAGCATCCCCTGTTTGATTATCTGCACTGCTCGTTCTGCCTGGCCATTTGAGACCGGCTTGAACGGTGCCGTTCTGACATGGTTAATTCCATTGCCTGCCATGAAGTCCTGGAATTCAGTACTTGTGAAACACGGGCCATTGTTGCTGACCAAGACGTCCGGTAGACCGTGGGCGGCGAACATTGCCCGTAGACTTTCTACCGTGGCAGAGGATGTGCTTGAATTTAAAATGTCACACTCGATCCATTTGGAGTAGGCGTCTACTACAACCAAAAATATTTTTCCCATTAAAGGGCCTGCGTAGTCCACATGGATGTGTGACCAAGGCTTGGTGGGCCAAGGCCAGGGGCTAAGGGGGGCTTCCCTGGGCGCATTGCCCAGCTGGGCACACGTGTTGCACCCGTGAATACAAAGTTCCAGATCTGCGTCTATCCCTGGCCACCAAACGTGTGACCTGGCAATTGCCTTCATCATCACAATGCCCGGGTGCTCATTATGGAGTTCTCTGATGAACACCTCTCTGCCCATCTGGGGCATGACTACGCGGTTTCCCCACAGTAGGCAATCGGCCTGAATCGAGAGTTCATCCCTGCACCTGTGAAATGGTTTAAATTCCTCAGGGCATGCCCTGTACATGGCTGCCCAGTCCCCATTCAGGACACATTTCTTGACTAGAGACAATAGAGGGTCTCTATTTGTCCAGACTTTAATCTGACGGGCTGTCACAGGTGAGCCTTCGCTTCCGAAAGCTTCAACAGCCATGGCCATCTCAGCAGCATGCTCAGTAGCCCCCTCAGTGGTGGCTAGTGGGAGCCTGCTGAGTGCATCGGCACAGTTTTCGGTGCCCGGTCTGTGCCGAATTGTGTAGTCATAGGCAGCTAACGTGAGTGCCCACCTCTGTATGCAGGTCGATGCGTTTGCATTTATGGTCTTGTTTTGGCCAAAAGGGACGTTAGGTGTTTGTGATCTGTCTCCAGCTCAAATTTCCTGCCAAACAGGTACTGGTGCATTTTCTTAACCGCATATACACATGCGAGTGCCTCCTTTTCTACCATCCCGTAACCTCTTTCTGCCTGGGACAGACTCCTAGAGGCATAAGCTACCGGCTGTAACTGACCCTTGACATTGACATGCTGCAACACACACCCGACACCATAGGACGATGCATCGCACATTGACACAAGTTTCTTACATGGGTCGTATCGTGTTAAGAGTGTTGGAACACTACAAATTGCGTGCTCTATTAAAAGCCCTTCCCTGGCTGTCCCCCCAGACCCATTCGCGACCTTTGCGTAGGAGCACATGTAGCGGCTCTAGCAGCGTGCTCAATTTGGGAAGAAAGTTACCAAAATAGTTCACGAGCCCCAGGAACGAACGCAGCTCCGTCGTGTTAGAGGTCTGGGTGCTCTCTGGATCGCTTCCGTCTTGGACGCAGTAGGGCTGATCCCATCTGCTGCTACCCTCATCCCCAGGAATTCTACCTCTGGAGCTAGGAAGACGCACTTCGCCTTTTTCAGTCGCAGCCCTACCCGGTCCAGTCTGTGTAGCACCTCCTCCAGGTTGTGGAAGTGTTCTTCAGTATCGTAACCCGTGATGAGGATGTCGTCCTGAAAAACCACCGTCCCTGGAATCGACTTGAGGAGGCTTTCCATATTTCGTTGGAAGATCACGGCGGCCGAGCGAATCCCAAACGAATTTGTGTGTTGTGATGATGGTCAGCTTCTTCGACTCACTCGCCAGCTCCTGGGTCATGTAAGCTGAGGTCAGGTCCAATTTTGAAAAAAGTTTGCCACCGGATAGCGTCGCAAAGAGGTCCTCCGCTCTCGGTAGCGGGTACTGGTCTTGGAGTGACACCCGATTGATGGTGGCCTTGTAATCACCACATATCCTGACTGACCCATCCGCCTTGAGCACCGGCACGATCGGGCTCGCCCAATCACTGAATTCGACTGGCGAGATGATGCCTTCCCTCAGCAGGCGGTCCAATTCGCCTTCTATCTTTTCCCGCATCATGTACGGCACCGCTCTGGCCTTGTGGTGTACTGACCTGGCGTCCGGGTTTATGTGAATCACTACCTTGGCCCCCATGAAAGTGCCGATGCCGGGTTGAAATAATGAGTCAAATTTGTCCAGGATCTGTGAGCATGCTACTTGCTCCACAGAGGAAATTGCATTGACATCGCCCCATTTCCAGTTCATGACAGCAAGCCAACTCCTCCCCAGTAGTGCGGGACCATCCCCTGGGACAATCCAGAGTGGCAACCTGTTCTCCGAATCTTTGTGGGTCATGACTACCGTGGCGCTGCCTAGCACCGGAATGATCTGCTTTGTGTAAGTCCGTAGCTGTGCGTCAATCGGCGATAATTTTGGCCTCCTGGCCTTGGACGCCCACAACTTTTCGAACTGTTTGATACCCATCAGGGACTGGCTGGCCCCCGTGTCTAACTCCATTGATACTGGGATGCCATTGAGGAGCACTTTCATCATTATCCGTGGCGTCCTGGTGTATGAACTGTATACGTGCTCCACATGAACTCGCTGAACTTCAGCTTCCAGTGATTTCCCCCAGCGTTCATTTCTGCAATTTCTGCAGGTATTTTGCTCATCTCTGCAAACTGCAGCTGAGTGTGTGCCTCCACGCCTCCAACATGAGCTGCTGTTGGAAACAAAAGGTCCCTTGCCAGTCGATCGTCCCTGACTGCCCCTGTGACTGTCCTTGAGTGTGCCATTAACCCGTGTTGATGGCCCCATTACTGGCTGCATTGTCCCTTGCAATGGCATGAATCGCCGTTCAACTTGCCATTGTCTCTGTCGAACTCCGCCTCTGGGTTCGACTACATGTTGGGGCATGCCTGACTGCCCTTGTCTGCCTGGAGAATTGTGTGCTGCTTTAACAATGTTGAATCTCTGTCCCAACCATTCCTTAACACAGTACCTCTCGTCTGTTCTGCTAGTGGCCATACTCGCATGGTTTAAATCCCAGTTTCTCGTCGCCATTGATACGTCCTTACTATACAGTATAAATGCACATGAGGCCCATGCTTGAGAGAAGGTCAGTCTGTGACCTGTCCTTTATTCCTTAGCACTCAAGTGATGAAGGTGGGCGGAGCTTCCCCTTTTATACCTGAAAGGTCCAGGTTAGGAGTGTCTCCCACAAGTTCACCACCTAGTGGTCATTGTTCTCACAGTGTACAACTTAGGTCAGATTATACATGGGTTACAATGCTGGTTGAATACATGACACCGTCTTTCAGATGAGACGTTAAACCAAGGCTCTACCTGCCCTCTCAGGTGGGTGTAAAAGATCCCATGGCACTATTTTGAAGAAGAGCAGGGCAGTTATCCCCAGTGTCCTGGGGCCAATATTTATCCCTCAATCAACATCACTAGAACAGATTATCTGGTCATTATCACATTGCTGTGTGTGGGAGCTTGCTGTGCGCAAATGGGCTGCCGCGTTTCCCACATTACAACAGTGAGTACACTCCAAAAGTACTTCATTGGCTGTAAATCGCTTTGGGTCATCCTGAGGTTGAGAAAGGTGCTATATAAATGCAAATCTTTGTGTTTTTCATTTTTGAAAATCATGATAAGCAACAGCTTGCCTGTCACGGTGAAAATGTAATCCGATATGCGGATATCGCAAAAGCTATCCACTCGAGCTTCTGTCGGTACTTTTTTAATCCTCAGCCTTTCTGTGAACGGGAATCATTGAATCACAGAAATTTACGGCACAGAAGGAGGCCATTCAGCCCATTGTGCTTGTGCCAGAAAGAGTAGAGTCCTGTAAGACGAGGGAATCTTTCCAATGCAAAATACCCTTCCCCCAAATCTCCTGTCAAGATCTCCAATGGGAAAATATTTTCCCTTATTATTTCTTCGCTTCCATCTCCATAAAAAGAGAAATATTAAAGAAAATAATCAAACTCAAAGAGGATAAAACCCCTGGTCCAGATGGATTGCATCCTCGCATTTTAATAGCAGAGGCATTATTACACATATTTAATAATTAGTTAGAAAGAGGTGTGGCGCCAGAGGACTGGTGGATAGTTAACTTAATACCGATATTTAAAAAGGGAGATAGAACATGCCCAGGGATTTACAGACCAGTTAGCTTAACATCGGTGGTAGGAAAATAATTTAATCCCAACTGAAGGAGAAAATAAAACATCCTGAAGCCAAAAATATAATAATCAATAGTCAACATGGATTTCAAAAGGAGAAGTTTCGCTTGACCAACCTCATTGAATTCTTTGAAGAGGTAACAAAGAGAGTAGACAAGGTGTAGTGTATGTAGGCACCTTTAGTAATGACTGCACTTAGCAGGGTATAGTACTTAAACTGTGCAGCCCTGCAGTCCTTTATTAGCAGCTCCTGAGTGACGACAACAAGCTGTGTGTTCCTTTTTATACTGGGTTACCTGCCGTGTGCAGGCAACCCTTGGGTCTCCAGCAACAGCACCCTCTAGTGTACCGGTAAGGTGTGTCCAGTACAAGGGTACATTCAATGTCGCATGACAGTGTTACAGACATCACACAGTGAACAGGCATGCCTACACAACACAAGGATAATGTAATTTATCTAGATTTTCAAAAGGCCTTCAATAAGGTACCCCATAATCGACTGATGAACAAGGTCAGAGAATGCGGAGCCAGGGGACAAGTAGCAGAATGGATCGCTGGCTGGCTTCAAGACAGAAAGCAGAGAGTGGGGGTAAAGGGTAGCTATTCACAGAGGCAGAAGGTGGGTGGTGGTGTTCCACAAGGATCAGTGCTGGGACCACTGTTGTTCACAGCTTAAATTAACGATTTGGAATCAAAAACACAATTTCTAAATTTGTGGGTGACACCAAAATGGCAGTGGGGATAGTCAATACTGAGGAGGACTGCAACAAATTACAGGCGGACATTAATCAACTTGCAGAATGGGCGTATAATTGCTGAATTAATTTCAACACAGATAAATGTGAAGTATTATATTTTGGTAAGAAAAATAAGGAGGTCACTTATTACTTAGAAAATAAGCATCTAAATGGGATAGAGGAGCAAACGGATCTCGGAGTACAAATACACAAATCACTGAAAGCAGTGACACAGGTTAATAAGGCTATAAAAGCAAACCAAGCTCTCGGGTTTATTTCTAGAGGGATAGAATTGAAAAGTAGGGAAGTTATGCTTAACCTGTATTGAACCTTGGTTAGACCACACTTGGAGCACTGCGTACAGTTCTAGTCGCCATATTATAAAAAGGATATATAAGTACTGGAGAGGGTGCAGAGAAGATTTACAAGGATGAAACCAGAAATGCGAGGGTATACATATCAGGAAAGGATGAACAGGCTGGGTCTCTTTTCTCTTGAAAAGAAGGCTGAGGGGTGACCTAATAGAGGTCTTTAAAATTATGAGAGGTTTGGATAGAGTGGATACAGAGAGAGTGTTTCCACTTGTGGGGAAGAGCATAACTAGAGGCCATCAATATAAGATAGTCACCAAGAAATCCAACAGGGAATTCAGGAGAAACTGCTTTACCCAGAGAGCGGTGAGAATGTGGAACTCGCTGCCACAGGGAGGGGTTGAAGCGAATAGTATCGATGCATTTAAGGGGAGACTCAACAATCATATGAGGGAGAAGGGAATAGAGGGTTATGCTGATAGATTTAGATGAGGAAAGACGGGAGGAGGCTCGAGTGGAGCATAAACGCCGGCATGGACTGGTTGGGCCGAATGGCCTGTTTCTGTGCCGTATCCCCGATGTAATCTTGCGTCCTATAGGTATGAAGTGGGGCTGGAATCTGATACCACAGCTGCTGTCCATGACCACATTTTTCACAAAGTAAAAATGCAATGATGTGCATTTTTATAGCGCCCTTCATGACCTCAGGATGTCCCAAAGTGCTTTACAGCAAATGAAATAGATTTGTAGTGTAGTCACTACTGTAGTGTGGGAATCAGAGAACGTGTTTTCTCATTGAATTTCAGGTCGCTGTGAGCTTGCGAGTGATATAGTCCAAGGGTGAGCTCACCGTTCGTAAGATGGAGGAAGCAATACTTTCACCCAAGTATTCTACAGCACCCCTTCACTCTTTGGTCCTTCTGTACTGTCTCCATGGATGATTGAACAGAAGGTAGCTGTTGGAAGCACATTATTGCTTTGTGCTTGTTGCTATGAAAACGATCCACACTATAAAGTTTTTCATTTGCTTTAACCTTTTAGTTAATCCCACCTTGCCTAACCTTTACTTTTCCTCCTGTGCATTTCTGGTGTCTCATCTGCTAATCATATTGGGAGTCGCGGTGTCATCCCATATTGTTTCCGCTCAGTAGGAACCTCCACTTGTCTCCAACGAGACTCTCTGAAGGAACCACCAAAACATTGTGTTACAAGTGAGCTTTGCAAACTCGTTTCACCCAAAGAAAGGCGGGAGACTTGCACCTAAAACAGTACCTTTAAAAAAATTATTCGTTCATGGGATGTGGGCGTCGCTGGCAAGGCCAGCATTTATTGCCCATCCCTAATTGCCCCTTGAGAAGGTGGTGGTGAGCTGCCATTTCAGCCGGCAGTTAAGAGTCAACCACTTTGCTGTGGGTCTGGAGTCACATGTAGGCTAAGGACGGCAGATCTCCCTCCCTAAAGGACATTACACAAATTGCCTGTTATAACAGCGACTTCAGTTCGAGAATGTTTCATTGGCTGTGAAGCTTTCTGGGGCGTCCTGTCGTTGTGAAAGGCGCCATAGAAATGCAAGTTTTTTTTTACCTCCCCACTCATCTCTCAGATACAGACCCAACCACTTCACAGACAGAGAATTCCTCCAAAGTGCCGTGACTGTTAATACGAGAATAACCTTGGCGGCCATTCAACTGCGTGGGATCTTTAACACATCACCATCATCATAGGCAGTCCCTCGGAATCGAGGAGGACTTGCTTCCACTTCCAAAGTGAGTTCTTTGATGGCTGAACAGTCCAACATGAGAGCCACAGACCCTGGCACAGGTGGGACAGACTTTCGTCAAGGGAAGGGGTGGGTGGGGCTGGTTTGCCGCGCGCTCCTTCCGCTGTCTGCGCTTGGCCTCTTCACGCTCTTTACGTTCAGACTCGAAGAGGTCAACACCCTCCCGGATGGACTTTCTCCACCTCGGGCGGTCTGCGGCCAGGGTCTCCCAGGTGTCAGTGGCGATGTCGCACTTTACCAGCGAGGCTTTGAGGGTGTCCTTGTAACGTTTCCGCTGTCCTCCTTTGGCTCGTTTACCATGAAGGAGCTCCGCATAAAGCATTTGCTTAGGGAGTCTCGTATCTGGCATGTGGCCTGTGTGGCCTGCCCAGCGAAGCTGAACGAGTGTGGTCAGTGCTTCAATACTGGGGATGTTAGCCTGGTCGAGGACACTGATGTTGGTGCGCCTGTCCTCCCAGGGGATTTGCAGGATCTTGCGGAGACATCGTTGGTTGTTAAGCGAATGGGCTAAGGTTTGGCAGCTGGAATACAATGTTGGAAAATGTGAGGTCATCCAGCTTGTAAAAAAAAACAGTAAAAGGGAATATTATTTGAATGGGGAGAAATTACAACATGCTGCGGTGCAGAGGGACCTGGGGGTCCTTGTGCATGAATCCCAAAAAGTTAGTTTGCAGGTGCAGCAGGTAATCAGGAAGGCAAATGGAATGTTGGCCTTCATTGCGAGAGGGATGGAGTACAAAAGCAGGGAGGTCCTGCTGCAACTATACAGGGTATTGGTGAGGCCGCACCTGGAGTACTGCGTGCAGTTTTGGTCACCTTACTTAAGGAAGGATATACTAGATTTGGAGGGAGTACAGAGACGATTCACTAGGTTGATTCCGGAGATGAGGGAGTTACCTTATGATGATAGATTGAGTAGACTGGGTCTTTACTCGTTGAAGTTCAGAAGGATGAGGGATGATCTTATAGAAACATTTAAAATAATGAAAGGGATGGACAAGATAGAGGCAGAGAGGTTGTTTCCACTGGTCGGGGAGACTAGAACTAGGGGGCACAGCCTCAAAATATGGGGGAGCCAATTTAAAACCAAGTTGAGAAGGAATTTCTTCTCCCAGAGGGTTGTGAATCTGTGGAATTCTCTGCCCAAGGAAGCAGTTGAGGCTAGCTCATTGAATGTATTCAAGTCACAGATAGATAGATTTTTAACCAATAAGGGAATTAAGGGTTATGGGGAGCAGGCGGGTAAGTGGAGCTGAGTCCACAGCCAGATCAGCCATGATCTTGTTGAATGGCGGAGCAGGCTCGAGGGGCTAGATGGCCGATCCTGTTCCTAATTCTTATGTTGTTATGTTCTTATGGTGATATATCTCCAACGACTTGAGGTGCCTTCTATACATCGTCCATGCCTCAGATCCATACAGGAGGGTGGGTATTACTACAGCCTTGTAGACCACCTGTAATGTGTGCCCCTGTGAGAATGCTCACAGGTTTGTGGAGCTGTTGCATTGTAAGTGGCTTAGTCCAGAACCAGGGGTCACAGTCTAAGGATAAGGGGTGAGCCATTTGGAACCGAGATGAGGAGAAACTTTTTCACCTCCATTGTGAACCTCTAGAATTCTCTACCACAGAAAGTTGTTGAGTCCAATTCATTGGATATATTCAAAAGGGAGTTAGATGTGGCCTTTACGGTTAAAGGAATCAGGGTGTATGGAGAAAAGGCAGGAGTGGGGTACTGAAGTTACATGATCAGCCATGATCTTATTGAATGGCGGTGCAGGCTCGAAGGGCCGAATGACCTACTCTTGCACCTATTTTCTATATTTCAATGTTTCTATGTTCACAAGACTTAATAAAACCCCAGCCAGTTGGGTTCAGGAGATCCACGATGAGGCAGGTGGTTGTGAGCCTGGTGGATGAACTGATAATGTGTAGTGTGATTGTTAAACCTTTGCTAATAAACCAACTAGTTCTTAATAGCAATGTGTTGCTATGAATTCTTAAGCAAAGAACCCATGAAGCAAATACATTACACTCACCTGCACCAAGAGACAGCAATTCAGTTTATTGATCCATTCCAAGGAACACTTCTCCATCCTCCTCTGCCTTCTGGTTTCTGTGAGACACACATTCAACTTCACTGATAGATTCTCTGAAAGTGCTAGCGAGAATTGAACACCAACTCATGATGCAGGAACCGGCACAAGCCAATAACCTTTTTAAATACAAAAGAAGCTGATTCGGAGAAACTCCAGAAGGAACCAGACACATGTTCAGCAGCTCACGAAAGAGTTGCTTGTGTGCTGATCAAGCACATTTCTCTTTGACATTTCCTTCAAAAAACATTTATTTTTCTCCTGGAAAAGCGATTTCGCTTGTCACTATTTTTACATTGTAGCATCATCAGGACTCGGCTAGATGCATTAATCTGCGACAAAGACAATTATGGTCTGCGCCTTATTAACACAGAGGCTTTAATGTAGTAAAACAAAGCCCCAAGGCACTTCGCAGGAGCGTAAATCAGGACAGAATTTGACACCGAGCCGCATAAGGAGGTAGCTGACCAAAAGCTCGGTCGAAGAGGTAGGTTTTAAGGAGCGTCTTAAAGGAGGAGAGAGAGAGAGATAGAGAGCGGAGAGGTTTAGGGAGGGAATTACAGAGCTTGGGGCCCAGGCAGCTGGAGGCACGGCTGCCAATGTTGGAACGATGAAAATCGGGGGATGTGCAAGAGGCCAGCTTCAGTATGCCAGTTAAACATATTCCCTCAGCACCCAGTACCTGATAACACTGCAATCAGGCAACCCATTTAAGCCAGACTGCAGAAGTCTGGAAAATGAAGTTTATTAGCAAAGGCTGAGCTGCTGAATGTCAAACGGTTTTAAACCGTAATGAAGTTAGTCCTGAAAAAGGTTCGAATGAGAACATTGCACATCGCAGCTACAGATGTTGGGTCTGATAATTAACAGCACAGTGTGAAGATTGCTGCTGTGACTACAACATCTGTCTCTTTCTAAGCACCTTTTATAGATGGTAAAGTACATTATTTATTTTAACTGCGTTAGAAATGTTGTTTTGACAATTGGAAGGAGGGGGAGTAGGGTCTGATATAATTTAATGAAAGCCCGTGCAGCTGATCACACAATGATCAATTGTACTTAGGTTTGATAACTTGAGTTGACAACACTAGCAGAGTAGTTATGTTACTGGGCCAGTAATCCAGAGCCCGGGACTAATGATTTGGAGGCGTGGGTTCAAATCCCACCATGGCAGCTGGTGAATTTAAATTCAGTTAATTAAATAAATATGGAATAAAAAGCTAGGTAATGGTGACCATGAAACTACCAGATTGTCGGAAAAACCCATCCGGTTCACTAATGTCCTTGAGGGAAGGAAATCTGCCGTCCTTACCTGGTCTGGCCTATATGTGACTCCAGACCCACAGCAGTGTGGTTGACTCTTAACAATTTCAGAGGGCAGTTATTCATGTAAACCTGTAAATACCATGTCTAACCACCAGAGGGCTTATTGCCTGGAGCCCCAAGGGATCCCACAATCCCTTGGGAGCACCTGTATATAAGGAGGCCTCACAGGCTGGATAGGCACTCTAAGATCTGTACTAAAGGACTACGGTCACATCTTACTTGGAGTTTGCAGTATCTGGTCTGACTCTTTATTCAAGACATAACAGAAATGGCCTAGTAAGCCACTCAGTTGTATAAGGCGGCTCACCACCACCTTCTCAAGGGCAATCAGGGATGGGCAATAAATGCCGGCCTTGCCAGCAACACCCACATCCCAGGAACGAATAAGTTTAAAAAAAAAGTCGGGTGTATTCCAGGAGGTTGCTTCACATGACATCTCACTTGGAATGGTCACTTGCCCAGTTGTGTCAGCCGTGACTTAGTAGGCAGCACTCTTGCCTTGGAGTCAGAAGGTTGTGACTTCAAGTCCCACTCCATAAATACTAATCTCCAGAACACTGTTGCCAGTGAACCCAGGAGAGACACTATAGGAGCATTAAAAAATGTTTTGCTTATCATTTATAAAAATATTGGAGATATTCACTGTGATGGATCCAATTGAGCAACAAAGACTCGGTTCCCGTTCCAATTGGCTGCATGAAGGCAACGTGTTTGGAGGATGGACCAATGAAAAGAAAAACGCATTTCCACAGGGCCCTTGAACAACCACCGGACGTCCCAAAGTGCTTTACAGCCAATGAAGTACTTTTGGAGAGTAGTCACTGTTGTAATGTGGGAAACGCAGCAGCCAATTTGCGCACAGCAAGCTCCCACAAACAGCAATGTGATAATGACCCGAGAAACCGTTTTAGTGATGTTGATTGAGGGATTCCCTCAGCACTGCACTGGGAGTGTCAGCTTGGAGTTTGTGCTCAAGTCCCTGGAGTGGGGCTTGAACCCATGACCTTCTGACTCCAAGACTAGAGAGAGTGCTGCCCACTGAGCCACAGCTGACACCCAGCTTTTGAAGTGTAGTATATAAGAACATAAGAACTCAGAGCAGGAGTCGGCCATTCGGTCCCTCAAGCCTGCTCTGCCATTCAATAAGATCATGGCTGATCTGATCTTGGTCTCAACTCCACTTCCCTGCCCGCTCCCCATAACCCTTTACTCCCTTATCATACAAAATCTGTCCATCTCCACCTTAAATATATTCAAAGATCCAGCCTCCACAGCTCTCTGAGATAGAGAATTCCAAAGATTCACGACCCTCTGAGAGAAGAAATTCCTCCTCATCTCTGTTTTAAATGGACGACCCCTTGTTCTGAAACAATGCTCCCTAGTTCTAAATTCCCACACACGGGGAAACATCCTCTCTGCATCTACCCAGTCAAGCCCTTTCAGAATCTTATATGTTTCAATAAGATCACCTCTCATTTTTCCAAGCTCCAATGAACATAGGCCCAACCTGCTGAACCTTTCTTCATAAATCAACCCCCTCATCTCCAGAATCAACCGAGTGAACCTTCTCTGAACTGCCTCCAATGCAAGTATATCCTTCCTTAAATACGGAGACCAAAACTGCACGTAGTACTCCAGGTGTGGCCTCACCAATGCCCTGTACAGTTGGAGCAGGACTTCCCTACTTTTATACTCTATCCCCCCTTGCAATAAAGGCCAACATTCCATTTGCCTTCCTGATCACTTGCTGTACCTGCGTGCTCATTAGTCGCTGCTGTAACATAAGAAGCAGGTGGTAACTTCTATCCTCTGACGGTGTGACATCTCCCAGAACGTTCCTGATGTGCTGGCGTAGCTCGGAGCTTTACTTAATCAGTGCACGGACTCATTCCGCACACCCAGTGAGTCGGTGTCATTTCGAAGTCAGCATGTGGACTCTGCCTGTTCATTACTCAGTCATTACTGCTGCCCACCAATTAGGCGATTAGGGCTTAATTGGCACCTCAGCTGTTCTTCAGCTGAATCTACCTGTGTAATGTGTGCGGAGTGTAGGGGAATGTGGACCTGGGTTCACAGTGTGTTAATGGATTGCAGATGGCCTTTCCAAAGAGGATGGGTAGACATTCCGTGATAGCTCTCACTTCAAACTGCAAGGCTGGTGTGCGGCAGTTACAATATAAAGAAAGACTTGCATTTATATAGCACCTTTCACGACCATCGGACATCTCAAAATGCTTTACAGCCTAGATTTATGTGCTCAAGTCTCTGGAGTGGGACTTGAACCCACAACCTCCTGACTCAGAGATGAGAGTGTTGCCCACTGAGCCACAGCAGGAGGGCGACTTGAAGGAAATCTACCTGCAAACAGATTGATGAGGGGCTATGAAGAGAGAGTGTGATCAAGCTTTTTAAATAATAAACAAACTTAATAAGATGGCGAGGTGTAAACCTGGACAGGGAAACCATTGAAAGCTGAAGAACCGGCAGTAGTCACTGTTGTACTGTGGGAAATGCAGCAGCCAATTTGCACACAGCAAGCTCCCGCAAACAGCAATGTGATAATGACCAGATAATCTGTTTTTTGGTGCTGTTGGTTGAGGGATAAATATTGGCCCCAGGACACCGGGGGGAACTCCACCTACTCTTCTTCGAAATAGTGGCCGTGGGATCTTTTACATCCACCTGAGAGGGCAGACGGAGGCCTCGGTTTAACGTCTCATCCGAAAGACGGCACCTCCGACAGTGCAGTACTCCCTCAGCACTGCACTGGGAGTGTCAGCCTGGAGTTTGTGCTCAAGTCTCTGGAGTGGGACTTGAACCCACAACCTCCTGACTCAGAGGCGAGGGTGCTGTCCACTGAGTCATGGCAGGAGGGCGACTTGAAGGAAATCTACCTGCAAACAGATTGATGAGGGGCTAAAAAGAGAGAGCGTGATCAAGCTTTTTAAATAATAAACAAACTTAATAAGACAGGGAAACCATTGAAAGCTGAAAAACTGGCAGTGAGTGAAGGTTTTAGAAAGAGCGACTACCATTAATGGCAAACTGGTTAACTAGATCAAGCATACGAGGGAGAAGGGAACAGAGGGTTGTGCTGATAGAGTTAGCTACCAAGTCAGATTTCTCCATATGAAGCTACCCGTCACACTCATGGCTACCCACTCACGGCTAGAACTAGGGGCCATCAATGTAAGATGGTCACTAACAAATCCAAATCGGGAATTCACGAGAAACTTCTTTACCCAGAGAGTGGTGAGAATGTGGAACTCGCTGCCACAGGGAGTGGTTGAGGCGAATAGTATCGATGCATTTAAGGGGAGGCTGTACAAACACATGAGGGAGAAGGGAATAGAACTGTGATGGAATACTCTCCACTTGCCTGGATGAGAGCAGCTCCAACAACACTCAAGAAGCTCGACACCAGCCAGGACAAAGCAGCCCACTTGATTGGCTCCCCATCCCCCACCTTCAACATTCACTCCCTCCACCACCGGCGCACCGTGGCTGCAGTGTGCACCGTCTACAAGATGCACTGCAGCAACTCGCCAAGGCTTCTTCGGCAGCACCTCCCAAACCCGCGACCTCTACCGCCTAGAAGGACAAGGGCAGCAGGCGCATGGGAACACCACCACCTCCACGTTCCCCTCCCAGTCACACACCATACTGACTTGGAAATATATCGGCCGTTCCTCCGTCGTCGCTGGGTCACAATCCTGGAACTCCCTCCCTAACAGCACTGTGGGAGCACCTTCACCACACGGACTGCAGCGGTTCAAGAAGGCGGCTCACCACCACCTTCTCAAGGGGCAATTAGGGACGGGCAATAAATGCCGGCCTTGCCAGCGACGCCCACATCCCAGGAATGAATAAAAAATCATCTTTGATCACTACATTTGAAGCCGGCTCAAGCTGCCGGTTTAAAAGTCTCTTCTGGTGGGTGACTAAGTGAAATGAGTTTGGGAATTCTCAGTACAGTTTGCAGCACAAAACTGCCCGCATCAAGGTCTAAATTAGCATCCTCACCCAGAGAGGCGAGCGGGTGGCCAGTGTGGGAATTGGGAAAAAACCTTGCACTGGCGGAGTAAAGCGGTCGGGGCTGAGCAACGTCACTGGTCATTTATCTCAGTGGTGTTTGCGGGATCTTGCTCTGCACAAATTGGCTGCTGTATTTCCCGACTTTACAACAGTGACTACACGTCATAAAAGAGGTACTTTATTGGCTGTAAAGCACTTTGGGACATCGTGAGGTCCAGAGATGCACGTTTATTTTTTACTTGCACCTGGCCGTAAGGGATTTCTTCGCACCAATACTGGGCGCCTGACAGGGAACGCGATTCTTTCTACATCACCCACCTCCATTCCTATCGCCGGCACGAAAAGTCACAACAAGAAAGTTCTGAAAGTGATTAGCAAGCAGATGTAAATCAGGCAGCTGGATTGAGCAGTCAGATGTTAATGTAGATAAATGGAAGTTGAGCCCCATTGGATCAAGAGAGCCTGTTTTGCAATTAGCCGCCCGCACCTGGTATTCCCTCCCACTTCCCAATCCAAACATTAAACCAAGCCAGCTCTACCGAACTTTTTGAGATCGCGGGTGAGCAGAGCAGGAAACACTGAGCGTGTCCTGTGTTTGAATCACAAAGTGAGAGTCAGACTAACTGGGCCAGGTTATGGGCTCAACTCCCATTCCCGACACTCAAACACCGGGCCAATATTTATCCTTCAATCAACATAACATAAAAAAAAAATAAACAGATTATCTGGTCATTATCGCATTGCTGTTTGTGGGAGCTTGCTGTGCGCAAATTGGCTGCCGCATTTCCCACATTACAACAGTGACCACGCTCCAAAAGTACTTCATTGGCTGTAAAGCACTTTGAGACGTCCGGTGGTCGTGAAAGGGTGCTAAGTAAATCCAAATCTTTCTTTCTTTCATAAATCTAGGCTGACACTCCCAGTGCAGTGCTGAGGGAGTGCCGCACTGTCGGAGGTGCCGTCTTTCGGATGTTAAACCGAGGTCCTGTCTGCTCTCTCAGGTGAATGTCAAAGATCCCACGGCCACTATTTTGAAGAAGAGCAGGGGAGTTATCCCCGGTGTCCTGGCCAATATTTATCCCTCAATCAACATAACAAAAAAGACCAGATAATTTAGTCATTATCACATTGCTGTTCGTCGTGTTTCCTACATTACAACAGTGACTACACTCCAAAAAGTACTTCATTGGCTGTAAAGCGCTTTGGGATGTCTGGTGGTCGTGAAAGGCGCTATATAAATGCAAGTCTTTTTTTCTTCAGTGCTGCACTGAAGTGCCAGCCGAGATTCTGTGCTCAGGTTCTATAGTAGGGCTTGAACCCACAATCCTTGGGCTCATTGCAAGCGATGCCATGGCGATGCGTTGTGGGGGGGGGGGGGGGGTCGGTGGCGGGGGAGAGTGAGCGGGTTGCAAAATGGCCCACTGATTCGCTAAGACGAATTTATACCCCTGTACGACAAACTTCAAAATTCACATTTCAAAGTATCAGAAATATTTTATACGAGAGAGAGATAGCCGTTTGGCGCTGGATTCTTCTGACCTGGAGCTGGGGAAACCTCTGCCAATATCAGAACTTCACTCACCGAAAGCAATTAAACACTGATGGACTGCAGTAATTGGAGTGTATGACCTTAAAGTGACAGGATAGGCTAAACACAGCTTAACAGCAGAGTAAGAAATGCATTGTGGATTATTTAGTGTGCGGCCTTATCAATCCCAAACAGACATATTATCTGACTCACAATGAGCAAAGAGGTGGATGTTTGCTTGGCCAGTTAAAGTAAGCCTTCAAGATACAGATTAAGATTCTGCACCAGAATCCCATAGGACGCCTTATAAATGCAAAGAACAATGTGTGCTCACTTGGTAAACCGCTGTGATTCTGAATTATTTAATCATCTCAATCTGCACCAATCATGAGTAAACATTTTTGGTTGAATAAAAGTGAGATGAGGCGAATAGCTTAGATGCATTTAAGGGGTTCTCGATACAGACATGAGGGAGAAAGGAATAGAAGGAATAGTCGATAGGGTCAGATGAAGAGGGGTGAGAGGAGGCTCGTGGGGAGCTTATCGAAACGTATAAGATTATGAGGGGACTTGACAAGGTGGATGCAGAGAGGATGTTTCCACTGATATGGGGAGACTAGAACTAGAGGGCATGATCTTAGAAGGGGCCGCCCATTTCAAACTGAGATGAGGAGGAATTTCTTCTCTCAGAGGGTTGTAAATCTGTGGAATTCACTGCCTCAGAGAGCTGTGGAGGCTGGGTCATTGAATAAATTTAAGACAGAGATAGAGAGTTTCTTAACCGATGAGGGAATAAGGGGTTATGGGGAGCGGGCAGGGAAGTGGACCTGAGTCCATGATCGGATCAGCCATGATCATATTAAATGGCGGAGCAGGCTTGAGTATGGCCTACTCCTGCTCCTATTTCTTATGTTCCTTTGATCTTATAAATGCCGGCACGGACCTGTTGTGCTGAATGGCCTGTTTCTGTGCAGTAAATTCGGTGTTATTCTTAGTTGAAGTCATACATAAGAGAACATAACAACATAAGAAATAGGAACAGGAGTCGGCCATACGGCCCCTCGAGCCTGCTCCGCCATTCAATACGATCATGGGTGATCTGACCATGGACTCAGGTCCACTTCCCCGCCTACTTCCCATAACCTCTTATCCCTTTATCATTAAGAAACTGTCTATTTCTGTCTTAAATTTATTCAATGTCCCAGCTTCCACAGCTCTCTGAGGCAGCGAATTCCACAGATTTACAACTCTCAGAGAAGAAATTTCTCGTCATCTCTGTTTTAAATGAGTGGCCCCTTATTCTAAGATCATGCCCTCTAGCTCTAGTCTCCCCTATCAGTGGAAACATCCTCTCTGCATCCACCTTGTCAAGCCCCCTCATAATCTTATACGTTTCGATAAGATCACCTCTCAGTCTTCTGAATTCCAATGAGTAGAGGCCCAACCTACTCAACCTTTCCTCATAAGTCAACCCCCTCACCCCCGGAATCAACCTAGTGAACCTTCTCTGAACTGCCTCCAGGAACTTGGAGAAATTGGACATCTTGAGATGATGACAGCGCCATTTTAGATCGAATTTGTTGTGTCCGTAAGTACTCTAGTAATGACTCCACAAGGTAAGGTATTGTACTTGAACTGTGGTGACCTTAGTCCATTTATTACAGCTCCTGTGTGAGGGTACAGTAAAGTGAGCTCCCTTTTATACCTGGTTACCTGTCGTGTACAGGTGACCCCTAGGTCTCCACCAGTTGTACCCTCTGGTGGTACAAGCATCATGTATACAAGCGAAGGTACATCTTATATAACTGTACACTGAGTGTACAGGGAGTATACTTGTATTATACATACACAACAGAATTAATCCCAACTGATGGCGTTCGTCATCTCTAACGTTGCCCAAGTTGGTGAGCTGAGATTACAGGGACAGTCTGGGACAATCTTACCGACGCCTGTCTCCTTCCTGCGAGATTTATATCGATGGGAGCACTGAATAACTGACACTGTGTCTGACCCATCGACTTGTCACATTCAGACATCAATTCAGTTGTAAATTGCAGCAAAGATCTGGAGCCACTTACAGAAAATGCTCGCGAGCCAGAGAGCTTGCAACAGCAGCCTCATAACACAGTGAAGCCTGGCGACACAGCCAGGCATCTCCAGTGCTCTAACCACCATCACTCAACCCCCACACTGTCACCAGCAGCAGAACAAGGAAGAGAAAGGATTTAAAAAGAGGATGTTGAAGATAAAATCAAAATGATTTAAAAAACAAAACTGTAATGGAACAGACGGAATGGATTCTATTGATTATAGGGCATGGGGCAGGATTGATGGCAGCTTTATTTGTGTTATTCTTGAAGGGAGGGGATGGATGAGGAAGCAATTGAAGAGTCAGTGAGTTCTGCATACTCCTTCTGAACACATATACGTTCTCGTCATGACATAACCAACAGTTCGTAGTGAATTTATTTGATCAAAAATTCCAAAGAAGCCAGTTGTGCACTGTTCCCACATTCTACCCTCCGTAAACTACAGGTGATCCAATGTTCAGCTGCCCCGTGTCCTAACTCGCACCAAGTCCCGGTCACCCATCACCCCCTGTGCTCACTGCCCCGTGTCCTAACTCGCACCAAGTCCCGGTCACCATCACCCCCTGTGCTCACTGCCCCGTGTCCTAACTCGCACCAAGTCCCGGTCACCCATCACCCCCTGTGCTCACTGCCCCGTGTCCTAACTCGCACCAAGTCCCGGTCACCATCACCCCCTGTGCTCGCTGACTTACATTGGCTCCCGGTTCAGCAATGTCTCGATTTCAAAATTCTCATCCTTATTTACAAATCCCTCCATGGCCCTCGCCCCTCCCTATCTCTGTAATCTCCTCCAGCCCCACAACCCCCCGAGATGTCTGCGCTCCTCTAATTCTGCCCTCTTGAGCATCCCTGATTATAATCGCTCCACCATCGGTGGCCGTGTCTTCTGTTGTCTGGGCCCCAAGCTCTGGAACTCCCTCCCTAAACCTCCCCGCCTTTCTACCTCTCTTTCCTCCTTCAAGATGCTCCTTAAAACCTACCTCTTTGACCAAGCTTTTGGTCACCTGCGCTAACTTCTACTTACGCGGCTCGGTGTCAAATTTTTATCGCATAATCCTCCTGAAGCTCCTTGGGAAGTTTCACTACGTTAAAGGCGCTATATAAATACAAGTTGTTGTTGTTGTTCCGTGGATTTTGGCCACACATTAAACTAGCTTCTTTACCCAGAGAGTGGTGAGAATGTGGAACTTGCTGCCACAGGGAGTGGTTGAGGTGAATAATATCGATGCATTTAAGGGGAAGCTGGATAAACACATGGGGGAGAAAGGAATAGAAGGATATGGTGATGGGGTGAGATGGAGAGGGGTGGGAGGGGGCTGGTGTGGAGCATAAACACCGACACGGAGCGATTGGGCCCAATGGTCTGTTTCTGTGCTGTAAATACTTTGTAATTCTATGTAACTGCAGTACAACCCACAGGAGTCAAAGGAAGTGTCTGGGGCCCTTGCCTGAAACAAGATTTGGACCCTTCACAGAATAACAGCAGGACTTCAAACTGATTCCTCATGCGAGAGAGCGACATAACACAGATGGTGCAATGCTTTATTCATTGGCCTGCGATCAGATAAGTTTGGCTAGCGCAGACCTGGCTGCCATCGCGGAGACAGCGTTGGGGGTGGGATTCCGGGCCGGGCTATAAAGGTCCCGAGCCCGGAAGGTTAGCACCTCGATCAGGGCGCGGGGCAATTTCTCCCCCGCTATATCCTTATTGGTTTTTGTGATGTTAGTTGAGGGATGACCATTGGCTCGGATATTGGGAGAATGCCTTGCTCTTCTCTGATTGGTTCCAAGCCATCTCTTACATCCTCTTGATCAGAGCTCACTGTCAGCACGCTTTTCAACTCCAAGCTCAGCTCTTCAATTGGCAGTGGGCCGCATAATCAACTCCTTTACCATATTTTTAAATTCACTCACGGGATGTGGGCGTTGCTGGCAAGACCGGCATTTATTGCCCATCCCTAATTGCCCCTTGAGAAGGTGGTGGTGAGCCGCCTTCTTGAACCGCTGCAGTCCGTGTGGTGAAGGTGCTCCCACAGTGCTGTTTGGGAGGGAGTTCCAGGATTTTGACCCAGCGACGATGAAGGAACGGCCGATATATTTCCAAGTCAGGATGGTGTGTGACTGGGAGGGGAACGTGGAGGTGGTGGTGTTCCCATGCACCTGCTGCCCTTGTCCTTCTAGGTGGTAGAGGTCGTGGGTTTTGGAGGTGCTGCCGGTGCATCTTGTAGATGGTACACACTGCAGCCACGGTGCGCCGGTGGTGGAGGGAGTGAGTGTTGAAGGTGGTGGATGGAGTGAAGCATCTTGAGACATTTCTGAGAGATGTGATAATCCTGGATAAGTGAAGTTCGTTATATATGTAAACATTGTAACTGTGTAAGACTTGCCACCAGGGGGCGCACCTGTTGGAGGCCCAAGGGTCACCTGCACACCTCGTGCAAGGGAGTATAAAAGGTTGTCTGCCATGCTGCTTAGGCACTCTGGAGTTGTATTAAACAGACTAAGGTCACATCAGTTTTAGCTCACAGCACTCTGTCTTGTGGAGTTCGTCCATACCAAACAATTGCCGACGAATAACAGATTACGAACCTTCACGCGGTCATGGCTGCCATTGGTATTTTAGAGAGATTTGTAGAGGGTGATGATTGGGAAGCTTTCGTTGAGCGTCTCGACCAGTACTCCATGGCCAACGAGCTGGATGGGGACGATACAACGATCAAGTGCAGGGCGATTCTCCTCACCGTGTGTGGGTCCACAATATACGGCCTCATCAAGAATCTGCCAGCACCAGAGAAACCAGCGGAGAAGACATATACAGAGTTGTGTTTGCTGGTTCGGAACCACCTCAAGCCGAAGGAGAGCGTCTTAATGGCCAGGTATCGATTCTACACACACCACCGCTCTGAGGGCCAGGACGTGGCGAGTTACATCACTGACCTGAGACACCTTGCACGAACTTGCGAATTTGCTGGATTTTTGGGGGAAATGCTGCGGGGCTTTTTTGTGCTTGGCATCGGCCACAAGGTCATTCTTCGCAAGCTGCTGTCCGCCGAATCCCTAGACCTGAGCAAGGCCATCACGATAGCCCAGGCAATCATATCCACGAGCGATAATACCAGACAGATACTTCCCAGCCTCAAAGCTCACCGGCAAGTACTGTGCATAAAATAACGTCGCTAGCAGGCAGAACTGCATATGGCAGGGTTTACACGCCTGCAGCTGCAAGACCTAGGATTACTCAGAGTCCGCCATCAGGTGTGACTGCAGATCTATTAGCATCATGTTGGCGCTGCGGGGGTGATCAACGAGCCCATCAATGTCGATTCAAGCACTACGTGTGCAAAGGCTGCGAAACAATGGGGTACCTCCAGCGAATGTGCAAGAGTGCAGCAATTCACCACGTGGCAGAGTCGGCAGAGGATGATCGATCCGGCGCAGATCACGCAGAACAAACAAGAGAGGCAGTTCAACCTAAGGAAGAGGTGTATGGGGTACACACCTTCACCACCAAGAGCCCTCCTATTATGCAGAAAGTCAACTTGAACGGTATTCCGGTGTCAATGGAGTTGGACACGGTGGTGAGTCAGTCAATTATGAGCCAGAAGGCTTTTGAGAAACTGTGGGGCAACAAGCCACAAACGCCCAAACTGAGCCCAATTCAGACAAAGCTGCGCACCTACACCAAAGAGCTCATACCAGTCATTTGCAGTGCGGCAGTTAAGGTATCGTACGATGGAGCTGTGCATGATTTATCACTGTGGATTGTCCCAGGCGATGGCCCAACGCTATTCGACAGAAGCTGGCTGAGAAAGATTCGATGGAACTGGGACGACAACAAAGCACTATCTTCAGCCCAAGTGCTGAGCAAGTTTCCGTCACTATTTGAACCAGGCATTGGCAACTTCACAGATGCCAAGGTGCAGGTCCATCTAGTCCCCGATGCAAGGCCCGTTCATCACAAGGCTCGAGCGGTTCCATATATGATGAGGGAGAAAGTCGAGATCGAACTGGACAGACTTCAACGAGAGGGAATCATATCGCCAGTCGAGTTCAATGAGTGGGCCAGTCCAATTGTTCCGGTATTGAAAAGCAATGGCACGGTCAGAATCTGCGGACACTACAAGGTAATGATTAACCGAGTCTCACTACAGGACCAGTACCCGCTACCCAAGGTGGATGACCTGTTCGCAACGTTAGCGGGGGGGGGGAGACGTTCACCAAGTTGGACCTAACCTCCGCCTACATGGCACAGGAGCTGGCTGAATCTTCGAAAAGATTAACGTGCATCAACACGCACAAAGGACTGTTTATATACCACAGGTGCCCTTTTGGGATTCGCTCGGCTGCTGCCATCTTCTAGAGGAGCATGGAAAGTCTGCTAAAATTGGTTCCGCGCACCTTTTGTGTTTCAAGATGACATCCTGATCACCGGTCATGACACCACCGAACACCTGCACAACCAGGAAGAGGTTCTAAGTTGACTAGACAGAGTGAGACTCAGGCTGAAACTCTCCAAGTGTCTTTTCCTGGCACCAGAGGTCGAATTTTTGGGGAGAAAGATTGCGGCAGACGGCATCAGATCCACGGATTCAAAGACAGAGGCCATCAAGAATGCACCCAGACCACAGAATGTGACTGAACTGCGTTCGTTCCTGGGACTCCTCAACTATTTTGGTAACTTTCTACCCGGGTTAAGCACTTCGCTGTAACCGTTGCACATGTTGCTACGTAAGGGTGATGACTGGGTTTGGGGTAAATCTCAAGAGACAGCCTTTGAGAAGGCCAGAAACCTACTTTGTTCTAATAAGTTACTTGTACTGTATGACCGTTGTGAACAATTAGTGCTAGCTTGTGATGCATCTTCGTACGGGGTCGGCTGTGTGTTACAGCAAACCAATGTATCGGGCAAACTTCAGCCAGTTGCATAAGCATCTAGAAGTCTGTCTAAGGCTGAAAGAGCCTAAAGTATGGTTGAGAAAGAGGCATTAGCATGTGTATATGGGGTTAAGATAATGCACCAATATCTATTTGGACTTCGGTTTGAACTTGAAACCAACCACAAGCCGCTCATTTCGCTGTTTTCAGAAAGCAAAGGTATAAACACCAATGCTTCATCCCGCATCCAAAGATGGGCTTATGACTATGTTATCCGCCACAGACCAGGCACGGAGAACTGTGCTGATGCCCTCAGTCGTCTACTATTGCCACCACCGGGGTGGAAATGACGCAGCCCGCAGACTTGCTTCCGGTCATGGATGCTTTTGAGAGCAAGGGGTCACCCGTCACTGCTCGCTAGATCAGAACGTGGACAAGCCAGGATCTTGTGCTATCACTTGTAAAAAGTTGCGTCCTCAGTGGGAGCTGGTCGGCCGTTCCAGGGGAAATGCAAGATGAAATTAAGCCGTTTCACCGACACAAAGATGAAATGTCCATCTAGTCGGATTGTCTCTTATGAGGTATTCATGTGGTTTTGCCAAAAAAAGACAGGGAAATGTTCATACACGACCTACACAGTACCCACCCAGGCATAGACATGATGAAGGCTATAGCCAGGTCGCATGTTTGGTGGCCCGGCATTGACTCGGACTTAGAGTCATGTGTACACCAGTGCAACACGTGCTCACAACTGAGCAGTGCACCAAGGGAGGCTCCATTGAGTCAGTGGTCATGGCCCTCCAAACCGTGGTCCAGGATCCACGTAGATTTTGCTGGTCCCTTTCTCGGGAAGATGTTTTTAGTTGTAGTGGACGCTTACTCTAAATGGATTGAATGCGGTATCATGTCATCCAGCACATCCACTGCCACCATTGAAAGCCTCCGGGCCATGATTGCCACCCATGGTTTGCCCGACGTCCTTGTCAGTGACAATGGACCGTGTTTCACCAGCTCAGAATTCAACGAGTTATGACCCGTAATGTCATCAAGCATGTTAGGTCTGCCCCGTTTAAGCCCGCATCCAACGGTCAAGCATAATGAGCAGTCCAAACTATCAAGCAGAGCTTGAAACGCGTGACGGAAGGCTTCTTGCAGAACCGCTTATCTCGGGTTCTGCTCAGCTACCGGACATGACCCCACTTGCTCACTGGGGATCCCCCTGCAGAATTGTTAATGAAGAGAGCATTCAAAACCAGGCTCTCCCTAGTCCACCCAGATCTAAATGATCATGTGGAAACCCGGCGTCACCGGCAAAACATGTACCACGATCGCACGGCTGTATCGCGTGACATTGATGTTAACGGCCCTGTGTTTGTCCTGAACTACGGTCATGGTCCTAAATAGGTCGCTGGCATTGTCTTGGCCAAGGAGGGGAATAGAGTGTTTATAGTCAAACTATTGACTGGACAAACGTGCAGAAAGCATTTGGATCAGACCAAACTGCGGTTCACCGACAACCAGGAACAACCTGAAGAGGACATCACCATCATCGATCCACCAACACACACCCAAACAGCAATCGACCTCGCTGTCAATCAAGAGGATGTACCCACCATTCCCAACAGTCCTGTCAGACCAGCCGTGCAGCAGTGCAACAATGGTCCAACCAAGTCACCCATGGCAGAGTTTGAGCTCAGACGATCAACCAGGGAGTGTAGGGCCCCGGATCTTCTCAACTTGTAAATAATTTGTATCAAAGACTTTAGGGGGGGGGGGCGGGGCAGAGTGATGTTATGTATGTAAACATTATAACTGTGTAAGACTTGCCACCAGAGGGCGCAACTGTTGGAGGCCTAAGGGTCACCTGCACACCTCATGCAAGGGAGTATAAAAGGTTGTCTGCCATGCTGCTTGGGCACTCTGGAGTTGTATTAAAGAGACTAAGGTCACATCAGTTTTAGCTCACAGCACTCAGTCTTGTGGAGTTCTTCCATACCTGACAAAGTTCTTTTTACAAATTATAATACAATGGATGTAAAAAACGAAAAGTCAGTGTTCGCTTGTTGCTGCCGGGTAGCCAAGAGCAACAGAGATGTCTTGCTGGTTTTAGCACTTTCCAATTGCAGAATTTGATGTTATTTTTACTCTCCCCACGGCAATGGGTCAATAAAGGAGGAAATTTAGAGGAGTCCTGTGAGAAATGATTAAAATCTATACACTCTTTCCAGCACTTTCTCGCAACGGAGTACACTGTTGGGAAAAAGTACCGGTCCCGGAACGGGAATAAATTTTCTAAATGCCAGACCGCTGGGTAAAAGGAAGCCGTTTTCAGAGGCCGGGACCATGGTGATGCTGGAGTAAATGGAGGGCACAGTACAGCCAGCCATGACATATGGTAATTATCTCCAGTAGTGTACCTCCTGAGTGATGAAAGCCAGAAGTGAGTTATAGCCTCCTCACCGCTGCAGACGTTTATCACATTACATCCGCCGATGAAATATTCTGCTCACTGCATTTGCAGTATGTTTTCAAAATGAGAAAATCAATTTAAATGTAACCCAAGGAAGCGTGTGGCTGCTGCCTTGTGACCTGATGCATTCCTTGTGATTTCAGATCATTGGGAATATAATTCTGTTTTTTCATATTCCCCCTCACAGATTTGGAACATATATTATAACTTTAGCTCTAATTTTGAATGATAAGCAGCTAACGTAGCAAAGCGTCTCCAACCAGTGGTTAGGGCGATAGTCTTTCCGTGCTATACACCGCTCACTTTACGAACAACTAAATTCCCTGACTTGGCACTATCGATTGCCTCTATAACACAGTACTGAAGTACTCTCGTGACCAACGGATCCACCACAGACCCAATCCACGTCCGGACCGGGGTCAAGCAGGGCTGCGTCATCGTGCCAACACTTTTCTCGATCTTCCTCATTGCAATGCTCCATCTTACTCTCAACAAGCTCCCTGTTGGAGTGGAACTAAATTATAGAACCAGTGGGAATCTCTTCAACTTTCGTCGCCTCCAGGCTATATCCAAGGTCGTCCCATCCTCTGTCAGAGCTACAGTCCACAGACGACACTTGCGTCTGCACATATTCAAAGGCCGAACTCCAAGCCATCGTCAACATCTTCACCGAGGCATACGAAAGCATGGGCCTTGCGCTAAGACCAAAGTCCTCCACCAACCTGACCCCCGAAATCAAAATCTATGGCGTGGCCTTGGACAACGTGGACCATTTTCCATACCTCGGGAGCCTACTATCAGCAAGGACAGACATCGACAACGAGATCCAACGCCGCCTACAGTGCGTCAGTGCAGCTTTCGGTCACCTGAGGAAGAGAGTGTTTGAAGACCAGGACCTCAAATCTGGCACCAAGCTTATGGTCTACAGGGCAGTAGTGATACCCGCCCTCCTGTGTGGCTCAGAGACATGGACCATATACAGCAGACACCTCAAATCGCTGCAGAAATACCACCAACAATATCACCGCAAGATCCTGCAAATCCACTAGGAGGACAGATGCACCAATGTTAGCGTTCTCGATCAGGCCAAGATCCCCAGCATCGAAGCACTGACCACACTCGACTCCAGCTCCATTGGGCAGGCCACATCGTCCGCATGCCAGACACGAGACTCCCAAAGCAAGCGCTCTACTTGGAACTCCTACGTGGCAAGCGAGTCCCAGGTGGGCAGAGGAAATGTTTCAAGGACACCCTCAAAGCCTCCCTGATAAAGTGCAACACATGATGACAGTTTCCAGTAAGAGCCATCTTGTGAATTGCGTGTGTTAGCGATGTCATAAAGAATAGATCACAGTTAGACCACAGCGGGAGTATTGCATATAATCCTAGGCACTCCGTTATATTATGGAAGCTTCACAGGAATGGTAACAGGAATGAGGTTTTAGTTATGAAGAAATATTAGAGCTTGATCTTCATAATCCAAGATGTTTCAGAGGGAGAGCTAATAAAGGTCATCAACAATATTAAATATTTTAAGAGGGCAAAGAGTAAAAGGTTAATGTTAATGGAGGAAGGATAGACTAAGGACTGAAGGACGAAGGTACAAGAATGTATTGCAGATAGATGAAAGTGGAATGACAAGACAGAGACTGCAACATCATTTAATAGAGAATCAGATAGATATTTGTGGAGGAAGCATTTAAAAGGATACAGGGACAGAATTTTGGAATGGGTTGACAGTAAATAACTCCAGGTGAAGAGTTGATACTGATATCGGTTCAATGGGCCAAATGGTCTCATTCTGTGCCGCAATTGCCAGGAAAAAAAAGGCAGACCTGTCTTTATATAGTACCTCATGATGTCACCAGAACATCTCAAAGTGCTTCACATACAACAAACGTACTGTCTGTAGTGCAGTAACGTTTCTAGTGCATGAACAGTTGGCACCGTGTGCACAGCAGGATCCCATAGACAGCAGTAAGATGAATGACGGGTTAATCTGTTTCTGATGGCGCTGATTGAGGGCGGAATGTTGGCCAAGACACCAGGAGAGCTCCCTGCTGTCCTTCGAACAGTGCCACTGTGGGAGCTTCAGCATCCCGGCTGAACGGGCAGGTGGGACTTCGGTTTAACGTCCCGGCTAAAGGATAACCAGCGTGAGAGAGGAAGGTCGCTGTCGCCAGCAGAGAGGGTCTGCAGATGGTTTTGGAAGACGATGAGGGAGGGGTATAATTGAGGGGTGCCTCAGCCTGTTACATAGCATGGTTCATGGACCTGGCATTGTGGGATCCTTCTGTATATGCTGTTACACGGTCCAACCCTCTCAAAGCCTCCTTTCTCCTATAAACAGTATTCCGAGAAAACTTTCCAACTCCCAGCCGCTTTCAGCTTCCCTGCTTCTCTTCAACCTCAATCTTTTATGCTCAACATGCTGCGTAAAGTCCCCCAAACCCCTCCTCCTTCAGTTGCAATTAGCTTTACAAGGCAAGATTCTTAAAGGGCCATGCCCTTCCTCTTAAAGGTGTGGTTTCTTAAAGAGCCATACCCTTTCTTATCCTCAGATTCTTTTTTTGCCTCTTTGAGAATTCAGCTGTCAATGCCTAGGTCCATTCTTCCTTTTCCTCCTGTGTTTTCACTATGTTCCAAGCTATGCTAGGTGGCATGGGTAACCTCCCTCTGGCAGTGGAGCTCACTCATCTATTCTTTGGCTTTCCAGCCTCTAGCACTGTGATAACCACACACGCAATCTATCGGACATGTAAAAAAAAAGACTTGCATTTATATAGCGCCTTTCATAACCTCAGGACATCCCAACGCACTTTACAGCCAATGAAGTACTTTTTCAAGTGTAGTCACTATTGTAATGTGGGAAATGCAGCAGCCAATTTGTGCACAGCAAGCTCCCACAAACAGCAACGTGATAATGACCCGATAATCTGTGTTTGTTATGTTGATTGAGGAATAAATATTGGCCAAGGACATGAGGACGACCTCCCCTGCTCTTCTTTGAAATAGTGGCCATGGGATCTTTTACGTCCACCTGAGGGGGCATGTGGGGCCTCGGTTTAACGTCTCATCCAAAAGGTGGCACCTCTGACAGTGCAGCACTCCCTCAGCACTGCCCCTCAGACAGTGCAGCACTCCCTCAGTACTGCCCCTCTAACAGTGTAGCACTCCCTCAGTACTGCCCCTCCGACAATGCAGCACTCCCTCAGTGCTGCTCCTCAGACAGTGCAGTGCTCCCTCAGTACTGCCCCTCCGACAGTGCAGCACTCCCTCAGTGCTGCTCCTCAGACAGTGCAGTGCTCCCTCAGTACTGCCCCTCCACCAGTGATGCACTCCCTCAGTACTGCCCCTCCAACAGTGCAGTACTCCCTCAGTACTGCCCCTCTGACAGTGCGGCACACCTCAGTACTGTCCCTCCGACAGTGCAGTGCTCCCTCAGTACTGCCCCTCAGACAGTGCGCCGCTCCCTCAGTACTGCCCCTCAGACAGTGCGGCACTCCCTCAGTACTGCCCCTTCAACAGTGCAGCAATCCCTCAGTACTGCCCCTCCAACAGTGCAGCGCTCCCTCAGTACTGCCCTTCCGACAGTGTGGCACTCCTCAGTACTGTCCCTCTGACAGTGCGGCGCTCCCTCAGTACTGCCCCTCAGACAGTGCGGTGCTCCCTCAGTACTGCCCCTCCGACAGTACGGCACTTCTCAGTACTGCCCCTCAGACAGTGCGGTGCTCCCTCAGTACTGCCCCTCCGACAGTGCGGCACTCCTCAGTACTGTCCCTCCGACAGTGCGGCGCTCCCTCAGTACTGCCCCTCCGATAGTGCGGCGCTCCCTCAGTACTGCCCCTCCGACAGTGCGGCGCTCCCTCAGTACTGCCCCTCCGATAGTGCGGCGCTCCCTCAGTACTGCCCCTCAGACAGTGCGGCGCTCCCTCAGTACTGCCCCTCAGACAGTGCGGCGCTCCCTCAGTACTGCCCCTCAGACAGTACGGCGCTCCCTCAGTACTGCCCCTCAGACAGTACGGCGCTCCCTCAGTACTGCCCCTCAGACAGTACGGCGCTCCCTCAGCGCTACACTGGAGTGTCAACCTCGATTTTTGTGCTCAAGTCTCAGGAGTAAGCCCGCACATAGTTTGTCAGGAATTGGTTAACTGAAGTAATTAACAGACAAATGCATCTCGAATGTGATACCAGTATTTTCTGCTGACGTTTCTAATGGCCCTGAACTGAGTGAGGTTCGAGTCAGATAGATTCCTTTCCCCATGGTTGGTTCATCCCTTTGATTGTGATGATTTGGGATTTTGTTGCATTGATTTCAGCATTTCATCAAATTCAGACAACATTGTTTTGCGAGCGTACTTTCCAAAACAATTAGAAAGCATTTCCAGAAATGTTCTCCTGAACGGCTTTTTACAAGTGAGGAAAGGTACTGACTAATGTTAACCGTTGATATCACGCGAGTCCGTCTCACGGCACCGCTCCTGAACTTGGCGATGGAGCATCGTGCCGTGAAGTTGTAGCTTCTTCTCCAGAGTCGAGGATGACTTGCTTCGACACTAACGCGAGTTCTCAGGTGGCTGAGGAGTCCAATGTGGGACCTACAGTCTCTGTCACAGATGGTTGGAGGGACGGGTGGGTGGGGTGCTTGGCTCCTTCCGCTGTTTGCGCTTGGTCTCTGCGTGCTCCCGGGGAAGAGACTCGAGGTGCTCAGCGCCTTCCCGGATGCTTCTCCTCCATTTTGAGCAGTCTTGGGCCAGGGATTCCCCGGTGTCGGTGGGGATGTTGCATTTTATCAGGGAGGCTTTGAGGGTGTCCTTGAAGCGTTCCCTCTGCCCACCTCGGACTCGCTTGCCGTGTAGGAATTCCGAGTAGAGCGCTTGTTTTTGGAGTCTAGCGGCGGGCATGCGGACAACGTGGCCCGCCCAATGGAGCTGATTGAGCGTGGCCAATGCTGCAATGCTGGGGATGTTGGCCTGAGCCAGAACAGTGACGTTGGTGTGCCTATCATGCCGATGGATTTGCAGGATCTTGCGCAGGCAGCGCTGGCGGTACTTCAGTCACGCAAGGCCAGAGCTCCACTCCCAGCCAGAAAATTATAAATGTGTTTGAGAGTATGGGCGGAGGGGGCATTAACTCTGTAAACACTCACATTCTAGACTCTGCCTATGTTCAGACTGGGCCTGAGACTACAATGGAATTAAACCCCATTTGGTAACTGACACAAGTTACACACTATTTACAGCCCAGAAACAGACCATTTGGCCCAACCGCTCCGTGCTGGTATTTATGTTCCACACCAGCCCCCTCCCACCCCTCTTCATCTCACCCCATCACCATATCCTTCTATTCCTTTCTCCCTCATATGTTTGTCTAGCCTCCCCTTAAATGCATCGATACTATTCGCCTCAACCACTCCCTGTGGCAGCGAGTTCCACATTCTCACCACTCTCTGGATAAAGAAGTTTCTCCTGAATTCCCCATTGGATTTATTAGTGACTGTCTTATACTGATGGCCCCCAGTTGTGGCCCCCTCCGTAAATCGAAACGTTCTCTACGCCTTCCCTATCAAACTCTTTCATAATCTTAAAGACCTCGATCAGGTCATCCCTCAGCCTTCTCTTTTCGAGAGAAAATAGCCCCGGCCTGTTCAGTCTTTCCCGATAGGTATAACCTTTCTAGTCCTGGTACCTTTCTAGTCAATCTTTTTTGCACCTTCTCCGGTGTCCTTTTTATAATACGGAGACCTGAACTGTTCACAGTTCCCCAGGGTGTGTGGGACAGTATCCCCGGAGGTCTCACTCAGCTCCGAAGCATGCTTGGGATTCCATTGCAATCATTGTCATAGGCAGTCCCTCGGAATCGAGGAAGACTTGCTTCCACTCCTGAAGTGAGTTCTTTGGTGGCTGAACAGTCCAATACGAGAACCACAGTCTCTGTCACAGGTGGGACAGATAGTCGCCGAGAGAAAGGGTGGGTGGGACTGGTTTGCCGCACGCTCTTTCCGCTGCCTGCGCTTGGTTTCTGCATGCTCTCGGCGACGAGACTCGAGGTGCTCAGCGCCCTCTTGGATGCACTTCCTGCATTTAGGGCAGTCTTGGGCCAGGGACTCCCAGGTGTCAGTGGGGATGTTGCACTTTATCAGGGAGGCTTTGAGGGTGTCCTTGTAGCGTTTTCGCTGCTCACCTTTGGCTCATTTGCCGTGAAGGAGTTCCGAGTAGAGCGCTTGCTTTGACACATAACTGACAGTATAACATTGATGGAGGTATTTTAAATTATGAAGGGGTATCAATTGGGTAGACGTAGAGAAGATGGTTGCACTTGTGGAGGGGAGGGGGAGGTGCGAACAAAAACTAGGGACCATAAATACAAGATGGTCACTAATAAATCCAATAGGGAATTCAGGAGTGTAATGTATACATCTGTGAGTATGCTAACAGGTTTGTCAAGCTGTTGTTACCAAAATAGTTGTCGAGCTGTTGAGTTGGGAGTGGCTTAGCCAGTCAGGTGATGTTCACAAGACTCAATAAAATCCCAGCCAGTTGGGTTCGGGGAATCCACAATGAGGTGGTTGTGAACTGGTAATGTGTAATGTGATTGTTAAACATTTTGCTAATAAACCAACTAATTTTTAATAGCAATATGAATTGTTAAGCAAAGAACCCATGAGGAAAATACATTACACGAGAAACGTCTTTACCCAGAGGGTGGTGAGAATGTGGAACCCGCTGCCATAGGGAGGGGCTGAGGCGTATAGTATCGATGCATTTAAGGGGAGGCTGGACAAACACATGAGGGAGAAAGGAATAGAAAGATATGGTGATGGGGTGAGATGGAGGGGGGTGGTGTGGAGCATAAACCCCGGCACGGAGCAGTTGGGCCGAATGGCCTGTTTCTGTGCTGTACACTCGATGTAGTTCCATGTAACTGTAACCTCAGATCTAACGCTTTCACACAGAGGTTTCAGTTCCCGCTGCTCGACCATATATCAAAGTTCCACAACATTGAAGCATCACAGCTTCTAAAATGTAATATTACTGACCTTTAAGATCCAGGAGCCTTTGTGGCAACAGGAAGGAATATAAAAGCAACCTGCACTGCCTTGGTGTTTAGATAACCTGCTCCCAGTAAAAGCATATCACGGCAGTATTTCATCGCGATTCACATAATCACTCAGCGGCCGAATAATGGCAGACAATAAATACAGAGGGAAAGATGCACAGTGGGACAGTTTGAAAAATGGCCTATAAACACGGGACATCTAATATAATGGGAAAGCAATTGGGGAGCATGTGGTCTGGAAGCTTTGACTGATTTAGATGGTTCTTTGTCTGGCAGAGGTCTCAACATTTGGCCTCTCGCTCCCACCCCCTTTAAAACTGAAAATAAACTCCCCACTCACACTACAAATTCCCGGTGTCCCGCAACCAATATTTATCCCTCAATCAACGTAACAAAAAAACCCAGATTATCTGGTCATCATCACATTGCTATCTGTGGGAGCTTGCTGTGCGCAAATTGGCTGCTGCGTTTCCCACATTACTACACTTCAAAAGTACTTCATTAGTTGTGAAGCGGTTTGAGACGTCTGGTGGTCATGAAAGGCGCTATACAAATGCAAGCATTTCCTTCTTTTCATTCATCTCTGGGAACCGTGCTCAAATGGCCACTAGCTTTCCTGAGGAACCCTGGGTAATATTCCACTCTACAGACCACGGGTCGGAGTTCAAACTGGATTAACTAAGGTTGCGTGAAAGGGATTGTTTTATTATTTACTGCTGGCTTTTCCTGGGCCTAACATAACTCTAATTTATGATAACAATTCTTCAATCTGCTTTGCTAGGCTGCACTGAGAGCTGATGTTTGGATTGACAGAGTGGCTCTCTGATTTCTCTTGGCACCTCTTACATTTGATTTTATTCCGATTTCCTTTTCTGTGGCGAGCGCTCGACACCTCGGTGAAACGTGTATCAGAAATTACCCCACCAACCACTGCTCGCCTACATCATTCCTACCATTAACTCCCTTAATTAAAATCATTCATTTACATAAATCTGTTAATTACCAATGAATTAACTTCAAGTTCTGCAGTTCTATTCCAAGATTTGGTAATTGGATCAGAACAGAAAAGTGGGATCAGCTAATGATTTCTATCTCTTTATTTTCTGGGGGAAATGAATGAAATAACACCATGGCTGAGGTAAATGAATTTCCATTAATTAAAGAACAGCAGGAAATAATGTCCTGGTTACATCTGAATTATACAATCATTCAAAAATCGGAGCTTGCTCCCAGTCTCGGTGCGGTGCTCAGTGTATTAATTGAAAGTAAAATTTTATGTCATTCCCTCCATAATATTTGATGCGAAAGGTTCTTTTACATATCGCTGGCAAAAAGTTAGCATAGATCCTAGAATGATACAGCACCTGTTATGTATTTAACCCCTTGTAACCTGCATATCACCTGACCACCAGAGGGCCTACCTGTTGGAGTCCCAAGGGATCCCGGTATCCCTTGGGAGCACAGTATATAAGCAGGCCTCCAACGAAGTACCCGCACCCTGGAATCTTATTAAAGGAACTAAGGTCACACTTGCTCATTGTACACAGTACTCAGTGTCCCCCCTTTATTGTGAGTGTATCAGCACCGAAGGCCATTCGGCCCATCGTCCCTGTGCCGGTGCATTGGTAGAGGGATCCAATCAGTCCCACTCCCCCTGCTCTTTCCCCGTAGCCCTGCAACTTTTCTTCTTCTTCAAGTATTTATCCAATTCTCTTTTGAAAATTACGATTGAATCTGCTTCCACCTCCCTTTCAGACAGTGCATTTCAGATCGTAAAGAAAATCATCACGGGTTCCTTTGCCAGTCAGCTTGCATCTGTGTCTTTTGGTTACTCTGGGATGAGGGACTTCAGTGACGTGGATAGACTGGAGAGGCTGGGTTTGGTCTCCTTAGAGCAGCAAAGGTTGAAAGGAGATTGGATCGAGGTGTTCAAAATCATGAGGGGTCTGGACAGAGTAGATGGAGAGAAATTGTTCCTCGTAGTAGAAGGGTGGAGAACCAGAGGACACAGATTTAAGGCGATTGGCAGAAGAACCAAAGGCGACTTGAGGAAAAACGTTTTTACGCAGCGAGTGGTTAGGATCTGGAATGCGCTGCCTGAGAGGGTGGTGGAGGCAGACTCAATCCTGGCTTTCAAAAGGGAGTTGGATAAGTACCTGAAGGAAAAACAGTTGCGGGGTTACGGGGAAAGGGCGGGGGAGTGGGGCTGGCTGAGGTGCTGTTGCAGAGAGCCGGCACAGGCTCGACGGGCCGAATGGCCTCCTTCTGTGCTGTAACCATTCTCTGATTCTACCGACCCTTCTGCCACTGGGAACAATTTCTCTTTATTTACTCTATCAAAACCCTTCATGATTTTGAACACCTCTATCAAACCTCCTTTTAACCGTCACTGCTCTAAGGGCGAACAACCCCAGCTTCTCCAGTCTCTCCACATAACCGAAGTCCCTCAGCCCTGGAACCAATCTCGTAAACCTCCTCTGTGCCAAGGCCTTCACATCCTTCCTAAAGTGCGGTGCTCAGAATTGGACACAATACTCCAGGTGTTTTGTAAAGGATTAGCATAACTTCCTTACTTTTGTACTCGATGCCTCTATTTATTAAGCCCAGGATCAAGTAAGCTTTTACCAACAACTTCTCAACTTGCCCTGCCACCTTCAAAAGATTTGTGTACGTACACCTGCAGGTCTCTCTGTACCTGCACCCCCTTTAAAATTGTACAATTTAGTTTATATTGCCTCTCCTTATTCGTCCTACCAGAATGCATCACTTCACGCTTGCCTGCGTTAACTTCCGTCCGCCGTGTCTCTGCCCATTTGACCAGTCTCTGTCCTCCACAAGTCTGTTACTATCGCCCTCATTGTTTACTGCATTTACAAATTCCGTACCGTCTGCAAACTTTGAAATGATGCCCTGTATACCCAAGCCCACTCAACGTACCGCCGATGTGCGGCTTTACTCACTGTGCGCGGGGGCACCAGAGATCGGCACGGCTGCGCAGCTTAAGGGGAACATTGCTCCTCAGTACAGCTGTGGAGCACCACCAAGTCCTTGGGTATGACTTCAAGCAAGAATGACATAGAATGTACAGCACAGAAACAGACCATGCGGCCCAACTGCTCCGTGCCGGTGTTTATGCTGCACACTAGCCCCTCCCACCCCTCTTCATCTCACCCCATCAACATATCCTTCTATTCCTTTCTCCCTCGTGTGTTTATCCGGCCTCTCCTTAAATGCATCGATACTATTCACCTCAACCACTCCCTGTGGTAGTGAGGTCCACATTCTCACCGCTCTCTGGGTAAAGACGTTTCTCCTGAATTCCCCATTGGATTTATTAGTGACGATCTTATGGCCCCCAGTTTTGGTCTCCCTCACAGGTGTGAACATCTTCTCCACGTCTATCCTATCAAAGCCCTTCATCATTTTTGTTATATATGTGGACTTGTATTTACTCTGTACAGCCACCAGAGGGCTCACCTCCTGGAGTCCCAAGGGATCCCACAATCCCTTGGGAGCACAGGTATTTAAGGAGGCTTCACAGGTTGGAGAGGCACTCTGGAGACCTGCAATAAAAGATGAAGGTCACACTTTACTTTGAGCTCACAGTGTTCAGTCTGACTCTTTCTCCATACGCAACAATTTTAAAGAACACCCCTCAGCCTAGTGTCAGCTGTGGCTCACTGGGCAGCACCCTCACCTCTGAATCAGAAGGTTGTGGGCTCAAGTCCCACTCCAGGGACTTGAGCACAAAAATCTAGGCTGACACTCCCAGTGCAGTGCTGAGGGAGCACCGCACTGTCGGAAGTGCCGTCTTTTGGATGAGACATTAAACCGAGGCCCCGTCTGCCCTCAGGTGGATGTAAAAGATCCCACAGCAGTATTTCAAAGAAGAGCAGGAGAGTTCTCCCTGGTGTCCTGGGACCAATATTTATCCCTCAATCAACATCACAAAAACAGATGATCTGGGTTATTATCACATTGCTGTTTGTGGGAGCTTGCTGTGCGAAAATTGGCTGCTGCATTTTCCACATTACAACAGTGATTACACTCCAAAAGTACTTCATTGGCTGTAAAGTGCTTTGAGATTTCCATGTGGTCGTGAAAGGCGCTATAGAAATGCACGTCTTTTTTTCAAGAGTACTAACAACTGAGCCAAGTGGTATATGCTCTTTGGCTGGGATTAGGGAATGTGCAATCAAGGAGAGAACTATTACATGCTTACACAACACTCTGCTGAAGTCCAGTAACAATTTGCACTGAGTGCAGAGGTCTACTTACCACCCACTCAAATCAGCTCTGGGTAAGGTTATAAACCTGTGGAGGAAATAAAGTGAACCTATTTTTTTTTTAAACTCCTTTATGGTATGTGGGCGTCACTGGCAAGGCCGGCATTTGTTGCTCATCCCTAATTACCCCTTGAGAAGGTGGTGGTGAGCCGCCTTCTTGAACCGCTGCAGTCCGTGTGGTAAAGGTGCTCCCACAGTGCTGTTAGGGAGGGAGTTCCAGGACTGTGACCCAGCGGCGATGATATTTCCAAGTCGGGATGGTGTGTGACTTGGAGGGGAACGTGGAGGTGGTGGTGTTCCCATGCGCCTGCTGCCCTTGTCCTTCTAGGTGGTAGAGGTAGCGGGTTTGGGAGGTGCTGTTGAAGACATTACTCAGTTTGCAGTGTTAAACCCACATGGTCCGAGTCTGGCTCCTCCACCGCCTCGGACGTATTTCCCTCCAGCAGGTCAGTACCTGCCTCCAGGGTTATACTGTCACTTCAATAACACTGTGAAACACAACTGACTGTGTAGCGAGGCTAAAATTGTCACTTAATTTGCCTCGCCAAGCCTCTCCACCAATCTCTTTCCTCCTTTAAGATGCTCCTTAAAAGCAACCTATTTGACCAATCTTTTTGTCTCCTGTCCTAATTTGTTGGATAATAAACAGGCTGTGCCTCAACTCATCTGCCGCAGAAGCCCTCATCCATGCCTTTATTATCTCTAGACTTGACTGTTCCAACATAGTCCTGGCTGGCCTGGGCCCCAAGCTCTGGAACTCCCTCCCTATGTAAACTTGAGGTCATCCAAAACTCGGCTGCCCCGTGTCCTAACTCGCACCAAGTCCCGCTCACCCATCACCCCCTGTGCTCGCTGACCTCCATTGGCTCCCGGTTAAGTAACGCCTCGATTTCAAAATTCTCATCCTTGTTTACAAATCCACTCCATGGCCCTCGCCCCTCCCTATCTCTGTGATCTCCTCCAGCCCCACAACCCCCCCGAGATGTCTGCGCTCCTCCAATTCTGCCTTCTTGAGCATTACTGATTATAATCGCTCCACCATCGGTGGCTGTGCCTTCTGTTGCCTGGGCCCCAAGCTCTGGAACTCCCTCCCTAAACCTCTCTACCTCTCTACCTCTCTTTCCTCCTTTAAGACGATCCTTGAAACCTACCTCCTTGGCTAAGCTTTTGGTCATCGGCGCTAATTTCTCCTTATGCGGTTCGGTGTAAAATTTTGTGTCTTCTAATACCGCTGTGAAGCGCCTTGGGACGTTACAGGTGCTATATAAATGCAAGTTGTTATTGTTGTTGATTACACGCCTTGCCGTGTTTTTCTACATTAAAGGCGCTATATAAATGCAAGGTATTGTTGTTGCTGCTGGATCCACTTTCAGTGCGGCTTGTTACGCAGAGTTACGCAGCAATAATCAGATTCCTTTCTTTAAATTAAAAATCCATCAATAACGTTTCTGCCATAAGGACTTGCGTGCCTCTCCTACTGCTCTTAATAGATCAAACATCAAATGGATGGATTGATCCCAGCATGCTGCACAACTTATAATAAAAATGCCATTATTTTTCCGCCTCTCTGTTAGATTGCTTTTTTGTGCTGATAAGAGGTAATAGTCTGTCCAAAATAAATCTGTAATCTATTGTGTGTAATGCTTTAAAAAAAAAATGGAATGTATTAATTCACCGGCGGCTGCATCTGGGAAGCCTTTGGCTTTACCGCGGGGCTTCTAAATGGCCGCCAACGAGGCGCGAGGTGAGGCCTTGCCAGTCAGGCCTCCAGACGGTAGCACTAAAGGCAACGGAGAGCCAAGGGCGTCAAGGGGAAACACACTGCAGATGGTTTACAGTACAAGCGAAGACAGAGGTTTGATTCCTGTGCCCTCCCATCAATCAGTCGGATTTATAGAGTGCGTGCCTCGCTTGCAATCACAGAGTACAGCTCTTGGTTGAACGCATTTAATAAAGAATTGGGTAGATTTCGTGATTTAAGAGTTTGAAACTTAAAAACCGTTTTGTTAGGGAAAAAAAAGAAGTGGATGAAATAACATTCTGGGCTGACAAATATTGATGACAATTACAGAATATCATGATGGATGGATGCATTGAAAAATAAAAAGGCAAGGCGATAAGAAAAAAAGATACCTTCGTAATATTTCAAACCCTTTCACCGATAACAAATTACTTCCAAGGTTTAGGAGTAGGGGTGCTGCACTGTTATGTGGGAAAATGTGACACCTAATTTGTACACTTGCTATATCTGTACAACTGGTTGGTGAGACCACACCTGGAGTACTGCGTACAGTTTTGGTCTCCTTATTTAAGGAGGGTTATATTTGCATTGGAGGCAGTTCAGAGAAGGTTCACTCGGTTAATTCCTGGGATGAAGGAATTGCCTTATGAGGAAAGGTTGAGCAGGTTGGGCCTATACTCATTGGAGTTTAGAAGCACGAGAGGTGATTTTCTTGAAACATACAAGATTCTGAGGGGGCTGGACAGGGTAGATGCAGAGAGGATGTTTCCCCTTGAGGGGGAATCTAGAACTAGGGGGCACAGTTTCAGAATAAGGGGTCGCCCATTCAGGACGGAGAAGAGGAGGAATTTCTTCTCTCAGGGGGTCGTGAATCTTTGGAATTCTCTGCCCCAGAGAGCTGTGGAGACTCAGAGACTGAATATATTTAAGGCGGAGATAGACATATTTTTGCGAGATTTTTGAGAGATAAGGGAGTCAAGGTTTATGTGGAGCGGGCAGGGAAGTGGAGTTGAGGCCAAGATCAGATCAACCATGATCTTATTGATTGGCGGTGCAGGCTCGAGGGGCCGTATAGTCAACTCCTGCTCCTATTTCTTATGTTATAATGTAAGATTCCACAAGCAATAAATGAGATAAATGCCGAGTTAATCTGTTTTTAGTGGTTTTGGTTGAGAGAAGGATATTCACCCCAACAATTAGAACAACAACTTGTATTTATATGGTGCCTTGAACATAGTGAAATGTCCCAAGATGCTTCACAGGAGTATTATGACATAAAACATTTGACACCGAGCAACATAAGGAGAAATTAGCGCAGGTGACCAAAAGCTTGGTCAAAGAGGAGCGTCTTGAAGGAGGAAAGAGAGGTAGCGAGGTGGAGAGGTTTAGGGAGGGAGTTCCAGAGCTTGGGGCCCAGGCAACAGAAGGCACGGCCACCAATGGTGGAGCGATTAAAATCAGGGATGCTCAAGAGGACAGAATTAGAGGAGCGCAGACATCTCGGGGGGTTGTGGGGCTGGAGGAGATTACAGAGATAGGGGAGGGGCGAGGCCAGGGAGGGGTTTGAAAACAAGAATGAGAATTTTGAAATCGAGACGTTGCTTAACGGGGAGCCAATGTAGGTCAGTGAGCACAGGGGGTGATGGGTGAGCGGGACTTGGTGCGAGTTAGGACAGGGGCTGCCGAGTTTTGATTCACCTCTAGTTTACGTCGGGTAGAATGTGGGAGGCCAGCCAGGAATGAGTTGGAATAGTCAAGTCTAGAGGTAACAAAGGCACGGATGAGACTTCAGCAGCGGATGAGCTGAGGCAAGGATGGAGAGGGGCAATGTTACAGAGGTGGAAATAGACGGTCTTGGTTATGCTGCGGATATGGGGTCGAAAGCTCATTTCAGGGTCAAATATGACACCAAGGTTGCGAAGAGTCTGGTTCAGCCTCAGACAGGAATTGGTGTATAAATGCAAGTCTTTCTTTGCTTTCAATCACAACATTTGTGCTAACTGTGTGGAACTTGTCCCTAACTTCAAACATAAATGGTTGAATGTCAACCATTGCTGTGGTCAGGTGTACATATTGATAGATGGTAACTTCAGGACAGATTGCAGAAAACATGTCTTTATGCAGGAGTTAAGGAAAAGGACTCGCATTTGGAATAATCTCCATGATAGGGAAATGAAGGCAAAAAACAAAAAACCCCAGGATAAAATCATTGAATAGACAGTGGATGGTGTGATAAGGGCAGAAAAAAACTGGAAGTAATAGGAGCAGGAGTAGGCCATACGGCCCCTCGAGCCTGCTCCCTGATTTTCAGAGATCGCAGTGTGGGTGAGTTGGAGCAGCTCGTGGATTTGTCCACAGAATTGGGTTTCGATCGAAGGATGAACTAGATAACCTCCCACACCAGCATTTACTTTAGTGAACTGCCCGGATGGTTCCTGAAACCGCGAGTCCAGTTCATTGCTGGAACAATATTTTCGCTCCATTTTCAGGATGGAATGTCGGGCTTATTATGCAATAGACGACTGCTTCCCAGGCTGCAGGCTGCGGGGGACATCAGTGCTGAAAAGGATAATGAAATGTCACGAGAGGTGATTTATAATCTAATTAACCAGATTTGTAAAGTAAAATTAACATTGCGTGTTTTGCTGACTGCAGGAAAATGTCCTCAAAGCTTTGGCCATGGGCAGGAGTGATTTCTCTAATTGTCCATATGCTTTCATATTGCTTTTTCATCCCATTTAGCACGGCAGCAAGTTTTATAATTACGAAAATCATCCCAAATTTAATTAAATTCTTTTACCAGTCCCGCAGTTTAGCATTTTGCTTAATGAAAAAAACTCTCATTTGGCCATTTACTTTACAGCCGACCTCTGCCACTCACCAACCTCTGGCAAACGTTGGAATAATTTCTTAGCTAAAGCGTACAATTAATCCCTTTATTCTCATTGTAGGCGTGAGTCAGGCGGGAGCCTGTTCCTGCAAGTAGGAAGCATCTGAAAAGAAAGACTTGCATTTATATAGCGCCTTTCACAGGACGTCCAAAAGCACTTTACAGCCAGTGAAGTATTTTTGGAGTGTAGTCACTGTTGTAATGTGGGAAACACAGCAGCCAATTTGCGCACAGCAAGCTCCCACAGACAGCAATGTGATAATGATCCAGATAATCTGTTTTTGTTATGTTGATTGAGGGATAAAGATAGGCCCCAGGACACCGGGGATAACTCCCCTGCTCTTCTTCAAAATAGTGCCACGGGATTTTTTACATCCACCTGAGAGAGCAGACGGGGCCTCGGTCCCCGAAAAACAGCACCTCTGACAGTGCAGCACTCCCTCAGGAGTGTCAGCTTAGATGTTTGTGCTCAAGTCCCTGGAGTGGGACTTGAACCCACAACCTTATGACTCAGAGGCGAGGGTGCTGCCCACTGAGCCCCGGCTGAGTAAAAACTAACAGCAACAGAGACTAGTCAACACCCTTCAGTTGGTTTGTAAAATGCAATTGGTCAAATTTTGAGCCCAAGAATCTTATGACAGAGTTCATCATCTAACCCAGAGCAGACACTAAAGATGGGAGATAAAACAGATTACAATATTTTCATTTTATTAATGATGGTATTTTTTGCCCTGTTTAAAGTCAGGGATATCAATAACATGAGCTGGTAGAACTATGTGAGGATTGAAAAGGCTGGGACTCTTTCCTCTCGAGGGGTGACTTGATCGAGGTCTTTAAGATTATGAAAGGGTTCGATAGGGAGACCAGAACTAGGGATTGTAAATATCAGATAGTCAACAAGAAATCCAATGGGGAATTCAGGATAAACCTCTTTACCCAGAGAGTGATGAGAATGTGGAACTTGCTACCACAGGAAGTGGTTAAGGCGAATAGCAGAGATACATCCAGATAAACACATGAGGGAGAAAGGGATAGAAGGATATGGTGATGGGGTGAGATGGAGAGAGAGGGGTGGGAGGGGGCTGGTGTGGAGCATAAACCCCGGCACGGACCTGTTGGGCCCAATGGCCTGTATCTGTGCTGCACTGTACATTCACTGTAATTAACCTAAAACAAACTTTAAATACTGGCAGCTGAAACAGACAAGGCTAGGAATACAGAGACAGCATCTGAAAACAGGAGAGACAGCTGTATACTTCAGGTGCCAACCCCTCACCAGGACAGCAAAGTCACAGCCGAGTGTGTTTACAGGAAGGAAGAAAAGAAAGAAAGAGGGGAAAGGTCACAAGGTGAAAGGTGACTGTTGGATACTCCAGCTTTTATCCCAGCTCTGTCCCTGACTCTAGCATTTTGTCTGTCATCCTTCTCTTTCTCACTCCAGCTTTTGCTCTTTGCAGATGCCGACAGACTCGCTGTGTGTCTGATCCCAGCACTTCCTGCTTTTGTTTCAGGACGTTTCTGTTTGTGGGAGCTTGCTGTGCACAAACTGGCTGCTGCGTTTCCTACATTGCAAGAGCGACTACACTTCATTGGCTGTAAAGCCCTTTGGGATGTCTGAAGATCATGAAAGGGGCTATAATAACGCAAGTTTACTTCCTTGTTTTTCTCCAATAATGCAAACTACTCAGTTTATCTGTTCAATCTTCAAATCACAACCTCCTGACTCAAAGAAGGGCAGGCTACCAACTCAGCCAAGCTGACAAGCTTCGTGATTAGTGCTGTAATGTATTTGCTTCTTTGCTTAAGAATTCATAGCAACACATCGCTATTGAGAACTAGTTGGTTTATTGGCAAACGTTTAACAATCACACTACACATTACTGGTTCATCCACTAGGTTCACAACCACCTGCCGCATCGTGGATCCCCAGAACCCAACTGGTTGGGGTTTTATTGAGTCTTGTGAACATCACATGACTAGCTAAGCCACTCCTACCTCAACAGCTCTACAAACCTGTGAGCATACACACTGCTGCATACGTTACAAGTATCTAGTATTTTATTTTGAACACCCTTGTAACATTTGACTGGTACAATTGAACTATCACGATGAAAACCCCAGAACAATATTTGCCCTGAGAATTGGCAAACACAGTAATAGAGCTTCACTGTGAACATATGAACATACCAGAGGAATATATGCGATGCGAGAGGGTTCGATGAGCTGAAAAATTTGAGATATGCATTATAGGGTTATGACATAATATCTCATTGTTTCGAAACAAAGGATTACTTTGTGGTCGCTAATAGATGCTGCAGAGAACAGGCAAACAAAACCAACTGGAATGGTTTCTGGGCTCCGATCCAGAATCTCTGAGGATAGATTGAAGGCGCTTGCTTTATTCTCCAATAGGCAGAAAGGTTAAGAGGGGATATGATACAAGTATTTAAATTGGAATTGATAAATGGAAATGAATCAATTCTTTATGTACAGGAGCGAGCGCTAATACGTAATAAGATATGGAAGGATAAGACCAAGAAAGAACTTTCATTTATATTGCACTTTCTCAACCTCAGGACCTCATCCAACTGCCTCTTGAATGAATTTTTTGTTTTTTGCCTCCAATCCCCTACCTCAGAAATTATTCCAGCACTAATACTTTTCCTTAACTTGTGCATAAAGAAATATTTTCTGGTATCTGTCCCAAAGAAACCATCTATCTATACCTACTCATGACCCCAGCAATGTTTACCTTCAAACATCTATTTTCAAACAAAGGGACAAGATCAATTATTCTAACCATTATCCTTCACCGCACACACATGTTCCATACCGTTAGCATAAATATCATGATTGAAAGAACTTGCACTTATACAATGCTCAGGACATCGCAAAGCACTTTACAGTCAATGAAGGAGTTTTAAAGTGTAGTCACCGTTGTTGTAATGTGTGCACCTGTGAGTATGCTCACAGGTTTATAGACCTGTTGCCTCTACGCGGGAGTCCTCCCTTTATTTATCGGAGACTTGGCCTGGAGGGTGTTGCATGGAGCAGTCCCATGTTTTTAAGTCGGTTCACGGACTCCCAGGCCGCCTGCAATTTCTGCGGTCTGGAGGAGTCCGTGCTCCACATATATGTTCAGTGTGCGAGGTTGCAGCCCCTCGTCCATTATTTGAAGGGGCTGCTCCTCAAATTCTGGTTGCACTTCAGTCCCACACTCCTGATCTTTGGGCACCCTGTGCGGAGGGGAGCGGGCAGGTCGGAAGGCCTCCTCGTAGGACTGCTCCTGGGCACGGCCAAGGGGGCCATCAGCCGGTCCAGGCAGCGGGCAATCGAGGGGGTTGTTCAGCCTGACTGCCTGCCTCTCTTCCGCGATTACATCCGGGCCAGGGTGTCCCTGGAGATGGAGCACGCGGTGTCCACCGGTACGCTCACGGCCTTCTGCGAGAGGTGGGCGCCAGAGGGACTGGAGTGCATCATCACCCCCGGCAACCAAATTTTAACTTGACCATTACTTGTTTAAAATGTTTAATTTGTGAATTTGTTGGTTCTAGTGCCCACTTTTAAGGAGGGGGCGGGGGGGAACTTGAGTTATAGTTTTGCTTTAAAATAGTGTAGGGCTGTTGCATTGTGAGTGGCTTAGTCGGTCACGTGATGTTCACAAGACTCAATAAAACCCCAGCCAGTTGGGTCTCGGTCATTCACGATGAGGTATGCAGTTGTGAGCCTGGTGGATGAACTGGTAATGTGTAGAGTGATTGTTAAACTTTTGTTAACAAACCAACCAGTTCTGAATAGCAATGTGTTGTTACGAATTCTTCAGCAAAGAACCCATGAAGCAAAGTTGTAATGTAAGAAATGTGACAGTCAATTTACGCATAATGAGGTGGTGTTGGCTGAGGGATAAATATTGGTCAGGACTGTAAATATTGGCCATACTGTAAATTTTTCTCAGGAAGGTTGGATATATGGAATTAACAGAAACTCGTTCTGAAGACATCTGGGTGAATTTATGGCCACATGATCCTGTGGTCTAGATAATATAAAGCAGTTGGTTTTGCGTTGATTAGAAGCATGGTTCTCAAAGCAAACGTTGACAGTAATTTAAAATGTATTTGCTCTAATGCAAATGAAGCAAAAACCAACAAACATTATTTTAATTAGGTGCAGATTTTTTTTTTAAAGCACTCCACCATTGAGACCAGAGTGGGGATTTTTTTGTCCTGAATTTTTGATTCATCAAGATCAAGGATGTTGGAACGAGGAGCAATTCCCATCTTGGGCACTCGATGTCAACATCAAGTGTCAGGATGGCTCAATGCCGGGTAAAGCCATCTCCACAATGTGCCTTAGACCCAATCCTGTCATCATCATCATAGGCAGTCCCTCGAAACCAGGATGACTTGCTTCCCTGCCAAGAAAAAAAGATCAGTTCACAGGTGTTTCGAATGAAGAACCCGAACTACATCGTGAAGGGTGGAAGATGCCTGTGCGTGGATTTGCACACCAGCCACCACACGGGCTTGACAGAGCTAGGTCTTGGTCCAGTGGCAAGGACCCCTGCTGTAGCAGTGTGACGTCCCCATTCCTGACACCAGCTGTGGCCCCTCTGTGTGAAATTGCAGGAAGCCCATACTTACATCAGTACATCATCATAGGCAGTCCCTCGGAATCGAGGAAGACTTGCTTCCACTCTTAGCATCCAAGATGAAATTCAGCAGGGACTTCTTTACCCAGAGAGCGGTGAGAATGTGGAACTCGCTGCCGCAGGGAGTGGTTGAGGCAAATAGTAGCGATGTATTAAAGGGGAGGCTGGATAAACACACGAGGGAGAAAGGAATAGAAGGATATGCTGATGGGGTGAGATGAAGAGGGGAGGGGGCTGGTGTGGAGCATAAACACTAGCATGGAACGGTTGGGCTGAATGGCCTCCCCATGACCTAAACACTAACTAGGTTGACCCACCAGTGACTTGCTGAAAGTGTGTTGGATTATCAGAAATGCTGTCCTTTGGATGGGACGTTGAGCCCGTCTGTCTGTTCCTCCGCCTCCCGAGTGCGAAGTTCATCTATTGTCCTGGCAATCATTTCTTCAACGAATACACAAACACAGATTAAGTGGCTTTCAGTTCTGCTGTATTTCCCCTTTAAGCAAGGGGTGTACAGTCTAACCAGGGTCTGGTGCTCTTGAATTCCCTCCACAAAAACTGTACTCATTGGTAATAAATTGCCTCACTCAAAAAAAGCTGCTGTGATTGTATGAAGGTGACATCTTTCCCGCTCTGGTCATTAGGTGTACAAGAACAGTGGGCAACTGCAGGCAATGGTAATGGGGACAGATGTCACACCTGGAGAATTAGTGCTGGCTGGCCAATGGCCTGAAGCGTGCTTCAACAACACAAACTCAGCAAGTAAAAAAAAGGACAGACTTGCATTTATATAGCGCCTTTCACGACCACCAGTCATCTCAAAGCACTTTACAACCAATGAAGTACTTCTGGAGTGTAGTCACTGTTGTAATGTAGGAAACACAGCAGCCACATTGGGAGCTTGCTGTGCACAATGTGATAATGACCCAGATCATCTGTTTTTTGTTATGTTGATTGAGGAATAAATATTGGCCCCAGGACACCGGGGATAACTCCCCTGCTCTTCTTCGAAATGGTGGCCATGGAATCTTTTACATCTACCTGAGAGGGCAGATGGAGCCTCGGTTTAATGTCTCATCCGAAAGACAGCACCTCAGCACTGCCCTGAGAGTGTCAGCCTGGATTCTTTTGTACTAAGGTCACTGGAGTGGGCTTTGAACCCATGACCTTCAAACTCAGAGATGAAGAGTGCTGCCCACTGAGCCACAGCTGACACTGTGGCAAATACCTCTTCAACTAGATGAGATACTTCCTAGGATGAATGCGCTGTCCTTTGAGGAGAGATTGAGCAGAATGGATCTATACATCTACACTTGACTGTTCCAACTCACCCCTGGCCGGCCTCCCACATTCTACACTCATCCATGCCTTTGTTATCTCTAGACTTGACTATTCCAACATTGGCTGGCCTCCAACATTCTATCCTCCGTAAACTAGAGGTGATCCAAAACTCGGCTGCCCCGTGCCCTAACTCGCACCAAGTCCCGCTCACCCATCACCCCTGTGCTCGCTGACCTACATTAGCTCCCGGTTAAACAACGCCTCGATTTCAAAATTCTCATCCTTGTTTACAAATCACTCCATGGCCCTCGCCCCCTCCCTATCTCTGTAATCTCCTCCAGCCCTACAACCGCACAAGATCTCTGCGCTCCTCAAATTCTGCCTTCTTTAACATTCCTCATTGCAACTGCTCCACCATCGGTGGCCGTGCCTTCAGCTGCCTGGACCCCAAGCTCTGGAACTCCCTCCCTAAACCTCTCTGACTCTCTACCTCTCTCTCCTCCTTTAAGAAGCTTTTGGTCATCTGCGCTAATTTCTTCTTTTGAGGCCTGGTGTCAAATTTATCAGTTTTGTCTTGTTACACTGCTGTGAAGCGCCTTGGGATGTTTTACTACGTTAAAGGTGCTATATAAATACAAGTTATTATTATATTACAGCAACAATTAGGAAAGCAAATGGTAAGTTAGCTTTTGTTGCAAAGTGTTGAGTAGAAGAGAGATGACGTCTTGCTACAATTATACAGGGCTTGGTAAGGCCACACCTGGAGTGTTGTGTACAGTTTTGGTCTCACTACCTAAGGAAGAACATACTTGCCTTAGAGGGAAGATTCACCAGACTGGTTCCTGGGATGGTGGGATTGCCCTATGGGGAGAGATTGAGTAGACTAGACCTATATTCCATGGAGTTTAAAAGAATGAGAGGTGATCCCATTGAAACATATAAAATTCTTAAGGGGCTTGACAGGGTAGATGCAGGGAGGACGTTTCCCCCGGGCTGGGGAGTCTAGAACCAGGGGTCACAGTCTCAGGGTAAGGGGTCGGCCATTTAGGACTGAGATGAGGAGAAACTTCTTCACTCAGAGGGTGGTGAATCTTTGGAATTCTCTGCCCCAGAGGGCTGTGGAGGCTCAGTCGATGAGTGGCTACCATTGCTACCGGGTGTGTGAGAAAGCGGAGAGGGATAGATTTTTGGACACTAAGGGAATCAAAGGATATGGGGATTAGGCGGGAAAGTGGAGTTGAGGTAGAAGATCAGCCATGATCTTATTGAATGGTGGAGCAGGCTCGAGGGGCTGAATGGCCTCCTCCTGCTGCTGTTTCTTATGTTCTTATGTAATATTATATTGTAATATCTCAGTTCATCCACTAGGCTCACAAACACCTGCCTCGTTGTGGATCCCCGAACCCAACTGGCCGGGGTTTTATTGAATCTTGTGAACATCACATGACTGGCTAAGCCATTCCCAACTCAACAGCTCTACAACCTGTGAGCATATTCACAGGGGCATACATTGCACGCATGTAGTGATTGCTCTTTTGAGTGAACATCACGGCCACTCTGCACCGGTGATGTTACTCTGTTTCTGGGGGTGTTGCTTGAGAGGGGAATGTTAGCCAGAATGCCGAGAGATCGTCCTGCCCCTTGATCTTTACCGTGGGATGCTCACGGCCCACTGGAAAAGGCAATCCAATCCTCAGTTTGAGGAAACGGAGAGGAGCCCTTGCGGCTAAGGGAATCGAGGGGTATGGAGAGAAAGCAGGACAGGGGAACTGAGGTGAATGATCAGCCATGATCTTATTAAATGGTGGTGTAGGCTCGAAGGGCCTACTCCTGCACCTATTTTCTATGTTTTTATGTTTCAGTTTAACACCTGATCCAAAATAATAAAAATAAACTTAAAATAAATAAGTGGAATCTCGAAAAGATGCTGGTACATGTGGTTGAAACAGAATGCAAATCACAATATGTAGCCAACATAACCCACTCTGGGACCGCCCAGCATTGACGTGGTAATGGCTTGTTTTCGACACACCATTGACAGCATCCATTATAACTTCGGCACCATAATGTCAAGGGATTTCTTGTTAGACTGAAGGTTCTGAAATGAGGTTTCCATTCACAATTATCAGGAGTCTATTTCTGTTGTTTTCACATAGTTTAAACACAGGAGTTTAAAATTACCCCAAAATACCATTCATTAAAGTCCGTGAGCTTGGAGCAGGGGCTGCCAAGTCTGCTTTATGGCTTTAGGAGGGGATGGATTATTAATGGTCTGCAGGAAGAAAGCTTTTGATCAGAAATAAATCAATTAAGTTGAAAATAAAGAAAGACTTGCATTTATATAGCGCCTTTCACGAGCACCAAAGTGCTTTACAACCAATGAAGTACTTTTGGAGTGTAGTCACTGTTGTAATGTGGGAAACGCGATGGCCAATTTGCGCACAGCAAGCTCCCACAAACAGCAATGTGATAATGACCCAGATAATCTGTTTTAGTGATGTTGATTGAGGGATAAATATTGGCCCCAGGACACCGGGGATAACTACCCTGCTCTTCTTCAAAATAGTGCTGTAGGATCTTTTCCATCCACCTGAGGGGGCAGACGGGGCCCCGGTTTAACGCCCGTCGGGTTGATCAGTGATGACCTGCTCTTATCACCGACAATTGTCACATCATTGCTACAAGCTTCCCGAGTGATAGGTGGCCATTGATTACAATGAAAGATAGCCCCCTCAGTAAATAACACACACTGTCTGTTATATCCAGAGACTACAATGCAATCATCACTGGATGAAGAGCCATAACGAGTGAGCAAAGAGTTCTTCTTAATCACTCTTTAATGGACATCAATGAACCTCAGTGAGTGACCCCAGGAGGCACTCACTGCTGCCCAGAGTTGTGAAGGAAAACATAAGATGGTGTCTGGGTCAATCTGCTGGAAGGTTTTCCTGAGGTATTTTTTAACATCATTGGGCATACACCCCCCCCACATGTGAAAATTGGAGCACTTTTATGTTGACGTCATTGGTTGCAGCCAGTATGGTTAGATCCACTTCTTTCCCCCCCCCCCTCCGCGCCCCGAGCAAATCCCTGTTGGATCTTTTGATCTCCATATTGTAAATCCAATGGGGTGATAAGTCAAGTACTGACTACAGTTTGTAGGCTGTGAGGTCACCATTAGTGGACAATGATGGTCTCAGCCCTGGGCATCATTCATTGTGATCAATACTTCGCTGCTTTGGAAGCCGTCAGATATGGTGTGTGCATCCATGTCTAGAAAGACAGAGGCATAGGAGGGTGGGCTGAACGGCCTCCTCCGGTGCGGTTCCATTCTATGATTCTGAGAACTTGCAATTATACAGCGCCTTTTATAACCACAGGACTACCCAAAGGGTTCTACAGTCAATGAATTACTTTTGAAGTGTGGTCATTATTGTAATGTAGGGAAGGTTTCCTGAGGGGTTTTAAAATCACAAGACAAACATGTGAAAATTGTAGTAATAGATATAGATATAGATATAGATACACACGTGTTAGTGTGTGCGTGTATAGTATATATGTACGTATACCTGTGTATACATATATACATATACACGTACACATATATATACACACATACACACATATATATATACACATACACACACATATATATATATATATATGCACACACATACACATATATATATACACATATATATACACATATATATATATATATACACATACATACACACATATATATATACACATATATATACACACACACACATATATATATACACACATATATATATATACACATACACATATATATATATATATATATACACATACACATACATATATATATATATATATATATATACACACATACAGATACATATATATACACACATACACATACATATATATATACACATACACATACATATATATATACACATACCTATATATATACACATACCTATACACACATATATACACATACACACATATATATATATATATATATATATATACACACATATATATATATATATATATATACACATATACACACATACACACATATATATACACATACACACACACACACACAGGTACAATGTCTGAAATCCGACAACCTCGGGACTGAGACTGTGCCGGTTTTCCAATTTTGGACCTCACTGTTGGCGCTCCTCACCAATTCCCACCGCTGCAGCCCCCCAGCGCTGCGGTCTTTACCGGTTTCATCATCCCTCGCCGCCCAATGTCGCCATCTTGGCCGCCTCAAAAATGTCCAGTTTACGGACAGCCGGATTCGGGACGTTGTACCTTTATACCATATGTACAGATACATATGGGATAACTTTAACTTGTGATAAGATTGTATAACGGCCGATATCGGATGGGCCGACCGCAATACATCTCCTGTTAAATCGGGAGAGACGTATAATGGGCGCTCATCCCGTATCACCTGTGTCTCAGTGGGCAGCACTCTTGCCTCTGAGTCAGAAGGTTGTGGGTTCAAGTCCCACTCCAGGGACTGAAGCACATAAATCTAGGCTGACACTCCCAGTGCAGTGCTGACGGAGTGCCGCACTGTCGGAGGTGCCGTCTTTTGGATGGGATGTTAAACCGAGGCCCCGTCTGCTCTCTCAGGTGGACGTAAAAGATCCCATGGCACTATTTCGAAGAAGAGCAGGGGAGTTATCCTTGACAATATTTATCCCTCAATCAACATCACAAAAACAGAATATCTGGTCATTATCATGTTGCTGTGTGTGGGAGCTTGCTGTGCGCAAATTGGCTGCCGCGTTTCCCACATTGCAACAGTGACTACACTCCAAAAATACTTCATTGGCTGTAAAGCGCTTTGAGACGTCCGGTGGTCCTGATGACCGGTGCTATATAAATGTACATCTTTCTTTTACACTATTAGAATAAACTTACCCCAATATATATAGTATGCGTATACATGCACTATATAATTTGTGCAGAGAATCAGAACTGGATTTTCAATCTCGTCAATTCTTTGATGATGGGGCATGTCAGTTCAGCATTCTCTTGTCTCTATCCCTCAGAAGGTTTGGACTTTTAAGAGAGAAAAGTGGAGCAGATTGCGCATGCAGTTGTTCGATAATTTATTTTAACCGTTGCTGAATTCCATGCTAATTACTGCCGTCAGGTAATCTTGCTTCCCAAAGATTGTCAAACACAAGAAAGGCCCTGTCAACTTCAGTCAATCACTGGCATTGTTCTAAACTTCAGTTCTTCCCTATGATTGAATGAAAGGGAGTCACAGCTTTGTGGAGTGAGCAGTAAGAGCAGGTTGCTGATAAGCAATGAATGGAAATATAGCCGAGTGACACGTATCCTAACCTTTACAGGAGAGAATCAATGTTGGCTTTGATCACCGTAATCTGGTTTAAGATATTCGTGCTATGGTGGTCCTTCCTCTGGCTACTACCCAACACTCGCACAACAGCGCACCTGGGAAATGGAAATAAGAACATAAGAAATAGGAGCAGGAGTCGGCCATCTGGCCCTTCGAGCCTGCTCCGCCATTCAATAAGATCGTGGCTGATCTGATCATGGACTCAGCTCCACTTCCCCGCCCGCTCCCCATAACCCCTTATCCCCTTATCATTCAAAAATCTGTCTATCTCCGCCTTAAATATATTCAATGACCCAGCCACCACAGTTCTCTGGGGCAGAGAATTCCACAGATTTACGACTCTCAAAGAAGAAATTCCTCCTCATCTCAGTTCTAAATGGGCGACCCCTTATTCTGAAACTGTGCCCCCTAGTTCTAGATTCCCCCACGAGGGGAAACATCCTCTCTGCATCTACCCTGTCAAGCCTCCCTGAGTATCTTATACATTTCAATAAGATCGCCTCTCAATCTGTTAAACTCCCTGTCAACCTGCTCAACCTTTCTTCATACGACAACCCCTTCATCAACAAATAGATTATTGTTTTCGAGACCTCCTCGTGCTCGATGTTGGCTGAGGCTTGTGTTTATGCCGTGCAGGCAACGGTGGGTCCTCGTGCTGAGGGACATTGTTGGGGAAGGGGAGAAAGATCCTGGTGTGAAATGTAGGGCAAGTGTTTGATTCCAGCACCTGGGCCAATGTAACAACACGCCAGCATGCAATTGATTAAAACACCCGAACACGGTGAAAAGAAAGACTTGCATTTATATAGCATCATTCACGACCACCGGACGTCTCAAAGCGCTTTACAGTCAATGATGTACTTTTATGAAGTGTAGTCACTATTGTAGCATCGAAGTATTGATCAGCTCTGTTGGGCAGGCCACATCGTCCTCACACCCGGTGCTAGACTCCCAAAGCAAGCGCTCTACTCAGAGCTCTGACATGGCAAGCGATCCCCAGGTGGGCAGAGGAAACGCTTCGAGGACACGCTTTGAGGACGCCCTCAAAGCCTCCTTGAAAAAGTGCAACATCCCCACCGACACCTGGGAGTCCCTGGCCCGAGACCGCTCAAAGCGGAGGAGGAGCATCTGGGAAGGCGCTGAACACCTCGAGTCTCTTTGCCGGGAGCACGCAGAAGCCAAGTGCAAACAGCGGAAGGAGCGTATTGCAACCCAAGCACCCCCACACACCCATCCTTCCAACCACCGTCTGCCCCACCTGTGACAGAGACTGGAGGTCCCGCATTGGTCTCATCAGTCAGCTGAGAACTCCTATTAATGTGGAAGCAATTCATCCTCGACTCCGAGGGATTGCCGAAGAAGAATGTAGGAACACGTCAGTTCAAACTACCATCAATAGTATGTTTCTCTGAGCCAATATTGATGCTAGTCGCATGACTTTTCTTTCTGCTTCTGTCTGATGCACAAATGCAGTATGTAGATCGGACGGTGTGAATGCCAAGGCAGACATCCAACCCCTGATTGAGAGCACATCAGGTCATTTCAATTTGGTCCATGGAGACAAGATTGGAATTGGTGTGAACAAGCTTAATGAGCGTCAGGAAGTTAGCTCCTGACATCTATTAATATGGAAATGATTGTGAGACGGCAGAGGTCGGTCTTTGCGGCTCAGGGTCTGGCTAACACTATTTGTGGAGCAGGAAAAAGTTTCATTTCGGAGATAGCAGAAAACAAAAAGAATCGACATTAAAATTCGGCCGCCTGCATCCCGAAATGGTCCTAGTATTGTGATTTTGTTTCAATCAAAATATATTGCAACAGCCCCGTGTTAGTAATGATTCTCCATTTGGCATTGCCTGATGCGGTTAGCATCAAAGGCAGCCACACGTCTTTTGAATCGCCACTTCTCAAATGCTGTCGAAAATTACAGATGACATCTGCAGTCACTCCGACCATGTTGTCCGCTTTTGGAAATAATTGTTTTATTCCCGTTTATCAAACGGAATATTAAAGGGACCTGGAACAAAGGTGAATTCAGACATCAAGTGCAGCATTGATCATAAAATATCTCAGGAACAGTTACATTAGGAGTTCGGGTTCGGTGTTAGCCTCAATAATCACCTGAAAGTCCTCCGAATATTCAGCTCTCTGAATTCTACCAAAACTATTTTTTTTGTTGGAAAGAATGGCAGCATGGTTATAATTAGACTAAGTCAGAGTGCATTTTCATTTTTTCTGCTATGATCTGTCCATTGCCTGCAGCCAAACCATTAATCCTTCTGGACTCAGAGGTGACAGTTCTGTGGAAAACTGAATTTAATAGTGTTTAAAAAAAGAATCAGCAAGGATAATCTATTCAGGGCATTCAGTCAGAACAAAATCAGCAAATGTGTCTTGCTTTGGACAATGTTCGGTTCAGGAGGGAAATGGCGGTGTATTACAAGCCCGAGATTAAGGGATTATCATGAATTAGATGTCTGTGTCTGAAAAGGCAGTGTCTGTCTTGGCCATGATACAATATCTCTTCATCTTGAGCTGGTGCAATTGAAATCAGTCACTCTCCAGACAGTCACAAGATTCCAAAGAGCGAGAAAGGCCCCTTCCATTAATGTTATTGCACACAGTCATCTCCCCAATAAATACGATTAGGCCAGACGAGAAAAGACACAATACAGTTTCATTAGTTCAACAGGGATACAACTTTTGTTCTGCCACTGTTGGACACTTAATATTTAAGAGGCTTAACTCTCTCCAAAAGAACGCAATGTGTATCCTTTTAATTTGAGCCTCTTTAAAAAGAAAGCTGATGTTTCGCTTTGTCTTTGAATAGAGTCTGAAGATATTTCGAATAGTCACTTTCCACATGTATGCTGATGACACCCAGCTCTATCTCAACACCACTTCTCTCGATCTCTCCTGTCATGTATTCAACTATCATTGTAACCCATGTATAAGCTGACCTAAGTTGTACACCTTGAGAACATTGACCACAAGGGGTGAACTTGTGGGAGACACTCCTAACCTGGACTTTCAGGTATAAAAGGGGAAGCTCCACCCACCTTCATCACTTGAGGTCTTGGTAATAAAGGTAACTGGTCACAAAGTGACCTTCTCTCAAGTATGGGCCTCGTGTGCATTTATATTGTATAGTAAGGATATATCACCTCCACAGACTCTAAATTGTCAGACTGCTTGTCCAACGAGCAGACATTTTCTCCAATTGAATATTGAAAAGAACAAAGCCATTGTTTTCGGTCCCCAACACAAACTCCGTTCCCTAGCCACTGACTCCATCCCTCTCCCCAACTTCCGCCTGAGGCTGAACCAGACTGTTCACAACCTTGGGGTCATATTTGACCCCGAAAAGAGCTTCTGTAGCATAACTAAGACTGCCTATTTCCACCTCCATAACATCGCCCGTCTCCGTCTTTGCCTCAGCTCATCCGCTGCTGAAGCCCTCACCAATGCCTGTGTTACCTCTAGACTTGACTATTCCAAAGCACTCCTGGTTGGCCGCCCACATTCTACCCTATGTAAACTAGAGCTGATCCAAAACTCAGCTGCCCCGTGTCCTAACTTGCACCAAGTCCCGCTCACCCATCACCCCTCTGCTCGCTGCCCGTGTCCTAACTCACACCAAGTCCCGCTCACCCATCACCCCTCTGCTCACTGCCCGTGTCCTAACTCACACCAAATCCCGCTCACCCATCACCCCTCTGCTCGCTGCCTGTGTCCTAACTCACACCAAGTCCCGCTCACCCATCACCCCTCTGTGCTCGCGGACCTACATTGAGTCCTGGTTAAGCTACGCCTCGATTTCAAAATTCTCATCCTTGTTTACAAATCCCTCCATGGCCTCTCCCCTCCCTATGTCTGTAATCTCCTCCAGCCCCACAACGCCCCCCCCCCCAGATGTCTGCACTCCTCTAATTCTGCCCTCTTGAGCATCCCTGATTATAATCGCTCCACCATTGGTGGCCGTGCCTTCTGTTGCCTGGGCCCCAAGCTCTGGAACTCCCTCCCTAAACCTCTCCGTCTCTCTACCTCTCTTTCCTCCTTCAAGACGCTCCTTAAAACCTACCTCTTTGACCAAGCTTTTGATCACCTGCGCTAATTTCTACTTATGCGGCTCAGTGTCAAATTGTTAGCGCATAATACTCCTGTGAAGCATCTTGGGACGTTTCACTATGTTAAAGGCGCTATATGAATAAAGTTGTTGTTGTTGTTGAACAGGGTGTTGCGCACGGAACAGTTAGTGAGATGGCCGGCCTGCCCGATCGGCAGGATTCTGGATGCAGTGTACTTTGCAGAGAGGGAGCGACTGCGATACCGCTCAATGTTTTGATCAGAAGGAAGTCCTGGAGCTGGATGTAAATCTAGGATTAAAGCACGGGCTCCAGATTCAGTGTGTGCCTCTTGCCAGCTCAGATGCAGAGTGGGGGCAGCATAAACACTATTTCATTGTGCAGCAGGAGTTTCCCCGAGTTTAAGGACTTTTTCCTTTGTCTTCGTAATCCCCAACTCCAAACCGTTACCCGCGGACACTGCCTGGGAGTATCAGCATTGCGTCCCTTTCCCAGGTTTCCTTTCCATGCAACACAAACCACAAGGCACCCTCGGAAATGTGCAGCAATTGCTTGCCGCAGTTACTGCAGATGGTCAACCAAGACCAAACAATATCTTCTCAAACCAGAGTCTGGCTTTCCTCATTCTTCCTGCTATTATTTGAGGGTTTGTTTTCTGTTTTATACAGGTAAACAACCCTGCATGAAGGAGTGCTGAGACACACTGATATATACCTACCCGATAACACCGCAAAATGCCCACTACCACAGACCCTGATAGTAATGTCAGCTATGTCTGGTAAATATCTTGGCTCAGTTGGTAGCTGTATCAGAAGGTCAAGAGTTCAAGTCCCACTCCCGAGCCTTGAGCACAATTATCTAGGCTGACACTCCCAGGGCAGTGCGGTGGGAGTGATGCACGGTTTGGAGATGCCATCTTTCGGATGAGACGTTAAACAGAGGCCTCCTCTGCCCTCTCAGGTGGACTTAAAAGCTCCTAAGGCACTAATCAAAGAAGAGCAGGGGTGTACTGGCCAATATTCATCCCTCAAGCAACATCACTAAAACAGATTATCCCTTCATTACTTCATTGCTGTATGTGGGAGCTTGCTGTGCACAAATTGGCAGCCACATTGCAACAGTGACTACACTTTAAAAGTACTTTGTTGGCTGTAAAACGCTTTGGGGCATCCTGAGGTCATGAAAGGTGCTATATAAATGCAAAGTTGTCTTTCTCTTTTTATGCGTGAGCCTTGCCCATCAGTGAGCTATTCAGGAACGTCACACGAGAGCCACTTGGGGTTCCCGCTCTGTCCACACGATGCCACTAGAGGTCGCTACATAGCCATCAAGTCCGCTGCTCGGTTTTTTTGGGTCAATCATGGCCACGCTAGTCCTGCCTTCGGCTGACATCGGCCAGCTCAGCGTGGATTAAGCCTGAAGACTGGTGTCTCCCCGAGCTACACGGCTGAGCCTGCGATGACCCAACACTGTTGAGAGCTCGAGGGCACTCAGGGCACTTTCTCTGTTATCCCAGCAGCTTCGAGTGTTGGGGTCGGAGATGGGGGTCATTTTACTCTGACCAGACCGTGTCGAACGTGGGTTTCACCCCCCCCCCTCCAACATAGAGCATGCTCACCGTTGACTTCAGCGCTCCCTGCCCCCCCACACCCCCCCCCCCCCCCCCCACAACGCTCCGCTGCAGGCACGGGTCAAATGGACTCCTGCTATGCTGTAAGCAAAAAGACTTACATTTATATAGCGCCTTTCATGACCACCAGACGTCTCACAGCGCTTTACAGCCAATTAAGTACTTTTTGGAGCGCAGTCGCTGTTGTAATGTGGGAAATGCGGCAGCCAATTTGCGCACAGCAAGCTCCCACAAACAGCAATGTGAGAACAACCAGATAATCTGGGTTTTTTTGTGACGCTGATTATTACGCAATATTCTATGAATGGAAAGTAAAATCACACGAGGCATAATCCCGCCTTTCAACCCGACCTATTCCGTTTCCCCTCCCCCGGCGAAGGGGGTGGGGGTTCGGTTAAAATAACCCCTCCCACCCCCCCTAGGTATTTACAAACTGCCCAGCTGTCCCTATCTCTGGTTGCTAAGCAGTGACCTTTCTTCCGATAAGAAAAGTCCTGCCCACCAGATACAGGTCTTTGAATCGCTATTGTTCTGCTCAAATTATCCAGCTAATTAGTCTCGCCCAGACTGCAATGAATCATCTGACTACTTAACCCGGCATCATTATCAATGCTTTTGTCGGCAGAAAGAGCAGAAATTAACAGCGAATTGACAGATTATCAAAATTCTCCGAAGTTAGGTTCGGGCCCAACAAAGTTTGTCAGTTACAATCAGGTGCCCGCTCAGCCTAGTTGGTATCAACCTTCCCTCTGGATCAGAAGGTTGTGTGTGTGAGTCCCAACACAGATTTTGTCTTTCGGATGAGATGTTAAACCGATGTCTGCTCTCTCAGGTGGATGTAAAAGATCCCACGGCACTATTTCGAAGAAGAGCAGGGGAGTTATCCCCGGTGTCCTGGGGCCAATATTTATCCCTCAATCAACATCACTAAAACAGATTATCTGACCATTATCATTAATGCGCTATATAAATGCAAGTTGTCTTTCCTTCTTTCTTATATAGCGCCTTTCACGACCACTGGACGTCTCAAAGTGCTTTACAGCCAATGAAGTACTTTTGGAGTGTAGTCACTGTTGTAGTGAGGGAAATTATACATTGCATTTGGAATGTGTGCCGTACCCAAATATGGGTACGCAACAAATGCAATTAAAATAAGTGTAGATGTGTGCGAAGGCTTGACACGGACGAGTAGTAAATGTGGAACCACTTGAGTGCCAACACTTTGTAACGTACCATCTTGGGCTTTCTGCAAGATGCATGGCACTTAAAAAAAAAAGTAACTTTACAATGTTCTAAACGCTCAAAAGAATATAAAAGCAAGTTCCTAATCCATCCCAGACAGGAAGCAGAGAGTCGGGATAAACGGGTCCTTTTCAGAATGGCAGGCAGTGACTACTGGAGTGCCGCAGGGCTCAGTGCTGGGACCCCAGCTATTTACAATATACATCAATAATTTGGATGAAGGAATTGAGTGTAATATCTTCAAGTTTGCAGATGACACTAAACTGGGTGGCGGTGAGAGCTGTGAAGGGGATGCTAGAAGGCTGCAGGGTGACTTGGACAGGTTAGGTGAGTGGGCAAATGCATGGCAGATGCAGTATAATGTGGATAAATGTCAGGTTATCCACTTTGGGGGCAAAAACGCGAAGACAGAATATTATCTGAATGGCGGCAGATTAGGAAAAGGGGAGATGCAACGAGACCTGTGTGTCATGGTTCATCAGTCATTGAAAGTTGGCATATAGGTACAGCAGGCGGTGAAGAAGGCAAATGGTATATTGGCCTTCATAGCTAGGGGATTTGAGTATAGGAGCAGGGAGGTCTTACTGCAGTCGTACAGGGCCTTGGTGAAGCCTCACCTGGAATATTATGTTCAGTTTTTGTCTCCTAATCTGAGGAAGGACGTTCTTGCTATTGAGGGGGTGCAGCGAAGGTTCACCAGACTGATTCCCAGGATGGCAGGACTGACATATGAGGAGAGACTGGATCAACTGGGCCTTTATACATTGGAGTTTAGAAGGATGAGCGGGGATCTCATAGAAACGTATACGATTCTGACGGGATGGGACAGGTTAGATGCAGGTAGAATGTTCCCGATGTTGGGGAAGTCCAGAACCAGGGATCACAGTCTTAGGATAAGGGGTAGGCCATTTAGGACTGAGATGAGGAGAAACTGCTTCACTCAGAGAGTTGTTAACCTGTGGAATTCCCTGCCGCAGAGAGTTGTTGATGCCAGTTCATTGGATGTATCCAAGAGGGAGTTAGATTTGGCCCTTATGGCTAAAGGGATCAAGGGGTATGGAGAGAAAGCAGGAAATGGATACTGAGTGAATGATCAGCCATGATCTTATTGAATGGCAGTGCAGGCTCGAAGGCCCGAATGGCCTACTCCTGCACCTATTTTCTATGTTTCTATGTTTCTATCATCACAGGCAATCCCTGGAAATCGAGACAGACTTGTTTCCACTCTAAAAGTGAGTTCTTAGGTGACTGAACAGTCCAATACCGGAATTACAGTCTTTGTCATAGGTGGGCAGAGAGTCGTTGAAGGAAAGTGTGAGTGGAGATTCTGGTTTGCCACACACTCCTTCCGCTGCCTACACTTGCTTTCTGCATGCTCTCGGCGACGAGACTCGAGGTGCTCAGCGTCCTCCCAGATGCTCTTCCTCCACTTAGGGCGGTCTTTGGCCAGGGACTCCCAGGTGTTGGTGGGGATAAACATAAGAATATAAGAAATAGGAGCATGAGTCGGCCATTTGGCCCCTCGAGCCTGCTCCGCCATTCAATAAGATCATGGCTGATCTGATCATGGACTCAGCTCCATATCCCGCCCGCTCCCCATAACCGCTTATCTCCTTATCGTTTAAGAAACTGACTACTTCGCCTTAAATTTATTTAATGTCCCAGCTTCCAAGGTTCTCTGAGGCAGCTAATTCCACAGATTCACAACCCTCAGAGAAGAAATTTCTCCTCATCTCAGTTCTAAGTGGGCGGCCCCTTATTCTAAGATCATGCCCTCTAGTTCTAGTCTCCTCTACTAGTCGAAACATCCTCTCTGCATCCACCTTGTCGAGCCCCCTCATAATCTTATACGTTTCGATAAGATCACCTCTCATTCTTCTGAATTCCAATGAGTAGAGGCCCAACCTACTCAACCTTTCCTCATAAGTCAACCCCCTCATCCCCGCAATCAACCAAGTGAATCTTCTATGAACTGCCCCAAAAGCAAGTATATCCTTTCGTAAATATGGAAACCAAAACTGCACGCAGTATTCCAGGTGTGGCCTCACCGATGCCTTATACAGCTGTAACAAGACTTCCCTGCTTTTATACTCCATCCCCTTTGCAATAAAGGCCAAAATACCATTGGCCTTCCTGATCACTTGCTGTACCTGCATACTAACCTTTTGTGTTTCATGCACAAGTACCCCCAGGTCCCGCTGTACTGCAGCACTTTGCAATCTTTCTCCATTTAAATAATAACTTGCTCTTTGATTTTTTTTCAGCCAAAGTGCATGACCTCACACTTTACAACATTATACTCCATCTGCCAAATTTTTGCCCACTCACTTAGCCTGTCTATGTCCTTTTGCAGCTTTTTTATGACCTCCTCACACATTGCTTTTCCTCCCATCTTTGTATTGTCAGCAAACTTGGCTACGTTACACTCAGATGTTGCATTTTATCAAGGAGGCTTTGAGGGCATTCTTGAAACGTTTCCTCTGCCCACCTGGGGCTCGCTTGCGGTGTAGGAGTTCTGAGTAGAGCGCTTGCTTTGGGAGTCTTGAGTCAAGCATGCCAACAATGTGGTCCGCCCAATGGAGCTGGTTGAGTGTGGTCAGTGCTTTGTTGCTAATCACAGTAACACTCAGTCCGGTGACCAAAACCAAGAGGACTTCTAGGGACTTAGTGTCATATACTGTAATGTATGCACCTGCGAGCATGCTCACAGGTTTGTGGAGCTGTTGCATTGGGAGTGGCTTAGCCAGTCACGTGATGTTCACAAGACTCAATAAAACCCCAACCAGTTGGGTCTAGGTCATCCACAATGAGGTATGCAGTTGTGAGCCTAGTGGATGAACTGGTAATGTGTATTGTGATTGTTAAACCTTTGTTAATAAACCAACTAGTTCTTAATGTTGCTATCAATTCTTAAGCAAAGAACCCATGAAGCAAATACATTACACATACCTTGGAGACAGGAGTTGGGAGGACTATGAACTTGCGCCACAGAACTTGCTACCTTGGAGTTGGCAAGACTCAATCGGCGCTTCTTTTATGGGTCGGTAAAATGTGGGTGTGACAGACAGGTGTGACAGCTTGTTATGGTGGAAGTGGTGTGACGGTATGAAGTAATTAAATGCAAATTCTGGGAAATAGGCCTGTGCAATCTGCAAGAAATTTAGCCTAAATTATCGGTACAGATATATATATATATTTACAAAACACATAACTAACGTGGAGATACTATGAGTAAAATAATGGCAAGTTTGTGATGTGGAAATCTGGTTATCAAAATGATAAACCTAAAAATGTATTAATTTTTTTATTTTAAAACATCTCCCTATTAGTCATTCTCCAGGGTTGTAATTCAAGCCTTTGAAAAATCTCACAACACAACAGACATATTAAAATCATCTCACTTTCTCGTAAATGTTCAATGCAATTTGACTTCAGTCAATTTGCATGTTATAAAGCTTTTTTTTTAATGGATCAATGAATAAAGATTGATGCTTATTTATTCCATGGTCGTTAGTGACAATCTCACTGTCCTCAACTGATAATTCACGGCAGCGAGTTAAAATGATAAATCACTCGCGGGTCATGTCGCTTAACACTCCACCAACCACACTGCTCAGGAATCTCTTTGCACTTTGCCAGAACATCCTCAAATAGTACCTGCACACCACACCAAATAAAACAAGAATAAATTTGCATCAGCCAATGGCTCAGTGGGCAGCACACTTGTCTCTGAGTCAGAGGTTGTGGGTTCATGCCCCACTCCATAGCACAAAAATCCCAGCTGACACTCCAGTGCAGTGCTGAGGGAGTGCCACACTGTCGGAGGTGCTGTCTTTCGGATGAGACGTTAAATCGAGGTCCCCTCTGCTCTCTCAGGTAGAAGTAAAAGATCCCATGGCACTATTTCAAAGAAGAGCAAGGGACTTACCCCACCAGTGTCCTGAGCCAATATTTAGCCTTCAATCAACAAAACAAAAACAAATTATCTGATCATTGTCGGATTGCTGTGTGTGGGAGCTTGCTGTGCGCAAATTGGCAGCTGCATTTCCCACATTACAACAGTGACTACACTCCAATAAATACTTCATTGGCTGTAAAGCGCTTTGGGTCATCCGGTAACCGTGAAAGGCGCTATATAAATGCAAGTCTTTCCTAAATCATACTTGTCCGCCATTTCAAAATTGTGTTTTTGTTCAATCTTTAGCTGGTTCCAGGACATTTGCTGTACAATGCTGAGGAGGAGGATATTCAGTGTTGCTATTTTCACTGGTCACAGGAACAGGAGGAGGCCATTCAGCCCCTCCAGCCTGTTCCGTCATTCAATTAGATCAGGCTGATCTGTACCTTAACTCCATTTACCCGCCTTGGTTCCGTATCCCTTGTCTATCAAAAATCCACCAATCTCAGTTTTAAAAATTTTCAATTGATCCCCACAGCCGTGACAGTTTTTTTTAGGGGGGAGAGAGTTCCAGATTCCCACTGCCCGTTGTGTGAATAAGTGCTTCCTGACATCACCCCTGAACGGCCTGGCTCTGATTTTTGAGGTTATGCCCCATGTTCTGGACTCCATCCACCAGAGGAAATATTTTCTCTCTCTCTACCCGAGTTGCTAGAAGGTGCCTGTTTCGGACCCTCCCTTCTTTACCCGAGTTTCCTTACCTGTGTGGAGATTTTGTATCTGGGAGTCCCTGGCCAAAGACCGCCCTAAGTGGAGGAAGTGCATCCGGGAGGGCGCTGAGCACCTCGAGTCTCGTCGCCGAGAGCGTGCAGAAAGCAAACGCAGGCAGCGGAAGGAGCGTGCGGCAAACCAGACTCCCCACCCACCCTTTTCCTTCAACCACTGTCTGTCCCACCTGTGACAGAGACTGTAATTCCCGTATTGGACTGTTCATTCATCCGAGAACCCACTTTTAGAATGGAAGCGAGTCTTCCTCGATTCCGAGGGACTGCCGATGATGATGATGGAGGTTTTGTACCTCATCCCAGCAGCAATCAGGATCTTGCCTTGCCGGGGATTTCAAACAGCAGTCACCTGGACTGTGGGCCTTCAGTGCATGGCCATGTCAGCCCAATGGGCCCACAATGTTGTCTGATGTAGCTTTGCTTTGGGAATTCTCTCAGGTAATGAGCCAACGAGCTGAACATTGCTTCAAAATCTTAAGAGGAGGAAACTTGGAACCATAACGTTCGGCCTACAACCCTCCGACAACTCGCTGTTTCTCCAATCCTGGTCTCTTGTATACCCCCGACTTCCTTCGCCCCAGCAGTGCTGGCCGCGCCTTCAGTGCTTGGGTATAAGCTCTCGAACATCCTCCCCAAACCTCTCCCTCATTCTTTAAGACTAACACTGCAAAACCTACCTCTCTGCCCAACTCTAATATCTCCTTATATGGCTCAGTGATTGATAATGACTCCTGTGAAGCGCCTTCGCATGTTTGACTGCATTAAAGGCGCTATATAAATGCAAGTTGTCGTTGTAGTGGAGGCTGTTACTAATGGGCGCCAACAAACAGAGTTTTTTGCGAGTTTTCGTTTCTAGTTAATTAATACACTAATTAATTAATTAGTTAATTAAAGAGTAGCAAAAGATCCTAAGTATTCACCTGAACAGTGCGGTGCTGAGGGAGTGCCGCACTGTCGGAGGGGCAGTGCTGAGGGAGCGCCGTCTTGTCGGAGGGGGCAGTACTGAGAGAGCGTCGCCCTGTCGGAGGGACAGTACTGAAGGAGCGCTGCACTGTCGGAGGGGCAGTACTGAGGGAGCGCAGCACTGTCGGAGGGACAGTACTGAGGGAGCGCCGCACTGTCGGAGGGACAGTACTGAAGGAGCGCCGCACTGTCGGAGGGGCAGTACTGAGGGAGCGTCGCACTGTCGGAGGGACAGTACCGAGGGAGCCCCACACTGTTGAATGGGGAGTACTGAGGGAGCGCCGCACTGTCGAAGGGGCAGTACTGAGGGAGCGCCGCACTGTCGGAGGGGCAGTACTGAGGGAGCGCCGCACTGTCGGAGGGGCAGTACTGAGGGAGCGCCGCACTGTCGGAGGGGCAGTACTGAGGGAGTGCTGCACTGTCGGAGGGGCAGTGCTGAGGGAGTGCTGCACTGTCGGAGGAGCCGTCTTTTGGATGAGACGTTAAACCGAGGCCCCATCTGCTCTCTCAGATGGACGTAAAAGATCCCACGGCCACTATTTCGAAGAAGAGCAGGGGAGTTATCCCCGGTGTCCTGGCCAATATTTATCCCTCAATCAACATAACAAAAGAAAAGAAAGAGTTACATTTTTATAGCGCCTTTCACGGCCACCGGACGTCTTAAAGGGCTGGAGTGTAGTCACTGTTGTAATGTATAAAAAACAAATTATCTGGTCATTATCACATTGCTTTTTGTGGGAGCTTGCTGTGTGCAAATTGGCTGCTGTGTTTCCCACATTACAACAGTGACTACACTCCAAAAGTACTTCATTGGCTGTGAAGCGCTTTGAGACGTCCGATGGTCGGGAAAGGCGCTATATAAAGGCAAGTCTTTCTTTCTTCTTTGAACCAGCCTTCACTTAATGTCTCGACATCTCCATTAAGGGTACTCTCCCTCAGTGCTGCACCGGACTGTCGACCTGGATTATACACTGAGTACCTGGAGTGGAACTTGAACCTACAACTGTCGGACTCAGGGGCAAGGTGAGCAAGGTGTGAGCCGGAGGAACACAAGGGAAGTTGGGTATTTTCTCTCCCTTTGTGTCGGGAGCAATGGATTGAAGAAGAAAGAAAGTACCCAGGTCAAGGTTTGCATAGCGTGGCTTCAGCTAATGAAAGTCTCGGGCTGGGAAGTTGCAAGTCAATCTGTACTTGTGGTCGATATTTGCTCGATAGACAGAGAGATGTACGAAGCAACCTCCTGGGTCCCACCGTTGTGGTCCTTTAATTAAGGCAATGTCCCAAGCCCAGAGCAAGGACATCATCAGAGCTTTCACAGAGAGCAAATCTTTATTTGATAGAACCCCGGGGAAGCAGTCAGAGAATACCCAAACAAAAGCAGACGCAAAAAAAAAAATGAACAATCAAATAAGTCAACCTTATTACACGCCGAGAGAGAGAAAATGAATTCATTTCATCAGACCAAGCTGATAAAACACGGATTAATCCGGTCTTCGGAGGCTAATTTATGTTCAAGTGAGTTAAGAAACAAATGAGAGAAGTCACATCTTATTACTTCCACTGGATTATCATGTAAAGCCTTGCACTGTTCCGACAGCACTGGAACAATTGTTTGGAGGTGCAGTCTGATATATATGTGATAATGTTGCTGCAGCTTCTCAGCCTAATGACTGGAATTAAACCAAGCAGTGTAATTACATCTAAACTCGACAATTCCTCTCAGAGACACATGAAAATAAAAAGAGAGCGCGCGTTTCCACAGTCTCCTGCGAGCAAGCCTCAGGTACAACCAGCATTTATATCGCCATCGCTACTAACATTTGTGCATATTACACATGTCTGGTACACAAGAACAAAAGAATTTAGGAGCAGGAGTCGGCCATTCGGCCCCTCGAGCCTGCTCCGCCATTCAATGAGATCATGGCTGATCATTGACCTCAACTCCACTTTCCCGCCCGATCCCCACATTCCCTTTGACCCTAAAAATCTCTCGATCTCAGCCTTGAATATATTCAGAGACCCAGCCTCCACAGCCCTCTGGGGCAGAGAATTCCAAAGATTCACCAACCTCCGAGTGAAGAAATTTCTCCTCGTCTCCGTCTGAAATGACCGACCCCTTATCCTGAGACTGTGACCCCTGGTTCTAGACTCTCCAGCCCGGGGGAAACAACCTCTCAGCATCTACCCTGTCAATCCCCCTCAGAATCCTGTATGTTTCAATGAGATCACCTTTCATTCTTCTAAACTCCAGAGAGTATAGGCCCATTCTACACAATCTCTCCTCGTAAGACAGCCCTCTCATCCCGGGAATCAATCTAATGAATCTCCATTGTACCGCCGCCAAGGCAAATATATCCTTCCTTAGATAATGAGACCAAACCTGTTTACAGTACTCCAGGTGTGGTCTTACCAAGGCCCTGTACAGTTGTAGCAAGACTTCCTTACTCTTATATTCCATTTAGAATCACAGGTCACACACAGATGCCCAAAGGGTCTTTGGAGTTAGAAGGCATTTATTAAGGGAGTGATAGTTCAAATATAGTCAAACACAATACACAATCAGGGTAGACATAATAGACATACAGCCATTTCAAGTAGCTGGTACCGATCCCGATCGGACAGAAGGCTGGTGGCACGGACAGTTCTTATCTTCACCGTCTGCCCTGAAATGCCTTCTAAGTCTTTTTTTTATTCTCTTTTTCGGGATGGGCCTGGTGTAGGATATTGGCGAGGCCATTTAACCCATGGTATGTCGGGTTTTTTGTCTCAACTGTTGTGTGAAACCCTCCTCTCCACATCCTCCCAAGGTTGGAGTCAGACAGGCCGTTCTTGGCCTTCAGATGTTTGGAGCTGCCCGTTATCAGTTATTTATTTTAACGCTGTTCCAGTCGCTTTAACCAATGTACCCTGGAATGAATCCTCAATTCTAACACCAGTCTGAAGAGACTTTTTGGTCTCAAGTTATTTCTTCCAATTCACGATTCCTTACACCCCCTTGCAATAAAGGATGTCTAAATTAACCAGCAGGCGGGAAACATGGTGTGCGCAGTTATGGTCAGTTGGTGCAGACCAGATTTGTTATACGTATATTAGCTCTGTCGCAGCTCCCCGGAACGTAACACTCCCAGAACATTCTTAAAGCGTTGGTGTTGATGCATGTTGGACGGATCATTTGTTCTGACACTTGTTGCATTGTTGGAGGTGTCCTCTTTCAGGTATTGGCAGGTACCTGCTCAGGTAGATTTGAAGATACCATGGCACTCGTTTAAAAAAGAAAGCTGGGAGTTCTCCCTATGCCGACACGTCAATACTCAAGGAGCGTGACAGAGTCAGAGGCACGATGGGCCAAACAAGCTACCCTCAACCCCTCTCAAATCTAGAAGGCCATTTTGGACCGTCGCCGAAGCCCTTCAGCGATCTCCCTCAGCCTTGATGACCGACGGAGAAATGCTTGGAAGGACTGCGACACACGGAATGGATTCCTCATCGAGGAGCCCACAGTACAACCTGAAGGATCAAACCTTCCTCGCAAACAGTGGACAACCATCGACCGCCTCAGAACCGGTCACGGTCGATGCTGCCACCTTCTCCATAGGTGGGAGATTAAAGCCTCCCCGTCATGTGACTGTGGGGCTCCTAATCAGACCCTGGAGCACATCATCGAGCACTGCCCTCAGCGGGAGTTCGCAGGCAGCCAACAGGATATCCACGCTGTTACACCGGAAGCTTTGGCCTGGATATCCAACTTAGATATTGGCGTTTGATTTGCCTTGCTACTACTGTACGAAAGAAGAAGACCATCTCCTTCTATGGCATATGATTTTAACGGTCTCCTTCAGATGAGGCAGTTCGTCCATCACCCCTGTGCTCGCTGATCTACATTGGCTCCCCGTTCAGCAACGCCTCGATTTCAAAATTCCCATCCATGATCTCGCCCCCTCCCTATCTCTGTAATCGCCTTCAATCCCACAACCCTCCGAGATCTCCGCACTCTTCCAATTCTGGACTCTTACGCATCCCTGATTATAATCGCTGCACCATTGGCAGCCGTGACTTCAGCTGCCGAGGTCCCAAGCTCTGGAACTCCCTCCAGAAACCTCTCGACCTCACTCTCCTCCTTCAAGACCATCCTTAAAACCTACCTCTTTGACCAAGCTTTTGGCCACAAGTTCTAACATCTCATGATGTGGCTCGGTGTCAAATTCTGTTTGATAATCGCAGCTGTGAAGCACCTTGGGACGTTTTTACTGTGTTAAAGGCACTATATAAATGCAAGTTGTTGTTGAAATGAGGCGGTGTTTGCCTGCTTAACTGGATGTAAAAATTCTCATCCTTATTTTTAAATCCCTCCATGGCCTCGCCCCTCCCTATCTCTGTAATTTCCTCCAGCCCCACAACCCGCCCCCTGCCCCCCCCCCCCCCCCCCACGAGGTGTCTGCACTCCTCTAATTCTGCCCTCCTGAGCATCCCTGATTATAATCGCTCAACCATTGGTGGCCGTGCCTTCTGTTGCCTGGGCCCCAAGCTCTGGAACTCCCTCCCTAAACCTCTCCACCTCTCTACCCCTCTTTCCTCCTTCAGGATGTTCCTTAAAACCGACCTCTTTGACCAAGTGCGCTAATTCCTACTTTTGCGGTACTCCTGTGAAGCACCTTGGGACATTTCACTATGTTAAAGGCGCTATATAAATACAAGTTGTTGTTGTTAAAATCTATGAAGCAAAGACTGTGCGTTTGGTAATCTGGGCTGATCTTCCTGCAGGTCTATCCAATCAGTTCGAGATGAGAAAATAATCCTCTAAAATTGGAGTAAAACAAATGGCCAAATTTGAATAATTCGAATTCCAATTTGGATTGTGATTGCTTTTGCACTAATTGGGCTTATTGCGTTTCGAACTTAGGGTATCGAGCGATGAAGTGTAATTGTGTTACAGAGCGACAGCAAGAATGGGAACTCCCCTGTGTCCAGTCACTGAGTGGGCTGCCAATACGCTTCAATCTGATAGCAGTGAGCTCACTTTGACAGAAACAAATTCAACTCTCCGAGCAAAGTGACTATTCAGTTTATTTATTGTGCCTGGAGATAAAATTCTCTAATCTGCCACATGACATTCAAAGCTACATCAAATCCTCAATTCCCAACTCTGGTGCACTGTAACAATCTTTTCCAATGCCCTCTTAATAACACTCACCTCACTGATGCTCTGAAGCTTTCACAACCTCCAATACACCCTTTGAAAACCAGGCAGAGCTCTGTCTGCAAAGTACACGCATTACAGCAACACTTCTGGTACAATCACTGCTTACGATTGTGAAGTTCAGGAGCTGGAATCTAAATGTACGACATCAGAAGCAAACGAGTCAGCCTGTCTATCTGATATATCTCTATCTGCCCTTAAAATTAAGATGCGTGCATTTATTTTAGACAGATTAACACCATCATCAGAAGGTTGTTGGTACAAGCCCCACTCCAAGGACTGGAGCACACAAATCTAGGCTGACACTCCCCGTGCAGTGCTGAGGGAGCACCGTACTGTCGGAGGTGCCGTCTTTCAGATGAGACGTTAAACCGAGGCTCCGTCTGCTCTCTCAGGTGGACGTAAAAGATCCCACGGCCACTATTTTGAAGAAGAGCCGGGGAGTTATCCCCGGTGTCCTGGGGTCAATATTTATCCCTCAACATCACAAAAACAGATTATCGGGTCATTATCACATTGCTGTTTGTGGGAGCTTGCTGTGCACAAATTGGCTGCTGCGTTTCCCACATTACAACAGTGACTACACTTCAAAATTACTTAATTGGTTGCAAAGCGCTTTGAGCCATCCGGTGGTCATGAAAGGCACTATATAAATGCAAGTCTTTCTTTCCTCTATCTTTCACTTATTTTTGCGCTCCCTCAGCACTGCACTGGGAGTGTCAGCCTAGATTTTTGTGCTCAAGTCCCTGGAGTGGGACTTGAACCCACAACCTTTTGACTCAAAGGCAAGCGTGTTGCCCACTGAGCCACGGCTGACTGAAAAAAGAAAGGGAGATATTAGCATCTTAAATAAGGTAAGCCTCCTTGCCTAAACCAGCCTTTGTAAATCACAGAATAAACGTGCAACTTATAGGAAAAGGAACTTATAGACTGTATTTTACGGCAGGATTTACAGTTGCAGAATATCCATTTGTGTCTCTCTTAAGTAGTCCCTCGTATCGAGGATGACTTGCTTCCACACCAAAAAGGGAAGAGTTAACAGGTGTTACAATGAAGGACCTGATATTCCAGGTCCCGAACTACATCCTGAAGAGTGGAAGATGCCTGTGGGTGTATTCTTTGTGTAGACGGAAGAAGTCACACAAGGTGGAATGCAAAGGCAACATTGCTTGTAACACTGGGCAATCTCCTGTGGCATTGCTGAAAGCAAAGTGAGACAACAATCGTGGCCAAACTCCATGTGATGCACAGTGGATTATTCTGCAGCAACGCTGTCACTGTGTCCTGTGCCCCAGAGTCTACTCGCTACACATTCGCCCATCCCGAGGCCAGTTACTGTGAGGGAGGGCTGTTTGCATGTGGGTGGCTACTTGGAAGAAAGCAGCGAATTGACGGTCTTTCTTTTTACAGCTTTTTTTTTAAAAAGAAAGAATTCTGACATTTCCAAATGTGCACTCCCTGCGTAGAGCCTCACTTCCCGGGAGCGCAATTTGGGATATGATGCATGCACTCTCCATGAGATTCTATACAGAGAGAGAGAGAGAGAGAAACCGAGGGAGAGACAGAGAGAGAGAGGGGAGAGACAGAGAGAGAGAGAGAGACGGGGAGAGACAGAGAGAGGGGGAGAGACAGAGAGAGACCGAGGGAGAGACAGAGAGAGATGGGGGAGAGACAGAGAGAGTGCGAGAGAGCGAGAGATGGGGAGAGACAGAGAGAGAGAGAGGGGGAGTGAGAGGGGGAGAGACAGAGAGAGAGAGAGAGAGAGAGAGAGAGAAACCGAGGGAGAGAGACCGAGAGAGAGACCGAGGGAGAGAGATAGACCGAGAGAGAGAGGGCAGAGACAGAGAGAGAAGGGAGAGAGAGACACGGAGAGAGAGAGAGGGGGAGAGAGAGGGAGGAGAGGGAGAGGGGGGAGAGAGAGGAGAGAGAGAGGGAGGGAGAGAGGGGAGAGAGAGAGAGAGAGAGACTGAGAGAGAGAGGGGAGAGACAGAGAGAGAGAAGGGAGCGACAGAGAGAGAGGGGAGAGAGAGACACGGAGAGCGAGAGGGGGAAGAGAGAGGAGAGAGAGAGGGGGGGAGAGAGGGGGGAGAGAGAGGAGAGAGAGGGGAGAGTGGGGAGAGAGAGAGAGAGAGAGGGGGGAGACAGAGAGAGAGGGGGGAGAGACAGAAAGAGGAGGGAGAGACAGAGAGAGAGGGGGGAGAGACAGAGAGAGAGGCGGGAGAGACAGAAAGAGAGGTGGGAGAGACAGAGAGAGAGGGGGAGAGAGGGAGAGAGAGAGGGAGGGAGAGAGAGAGAGAGAGGGGGGGAGAGAGACAGACAGAGAGGAGGAGGGAAAGACAGAAGACAGAAAGGGAGAGAGAGACAGAGACAAGAGAGACAGAGAGACAGACAGAGACACAGACAGGGAGAGAGAGAGAGAGAGAGAGACAAAGAGGGAGAGACATAGATAGAGACAGAGAGAGCCAGATAGACAGATAGATAAGTAGACATACAGATAAACATACATAGATAAGTAAACAGACAGAGATAGAGATAGAAAGATCGATACATATATAGATAGAGAGATGGAAAGACAAACAGAGAGATAGATAGAGATAAACATAGAGATATAGAAAAACATACATAGATAGAGATCTAGATGGCGAGAAATAGAAAGATAAATAGACAGATAGACATATAGAGCGATAGCCATATATAGACAGATATGAATAGAGAGATAGATAGACAGCTGTAGATCGATAAACAGGTTGACAGGCAGACAGAAAGATAGATATCGATGGATAGGTAGACGCATGGATAAATAGACAGACAGATGCAGGTGGGTGGGTAGATAGATGGATATAAATAAACTACCAGCTCTACAGATCCAGACAAAGTTAACTGGAAACCAATTGGAAGGAACGCTGTTAAGTCATTTTTTTTTTAATGCCTTTAAAAGTTTTGACTCGAGGCATCAGTCACGAAAGAATAAAATTTTGTTCTAATTGACTATTTGTGCAGGATGTGTCAGGCCCTCTCCATCGAAATGGCAGATGAAAAAAAAGACTAACAGAGATGCTTACAGGAAAATCAATACTTGCTTGTCAGGAAGCAAGAAGAATGATGAGGCAGGGGAAGTATTTCCTTGTCTTCCGACAGCTCTACCTGTTTCTGGGCAAATCCTTTCATGGCCCCGACGTCTCATTCAATCACAAAATAGCTGGGCTGTGTCTTCAGCAGCGATTTCAAAGCTTGGCTTCCTCCAGTGTGTAAAAATAAAACACACATAATTGATAGCATTTTGGTAACAAGAGTCACAGCTTTCATGAGAATTCTTTTATTTAATGAATTTTTATTGTCGATATTTTTATCGTTGTGACACTTAAAGGTAACTGCGTGCGGGTTACGTTGAATATAAATTATGATTAATATGCAACAAGGCTTGCCTATAGAGCAACAACAACTTGTATTTATATAGCGCCTTTAATGTAGTGAAACGTCCTAAGGTGCTTCACAGGAGTATTTTGAGATTTGAAAAATTTGCCGCATAAGTAGAAATTACGGCAGGTGACCAAAAGCTCAGTCAAAGAGGCAGGTTTTAAAGGAGCATCTTGAAGGAGGAAAGAGAGGTAGAGAGGCGGAGGGGTTTAGGGAGGGAGTTCCAGAGCTTGGGGCCCAGGCAACAGAAGGCACGGCCACCGATGGTGGAGCGATTATAATCAGGGATGCTCAAGAGGGCAGAATTAGAGGAGCGCAGACATTTTGGGGGTTGTGGGGCTGGAGGAGATTACAGAGATAGGGAGGGGCGGGAAGGCCATGGAGGGATTTGAAAACAAGGAGAAGAATTTTGAAATCGAGCCGTTGCTTAACCGGGAGCCAATGTAGGCCAACGAGCACAGATAAAAAAATTAAAGAAGCAATCGTTAGCATGCCAACCCACTCCCTGTTTTATTTTCAAACCACAGCAATTCCTTAAGTGCAACGAGAGAAAAATTCCACTGAAGCCAGTCAGCGCATTCACACTATTGAGCATACCCCTTATCTCAACAGGGGGTAATGGGAAATCCTCCTATTCTTCTTCAAATAGCACCGAGTTAATGCAGAGGATATGTAGGAATATATATAATACAGCGATGTTGCTTTAAGCCACTAATGCAGGTTGCTTGAGAGACCCATAGCTTATAAGTCAGATGTTTGGAACAGTGTGGAAAATAGAAAAATGACTACCTACGGTATTGATTGGAAACAGGTATTGATACAGAGATCACAATCCTTAGGGGGTTCATTACAAAGCTGCTTCTGGCATTGATCGAATAGCATGTCTTTATTCACTGACTAACTCGACTGTTGCGGGGGAATCTGACAGTGCTGAGTGAGAGGACAGAGCAGCAGCGGGCAGGGTTCAGGGGGCCTCATGCAATGTGGCCCTGTGCCATTCCTCGATGGGCTCGCTGATCATCAGCATCGGGGCGAATGTATCGCTCTCTCTCTCTGGCACCGGGGCTGGATGATGGCAGATAATACAGTGAGGTGCCTTGGGTTCAGGCCGAGGCAAGTCTGTAAGATAATTAGTTGCGCTCGATGCGTGGGACTGAAGTGCACTGGGCAGTTGTGTTAATATTAAAATGCCCGATTATCAAAGGCGGCCAAGGTTAGTGAACGGCAGGTGCATTGCTATCAGTGTGAAACAGTGAAATAGGATTAAATACACATCTGATTACTCCTTACATTCAGCATCCACAGGGAGTGCTTTTAATGCTACCATCCGTCTTTGAAAGTCTTCCCCAGTTCCCCATAGAATTGCCCTGCATATTACAGATGGCTCCTTTTCCCAAGAAGTAATGGCACACATCTGAACATCAGCGTCTGCATCTCAAAGTGCGATGTTACCTCGGGCGTTCACATTGTCACCTGCAGACTTGACTATTCCATCATCATTATAGGCAGTCCCTCGGAATAGAGGAAGGCTTGCTTCCACTCCGAAAATGAGTTCTGAGGAGACTGTACAATCCAATACGAGAACCACAGTCCCTGTCACAGGTGGGACAGACAATGGTTGAGGGAAAGGGTGGGTGGGACTGGTTTTCCGCACGCTCCTTCCGCTACCTGCGCTTGCTTTCTGCATGCTCTCGGCGACCAGACGCGAGGTGCTCAGCATCCTCCTGGATGCACTTCCTCCACTCCAATACTCCCCTGGCCGGCCTCCCACCTACCTTCATAAACTCAGCTGCCCCGTGTCCTAACTCGCACCGAGTCCTGCTCACCCATCATCCCCTGTGCTCGCGGACCTACATTGGCTCCCGGTCCGGCAACGCCTTGAATTTCAAATTCGCATCCTCGTGTTCAAATACCTCCATGGCCTCGCCCTTCCCTACCTCTGTAATCTACTTCTGCCCCACAATCCTCAGAGTTCTCTGCGCTCTTCCAATTCTGCCCTCTTGTGCCTCCTCGATTTCCATCACTCCACCATCGGTGGCCGTGCCTTCAGCTGCCTGGGTCCCAAGCTCTGGAATTCCCTCCCTAAACCGCCTCATCTCTCCTCCTTTAAGGCGTTCCTTAAAACCTACTTTGTCAGACGCAGTTTGCAAAAGTACAGCACGTGCAGAGAGAAGCGACTGTATAGGAAGCAATTGTGGAGCTGCCTGAATGCTTGTCGCAAAGTGCAGCCAAGAGGCACTATTCCCGATGGGAAAGGAAAGACCATTTAGTGGGGTGATTGTAAAGGGTTAATTGGTGTAATAAAGGCACCCAGACAGTTAGTATTGTTCACGGAATTAGTCTAACCCATTTGTAACTCATAAAGCAATTCTATTGGGACTTCGCCACAACACAAGTACTTCCTAAGTGCATTTATTCTGAAAATTATTATACTGCTGTAATGGACAATAAAAAGTTCCACTAAGTGTTCCTTAACAGTATTTACCCAATCTTCCAAGCTACATAACTCAGTTACAGTCATGACCATGTCTTGATTATTGTGAAGAGATTTCAGAGCCATCAACAATCAAAATTCCTCCCCTTCTCCTTGGATGATGAACAACACCAACTTGCATTTATATAGCGCCTTTAACATAGTAACACATCCCAAGGCGCTTCACAGCAGTATTTTAAGACAAAACAGATAAATTTAACACCGAGCCACATAAGGAGAAATTAGCGCAGGTGACCAAAAACTTGGTCAAAGAGGTAGGTTTGAAATAGCATTTAAAGGAGGAAAGAGAGGTAAAGAGTCAGAGAGGTTTAGGGAGGGAGTTCCAGAGCTTGGGGCCCAGGCAACAGAAGGCACGGCCACCGATGGTGGAGCGATTATAATTAGAGTTGTTGAAGAGGGCAGAATTACAGGAACGCAGACATCTCGGAAGGTTGTGGGGCTGGAGGAGATTACAGAGATAGGGAGGGGCGAGGAGGCCATGGAGGGATTTGAAAACAAGGGTGGGAATTTTGAAATTGAGGCATTGCTTAACCAGAAGCCAATGTAGGTCAGCGAGCACAGGGGGTGATGGATGAGCAGGACTTGGTGCGAGTTAGGACACGGGCTGCTGAGTTTAGGATCACCTGTAGTTTACGTAGGGTAGAATCAAGGTTCGCAGTTAAGGATTATGGAACCAAGGCGGGTAGATGGGGGTAATGCACAGACCAGCCGTGATCTCATTGAATGGCGGAACAGGCTCGAGGGGCTGAATGGTCTCCTTATGGTCCTTCTCTGTCAGAAGAGCAGGTCACGCGGGTCGTGTGGTACTTTCTGCTCCGCAAACCCAGTGCGTGCGTTTGCCTTGCCAAGCACGTGGTCGGTCGATGACATCGGCCTGCTGATGTTCTCGGAAAAGCAACGTTGGCAAAGAAAGTCGAACTGTGGGCCCTGGGCTTGACCCCGATTGGTCCAGGGCAAGATGTGCTCAACACAGTGCAGTTTCTCCTAGTATCAAGCTGAGCGTGCCTGAACCTCATCCTGCACACAGACCCAGCTCCAAACAGGCAGACGAACATACTGTTAAAGCTATTAGTTTGTGCTTTTCCCAACAAAAAAAAAGCATGTACGGAATCTCAAAACGTAATTCGCAAAACACTGGTAAAAATGTAAGAACTCTGTGTAATCACAAAATTGATTTTCTCTGTCCCCAGAAGCCAATGGCCTTGATTCTAAATGGACAGATTTGTGAAGTGCTGTTCTCAGAACATTGGTGCAAATCTTGAAATTCTATGTAACTAAATTAGAATTTAACTCCGACACAGTAAACCAGGGGTTCTGCTTATTTTCACAGAATAGGCTACCGAGTGAAGTACTTTAGATGGAATCTTTTTTTGTAATGTATAACTTAACTCCAACTCTAAGTGTGCATGGACACCTGACTATAGGGGCTAGAAATTGCCCCTCGCCCCAATTGGGGGCGCTAACTTTCAGGGGGGCGGGACTTCCTACGCTCGGTCCGGAAGTCCTGCCCCCCCCCGATGCAGAATTGGAGCCGTGCGCCCTTCAAAGGAACAGGAGCGCTGTCTCTTGCACTCCCTCCCTAAACCTCTCCGTCTCTCTCTCTCTCCTCCTTCAAGATGCTCCTTAAAACCTGCCTCTTTGACCAAGCTTTTGGTCACCTGTCCTAATTTCTCCTCATGCGGCTCGGTGTTTGTCTCATAACACTCCTGTGAAGCGCCTTGGGACATTTCACGACGTTAAAGGCACTATATAAATCCAAATTGTTGTTGTAGTAGAGCTGGGATTTCTCCACCTCCCCCTCACATTGGGATCAAAAAAAACCCCAGCAGGATGTGTCCGAAAGCGAAGGGTGAACCTTCCCTGAACCAGAGGCAGGGAGCCAACTAATGGTCTGTGCTGGTAAGCTGGCCACTTCTGGCCAGGAGTATCTCTGTGCACATACTTAAGAATCCATAAACCTTAACTATTGCCAAACCACAAGTTTGCTCGACATAGGTATGCCGAGCGTCTCTCTACAGGGACAGAAAGTGTACACTTCATATTGGGCCAACAGAAATTCGACCTGTATGGATTCGTTAGTTGCTCAGTTTATGACTCATACACACGATGATGGGTTAGATATCTCGCTCATCAAAAAACAAATCTAGACAGATTCTCTTTCATGGTTTCCCTCCTTTTTTTCCTTCATTTCTTCCTTCCTTCCATTTTTGCCACTTCTCTACCCTTCTCTCTGAATCAGGCTGTTGCTCAGTGACCAATCGATATTGCAAGAGAACCGATCAAACACGAGGGGCTGTTGCAGAGAGAGAAAGAGAGAAAGAGAGAGAGAGAGAGACTGTGACGAGAAGTGGCCGAGATCTGTACAACAACAACTTGCATTTACGTAGCGCCTTGAACACAGTGAAATGCCCCAAGGCGCTCCACAGGAGCGTAATCGGACAAAATGTGACACTGAGCCAGATAAGGACATAAGCCACAAAGGTCAAGAGGTAGATTTTAAGGAACCGAGGAGCAGGAGGAGGCCATTCAGCCCCTCGGATCTGAATGAGATCATTGCTGATCTGCGACCTAACTCCATATATCCTGCCTTTGGCCCATATCCCTTAATAACGTTGGTTAACCAAAAAAATGATCAATCTCAGATTTAAAAGTAACCATTGATCGAGCACCTTAAAAGGAGCGCGGCGGAGATGCTAAGTGAAGGAATATCCGGAGCTTAGGCCCCCGACAGCTGAAGGCAAAGCCGCCAATGGTGGGCCGAGGGAATTGAGGAAACGCAGAGTTCTGAGAGGGTCGTGGGGCAGGAGGAGGAAACAGAGATAAGGAGGGTTTTATTTAACCGAGGGCCCCATTTACACTCAGTTCCTTGGCTTCCATTTTACCAAGGAACGTCAAATGGAGTGGCACTGTTCAATTTAACCCTTTATTGCAGGCTGGGTCATTGAATATACTTAAGGTGGTGATAGGCAGATTATTGAGCGATCGGGATGTCAAGGGTTACGGGGAGCGGGCGGGGAAGTGGAGTTGAGGCCAAGATCAGATCAGCCATGATCTTACTGAATGGCGGAGCAGGCTCGAGGGGCCGAATGGCCGACTCCTGCTCCTATTCCTTATGTTCTTATGTTATTCTATGTGAACGAGGTGCCTTGCAATCCGTCTCCTGTGCTCGCAGGCGTGCAGTTTTTGGAAAGATGTGAAACAGAAAAGGTGACTTGTCACGACGTTTCTTCCTGGCTCCTCCCCCTCCACAGATATTTGCGGGGCTTCCTTTAGTTTCCAAGAACATCAGGAGTCAGGAAAGATGGAGCATTCTGGGCAATTACTGTCCCGACCGGTTTGCCGACCTGGAGAAATGCTGCAATTTTAAGGAGCAACCACAATGGTCAGGTCTAGCTTGTCTTATTCACAGCAGTCAATTGAATCTACATTATTTTCTGTTGGAGGAGAATCTAATGGGTGAATTTTCTGCTTTGCTTAGCAGCAGTAAACACAGGTGGAGGGGTGAATTATGGATATGATAACGTCTTCGTGCATCATTGCAGCTGCACTGAGCTGGAAGGATTGCTTCTGGATTGAAAGGATGGTGACTGATGGAACACTCGGGCGTGTTGAGTTCCGAGGGTGAAGTGTGCCCTGTCGTGCAAGGTATGTGTCAGCTGTGGCTCAGTAGGTAGCACCTTCGCCTCTGAGTCAGTAGGTCGTGGGTTCGAGTCCCACTCCCCTCCGACAAACAGCAACCACCCAATTGGAAGCTTTCGTCTTGTCGGGTGCACCCTTTCAATGATTAAAAGGAGGCTGCCTCCAGAACGACTGCTGAGGTCAGTTTGCCCCCAAAGGAGTGGGTGTTAATCCCACTAAACCCACCTCACCTCAGGTCTGTATACAGATGGCTGGGCCTCTGCCCCAGATGCTGAGTCGTTGAGTATATTCAAGACTGAGATCGATTTGGACACGGAGAGGATCGGGCGGGAAGGTGGAGTTGAGGTCGAAGATCAGCCACAATCTCATTGAATGGCGGAGCAGGCTCGAGGGGCCGAATGGCCGACTCCTGCTCCTAATTGTTATGTTCTTATGGCCCCAGGGGGGAGGTGAAGAATGCAGAGACAAGATTGGAGAGCAAATTGAGTGAAGCTGCACTCCTGAAACACAGCCTCAGTAGATGGGAGTGAGAGGTTAGAAGTCAAGCAACAACACTCGAGTCCAATTTGCACTCCCATCCAGCGAGCATCACTCCAGAAGTGCGACATTGCTGAATTTTTGTCCAAACGCATCCATTGAACTTTCGTCAAATTACTAAATGACAGCAGAGCAGAAATGGGCTCTCTCTCGCTCAATAATTCATCAAATTAATTCAGAATGGGCTTGAATTCTGTCAAATAAGGTAATGATTTTTTGCTGAATTATCAGAGGATGATTCAGCCACTGTCACCACATCGGATGAATACACTTTTACCAAAAATAAGGGAAAAGCAGCGTCAGTAAAGTATACCACGGCCAGTTCAATACTGCGGAAGTCACTTTCCAAAGAATTCACTGAACAGGGCCACATACACAAGACCCACAACATCAGGCTTTACCATGAATAATTATGAGGATTAGCAATTGTTGAGCAACATGGTTAACCCCACTTCCAGTTATATTTGTTTTGATATTTTTGGTAAGTATCTTTTTAACAGGGATAACTAAAAATGCAGAAAGAATTGCATTTCTATAGCACCTTTCACGACCACCGGACATCCCAAAGTGCTTTACAGCCAACGAAGTTCTTTTGTACTCACTTTTATAAGGTGGGAAACGCGGCAGCCAATTTGCACACAGCAAGCTCCCACACACGTCATCATCATAGGCAGTCTCTCAAAATTGCTTCCACTCTAAAAGTGAGTTCTCAGGTGACTGTACAGTCCGATACAGGAATTACAGGTCGCAGGTGGGACTGACGTGGATTGAGAACTGGTTGTCAGACAGGAAGCAAAGAGTAGGAGTAAATGGGTACTTTTCGGAATGGCAGGCAGTGACTAGTGGGGTACCGCAGGGTTCTGTGCTGGGGCCCCAGCTGTTTACATTGTACATTAATGATTTAGACGAGGGGATTAAATGTAGTATCTCCAAATTTGCGGATGACACTAAGTTGGGTGACAGTGTGAGCTGCGAGGAGGTTGCTATGAGGTTGCAGAGTGACTTGGATAGGTTAGGTGAGTGGGCAAATGCGTGGCAGATGAAGTATAATGTGGATAAATGTGAGGTTATCCACTTTGGTGGTAAAAACAGAGAGACAGACTATTATCTGAATGGTGACAGATTAGGAAAAGGGAAGGTGCAACGAGACCTGGGTGTCATGGTACATCAGTCATTGAAGGTTGGCATGCAGGTACAGCAGGCGGTTAAGAAAGCAAATGGCATGTTGGCCTTCATAGCGAGGGGATTTGAGTACAGGGGCAGGGAGGTGTTGCTACAGTTGTACAGGGCCTTGGTGAGGCCACACCTGGAGTATTGTGTACAGTTTTGGTCTCCTAACTTGAGGAAGGACATTCTTGCTATTGAGGGAGTGCAGCGAAGATTCACCAGACTGATTCCCGGGATGGTGGGACTGACCTATCAAGAAAGACTGGATCAACTGGGCTTGTATTCACTGGAGTTCAGAAGAGTGAGAGGGGACCTCATAGAAACGTTTAAAATTCTGACGGGTTTGGACAGGTTGGATGCAGGAAGAATGTTCCCAATGTTGGGGAAGTCCAGAACCAGGGGTCACAGTCTAAGGATAAGGGGTAAGCCATTTAGGACCGAGATAAGGAGAAACTTCTTCACCCAGAGAGTGGTGAACCTGTGGAATTCTCTACCACAGAAAGTAGTTGAGGCCAATTCACTAAATATATTCAAAAGGGAGTTAGATGAAGTCCTTACTACTCGGGGGATCAAGGGGTATGGCGTGAAAGCAGGAGGGGGTACTGAAGTTTCATGTTCAGCCATGAACACATTGAATGGCGGTGCAGGCTAGAAGGGCTGAATAGCCTGCTCCTGCACCTATTTTCTATGTTTCTATGTTTCTATGACAGTCATTGAAGGAAAGAGTGGGTGGGACAGGTTTGCCGCACGCTCCTTCCGCTGTCTGCACTTGATTTCTGCACGCTCTCGGCGACGAGACTTGAGGTGCTCAGCGCCCTCCCGGATGTTCTTCCTCCACTTCGGGCAGTCACTGGCCAGGGACTCCCAGGTGTCGGTGGAGATGTTGCACTTTATCAGGGAGGCTTTGAGGCTGTCCTTGTAACATTTCCTCTGCCCACCTGGGGCTCGCTTGCCGTGTAGGAGTTCCGAGTAGAGCGCTTGCTTTGGGAGTCTCGTGTCGAGCATGTGGACAATGTGGCCCACCCAACGGAGCTGGTCGAGTGTGGTCAGTGCTTCGATGCTGGGGATGTTGGCCTGATCGAGAACATTGTTGTTGGTGCGTCTATCCTCTACAAACAGCAATGTGATAATGCCTAGATAATCTGTTTTTAGTGATGTTTTTTGAGGGATAAATATTGGCCGGTACACCGGGGATAACTCCCCTGCTCTTCTTCGAAATAGTGCCATGGGATCTTTTACGTCCACCTGAGAGAACAGACAGGGCCTCGGTTTAATGTCCCATTCTAAAGAACGGATAAAGGGTTATCTATTTTGCAACAGTGTGTGAATGCTTAAAGGAGCATCAGTAGGCTCTACGGAATTGAAAAAGTTTCTCAGGTTATAATCTGTTGGTCACATTCAGATACATTTTGTTAAGAAGAATGAGAGACGGCAAATATGAATTAAATACTACAATTTTAAAGGGGGTGCAGGAACAGAGAGGCCTGGGGATATATGAACACAAATCTTTGAAGGTGGCAGGGCAGGTTGAGAAGGCTGTTAAAAAGCCATAAAGGATCCTGGGCCTTATAAATAGAGGCATAGAGTACAAAAGCAAGGAAGTTATGCGAAACCTTTATATAACACCGGTTAGACCTCAGCTGGAGTATTGTGACCAATTCTGGGCACCACACTTTAGGGAGGATGTGAAGGCCTTAGAGAGGGTGCAGTAAAGATTTACAAGAATGGTTCCAGGGATGAGGGACTTGGATAGACCGGAGAAGCTGGGATTGTTCTCCTTGGAGCAGAGATGGTTGAGAGGAGATTTGATCGAGGTGTTCAAAATCATGAGGGGTCTGGACAGAATAGATAGAGAGAAACTGTTCCCATTGGTGGAAGGGTCGAGAACCAGAGGACGCAGATTTAACATGATAGGAAAAAGTGGATACATTTTATTAATGTAGTGAGTTGTTGTGAGCTGGAACACGCTGCCTGAAAGGGCGGTGGAAGCAGATTCAATAGTAACTTTGGAAAGAGAACATAAGTGTTATGTATGTATGTTAATGTATGTACTGTAACATTAGTCCACCCAATGTACCTTCACCCTGTATACACCATACCTGTACACCAGAGGGTGCTGTTGCTGGAGACCCAAGGGTCACCTGTACACTGCAGGTAACCCAGTATAAAAGGGAGCTCGCCTCTTGGTATCCTCACTCTAGGAACTGCAATAAAGGACTAAGGTCACTACAGTTCAAGTACTATACCCTTACCTCGTGGAGTCGTTATTAGAGTGCTTGCATATACATCAACTGGTGACCAGGTTACGAATTTCCACGCACAACACGTCTAACCTAAGCAACTTCCAACAATTCGCTGATGGGGAAGATTGGGATGCCTTTGTGGAAAGGCTAGAACACTTTGTCATCGCGAATGACCTGGCTGGGGACTCACTGATCTCGCTGGTGAACAAGCGCAGAGCCATCTTGCTCAGCAGTTGTGGGCCCACTATCCATGGCCTCTTCAGGCACCTGCTAGCCCCAGCGAAGACAACAACCAAGACCTATGCGGAGCTCATAACTTTAATACAAGAACAACTCAAACCTAAAGAGAGCATCCTCACAGCCAGACACCGGTTCAACACCCACTGGTGGCCCGAAGGCCAAGAAATTGCTAAATACGCTGCAGATCTGAGAAGATTGACTGCACCGTGTGATTTTGGCGACCAGCTCACTGAAGCACTAAGGGACATCTTCGTTATTGGAATTGGCCACGAGGGCCTCCTCATCAAGCTGCTCTCTGCGGACACTACGGTCACCCTGCAGAAGGCAATCAAACTGAGCCAGGCCTTCATGATTTCGGTCTACGACTCCAAACGGATGATGACCCACACCCAGGACTCTAACCCGACGAGCACAGTGAACCGAATGGCGTCTTTCAGAGGCAAGAATGCTGCCCCGAGCCCCGCAACCCTGAGTCCACCACATCGGGCCAACCGGCTAGCCCCGTGCTGGTGCTGTGGAGGAAACCACAGGGCCTACCAGTGCCAATACAAAGACTATACCTGCAAAGGCTGCAACACTAAAGGTCACCTTCAGCGAATGTGTAGAAAAAGTTTTACTCACCGAGTCGCTGGTGAGTTGGCCGATCACCCGGGCTCCGACACTGATGTAGACGGAGTGGCTCAGCCCCTGGAAGAGGTGGACAGAGTGTATACCTGCTCCACCGAGAGTTCCCCGTGGAAAATGGAAGTAGAAATCAACAGTGTTCCAGTCTCGATGGAGATCGACACAGGGGCGAGCCAGTCGTTGATGAGTCAGACGTCCTTTGAGAAACTCTGGGACAACCCCGCCAAGCGACCCAAAATGTCCCCAATCCAGGCGAAGCTGCTCACCTCCACAAAAGGCACCATCCCAGTCGTTGGCAGCGTGGAGGTCCAAGTGTCCCATGGCGGCGCGATGCACAAGCTTCTCCTGTGGATCGTTGCCGGTGATGGTCCAACGCTGCTGGGAAGAAGATGGATGAAACAAATCCAAATCTGTTGGAGCGATGAAGGCGAGATGATCCAACCTGAACGACCAGACCTCACTTTCCGGGCCGTGGCAGGACTCTGAGGGAAGAAGATCGGCGCAGAAGGTAGATTCCCGGTGTCCGTGGCAGAACCTGGGGAAAAAAGGATCACCGCAGCCTACCTCGCGGAGAGAGAGAAGATGGTGCCCGTACCACGAGGCGAAACACCTGAAATCAAGATGGCCATGATCAGACCACAAGGGGCAGCGTTGAGGGAGCAACACGTGTTACCGAGCGGCGAACCGGATTGGGGTAAAGATTGCAAGGCCCTCTTAAAGGAGACCGCCAACCCAAAACAATTAAAGGGACAGTTCCACTCTTGACACAATGATGCCGGTGATACTAATAATAAAAGTGTAATTAATGAATATAGGTATATAAATATAGAAACATAGAAACATAGAAAATAGATGCAGGAGTAGGCCATTCGGCCCTTCTAGCCTGCACCGCCATTCAATGAGTTCATGGCTGAACATTCAACTTCAGTACCCCATTCCTGCTTTCTCGCCATACCCCTTGATCCCCCTAGCAGTAAGGACCTCATCTAACTCCTTTTTGAATATATTTAGTGAATTGGCCTCAACAACTTTCTGTGGTAGAGAATTCCACAGGTTCACCACTCTCTGGATGAAGAAGTTCCTCCGCATCTCGGTCCTAAATGGCTTACCCCTTATCCTTAGACTGTGACCCCTGGTTCTGGACTTCCCCAACATTGGGAACATTCTTCCTGCATCTAACCTGTCTAACCCCGTCAGAATTTTATATGTTTCTATGAGGTCCCCTCTCATTCTTCTGAACTCCAGTGAATACAAGCCCAGTTGATCCAGTCTTTCTTGATAGGTCAGTCCCGCCATCCCGGGAATCAGTCTGGTGAACCTTCGCTGCACTCCCTCAATAGCAAGAATGTCCTTCCTCAGGTTAGGAGACAAAAACTGTACACAATACTCCAGGTGTGGCCTCACCAATGCCCTGTACAACTGTAGCAACACCTCCCTGCCCCTGTACTCAAATCCCCTTGCTATGAAGGCCAACATGCCATTTGCTTTCTTAACCGCCTGCTGCACCTGCATGCCAACCTTCAATGACTGATGTACCATGACACCCAGGTCTCTTTGCACCTCCCCTTTTCCTAATCTGTCACCATTCAGATAATAGTCTGTCTCTCTGTTTTTACCACCAAAGTGGATAACCTCACATTTATCCACATTATACTTCATCTGCCATGCATTTGCCCACTCACCTAACCTATCCAAGTCGCTCTGCAGCCTCACAGCATCCTCCTCGCAGCTCACACTGCCACCCAACTTAGTGTCATCCGCAAATTTGGAGATACTACATTTAATCCCCTCATCTAAATCATTAATGTACAGTGTAAACAGCTGGGGCCCCAGCACAGAACCTTGCGGTACCCCACTAGTCACTGCCTGCCATTCTGAAAAGTACCCATTTACTCCTACTCTTTGCTTCCTGTCTGACAACCAGTTCTCAATCCATGTCAGTACACTACCCCCAATCCCATGTGCTCTAACTTTGCACATCAATCTCTTGTGTGGGACCTTGTCGAACGCCTTCTGAAAGTCCAAATATACCACATCAACTGGTTCTCCCTTATCCACTCTACTGGAAACATCCTCAAAAAATTCCAGAAGATTTGTCAAGCATGATTTCCCTTTCACAAATCCATGCTGACTTGGACCTATCATGTCACCTCTTTCCAAATGCTATTGAACGGTGATGCTGTTAATGCTAATGAGAAAAATGTAACTAATAATCCAAAAGGTGATGTAAGTGACAAAATTGTACTGTTGAACAGTGATGCTAGTCATGCTAACGAGATAAATGTAACTAACAAAGACAGGTATCCAAATGTAACCATGCACAGAGATATTGATAGTACACAAGAAAGCATTGTAATTGACAAATGTGAAAGCGTAAAGAGAAATAACAATGTCGAGTTGGCTAGTTGCGATCGGAGCCAATGTATCATGTATGCTAATGATAGAATGAGAAATGACACCGGGTTCTACATGTATACCGTCAATGCCAAAGGAAACCCCCCCGTGGGAAACACCCAGGTCCAGCGAGCTACCTGATCATATAGCCTGCGCTTCCGGGACCAATATGAGCCCCTGGAAGGGTTCACACACACCCAGTGGGAGCAGACCCACTGCAGCGACAGTAGTCAATGGACAGCACAGCCACCAACACTGGCAACCTGCCCCAGATCGGCCCTACCCCCCCATGGCCATCAGGGCCAGTACCGGGAGCAAGAGGCCGGTACTCTCCAGCCTTCCCAGTGGGACCAGGGATGACCAGTCTTCCACCACCATGAAGAGCAGCAGAGTTACCCTACAGCCCCCACTGGAGGACAAGGAGGCCACACCACCCTGTGGCTCTGCTCACCACTAAACAACCCTCACCACAACCTCTCACTGTCCACTACTGATCAGCTCCCCGTGTCATGGCAATAAGGACTTGGGAAAGACTTAGGGGGGAGTGTTGTTATGTATGTATGTTAATGTATGTACTGTAACACTAAACCACACAATGTACCTTCATCCTGTATACACCACACCTGTACCACTAGAGGGTGCTGCTGCTGTAGAACTAAGAGTCACCTGTACACTGCAAGTGACCAAGTATAAAAGGGAGCTCACCTCTTGGTGTCCTCACTCTAGGAGCTGCAATAAAGGACTAAGGTCACTACAGTTCAAGTACTATACCCTTACCTCGTGGAGTCATTATTAGAGTGCTGGCATATACTACAATAAGAACATAAGAAATAGGAGCAGGAGTAGGCCATACGGCCCCTCGAGCCTGCTCCGCCATTTAATACAATCATGGCTGATCCGATCATGGACTCAGGTCCACTTCCCCGCCTTATTCCCTTATCATTTAAAAAACTGTCTATTTCTGTCTTAAATTTATTCAATGTCCCAGCTTCCACTGCTCTCTGAGGCAGCAAATTCCACAGATTTACAACCCTCTGAGAAGAAATTTCTCCTTATCGTAGTTTTAAATGGGCGGCCCCTTATTCTAAGATCATGCCCTCTAGTTCTAGTCTCCCCTATCAGTGGAAACATCCTCTCTACATCCACCTTGTCAAGCTCCCTCATAAACTTATACGTTTCGATAAGATTACCTCTCATTCTTCTAAACTCCAATGAGCAGAGGCCCAATCTACTCAACCTTCCCTCATAAGTCAATCCCTTGATCTCTGGAATCAACCTAGTGAGCCTTCTCTGAACTGCCTCCAAAGCAAGTATATTCTTTTGTATATATGGAAACCAAAACTGCACGCAGTATTCCAGGTGTGGCCTCACCAATACCTTATATAGCTGTAGCAAGACTTCCCTGCTTTTATACTCCATCCTCTTTGCAATAAAGGCCAAGATTCCATTGGATTTCCTGATCACTTGCTGTACCTGCATACTAACCTTTTGTGTTTCATGCACAAGTATCCCCAGGTCTCACTGTACTGCGGCACTTTGCAATTGGATAAATACTTTAAGGGAAAAAAAATTACAGGACTATGGGACTAAAGGGATCGCTCTATCGAAGAGCTGGCACAGACACGATGGGCCGAATGGCCTCCTTCTGTGTTGGATCATTCTGGGATTCTCCCGTGGGAAATTTCCCACTGGTCGGTGTTTTTTTTTGTGAAATCAAAAGCCTGCCTTTTCAAGAAGCTTTTACAATTTTGATTAGAAATAGTGAGCATAGGAAACGTCCGCGCTAAATTTACACTCGCTAATATAAAACAGCCAATCGCAATCTCCCTCCCAACACGTTAACTCAACAAGTCCAAACACTTCATGGTGTTCGAGTTCTTTGTCTCCACAGAATTCAAATGCAAACACATTTTCAACAGCTTCCTATTTCATTATTGAGGATTACGACAACACTACCGAAAGAACAAGCCTAATAAACATAATATAATATTTTAATTGAAGATATGTTCATACCTGCTCTGTGAATTGAGGGATTGATGATACATTAACTGAATTTGCACATAGGCTTTTTTCCCTCTGTTTTTTCCTGGATCACTGCTTTTCCTCAGTTGCATGAAATACGTTTCTTTTCACATGTGTGCGGTTGAGACCATGGGGAAGAGTAATGTTTCTGTATTGCCTCTCTGTTTCCATTCTTAAAAGCAGCTCCATTATTAAGTTAATGAAGGGTTATGGGGAGCGGGCGGGGATGTGGAGCTGAGTCCATGATCAGATCAGCCATGATCTTATTAAATGGCGGAGCAGGCTCGAGGGGCCGAATGGCCGACTCCTGCTCCTATTTGAATTTTTTTTTCTTTTTTTTCGCCTGCATCTATCTGCGAGCGCAGTTTGGCTGCGGCTTCGGACCGAGCCGTTAACCTCTTTTTACAATTCCTTCTCCTGCTTTTTCTCTCTTTCCCTCAATGGTCAATATCTAACATGTTGTAAAATGGTTGTGAAGCGGCTTCGGACAGTTTATTACGTTAAAGGCGCTGTATGAATAAAAGTTATTATTTTTTATGTTCTTATTCCGAAGGCAAGATTAGGACGTGGGAAAGCTGGATACTACAGGGGTGTTTTATTGCCCGGTGTTGACACCAGATGAGGGCATGTTGTGTCAGCTGTGGCTCAGTGGGCAGCACCCTCGCCTGAGAGTCAGAAGGTCGTGGGTTCAAGTCCCACTCCAGGGATTTGAGCACAAAAATCTAGGCTGACACTCCAGAGAGTGAGTGCCACACTGTCGGAGGTGCCGTCTTTCAGATGAGACGTTAAACCGAGGCCCTGTCTGCTCTCTCAGGTGGATGTAAAAGATCCTGCGGCACTATTTCGAAGAAGAGCAGGGGAGTTATCCCTGGTGTCCTGGTCAATGTTTATCCCTCAAACAACATAACACAAACAGATTATCTGGACATTATTGCATTGCTGTATGTGGGAGCTTGCTGTGTGTAAATTGGCTGCTGTAAAATATAAACCGTTAATTCAAACACCCCCTGATTAAAGGGAGGGGGCACTTAAACAAAAACTTTCAAACAAGTGCCACCTTGTTTTTTTTTTTGAGGGCACCAACACACAAATTATACAAGTACCCCCGGGCTAAAATGGGGAAGCATGGTGGCACTAAAACCGACACAACAAACAAATTACATTTTGGACATCAACTCAATTCAAATCAAAATTTGGTTGCCGGGGGTGATGATGCACGCTAGCCCCTGAGGCCCCCACCTCTTCGTGTCTCCTACAACAGTGACTACATGTCAAGAGTACTTCATTGGCTGTAAGCGCTTTGTGAGTGAAAGGTGCTATATAAATACAGTTATTTCTGTTTTTTTACTGCCGCACTCATTCAATACTGCACCAGCGTGTCGGCAGAGTGTGTGTGCCTGAACCCAGAGTATGGTATTAGGCAGTTCCTCGTATTGAGGATGACCACATAAAAATAGATGAGTTCACAGGTGTTTCGATGAGCGACCTGACAATCCGGATCACGAACTCCATGTTGAAGGGTGGAAGATGCCTGTGCCTGGAATTTTTTAACGTGGAGTGGCCGTTGCACACCAGCCACCACACGGGGCTTGACAGAGCGAGGCCTTGGTCCAGTGGCAAGGGTTAACCAGGACGACTGAAGACCAAGAACTTCCGCCCCGAGAGACAAGAGCAACTGATTTCTGCAGGCTGCCACACACAATGACAGTGACTCGCAAAATCTTCATTTTATCCAAGCAGCGATAATCCTCAAGATTTCCTTTTGCAGAGAAACATTTAACTTTTTTTTTTCCAACCCTTTTAATTAGGTCCCGACAGATTCTGAAGAGAGATTTGAGAGAGAAACAAAGAGAGAGAGAGAGTCGGGTACAAAACAGCCAAGCAGAGAAGAGTGCGTGCAATTAGTGTGAATGCTGGTACACATCGAGATAGTACTGTGGGGAGAGTCGGGAAAGCATTAATATTTATCGATAAAGCGGGAGGGAGAAAGCCTGGGGGTTTAATAAATGAGCAACTGAGATTTTTTTGTTAACTTGATCATAAACTTCGCTGCATATTTTATGAATTTGCTGGTTACAAATAATCGGAGGAGGAACACAAAATATTGAAGTCAGCAACAAACGAGTGTGTAAACACTGTGACCACAAAGGCCACAGCAAAGACTTTGATCAGTGCACAACAAAACTTGATTGAGCTGGTTACAGGCAGACAATTCTTCAGACAAAGTTGCGAGATTCAAATGCTCACATAATTCATTTTTTTTTGAACCAAGCGCGCATTTTCATATTTACACCGAAGAAACGACTCGGTTTGTCAGTCAGCTGTATGACTGTATGACTCCGCCAATTCCTTGATGCCACGGCCCCGAAAATGAGACATCCCAGGAACCCAGCTGCCAAACATGTGCATCTCGACTTGCCGACCGCACTATTTAAGCTGCTTCTATTGAGCGGGAGCAGAAATAAATAAGAAAGACTTGCATTTATATAGTGCCTTTCACGACCACCAGACGTCTCAAAGCGCTTCACAGCCAATGAAGTTCTTTTGGAGTGTAGTCACTGTTGTAATGTGGGAAACGCAGCAGCCAATTTGCGCACAGCAAGCTCCCACACACAACAATGTGATAATGACCCAGATCATCTGTTGATTGAGGGATAAATATTAGCCCCAGGACACTGGGAATAACTCCCCTGCTCTTCTTCAAAATAGTGCCCATGCGACCTTTTGTCCACCTGAGAGAGCAGACAGGGTCTTGTTTTAACATCTCATTCAAAGACGGCACTGTCAACAGTGTGGGGCTCCTTCAGTACTGCCCCTCCAACAGGGTAGAGCTCCCTTAGTACTGCCCCTCTGACAGTGCGGTGCTCCCTCAGTACTGATCCTCCAACTGTGCAGCATTCCCTCGGCACTGTCCCTCCAACAGTGCAGCACTCCCTCAATACTGCCTCTCCGACACTCCCTCAGTACTGCCCCTCCGACAGTGCAGCACTCCCTCAGTACTGCCCCTCCAACAGTGCGGCGCTCCCTCAGCACTGCCCCTCCAACAGTGCGCCGCTCCCTCAGCACTGCCCCTCCAACAGTGCAGCGCTCCCTCAGCACTGCCCCTCCAACAGTGCGGCCCCTCCAACAGTGTGGTGCTCTCTCAGTACTGCCCCTCCGACAGTGCAGCACTCCCTCAGCACTGCACTGGGAGTGTCAGCCTAGATTTTTGTGCTCAAGTCCCTGGAGTGGGACTCGAACCCACGACCTTCTGACTCAGAGGCGAGAGCGCTACCCACTGAGCCACAGCTGACTCTCTGAAAGGAACTTTGCATTAAGAATTCAGATGCTGGTGTGCGGCAGTGTAATATCTGAGCCCATGTGTGCTGTTTTTCTTGACTGGTGAAAGGGAGAGAATAAGGAGGAGTGCTGGCGGAGCTGAGTGACACACCGATCTGTCAGAGACAAGGTCCAGCACTTCACAGATCTCCGGCACCCCTGCAGTTCATCGGTGGCGCAGTCTCTCAGTTAGAATTTACTGATGAGCACTTCTGACAGCTTCGAGTTCCTTGATTTGTGGTGTGCTCATACAATAGAATCACAGAACAATTACAGCACAGAAGGAGGCCATTCGGCCCATCGTATCCACGCCGGCCGACAAAGAGCTATCCAGCCTAATCCCACTTTCCAGCTCTGGGTCCGTAGCCCTGTAGGTTACGGCACTTCAGGTACACATCCAAGTACTTTTTAAATGCGATGAGGGTTTCTGCCTCTACCACCCTTTCAGGCAGTGAGTTCCAGACCCCACCACCCTCTGGGGGAAGAAACGTTTCCTCATCTCCCCTCTAATCATTCTACCAACTACTTTGAATTTATGACCCCTGGTTATTGACCTCTCTGCTATCCACTCTATCCAAACCTCTCATAATTTTTTACACAACAATAAGATCTCCCCTCAGAGTCTTTGTTCCAAGGAAAACGAATCTCAGCCTAGCCAAACATTCCCCATAGCTAAAATTTTCCAGTCCTGGCACCATCCTTGTAAATCTCCTCTGCACTCTCTCGAGTGCAGTCACATCCTTCCTGTAATGTGGTGACCATAATTGCACGCAGTACTCCAGCTGTGGCCTAACTAGTGTTTGTAAAGTCCTTACTCTACAGCATGAATCCACGCGAGGCACATTCCAGGGACAAGGCCACTCTGTGACCTTAACTCTTTATTACAGGACTCCAGAAGTGATGACCCTGCGTGGGACCTCCTTTTATATACCTGTGCGATCAGGTAAGGAGTGTCTACCACAAGTTTACCCCTTGTGGTCAAGGTGTGCATCTAGGTTGAGTGTGTACAGTAATACAGTGGTGTTACATTGTGGTTACATACATGATATCACCTCCCCCCCCCCCCTCCCCAAGTCTTATTAGGATCATAGATTTAGTCTTTCAGGTGGTCTACGCTCCCTCGTGGAGCACCGCAGTTGGGGCTCTGGTTGTTGGACACTGAAGTGAGTGTCTGTCACCTGTGGTGATTCCGGCCTGTCTGGGCTGACCGCAGGGATTGTGCATTCTTCTGATTGCTCTTGTTGTTCATTCACTGGTGGTGGTGTGAGCTCCATCTCATGGTCTTCTTCAGGTTCCTCCGTGTCCATGCTGAACCTTTTTTTTTAAACTTAGTCCAGATGCTTACGGCATATCTGACCATTGTTGAGTTTTACCACGGTGACCCTATTCCCCTCTTTGCCACTTACAGTACCCTCAAGCCATTTGGGCACCATGGCGTGATTGAGGATGAATACAGGATCATTTATTTCTATATATCTCCCCCTTGAATTACGGTCATGGTACTCGTTTTGTGACTTGCGCTTGCCCTCAACTATGTCGGTCAGGACTGGGTGGATGAGGGACAACCGAGTTTTGAGTGTCCGTTTCATGAGTAGTTCTGCGGGCGGGACCCCCGTGAGCGAGTGTGGGCGGGATCTATAGGCCAGCAGGAGGCGGGATAGGCAGCATTGTAGGGAGGGTCCTTGAATCCTGAGCATACCTTGCTTAATGATTTGGACCGCACGTTCCGCCTGGCCATTGGAGGCCGGCTTGAACAGCGCAGTCCTGACGTGGTTGATGCCATTGCCCGACATAAACTCTCGGAATTCATAGCTCGTGAAACACGGGCCATTATCACTAACCAGGATGTCCGGCAAGCCATGGGTTGCAAAGATCGCACGTAGGCTTTCCACAGTGGTGGATGACATGCATGAATTCAGGATGATGCACTCGATCCATTTCCAGTACGCATCTACTACAATGAGGAACATCTTCCTCATGAACGGGCCCGCATAGTCAATGAGAATGCGTGACCATGGCTTGGTGGGCCAGGGCCACAGGCTGAGCTTGGCCTCCCTGGGGGCATTACCCAGCTGGGCACAGGTCGTGCACCTGCGAACACAGTGTTCCAAGACTGAATCAATTCCAGGCCACCAAACGTGTGACCGGGCAGTGGCCTTCATCATCACAATGCCTGGGTGCTCACTGTGGAGTTCCCTGATGAATGCCTCCCTGCCCTTCTGGGGCATGGCTACCCGGCTGCCCCATAGTAGGCAGTCGGCTTGGATGGAGAGCTCATCCATCCGTCTGTGAAACGGTCTGACCTCCTCAGGGCATGCTCCGTGTGCAGGCGCCCAATCCCCAGTCAGAACACATTTCTTAATCAAGGATAGGAGGGGATCTCTGTTTGTCCAGATTTTGATCTGGCGGGCTGTGACGGGGGAACCTGCACTGTCAAAGGCATCGACAGCCATGACCATCTCAGCGCTTTGCTCAGCTGCCCCCTCGGTGGTGGCCAGCGGAAGCCTGCTGAGCACGTCAGCGCAGTTTTCGGTGCCGGGATGGTGCCGGATGGAGTAGTCATAAGCAGCCAGCGTGAAAGCCGCCAAACGGGCACCTGTTATAATCGAACAGTCCCTTGTGCGTGGTGATGGTGGTCAGTAGTTTGGATTCGTCGGCCAGTTCCCGGGTCATATAGGCTGAAGTGTGGTCCAACTTGGTGAACAGCTTGCCACCTGCCAGCGTGGCGAAGAGGTCCTCTGCTCTTGGGAGCGGGTATTGATCTTGTAGGGACACCCGATTGATCCTGACAGAGACATCCGCTTTTAGAACAGGAACGATGGGGCTCGCCCAGTCGCTGAATTCAACAGACGAGATGATGCCCTCTCGCAACAGCCGGTCCAATTCGCTCTCGATTTTTTCCTGCATTACATACGGCACAGCTCTGACTTTGTGGTGCACTGGCCTGGCATCCGGGGTGATGTGTATCACTACTTTAGTGCCTTTGAAAGTCCGGATGCCCGGTTGGAATAGTGACTCGAATTGATGTAGGACTTTTGAGCATGAACTTCGCTCCACTGAGGACATTGCGTGAACATCCCCCCATTTCCAGTTCATCTCAGCTAACCAGCTCCTCCCCAACAGTGCGGGACCATTGCCCGGGACAATCCAGAGTGGCAGCCAATTCACTAACCCATTGTGTGTGACAGCCAACATTGCACTGCCTAGCACCAGAATGATTTCTTTAGTGTAAGTCCGTAATTGTGTCTCAATACGTGCTAATTTTGGTCTACTGGCTTTAAGTGGCCATAGCTTCTCAAATTGCTGAACGCCCATGAGTGACTGGCTGGCCCCAGTGTCCAGCTCCATGCGTACTGGGATACCGTTCAACAAAACCCTCATCATCATTGGTGGCGTTTTGGTGTATGAACTGTGAATATTCGCCACATGGACCCGCTGAACCTCGACATCCATCGATTTGCCCCAAAAGTCATCCTGCCTCACAGAACCCTCTTCTGGTCCATCTGCCTCATATATTAGTCTGGTTGCAGGCTTCCTGCACATTCAAGCTAAATGGCCACTGAGATTTCAGATTCTGCAGACAAACTGTTGGAATCTGCAAGATCTGGCTAGGTGTTTTCCCCCACACCGCCAGACTGAGTTAAAGCTTCCATTGTTGGGGACAAAGGGACTATGGCCAGGCATTCCGTGCTGACTGTCCCTTGGACTGCTCTTAAGTACCCTATTAGTGGGTGTCAATGGCCCCATCCCGGGCCGCATTGTCCACTGTGATGGCGTGAACGTCCGTTCAGCCTGCCATTGTCTCTGTTGAGGTCCTGCTCTGGGGTCTGTTGCTGCCTGGTAAATGTCGGACTGCCCCTGCCTGCCTGCGGGGCTCTGAGTAGCTTTGATGATGTTGATTCCCAGAGACATCGCCGCGTTAGAGGCAGAATTGCGCACGGAAATCATTTTCGTCTCTTCCTCCCCCACAATGAAAGTTTGAGCTAACAACACTGCCGCTTCCAAGGTCAAGTCCTTGGTCTCAATTAAGTTGAGAAAAAATCCCGCATGACCGATACCCTCGATAAAGAAGTCCCTTAGCATCTCCCCTTGCAGGCGTCTGTGAACTTACAGAGGCTGGCCAAACGCCGGAGGTCTGCTACAAAGTCCGGTATGCTCTGTCCTTCACGACGTCGGTGGGTGTAGAATCTGTGTCGAGCCATGTGTATGCTACTCGCCGGTTTGAGGTGCTCCCCAATTAATTTTCTAAGCTTTTCAAAGGTTTTGTCCGACGGCTTTTCGGGTGCCAGTAAGTCCTTCATGAGCGCATAAGTCTTTGGCCCGCAGCTGGTCAGGAGATGAGCCCTTCGCTTGTCGGCCGCTGCATCCCCCAGCCAGTCTTTAGTAACGAAGCTTTGCTGAAGCCTCTCGACAAAATCATCCCAGTCTTCCCCAACACAGTACCGTTCCTCTGTGCTGCCGGTGGCCATTCTCGTGGGTCGTGAATTCCCGTTTCTCGTCGCCGATGTAAAGTCCTTACTCTACAGCATGAAACCACACGAGGCACATTCCAGGGACAAGGTCACTCAGTGACCTTAACTCTTTATTACAGGACTCCAGAAGTGATGACCCTGCGTGGGACCTCCCTTTATATACCTGTGCGATCAGGTGAGGAGTGTCTCCCACAAGTTCACCCCTATTGGTCAAGGTGTGCATCTGAGTTGAGTGTATACAGTAATACAGTGGTGTTACATTGTAGTTATAAACATGATAGTGTTGTATACAGTTCTAGCCACTTGCTGTCGACTCCTGGCTCTGGGTCACCTGTGTTTTGTGTTGTGGTTTCCCATCAGGTGACAGGAAACTGGGTTGCTTGACCAGACTATTGGCTCAAAGTTGCATTGCACAACATGAATAATTAATAGATTTGCATGAATTTATTTGGCATATTATTTTAATCAAGGACTGAGTAAACTTACTAGGCAGAAGAATTTCATACAAATTCCTCAATTTGTTAATTAATATCATCAACGGCATGGTTTCAATCTGGATGAGTTTAGTCCCAGGACACAGGATGGGCTGACTGAGCAGAATTAATTCCCTTTCAATACTCTTGTAAATTATGTATAAATAATTGCAGTTACCTCAGACTGGTAAGCGCTGGAGTTGGTCATTCAGCCCATCGGTCCTGCTCCATTATATATTTTATTAACCACAGCAGCAACACCTCATTAATCGCAAGTGAGAAACATAACAGAGACAAAGCGCTGAACAAAGCCAGCTAGCCAGTCTTCCACCCTCTGTAAACAGATCCAGAACTTTGTGGCCCATCACCTGTCCCACTTGCCCATCAGCCGGTGTCAGCCAGTGACTCAGTGGGCAGCACCCTCGCCTCTGAGTCAGAAGGTTGTGGGTTCAAGTCCCACTCCAGAGACTTGAGCACAAAAATCCAGGCTGACACTCCCAGGGCAGTGCTGAGGGAGCGCCGCACTGTCGGAGGTGCCGTCTTTCAGATGAGACGTTAAACCGAGGCCCCGTCTGCCCTCTCAGGTGGATGTAAAAAATCCCATGGCACTATTTCGAAGAAGAGCAGGGGAGTTCTCCCCGGTGTCCTGACCAATATTTATCCTCTACCAACATCACTAAAAAACAGATTATCTTGTCGTTATCACATTACTGATTGTGGGAGCTTGCTGTGCACAAATTGGCTGCTGCGTTTCCCACATTACAACAGTGACTACACTTCAAAAGTACTTAATTGGCTGTAAAGTGCTTTGAGATGTCTGGGGGACTTGAACAGCGCTATATAAATGCTGATTTTTCTTGCGTTCCCCTTCCCACCGACCTACACTGGATGGGGGCTTCAAATTTTAAAATCTTGCTCCGGCTTTTCAATCCCTCCGTGGCCTTGCCCCTCCCTATCCCAGTTACCTCCTCCAGCCGTACAACCTCCACCCACCCTGAACTCGCAGCCTACATAAGGATGGTCCCAGGGATGAGGGACTTCAGTGACGCGGATAGACTGGAGAAGCTGGGGTTGTTCTCCTTGGAGCGGAGATGGTTGAGAGGAGATTTGATCGAGGTGTTCAAAATCATGAGGGGTCTGGACAGAGTAGAGGGAGAGAAACTGTTCCCATTGGTGGAAGGGTCGAGAACCAGAGGGCACGGATTTAAGGCGATCGGCAGAAGAACCAAAGGCGACACGAGGGAAAACATTTTTACGCAGCGAGTGGTTAGGATCTGGAATGTGCTGCCTGAGAGGGTGGTGGAGGCAGACTCAATCCTGGCTTTTAAAAGGGAATTGGATAAGTACCTGAAGGGCTACGGGGAAAGGGCGGGGGAGTGGGACTGGCTGAGGTGCTCCTGCAGGGGCTCGGGCACGGGCTCGACGGGCCGAATGGCCTCTTTCTGTGCTGTAACCGTTCTCTGATTCTAGATTTTTGTGCTCAAGTCTCTGGAGTGGAACTCAAACCCACAACCTTCTGGCTCAGAGGCAAGAGAGAGAGAGAGAGAGAGAGAGAGACACCCACTGAGCCACGGCTGACAAGTTAACAGATCAATACCGCCTCTCTGTCACAGCAAGCCGCGATATGAACGAGGGCATCCACTGTTGCTGCCTGCGTTCATTCCCAGCCTATACCACCCCACTCACGTTCACAACACGACCCGCAGCTCACCGTTATCTGTTCCACAATAACAATGGTCTGTTGTGTACACTCGCTACATTCTCAGATAATCTTTCCGACATGGAAATGACTGTGATAACTTCACCAGGAACATAGAAAAAGCTATTATGTGATAGGCATCATATAAATAAGCTGTGAGCTGTAAAAGAATTTAAGTACACAGAGGACTTTTATAATCTAATAGGAATCATGAAGATGGAACTGTGTGTTATCATGCATTTCAGAATATAACGATTAAGGTAGCACCTGACTGGAGCAAGGTGCCAACATTAATTCTCTATTTGCTGCAATACAGCATGACTGGCCACTGCTTATTTGGGATTTAACAGCACAAGCCATGGCTCGATGGGTAGCACCCTCACCTCTACAGTCGGAATGTTGTGGGTTTGAGCCCCACCCCAGAGACTGGAGTGCATTATCCAGCCTGACACTCCCAGTGCAGTATAGTGGGAGTGTCGCACTGTCAGAGGTGTCGTCTTTTGGATGAGACATTGTAATGTATGCACTTGGGAGTATGCTCAGTGTTTGTCGAGCTGTTGACTGCCTGCCTCTCTTCCGCGGTTACATCCGAGCCAGGGTGTCCCTGGAGATGAAGCACGCGGTGTCCATCGGTACGCTCGCGGCCTTCTGCAAGAGGTGAGCGCCGGAGGGACTGGAGTGCATCATCGCCCCCGGCAACCAAATTTTAATTTGACCACAGTTTCTCAAAAGTATAATTGGATTATTTGTCAGTTTTAGTGCCTCTTTAACAAGGGGGCACTTGATTTAAAGTTTACTTTAAAATAGTTGTAGAGCGGTTTAACATTTTACATTAAAATAGTTGTAGAGCTGTTGACGGGGAGCGGGCAGGTCGGAGGGCCTCCTCGTAGGACTGCTCCTGGGCATGGCCAAGGTGGTCATTAACCGGTCCAGGCAGCGGGCGGCCGAGGGGATCGTTCAGCCCGACTGCCAGCCTCTCTTCCGCAGCTACGTTCGCGCCAGGGTGTCTGCCGGTTTCGCTCGCGGCCTTCTGCGAGAGTTGGGCACTGGAGGGACTGGAGTGCATCATCAACCCCGGCAACAGAATTTTAATTTGATTTGGCAAGGTTCCCAGTTGAATTGGAAATCTGTGGATCCAAGTGCCCTTTCCAAAAGTTCTATCTAAAAATAGTTGTAGAGCTGTTGAATTGGGAGTGGTTTAGCCAGTTATGTGATGTTCACAAGACTCAATAAAACCCCAGCCAGTTAGGTCTAGGTCATTGAACGATGAGGGATGTGGTTATGAGCCTGGTGGATGAACTGGTAATGTGTAGTGTGATCGTTAAACCTTTGCAATTGAGAACTAGTTGGTTTATCAGCAATGTGTTGCTATGAATTCTTAAGTAAAGAACCCATGAAGCAAATACATTGCAAGTGTTAAAGTGAGGCTCTGTCTGCCCTTATCAGGTGGAAGGAAGAACTGGCATTTATCTAGCGCCTTTTGCTCCCTTGGGACGTCCCAAAACGCTTTACAGACGACATTAAAGATTGACTCCATGCGTGTCAACCACACTGAGCTGTGCCTGCACACGGCAACGATCCAGAGTGGTAATGTGTAGCGTGAAATCATAGAATGAGAAGGTCGTGGGCCGCCATCTTGAATCGCTACAGTCCGTATTCTTATTACACTTCTTTGTAGAGGTTTGATGCAATGGTTTGGCTCGTTGGACCATTTCACAGGGACAGTTCCGAGTCAACCACATTGCTGGGAGTCTGGAGTCACTGATAGTCCAGACTGGGTAAGGATGTCAGATTTCCCTCCCCGTGAACCAGTCGGGTTTTTAGGACAATCCAATGGCTTCAGGGTCACCAATACTCATATCAGCGTTTTATTCCAGATTTGTGTAATACACCGAGTTCAAATTCAGCAACTACCATAGTGGGATTTGAACTCGCGTTCTCTGGATTATTAGTCCAGTAACCTAACCCCTGCACCCCGATACCCACAAGAGGGGGAGAGACAAGAGATGCACAGCCCACAGAGAGGACATCTCAGTCGGAGACTGCCCCTGTCTTGGGACTCATGGAGGACGATGATACCGAGGAATCCAGTGCTGTTTCTGCACAAGACAGACTGGTAACGTCTGCTTTTGCAATGAATGTTTAGAGTGAGGAGCTACCTCACTTCATTATCAAAGATAGAGATCTCTGGGGCTTGAAAAGCTCTTGTAACCGATGAGCAATGTTATAATTCTTACAACAGACACAGCCTAAAAAGGATCCATCACCAAATACAGATTTTGACAAAGCAATTCTAATAGAGAGTCCAGGGCTGAAATGTTCGCCTATTTTTCCTATCCCAGTGCTGATGTATCGGCTGTCTATTTCTACCATTTTCCTTCTTTGCAACTGATTAGTTGCTCACTCATCCCTTTGCTGTTTGTGAGATCCTGCTGTGTGAAAAATGGCTGTCACAGTTGTTCATATACAACACTCGCTGCACTTCAAATTTATTCATCGTGTGTGAGAGACATTTCTTAGAGACGTGATTAAGTGCTATCCAAATACACGTCTCCTTACTCCAAAAACGATTTTCCAACTGGCAACAAGCGGCAAGCAATGACAATCTCTAACAGAGGGCCGAACCACCTCCCCCTTGACCTTCAATGACATTACCATCGTCGAATCCCACACGTCGGCAAGGCCGGCATTTATTGCCCATCCCGAATTCCCTCGAGAAGGTGGTGGTGAGCCGCCTTCTTGAACCGCTGCAGTCCGTGTGGTGAAGGTGCTCCCACAGTGCTGTAAGGGAGGGAGTTCCAGGATTTTGACCCAGCGATGATGAAAGAACGGCCGATATATTTCCAAGTCGGGATGGTGTGTGACTGGGAGGGGAACGTGGAGGTGGTGGTGTTCCCATGCGCCTGCTGCCCTTGCCCTTCTAGGTGGTAGAGGTGGCGGGTTTGGGAGGTGCTGCTGAAGAAGCCTTGGCGAGTTGCTGCAGTGCATCTTGTAGATGGTCCACACTGCAGCCGGGGCCATTGGAGGGAGCAACATGCGGCGGTATGCCACTGCAGGGAGCAGGGCGTGCTGCTGCAGGAGGCCGACGGCTGCGAAGCCAGGTCGCTGATTGCAGTGCGGGCAGGCACAGCAGGAGCTGCGAGGTCGGGGCGAAGAACCAGCGAAAATTTGGGGCTCAGAAGAGGCGAGGATCCAGGGGCAGCACGGGCCCAGCCCACACTGTGCGATATGTGAGCGCACTAGGTCCATGCAGCAGAGCTGGTCTCCAGTCGTCCTGGTTAACCCTTGCCACTGGACCAAGACCTCGCTCTGTCAAGCCCGTGTGGTGGCTGGTGTGCAACGGTCACCCCACGTTAAAAAAATCCACGCACAGGCATCTTCCACCCTTCAACATGTAGTTCGGGATCCGGAATATTAGGTCCTTCATTGAAACACCTGCGAACTCATCCCTTTTTGGCGTGGAAGCAAGTCATCCTCACTTCGAGGGACCGCCGATGATGATGACACATTGCAGCCACAGTATGCTGGTGGTGGAGTGAATGTTGAAGGTGGTGGATGTCTTGTACCTTCGACTCACTCTGGCACTTGAAATAAATGTACATTGTTTCGGTAAAGAAGAGACAATGAAGAAACATACCAACTCCTGCTCGAGATACAAGACATAAATGCTTTAAGCATTTGTCTGTTCATGTCCCCAGCGATATAGCAACGGAAACAAACTTCACACAGTTAGAAACTGGAGGGTGTCTGCACCTAAACATGAATGCTTTTGCCAGCAGACGCATCAGAGGTGCGTTTTTGAGACAGGGTTGAGGGATCTTGTCGGAATATTTAGCGGGGGGGGGGCGATTGGGAGCTGTGGTTGTCTTTGGCCTGACGATCGGGGGAGTTTTCAAAGCCTTTGCATCATTTGGTGTGAAGTTGAAATGATTTCCATTTCCAAGTGTTGACACCACTCACCTGCTGAGTACTTATTCACACGGCGTGCGCACTCAATCAGAATGAGAAAGGAAAGTCAAACAACACACTTCTAATGAAACACTAGGAAATCAATTCATGTGACAGAGACTGTAGCATTGAGCGAGAGCCAACTGATTTTTGCACCAAGCAGGATTGAAATGAAAACGCGTCTGTATGTGGTACTTCTGAACACCCAATTTAGTGCAGCGCACTTGAGGATGTAGTTCGTGTTCTTCATTCGAAACACCTGTGAACTCATTCTTTTTTGTGTGTGGAAGCAAGTCATCCTCGTTTCGAGGGACCACCTATGATGATGTGTGATGATAATGATTTGATAACAGATAGCTGGTAATGGAAAGTTCCTCTGCTTGCTCAGCCCATCTGCCCAACGTTTCCTTCCCTCTCCTGCCTTACTTTTATACACACAGCCACCGGAATTATGAGAGAAAGAAAAGAGGAGGAAGGAAAGAAGGAGACGTAGAATCAGAGAAGTTTACAGCACGGAAGGAGGCCATTTCGGCCCATCGTGTCCGCGCCGACCAAGAGCTACCCAGCCTAATCCCACTTTCCAGCTCTCGGTCCGTAGCCCTGCAGGTTACGGCACTTCAGGTGCACATCCAAGTACTTTTTAAAATGTGGTGAGGGTTTCTGCCTCTACCACCCTTTCAGGCAGTGAGTTCCAGACCCCCACAACCCTCTGCATGAAGAAATTTCCCTTCAAATCGCCTCTAAACCTTCGACCAATTACTTTAAATGTATGCCCCCAGCTTGTTGACCTCTCTGCTAAGGAAAATAGGCCCTTTCTAGCCATTATATCTAGACCTCTCATGATTTTATACACCTCAATAAGGTCTCCCCTCAGCCTCCTTTATTCCAAAGAAAACAACCCCAGCCTATCTGTCCTCATAGCTAAAATTCTCCAGTCCCGGTGCACTCTCCACATCCTTCCTGTAATGCGGTGACCAGAATTGCACGCAGTACTCCATACTGTGGCCTAACCAGTGTTTTATACAGTTCAAGCGTATTTTATGCCTCAGCTAATAAAGGCAAGCATTCCGTGTGCCTTCTTAACCACCTTATCTACCTGGCCTGCTACCTTCAGGGATCTGTGGACCTGCACTCCAAGGTCCCTTTGTTCATCATATCCTTACCGGGGTAACTGAACAAAATCGTACATTTCTGTAGTCCTTTCTCCCTCTCGCAAAATTAATTATAGAAATTTTGCATGTCAATATCCCGGGGCTTTGCACGACTGACTGCTTCGGAATAGCAATGTGAAGATGTCTCTAGTTTTTTGGATGAAGAGTAGAGTATAAAAGTGCTCTAAACTCGAGCAAGTCCGTCAAGAACCCTGTCACACTGCCGTGGAGCAGCCACGTTCAGTTTCTTCAAAAACTTTATAAATTTATACCAAATTGGAGCTCTGAGCAAAAGGAACTTTGGGAAATCGGTGGTTAGTGGTGTGCCACAGGGATCGGTGCTGGGACCACAACTGTTTACAATATACATAGATGACCTGGAAGAGGGGACAGAGTGTAGTGTAACAAAATTTGCAGATGACACAAAGATTAGTGGGAAAGCGGGTTGTGTAGAGGACACAGAGAGGCTGCAAAGAGATTTAGATAGGTTAAGCGAATGGGCTAATGTTTGGCAGATGGAATACAATGTCGGAAAGTGTGAGGTCATCCACCTTGGGAAAAAAAACAAAAAAAAGGAATACTATTTGAATGGGGAGAAATGGTGCAGAGGGACCTGGGGGTCCTTGTGCATGAAACTCTTTTGAGCCTTGTGCATGAATCCCAAAAAGTTAGTTTGCAGGTGCAGCAGGTAATCAGGAAGGCGAATGGAATGTTGGCCTTTATTGCGAGAGGGATGGAGTACAAAAGCAGGGAGGTCCTTCTGCAACTGTATAGGGTATTGGTGAGGCCGCACCTGGAGTACTGCGTGCAGTTTTGGTCATCTTACTTAAGGAAGGATATACTGGCTTTGGAGGGGTACAGAGACGATTCACTAGGTTGATTCCGGAGATGAGGGGGTTAACCTTATGATGATAGATTGAGTAGACTGGGTCTTTACTCGTTGGAGTTCAGAAGGATGAGGGGTGATCTTATAGAAACATTTAAAATAATGAAAGGGATAGACAAGATAGAGGCAGAGAGGTTGTTTCCACTGGTCGGGGAGACTAGAACTAGGGGGCACAGCCTCAAAATACGGGGGAGCCAATTTAAAACCGAGTTGAGAAGGAATTTCTTCTCCAAGAGGGTTGTGAATCTGTGGAATTCTCTGCCCAAGGAAGCAGTTGAGGCTAGCTCATTGAATGTATTCAAGTCACAGATAGATAGATTTTTAACCAATAAGGGAATTAAGGGTTACGGGGAGCGGGCGGGTAAGTGGAGCTGAGTCCACGGCCAGATCAGCCATGATCTTGTTGAATGGCGGAGCAGGCTCGAGGGGCTAGATGGCCTACTCCTGTTCCTAATTCTTATGTTCTTATGTTCTTATGAACTGAACAGTCGGAGAAAGATTTAGCATTTAAAAAATGGTTGATATATTTTTGTAAGTGGCACAGGTCTCGCCTGCTTTAGCACGTTAGCGCAGTAAAACGTTCCTCGACACATTATCAAACAACATTTGACACTGAGCCACAATAGGAGAGATAACCAAAAGCTTGGAGAAAGGGAGAGAGAGGTTTAGGGAGGGAATTCCAGAGCTTAGGACTGAGGCAGTTGAAGGCATGGCCACCAATGGTAGAGTGATGAAAGCCGTGGGACTCAGGGCAAAGTGGCAAGTTGGATCCAAAATTGGCTCAGAGGCAGGAAGCAAAGCGTAATGGGTGATGGGTGTTTTTGTTATTGAAAGGCTGTTTCCAGTGGGGTTCCACAGGGCTCAGTACTAGGTCCCTTGGTTTTTGTGGTATATAGCAATGATTTAGATTTGAATGTAGGAGGTATGATTAAGAAGTTTGCAGATGATACCAAAATCGGCCGTGTGGTTGATAATGAAGGAGAAAGCTGCGGACTGCAGGAAGATATCAATGGACTGGTCAGGTGGGCAGAACAGTGGCAAATAGAATTCAATCCGGAGAAGTGTGAGGTAATGCATTTAGGGAGGGTTAACAAGGCAAGGGAATAGACAATAAATGGGAGGACACTGAGAAGTGTAGAGGAACAGAAGGACATTGGAGTGCATGTCCACAGATCCCTGAAGGTAGCAGGCCAGGTAGATAAGGTGGTTAAGAAGGCATATGGAATACTTTCCTTTATTAGCTGAGGCATAGAATACAAGAGCAGGAGGTTATGCCTAAACTGTATAAAACACTGGTTAGGCCACAGCTGGAGTACTGCATGCAGTTCTAGTCACCACATTACAGGAAAGATGTAATGTCACTAGAGAGGGTGCAGAGGGGGTTTACAAGGATGTTGCCAGGATTGGGAGAATTTTAGCTGTGAGGACAGATTGGATAGGCTCGGGTTGTTTTCTTTGCACCAGAGGAGAGACCTTATTGAGGTGTATAAAATTATGAGGGGCCTGGATAGAGTGGATAGGAAGGACCTGTTTCCCTTAGCCGACAGGTGAACAATCAGGGGGCATAGATTTAAAGTAATTGGGGGGAGATTTAGAGGGGATTTGAGGGGAAATGTTTTCACCCAGAGGGTGGTGGGGGTCTGGAACTCACTGCCTGAAAGGGTGGTAGAGGCAGAAACCCTCACCACATTTAAAAAGTACTTGGATGTGCACCTGAAGTGCCGTAACCTACAGGGCTATGGACCGAGAGCTGGAAAGTGGGATTAGGCTGGATGGCTCTTTGTCATCGCGGACACAATGGGCCGAATGGCCTCCTTCCGTGCTGTAAACTTCTATGATTCCAACTTTAACAATTGTTGGCAAGGTAACAAAGAAAGTGTGGATTTGTAGATTGTTTTGATCCAAGCTGACTTACCCAGATTCGAGTGGGAGGAGGGATTGAACTGGTGAAGTTGCCATTTCTAACAGAGATCCCAAAGTGATACAGACAGACTTTATATAGCGCCTTTCACGACCACCGGACGTCTCAAAGCGCTTTACAACCAATGAAGTACTTTTGAAGCGTAGTCACTGTTGTAATGTGGGAAACGCGGCAGCCAATTTGTGCACAGCAAGCTTCCAGAAACAGCAACGTGATAATGACCAGATACTGTTTTTGTTATGTTGATCGAGGAATAAATATTGGCCTCAGGACACCCAGAATAACTTCCCTGCTCTTCTTCAAAAATAGTGCAGTGGGATCATTTACGTCCAGCTGAGAGAGCAGTCGGGGCCTCGGTTTAACGTCTCATCCGAAAGACACCATGTGTGTGCGCAAGTCGAGTAAGCGGTGATTGAGGCCAGGGAGCGTGAGTATTGGAGGAGGCTGTAGAATAAGCCCTTCAGTTAAACTGTTTTCCTCAGTGACAACGCACTGGATGTCAAAAAGTCCATTGTCATGGTTCAATTATACTCGTGATTTAAAAAAAAAGAGAGAAAAATATTTAAATGTTTTAGCAGACAAGAAAGGATTGATCTGTACACCCTCGGGAGAAAGAACAGCAGCAGTTCAGCTGGACTACAGACAGAATTTTATGGAGTTAAACTGCCAATAAGTCTGGTGTTCACGAGCAGACCGCAGAAATATCTCATCGTCTCACAGCACTATCTCCTGCCCGCTGAGCTGCCACCGACACTATCCCAGCTTTTTAGTCAGTCATGCAACATCAACAGAAAAGTGATGCTGTTACATCAGTAACCACGTCTGCACCTTATAAATAACTCAAGTCGCTGGAGAAATACCAGCAACCATGTATCCACACGATCCTGCAAATCCCCCGGGAGGACAGACGCACCAACGTTAGCGTCCTCGACCAGGCCAACGTCCCCAGCTTCGAAGAACTGACCACACTCGACCAGCTCCGCTGGGCAGGCCACATCGTTCGCACGCCAGACATGAGACTCCCAAAGCAAGCGCTCTACTTGGAACTTCTTAATGGCAAACGAGCCCCAGGTGGGCAGAGGAAACGTTACAAGGACACCCTCAAAGCCTCCCTGATAAAGTGCGACATCCCCACTGACACCTGGGAGTCCCTGGCCAAAGACCGCCCTAAGTGGAGGAAGTACATTCGGGAGGGTGCTGAGCACCTCGAGTCTCGTTGCCGAGAACATGCAGAAACCAAGCGCAGGCAGCGGAAGGAGCGTGCGGCAAACCTGTCCCACCCTCCCCTTCCCTCAACCACTGTCTGTCCCACCTGTGACAGGGACTGTAATTCCCGTATTGGACTGTTCAGCCACCCGAGAACTCACTTTTAGAGTGGAAGCAAGTCTTCCTCGACTCCGAGGGACTGCCTATGATGATGATGATGATGCACGGGATGGGGACAGTTAGGCATTTCCACCCCCGAGGCTCCCACAGTCCTATCACTAATCTCGGCTGACTCTCCGATGTAGTACAGATGGAGTGCGACACCGAGGGAGGTACGGTCTCTCAGATGGGACGTTAAATGAGGCTGTGGTCCCATTCAAGATTCCACAACACTATTTGAAGTGCAGGGTGGGATGACCCTGAATCAGCATTCTACACCACCAAAACTGGGGTAACTGGTCAAATTCATTGTCCTTTGTGGGATCTTGCTGTGCATAGAATATAGTGCCTAATTTATGTTGCAACAGTCACTACACCTCAAAGTAATTCATCGCGTGCGAAGTGTCTTGGTATATTTCCGGGAGATTTATTTCTAGGTGTATAGAATTCAAAAGGAGTGACGATATGCTCATCGTGTCCAGGCTCCTGGTCGTCCACACTGAGAGCACTGGCCACAGGTCTGTCTCCATGCTGTAAAAAGGACACAGAAGCTCTGGAGAAAGTGCAGAAGAGATTTACAAGGATGGTACCAGAACGGAGAGATTCCAGCTATCGGGAACGATTGAAGGTTGGTTTTTTTTTCCTTTAGAAAGGAGAAGGCTCAGAGGTGAGCTGATAGACATCCTTAAAATGATGAATGTGTTGGACAGGGTGGATGTGGAGAGAATGTTTCCACTTGTGGGAGGAATCCAAAACTAGGGGACATAAATACAAGATAGTTACTAATAAATCCAATAGGGAAATAAGGAGAGATTTCTTTACTCAGAGAGTGGTTAGAATGTGGAACTCGCTCCCACCGCACGTGGTTGAGGCGAATCGCCGAGGTACTTTTAAAAGGAAACTAGAACACGAGAGAAAAAGGGATAGAAAGATGGGCTGAAAGGCCGAGATGCAGATGGAACGAGAGGAGACTCATGTGGAGTATACCAGCACAGACTGGTTGGGCCAAATGGCCTGTTTCTGCGCTGTATATGCTATGCATCCCTAAATTACAACAGTGACTACAATCCAAAAGTACTTCAGTGGCTGTAAAGCGCTTTGAGACGTCCGGTGGTTGTGAAAGGTGCTATATAAATCCAAGTCTTTCTTCTTTCTATTCTTATTTTTACGGCCCCTAGATTTGGTCTTCCCCAGATGTGGAAACATCTTCGAGGTCTACCCTGTAGAAACTTACAGTGCAGTAGGAGGCCGTTTCAGCCCATCGTGTCCCCGCCGGCCGACAAAGAGCCGCACGGTCCTTGGTCAGTAGCCCTAAAGATAAACCTATGAACAATGACGGAAAGGCAAAGAGCACCCAGCCCAACCAATCTGCCTCACACCACTGCAACACCTCTTATACTAAAACATTCTACACTCCACCCCAACCAGAGCCATGTGATCTCCTGGGAGAGGCAAAAACCAGATAAAAACCCAGGCCAATTTAAGGAGAAAAAAATCTGGGAAAATTCCTCTCCAACCCATCCAGGCAATCAAAACTAGTCCAGGAGATCACCCTGGCCGTATTCGATTCCTGCAGTACTTACCATTAATAGTGCGTCGGCCTACAAAAGTGTTATATATGTAAACTTGTATTTACTCTGTACAGCCACCAAAGGGCTCATCCCCAGGAATCCAAAGGGATCCCATAATCCCTTGGGAGCACAGGTATTTAAGGAGGCTTCACAGGTTGAAGAGGCACTCTGGAGACCTGCAATAAAAGACTAAGGTCACACTTTACTTTGAGCTCACAGTGTTCAGACTGACTCTTTCTCTATACATGACAAAAAGGTCATTCAGTCTAATCCCAATTACTAGCTCTCGGTCCGTAACCCTGCAGGTTACGGTACGTTAAGTGCCCATCCAACCATCTCTTAAAAGTGGTGAGGTATCGAATCCCTTTCATACACTTCAAGTTGGGGAAAGGGGTGTGCAGGCGGAAGTGGCAGTTTCAGGGACGGCCATTATGAATTTGTCTGCAAACTTTCTGGCCAGCTGACTATGGATAAGTAACCTGGACATGGAAAATCTGTTACAGCAACAACTTGTATTTATATAGCGCCTTTAACATACATAGTGAAACATCCCGAGGCGCTTCACAGGAGTATTACGAGACAAAAGATTTAACACCGAGCTGCATAAGTAGAAACTAGCGCAGGTGACCAGAAGCTTGGTCAAAGAGCTAGGTTTTTCAGGAGCGTCTTGAAGGAGGAAAGAGAGGTAGAGAGGCAGCGAGTTCCAGAGCTTGGGGCCCAGGCAACAGAAGGCACGGCCACCGATGGTTGAGCGATTATAATCAGGGATGCTCAAGAGGGCAGAATTAGAAGACGCAGACATCTTGGCAGTGGGGTTGGAGGAGATTACAGAGATAGGGAGGGGCGAGGGTCATGGAGGGATTTGAAAACAAGGTTACATCTGGGTCTGCATTCTGCGCTCCTCTGTCTCTGGGAGAAAGAGTGTAGCAGACAGAGAATAGAATTGGTCGGGAGGTGCGACAGACTGCAAGGGTATCACCAGGTTCAGGGACACAGCTCCTCTGACAGAACAGGACACCAACCAGTAAATGAAGAGGCTCTCATGCATGAAATGAAAGTATTTGATTTGTTATCTCGCTGTATTATAGTATGTTTATTGTCAATTACGCTGCAGCATGGCCCCGTCCCGTTGTACTGATAGACATCCTATTTCCGACAAATTGAGATGCTGTTGGTGGTGCAGCTCAACAGGACAGCCAAATGCGGCAATGAAAGGTGTCGCAATTTACCCGGCTGCAGCCAAGGTTAATGCCGAGTGCTGTCCTATGTTAAACCGTGACTGCGGATCCAGGGCACCCCAGTGCAAAACTGGTTTAAAAAAAAAAGGCAAGATCTGGACAAGTCAGGATGTGTTTCATCAGGCAAAGAGCGACTATTATCTGGAATGGACTTCCAGGTAAAGAAAGGATGGACTTGCATTTATATAGCGCCTTTCAGATCTGCGGACGCCCCAAACCACTTTACAGCCAATTAAGTACTTTTTGGAGTGTAGTCCCTGTTGTAATGTGGGAAACGCGGCAGCCAAATTGGGCACAGCAAGCTCCCACACACAGCAATGTGATAATGACCCAGATCATCTTCTTTTGTTGTGCTGATTGAGGGATAAATATTGGCCCCAGGACACCGGGGAGAACTCCCTTGCCCAATGTACCTGAGAGAGAGCAGAGGGGACCTCGGTTTAATGTTTCATCTGAAAGATGGCACCTCCAACAGTGCAGCACTCCCTCAGCACTGCAGTGGGAGTGTCAGCCTAGAATTTTGTGCTCAAGTCTCTGGAGTGGGACTTGAACCCACAACCCTCTGACTCAGAGGCAAGTGGGCTGCCCACTGAGCCACAGCTTACACAAAGGGTGAGGTATACAGGTGCTAAACAATAGAGAGGGGGGAAGCGATTTAAACACTGGCTGATACATTGTTAAGTTTGGGTACATTTGTCGGCAACGTACTTGGGCAAAAAATAGTTCTGAAAACTCTATAACTACGCACAGTCCAATCGCATTACTGTGATCGGTTTGGCCAATGACCTTCCTGATCAGGAGGGGCAATTCCCCGATGAGTACAGATCCCGCGATACGGTGCGCACTGTGGTGACCAGGCTGTTGGTCACCTGTCCTAATATGTGGCTCGGTGTTAATCTTTCCTGACAATCGCTCCTGTGCAGCACCTTGGGGTGTTTTGCAAGGTTATGGAGCTGTATAAATGCAAGTTGTTACATCGGATATATGGCACAGAAACAGGCCATTCGGCCCAACCAGGCCATGCCGGCGTTTATGCTCCACTCGAGCCTCCTCCCGTCTTTCCTCATCTAAATCTATCAGCGTAACCCTCTATTCCCTTCTCCCCCATATGCTTATCCAACCTCCCCTTAAATACATCGATACTATTCGCCTCAACCCCTCCCTGTGGCAGCGAGTTCCACATTCTCACCGCTCTCTGGGTAAAGAAGTTTCTTCTGAATTCCCCATTGACTTTCTTGACGATCTTATATTGATAGCCTCTTCCCCATAACTAGAACACTCGGTGTCTAGTCCATCAAAACCTTTCATAAATTTAAAGACCTCTGTTAAATCACTTTTATTGCAGTTCCCAAGTATTATGCTGGATGGAATCTCCAATAAAACTTGAAATGTGTGCATCTCATTTGCCCATTCAACCCCCCCCCCCTCCTCCCGCTCCCCAGCCCAGCGACAGTTACTCTGTCCCTCCGTCCATCCCCCTGCCCACACAGACACTCCATTTGCCCATTCCCCCTCTCCATACAGAACCCCATCTGCCCATTCCCTGTCCCGACATTGCTGTGTGGCTCAGCAGCATTGCCCAGAGCTCCGGAGTAAATGGAATTCTAAAAACGTCAACGGCATTGGAGAAGAACGTTACTATTTGGTTGCGTCCGTTGCTCCCGATCTGGAAGCGGCCGCACTTGCCCACCCGTGCTGACGGAAGCAACGCAGAAACTCACTCTGCTCGAGGCACTTTGTTGTGGGTTGGCTAAAGACAATGAGCCGGCGATTAATAATGTCATTATCCACTCACACGCTGGATGGTGCAGATTAATAACAAGGGTCTTGCAACAGTTGGAAACTGCCACTTAAGTGAACTGATAGATCGGTGTGGATAACTGTAATAACTGAGCAAAATGGTCTGCGGTTCGTTTTGCTACAAGTCACTGATCTCCACAAACAGTGATCCAATGGAACAGGATTCCATTCAGCTTTCAATCAAACCATTTGGCATGATGGAGGCCAATGGCTCCATGAGTTTCGTCCCATTAAATGGATGGCCAGGGGCGTTTGAAACGGGAATGGCGGTAATCACATAGAATCGAGAACAGGCCATTCGGCCCAACTAGTCTGTGCTGGCTTAATGCGAGACCGAGTACAAAAAGGCACATGAATGTGGTGTTACTCCTACAAGCGGAAGAAGCCATCAGATTATCGAGCCAGTCAGAGGCAGTACTTCAACAAATTAATCCCGGGGACAGAGGAATCTTTAAGAGGGAAAGGAAAGCATTGCAGGTCTATGGGAAAAGAGAAATGGAGTGGAATTACTTGGATCATTCTTTCAAAGGATCTAGAACAGGTACAATGGGCTGCATTGCCTCCTGTGCTGTAAGATTCTATGATATCTATCCGAGCCATGGGAGTAAGTGTGATAGAGCGCCCCCTCTTGGACCACTGCCCAACCCATGGACGACCGATGTACTGCAACTACTGATGTCAATAATAAAAGGGTCATGTGTGACAGTTGGAGCCGTCCTGTAGAGTGTGTTTGTTCGTGATGTCGTGAGAATCTATCACCAGTCGGCAGACTGGTTTATTGTCTCCCTAGAACAATGGCGCCTCTGACAATGCGGCACTCCCTCACCGCTGTACTGGACTGTCAATCATCTTGAAGAGCTGGGGCAGGGCTTGAACCCTCAACTTTGTGTCTCAGGAGGTGACTGAAAACAACACGGACTCTGCATTTAGGCTCCTCGCTGTGCTTGACCGAGGTAATGACGGGCACGTAAACTTGGGGGGGAGTATTCCTCAGCAGTATGGCCAAGCAAGTTGTCAAAAAGGCGGCTAACCACCACCTTCTCAAGGGGCAATTAGGGATGGGCAATAAATACCGGCCTTGCCAGCGACGCCCACATCCCGTGAATGAAATAAAACAAAAATTCCATTCCTCAGCAAGGTCCTCCCTTACCCAGAGAAGCAGAAATTCATGGACAAAAAAAAAGTTGGACAACTAAAAATGCCATTGGACCATTCTGACAGTACACCCTTATGGCCCATGATGAGAGGCTTTGGCTATATGGTCAGCATTTCCGTTGTATTTTTGTAAGGTAGGGTTGAGCCTGGACGAACACACAAGATCTTCAAGCAGTTCTGGCCTCTGTTACACGAGCAAACCTCCATCTTGTATCACTGCCGAGCAAAGCAGTAAAAACCTCGCTTGCCTGTAATTTATACTTCGCCAGAGGACCTTGGAGTTTTATCAGTGAAACATAATTGAAGGGCATGTCATGTACTGACATTCCTAATTCTGAATCCATTGCAAAATGTTTCACAAGCTACAAAGGAACAAATCAGATGAACAATGGAAGCATTTTGAATTTGGCAGCTTGCAAAATTGCTTCCATTTTTCACTAATCCTTTCCTCAAAGAGAAAGCAAAGAGGGGAGAAGCAATTTAACATTGCGTGGGACAAGAATCAGGTTTCTGATTTTCCTTCCGAAAGTCGTCTTCTTCTTAGGCAGTCCCTTGGAGTCGAGGATGACTTGCTTCGACACTAACACGAGTTCTCAGGTGACTGAAGAGTCCAATGCGGGACCTACAGTCTCTGTCACAGGTGGGGCAGACGGTGGTTGGAGGGATGGGTGGGTGGGGTGCTTGGGGTGCCGTGCGCTCCTTCCGCTGTTTGCGTTTGGTCTCCGCGTGCTCCCGACGAAGAGGCTCGAGGTGCTCGGCGCCTTCCCGGATGCTCTTCCTCCACTTTGAGCGGCCGTGGGCCAGGGATTCCCGGGTGTCGGTGGGGATGTTGCACTCTCTCAAGGAGGCTTTGAGGGTGTCCTTGAAGCGTTTCCTCTGCCCACCTGGGGCTCGCTCTGAAAAAGAGTCCGAGTGATGTGATTGTTGAGAGGGGGGGTCCCACTAGATCCCGAGGGTCTGAGTGATATGTGATTGCTGGGGCGGAGATCAGCTCTTACAGAAGGTAGGTACTGCAGGGAATTTAATAGGCAGAGTGACCTCCTGGACAGGTTTCGATCGCCTAGATGGGTCAGAGATGAATTTCCCAGATTTTTCTTCTCACAAATTGGCCTGGGTTTTTTTAATCTGATTTTTTTGCCTCTCCCAGGAGATCACATGGTTTGGGGTGGGGTGTGTATGTTGTGATACAAAAGGTATCGCAATTACATGGGACAGGCCCGATGGACCAAGTGGTCTTTACCTGTCCGTCATTGTTCGTATGGGTCCCATTATATCCCGAGGGTCTGAGTGATAGAACATAAGAATTAGGAGCAGGAGTAGGCCATTTGGCCCCTCCAGCCTGCTCCGCCATTCAATGAGAGCATGGCTGATCTTCGACCTCAACTCCATGTTCCTGCACTATCCCCATATCCCTCGATTCCCTTAATATTCAAAAATCTATTGATCTCTGTCTTGAACGATCCAGCATCCACAGCCCTCCAAGGATTGTGGAGGCTGGAGAATTCCAAGGGTTCACCACCTTCTGAAGAAATTTCTCCTCATCTCCGTCCTCAATGGCCGACCGCTTATCCTGAGACTGTGACCCCTGGTTCTCGACTCCCCAGCCTGGGGGAAACATCCTCCCTGCATCTACCCTGTCAGGCCCTGTCAGAATTTTGCGTGATTATTGGGGGTCCCACTCTCTCCCCACGGTTTACTGAGATTCTAACTCTGCATTACTCTTTTTAATGTTCCTTCCTGCTCTATATTTTTCTTTGCCTGCTATACCATTCATCTTGTCCCGAGTTGAAGGAAGTGGAAATGGTCTCCACACTGAAGCACAAATCCAACTTGGCTCAATATCTCCTCCTCGATACAGTGGGGGTCCTCGGGCATGACGCAAGATGGAAATAATTGGAGTTCAACACATTTGCTTCTCTTCGTTTATAACTACATTTACAGAGCACTTTTAATGTAGTAAAACATCCCAAGTGTGGTCACTGTTGTAAGGTAGGAAATGCAGCAACCAATTTGTGCACAGCAAGCTCCCACAAATCGCAACGAGACATTATGAAACAAAATTTGACACCGAGCCACTCGGGTGGACCTGAAAGAAACCATGGCACTATTTCAAAGAAGAGCAGGGGTCCTGGGACCAATATTTATCCCTCAACCAACATAATAAAAAACAGATTATCGGGCTCATTATCACATTGCTGTTTGTGGGAGCTTGCTGTGCGCAAATTGGCTGCTGCGTTGCCCACATTACAACAGTGACTACACTCCAAAAGTACTTCATTGGCTGTAAAGCGCATTGGGGCTTCCTGGGGTTGTGACAGGCGATGTATAAATGCAAATCTTTCTTTTACATGTATCTCAGTCCTTGGTTGTTCTGGTCTGTTCATTACTCAGCCTATTGCTCAGGCTATAAAACATTAAGGAGAATGGTTCGAAGGTTTTAAGACCCTCAGGGCTCCTCGTGCATTCTATTTTGCAGCAGAATTTTCTCTTTTGAAGAGTTGGTGCATCATGTTAGAGATGTACGAGTAATTTAAATACCGAAAAGCTCATTAGAACGTTACTGCTGGAACGGTGTAGGTTGGAAGCTCAGTCCGCCTCCCAGGGAGACATTTGTAAGCTTTGAATCATGATACTGAATCCTCAGGGTTGCCATTAGCTCCAATGCTCTTGCCTCAGTTACACAAGTTTCTTCATCAAGCAGTGTTTGATCCGTTGGCTGGGGGGCCAGGAGTGAATTCAGCCGGTGGAGGGGTGGGGAACATATCCAGGGTAGATTCAGGCCCACCTGATCACAAAAGGTTACTGCAGAAGATAAAGGTACGCGGAGTCAGAGGAAATGTATTCGCATTGATAGAGAATTGGCTGGCTAACAGAAAGCAGAGAGTCGGGATAAATGGGTCCTTTTCGGGTTGGAAATCGGTGGTTAGTGGTGTGCCACAGGGATCGGTGCTGGGACCACAACTGTTTACAATATACATAGATGACCTGGAAGAGGGGACAGAGTGTAGTGTAACAAAATTTGCAGATGACACAAAGATTCGTGGGAAAGCGAGTTGTGTAGAGGACACAGAGAGGCTGCAAAGAGATTTAGATAGGTTAAGCGAATGGGCTAAGGTTTGGCAGATGGAATACAATGTCGGAAAGTGTGAGGTCATCCACCTTGGGAAAAAAAACAGTAAAAGGGACTATTATTTGAATGGGGAGAAATTACAACATGCTGCGGTACAGAGGGACCTGGGGGTCCTTGTGCATGAATCCCAAAAAGTTAGTTTGCAGGTGCAGCAGGTAATCAGGAAGGCGAATGGGATGTTGGCCTTCATTGCGAGGGGGATGGAGTACAAAAGCAGGGAGGTCCTGCTGCAACTGTACAGGGTATTGGTGAGGCCGCACCTGGAGTACTGCATGCAGTTTTGGTCACCTTACTTAAGGAAGGATATACTAGCTTTGGAGGGGATACAGAGACGATTCACTAGGCTGATTCCGGAGATGAGGTGGTTAACCTTATGTTGATAGATTGAGTAGACTGGGTCTTTACTCGTTGGAGTTCAGAAGGATGAGGGGTGATCTTATAGAAACATTTAAGTTAATGAAAGGGATAGACAAGATAGAGGCAGAGAGGTTGTTTACACTGGTCGGGAAGACTAGAACTAGGGGGCACAGCCTCAAAATACGGGGGAGCCAATTTAAAACCGAGTTGAGAAGGAATTTCTTCTCCCAGAGGGTTGTGAATCTGTGGAATTCTCTGCCCAAGGAAGCAGTTGAGGCTAGCTCATTGAATGTATTCAAGTCACAGGTAGATAGATTTTTAACCAATAAGGGAATTAAGGGTTACGGGGAGAGGGCGGGTAAGTGGAGCTGAGTCCACGGCCAGATCAGCCATGATCTTGTTGAATGGCGGAGCAGGCTCGAGGGGCTAGAGGGCCTTCTCCTGTTCCTAATTCTTATGTTCTTATGTTCACTTCAGCCGTGGCTCTGTGGATTGCAATCTCGGCTCGGAGTCAACTCCCACTCCAGAGACTTGAGCACATAGTCCAAGCTGACACTCCCAGTGCAGTGCTGAGGGAGTGCTGCACAGTCGGAGGTGTCTTCTTTCGGATGAGACGTTAAACATCTGCCCGCTCAGGTGGACATAAAAGATCCCGTGGTACTATTTCGCAAAAGGAGCAGGGAGTTATCCCCGGTGTCCTGGCCAATATTTATCCCTCAATCAACATCACAACTGTAATGTGTGCACTGGTGAGGATGCTCACAGACTTGTAGAGCTGTTGCATTGTGAGTGGCTTAGCCAGTCACATGATGTTCACAAGACCCAATAAAACCCCAGCCAGTTGGGTCTAGGTCATCCACGATGAGGTATGCAGTTATGAGCCTAGTGGATGAACTGGTAATGTGTAGTGTGATTGTTAAACCTTTGTTAAAAAAGCAACTAGTTCTTAATAGCAATGCGTTGCTGGAAATTCTTAAACAAAGAACCCACAAAGCAATTATCACATTTGTGGGAGCTTGCTGTGCTCAACTTGGCTGCCACGTTTTCCACATTACAACAGTGACGACACTTCAAAAGTACTTAATTGGCTGTAAAGCACTTTGGGACGTCCGGAGGTCGTGAAAGGCGCTATATAAATGCAAGTCTTTTCTTCCTTTCACGGAGCAGCGGCAGCGAGCACCGCGGAGACGTTTATGACCCACACAGCTCGCTCTTCAGCAGCTGGAGGAGGGACTGCGTGACGAGGGAGGAGGAGAATGGGAAGAGGGAATTCATTCCAACCTGTGCTCGTGCCGAGTGCCGGCCACATTCGGAGCAATGCGGTGAGGGGCTGCATCAGTGACCGATCCTAACCCTCGCCACAGAGTTAACCTGACGAATCACACTCAAGGTAGGAAAACATAGCGATTAAACGAATCCAACTTCAAGAAACGAACAGCTATTTTGAAGAGCTTTGTTTTAAAATGAATCATTATTCTCGAATATCGAAGCAGATAAGAACATAAGAATTAGGAGCAGGAATCGGCCACACTGCCCCTCGAGCCTGCTCCGCCATCCAACAAGATCATGGCTGATCTTCGACCTCAACTCCACTTCTACTCCATATCCCTTAATTCCACAAAATTTAGCGACCTCTGTCTTGAATATACTCTCATGACTATAAGAAATAGGAGCAGGAGTAGGCCACTCAGCCCCTCGAGCCTGTTCAGCATTCTCGCAGATGTGATAGAAATATAAAACGAGATCTTGGGAGAGGAGTGGAGTGGGAAGCTTCTGGTTAGACATGACCGTGAGATGGAGGGAGCTTAGTCAGTCGAATGATCTTTCCGCACTCTGATTTTAGGTTCCGCTCTACATTATTTTGTGATGATCTATTTAGTGTGTAACCGCAAGATACAAGTGGACGAGAATGTCCCTTCATCTGTCCAGAACAACCCCACATTCCCCGGACTGCTGCTTCTAATTAACTCACAGACTCTCAGACTCGTTACAGCACAGAAGGAGGACATTCAGCCCATCGAGCCCGTGCCGGCTCTCTGCAAGAGCACTTCAGCTGTTCCGAGCTAGTCCCACTCCCCCGCCCTTTCCCCGTAGCCCTAAACACATTCGCCCGGGTTACTGTCTGTGTGAATGTATTGCACACCAACATATTGAGTCCCAGTGTGCAAGTTGGTTGCACATGTATTTCACCGAGTCCAATTTCCACCTGTACATTATTAAAGTAATTTTAGCAGTTACATTCCATCCAGACTCGCCAAAGTTTTTGAGTTAAATTAGAAACATTTGATTTAATTGCATTCTGTCACTCCGTCTGTCAGACTAAAAGCTCGACTGCATCGGGTATTCTGCGAAACAATGTAATTGTTCAAAGATATCTTGCATGATCAAAGTTACACTTGACTGACCGCTGGGAGATGTCTCTAACCCCAGCTTGCTTAGCTTAGTCTGCTGGGCTGATAAGAGAATTAACAAGAAGTTTTCAGCTGCAGTTCCTGACAAGCACTGTAAGACTGGGAAATTCATACCTTGAATGGTAGCAGGCCGTGATTGTTCAGTGTAGCCGCTTCATAAAGAGTCACTGGAGGTTGAACAAACAGGAGTGTACGCGATACGTTCTTCGGCAGAACCACCCAAACCCGCGACCTCTACCACCTAGAAGGACAAGGGCAGCAGGTCCATGGGAACACCACCACCTCCACGTTCCCCTCCCAGTCACACACCATCCTGACTGGGAAATATATCGGCTGTTCCTTCATCGTCGCTGGGTCACAATCCTGGAACTCCCTCCCTAACAGCACTGTGGGAGCACCTTCACCACACGGATGCAGGAGTTCAAGAAGGCAGCTCACCACCACCTACTCGAGGGCAATTAGGGATGGGCAATAAATGCCGGCCTTGCCAACGATTCCCACATCCCAAAAACATGCAGGAGAGTATACTCCATACCCATGTACAGAAAGACTTGCATTTATATAGCGCCTTTCACGACCAGACGTCTCAAAGTGATTTCCAGCCATTGAAGTACATTTGGAGTGCAGTCACTGTTGCAATGTGGGAAACGTGGCAGCCAATTAGCGCACAGCAAGCTCCCACAAACAGCAATGTGATCATGACCAGATCATTTGTTTCAGTGATGTTGATTGAGGGATAAATATTGGCCCAGGACACCAGGGATAACTCACCTGCTCTTCTCCGAAATAGTGCCGTGGGATCTTTTATGTCCACCTGAGAGAGCAGACGGGGCCTCGGTTTAATGTCTCATCCGAAAGACGGCACCTCCAACAGTGCAGCACTCCCTCAGCACTGCACTGGGAGTATCAGCCTAGATTTTTGTCTGGAGTGGGATTTGAACCCACAACCTTCTGACTCAGAGGCGAGGGTGCTGCCCACTGAGCCATGGCTGTACAGGAGCACAGATGATATTTTTGAAAATTAGAACATTTTGCAGATGAAATTTGTCCTCTTAAACAGTCATTGCAAGACGAGAATGGAACCGGCCCTTTATTGCTTGCAGCCACCTCGTTAGTGGAGAGGACACACCAAGCTCTGTGTTTAAAGATACAAGAATTGCTGGGAGTTATTGCAGTGTCTGTATCATTTAGATTTTTTTACTGTAAATGCAATATTATCTTCCAAAAAAAACCCATCATGGAAATTTAAATTTAATAAAATATTAATTTGCCTGAATGCTGACGGGTGTCGCACCAAGCCTTGTAGAACATTTCAATCTTCCCTAATGAACAGCATTTGATAAAATTAAATTTCCCATTTACTTATGTGATTATTTCAGTGCAGTGAAATTGGAACTAGCTTGATTAGTACATACCCGTCATGTCCCCACTGAGAGCACATCTTCAATTACATTTACTGCTTAGAATTACTGCCCGATGGTAAATTTTACTGGGGGCGGGGGAGGATTGCATAGTTTTATTGATAGTCTGTTCCTGACCCCCACCTCTCCGATAACATGTGTCAGCTGTGGCTCAGTGGGCAGCACCCTCGCCTCTGAGTCAGAAGGTTGTGGGTTCAAGTCCCACTCCAGAGACTTGAGCACGAAAATCCAGGCTGACACTCCCAGTGCAGTGCTGAGGGAGTGTTGCACTGTCGGAGGGGCCATCTTTTGGATGAGACGTTAAACCGAGGCCCAGTCAGCCCTCTCAGGTGGGCATAAAAGATCTCCCGGCACTATTTCGCAGGGGAGTTATCCCCAGTATCCTGGTCAATATTCATCCTTCAATCAACAGAACCAAAAACAGATTATCGGGTCATTATCACATTGCTGTTTGTGGAAGCTTGCTGTGCACAGATTACAACAGTGACTACACTCCAAAAGTACTTCATCGGCTGTGGAGTGCTTTGAAGTGTCCGGTGGTTGTGAAAGGTGCTATATAAATGCAAGTCTTTCCTTCTGAAACATAGAAAAAAGGTGCAGGAGTAGGCCATTCGGCCCTTCGAGCCTGCACCACCATTCAATAAGATCATGACTGATCACTCCCTCAGTACCCCTTTCCTGCTTTCGCTCCATACCCCTTGATCCCTTTAGTCGTAAGGGCCATATCTAACTCCCTCTTGAATATATCCAATCAACTGCGGTACTGCGGTAGGGAATTCCACAGGTTAACAACTCTCTGAATGAAGCAGTTTCTCCTCATCTCAAATGGCCTACCCCTTATCCTAAGACTGTGTCCCCTGGTTCTGGACTTCCTCAACATCGGGAACAATCTACCCGCATCTAACCTGTCCCGTCCCGTCAGAATCTTATATATTTCTATGAGATCCCCTCTCATCCTTCTAAACTCCAGTGTATAAAGGCCCAGTTGATCCAGTCTCTCCTCATATGTCAGTCCTGCCATCCCTGGAATCAGTCTGGTGAACCTTCGCTGCACTCCCTCAATAGCACGAACGTCCTTCCTCAGATTAGGAGACCAAAACTGAACACAATATTCCAGGTGAGGCCTCACCAAGGCCCTGTACAACTGCAGTAAGCACTTCCTGCTGACTAACTCCACTCTCTACGGTTATTGTTCCATTACTCATACGTTAAACTTCTTTAAGGACTCATTAACATTCAAGCCAGAAATGTTTATAGAATCAGAGAACGGTTACAGCACAGAAGGAGGCCATTCGGCCCGTCGAGTCCGTGCCGGCTCTCTGCAAGAGCACCTCAGCCAGTCCCACTCCCCCGCCCTTTCCCCGTAGCCCTGCAAAAGTTTATCCTTCAAGTACTTCTCCAACTCCCTTTTGAAAGCCGTGATTGAGTCTGCCTCCACCATCCTTTCAGGCAGCGCATTCCAGATCCTAACCACACGCTGCGTAAAAACAGTTTTTTTTTTATGATGAAGGAAAAGATCTAGTTAGCTGGCAAACCCATTGCTCATAAAGCCTTTGGCTCTCGTTGTACAATCTTCACCTTGCAGACCGGTGAACGGACTGTCCCAGTCGAATAGTACCTGGACCTGCCTCGTGCACTGAGGCCGATTGTGACGGGACCGCTCATTAACGCTCGATCAAGGTGATGTGAAAAACAACAAACACAGATACGGGAACAAAGTTGCAGAACATCCAGAATGCCTCGCGCTATACTTCAAACACCTCCCGTCTACGAGAGTGGCCGGGTTCGTCCAGAAGAACATAAGAAATAGGAGCAGGAGTCGGCCATTCGGCCCCTCGAGCCTGCTCCGCCATTCAATAAGATCATGGCTGATCTGATCTTGGGATCAGCTCCACTTCCCCGCTCGCTCCCCATAACCCTTGATTTCCATATCGTTCAAAAATCTGTCTTATCTCCACCTTAAATATATTCAATGACCCAGCCTCCACAGCTCTCTGGGGCAGAGAGTTCCACAGATTCACCACACTGAGAGAAGAAATTCCTCCTCATCTCAGTCTTAAATGTGCGGCCCCTTATTCTGAAATGATGCTCCCAGTTCTAGATTCCCCCACGAGAGGAGACATCTACATCTGCATCTACCCTCACAATCAGATTTCAGTTTTCTCTCGCACTTTTGGGATGCGCACCTTATTGTTGATGGGCGACGTTCCCGTTAAGCTGCGTGGCCACACAGCGGTGTGGAGGTCCTGCGCGGGCTGTTCACCGGCATCTGACCGGACACACCGCGCACGCGCGGAAATGTGAATGGTCCGCGCAACCTCAAAATAAATTGCAAAGAGGTAACCTTTCACTCCCTCCCTCCCTCCCTCGCCCCAGACACCACTTCACTACAAAAGCTGTACCTCCTCATGCACAGGAATTGTTCCAATGGCCAGTTTCTGTCTCTGCTGCGTATTAATCTGCATTCCTTGCAGGAGTTTGGCTTTTCAAATTCGCGTCTTGCTATTATTTCCAGGGTTGCCATTGCTGGAAGTAGGAATCCGAGCACCTTGGTTCTCCCACCGCCCCCTGTGAACCGTGGTGTCACAACTAAACCGTGACGCTGAACCGATTGGGAAAAAGTAACGAGGTGCTTGCTGAGCAAGTTAATCGAACAGACACAGCTCCTCTTGAGTCTCACAGAATCAACTATACATTTCCTCCCAGTAAGATGGACATTAACTGGAGTTCATTTCGCCAACCAAACACACCCAGTGACCATTCTTTGGATAAGTGGTCAGAGCTCACCATTAAAAATACAGCAGTTGTGGCCTTTGGTTGCATGAATTAGGAGCTGAATATCTGCATGAACTGAGGTGGAGTTTCTGCCAGACCAAGGGAAAAGATCTGCCTTGTAATAATAATGTTTGCAGCAATAAAGACCTAACTATATTCATGGGCATACTCCAGATCTCATACATATGAAATCAGAGATTAAAGTTTGTATTTGAAGTTGTTTTACAGTTAATTACAATCCAAGACTGAATGAAAAAGGAATGGCTTCATGAGCAGTATTAGGGACAGCCAATAAGCATCTCCACATCGAAGCTCCATCATTTGCCTGGTAAATGATCAGGTGCTGATCATTAAGGGACTATCTCTAAAGTGCTGCCTTAACCAGATGTGAACATTGGTTTACTGAAGTAAGGGATCATCTATAAAAAGCAGACACGTGCAACGGAAAATGAGACACCATGGAATGGAAGGAAGCAATTTGTGTCGTTTACCATGGGGAGTCTGCCAGCATTGCTCATTTTCTGTTATAGTTTGTGTTTGAAGTTGTTTTACAGTTAATTGCGATCCAAGACTGAATGAAAAAGGAATGGCTTCATAAGCAGTATCAGGGAAATAAGCGTCTCCACTTCAAACCCAGTGTCAGCCGTGGCTAAATGGGTATCACTCTCTCGCCTCAGAGTCAGAAGGTTGTGGGTTCAAGTCCCACTCCAGGAACTTGAGCACAAAAATCTAGGCTGACACTCCCAGAGCAGTGCTGAGGGAGTGCTGCACTGTCAGAGGTGCCATCTTTCACATGTTAAACCGAGACCTTCTGTTAAATTGAGACCCCACCTGCTCTCTCAGGTGGATGTAAAAGATCCCACGGCACAATATTTCGAAGAAGAGCAGGGGAGTTATCCCCGGTGCCCTGGAGCCAATATTTATCCCTCAATCAACAAAACAAAAACAGATTATCTGGTCATTATCACATTGCTGTGTGTGGGAGCTTGCTGTGCGCAAATTGGCTGCCGCGTTTCCCACATTGCAACAGTGACTGCACTCCAAAAGTACTTCATTGGCTGTAAAACGCTTTGAGACTTCCGGTGGTCATGAAAGGCGCTATATAAATGCAAGTATTTCTTTCCTGACTGCTCTATAAAGTGCAGTCATTGCTGTCAATACCAGTTGCAACAACAGATTAATGGAAGGATGGAGATCGCTAGCATGACACAGCGAGCACCTTATCCTAGACGTGGGGATTAATAAACTCTTTCTTCCGACTTAATGAGGATGGCTGTCAATAAAGATTTACTGCAAATGAATTGCGATCAATACTTTGCCTGTAATTAAGCAGCTTAAAGGAGGAAATGCATTGGAAGGACTGCGATTAAAGAGGGGTCTGGAGTCCGAATGGCGGACGGAGGTGATAAAATGCACTGTGCATTTGTCATCCAATACCGCTGTGACCTCATAGAGATCCCGTAATGTGCCTGAAAAATTCAGGGTTTGCTTTATTTCAAATGACTGACTCTCTTTCCACCTCCCTTCAGCCCAAAGACACCTTTGAGGCACATGGACGGTTCAAGAAGACCCGTTGATTGGAATCAAAGATTTGTCTTTGTTCTCTCACAACTGCGGAGGGGACCAAAGCTTGTAACCTCAGCAAAAACCAGGTTAAATCATCTAATAATCATCTCGTAATGTCTCGCGTCCTCCTGGGCAGCCAGACAGATGCAGAGGACCGGGTTGAAGCTGATGAGTTTCAGCACCACTCACCCCAGGCTGGTGGTCTACAGGGCTGTAGTAATACCCGCCCTCCTGTGTGGCTCAGAGACATGGACCATATACAGCAGACACCACAAATCGCTGGAGAAATACCACCAACGATGTCTCAGCAAGATCCTGCAAATCCCCTGGGAGGACAGATGCACCAATGTTAGCGTCCTTGACCAGGCCAACATCCCCAGCATCGAAGCACTGACCAAACTCGACCAGCTCTGTTGGGCGGGTCACATTGTTTGTATGCCCGACACAAGACTCCCAAAGCAAGCGTTCCAATCGGAACTCCTACACGGCAGGCGGGCCCAAGGTGGGCAGAGGAAACGTTTTAAGGACACCCTCAAAGCCTCCCTGATAAAGTGCAACTTCCCCTAGGAGTCCATGGCCAAAGACCGCCCTAAGTGGAGGAAGAGCATCTGGGAGGGCGCTGAGCACCTCGAGTCTCGTCGCCGAGAGCATGCAGAAACCAAGCGCAGGCAGCGGAAGGAGCGTGCGGCAAACCAGACTCCCCACCCACCCTTTCCCTCAACCACTGTCTGTCCCACCTGTGACAGGGACTGTAATTCCCGTGTTGGACTGTTCAGCCACCTGAGAACTCATTCTTGGAGTGGAAGCAAGTCTTCCTAGATTTCGAGGGACTGCCTATGATGATGATGATTCCAAGTGTGACTTTGGCAGTGATCGAAATGGACCGTGCGATCAGTGACCAGTGGGCTTCTGCGCAGCTAGACATTGAAATCGTTTTAGAAAATTTGTTCAAAGCAGAATTAGATTGGATCACTTCCCGGAATTAAGGCTGTGTTCTTAGACATTGAGTGTCACTGAGTTGACTCCTTGTAAATACTGACGCACTCCCAGGGGACCCCCTGTAAATACTGACACACCCCCGGAGACCCCCTGTAAATACTGACACACTCCAAGAGACCCCCTGTAAACACTGACACACTCCCCGGGACCCCCTGTAAACACTGACACACTCCCGGGGACCCCCTGTAAATACTGACACACTCCCGGGGACCCCCATAAATACTGACATACTCCCGGGGACCACCCTGTAAATACTGACACACTCCCAGAGACCCCCTGTAAATACTGACACACTCCCAGGGACCCCCCTGTAAATACTGACACACTCCCAGGGACACCCTTAAATACTGACACACTCCCAGGGACACCTTGTAAATACTGACACACTCCCGGGGACCCCCCTGTAAATACTGACACACTCCCGGGGACCCCCCTGTAAATACTGACACACTCCCAGGGACCCCCTGTAAATACTGACACACTCCCGGGGACCCCCCCTGTAAATAATGACACACTCCCAGGGATACCCTGTAAATATTGGCACACTCCCGGGGACCCCCTGTAAATACTGACATACCCCCGGGTACTCCCTGTAAACACTGACACACTCCCGGGGACCCCCTGTAAACACTGACACACTCCAGGGTACCCTCTGTAAATACTAATACACTCCCGGGACACCCTGTAAATACTGTCACACTCATCATCATAGGCAGTCCCTTGCTTCCACGCCAAAAAGGGATGAGTTCATAGCTGTTTCAATGAAGGACCTAATATTCCAGATGCAGAACTACATGTTGAAGGGTGGAAGATGCCTGTGGGTGGATTTTTTTAACGTGTGGTGGCCGTTGCACACCAGCCACCACACGGGCTTGACAGAGCTAGGCCTTGGTCCAGTGGCAAGGGTTAACCAGGACGACTGGAAGACCAGCTCTGCTGCACGGACCTAGTGCGCACACATATCGCAGTGTGGGCTGGGCCCGTACTGCCCCTGGGCCCTCGCCTCTTCTGGGCCCCAGATTCACGCTTCTCCTGAGCCCCGGTCACTTCCCTCTGTGGACTCTTGCCGCTCCCTCGCCCCTCCTGCTGTGCCTGCCCGCACTGCAATCAGCGACCTGGCTTCACAGTCATCGCCCTCCTGCAGCAGCACGCGCTGCTCGCTGCAGTGGTATACCACCGCACGCTGCTACCTCCAATGGCCCCGGCCTGCTGATGGTCTTGTTGGCCGGGACAGTGCCGATTTCCGGGCCGGGCCGCTGTACGCTGCTCCCTCCACTAAGGAACCTGTGTCCTAACTTCAAGAACAACATCAGTTACCCAAAAGGAAAATAGTGTCATGGTTGCTGAAATGTTTTTTTTTTGCTTATTTAGACAACAAAATAAATAACACGTGTCTCTTCCTCGTATTGAACCCAGGTCCCCAGGGCAATCAGTAGACAATCGATTGTGATTGGCGTAATTAGGCTGGGGTCAGCAAATATCTAACAGCCCAAGGGCTGATACCAGTGACAGCCATGTCTGTACAACAATTAATCCCGTCAGGGACATTGATTGGAAACTTTCCACTTGTATAGATTCCCGTTTTGGGAATAATTGATTGCAAGGTTTCATTCAACGATTAACTGTGGACCTGCAAAATACTCCTGGCTTCTGGATATCTCCTTGCAGTAGAAGTGAAGAGGGCGGGAGGGAGGGAGAACTCACAGTAATGGCCTGGGATCTTCCTCTGTAATACCAACAGCAACGTGTATTGATATAGCGCCTTTAACATCCCAAGGCGTTTCACAGGACAATAAAAATAATGGTTTAGATTGAAGAGTGTAAATAATGTGTCTCAGACCCAAAACACATACAGGCGATAATCTCCTGCAATACTACAGAAACCATATGGAAGGCAAGTGGGGTCTTGTAGCACAACTGGGATAATTTGTGCCCAACATTAAATTCAGCTCCCACAGGCAAGCCCGCACTTAACATTTGACACTGAGCCACATAAGTAGAAATTAGGGCAGGTGATCAACAGCTTGGTCAAAGAGATCGGTTTTAAGGAGCGTCTTAAAGGAGGAGAGAGAGGTAGAGACGCGGAGAGGTTTAGGCAGGGAGTTCCAGAGCTTGGGGCCCAGGCAACAGAAGGCACGGCCACCAATGGTTGCGATTATAATCAGGGATGCTCAAAAAGGGCAGAATTAGAGGAGCGCAGACATCTCGGGGGGTTGTGGGGCTGGAGGAGATTACAGAGATAGGGAGGGGGCGAGGGCCATGGAGGGATTTGTAAACAAGGACGAGAATTTTTAAATTGAGGTGTTGCCAGACCGGGAGCCAATGTAGGTCAGGGAGCACAGGGGGTGATGGGTGGAATGGGACTTGGTGTGAGATAGGATGCAGGCAAAAGAATTTTGGGCGAGCTCAAGTTTACGTAGGGTAGAATGTGGGAAGCCAGCCAGAGTGTATTGGAATAGTCAAGTCTTGTGGTAAGAAAGGCGTGGATGAAGGTTTCAGCAGCAGATGAGCTGAGGCAGGGGCGGAGGGGCATTAATGAACCAGTTGGGGTTTCAATGACAATCTAGGTCATTTTAACTGGTGCCTGTAATGTATTTACTTCATGGGTTCTTTGCTTAAGAATTCACAGCAACACAGTGCTATTAAGAACTCGTTGGTTTATTAACAAATGTTTAACAATCACACGACACATTACCAGTTCATCCACCAGGCTCACAACTGCATACCTCATCGTGGATGAGTCTTGTGAACATCATGTGACTGGCTAAGCCACTCACAATGCAACAGCTCCACAACTATTTTAATTCTAACTGTAAATCAAGTGCCCCCTTTGGGTAAGGGCACTAGAACCCACAAATAAAAACTTTAAAGGAAACTTAAATCAAATTAAAATTTGGTTGCCGGGGGTGATAATGCACTCCAGTCCCTCCGGCGCCCACCTCTCGTGATTGGGATTACGGAGACGTGGCTCCAGGATGATCAGGGCTGGGAACTCAACATCCGGGGTATTCAACATTCAGGAAAGATAGAATAAAAGGAAAATGAGGTGGGGTAACATTGCTGGTTAAGGAGGAAATTAAGGCAATAGTTCGGAAGGACATTAGCTTGGATGATGTGGAATCTATATGGGTAGAGCTGCAGAACACCAAAGGGCAAAAAACGTTAGTGGGAGTTGTGTACAGACCTCCAAACAGTAGTGGTGATGTTGGGGAGGGCATCAAACATGAAATTAGGGGTGCATGCAATAAAGGTGCAGCAATTATAATGGGTGACTTTAATATGCACATAGATTGGGCTAACCAAACTGGAAGCAATATAGTGGAGGAGGATTTCCTGGAGTGCATAAGGGATGGTTTTTTAGACCAATATGTCGAGGAACCAACTAGGGGGGAGGCCATCTTAGACTGGGTGTTGTGTAATGAGAGAGGATTAATTAGCAATCTCGTTGTGCGAGGCCCCTTGGGGAAGAGTGACCATAATGAATTCTGCATTAGGATGGAGAGTGAAACAGTTAATTCAGAGACCATGATCCAGAACTTAAAGAAGGGTAACTTTGAAGGTATGAGGCGTGAATTGGCTAGGATAGATTGGCGAATGATACTGAAGGGGTTGACTGTGGATGGGCAATGGCAGACATTTAGAGACCGCATGGATGAACTACAACAATTGTACATTTCTGTCTGGCGTAAAAATAAGAAAGGGAAGGTGGCTCAACCATGGCTATCAAGCGAAATCAGGGATAGTATTAAAGCCAAGGAATTGGCATACAAATTGGCCAGAAATAGCGGGGACTGGGAGAAATTTAGAACTCAGCAGACGAGGACAAAGGGTTTGATTCGGGCAGGGAAAATGGAGTACGAGAAGAAGCTTGCAGGGAACATTAAGACGGATTGCAAAAGTTTCTATAGATATGTAAAGAGAAAAAGGATAGCAAAGACAAACGTAGGTCCCCTGCAGTCAGAATCAGGGGAAGTCATAACGGGGAACAAAGAAATGGCGGACCAATTGAACAAGTACTTTGGTTCGGTATTCAATAAGGAGGACACAAACAACCTTCCGGATATAAAAGGGGTCAGAGGGTCTAGTAAGGAGGAGGAACTGAGGGAAATCCTTATTAGCCGGGAAATTGTGTTGGGGAAATTGATGGGATTGAAGGCCGATAAATCCCCAGGGCCTGATGGACTGCATCCCAGAGTACTTAGGAGGTGGCCTTGGAAATAGTGGATGCATTGACAGTCATTTTCCAACATTCCATTGACTCTGGATCAGTTCCTATGGAGTGGAGGGTAGCCAATGTAACCCGACTTTTTAAAAAAGGAGTGAGAGAGATAACAGGGAATTATCGACCGGTCAGCCTGACATCGGTAGTGTGTAAAATGATGGAATCAATTATTAAGGATGTCATAGCAGTGCATTTGGAAAGAGGTGATATGATAGGTCCAAGTCAGCATGGATTTGTGAAAGGGAAATCATGCTTGACAAATCTTCTGGAATTTTTTGAGGATGTTTCCAGTAGAGTGGACAAGGGGGAACCAGTTGATGTGGTATATTTGGACTTTCAGAAGGCTTTCGACAAGGTCCCACACAAGAGATTAATGTGCAAAGTTAAAGCACATGGGATTGGGGGTAGTGTGCTGTCATGGATTGAGAACTGGTTGTCAGACAGGAAGCAAAGAGTAGGAGTAAATGGGGACTTTTCAGAATGGCAGGCAGTGACTAGTGGGGTACCGCAAGGTTCTGTGCTGGGGCCCCAGCTGTTTACACTGTACATTAATGATTTAGACGAGGGGATTAAATGTAGTATCTCCAAATTTGCGGATGACACTAAGTTGGGTGGCAGTGTGAGCTGCGAGGAGGATGCTATGAGGCTGCAGAGCGACTTGGATAGGTTAGGTGAGTGGGCAAATGCATGGCAGATGAAGTATAATGTGGATAAATGTGAGGTTATCCACTTTGGTGGTAAAAACAGAGAGACAGACTATTATCTGAATGGTGACAGATTAGGAAAAGGGGAGGTGCAAAGAGAACTGGATGTCATGGTACATCAGTCATTGAAGGTTGGCATGCAGGTACAGCAGACGGTTAAGAAAGCAAATGGCATGTTGGCCTTCATAGCGAGGGGATTTGAGTACAGGGGCAGGGAGGTGTTGCTACAGTTGTACAGGGCCTTGGTGAGGCCACACCTGGAGTATTGTGTACAGTTTTGGTCTCGTAACCTGAGGAAGGACATTCTTGCTATTGAGGGAGTGCAGCGAAGGTTCACCAGACTGATTCCCGGGATGGCGGGACTGACCTATCAAGAAAGACTGGATCAACTGGGCTTGTATTCACTGGAGTTCAGAAAAATGAGAGGGGAACCTCATAAAAACGTTTAAAATTCTGACGGGTTTAGACAGGTTAAATGCAAGAAGAATGTTCCCAATGTTGGGGAAGTCCAGAACCAGGGGACACAGTCTAAGGATAAGGGGTAAGCCATTTAGGACCGAGATGAGGAGGAATTTCTTCACCCAGAGAGTGGTGAACCTGTGGAATTCTCTACCACAGGAAGTTGTTGAGGCCAATTCACTAAATATATTCAAAAAGGAGTTAGATGAGGTCCTTACTACTAGGGGAATCAAGGGGTATGGTGAGAAAGCAGGAATGGGGTACTGAAGTTGCATGTTCAGCCATGAACTCATTGAATGGCGGTGCAGGCTAGAAGGGCCGAATGGCCTATTCCTGCACCTATTTTCTATGTCTATGTTTGTATGAGCGTACCAGTGGACACCGTGTGCTCCATCTCCAGGGACATCCTGGCGCGAACGTAGCAACAGCTCGACAAACCTGTGAGCATCCTCACAAATTGCCAGAATTATTGTATGAAATTGAACAGTTGGGTGTGATTTGAACTCTGGGTTTGCTTGTCCACAACCGTTGCATTGGTCAGTAAATTGCCGGAGGTGGCGCCTGACTTTGGTCAGCGAGGAGCTAACATCGCACCAGCAACCAGTAGCACCGCGCAGCGGACAGGAACCATGGTTACTTCACCCGTCGCTAGGAGGCCGACAGAATAAAAGCAATGCCTAAGCTGGCTGAACAAATTAAATCCTGGAAGCACTGTTCGTAGACACCAAGCAGTCCCCCAACTCGAACAAAATCAAATGTAAATGGAGCTTGTCTGTAAACCTAACCACTCCTGCTCAGACTTCCCTTTTCAGTTTGCTAAAGTTTTAAATATATCGAATGTACAGCACAGATACAGGCCATTCGGCCCCACAGCTCCGTGTCGGTGTTTATGCTCCACACCAGCCCCCTCCCACCCCTCTCCATCACCCCATCACCATATCCTTCTATTCCTTTCTCCCTCATGTGTTTATCCTGTTTCCCCTTAAATGCATCATAAGTTTTGAGCCCCTCTCTACCTCTGAAACTTCCTCCAGACCTACAATCCCCCCGAGACTATCTGCGCTTCTCCAATTCTGCCCTCGCTCACATCCACGATTATAATCGCTCCACCATTGGTGGCCGTGCCTTCAGCTGCCTGGGGCCCTAAACTCTGGAACTACCTCCCTGAACCTCTCCGCCTCTCTCTCTCTCCTCCTCCTTTAAGACACTTTTAGTCACCTGTCCTAATATCTCCCCATGTGGCTCGGTGTGAAATTGTGTCTGATAACGCTCCGGTGAAGCACATTGGGACATTCTACTGCGTGAAAGGCGCTATATAAATACAAGTTGTTGTTGTACGAACAGCAGAGGTTAGATCCCGGACTGCTCCCGGACTTTTCCCCGGTCTCTCTGGTTGCCGACGTAATGCTCTGTATTGTATTTAATGATTGTTGATTCCGCTTCTGAAAGCGAACTAATCGATGATGCTATTTATCTGTGGGTGATTTTCTACACAGTGTGTCAAAAGGAATGGATTTCAATCGAAGAAAATAGCTCTGCTTGGCAACTGTCTGCCCCGTACAATTGCACAAAGTATTTGTTTTATGTCAAACTGACGTTGTCCAGCTAGTGCCTCCCACTTTAATTTACTCCGCAATAAATTTTGACTGGTCCTGACGTTAGATCATTTGTCCGGCAATCGTTCAATAATCAAAGCTAATAAGTATCACAGAGTCGGATGTCAGTGCACCTGACCGTCTGATGCATGTCTTTCGCCTTTACTGAAGCTGGAACGTGAGCTGCCCTCTCCCAGCTCCGCTCAATTACCCAACTCTGGCTCGGCCTGACTTTGGTCGCCTGCCACTTCAGGCCACGCGCCCGAGGCCAGTTACCCACAGAGGAGGAAGGAGGAAGGAGGAAGTGGAAGTGGAAGAGGTGGAGCAAGAGGGAGGAGGAGAGAGAGGAAGGAGAAGAGTAGGAGGTGTAGGAAGAAGAGGAGGTGGAGAGGAAGAAAGAAAGACTTGCATTTATATAGCGCATTTCACGACCACCGGACGTCTCAAAGCGTTTTACAGCCAATGAAGTACTTTTGGAGTGTAGTCACTGTTGTAATGTGGGAAACGCGCCAGCCAATTTGCGCACAGCAAGCTCCCACACACAGCAATGTGATAATGACCCAGATCATCTGTTTTTGTTGTGTTGATTGAGGGATAAATATTGGCCCAGGACACCGGGGATAACTCCCCTGTTCTTCTTAGAGATAATGCCATGGGATCTTTTATGTTCACCTGAGAGAGCAGACGGGGCCTCGGTTTAACGTCTCATCCGAGAGACGGCCCCTCCGACAGTGCGTCACTCCATCAGCACTGGACTGGGAGTGTCAGCCTAGATTTATGTGGTCGATTCCCTGGAGTGGGACTTGAACCCACGACCTTCTGACTCAGAGGCGAGAGTGCTGCCCACTGAGCTGACAAAAAAAACACAATCATTCATGAGGTAGAGCATTACTACTGGGGAGGGGTGGAACCACAGGTGAGCTGGGTGGGATGCATAGCTTCCCTCTAATGTATTTAGCTTTGTGAAGAGACGTTGAAAAGGTATCCAGTGAATCAAGATCTTTCTCCTTTCCCGATCCTTTATTCACTTCAAGGCAGTGTTTGGGGTTTTGTTGCCTTCTATGAGCACGGCGCCTCGGAATATTGGTTCCTTCTCTCGTCCTGCTCCTGCGGGACATACATGCTCACGGTGAAAAGAAACTGAAATCTTCGATCATCCTCCCTCCCACCATATCTTTGTGTTGCCAACACCTTTACACTTTTCAATCACCCGGCAACATAAAGCATTAGGATAATCTTTAAAAAGTCATCTTCGCCTCACAATAAGGAAATGATCAGATGTCTTCAACGTTGCTTTGCAATCATTTTCCCCTCCAACCTCATTCACCTCTTTGACTGCACAAAGAAATTATTTCCCTCACCACCAAGTTCCATTTATGGTGTGTGATTTTCCAATCCAGCCTGGTTCGATAAACAGGAAATCACACAATGCGTTTCATTCGCACATTTTCAAGCATATGTTTTCTGTCCCATCATCATCAACAAAGTACTTATGACCCCATTTATTTAAAGGGACACGGTCTAAAAATGGAAAAAAAAATGTTTGGCAAGTTTTTATTCAATGTCTGGGGAGAGTACAGGCACCCCACCCAACACCTTCGACATTCACTCCCTCCACCACCGGCGCCCCCTGGCTGCAGTGTGTACCATCTACAAGATGCACTGCGGCAACTCACCAAGGCTTCTTCGGCAGCACCTCCCAAACCCGGGACCTCTACCACCTAGAAGGACCAGGGCAGCAGGCGGATGGGAACACCACTACCTCCACGTTCCCCTCCCAGTCACACACCATCCCGACTTGGAAATATATCGGCCGTTCCTTCACCGTCGCTGGGTCACAATCCTGGGACTCCCTCCCTAACAGCACTGTGGGAGCACCTTCACCACACGGACTGCAGCGGTTCAAGAAGGCGGCTCACCACCACCTTCTCGAGGGGCATTAGGGATGGGCAATAAATGCCGGCCTTGCCAGCGACGCCCACATCCCGGGAACTAATTTTTAAAAAGAACGAGGTGTTATTTTTCTCATTGTCACCGAACATGCAAATCATTTTATTTTAAGTAATCGCAGGATCTGACAGCGGAGAAGGAGGCCATTCGGCCCATCGTGCTCGTGCCCGCTCTTTGAAAGAGTGATCCCATTAGTCCCACTCCCCCTGATCTTTCCCCACAGCCCTGCAAACTTTTCTTTTTCAAATATTTTTTTTAAAATCTCATAATACTCCTGTGAAGCGCCGAGGTATATGTCACTGGGTTAAAGGCGCTATATAAATACAAGTTGTTGTTGTATCATTATTTACCCATTTCCCGTTGGAAAGTCACTATTGAATCTGCTCCCACCGTCCTTTCAGGCAGCACGTTCCCGATCACAACTCGCTGCGTAAAAACACTTCTCCTCATCTCCCTCTGGTTCTTTTGCCAATTATCTGAAATCTGTGTCCTCTGGTTGCCGACCTTCCTGCCACTGGAAACAGTTTCTTCAGATCTACTCTATCAAAACAACTCATGCGTTTGAAGAAGTCTATCAAATGTCCTAAACCTTCTCTGCTCTGAGGAGAACCATCCCGGCTTCTCCAGTCTCTGCACATAACTGAAGTCCCTCACCAGAATGGTATTGTTGTGTCCTTGGATGCTCTTAACAATGACTCCACGAGGCAATGTGTTGTATTTGAACTGTAGTGACCTTAGTCCTTTATTGATAACTCCAGAGCGAGGATCACACCTGGTGGCCTGCCTTTTATACTCGGCCAGGCGCACCTGTACAGGTAACCTACGAGTCTCCCACTGCAGTGCCCTCTGGTGGCACACCTTGAGATAGTACCAACAGTAGCCATGTAGATTACATGACAGGTAGCATTCTGGTAAATCTCCTCTGTCGAATCTACATCAGTTTGCTTCAGTTAGTATCACTCAATCACGGAAGAATGAGAGAGGATCTTATTGAAACATATAAGATTCTGAGGGGGCTCGACAAGGTAGATGCAGAGAGGATGTTTCCCCTCATGGGGGAATCTAGAACCGGGGCATAGTTTCAGAATAAGGGGTCGCCCATTTAAAACTGAGATGAGGAGGAATTTCTTCTCTCAGAGGGTTGTGAATCTTTGGAATTCTCTGCCCCAGAGAGCTGTGGAGGCTGGGTCATTGAATATATTTAAGGTGGAGATTGATAGATTCTTGATTGATAAGGGAGTCAAGGGTTATGGGGAGTGGGCAGGGAAGTGGAGCTGAGTCCATGATCAGATCAGCCATGATCTTATTGAATGGCGGAGCAGGCTCGAGGGGCCAGATGGACGACTCCTGCTCCTATTTCTTACGATATTATGAACTGTGGGTTTAAACCCCAGTCTAGAACTTGAGCGAAGATAAAGAAAAGAGAAAAGAGAGTAAGCGATACTGTACTTTGGATGGGACATTGAACGAAGGCCCTTTCTATTTCAGGTGGTTGTTGACAATCCATTGGCACTGTACCAAGAGGAGCAAGGAGTTTTCCCAGTGACCAGGCCCAGCATTCACCCAAAAAGTCTCTGCATTGATTGGTCATTCATCTCTATGCTGTTAGATCTTGTGTGTCAAATGTCTGCCCTTGGCACCTGCACATTTAAGACAGAGATGAGGAGGGTTATGAATCTTTGGAATTCTCTGCCCCAGAGGGTTGTGGATGCTGAGACGTTAAGTATATTCAAGGCTGAGATCGATAGATTTTTCGACACTAGGGGAATCAGGGGATATGGGGATCGGGCGGGGAAGTGGAGTTGAGATGGAAGAACAGCTATGATCTTATTAAATGGCGGAACAGGCTCGAGAGGCCGTAGGGCTTTCTCCTGCCCATAATTCTTCTGTTCTCATTGCAGATTTTCAAACAGAGAAGGATTGGTAATTTTCCATGAAACATTCCCTGAAAATTTACTAAGGAAAACCAACACCGATTTTATTAAAGGAAAGTTCAAACAGATATCGGGCAAATATAACCTTCCTCATGTTGACAGGTCTCGTACAGATTGTATGCTCACAGGTTTGTAGAGCTGTTGCATTGTGAGTGGCTTAGCCAGTCATGTGATGTTCACAAGACTCAATAAAACCCCAGCCAGTTGGGTCTAGGTCATCCACGACGAGGTATGCAGTTGTGAGCCTTGTGGATGAACTGGTAATGTGTAGTGTGATTGTTAAACCTTTGTTAATAAACCAACTAGTTCTTAAAAGCAATTAGTTGCTATGAATCCTGAAGCAAAGAACCCATGAAGCAAATACATTACAGTAGCCAAATGCAGAGTAAAGTTCATGACTTACAAATGGAGCGATTCTGCTCTTGCGGCTGAATTTCAAGCTTGTTGCAATGACTGCGATCTGCTGCATGATTCGCCGGGTTTGCTGTTGGCTGTGAGTGGTGGAGCGAGTGTTCACTGGATTACGGGTCACTGGACAAACAATTACCGGGCCATCGATGTGATACTGACACAAGGGGGCCATCCCTCTGCTCGAACCGCCCAGTGCCACTTTCGTCGTGGCCTGGAGCGGGCGGGAGGGGAGAGCAGCCGGGAAGCGCCTGCCGACGTCAGCGGACGGCCAAAAGGCGCGCACGTAGGCTCCCGCCCACCGAGATGCCGGATTGGTGCGGGCGGGAGTCGGTGGCAGTCGGCGGTGGACCGCTGGGTGGAGACTGCTCTGTCCCCGATGGTAAGTGTCAAGATGGGGGGAAAACAGGTTAGTGACATTTTTAACATTTATTTCTTTACAGTACAGGGACTTACCCGGATGGGGTCCGCTGAAGGTCATCAGATGTTTTTATTTTATGCTCTTTATTTTCAGGTCTTCGACTCCATCCTCGACGGCACTTGGGCGGCAAGCATCTCTGCCGCCGAGAATGAGAGCTCCCGCCCGCTACTGCCCAGATTGGTGGCGTACGTCGTCCATTTGCCGTCCGCCGACCTTCGAGGGACCTGGGTGATGAAAACTCCGCCCAAAGTACCGTCAGAGACCTCGGCGGCCATCGGCGGTCCTTAGGGAGGTACTTGGGTGGGCGAGAGCCTTCACTAAATTCGGGCCCAAGGTTGTACGACACAAAATGGCTTTCGCAGCAGACGAGTGGCCAGCATTGCGGCATTAAAACCCCGCGCTGCCGCGGCTCAAGTGGCCGAGATCCTCGCCACGTCTTCAGGGAGCACACAAGCAAACCGGCTTGTCCCTGCCCTTGCTGGGACCGAGGTGCTGTGATTGGTGCCACATCTGTGCTCCGAAGCGATCGTTCATCCCTGCCGCTGGTTGAAAGGTGTAATGTGTGCACCTGGTGAGGATGCTCACAGGTTTGTCGAGCTGTTGAGTTGGGGAATAGCTGGGCCAGTGTGGTCAGTGCTTCAATGCTGGGGATGTTAGCCTGGGCGAGGACACTGATGTTGGTGCGCCTGTCCTCCCAGGGGATTTGCAGGCTCGAGCGGAGACATTGTTGGTGAAATATCTCCAGCGACTTGAGGTGCCTTCTATACATTGTCCATGCCTCAGATCCATACAGTTCGCATGCCAGATACGAGACTCCCTAAGCAAATGCTTAATGCGGAGCTCCGTCATGGTTAACCAGGCAAAGGTGGGCAGCGGAAGCGTTACAAGGACACCCTCAAAGCCGCCCTGGTAAAATGCGACATCACCACTGACACCTGGGAGACCCTGGCCGAAGACCGCCCGAGGTGGAGAAAATGCATCCAGGAGGGGGTTGAGTTCTGCGAGTCTCAACGCAAAGAGCGTGAAGAGGTCAGGCGCTGGCAGCGGAAGGAGCGTGCGGCAAACCAGCCCCACCTACCCCTTCCCTCGACGAATGTCTGTCCCACCTGTGACAGAGTCTGTGGCTCTCGTATCGGGCTGTTCAGCCACCAGAGAACTCACTTTGGGAGTGGAAGCAAGTCTTCCTCGATTCCGAGGGACTGCCGATGATGAGCTTAGCCAGCCACGTGATGTTCACAAGACTCAATAAAACCCCAGCCAGTTGGGTTCGGGGGGTCCACGATGAGGCAGGTGGTTGTGAGCCTGGTGGATGAACTGGTAATGTGTCAAGTGATTGTTAAACCTTTGTTAATAAATCAATTAGTTCTGAATAGCAATGTGTTGGTGCGAATTCTTAAGCAAAGAACCTATGAAGCAAATACATTGCAGGAAGGTAATTCGCAAAAGCCGTCCATTATTCCGCAGAAGCCATTTCAGACATTCTCAAGCAAACCTTTTGTGGCATGAGGCTCCCCCACTGCACAGCGACCTGAGCACACAGTATTTAAAGAGTGGAGCTAAGCGGCATGAACAGCACATTTGCCCATGATGCATTGAGCGCCAGACCACGGAGTGCACAGGGGAGCATCCAGCACTGAGAAATGCAATTAAGGTAACTGTGTGGACTGATCTGTTCATTCACACAATAAGGAACTCCTTGGACTGTGCAAGGCATTTACACAGGGATGTTTTGCTGAGAATAAATTGCACAGCGGTGTAAACTCTATTGATTATGGAGTTAAATTTAACAAGCATGTAACCAACAGAGGTTAAAAGGATATTCCTTCAAGACACTAAAATCACAAATGGCAGTAATTGGGAAGCAGCTCTGACAATGAGAATGTGTGGGCCCTAGCAGGAACTGGGTCTGGTCTGACTGAACATTAATCACTTGAGCACTTTGCCTTGTTGGGCTAGACAGGTGGAGCCAACCCAGTACAACAACAACAACAACTTGTATCTATATAGTGCCGTTAATGTAGTGAAACATCCCAAGGTGTTTCACAGGAGTGTTATGCGATACAAATTTGACACCGAGCCACATAAGTAGAAATTAGCGCAGGGGCTTGGTCAAAGAGATAGGTTTTAAGGAGCGTCTCGAAGGAGGAAAGAGAGGCGGAGAGGTTTAGGGAGGGAGTTCCAGAGCTTGGGGCCCAGGCAACAGAAGGTACGGCCACCGATGGTGGAGCGATTATAATCAGGAATGCTCAGGAGGGCAGAATTAGAGGAGCGCAGACATCTCGGGGGGGTTGCGGGGCTGGAGGAGATTACAAAGATAGGGGAGGGGCGAGGCCATGGAGGGATTTGTAAACAAGGATGAGAATTTTGAAATCGAAGCGTTGCTTAACCGGGAGCCAATGGAGGTCAGCGAGCACAGGGGGTGATGGGTGAACGGGACTTGGTGCGAGTTAGGACACAGGCAGCCGAGTTTTGGATCATCTCTAGTTTACGTAGGGTAGAATGTGGGAGGCCAGCCAGGAGTGCGTTTGAATAGTCAAGTCTAGAGGTAACAAAGGCACAGATGAGGGTTTCAGCAGCGGATAAGCCGAGGCAGGGGGCGGAGACGGATGATGTTACAGAGGTGGAAATGGGTGCTCTTAGTTATGCTGCGAATATGTGGTCAGAAACTTATTTCAGGGTCAAATATGACACCAAGGTTGCGAACAGTCTGGTTCAGCCTACTAGTCAGTGGCTAGGGAACGCAGTTTGTGGAATTAAATATGATTTGTTCGGGTTTCTGTGTCAATGAGACACCAGGACGTCTTTCCAAATCTCTCGGCCATAACCTTCAAACAGGACAAAACAGCGGATAAAAAACAGTAAGAATAAGTCGCACTGAGTTACCCAGGCTACAGGGGTTGGATTCCATCGACTTGGTACCACCCAGCAAGTGGGACATGCTGGGTATCAGTGTCATGACGAATATTAATCAGCTTCTGAAGTGATGTCCAAAAAAAATTCAGAGACAAGATGTGAGCTCACAATCCACTCTGTTGCCCCAGCTCATGCCCCAGTTCCCGACACGCTTGCACTGAGTTACACCAGGCGACTTTGGTGCTTGGGCCCAGAGGAAGGTTTTTCTGAATTAGTTCCTGGGATGTGGGTGTCGCTGGTAAGGCCAGCATTTATTGCCCGTCCCTTGAGAAGGTGGTGGTGAGCCGCCTTCTTGAACCGCTGCAGTCCGTGTGGTGAAGGTGCTCCCACAGTGCTGTTAGGGAGCGAGTTCCAGGATTGTGACCCAGCGACGATGAAGGAACGGCCGATATATTTCCAAGTCGGGATGGTGTGTGACTGGGAGGGGAACGTGGAGGTGGTGGTGTTCCCATGCGCCTGCTGCCCTCGTCCTTCTAGGCGGTAGAGGTCGTGGGTTTGGGAGGTGCTGCCGAAGAAGCCTTGGCGAGTTGCTGCAGTGCATCTTGTAGATGGTATACACTGCGGCAAGTATATGGTGGACCTTGAATCAGAGTACATTAGGCGATTTATTCTTCACTGTGGGTGGATGGATGGACTGAGTGGAGTCTCTTGTCTGTGCTGTGACCTCTAATTGACCTCTGTGATTTTCCAGCCGCTATGATGAACCTGGATTCTGAGTGGGGGTACGTGGGCAGTGCCTTTAAAGGGACAGGTCAGATTAACGTTTCGACATTACAACTGTGCTGCGTACCCCAGACTACCGCCACGGAACATCGCACAGGATCGCCGGAGTTATACAATTAGTAAAAGCTACGGAGAGATGAAGTTTAATTCCTGAGAGCATGTTCTCAAGTCTTCAAAAACCAATGTGAAAGATCGGCGACACTGAACATAGGAGTGTCCGGGCTGCTTCAATAAAATACCAGAACCCGCCCGGCTACTTGCTGCAATCCACAGCGACATCTTTATATTAAAAGTATTTTTTGGAACCGAGGAAAGGAATGCTAAACTTATTTATTTATGGATAAGGTACATTACAGTATGTCAGAGTCTTCAAAAGATTTGAGTCAAGTGATATTTAACTCTCACTAGCTCTTTGTATTAACGTTTAAAGCATTTCATTCACAAGAAGCCTGTTGAGTCCTGGCTCTCGGCCTTTTGTTGTAAAGTGAGAAGCTGTAACTGAGACAGGCACAGAAAGAAGTACAGGAACTGTCAGAAACTTTCGTCTTTTGTTCGCTGAAGAAAGCCCAGTTTGTCTTTCAGAAGGGCTCATTTACTGAATCTGATCATATTTAAGATTCTGTGACAAGGTATCCCTTTACAGGCCGACAATAGGGAATGTTCGGGACTCTTATCCTCTCTGTCCTCATTTCTGCCGATAGATGACACTTAGCAGGATAAATTGGGGTCATTTGCCACTCCCGTTAGTTCCCCGGGGGACGCAGGTGAATCTGTGACCAGGCGCGGCGCCCCCGCTAAATTCAGCGGCGGTGCTGCGGTGTTGCTCCGCCATGCCCTGCGCCCAGAGTTCATGACATCATCGCCGTGCGCGTCGCCCCGGACCCGGAATTGTGTTTCGCCCCCCCGAAGCTGTGGCAGAGCGATGACACCAACGGCTTCAAGGGGGACGTGTAGCGGGCGGGCGGCCGCTACTGGGGAGAACGTTAAAGGGGAGGGGGCCGGCTGCTGCCGGGAAATAATACCCTCCCGTTTTGCTTCCCGTTCCGGTACCGCCTTGGCCGCGGGGTCGGTGCCGGGATCGCTCAGCCCGGCGCTCTGCTCAAGTACCGGGCTAAACGCGCAGCAACCCCCGCTCCCCGGGAGCCCGGGTAGGTGGGTTCCCCGTGTGCAGGAAGAGCCCCTCGCACGCGACAGCGCTGCGCAGCCCAGTGCGCCCCACCCCCGAGCAGTGCGCCCCGCCCCCGAGCCCCGCGCCCCACCCCCGCGCCCCGCCAACGAGCCCCGCCCCTGAGCCCCACCCCCGCCCCAGGAAGGAAGTGGAGCGCCTGATTTAGCTCCGCCCACCTTCTTTCAGGGGCGGTAACCCCAATTTATCGCGAGCGGCAAGACGCCTGTGCCTGACGCAAAGTCCCGTGCCCCGCGAGTGTCACCATCCCCAAATGCAGGAGCGTGCGGCAAACCAGACTCCCCACCCACCCTTTCCTCCAACCGCTGTCTGTCCCACCTGTGACAGAGACTGTAATTCCTGTATCGGACTGTTCAGTCACCTGAGAACTCACTTTCAGAGTGGAAGCAAGTCTTCCTCGATTTCAAGGGACTGCCGATGAAGATGAAACAGCCAAGGTCTCTGCTAATCCCCCTCCACTTCGACTCAAGGGACTTACATAGTCTTCAACTATAAGACCCAGCCGTGGCCCAGTGGGTAGCATTCTTGCCTCTGGGTCAGAAGGCCATTGAGTCATGACCCACTCCAACGGTTCCCCCTTGCAATCCAAGCTAAGCCGCTGGAGAACTTGAGCCAGCTGTCCCTCTGTGAGGCTTCCTCTGGGAATTACTCAGCTCCTCAAGGTGAGAGAATAGACCACGTTTCAGTTCAGGAATCCAGCGTCAACATCGAACATACCCATGTCAGAAATATTCACGCCGCACTTCCTTACATCAGAGAATACATACAATGAACACTTAAATATTTATTCAACCTGGCAAAGTTCAAATAACATGATCATACTGTGAAACTAAACAGTGTCTGAAATATTCTGCCTCCACAAACTATCTTCTCATGATTGCTGGCTTCCTGCACATTAACCTCATTCTTGGCATCTTATACCTTCAATTGGCAAATACTTTTGAAAACTATTATTATTAATAAGAATAACATTTCTTGTCCCGTGAGCACAAACTGAAATCTGCACACAGAAAATGGTTTGAACAGCGTAGTAACCTTTGAACTGGAAATCGGGGGGTTGAACAGGTTCCCACTGGTTCTGTAGTTTAGTTCCACTCCAGCGGGGAGAATGTTGACTGTGAGGTGGAGCATGGCAGCGAGGAAGATCGAGAAGAGGGTTGGGGCGATGACACAGCCCTGTTTGACCCCGGTCCGGACGTGGATTGGGTCTGTGATGGATCCGTTGGTAAGGATCACGGCCTGCATGTCGTTGTGGAGCAGGCAGTGGATGGTGACGAACTTTTGGGGGCATCCGAAACGGAGGGGGACACTCTCCATAGTTCCTCGCGGTGACAGTGTCAAAGGCCTTTGTAAGGTCAAAGAAGGCCATGTACAAGGGTTGGTGCTGTTCCCTGCATTTTTCTTGCAGCTGTCTCACCATAAAAATCATGTCCGTTGTACCCCGTAGAGGACGAAATCCGCACTGTGACTCCGGGAGGAGCTCCTCAGCCAGAGGGAGAAGACTGAGCGGGCCACATTGTTCGCATGCCTGACAAAAGACGCCCAAAGCAAGCGCTCTACTCGGAACTCTTACATGGCAAGCGAGCCCCAGGTGGACAGAGGAAATGTTTCAAGGACACCCTCCAAGCCTCCCTGATAAAATGCAACATCCCCACCGACACCTAGGAGTCCCTGGTCAAAGTCCTCCCTCAGTGGAGGAAGTGCATCCGGGAGGGCGCCGAGCATCTCGAGTCTCGTCGCCGAAAGCGTGCAGAAACCAAGCGCAGACAGCGGAAGGAGCATACGGCAAACTAGACGCCCCACCCATCTTTCCCTCAACCACTGTTTGTCCCACCTGTGATAGAGACAGTAATTCCTGTATTGGACTGTTCAGTCACCTAAGAACTCACTTTTAGAGTGGAAGCAAGTCTTCCTCGATTTCGAGAGACTGCCTCTGATGATGATGGAAGTCGGAAATCTCTCTCTCTCTTATGCAATCCCTCGGAGTCGAGGATGATTTGCTTCCACTCTAAAAATGAGTTTCAGGTAATTGATGAGTCCAATATGGGTGGGGCAGACGGTGGTTGAGGGAAAGGGAGGGTGGGGAGTCTGGTTTCTGCATGCTCTCGGCGACGAGACTCGAGGTGCTCAGCGCCCTCCCGGACACACTTCCTCCACTTAGGGCGGTCTTTGGCCAGGGACTCCCAGGTGTCGGTGGGGATGTTGCACTTTATCAGGGAGGCTTTGAGGCATTTCCTCTGCCCACCTTGGGCTTGCTTACCGTGTCAAAGCTCGGAGTAGAGCGCTTGCTTTGGGAGTCTCGTGTCGGGCATACGGACGATGTGGCCCGTCCAACGGAGCAGATTCATGTCCAGACTGGGGTCAAGCATAGCTGCACCATCGCACTAATGCTCTTATCGATCTTCCTTGCTGCAATGCTCCACCTCACTCTCAGCAAGCTCCCCGCTGGAGTGCAGCTAAATTATAGAACTAATGGGAATCTGTTCAACCTCCACCGCCTCCAGGCCAGATCCAAGATCGTCCCATCCTGAGGCATTGAAGTCGGAAGAACCCGATAGCAGAAGTACTCTCTCCTGTTAAGAAGAGCCAGCATTGTGCGATCTTTGAGGATGGTTTGTGTTAACTTACGCTGATTTTTCTGTCCTCGATGTAAGGAAGCACCTGTTCATACATAATGACTCCCTCGGATCAGGAATCCACCATGTACTGGATCACATGTGTAAATCTAGAGTCTAAGGTGTTAGATACGTGACTCTTTTGTTCACTAAAAGTGCATGTTAACTATTTCCCATTTCACCATAATATGAGAATCATAATCAATGTAAGCTACACTCATAAACATCTCATAAACATAGAACTATCTGTGTCAGTTGTGGCTCAGTGGGCAGCACTCTCATATCTGAGTCAGAAGGTCATGAGTTCAAGTCCCACTCCAGGGGCTTGAGCACATAAATCTAGGCTGACACTCCAGTGCAGTACTGAGGGAGTGCTGGACTGTCGGCGGTGGTGTCTTTCGGATGAGACGTTAACTGAAACCCTGTCTGCTCTCTCAGGTGAACGTAAAAGATCCCATGGCACTATTTTGAAGAAGAGCAGGGGAGGTATCCCCGGTGTCCTGGGGCCAATATTTATCCCTCAATCAACATAACAAAAACAGATTATCTGGTCATTATCACATTGCTGTTTATGGGAGCTTGCTGTGCGCAAATTGGCTGCTGCGTTTCCCATATTACAACAGTGGCCACACTCCAAAAGTACTTCATTGGCTGTAAAGCATTTTGGGACTTCCGGTGGTCGTGAAAGGCGCTATATAAATACAAGTCTTTCTTTCTTACACTCTTAATCACATAGCTGTACTCCTTGATGAAAACTCTTTCCTGGCAATAAGCTAAGGGGGAAAAAGTGTGAAATAAATAATTTATATTTTTACTTAAATAATCTTGGCCATTAGCAGGTTAAATCTACCTGAGAGGAAGCATGCGGATTACTAATATCTTGCTTTATCTTGATCTGCAAACGAAACAGAAAAGTTCAATTAAATGAAATGTCAGACACACTATCATAATTATCTGAAGCTAATGGATCACCAACTGCTGCATACATGCATTCAATGAAGATTCTTATCATTTAAAGGAACAAAATCCATTTCCCTCAGAGCTACGTGCACACTGAAGCACGCCATGATACTGTGCAACATCTGAAACACGAGCTTGCACATCTCAAATAAAAAATAAAGCCTTACATTTATATCGTGCCTTGAGGACTGAGATGTGGAGGGATTTCTTCACTCAGAGGGTTGTAAAACTGTGGAATTCTCTGCCCCAGAGGGCTGTGGAGGCTCAGTCGTTGAGTATATTCAAGGCTGAGATCGATGGATTTTTGGACTCTCGGGGAAATCAAGGGATATGGAGTTTGGGCGGGAAAGTGGAGTCGAGGTCGATGATCAGCCGTGATATTATTGAATGGCGGAGCAGGCTCGAGGGGCCAAATGACTACTCCTGCTGCTAATTCTTATGTTCGTTCCACTTTGGCAAAAAAAATAGAAAATCAAATTATAATTTAAATGGAGAATAATTGCAAAGTGCTGCAGTACAGAGGGACCTGGGGGTCCTTGTGCATGAAACACAAAAAGTTAGCATGCAGTTACAGCAAGTGATCAGGAAGGCAAATGGAATGTTGGCCTTTATTGCAAGGGGGATAGAGTATAAAAGCAGAGAAGTCCTGCTACAACTGTACAGGGTATTGGTGAGGCCACACCTGGAGTACTGCGTACAGTTTTGGTCTCCGTATTTAAGGAAGGATATACTTGCATTGGAGGCAGTTCAGAGAAGGTTCACTAGGTTGATTCTGGAGATGAGGGGGTTGATTATGAGCATAGGTTGAGTAGGTTGGGACTATACTCATTGGAGTTCAGAAGAATATCGAAACATATAAGATAATGAGGGGGTTCAACAAGGTGGATGTAGAGAGGATATTTCCACTCATAGGCAAAACTAAAACTAGGGGACATAGTCTCAGAATAAGGGGCCACCCATTTAAAACTGAGATGAGAAGGAATTTCTTCTCTGAGGGTTGTAAATCTGTGGAATTCTCTGTCCCAGAGAGTTGTGGAGGCTGGGTCATTGAATATATTTAAGGCGGAGATAGAGAGATTTTTGAGCAATAAGGGAATCAAGGGTTATGGGGAGCGGGCAGGGAAGTGGAGCTAAGTCCATGATCAGATCAGCCATGATCTTATTGAATGGCGGAGCAGGCTCGAGGGTCCAGGTGGCCTACTCCTGCTCCTATTTCTTATGTTCTTAGGACATCCCAAAGCGCTTTACAGCCAATGAAGTATTTTTGAAGTGTAGTCAGTGTTGGACTGTAGGGAAACGCGACAGCTAGATTGCACACGGCAAGATCCCATAACTTTGGGCAGCAAGCCGATATGAAGAAGGAACATCTGCCAGTGGAATCCAATATTGAGTAACAATCCCCCATCAATATTGGTGATTCTGCTCTCTAAAGTGATGGAAAATCCAAAGGGAAATAAAGAAATGTTATGGAGTGCTGTGGTCCAGAGACTTGAGCACATCATCTGAACTGGCACTCCAGTGCAGTGCTGAGGGAGCGACGCACTGTCGGAGGGGCAGTGCTGAGGGAGCGATGCACTGTCGGAGGGGCAGTACCGAGGGAGTGCCGCACTGTCGGAGGGGCAGTGCTGAGGGAGTGCCGCACTGTAGGAGGGGCAGTACTGAGGGAGTGCCGCACTGTCGGAGGGGCAGTACTGAGGGAGTGCCGCACTGTCGGAGGGGCAGTACTGAGGGAGTGCCGCACTGTCGGAGAGGCAGTACTGAGGGAGCGCCGCACTGTTGGAGGGGCAGTGCTGAGGGAGTGCCGCACTGTCAGAGGGGCAGTACTGAGGGAGTGCCGCACTGTTGGAGGGGCAGTGCTGAGGGAGTGCCGCACTGTCGGAGGGGCAGTGCTGAGGGAGTGCCGCACTGTCGGAGGGGCAGTACAGAGGGAGCATCGCACTGACGGAGGGGCAGTACTGAGGGAGCGCTGCACTGTCAGAGGGGCAGTACTGAGGGAGTGCCGCACTGTCGGAGGGGCAGTACTGAGGGAGCGCTGCACTGTCAGAGGGGCAGTACTGAGGGAGTGCCGCACTGTCGGAGGGGCAGTGCTGAGGGAGTGTCGCACTGTTGGAGGTGACATCTTTCAGAGGAATTGCTCCAGTCAGGCCCAACTTGCCTGTGCTGCTGGTCCAAGTGAACGTTGAAGGCCCTGTGCCAAAGGTGAAGAGCAGGAAGTGCACCTGGTGTGGTGCCCGCCAACATCTCTCCTATAATCACCAAAACTGGTCCGCGACCTCATTAGCGTTGGTGGGATCCTGTTACACAGCACTGAGGACAATTCCTTTTCTTTTGGGCGAGTTAACTTGACACACAATACTGGGCTGCATAACTGCGTGCCTTTTGCAAAATCCGGTTTTAATAACCATCTCCCTTGCAAAATTTATGCCTTTAATACAATTTCTTCTTTGCAATATCACGTTTCAACTGATTCTATCAGCTTTGATTTCACCACCGAATAAAGATCTCAACCTACGGTTGAAAACTGCCATTTGATATATTTGACCACTCGTTTTAATCCATTCCAGAGTTTCAGCAACATAATCGCGTCCGGATAACCTGCCCTTATATATTGCTGTTATGTCGGAGGGAAGATTAGAATCCTCCAATTAATTTTGGACTGTGTACCGCCTCAACGCTTTAATGAATAGTTGGCATCAGACTGTTAATATGTTTCCGATCGCTGGTTCATAACTCTCTGCTGCCTCAAGAATTCAGGGTTACTTTGTAGGTCTAATTAATTGTAGGCTGGGAAAGAAATGCCTTTGGAAATTGTGTTTCTGGGTATTTTTAGCTCGCTTTTATTTCGCTCTCTCTGTCTTTCATGAGTGGCGATATGCCGGGTGGTCAAGAGCAAGCCATTCCTGTCTGTGGACGTGCGTTACTCGATCCGGACTGAACACAGACTCACTCCGCTCCTCACTCTCAAAGCTCGCACGCAGTCTTGGTGCCCAAGCGTAACTAATACGTGCATTCTGCAGAAAACAACAGCAGTGTCAGAGTGAGAGCTCGCAGGTTGCTCGAAAATGAGCTCTCAAGCCCCCTCAACACGGCAACAGGAGATCGAACCCAGTCATGTGCTTCCACCCAAAGCACAACTGACAAAACAGCAGGCGATGAGCAGAATATTCATCGACCAGCAAAGGTCCTCGCTCCGCTTCAAGCATCATTCAACCATGGAGACTTTCACTGAAAACTCTGACCTCTCCGTCCTCGGCCTCCTCCACTGTTCCAATAAAACTTACCGCAATCTTTCCATTCGGCACGTTACAGCATTTCGGCTGCAACATTGATTTCAATAACTTTGGATCATAACCACCTCTTGCACCTTCTATTTTTTTGGACAGCTGGTGATGGCTCTGTTGTTGCCATTTATTGCCGTGGCTCAGTGGGCAGCACCCTCGCCTCGGAGTCAGAAGGTTGTAGGTTCAAGTCCCACTCCAGGGACTTGGGCACGAAATTCTAGGCTGACACTCCCAGTGCAGTGCTGAAGGAGCGCCGCACTGTCGGAGGGGCAGTACTGGGGGAATGCTGCACTGTCGGAGGGGCAGTACTGAGGGACTGCCGCACTGTCGGAGGGGCAGTACTGGGGGAATGCTGCACTGTCAGAGGGGCAGTACTGAGGGAGCGCCGCACTGACGGTGGGGCAGTACTAAGGGAATGCTGCACTGTCAGAGGGGCAGTACTGAGGGAGCGCCGCACTGACGGTGGGGCAGTACTAAGGGAATGCTGCACTGAGGGAGCGCTGCACTGCCGGAGGGGCAGTGCTGAGGGAGTGCTGCACTGTCGAAGAGGCAGTACTGAGGGAATGCTGCACTGTCAGAGGGGCAGTACTGAGGGAGCGCCGCATTGTCTAAGGGGAAATATCAAGGGAGCGCCGCACTATCGAAGGGGCAGTACTGAGGGAGCGCTGCACTGCCGGAGGGGCAGTACTGAGGGAGTGCCGCACTGTCTTTTGGATAAGGTGTTAAACCGAGGCCACGTCTTCTCTTTCAAGTGAATGCAAAAGATCTCACGGCACTATTTCGAAGGGAAGTTCTCTCCGGTGTCCTGGCCAATATTTATCCCTCAATCAATATAACAAAAACAGATTATCTGGGCATTATCACATCGCTTTTTGTGGGAGTTTGCTGTACGCAAATTGGCTGCCGCATTTCCTACATTATAACAGTGACTACACTCCAAAAGTACTTCATTGGCTGTAAAACGCTTCGAGATATCTGGTCGTGAAAGGCGCTATATAAATGCAAGTCTTTCTTTCGTTTACCTGTCCAAATGCCTTCACGATAGCAACACCTGCTCTCCCTGAGCGGGCAGCAAGGACAGGCACCTGAAGCCAACAGGGTCCTTCTTTACACGGGCATGGTGCAGCCCAATGACATCATTAAAACCCACCTGTAATTTTAACTCCATATGCTTATGGAGGGAGTCACAGCAAGCAGGGAGTTCCTCTTCCCTTCCAATGGGCGGAAGAGACCTCCCCAGGAGACCAACGCAGCCTGCTTGCACATTGCACAGGAGGGCACAAGCAGGGATGTGGTCAGAAGGACCACACTGCAGTGGTGTAAACCTTTCAATGATCTCAGTAGATGTAGCAATGCCACACTCAACCTCATCCTGCTGTGTCACTCATCACATCGCCATCACTCTGCCTTCCCTACCCTACAACTGCAGATCCTTACTCACACCAACTGACCTTGCACCTCCACCCATCCCTCTCCCTCTATCTACATTATCACTTCCCCATCTCACTAGCCACCTCTCACACTTACCCTCATTGTCCAATCATACCAACTAACAACACACAAGGGTAGGCACTTGTGTCTTTTAGCCAGTATTCATGTAAAGTTTCTGTTAAAGTGTTGTCAAACATTTAAATCTTTATTTTCAACACTTTGTCCTTCTTGGACAAATTTGTGTACTCCTTTGAAAGTGGCTTAATGAGTTGTAGTGAATGGTGAGACATAACGGTACCCCTCGTAATGGTGCTGAGTGTGAAAGGAATGGCTTGGACATTGTAGGGATGCTGTATGGAGCTGGTGTGGGGTAGTGCCAACCTGGCGCATCATGTGGCAGCCAGGGTGTTCAGCATCAAGTGAAGTGAATGTGGCCACCGCAGGCAGCAATGTGGTCGGGTGCTGATGTCCGGTGTCCTGTGCAGCATCAGGTGATTGCGAAGAAGGTTGGTGTTGTTGTTGGTGCTGCTGGTGTTGGGGCTGATCGTGGTGGGATTCTGAGGACCAAGGTGAGATTTTTTTCAAGGGCACCGATGCTGATGGATTAGATGGCAGCTGAAATTGAGATGACAGAAGCGATCTGTCAATGGTGAGAGAGGTTGCTCCAAGGAGGTGACAGTGGACAGGGAGTATACTCCAAACACTTCCAACCTACATAAAGCTCAAAAGTGTATTCCAAACCCTGAAGGCTCCAGCTTCTAACATTGGAAAGTGAACAACTATGAAATGGTAGCATTTATACCAGTTTTGCAGCTGTCACCTAGTCAAAGCAATGGAGAGTTACAAGCCCAGTTGATCCACATATCAAGAAAGACTGGATCAACTGGGCTTGTATTCACTGGAGTTCAGAAGAATGAGAGGGGATCTCATAGAAACGTTTAAAATTCTGACGGGTTTAGACAGGTTAGATGCAGGAAGAATGTTCCCGATGTTGGGGAAGTCCAGAACCAGGGGTCACAGTCTAAGGATACGGGGTAAGCCATTTAGGACTGAGATGAGGAGAAACTTCTTCACCCAGAGAGTGGTGAACCTGTGGAATTCTTTACCACAGAAAGTTGTTGAGGCCAATTCACTAAATATATTCAAAAAGGAGTTAGATATAGTCCTTACTACTAGGGGGATCAAGGGGTATGGCGAGAAAGCAAGAATGGGGTACTGAAGTTGCATGTTCAGCCATGAACTCATTGAATGGCGGTGCAGGCTCGAAGGGCCGAATGGCCTACTCCTGCACCTATTTTCTATGTTTCTATGTTTCTATGAGAGTCACCAAAAACCCAACGTACTTACCTGACGTGATCCCCGAGTGACAGGAAACACCTGAAAAAGTTGAGAAAATGTTTAGCAGCTGGTAAAATGCTGCTTAAATACCTTCAAACATCTTTTTAAGTATTTTAATTGCCTGACCCGTCGCTTAGTGCCGGGTTTGCGAAGCTTGGGAAACTGACACGGAGGCGGGTTCAGCGCAGACATGCCTCCAAACCCACCCTCTGAGCGACGGCAAAATCCCACTCCAGAGACTTGAGCACGTAAGTCTAGGCTGACACTCCAGTGCAGTGCTGAGGGAGCACCGCACCGTTGATGAGACGTGAACCGGATATCTCTTAATCGCTTATCTTTCGGACGAGATGTTAAACAGAGGCTCTCTCAGATGGAGGTAAAAAAAATCCCATGACACTATTCAAAGAAGAGCAGGGGAGTTATCCCCGGTGTCCTGGGCCAATATTTATCCCTCGATCAATATAACAAAAACAGATTATCTGGTCATTATCACATTGCTGGAGCTTGCTGTGCACAAATTGGCTGCTGCGTTTCCCACATTACAACAGTGACTACACTCCAAAATGTACTTCAATGGCTGTAAAGTGCTTTGGGACGTCCGATGGTCGTGAAAGGCGCTATATAAATCCAAGTCTTTCTTTCTTTAAGGTAGTAAAATGTCACAGATATCCGTACACAATAACAGCCACGGCACGTCAAACCAACAGACAAAGTGAAACACTCTGGGACCTTTGAGAGAGATGTGACGAATTGCTGTCTAAATATAAGCCGTTCTACTCTGACTGTCGTTTATGCTTTTAAATTGAATTTTTTACCCGAAGTAATATTTAATAATTCGATCAGCCCCAACCGTGAGCAGCAAGGCAGTGAGCTCAGTCAACGCGGAGTTAAAATTAAAACTGCAGCACCCGCGTTAGCAGTAATCAGCCATAAAGCCAATTTCTTGGGGGTGGGGGGGAGGGAGGTGGATTTTACGTCAACCTCACAAACCAGAAGTTCGGGGTTCTTATAAAAAGCACACAGCTCTCACTCCCGCTGCTTCTCCAATCGAACAGACCCAGCCAGGAACAGAAGTCTGGCAGCGGGCACGGATGACGGGGGGAGGGGGCAGTGGGGGAAATAAATGGTTGTCAGATGGAGCAATACTGTAGCTTGTTTTGTGTCAAGGACACAGGAAGCTGTTTTGTAGCATAATGATAGGGGCACAATGTGTACATTAAGGCTCGCCACTGCATCTTTTGTCATAAAAGGGTTCCTAACTGAGATAATAAAGGCCTGGCTTTTAACATCAGTGATTGAAAAGGGCCTATTAATCAGTCAGCTGCCCAGGAATGCTTCAGATGACTGTGCATGCCTGCAGGCATCCTGCTTCAGAATTACAGACATGAAACTGGAAAGCGAGCTCTCCAGCTAATTAAAGCAGATATGTGGTGAAGTTCTGCCTTCGTTAAGCATTGCACAGTCCTCCGCCCACGTTTGGTCAATGAAGGTTAAGTAACGGCAATTAGCAACTTTACTGTATCGAGGCAGACAGTTTTGGTTTCTTTGCAGAATTATAATTGCAGTAACTTCCTTTTGGGAAAAGTAACTTGCTTCTAACACAACAAAAATGTCATGTTATGGTTTTTGAAATATCTTGTGTTACCCCTCAAGAGAGCTGAAAACAAAATATTAAAATTCAGTGTAAGACTTTGGTTGATGGAGTATTCTATTAGGAGCAATTATATATCAATTATATTTTGGAGCAATTCATGATCAACAAACTGAAGTGTTTGGTCATTGCGGACAACAAAATGCATTTATATAGCGCCTTTAACCTAGTAAACAAGTCCCAAGGCGCTTCGCAGGAGTGTTATCAAACAAAATTAACACCGAGCCACATAAGGAGATATTAGGACAGCTTGGTCAAAGAGGTCAGTTTTAAGGAGCGTCTTGAAGGAGGAAAGAGAGGTAGCGAGGCGGAGAGGTTTAGGCAGGGAGTACCAGAGCTCGGGGACAAACGCTAAATACTGCCAATGCTGGAATCTGAAATAAAAATAAAAATCTGAATCTGAAATAATAACAGAAAATGCTGGACATCTCTGCGGGTCAGGCAGTATCTGTGGAGCGAGGAACAGAGTTAACGTTTCAGGAGCTTGGGGCCCAGGCAGCTGAAGCCACGGCCACCAATGGTGGAGCGATTATAATCAGTGATGCTCAAGAGGGCAGAATTGGAGGAGCGCAGAGATCTCAGAGGGCTGGAGAAGGTTACAGAGTTGGTAGGGACGAGGCCCTGCAGGGATTTGAAAGCAAGTGTGAGAATTTTGAAATCGAGGTTTTGCTGGACAGCGAGCCAAAGTAGGTCAGCGAGCACAGGGGTGTTGGGTGAGCAGGACTTGTTGCGAGTTAGGACACGGGGGCAGCCGAGTTTTGGATCACCTCAAGTTTACGTAGGGTAGAATGTGGGAGGCCAGCCAGGAGTGCGTTGGAATAGTCAAGTCTAGAGGTAAGAGAGGCATGGATGAGGGCTTCAGCAGCAAATGAGCTGAGGCCAGCCAAGAGTGCGCTGGAATAGTCAAAACACTCAAGATAAAGCAATCTCCTGGATCCCTCTCTTTTCTTCTGGGGAGGATATTAAATTTATTCCCTCTGTTTACCAAAGAAATGTTGTTTTCTCCTCAGTAAGTGGAAGTAGCTCTTGAGTGTTGGAGAGGAACGTCTGGGATCTAAACCCGCGGTTTAGGCAAGGAGTTCAGTCCAGTCCATCATGAAGTAATGAAATCTAGCAATTTTGTGAGTCTTTCTCTAAACCCAAAGTGCGATGACAGAATTGCGGCACTTATGATGATGTAACTGTCAAGTTTTCAGTCGTACTTTGCTTCAGACTCATTCCAAGATTGATTGAAAACATCGCTTCAATAACATTTAAAACTATTCAGCAGCTCGGACTCGGCATCCAACATTTAACATTGAAGCGGCCTGAACAACGGAAGTCCTGCAGCCCAGCAGTTGCAGGCACTGGCCAGTAGGTGGGCCTGTAGAGCAAATTTGCAAAGTCTCCCTCCCAACGCTTCCTAGGATATAAAATTAAACATATTCATCGGCTGACCACCACAGGAAAAATACAAATATTAATAATGCAAAAAGCTCTGTTTGCCGTAGATACTGTGGTTTCAGCCATAATACACTCATTACCTTTTGCCGTCTTTCGGATAAGACGTTAAATCGAGGCGGCAATTTATAATCATTGGAGTGAGAAGGGGAAAATTCAGCTCGGAGACTTACTCTTGGTCACCGTCAGCTGTGGCTCAGTGGGTAGTACTCTCTCCTCTGGGTCCCATTCCAGAGACTTGAGCACACAAATCCAGGCTGACACTCCCAGTGCAGTACTGAGGGAGCGCCGCACTGTCGGAGGGGCAGTACTGATGGAGTACAGCACTGTCGGAGAGGCAGTACTGAGGGAGTGCCGCACTGTTGCAGGGGCAGTACTGAGGGAGCGCCGCACTGTCGGAGGGGCAGTACTGATGGAGTACAGCACTGTCGGAGAGGCAGTACTGAGGGAGTGCCGCACTGTTGCAGGGGCAGTACTAAGGGAGCGCCGCACTGTCGGAGGAGCAGTATTGAGGGAGCGCCGCACTGTCGGAGGGACAGTACTGAGGGAGCACTGCACTGTCGGAGGGGCAGTACTGAGGGAGCGCCGAAATGTCGGAGGGGCAGTCCTGAGGGAGCGCCGCACTGTCGGAGGGGCAGTCCTGAGGGAGCGCTGCACTGTCGGAGGGGCGGTACTGAGGGAGCGTTGCACTGTCGGAGGGGCGGTACTGAGGGAGCGCTGCACTGTCGGAGGGGCGGTACTGAGGGAGCGTTGCACTGTCGGAGGGGCGGTACTGAGGGAGTGCCGCACTGTCGGAGGGGCAGTACTGAGGGAGCGCCGCACTGTCGGGGGGCAGTACTGAGGGAGCGCCGCACTGTCGGAGGGTCGGTATTGAGGGAGCGCTGAGGTGCCATCTTTTAGATTAGACATTAAACCGAGGCCCTGTCTGCTCTCTCAACTGGCTGTCAAAGATTCCATGGCCACTATTGCGAAGAAGAGCAGGGGAGTTATCCCCGGTGTCCTGGGGCCAATATTCATCCCTCAATCAACATCACCAGAAACTGATAATCTGGTCATTATCACATTGCTGTTTGTAGGAGCTTGCTGTGCGCAAATTGCCTGCCGTGTTTCTCACATTACAACACTTCAAAAAGTAACGTGCTTTGGGACGTCCTGAGGTTGTGAAAGGCACAATATAAATGCAATTCTTTCTTTGTTTTTTTTCGACATTGCTAGAAGCCTCACAAATTGGCCCTTTGTTGAGCAAACAGTTCCTTCTTTGCTAACGGCATCAACCGCAGCTTATTCATAAACAGCCTCCTCACAGCAAGGTGGGAGAGGCAGAAAACACACACACGAAGCGGCGGCTCTGAGAAAAGCTCCGCACTCGATTTGCGTTCCCGTTGATGACAGGCGCTCCGAGCTGCTGGCGTCAAACACAAAAGTCTTTTAACACGTATTTTCTGTAAAGGAGAAAATGCCTCCTTTTCAATGGCCTCATGCTCAATCCAAGCAGTGCGGCGTCCTTCCCCGGATTTCAGCATTTGAAAGAAACTCCGTACATGCATTCCTCAAAGGCAAAATGTTCATTCTGTGTTAATGGAAATTTATCCAGATAGCAATCAGACATGTAGCTGTACATTAGAGGAATATGGAGCACAGTATTAAACCTGTTCTCTGCTTTATCCAAATAGGATATCTTCAGTTCAGCAATTACTGAGCAGTGTCAGCTCGGGCTATTTGACAGCACCTTTGCCTTGGAACCAGACGGTTGTGGATTTGAGAACCACTGCAGCACGCAATCTGCCACTGAGGGTGTGCTGCATTGTCGAAATTAGCCTCTTTCAAACGGGGCATTAAGCCAAGGTCCCATCTATCCCCCTGACTTAGGTCAATGTTAAAGAGCCATTTTTCTTGAAGAAAAGTAACACGTTCTCTCGACTTGACTACTCCAACGCACTCCTGGCTGGCCTCCCACATTCTACCCTGCGGAAACTAGAGGTGATCCAAAACTCGGCTGCCCCGTGTCCTAACTCGTACCAAGTCCCGCTCACCCATCACCCCTGTGTTCACTGCCCTACATTGGCTTCCGGTTAAGCAACGCCTCGATTTCAAAATTCTCATCCTTGTTTTCAAATCCCTCCATGACCTCGCCCCCCCTCCCTATCTCTGTAATCTCCTCCAGCCCCACAACCGCCCGAGATGTTTGCGCTCCTCTAATTCTGCCCTCTTGAGCATCCCTGATTATAATCGCTCAACCATTGGTGCCCGTGCCTTCTGTTGCCTAGGCCCCAAGCTCTGGAACTCCCTCCCTAAACCTCTCTACCTCTTTCCTCCTTCAAGACGCTCCTTAAAACCTACCTCTTTGGTCACCTGCGCTAATTTCTACTTATGCGGCTCGGTAACAAATTTTTTTATCTCATAATACTCCTTTGAAGCGGCTTGGGACGTCTCACTATGTTAAAGGCACTATATAAATACAAGTTGTTGTTGTGTCCTGGTCAAAGTTCCTCCCTCAATTAGAATCGGCTCAACTCATTGCTGTTTGTGGAACCTTGTGCTTAAAATGACAACAGTCGCTCGCAATAAGTAAGACGCCTTGCGATTCTGAGATGTGGTTTGGCTCGCTACAAATACAACAACAACTTGAATTTACGCAGCGCCATGAATGTAGTAAAATGCCCCAGGGCACTTCACAGGAGCGTTATCAAACAAGATTTGACACCAAGCCACACATGGGGATGCAGGTCAAAGAGATAGGTTTTAAGGAGCGTCTTAAAGGAGGAATGAGGTGGAGAGATGGAGAGGTTTAGGGAGGGAGTTCCAGAGCTTGGGGCCCAGGCAGCGGAAAGCTCGGCCGCCGATGGTGGAGTGATGGAAACGGCCATTTTTCTGCTCTCAGTCCTCTTTCATTTTCCTAATTGCTTAACTCCGAACATAAACATAATTTAAGACGTGTAAGAGGTGCTGGAAGTTGGCCATGGAAAGCAATGAGAGGCCAAAATTCGCTCTATAACTCCGCCCGTTAGCACCGATGCTCGGCGGTGAATGGGCGGCAAAGGCCAACCTTCGACGGTAAGCGGCTTCAACGTCTCGTCTTAAACTCAGTCGGCTCTTTGGCAGAGGCGCCACGAGGCAAGGCTGCTCCGGCTATCGCCGCCCGCGTGGTGACATCATCCAGCGTGCATCGCCTCCCTGGAGCCTCTGTCGCGACATTTGCTTTGTGCGGCTGACAAGCGGCCGTACAGCCCGGGAAAAGTGGTGGTGAAAGAGCGGATCTCGGGCGGAATCGCCCAGAGAGGAGGGTAAGCTTTTCTCTTTATTTATTTCTGTGTATTTTCCTTAGGTTTAAGAGTGGGGAAGTGTGTGTGTGGGTCGGAGAACATAAGAACATAAGAAATAGGAGCAGGAATCGGCCATTCGGCCCCTCGAGCCTGCTCCGCCATTCAATAAGATCACGGCTGATGTGATCATGGACTCAGCTCCACTTCCCCGCCCGCTCCCCATAACCTTTTACTCCCTTATCGCTCAAAAATCTGTCTATCTCCACTTTAAATATATTCAATGACCCAGCCTCCACAACTCTCAGGGGCAGAGGAAATTTTTCCTCATCTCAGTTTTAAATGGAAGGCCCCTTATTCTGAGACTATGCTCCCTAGTTTTAGTTTCCCATATGAGTGGAAACATCCTCTCTGTTCTGTATGTAATTATGTAATACTTGCCACCAGAGGGCGTGACTGTTGGAGTCCTAATGGTCACCTGCACACACGTGCAAGGCCAGTATAAAAGGTTGGCTGCCATGTTGTTTAGGCACTTTGGAGTTGTAATAAAGAAGACTAAGGTCACACACAGTTTAGCTCACAGTACTCAGCCTCGTGGCGTTCTTCTATACATAACAATTGGCGACGAGTAACAGAATACGAACCTTCACGCAATCATGGCTGCCGTTGGAATATTGAGAGAATTGTAGAGGGTGATGATTGGGAAGCCTTCGTCGAGAGTCTCGACCAGTACTTCGTGGCTAATGAGTTGGAAGGAGACACTAATGCGGCCAAGCGCAGGGTGATTCTCCTCACCGGCTGTGGGCCTAAAATATAAGGCCTTATCAAGAATCTGCTCGCACCGACAAACCCAATGGAGAAGGGATACACAGCGTTGTGCACGCTGGTTCGGGACCACCTCAAGCCAAAGGAGAGTATCCTCATGACCAGATATTGTTTTTACACGCACCATCGCTCCGGGGGCCCAGGAAGTGGCGGATTATGTCACTGACCTGAGACGCCTCGCGGGACCTTGCGATTTCAGAGCTGCATTGGGGCAAATGCTGCGGGACTTTTTCATGCTGGGCACCGGCCACGAGGTCATTCTTCGAAAGCTGCTGGCTGTCGAAACCCTAGACCTGAGCAGGGCCATCGCGATCGCCCAGGCGTGCATGGCCACGGGCGATAACACCAAACAGATATCTTCGCAACATCGAAGCTCACCGGCAAGTACTGTGCATAAAATGACGTCACTAGCAGGCCGAACTGCATATGGCAGGGCCTATACGTCTGCGGCTGCAAGACCTGTGATGACTCACAGTCCGCCATCGGGGGTGAATGAGAATCCATTAGCACCGTGTTGGTGCAGTGGGAGTAACCATCAGCCCATCAATGTCGATTCAAGCACTACGTGTGCAAAGGCTGAGCAACAATGGGGCACCTCCAGCGAATGTGCAAACATGCTGCGACTCACCACGTGGCAGAGGATGATCGATCCGGCGCGGATCACGCAGCACAGGCAACTCAACCCGAGGTAGAAGTGTATGGGGTACATACCTTCACCACAAATAGCCCTCCCATAATACTGAAAGTCAAATTAAATGGAGTTCCAGTATCCATGGAGTCGGACACAGATGTGAGTCAGTCAGTAATGAGCCAGAAGGCTTTCGAGATACTGTGGGGCAATAAAGCACATAGGCCCAAACTGAGCCCGATTAATGCAAAGCTGCGTACCTACACCAAAGCGCTCATACCAGTCATTGGGAGTGCGGCAGTGAAGGTATCGTATGATGGAGCTGTGCATGACCTATCATTGTGGATTGTTCCAAGCAATGGCCCAACGCTGTTCAGCAGAAGCTGGCTAGAAAAGATTAGATGGAATTGGAACGACATCAAAGCACTATCTTCAATAGATGACGCCTCGTGTGCTCAAGTGCTGAACAGGTTTCCCTCGCTATTTGAACCAGGCATCGGTAACTTCACAGATCCATCGAGGCCCCGATGCACGGTCCATCCATCACAAGGTTCGGGCGGTTCCGTATATGATGAGGGAGAAAGTCAAGATTGAACTGGACAGACTCCAACGTGAAGGTATCACATCGTCAGTCGAGTTCAACGAGTGGGCCAGTCCAATTGTTCCAGTGTTGAAAAGCAATGGCACGGTCAGAATCTGCGGAGACTACAAGGTAACGATTAACCAAGTCTCACTACAGGACTAGTACCCGCTGCCCAAGGCAGATGACCTGTTCGCAACGTTAGCGGGGGGGGGAAGTCATTCACCAAGTTGGACCTAACCTCCGCCTACATGACACAGGAGCTGGCTGAATCTGCGAAAAGACTGACGTGCATCAACACACACAAAGTACTGCTTATATTCCACAGGCGCCATTTTCCAGAGAAACATGGAGAATCTGCTGAAATCGGTTCTGCGCACCGTTGTGTTTCAAGACGACATCCTGATCACCGGTCGTGACACCATCGAATACCTACATTACCTGGAAGAGGTCGCCTAGACAGAGTGGGACTCAGGCTGAAATGCTCCAACTGTGTTTTCCTGGCGCCAGAAGTCGAATTTTTGGGGAAGAAAGATTGTAGCAGACGGCATCAGGCCCACGGACTCAAAGACAGAGGCCATCAAGAATGCACCCAGACCACAGAATGTGACGGAGCTGTGTTTGTTCCTGGGACTCCTCAACTACTTTGATAACTTTTTACCCGGGTTGAGCACGTTGTTAGAGCCTTTGCACATGTTGCTACGTAAGGGTGATGACTGGGTTTGGGGCAAATCTCAAGACACAGCCTTTGAGAAGGCCAGGAACCTGCTATGTTCAAAAACGTTACTTGTACACTATGACTCATGTAAACGTTTAGTGCTAGCTTGTGACGCCTCATCGTACGGGGTCGGTTGTGTGTTACAGCAAGCCAATGTATCGGGCAACCTCCAACCGGTTACATACACGTCTATAAGTCTGTCTGAGACTGAGAGAGCTAAGTATGGTCGAGAAAGAGGTGTTAGCATCTGTATATGGGGTTAAGAAAATGCACCAATACCTACTTGGACTTCAGTTTGAGCTTGAAACTGACCTCAAGCCGCTCATTTCGCTGTTTTCAGAGAGCAAAGGTATAAACACCAATGCTTCGTCCCGCATCCAAAGATGGGCACTAACATTATCTGCTGATGACTATGTTATCTGCCACAGACCAGGCACTGAAAACTGTGCCGATGCTCTCAGCCGGCTACCATTACCCAACACTGGGGTTGAAATGGTGCAGCCCGCAGACTTGCTACTGGTCATGGATGCTTTGGAGAGCAAGGGGTCACCCGTCACAGCTCGCCAGATCAGGACCCGGACCAGCCAGGATCCTGTGCTATCATTAGTAAAGAGTTGTGTCCTAAATGGGAACTGGTCGGCCGTTCCCAGGGAAATGCAAGATGAAATTTCACTGACACAAAGATGAAATGTCCATCCAGTCGGATTGTCACTTATGGGGTAATCGTGTGGTTTTGCCAAAAAAAGGCAGGGAAATGTTTATACCCGACCTATACAGTACCCACCCAGGCATTGTCATGATGAAGGCAATTGCCAGGTCGCATGTTTGATGGCCCAGCATTGACACGGACTTGGAGTCACGCGTGCATCAGTGCAACACTTGCTCGCAACTGAGCAATGCACCAAGGGAGGCTTCACTGAGTCCATGGACATGGCCCTCCAAACCGTGGTCCAGGATCCATGTAGACTTTGCCGGCTTCTTTCTAGGAAAGATGTTTTTAGTGGTAGTGGACGCTTACTCCAAATGGATTGAATGCCACCCATAGCTTGCCCGACATCCTTGTCAGCGACAATGGATCATGTTTCACCAGCTCGGAATTCAACAAGTTTATGACCCGCAGTGGCATCAAGCATGTCAGGTTTAAGCCCGCGTCTAATGGTCAAGCAGAGCGGGCAGTCCAAACAATCAAGCAGAGCATGAAACGCATGACAGACGGCTCCCTGCAGACCCGCTTGTCTCGCATTCTGCTCAGTTACCGGACGTGACCCCACTCACTCATCAGGGTTTCCCCAGCAGAATTGTTAATGAAGAGAGCCGACAAAACCAGGCTTTCCCTAGTCCACCCAGATGTAAATGATCATGCGACATCGGCAGAACATGTACTGCGATCGCGCGGCTGTTTCACGTGACATTGATGTTAACGACCCTGTGTTTGTCCTGAATTGTGGTCATGGTCCCAAGTGGGTTGCTGACACTGTTTTGGCCAAGGAAGGGAAAAGGGTGTTTGTAATCAAACTGTTAAATGGCCAAACGTGCAGGAAGCATTTAGATCAGACCAAATTGCGATTTACTGACAACCAGGAACGACTTGAAGAGGACATCCCATCGACGATCCACCAACACACACCCAACCAGCAATCGACCTCGCTGTCAATCACGAGGATGAACCCACTGTTCCTGACAGCCCGGTCAGACCAGCCGCGGTGCAGTGCAGCACTGGTCCGACCAACTCACACACGCCAGGGTTTGAACTTAGACAATCAACCAGGGAGCAAAGGGCTCTGGATCGCCTCAACTTATAAATAACTTGTACTGAAGACTTTGGGGTTGGGGGGGGCGGGGGGGTGGGGGAGTGATGTTATGTATGTAATTATGTAATACTTGCCACCAGAGGGCGCGACTGTTGGAGTCCTTATGGTCACCTGCACACATGTGCAGGGCCAGTATAAAAGGTTGGCTGCCATGTTGTTTAGGCACTCTGGAGTTGTAATAAAGCAGACTAAGGTCACACTAAGTTTAGCTCATAGTACTCAGCCTCGTAGAGTTCTTCTATAGACAACACTCTCCGCATCCACCTTGTCGAGCCGTCTCGTTATCTTATATGTTTCGATAAGATCACTACTCAGAAGAAGTTTTAGTTCTTTTTTTTTTACTTTCCGTTTTTTTTCCTAACATGGCGGTAACCTCCGGCGGGGAAATTCAGTCGGCCCCCTGAGCCCCTGCCCGAGGGGGAGTGTGCAACGACACTTTTTAGCGCTGCTCTCTCATCTTTGGGCGTAAAAACTGAATTTAGGACTTTGAGGCTGTGCCTAACGCCCGGGGCTATCAGCACTCAGGCAGTGACACCGTCTTAGAAATGGCCAGAACCAATTCCGGGCCCTGAATGTGTTTTTTTTGCCATTAACTCAATGTCAGTCAGCAGGATGGGAAGCTGTGGCATACTGGGATGTGCTAAAACCATTGCAATATTCACGATTTGAAAAATTGCCTCTGTTCTAGCTGTCTGCCCATTATAAATAGAGAACCATTAAAAATCATTACCAGGGAAGGGAAGCTTAAAATCCTCTCCTCAGATCCAACGGGCAGAATGCGTGTGCCAAAATACCCACGTCCTCTACATAATTAACCTGGATGTTAATGAGGTAAGTCATAATTGGCTTCTGAACAGCTACCAGTCAAAATCGTAAAGTATTAATGGGGGCCATCATTGGCTGCTCTGAACTCTGCTTTTTAATTTCTGGCATTTTACGGTTAATTTATCAAACTGATGGATCACCCTCAACCCCACCAACCCACCCCACCCCCTCTTCAGAAAAAGATTGCTGCGTTTATTCAGGGAGATTTACACTTATCAGTGTATAACACAGCTGGTTACGTACACTGCTCACTGAGTGGAGGTTGCTCCGAGATTAGTCCTCGGCAAGGCTTATAACGGGGTTGTGTTCCTAATTTCAAGGTGTAATGCATACCCTGATGCCTCACTCTTTCCAATCTGAAATGAATAATATTCATGCACTTAACCCTAAACCTGTGAAAACAAACTTCGGTAATGATGATCGATACAGCAATAGTTACAGCAAAGAGTGTTGGCCATCTGCAGGCACACTGCACATTAATGTTGAGACATTGCATCTAGCTGACACTCCCAAGTGTGTCTTTCGGATGAGACGCTAAACTGAGGCCCCATCTGCTCTTTGAGGTAAAGGTAAAATATCCCACGGCACTATTTCGAAGAAGAGCAGGGGAGTTATCCCTGGTGTCCTGGGGCCAATATTTATCTCTCAATCAACATAACAAAAACAGATTATCTGTTCATTAACACATTGCTGTTTGTGGGAGCTTGCTGTGCGCAAATTGGCTGCTGTGTTTCCCACATTACAACAGTGACTACACTCCAAAAGTGCTTCATTGGCTGTGGTCATGAAAGGCGCTATATAAATGCAAGTCTGTCTTTCTTTCTTTATTCTCACACGTTGCTACCGTGGTTCAACAAGCGAGAGTGGATTTAAAGCTTTGCTGATTTACACCGGGCCTGGAAAGCTGATATTGGGCCGAAAATTGCGCACCTGAAGAGGCCCCGCAAATGCCGGTTCTTGGCGCGCAATGCGCATGCGCAGAGAACCAGCGTTTGCGATCCGTCGAAATGTCTTTGAACAGATCGCACACATCCCCAGGAGAAGGACATTCCCAGGCGGAGATTTGGGTTGTTTGCCCAACTCTTGCCCAGCGAATGTCCTTCAAACTCTTACGCCTGGTAAAAGCAAGCGTAAGACCTGTCTTTACCAGCGCCAGAGTTTTAAAACATAGAAAAATTTAATTTAATCAATAATTTTTATATTAAAAACCCTGTCCATTAAGGTAAGTTTATTTTTAACCTTATTAAAACACATTAAGAAAATGTCAAAAAAATATTTTTTTTTCTAAAGCATTCAATTTCAATTAATTTTAAATATGTGAGGTGTTTTTTTTAATTTGTTGTGTTGTGTTTCTGTGTTTTGGGGGTTTCTCATTGATGGCAATGGGAGCTCGTACAAACGGCACTCACCGTTACTATCAATGAGAATGCTCCATTGTGATTTGTAGTCCAGGCCCAGGTGATCCCAGGATATGCAGACGCTCCTGGAAGACATGTTCCCATATGCTGGACTGCGAAACTACGCCTCCGACCGCAATCCTACGTTCCTCCGGGACCATCGAGTATTTCCGTAAAAACGTTTCCGGTTGGAGGCGTTCGCCCGCAGCAAGCCTCCGACTGCAATTTCTCCCCATTAACAACCTAACTCGGACTCTATCACTGAGTGTAGTTGTCTCATTTACTGACTGCTGGATCAATGCTGTTCAAGTGGCACATTAAGCACCGATGCCACTGTATGTAAGATTGAGGTACCCAGTCGCTAACCTCCATCTATCTGCCTTCCCTTTTGATTGTCATTTTTGCTTCTACTGTTTAAAGTTGAATTACTCGCTTTAACCCATTATCGCAGAAATGGAGAAATTTACACCACGGAAGGAGGCCATTCGGCCCATCATGTCCGTGCCGGCCGACAAAGAGCTACCCAGCCTAATCCCACTTTCCATCTCTGGGTCCGTAGCCCTGTAGGTGACAGCACTTTAGGGACACATCCAAGTACTCTTTAAATGTGGTGAGGGTTTCTGCCTCGACCGTCCTTTCAGGCCGTGAGTTCCAGACCCCCACCACCCTCTGGGTGAGAAAAGTTCACAACTCCCCTCTAATCCTTCTACCAATTACTTTAAATCTATGCCCCCTGGTTGTTGATCCCTCTGCTAAGGGAAATAGGTTCTTCCTATCCACTCTATCCAGGCCCCTTATAATTGTATATACAGTACCTCAATTAAATCTCCCCTCAGCCTCCTCTGTTCCAAAGAAAACAACCCCAGCCTATCCAGTCTTTCCTCACAGCCAAAATTCGTCAGTGCTGGCAACATCCTCGTAAATCTCCTCTGTACCTTCTCTACTGCAATCGCGAGGGCTGGATTGTCTGTGCCAGCCCAGCAATGTACCTTAGCCCCAGGTCCCCAAACATCAGATGGATGGATGAAAGAAAGAAAGAAAGAAAGAGAGAGAGAGAGAGAGAAGGAAGGAAGGAAGGAAGGAAGGAAGGCTTACATTTATATAGCACCTTTCACGACCACCGGACGTACCAAAGTGCTTTACAGCCAATGAAGTACTTCTGGAGTGTAGTCACTGTTGTAATGTGGGAAACACGGCAGTCAATTTGCGCACAGCAAGCTCCCACAAACAGCAACGTGATAGTGACCAGATAATCTGTTTTTGTTATGTTGATTGAGGGATAAATATTGGCCCCAGGACACCGGGGATAACTCCCCTGCTCTTCTTCGAAATAGTGTCGTGGGATCTTTTATGTCCACCTGAGAGAGCAGACGGGGCCTCGGTTTAACGTCTCATCCAAAAGATGGAAGAGTTTATCTCGCTTCCCCTTAAATACAACGATACTATTTGCTTGAACCACTCCCTGTGGCAGCGAGCTCCACATTCTCACCACTCTCTGGGTCAAGAGGTTTCTCCTCAACTCCCCATTGGATTTAATAAAATTGGAAAAACAAGATTGAAACTTGGCCACAATTTAGACGTGTCACTCATTTGAATGAAAGGTGCACAGTGAGTGTAGCGGCAATAGATTTATTACAGTGTGTTCCACATGTTTTGACTTGGTGCCAAGGAATGATAAGTAGCATTAGATTAGATTCTATTAGTTGAAATGAATTATCTACTTTAGCCAGCTAATTGTCGTAAAATTAGAGGAGAATAATTATAAATATTCTATTAAGCTAAATGAATCTACAAGGCTGAAGCATTAACAGGCATTAAGGAGTGATAGTATTGGCGTGTTTACCTATGCTCAGCGATAGGGCTCATTCAGGATCAGAGAGCGTCCACTGCTTTGGGATTGAGCCGACAGTACAAAAAGCAAGATGGAAACTTCATTTCCCAACTCGCATGCAAGCAGAATCATGGTGGGGGCCAAGGTCTATTGGCTAAACTCAGTCTGATCACATGGACCGAGGATCAGGAGATATGATCCATGGCGAACTGTTGAATTTACGTCACCACAGAGATAAACAAATCCCTCCAGGAAAGGAGTTGGCCGTTATGTAAATCACATCTCTCAGAAATGTCTCCAAGTACTCACCATCCAATGGTTTTGAACTGCAATGTTGTATAAATATCCAGGCTGACACCCTCAGTGCAGTGCCGAGGGAGCGCTGCACTGTCGGAGGGGCAGTACCGAGGGAGCGCTGCACTGTCGGAGGGGCAGTACTGAGGGAGCCCTGCACTGTCGGAGGGGCAGTACTGAGGGAGTGCCGCACTGTCGGAGGGGCAGTACTGAGGGAGTGCCGCACTGTCAGAGGGGCATTATAGACGGAGTGCCGCACTGTCGGAGGGGCAGTACTGAGGGAGTGCCGCATTGTCGGAGGGGGCAGTACTGAGGGAGCACTGCACTGTCGGAGGGGCAGTACTGAGGGAGCGCCGAACTGTCAGAGGGGCAGTACTGAGGGAGTGCTGCACTGTCGGAGGGGGCAGTACTGAGGGAGCACTGCACTGTCGGAGGGGCAGTACTGAGGGAGTGCCGCACTGTCAGAGGGGCATTATAGAGGGAGTGCTGCATTGTCGGAGGGGGCAGTACTGAGGGAGCCCTGCACTGTTGGATGGGCAGTACTGAGGGAGCGCCGAACTGTCAGAGGGGCAGTACTGAGGGAGTGCTGCACTGTCGGAGGGGGCAGTACTGAGGGAGCACTGCACTGTCGGAGGGGCAGTACTGAGGGAGTGCCGCACTGTCAGAGGGGCATTATAGAGGGAGTGCTGCATTGTCGGAGGGGCAGTACAGAGGGAGTGCCGCATTGTCGGAGGATCAGTACTGAGGGAGTGCCGCACTGTCAGAGGGGCATTATAGACGGAGTGCCGCACTGTCGGAGGGGCAGTACTGAGGGAGTGCCGCATTGTCGGAGGGGGCAGTACTGAGGGAGCGCCGCACTGTCGGAGGGGCAGTACTGAGGGAGCACTGCACTGTCGGAGGGGCAGTACTGAGGGAGCACTGCACTGTCGGAGGGGGCAGTACAGAGGGAGCATCGCACTGTCGGAGGGGCAGTACTGAGAGAGCACTGCACTGTCGGAGGGGCAGTACTGAGGGAGCACTGCACTGTCGGAGGGGCAGTACTGAGGGAGCACTGCACTGTCGGAGGGGCAGTACTGAGGGAGTGCTGCACTGTCGGAGGTGCAGTACTGAGGGAGCGCCGCACTGTCGGAGGGGCAGTACTGAGGGAGCGCCGCACTGTCGGAGGGGCAGTACTGAGGGAGTGCCGCACTGTCGGAGGTGCTGTCTTTCGACGTTAAACCGAGGTCCCGCCTGTTCTCTCAGGTGACATAAATGATCCCATGAAAGAAGAGCAGGGGAGTTCTCCTCGGTGTCCTGGCAATATTTGAAAGGGCTGCTCCTTGATTTCTGGCTACACTTCAGTCCCACACTCTTGATTTTTGGGCACCCAATGCGGAGGGGAGCGGGTAGGTCCGAGGGCCTCCCTGTAGGGCTGCTTCTGGGCCTGGTCAAGGGTGCCATCAGCCGGTCCAGGCAGCGGGCGGTCGAGGGGGTCGTTCAGCCCGACTGCCTGCCTCTCTTCCATGGTTACATCCGAGCCAGGGTGTCCCTGGAGATGGAGCACGCGGTGTCCACCGGTACGCTCGCGGCCTTCCGTGAGAGATGGGTACTGGAGGGACTGGAGTGCATCATCACCCCCAGCAACCAAATTTTAATTTGACCGTTTAAGGTTCACAATGTTTTATTTGTTAATTTATCAGTTCTAGTGTCCTTTTAATAAGGGGGCACTCGGCTTTATAGTTTATTTAAAATACTTATAGAGCTGTTGCATTGTGGGTGGCTTAACCAGTCACGTGATGGTCGCAAGACTCAATAAAACCCCAGCCAGTTGGGTTCGGGGGATCCACGATGAGGCAGGTGGTGGATGAGCCCAGTGGATGAACCGGTAATGTGTCGTGTGATTGTTAAACCTTTTGCTCGGAAACCAACTACGAGGGCAGCGCCTAAAATCCGGAACCCTCGGGATCGAGGCCGTTCCGGATTCCTGGCTTTTCCGGACTTTCGATTTGCTTTCTGACGTCATGAATCCGGAAACACCCGAGCCCAGGTTCGGGTATTTCCGGATTTCGGAACGTCAGAAAAGGGTAGGGCTGGGGGTTCCCGCCGAGGAGATGATCGGGCTATCCGGCCCCGTGGAGGTGGTGTTAGGGCAGGCCGGCGAGCCGAGGCCTCCAGGTAGGGCAGCGGCGGGGCTCCGAGATCGGGGGGTCCGGATTCTGGAACATTTTACGGTCCGGTCGACCCTGCCACCGGTTCTCTCACCGCTGCACCTGTAGTTTTTACTAGCGATGTGTTGCCATGAATTCTTTAGCAAAGAACCCATGAAGCAAATACATTGCAGTCACCATTCAAAGCTTTGTTCCTAATGATCACTTTCCTTTACTTTGGTCGTGCCGAGGTTGGTTTGAGCCGAGGCTGAAACAGAAAGTTAAGATGACTTCATCAGGAATATTGGTTTGGAAATGTCATCGCGTCTGACAGTGCAACGGCATTTAATTATTTCTCACAGTAGATACCAAATCACCTTGAGATAAATGAACATAATCAGCTCGCTCATACAATTAGTGTGCAAAGAGGGAGCTCGTATCCTTCATAATGTCATCAGTATGAAAAATAGCCCAGAAATTAGCAAAGATAAAGACTAACGCAATAAGGGGTGTTGATATAAATCTTAATTTTTTTTTTAACTGTTTGGTTTGTAAAACTGGTCCAGTTGACACAATCCACTTAAAGAGAAAGCTTCTTCAGAACTTGTGTGCCTTAATGTACAATAGATTTGACAAATGGCATTGTTGGATGATAGCTCTTCAATATTTGAAGTTTTTGGTGTCAGCTGTGGCTCAGTGGACAGCACCCTTGCCTTCTGAGTCAGAAGGTTGTGGGTTCAAGTCCCACTCCAGAGTACAAAATTCAGGCTGACACTCCCAGTGCAGTGCTGAGGGAGGGCTGCATTTTCGGAGGTGCCGTCTTTCAGACGAGACGTTAAACCGAGGCCCTGTCTGTGCTCCCAGGTGGATGTAAAAGATCCCATGGCACTATTTCGAAGAAGAGCAGGGGAGTTATCCCCAGTGTCTTGGGGCCAATATTTTTACCTCAATCAACATCACAAAAACAAGATTATTGGGGCATGATCGCATTGCTGTTTGCGGGAGCTTGCTGTGTGAAAATTGGCTGCTGCGTTTCCCACATTGCAACAGTGACTACACTCCAAAAGTACTTAATTGGCTGTAAAGTGCTTTGGGACATCCTGAGGACATGAACGGCGCTATATAAATGCAAGTCTGGCATTCTTCGCTTAGCTGTGGTTTAAGAAAGTGCTAATCCTTTCATGTTAATCAGGTGAGCGATTGCACTGAAATAGCAGAGAGAGGAATGTCAGACTAATGTGTCGAGTTTGTGGATGCTTTCTCCTCAATAAGGCCACGTGCTCAGAATTGTACAGGGCCCAAGTTTCGACAGGAGTTGCTCCTAGTAATTTGGTGCAACTAGTTTTTTTTGGAGTATCTTAAAAATCGCAATTCTCCCCATTTAGTTTGCTCCAGTTTCAGTGAGTTAGTTCAGTTTCTTTTTAGTTCAGTTTTTTTTTCAAAAGTGGGTGTTACCAGCCACTTATGCCTGTTTTGGCCATTTAAGCAAGTTTAGATAGCTAAAAGTTACTCCAAACTAACTTAGGCCAGCGTATGTGTCCACTTTTGTATGCTCAGAAAAACCTTGTATAGACTTAAGAAATGAGCGCAGGTAGCCAGAGATAGGCGGGGGGAGGGGGGTAGGGGGTGGGGGGGAGGGAGGGAAGTTAGAGAATTTTCCAAAGCATTGAACACTTCACATTTAATAATCAAGAACCATCATAAATAATTGATAAATAAATCAATAAATAAAAAATCAAAAGTTCCTATCTCGTCTACTGCAGCACGCAACGCCTATCCATTTGAGCTGTTCGGCCAGGGGCTAGGGGCTACCTGTAAAGATGGCCGATTGCCAATATTTGAGAGCCATTGCGCATGCGCACACGTTCCAACGCGCATGCGCAACGTTGCCGGCTCTCAGAGACGCGCTGGGCCCCAGCACCCCCCTCCCCCCCCCCCCCCGCTGGCTGTGTTGACACAGCACGTCCATAGCTCCGCCCCCCGCTGCTCCTGTTGCGCTGCGCCGAGTCCGATGGAGGCCTGATGAACGTTGAGAATACCGCGGTAAGGAATAGGCGCGCTTTTTATTCCAGAAACTCTCGGAGGTGCGCCGTTCTAAGGATCGTTTGCAACTTGGGCCCATAACAGAAACATAGAAACATAGAAACATAGAAAATAGGTGCAGGAGTAGGCCATTCGGCCCTTCGAGCCTGCATCACCATTCAATATGATCATGGCTGATCATTCACCTCAGTACCCCTTTCCTGCTTTCTCTCCATACCCCTTGATCCCTTTAGCCATAAGGGCCATATCTAACTCTCTCTTGAATATATCTAACAAACTGGCCTCAACAACTTTCTGTGGTAGAGAATTCCACAGGTTCACAACTCTCTGCTCATCTCGGTCCTAAATGGCTTACCCCTTACCCTTAGACTGTGATCCCTGGTTCTGGACTTCCCCAACATCGGGAACATTCTTCCTGCATCTAACCCCGTCCTGTCCCGTCAGTCTTGTGGCCATGGGGGTTGATTGGGTCAACTAATTCATCGCGGTACACAATTTAATAAGATTGATTTACGTACCTTGCTTAAAATGGGGCTGAGATGTATCTTGTCCAATACATGCTCTGGGTGTCTAGATCCCCCCCGCCCGCCCCCCTGCCCCTGCCCGCCCCCCTGCCCCCGCCCGCCCCAGCAGGCTGACCCCAACTTTGGTGCTGTGTCTAAATCACTAACACGTAGAGACCGTGAATGCTCAAGTTAAACAGTCCAGAGTTGAGAACTGGGTTCAGATCAGGCAACATGGGAACTAATTATTGGTTGGGCAGCTCAATCTATCATAAACAGTAGAGAGGTTATAGTGGATGGGGGGGGATCAATACACTACTTGAAGCTCAGCAGCAAGCTACACTTGGAAGCTCTTTAAACAAATCTTTTCTGCAATAGCAACACAGTGGGACTTTAAAACAAACAAAACACGAACAGAATTACACAAAATATACTCTATCTGTTGCACACCTATTGCTTGGAACACCCTCAAGTGACATTGGTAATATTAACTGCCGAACCCTGGGAAGTGATTGATTCAGCAGCATTTTGACCTTTGTTGCTATGGGGATCAGGGGCTGGTCCTCAGACAGTAAAGGGCTTTCTCTCCTGTCGCAATCCAATACATAAAAAGACTCTATTAAATGTGTCCTTGACATTGACCGCACTGAATTTAAAAAAGGGGGGAAAGCGAGATTCCAACCATACATGGCACACGGCCATGAAAGGGAGCTGCAAATTAGTCTCTCGCTTTCCCACCGTTGGGAGTTCCTCCATTTTGTGTTCATTCCACCAATTTAGGGTTGTCAGCCCTCCAGAATAGTTCAAAGTGTCTCCAGCAATTGAAGATTAATCTCCGGGACGCTGTTGCCAGCACCACTCAGGAGAAAAGTTATTGGGAGCACTTTTAAAAAATTGTTTTTTTATTTTATTTTCTTTCAACACTTTCTTTTGTTAGTTGTAAAGATATTGGAGAGCTGGGGGTTGTAAGAAAATGCTGTTTCACGAACAAAGTCGAAGATTAATCCAATTGGGTCACAGAGATGACCATTACCTTTCCAATTGGCTGCGGGCAGTCGCTTCTGCAGGTCAGACCAATGGCGGGAGTGCGGGGGGTGGGGCGGTTCGAGGTCATGTGATGAAACCTCCAGTTAGCTGACCTCACCCCGCCTATTGTTGACCAGTGGAAGATGCCACTTAGCATTCCACTTTGGGTAGAGTGAGCATGAGGGAGAGGTCACTCAGTTGGCAGAGAGGAATTTTTAATTGTTGTTGTGTAAAACAAAATAACAGTGTCTGAGGGATAAAAGAAATTGTGAATGATGCAAATGTGGACTGTAAAGAAAATGGTGGGAATACACAGCGAGACGGTAATGTATGCTCACAGGTGTGTAGAGCTGTTGCAGCCTGACTGCCTGCCTCTCTTCAGCGATTATGTTCGCGCCAGAGTGTCCCTGGAGATGGAGCACGCGGTGTACACCGGTACGCTCACAGCCTTCCGCAAGAGGTGGGCACCGGAGGGACTGGAGTACATCATTTCAACAGGGAACAAAATTTTAATTGAATTCGATTTGTAAGGCTCCCGTTAATGATTATTGGTTAATTTGTTTATTGCAAAAGGGGGCACTTGATTTAAAGTTACATTTAAAATAGTTGTAGAACTGTGAGTGGCTTAGCCAGTTGGGTCTGGGTCATCCACGATGAGGTATGCAGTTGTGAGCCTAGTGGATGAACTGGTAATGTGTCGTGTGATTGTTAAACCTTTGTTAATAAACCAACTAGTTCTGAATAGCAATGTGTTGCTATGAATTCTTAAGCATAGAACCCATGAAGCAAATACATTACAAAGACCATCAGTGTGTAGAGAGAAAAGATGGCCAGAACTGGTAACTGAAAGATAAACAACCTACTTAGCAGGACCCTTGGCTGGGGGAGCTTTAATTTTATGTGGCAGGTCCAGTTAAGTTCATGGTCAATGGTGATGTTGATGGTGGGGGATTCGGCGATGGTAATGGAGTTGACATCTGCTTGGGACATTTTATGTTAAAGGCGCTATTTAAATGCAAGTTGTTGTTGAGGGAGGCGGGTCTCAGACGTGCTGAATGTTTCGATGTTCCATTGCAGCGGTGGCAATTCTGAGCTTTATTCACTGCAAAGGTTTCTGGCTGTCGGAACATTTACAACCATGCTCTCATTCTCCAAATGGTCTCCAATAAAACGAACAGCACACAGATCTTAACTGTGAATGGTTTCAGCAGCCAAAACACTCACCTGGCTTTTCTCTGTACAGATGCTGACAGGCCTAGTTTATTTACAGACGTTTCTGCCAGCAGTGTAGCTTTCCCCACTGCCTCAATATGACAACGCGTAACTGGTACTGTGTGTACAACACTTCTCTCCTCAACACTGCCTTCCTCCTTCCCAGTACTAAACAAGCAGTCACTGAAAAGGGGATTGGGAGAAAGATTAAAGACTTGGATTTATATAGCGTCTTTCAGGACCACCGGACATCTAAATACAGCCAATTAAGTACTTTTTGAAGTGTAGTCACTATTGTAATGTAGGAAACGTGACAGCCAACTTGCGCACAAGCAAGCTCCCACAAACAATGATTTGATAATCACCCAATAATCTGCTTTTGTTATGTTGATTGAGGGATAAATATTGGCCCCAGGACACCAGGGAGAACTCCTCTGCTCTTCTTTGAAATAGTGCCGTGGGATCTTTTACATCCACCTGAGAGAGCAGATGGGGCCTCGGTTTAACGTCTCATCTGAAAGGCAGTACCTCCGACAGAGCCTTGGCCTTTATTGGAAGGGGGTTGGAGTATAAAAGTAGGGAGGTCCTGCTACAAATGTACAGGACATTGGTGAGGCCACACCTGGAGTACTGCATACAGTTTTAGTCCCCTTATGAAGGATATATTTGCATTGGAGGCAGTTCAAAGAAGGTTCACTAGGTTGATTCCTGAGATGAGGGGGTTGACTTATGAAGAAAGGTTGAACAGGTTGGGTCTATACTCATTGGAGTTTAGAAGAATGAGAGGTGATCTTATTGAAACATATAAGATACTGAGGGGGCTTGACAGGGTGGATCCAGAGAGGATGTTTCCCCTCGTGGGAGAATCTAGAACTAGGGGGCATAGTTTCAGAATAAGGGGTCGCCCATTTAGAACTGAGATGAGGAGGAATTTTTTCTCTCAGAGGGTGGTGAATCTGTGGAATTCTCTGCCCTAGGAGAGTTGTGGAGGCTGGGTCATTGAATATATTTAAGGTGGAGATAGACAGATTTTTGAGCGATAAGGGAGTCGAGGGGTTATAGAAACATAGAAAATAGGAGCAGGAGTAGGCCATTTGAGCCTGCACCACCATTCAATAAGATCATGGCTGATTATTCCCTCAGTATCCCTTTGCTGCTTTCTCTCCATACCCCTTATGGAGAGCAGGCAGGGAAGTGGAGCTGAGCCCAAGATCAGATCAGCCATGATCTTATTAAATGGCAGAGCAGGCTCGATGGGCCAAATGGCCGACTCCTGTTCCTATTTCTTATGTTCTTGTGACAGTGCAGCACTCCTTCAGCATTGCACTGGAGTGTCCACCTGGATTTTTGTGTTCAGGTCACTGGAGTGGGACTTAAACCCACAACCTTCTGACTCAGAGGCAAAGTTGCTACACACTGAGCCACAGCTGACAAGCTCAATAAAATGCATGTTTGAAATTGATGTACTTATCCAAAAATATGTACTCCAAATAAGGATGAGAGTTTAACCCAATTTCAACCACGTTTAAGATGACAGGCCAGTCATCAAAATGAGCTTTTGGTTTCAAATGTCAGAGGTCAGTGACTTGGAGTCTGGTTCCTGTTACTATATGAATGGACACTCCGAGACTTTGTCACTGGGACAACTTTGTCATTTATTCTTCACGTGAATAAAATTGAAAAGGAACTGTGAGATTATGGGGCAGTCTAAACATTGCTACTGCATATCTTAAAGCTAAGATCAGATCAGCCATGATCTTATTGAATGGCGGAGCAAGCTGAAAGGCCAAAATGGCCGACTCCAGCTCCTGCTCCAGTAGGTTGCGGGTATCTCTGGGCTGACATAACCCTCCACAAGGAATATTATTACATAGAATTACATCGTATTTACAGCACAGAAACAGGCCATTGGGCCCAACCGCTCCGTGCCGGTGTTTATGCTCCACACCAACCCCCTCCCACCCCTCTTCATCTCACCCATCACCATATCCCTCTATTCCCTTCTCCCCCATGTACTTACCTAGCTTCCATTTATGGAACATATTTTGCTCTGATGCTCACAGTTCTCAGATTAAAAGTAAGAGCTTGGAAGTGCTTGTCTTCGTAAGGTTTCGAACCCCGCGCATAGCAACTGTTTCAGTGACAGCCCGTTTGATCGGCTCCCCATCCACCACCTTCAACATTCACTCCCTCCACCACCGGCGCACCGTGGCTGCAGTGTGCACCATCTACAAGATGCACTGCAGCAACTCGCCAAGGCTTCTTTGGCAGCACCTCCCAAACCCGCGATCTCTACCGCCTCGAAGGACAAGGGCAGCAGGCGCATGGGAACACCACCACCTCCACGTTCCCCTCCCAGTCACACACCATCCCGACTTGGAAATATATCGGCCGTTCCTTCATCGTCGCTGGGTCACAATCCTGGAACTCCCTCCCTAACAGCACTGTGGGAGCACCTTCACCACACGGACTGCAGCGGTTCAAGAAGGCGGCTCACCACCACCTTCTCAAGGGGCAGTTAGGGATGGGCAATAAATGCCGGCCTTGCCAGCGACGCCCACATCCCAGGAATGAATACATTTCCATATCCCTTTCGACTCGAGGGGAATCAAGAGATATGGGGATGAGCCGGGAAAGTGGAGTTGAGGTCGAAGATCAGCCATGATATTAAATGGTGGGGCAGGCTCGAAGGGCCGTATGGTCAACTCCTGCTCCTAATGCTTATGTTCTTTAAGTAAAAAAAATAAAGACCAGGGTCTGTCCTCTGGGAGAAAGGAAGCAATGTTTGACCAAGCTTTTGGTCACCTGCCCTAATTCCTCCTTATGTGGCACGGTGTCAATTTCTTTTTGTCTCATAATACTCCTGTGAAGCGCCTTGGGATGTTTCACCACATTAAAGGTGCTATATAAATACAAGTTGGTGTTGTACTTTCCACAGACTATATTCCACAGGACATTTGGAAAAGCAAAATTCGGTCAGGCAGTGTCAGCATGGATTTATGAAGGGGAAGTCATGTTTGACAAATTTGCTGGAGTTCTTTGAGGATGTAACGAACAGGGTGGATAAAGGGGAACCAGTGGATGTGGTGTATTTGGACTTCCAGAGGGCATTTAACAAGGTGCCACATAAAAGGTTACTGCACAAGATAAAAGTTCGCGGGGTTGGGGGTAATATATTAGCAAGGATAGAGGATTGGCTAACTAACAGAGAACAGAGAGTCGGGATAAATGGTTCATTCTCTGGTTGGCAATCAGTAACTAGTGGAGTGCCGCAGGGATCAGTGCTGGGACCCCAACTATTTACAATCTATATTAACGACTTGGAAGAAGAGACTGTGTGTAACGTAGCCAAGTTTGCTGATGATACAAAGACGAGAGGAAAGGCAATGTGTGAGGAGTACACAAAAAAATCTGCTAAAGGACATAGACAGGCTAAGTGAGTGGCAAAAATTTGGCAGATGGAGTGTAATGTTGGAAAGTGTGAGGTCATGCACTTTGTCAGAAAAAAAATCAAAGAACAAGTTATTATTTAAATGGACTACCCAATTTATTCATTCGCCAGATTAAATTATGTATAAATGTTCCCTGGCCCTCAAAGTCAGTTTGGAACATGACCTTCGAACCTACATTGCCAGATGTTTGCCACAGATGACATTCCCATGTACCAACAACAGAAGAACTATCATAGTCCATATAATATTTGACCATCTGTTTATGCTTATCCTTCTCTCCTTCAGTCCCATTGCTAATCACATATTCATGCTCAAATCTAATCGGTTCATAGGGAGTCAGGTTTTGAGTCCTTTTGCAGAAACGTTCGGGCTGGATTGGCCATTTGTTTGTCATTCTGATCCGAATCTACTTACGTTTTCTGGGCCGAATAACAATACTAAAATACATTATCATTTATAAAATCACATTCGAAGAAGATTGCTATATATAATAAAGTAATAGCTGCATTTATAAAGGTCACTCAAGAAGCTCGAAAGGGATCGTCACTGGGGGATGGACAAAATGCTGGTCAAGAAAAGAAATTGGAGTCTGGGTCATCCACTCGATCATTAATCAGGTGGAAGTGTAGCCACGGGATGTATGTTGGGGGGAGGGGGGCCGCTGGTTGTGTCCCAAACACCAACCGATTTTCTGACAAGAGAGTCATCTGCATAATCCTGCTTTGACCAGAAACTTAACTCAACCAACCACATGACTATTGTGGTCAGAGGCTGGGTATTCTGCGGCGAGTGTCTCACCTCCTAACTCCCCAAAGCCTTTCCACCAGCTACAAGGCACAAGTCAGGAGTGTGATGGAATACTCTCCACTTGCCTGGATGAGTGCAGCTCCAACAACACTCAAGCAGCTCGACACCATCCAGGACAAAGCAGCCGCTTGATTGGCTCCCCATCCACCACCTTCAACATTCACTCCCTCCACCACCGGCGCACCGTGGCTGCAGTGTGTACCATCTACAAGATGCACTGTGGCAACTCGCCAAGGCTTCTTCGGCAGCACCTCCCAAACCCGCGACCTCTACCACCTAGAAGGACAAGGGGAATGGGAACACCACCACCTCCACGTTCCCCTCCCAGTCACACACCATCCTGACTTGGAAATATATCGGCCGTTCCTTCATCGTCGCTGGGTCAAAATCCTGGAACTCCCTCCCTAACAGCACTGTGGGAGCACCTTCACCACACGGACTGCAGCGGTTCAAGAAGGCGGCTCACCAACACCTTCTCAAGGGGCAATTAGTATACATGCCAGCCTTGCTAAAGATGGCCATATCCAAAGAATGAATTTAGAAAAACATCGATAAAGACAGATGAGGAAGTTCATTTGGCCCATCTAGTTCAACCTTGAACTGAATACGTTGCCATCCCCCTCCACCATCTCAGTATCAAACTGCTTCTGGAATGTCCAGCAACTTTGCCTCATGTCCTTGCCCAGAAGACCATTCCAGATTTTAACAGGAAGAAGATAGGATGATAGACAGAGAGACAAAAGAATAAAGAAAGACTTGCATTTATATCGCGCCTTTCACAACTACCAGATGTCTCAAATTGCTTTACAGCCAATGAAGTGTAGTGACTGTTGTAATGTGAGGGATGGAGGGAGGGACGGAGGAACGGAAATATAGGAAGGAAGGAAGGGCTTGCATTTATATAGCACCTTTTATAACCTCGGGCAGTCTCAAGGCACTGTACAGCCAATGAAGTACTTTTGAAGTGTAGTCACTGTTGTAATGCATTTGTTCCTTGTGTGAAGAAGGTGGTTCCTGACATAAACCCTTTGATGCTTTCTGCCGAGTTCCCCTTGTCCTGGAGTCACGCTTTTTGTTGAAATTGTCCAACAGGATTTACCTTGTTAATTCCACCTCGTGTCTACAATTTCATCACACGTCAGAAAAAAAAATCAGCCCGCATTATGTGCGGGCCAGAAGATGCCCTCATCCTGGTGAGATTCTCACGGTGGCCCAAGGGTCACGTTCGACAACACTGAGCTTTAATATTTTTGACGCAAACCCTTCTTACAATGGGAGCAGTTCCTATTTTCGTCACCTGTCCCTGTAGCAAAGTGGCGCGGTTATTTTTCATTCTCAGGAAAACCTTTCATCGCATTTAAGAATTGTGTTAATGTAATTTTCCAAAATGGGAATGCCAGTCCCATTGCTGCTCCAATTCATTACGGGATGGTAATACGCAGGGCGCAGGGCGGAAAATATGGCAGCATTTTGATCAATTAAACTGAGGTCAAAGAGATGGGGTCACGTTTAGGCTGCATTTCATCTATTCACTTAGACCTCCAACCTCACTGTGGGATTAGAATCCATCAACTCTGCAGTGCCTTTGGGGCATGAGGTTATCAGAATGAAAAATTAGCACATTTTGCCTGTTTCTCTTCTGAACACTCTGGCTGGACTTCCCTTCATGCATCATCACCTCACTGCTGTAAATTTCAGCAGGTATATGACGCCACTCATTAGCTATATTGTGAAGCCGGATGTTTGAACATGACAGCAGCGATCAGCGGTAAATTCCAGCCAAGATGTAAACAATTCCTCCGTGACTCATTTCAGTGTTCTGCTACGTCAGGTGATTTACCGAGCACAGGTTTTCAAATCAGTTGGAAACACGACACGAAATGTTTGTTGTAACAGTCAAGCCAGTTACCCTCATCATCATAGGCAGTCCCTCGGAATTGAGGAAGACTTGCTTCCGCTCTAAAAATGAGTTCTCAGGTGGCTGAACAGTCCAATACGAGAGCCACAGTCTCTGTCACTTGTGGGACAGATAGTGGTTGAAGGAAAGGGTGGGTGGGGAGTCTGGTTTGCCGCACGCTCCTTCCGCTGCCTGCGCTTGATTTCTGCATGCTCTCGGCGACGATACTCGAGTTGCTCAGCGCCCTCCCGGATGCACTTCCTCCACTTAGGGTGGTCTTTGGCCAGGGACTCCCAGGTGTCGGTGGGGATGTTGCACTTTATCAGGGAGGCTTTGAGGGTGTCCTTGTAACGTTTCCGCTGCCCACCTTTGGCTAGTTTACCATGAAGGAGCTCCGAGTAGAGCGCTTGCTTTGGGAGTCTCGTGTCTGGCATGCGAACAATGTGACCTGCCCAGCAGAGCTGGTCGAGTGAGGTCAGTGCTTCGATGCTGGGGATGTTGGCCTGGTCGAGGATGCAATATGTTGGTGCGTCTGTCCTCCCAGGGGATTTGTAGGATCTTGCAGAGACATCGTTGGTGGTATTTCTCCAGCGACTTGAGGTGTCTGCCGTACATGGTCCACGTCTCTGGGCCATACAGGAGGGCGGGTACCACAGCAGCCACAGCACCGTAGTCAGGTGCAAATAGGCCTGTTCCCCGCTAACCTGCATTAGTTTCAGACCCACATGAATAGGAAGCCAGCGCATAAAAGGTTTACACCACCGGAGTTCCAGGTTACCAACTGGAAGTCATTGAGTTGGGTCCCTGGGCTAGACTTTCCATTATTGTTCAAATCGCCCAAAAATGGGCGTTATTTCCAGCGCTAGCGTTTATTATGGGTTTTGAGATTGCTGGATTATCGCCCATTTTCAAAACCCCTACTTTCCATTTTGTTGCTAAATGGGCGATATCTGGGCGGTATCGATGCAAAACTAATGGAAAGTCTAAACCGCTGTCTCACGAGGTCCAAACTTTGCCTTGAGCTGAAGTCTGTCGATTTTGGCCCAGGCTATCCAAGAAAAAGGAAGGGAAACTTGAGCAGAAAGAAAAATCAGGAATAGTAAATTGTGAGAGCGGGGCAAGGAGAAAGGCCAGTTCAAAAGGAAAATTCATGATCGATATCAGAATGTTCTTCCTCAAAGTAAAAGTGATCAGGAGATGGAACAGGCTTCCAGGCAGAGCAATGGAGACAAGAACCCTCACATTATTAAAGGAAAAAATTGGGTGCTGCAATGGAGAGTGTCGGATGTCTTTGGATGGATGAAGCAAGAAAGAAATAATGACTTGCATTTATATAGCGCCTTTCATGACCATCGGACATCTCAAAACGCTTTACAGCCAATGAAGTACATAGAAACATAGAAACATAGAAAATAGGTGCAGGAGTAGGCCATTCGGCCCTTCGAGCCTGCACTGCCATTCAATGAGTTCATGGCTGAACATGCAACTTCAGTACCCCATTCCTGCTTTCTCGAACTTTTGGAAGTACTTTTGGAGTGTAGTCACTGTTGTAATGTGGGAAACGTGGCAGCCAATTTGTGCACAGCAAGCTCCCACAAACAACACTGTGATAATGACCAGATAATCTGTTTTAGTGATGTTGTTTGAGGGATAAATATTGGCCCCAGGACACCGGGGATAACTCCCCTGCGCTTCTTCCAAATAGTGCCATGGGATTTTTTACGGCAACTTGAGAGAGCAGACAGGGCCTCGGTTTAACGTCTCATCTGAAAGCAAGATGGGCTGAGTGGCCTTTCTCATCTGCATGTATCTTGTGATCTTGTGTGAAGGTCTTTTCCCATGGTCCACAAAATAAAACCTTCCCCTATGAAATAGGGTTAACAATAGTTGCTTTGCTTCCTGACTGAAAGAAAGTCGTGGCTATCGAAAATAAACTGGAAAAGGAGGGGGAAAAGTCATGAAATAATGGAGAAAAATGTTCACAAATAGATCAAAACACAGTTCAAAATGCTGCAACGATTTCAGAAATGTAAGAATCCATTTAAAGTTGCAATTCAGGTTGTAAGAGTGAACCGTTGGCGTTAAGAAGTTGAAGTAAGACATTGACGTAGCGATATTCTGCATCTGATGGCAGGCTTGTCCATGTGGCTCGGTGATTCAATGTGGACATCGTGGGTCCTTTCTTACAGCACCTGGTTGGGATGCTGAAACTATCACAGGAAATTAACCTATTCCTGTCCACTTACGAATAAAAGAGGCCTATTTGTAAGTGTCGGCGCTGCCTATACGTTAGCAGAGCCAAGGCCTGGGAGAGGGAGCAGAGGAGATTTACTCGAATGGTTCCAGGGATGAGGGACTTCAGTTACATGGAGAGACTGGAGAAGCTGGGGTTGTTCTCCTTAGAGCAGAGAAGGTTAAGGTCAGAGTTAATAGAGGTGTTCCAAATCACGGAGGGTTTTGATAGAGTAAATAAGGAGAAGCTGTTTCCAGTGGCAGGAGGATCGGTAACCAGAGGACAAAGATTTTAGATTGGTGAAAGAACCGGGGGCGGGGGGGGGGGCGGTGCGGGCGGACAGCAGCATTTCTTTAGTTGTTGTTGTAATGTCTGCACCTGTGAGTATGCTCACAGGTTTGTGAGTGGCTTAGCCAGTCACGTGATGTTCACAAGACTCAATAAAACCCCAGTCAGTTGGGTTCAGCTTCTCCACGATGAGGTATGCAGTCGTGAGCCTAGTGGATGAACTGGTAGTGTTCGGCTTGATTGTTAAACCTTTGCTCATAAACCAACTACAGGCAACTCTCGATTATCCGGGTCCCTCGGGGATTGGGCTATGCCGGCTAAATGATTTCTCCATTAGAGCAATTGACATTATAAAGTTAAAACCTGATGTCTTCCCGGGCCGAAATTTTAAATCCCGTTACAACGGTTTCCCGTTGGATCCATGTGCGGATAATCGAGAGTTGCCTGTAGTGCAATCAACAGACGCAGCATGGATTCATGAAGGGGAAAGCATGTTTAACTAATTTACTGGAATTCTTTGAGGATATAACGAGCATGGTGGATAGAGGTGCACCGATGGATGTGGTGTATTTAGATTTCCAAAAGGCATTCGATAAGGTGCCACACAAAAGGTTACTGCAGAAGATAGAGGTACGCGGAGTCAGAGGAAATGTATTAGCATGGATAGAGAATTGGCTGGCTAACAGAAAGCAGAGAGTCGGGATAAATGGGTCCTTTTCCAGTTGGAAATCAGTGGTTAGTGGTGTGCCACAGGGATCGGTGCTCTGGGACCACAGATGTTTACAATATACATAGATGACCTGGAAGAGGGGACAGAGTGTAGTGTAACAAAATTTGCAGATGACACAAAGATTAGTGGGAAAGTGGGTTGTGTAGAGGATACAAAGAGGCTGCAAAAAGATTTGGATAGGTTAAGCGAATGGGCTAAGGTTTGGCAGATGGAATACAATGTCGGAAAGTGTGAGGTCATCCACCTTGGGGAAAAAAAACAGTAAAAGGGAATATTATTTGAATGAGGAGAAATTACAACATGCTGAGGTGCAGAGGGACCTGGGGGTCCTTGTGCATGAATCCCAAAAAGTTAGTTTGCAGGTGCAGCAGGTAATCAGGAAGGCGAATGGAATGTTGGCCTTCATTGCGAGAGGGATGGAGTACAAAAGCAGGGAGGTCCTGCTGCAAATGTATAGGGTATTGGTAAGGCCGCACCTGGAGTACTGCGTGCAGTTTTGGTCACCTTACTTAAGGAAGGATATACTGGCTTTGGAGGGGGTACAGAGACGATTCACTAGGTTGATTCCGGAGATGAGGGGGTTACCTTATGATGATAGATTGAGTAGACTGGGTCTTTACTCGTTGGAGTTCAGAAGGATGAGGGGTGATCTTATAGAAACATTTAAAATAATGAAAGGGATAGACAAGATAGAGGCAGAGAGGTTGTTTCCACTGGCCGGGGAGACTAGAACTAGGGGGCACAGCCTCAAAATACGGGGGAGCCAATTTAAAACCGAGTTGAGAAGGAATTTCTTCTCCCAGAGGGTTGTGAATCTGTGGAATTTTCTGCCCAAGGAAGCAGTTGAGGCTAGCTCATTGAATGTATTCAATTCACAGATAGATAGATTTTTAACCAATAAGGGAATTAAGGCTAGCTCATTGAATGTATTCAAGTCACAGATAGATAGATTTTTAACCAATAAGGGAATTAAGGGTTACGGGGAGCGGGCGGGTAAGTGGAGCTGAGTCCACGGCCAGATCAACCATGATCTTGTTGAATGGCGGAGCAGGCTCGAGGGGCTAGATGGCCTACTCCTGTTCCTAATTCTTATGTTCTTATTTCTTGACAACAAATGTGTAGCAGTGAATTCTTAAGCAAAGAGCCCATGAAGCAGGGGTAATCTGGAACGCGCTGCCTGAAAGGTGGAAGCAGATTCAGTAATAACATTCGAAAGGAGAATTGGATAAATACGTGAAAAGGAAAAAAATTGCAGAGCAGTGGGGATCGAGCGGGGGTTAGGACTAATTGAAAGGCTCTTTCAAACGTCTTTTCTAGACACAAAAGTCATCAAGGGGTATGGGGAGAAAGCGGGAATTATGGTGTTGAGATAGAGCATCAGCCATGATCATGTTAAATGGCGGTGCAGGCTCGAAGGGCCGAATGGCCTCCTCCTGAGCTGTAGGATTCCATGGACACCCCCGCAATGGAACGCTGCAATTCTGGTGATGCCAACAAGCGGCCATTGGCAACGCTGCTCTTCCTGTCTATTTGCAAAGGGAGTGAAGTGATTAACGTTTAAAAATATCCACGCTCTCATTAGCTCTCAGCGCTTTTCCAAAGGGGGAATAAAAAAAACAAAAAGCATTCACAAACTATGACTTCATATTTTCTACTGAGAAATGGAAAACACTTGCTTCTCTGTCAAAGTGGCACTGGTGCCAACATTGGCTGCCAAAGAATGAAGTCGGTTTTAACTCTATCCGTGAACCAGGAGGAAATGTTGTATAAAGTCTTTGTAAAGCAATAAGTCCGTAGGAAGTGCATTGTGTAAAGGGTTGGTAAATCACTCGCTAATTATATCCAATCCATTTTGAGTTGTCAGAATGCAATGTTCTTCTGTTTAAGCAGTTCCCCTGCCCACCACCCACCGCCCCACCCATTCCCCCCTCGCCCCCACCCACTTCCGCCCCACCCCCCTCCTGCCCCCCAACCCCCTTCCCCCACCCCTCTCACCCCCACCACACCCCCCCACCCCAGCCCCCATCCACCACCTCCCCTGCCGCCCCCACTTACTACCCCACCACTCACCCGTCGCGGCCCCCACCCACCCCCACCACCTCACCCACCCCCCCCACCCCCCCGCCGCACCGCACTCCTGCCCCCCCCCCACCCATTCCCCCCCTCCCCCCGCCCAGTTTTAATCTTTTTTTTCAGTTCACGTTCCTCAGACGGAAGCAGATATCGAGGGATGGGTCGACTGACTGTAAGGGATCGTGGATTGGAAGAAATAATTTGAGGCAAAAAAGTCTCCTCAGACTGGTGTTAGAATTGAGGATTCATTCCAGGGTAGCTAAAGCGACTCGAACAGTGTGAACATCAATAACTGATAACGGGCAGCTCCAAATATCTGAAGGCTAAGAATGGCCTGTCTGACTCCAACCGTGGGAGGGTAAGGACAGGAGAGATAGGCCTTCAGAAAGTATAGTCAGGAAAGACATGTGGAGAGGAAGGTTTCACCGAAGAGTTGGGACAAAGAACTCGACGAGCCATTGGGCACCTTGGTTTGGGAAGAGCCCTTACAGGTTAAATGGTCCTGTCCTTCATTTTACCCCAGGCCTATCCCTAAAAAGAGAATAACAGAGATATTGAAAGAGCTTTAAAGGGCAGATGGTGCAGAGGAGAGCTGTTCATGCCACCAGCCATCTGTCCGATCGGGATTGGTACCAGCTACTTGTCATGGTCATATGTCTACTATGTCTAGCCTGACTGTGTGTTGTGTTTGACTATATTTGAACTACCACTCTTCAATAAAATGCCTTATGATTCTTAAGACCCTCTTGGGTAATGACCTATGACTCCTAAGACCGTTTTGGTAATCTGTGTGTGACCCGTGATCCAAACCTTACATGACTCAAGGTGACTGGTCGCGCAACCGGAATCCAGTGGAGCTTTTTACTCTCGAAACCTTCTCGGCTAATAGATCTCTTTTTGCATATTCGGCATATGTTAGCTCTGTTGGTGTGGATTTCCTTGTAACTTGGCTTGGAGATATAAAAATAGTGATGGAGATTTTCAAGTGTTGCAATGACTAACAGAAAAACGTCACCATTCTGGACAATGGTCTTCACACTAGACTTCCTATTCGAAGTGTCGAAGAGAAGAGAAAGGAAGGAATTTCTTTCAGGGTTTGCAATGTTACCATAGAATCATAAAAATTTACGGCACAGAAGGAGACCATTTCGGCCCATCGTGTCCATGCTGGCTGAAAAAGAGCTATCCAGCCTAATCCCACTTTCCAGCTCTTGATCCATAGCCCTGTAGGTTACGGCCCTTCAAGTGCATAGCCAAATACTTTTTCTGCCCCGATCAACCTTGCAGGCCCCTACAAGCACCATCTAATCTGAAATCAGTTTTCTGTAAAAATAACTGACTGGTTTTCTAGACCCCGAAAGAGAGTACTGAGAGTGAATCACGGTGTGGACTGGAGTCACAAGTAGGTCAGATCAGCTCGGAGTGACAGGTTGCCTTCCCAGAAGGATCTGTCCTTGGCCACACTTGGTCATCTACATGCTGCTCCTTGGCGACATCACCTGAAGGCAGAGGGGGGTGAAATTCAATGTGGGCTGGAGTGTGAAACATGGGGTATTCTATCTGCTGCCAGTTATATACCCCGCCTGAAGTGACGGGAACTGAATATTGGATGGGGTATATAACTGACGGACAGGTGAGACTCTGTACACTTAGCATCACTGCCCAGGTAAAATTGCACCTCCAAAGAGTGAGCTTCTAGACGTGTGCTGATGACACCGGCTCTGCCTCTCTGAGCTTCTCCATTGCCAGCATGTCATCACACTGCTTGTCCGCCATCCAGGCTTGGATGGTCCACAATTTGCTTCACTGAACTATTGGGAAGACTGAGCCATTGGGGGAGAAAGTCGGTCGTGCCTCATTCGGGGCGGTAACCCAGGCCAAGCGGTAAATTTAGCGCCTGAAAAAGTTTGCGCCCTTCGCCCACAAATTCGCCAGAATCGGTCAAAGAGCTGACAGGGGCGCAAAATCAGTCGTTGCACGCCAGAGTTGGGGGGGGGGGGGGCACTAACAAAAATGGCGGCGCTAAATTTGACCAATCATTGCGCATGCGCAGAACTCTGAGTCAGATCCCGGGAAAAGCCAAGTCTTCCAGGCGCGGCATAGTAACGCACCCATTAACATTTTCAAAATCACTTTTTCTCAAGCTGGACTCTTATGTCTGTCTGCCGCTGCAAACTGGGAGGCTCACACACTGTGCTGTGTGTAAACCTTGCACTGACTGTGACTGAGACACACACCGTGCTGTGTGTAAACGTTGCACTGACTGTGACTGAGACTCACACCGTGCTGTGTGTAAACCTTGCACTGACTGTGACTGAGGCTCACACCATGCTGTGTGTAAACCTTGCACTGACTGTGACTGAGGCTCACACCGTGCTGTGTGTAAACCTTGCACTGACTGTGACTGAGGCTCACACACTGTGCTGTGTGTAAACCTTGCACTGACTGTGACTGAGGCTCACACACTGTGCTGTGTGTAAACCTTGCACTGACTGTGACTGAGACTCACACCGTGCTGTGTGTAAACCTTGCACTGACTGTGACTGAGACTCACACCGTGCTGTGTGTAAACCTTGCACTGACTGTGACTGAGGCTCACACACTGTGCTGTGTGTAAACCTTGCACTGACTGTGACTGAGACTCACACCGTGCTGTGTGTAAACCTTGCACTGACTGTGACTGAGGCTCACACACTGTGCTGTGTGTAAACCTTGCACTGACTGTGACTGAGACACACACCGTGCTGTGTGTAAACCTTGCACTGACTGTGACTGAGACTCACACCGTGCTCTGTTTGTAAACCTTGCACTGTCTGTGACTGAGACTCACACCGTGCTGTGTGTAAACCTTGCACTGACTGTGACTGAGACTCACACCGTGCTGTGTGTAAACCTTGCACTGACTGTGACTGAGACTCACACCGTGCTGTGTGTAAACCTTGCACTGACTGTGACTGAGACTCACACCGTGCTGTGTGTAAACCTTGCACTGACTGTGACTGAGACACACACCGTGCTGTGTGTAAACCTTGCACTGACTGTGACTGAGACTCACACCGTGCTGTGTGTAAACCTTGCACTGTCTGTGACTGAGGCTCACACCATGCTGTGTGTGAACATTGCACTGACTGTGACCTCCGAGGGAAGCACTTCCTCATCCCTTTAAGTAGCCGCCGGACGCCCCCGACCTGCAAGGACCATCAGCAGGTCGGTGTCAAAGGAGCAGTGTGTGGAGGCGTAACACTTCAAGGTACAGCGCGTGCTGGCACAGGAGGGCGACGGCTGTGAAGAGGGCATCTGGATTGGACGTCAAAATAATCCAGGTCAGTGAGTGGAGTGTGGGGAGGTACAGCAGGAGGGGCGAGAGATCGTGGAGTGACGTGATCGGGGCCCAGGAGAGGCGAGGACCCAGGGGCAGCACAGGTATAAAATCAGCCATGAGCTCGATGAATGGCGGAGCAGGTTCGAGGGATGAATGGCCAAATCCTGCTCCTAATTCTTATATTCTTATAACCTCTAGAGTTCCCCCCAGGGTCCATCCTTGGCTCCCGCCCCATCAGTGCATATTCGTAAAATTAATCTCAACTCCTCATCCAAAGTTGACTTGCATTTCATATCGACCATAGTTTGGCAGACAAAGACGTTCTTTTCTGTAATTTTACTGCTGTTAACATTTGTGATAAAAGTGATCCCTACAGCTGGCTAATTTCATTTCACGTCTTTTTTTATTAAAAACACTAAAGGTACCAGAGGGCACAGATTTCAGATAATTGGAAAAAGAACCAGGAGGGAGATGAGGAGAATTTATTTGATGCAGCGAGTTGTTACGTTCTGGAATGCGCTACCGGAACTGCCGAATTGATGGGTTGGTGAGAGAGGACAACAGACATAGCCCGGTCCCCGGTTCCTAACCGCTTTCCTGCTGTCTCTCCTGCACAGGCGAGCTGGTGGTTGGAGTGGGTCAGCCGATGATGCCCCCGGTGGTGGAGCAGCAACTCAGCCTTTGGGGAAATTCCCTTTGAACAAACCACGGGAGGGCTGCTATTGGAAAGCAAAACTATAAAACCAGAGCATGGCCTACGAAGAGCGGCTGGATTCTTATAAAAACCCAACTGGTAAAACTGACATCAGTCGTCGGGAAAGTGCTGGAATCCATTGTTAAGGAAGTGGTATCAGGGCACTTAGAAAACCATAAGATGGTTAGGCAGAGTCAACACGGTTTTATGAAAAGGGAATCATGTTTGACAAATTTATTAGAGTTTTTTGAGGTTGTAACTAGCAGGGTAGATAAAGAGGAACCATGGATGTAGTATATTTGGATTTCCAAAAGGCATTCGACAAGGTGTCACATAAAAGATTATTACACAAGATAAGGGCTCACGGGACTGGAGGTAATGTATTAGCATGGATAGAGGATTTGATAACGGACAGAAAACAGAAAGTAGGGTCTTCTTCAGGTTGGCAGGCTGTAAATGGTGGGGTGCCACAGGGATCAGTGCTGGGGCCTCAGCTATTTACAATCTATATTAATGACCTAGATGAAGGGACCGAGTATAACGTATCCAAGTTCGCTGACGATACAAAGCTAGGTGGGACAGTAAGCTGTGAGAAGAACACAAATTGTCTGCAAAGGGATTATAGATAGACTAAGTGAGTGGGCAGTAAGGTGGCAGATGGAGTATAATGTTGCGAAATGTGAGGTTATTCACTTTGGTAGGAAAAATAAAAATACAGAATATTTTTAAATGGTGAGAAACTTTTAAATGTTAGTATTCAGGGAGATTTGGGTGTCCCTTGTGCAAGAAACACAGAAAGCGAGCGTTCAGGTACAGCAAGCAATAAGGAAGGCAAATGGCATGTTGTCCTTTATTGCAACGGGGTTGGAGTATAAGAGTAAGGAAGTCTTGGTACAATTGTACAGGGCCCTGGTGAGACCACACCTGGAGTACTGTGCACAGGTTTGATCTCCTTATCTAAGGAAGGATATACTTGCCTTGGAGGCAATACAACGGAGGCTCACTGGATTGATTCCCGGGGTGAGAGGGCTGCCTTATGAGGAAAGATTGTGTAGAATGGGCCGATACTCTCTGGAGTTTAGAAGAATGAGAGGTGATCTCATTGAAACATACAGGATTGTGAATGGGATTGACAGGGTAAATGCTGAGACGATATTTCCCCCGGGCTGGAGAGTCTAGAACCGGGGGTCACAGTCTCAGGATAAGGGGTCGGCCATTTAAGACGGAGATGAGGAGGAATTTTTTCACTCAGAGGGTTGTGAATCTTTGGAATTCTCTGCCCCAGAGGCCTGTGGATGCGGAGTCTCTGAATATATTCAAGGCTGAGATCGAGAGATTTTTGGGGTCTGGGGAATCGAGGGATATGGGGATCGGGCGGGAAAGTGGAGTTGAGGTCAATGATCAGCCGTGATCTTATTGAATGGCGGAGCAGGCTCGAGGGACCGAATGGCCGACTCCTGCTCCTATTTCTTATGTTCTATCACTCAGATCCTCGGGATATAGTGGGGCCCCATAGGGGAATCAAGGGATTATGGAGATGGGAGGACGGGGGAAGATCATGGCTGATCATCCGCCTCAACTCCACTTTATGTGCTCAAGTCTCTGAAGTGGGCCTTGAACCTCCGACCTTTGGACTCAGAGGTGAGAGTGTTATCACCGAGCCCAGGATGAAACCTGATTATACATCGCCACTTGTAAACAAAATGCTATTGAGTGGCCTGGACAATTCCTTCAGAATTACAGTATTCAGCTTTCAATGCTGCCTTGACAGCTCAGTCCTCTCAAAGATGTTCTGTTTGGTCTTCGATATAATCTGCCACTTCAGCCCGAAGTTTCTGTGATTCCCACAAAGAACTATTCGCCTGTGTTTTCAGCGACGGAACATAGGCTTGTTTGGCCTTGTTTTTGTAACTGTTTAATCCCCAGCATGTTTCATTCAGTGTTTGACGAAAAGCTGCAGCAAAGGGCTGTAATCAGATTACTTGTATAAAGCCCCTACTCCATCAGTCACAGCGGGGTGGGGGTGGGCTTGTGGGTTGGACATATCTTTGAACTCCACCCTCCTCCTCCTCCCACAAAAACAACCAAATTCACGTGAAGATAAACCACATCAGGGCACAGTGCGGCCTGGGCTCGCAATGGGACTTGGCGATTCTCACTTATGTTACTTGTTCGAATAATGTGAGGCCTTTGCGACACAGGCAAGTAGGTGGACAGACTCCGTGTGAGCCGAGGGTTGGGAGCAGCTTATCACTGTGTCAGAGCCTGACTTCCATTTACTCGTAGACCAGAGAACCAGATGTCAAATAACGTTCGGGCATCAAATTACACTTCATGCAAAAACCGCATTCCTGTATTTAAAACCTGCACGACCCGAGGACTGAAATAGTCGCTTAATTTCCTAACAATTTATTTATGCAGAGGTAACTGAGAACAGAGTGCAAGGAGTTCTCCGAGAGGACACCATGACTTTAAAGGGAGGAAAGGCTATTTTCCGATAGGTGCTGCTCAGAATATCGCTGTAAATGGAGTCAAGCGGATTGATTCTGACTCTGCGTGTTGGTACGTGCTGAGGGTAAGCACTAAAAGTTGGTGCAGTCGCCGCAAAGGCACGGTGGGGAAGAGCCACAGTTTAAAGCCCTTCCGTCACGGTAAACCCAGGGAATGGAATCAGTACAAAACTCCCCTTGGGCTGTACTTGTAAACTTTCTGTATACATAGAGCACCGTGATCTGAAAAAACCTATGTAGTGCCATGTATAATGCAAGTTCTGTTTAGTAATGTGTGTTGCAAAGAAATGTAACTGTACCATTCCGTGTACCGTATTGTGCCACTAGTAAATTAATTTGATGACTGTATTACAATGTATCCTGGATTGTACTGAAATGTACCTCAAAATGTAAAGCAAGCAAATGAATTGAACGGAACTGCCGTTAGCGTCCAAATATATTGAATGGACTTGCTGACCGCATCCAAATTTACTGAACTGTCTTCCAATATATTGTGCAAATTTTTTATATGAATAAAATATATTTTGAAATTTAAAAAAAGTTGGTGTAAAACGGCGATAGTGAGTGATACTGAATGAGCAACCCATGTTACATCGCTTACACAACAATTACTTGCATTTATATAGCGCCTTTAAGGTAGCAAAACGTCCCAAGGTGCTTCACAGGAGCATTTATCAAACAAAATTTGACACTGCATTAAGGAGATATTAGGACAGGTGACCAAAAGCTTGGTCAAAGAGGCAGGTTTCAAAGAGCATCTTAAAGGAAGACACCGAGGTAGAGAGGCGGGGGACGGGGATGTCGGGGGGGTGGTAAGAGAGGGAGTTCCAGAGCTCAGGGCCCAGGCAGCTGAAGGCACGTCCGTCAATGGTGGAGCGATTATATCGGGGAATGTGCAAGAGGCCAGAATTGGAGGAGCGCAGCGATCTCGGAGGGTTGTGAGGTTGGAGGAGGTTACAGAGCTAGGAAGGGACGAGGGCCATGGAATGGATTTGAAAACAAGGATGAGAATTTTAAAAGCGAGCCCTGGCTGGACTGGGTCCCAGTGTAGGTCAGCGAGCACAGCATGTGATGGGTGAGCGGGAATAGGTGCGAGTTAGGACACGGGCTGCCGAGTTTTGGATGAGCTCAAGTTTATGGAGGGTGGAAGATGGGAGGCCAGCCAAGCGAATGTTGAAATATCGAGCCTGGAGAGGCATGGATGAGGGTTTCAGCAGCAGAATAGCTGAGGCGAGACGGAGACACACATATATATATAGATGTGACCCTCATTGTATGCATTACACTGAGACCTGTACTATAGTGCACAAGTTAGCAAATCATCCTGAGAAAGCATGTTAACCTTATACACTTAAAACTCAAGGGCGAGAAATTGAATAGATTAGCGCTACCTGTTAGTGTTGGTGAAGGGCGCTATTGGGGTGCTAAAGGCTTAACACCCAGTGCTAAAATTAGCATCCTGGCGACGTTAATGCCACAAAATGGTCGCTAATCAATTTCCCCCCCCAAATGATTATGGACATGATCTGAAGCATAGAGCTTACTCAGTGGCCTTGCGCCCACTCTTTACCGCTTACAATATTGTACAAGGAACACTCAACAAAGAAAAAGCAATCCACATGTCGAATATGGTGCTGAGATTATGCTGAAGTCTGCGGCAATCTACTGTGGTGAAAGGCAAATCAATATTGGCTCCTGGTTCCCGGGACGGTGCAACTGGAATTACTCTGTGGGATGGTGACACACAAAAGCTCTCTACCTGCCCATCACGACTCTGGGTGTCCGAGGGCTCCTGTGTGATCGATTGTATCGGTGTTGGATCGAGGAGGTTGCTGGTCACATTATGTCGAGGCTTGTAGCCACCAATCTGTCCCCTCTACCCTTCCCCACTCCAGGAAAATCCTTCTGGAGGAGATTGAGAAGTATTTCTTTTATTCATTCACGGGATGTGGGCGTCGCTGGCAAGGCCGGCATTTATTGCCCGTCCCTAATTGCCCCTTGAGAAGGTGGTGGTGAGCCGCCGCCTTGAACCGCTGCAGTCCGTGTGGTGAAGGTGCTCCCACAGTGCTGTTAGGGAGGGAGCCCCAGGATTGTGACCTAGCGACGATGAAGGAACGGCCGATATATTTCCCAGTCAGGATGGTGTGTGACTGGGAGGGGAACGTGGAGGTGGTGGTGTTCCCATGCGCCTGCTGCCCTTGTCCTTCTAGGCGGTAGAGGTCGCGGGTTTGGGAGGTGCTGCCGAAGAAGCCTTGGCGAGTTGCTGCAGTGCATCTTGTAGATGGTGCACACTGCAGCCACGGTGCGCCGGTGGTGGAGGGAGTGAATGTTGAAGGTGGTGGATGGGGAGCCGATCAAGCGGCTGCTTTGTCCTGGATGGTGTCGAGCTGCTTGAGTGTTGTTGGAGCTGCACTCATCCAGGCAAGTGGAGAGTATTCCATCACACTCCTGACTTGTGCCTTGTAGCTGGTGGAAAGGCTTTGGGGAGTTAGGAGGTGAGACACTCGCCGCAGAATACCCAGCCTCTGACCACAATAGTCATGTGGTTGGTTGAGTTAAGTTTCTGGTCAAAGCAGGATTATGCAGATGACTCTCTTGTCAGAAAATCGGTTGGTGTTTGGGACACAACCAGCGGCCCCCCTCCCCCCAACATACATCCCGTGGCTACACTTCCACCTGATTAATGATCGAGTGGATGACCCAGACTCCAATTTCTTTTCTTGACCAGCATTTTGTCCATCCCCCAGTGACGATCCCTTTCAGAACTCCCCGAATATGACACTGTCACAATCTGCCGCAGTCTCTAAATGGAGCTGCATGATAATTGAAGTAAGTGCCTGCCAATTTATCAGCGATGGGTCAGTCACCAAATATTAATAATTGAGCAGCTCCAGATCAGCAACCAGCGCCGTACAAATCGCAGAAAACGAACAGCGTCGTACGTGCAGAGATTCACCCGCTACACAAGACAAGTGCTTAAAGAAGCTGCCCCGAAAGAAACGATGGGCTAATAAGGATTTCATTAAAAGTTAGAGAGAGAGACAAAGACTGTCTGGGAAGCCGAGAGGCCGGAATTCGAACTAACAGCTGATGACAGCCCTGTGGGCAACTGTCCTTACTGAAGGAACTTGAGACATTGCATTGACCCAGAGAGCAGGACAGGCCACCAGGGACCTGGCTGCAAAAATTACCAGCCAGCAAAGGAAGGCAGTGGAAACCTACTGTTGGCAGTGGATGATGGATAGTCTACCTATCCCCCATCACCGACATTCAGCTGTCATTATTTGCTGAGCCTCGCTTCAGTCTATCGGCTTTCTCTACAATTGGCACTGGCTCCGAAACAGGGAACGGAAGCAAAGCGTCAATGCAGCATGCAGCAAAAAATGTGTGGTGTGAAAATGGCACATCGTGCACCAGTTACAAAATGAAACTTGAGAACTGCACGAGAGGTAATAGTGCACCGACAATCTGTTTTATTATTCAGAATGCACAGTGGGGTCGTTAGTTAAGAAATTAAATATTCCATCAATAAAAAATTCAGCTTTCTGCGTTTTTTTCCGTCTACGTTATAGAATCCCAGCAGCGCTCTCGCCTCGGAGTCCGAAGGTTTTGGGTTCAAGTCCCACTCCAGGGACTCGAGCACAAAAATCCAGGCTGACACTCCCAGTGCAGTGCTGAGGGAGTGCCGCACTGTCAGAGGTGCCGTCTTTCAGATGAGACGTTAAACCGAGGCCCCATCTGCTCTCTCAGGTGGATGTAAAAGATCCCACGGCCACTGTTTCAAAGAAGAGCAGGGGAGTTATCCCCGGTGTCCTGGGGCCAATATTTATCCCTCAAACAATGCCGACAATCCTGCTCTGATGCCAAGGGTGAAGTCATTGTACAGTCAAATGCTTGAAGGTTTATTGCTACGGCTAAATTAACATTTATATAGCGCCGTTCACCACCTCAGCACTTTACAGCCAATGAGCTTCTTTTAGAGTGTAGTCACTGTTGTAATGTAGGAAACGCGGCAGCCAATTTGCGCACAGCAAGCTCCCACAAACAGCAATGTGATAATGACCCAGATCATCTGCTTTCAGTGATGTTGGTTGAGGGATAAATATTGGCCCAGGGCACCGGGGATAACTTCCCTGCTCTTCTTCAGGGAAATGCCACCCACTGTGCCACAGCTCAGCGCAGTTTCTGTGCAATGGAAACAAGAGTTGGATGGATAGCAAGAGGCCAAAGATTGGGTTTGGGAGGGCTGGAGCAGTTGGTGCCACCTCAATGATGAATCAGTGTCAGCGATGTTGGGGCGGGGTGGGGCGGTGTTTGATGGCGAGAACGGCTAAATGGGGCTCATACAATCCCACTAAGGCCACTGCTCTGCTTTAATCGCACACCTCTCTCCTTTTCCACCAGGGGAACGAGCTACCGACCTTAATTAATGAGGTTAGGGGGAACAGATCATGTCTGGTAGAAAGCAATAAGAATGGCAGTGTTGCTACGGTAAGTTTGGGGCAATTTATTTTGTAACAAAACAACAAACAATCTAACCACTGGAGATGTAACGTTCAAAAACTGTAAACGCAGGAAATCCGAAATGGAAACAGCAGATGTTGAATCGTACACAACATTTCAGTCAGTCTCGGAAGGAAAGGTTAATCTTTCAGCCAAGTCCATCTCTCAGCACAACTGCAAATGTTTCCAGCAGCTTTTGATTTTATTTTCCGCATATAAATAAGCTGACCCTCACAGAAACAGGAAGAGGCCATTCAGCCCCTCGAGCCTGTTCCGCCATTCAGTGAGATCATGGCTGATCTGTATCTTAATCCCATCCACCTGACTTAACGCTTCATACCCTTGCTGAACAAGAACCTACTGGTCTCAGTTTTTACATTTTCAATTGTACCCACCCTCCGCCCCGCCCCTAGCCTCAACAGCGTTTAGTTCTCATTGGTTTTGGCTCTGTCACAACCCGATTAACACTTGGCAAAAGCAACTACTGTCCTTCCACACTGATATCAAGGCAATGGAACATCTGTTTGGATATAGTGGTTCTCTTCTGTTGAATATCTGGAATGTTTTCGATTACTTATTCCCTGTGAAAGGCATGTACACTGAACTCCAGAACAAGGCACACCCGCCCTTAATCAAATGTCATCTGTTGCACACTAACAGTTTGAAGTCATTCCCCACTGTCTCGTTCTGGAAACTCGAGCACAAAATTCCAGGCTGACACTCCCAGTACAGTACTGAGGGAGCGCCGCACTGTCGGAGGGGCAGTACTGAGGGGCGCTGCACTGTCGGAGGAGCAGTACTGAGGGGCGCTGCACTGTCGGAGGGTCAGTGATGAGGGAGCGCCGCACTGTCGAAGGGACGGTGCTGAGGGAGTGCCGCACTGTCAGAGGGGCAGAACTAAGGGAGCGCTGCACTGTCGGAGGGGCAGTACTGAGGGAGCGCTGCACTGTCGGAGGGGCAGTACTGAGGGAGTGCCACATTGTCGGGGGGACAGTACTGAGGGAGCGCTGCATTGTCGGAGGTGCTGCCTTTTGGTTGAGACATTAAACCGAGGCCCCGTCTGCTCTCTCAGGTGGAAGTAAAAGATCCCATGGCATTATTTTGAAAAAGAGCAGGGGAGTTCTTCCCGGTGTCCTGGGGCCAATGTTTATCCCTCAACCAACATCACAAAAACAGATTATCTGGTCATTATCACTTTGCTGTGTGTGGGAGTTTGCTGTGCGCAAATTGGCTGCCACGTTTCCCACATTACAACAGTGACTATACTTCAAATCTATTTCATTGGCTGTAAGGCGCTGTGGGAGATGGTGAAAGGCGCTATATAAATGCAAGTCTTTCTTTTAGTCTATGGGAACCTGGTTTAACTCTACAAATGCTAAGGTGAGCACTGGGCTGCCAGCAAATGAATGAAATGCATCGACAGGAACGGTACTGAGAGTAAATGGTCTTTTTTTCAGTTGTTACGTCTCATTCACGACTGAATAAACATCAGCCAGAGAGCAGCTGTTGTAGTTTAGGGAATAAAAAGCAATACAAAGTCAAGGGAGTCCTGGGGTAAATGATAATTATTCTGTGTATAAATGTCACGACAAAGTGATGGCTTTCAAAAGTAGAAAATGTGAATTAAGGTTTGTGTCGCTCGAAGAATTTGGAAGATTAAAGGGTGATTTGATCGAAGTTATCGGGATGTTAAGGGAAACTGATAGAGATAGAGAGAAACTGTTCCCGCTGGTTGGGGAGTCTGGGACTAGGGGCAGAGTCTAAAAATCAGAGCCAGACTTTTCAGGAGTGAAATTAGGAAACACTTCTACACTAGAGGGTGGGAGAGGTTTGGAACTCTCTTCCACAAACGGCAATTGATGCGAGATCAATTGTTAATTTTAAATCTGGGAGTTTTGTTAACCAAAGATATTAAGGGGTATATGGAAGGTATATGGAGTTAAGTCACAGATCAGCCATGATCTCAGTGAATGGCAGAACAGGCCCGAGGGGCTGAATGGCCGCCTCCTGTTGCATCGAGTGTTGACCTTGGTCAAAGCTGCATTTGATGCTCCATTTAATGGTTTAATTTGCCATTGGCAACAAATTAAAACTTGAAAAATAAATTCCTCGATTTCATATTAGTGCTTGGCTGGTAATTACTCTGCACGCAAGAAGCAAATAGCGCATAGGATAATTCACCCACAACCGTGTCTGAATTTAGCTCCCTTTCCCGAGCAGGCCTCACAACCTCCGCCAAGCATTGACCTTAAAAACAGTTTTGACCGAATGCTTGAAAAAAAACTCCTTCTGTGCTGTAAATTTCTGTGATTCTTAATCTGATTTTTAAAAATAAAAGACGCATTGTTAAACATGCCAACATTCCACCAAACGAGTGCTGCATTGTCTGAGGTGCTCTGCTTCAAATTAGATGGCTGGCCCGATGACACAGCCCTGCACACCTCAAGTCGCTGGAGAAATACCACCAACGATGCCTCCGCAAGATCCTACAAAGCCCCTGGGAGGACAGATGCACCAACGTTAGCGTCCTCGATCAGGCCAGCATCCCCAGCATCGAAGCACTGACCACACTCGACCAGCTCCGCTGGGCGGGCCACATTGTTCACATGCCCGACACAAGACTCTCAAAACAAGCGCTCTACTCGGAACTCCTTCACGGCAAGCGAGCCCCAGGTGGGCAGAGGAAACATTTCAAGGACACCCTCAAAGCTTCCCTGATAAAGTGCAACATCCCCACCGACACCTGGGAGTCTCTGGCCAAAGACCAGTCCGCCCTAAGTGGAGGAAGTGCATCCGGGAGGGCGCTGAGCACCTCGAGTCTCGTCGCCGAGAGCATGTAGAAATCAAGTGCAGGCAGCGGAAGGAGCGTGCGGCAAACCTGTCCCACCCTCCCCTTTCCTTCAACCACTGTCTGTCCCACCTGTGACAGAGACTGTAATTCCTGTATTGGACTGTTCAGTCACCTGAGAACTCACTTTTAGAGTGGAAGCAAGTCTTCCTCCATTCCGAGGGACTGCTCAAGGTGATGATGACCAGATTAAATGTTAAACAAGGGCTCAGCCTACTTTTCAGAGAATCATAGAATGATACAGCGTTGCGGGAAGCCCTTCAGCCCATCGTGTCTGTGCCGACCCTTTGGTAGAACGATCCAACGAGCCCCACAACTCTGTTCTTTCCCCAGAGCCCTGTCACTTTATTCTGCGCTGTAATGCCAAAAAACAAGTGGCACTATTGAAATAAAACACTGGGGTTCATTTCTACAGGAAGAGCAGTGAAAAGCAGAGGTTTGTTAAACGTGTAAAGAACCTTGGTTAGGTAACACTAGGAGCCCTGTGCACAGTTCTCATCGCCATATCACCAAAACGATTTTACAAAAAGCCAAAACTGAAGCTGCAAAAACAGCCAGCGCACCTGAGTGCTGCACTGTCGGAGGGTCAGTACTGAGGGAGCGCCGCACTGTCGGAGGGGCAGTACTGAGGGAGCGCCGCACTGTCGGAGGGGCAGTACTGACGGAGTGCCGCACTGTCGGAGGGGCAGTACTGAGGGAGCGCTGCACTGTCGGAGGGTCAGTACTGAGGGAGCGCCGCACTGTCGGAGGGGCAGTAATGAGGGAGCGCCGCACTGTCGGAGGGGCAGTACTGAGGGAGCGCCGCACTGTCGGAAGGGCAGTACTGAGGGAGCGCCGCACTGTCGGAGGGGCAGTACTGAGGGAGCGCCGCACTGTCGGAGGGGCAGTACTGAGGGAGCGCCGCACTGTCGGAGGGGCAGTAATGAGGGAGCGCCGCACTGTCGGAGGGGCAGTACTGAGGGAGCGCCGCACTGTCGGAGGGGCAGTACTGAGGGAGTGCCGCACTGTCGGAGGGGCAGTACTGAGGGAGCGCTGCACTGTCAGAGGGGCAGTACTGAGGGAGCGCTGCACAGTCGGAGGGGCAGTACTGAGGGAGCGCTGCACAGTCGGAGGGGCAGTACTGAGGGAGCGCTGCACAGTCGGAGGGGCTGTACTGAGGGAGTGCCGCACTGTCAGAGGAGCAATACTGAGGGAGTGCCGCACTGTCGGAGGGGCAGTACTGAGGGAGTGCCGCACTGTCGGAGGGGCAGTATTGAGGAGTGCCGCACTGTCGGAGGGTCAGTACTGAGGGAGCGCCGCACTGTCGGAGGGGCAGTACTGAGGGAGTGCCGCACTGTCGGAGGGGCAGTACTGAGGGAGTGCCGCACTGTCGGAGGGGCAGTACTGAGGAGTGTCACACTGTCGGTGGGGCAGTACTGAGGGAGCACTGCACTGTCGGAGGGGCAGTACTGAGGGAGTGCCGCACTGTCAGAGGGGCAGTACTGGTAGGAGTGCCGCACTGTCGGAGGTGCAGTCTTTGGATAAACATTAAACCAAGGCCCCATCTACTTTCTCTGGCTGAAATAAAAGATCTCACGGCGCTATTTGAAGAAGAGCAGGGGAGTTATCCCCAGTGCCCTGGCCAATATTCATGTCTCACTAAAAAACAGATTATCTGGTCATTATCACATTACTGTGTGTGGGAGCTTGCGGTGTGTAAATTGGCTGCTGCGTTTCCTAAATTACAACACTTCAGAAAAGTACTTCATTGGCTGTAAAGCACTTTGGGACGTCTGGTGGTCGTGAAAGGCGCTATAGAAATGCAAGTCTTTCTTTGTTCCTATGGGAAGGCAGGTTGGACAATCGGACATGGACATTACCGTACCCACTTTCTTTGCCTCACTGCGTTCTGACCCCCATCTCAGATGGGCACCTCCCACTGTCCAGTGCACCAGTTCCATTTCCCCCTCCACACTTTGAGTGAGACTGTACGACAACAACTGGGTGTCCAAACTATGAACTGTTGTGAGCTGCAGACTTGGGTTGCCAACTGGACGGGAATGACGTTGTTATATATGCCGACTATAGATATACTCTCTGTGTAGTCACTGTATAGTTGCATTAGATGGAGACTTGTTACCTGATGTACTATTAATAAGGTTTACACTGTGTATATACTAAGCTGGCACCACTAGAGGGTGCAACTGGTGGAGACCGGGGTTTCCTGTCCCTGTGGCAGAGACTGATCACCAGAGGGCACTGCGGTGGGAGACCTGAGGGTCACCTGTATAGGTGTGCAGGGCCCAGTGAAAAAGGCTACCCACTATGCTTGTGCCTCACCCTGGAGTTACGAATAAAGGACCAAGGTCACGACAGTTTGAGTACAACACATTGCCTCGTGGAGTCATCCATAAGTGCATTACAGATATAACAGACGTCACCTCAATTCACATAGAACCCTAAAGTTCGGCAGAGGGCAGAGGCATTTGCCCGGTTAATGCGGGCTGGATAAACGTCAGATCCCAAAATTGAAAGTTGTACGATTGAACGTATCACCGACTCGTGAATCAAAATACATTTTCTCCATCAGTTTGTGTTGGAGCCGATGAAAATAAACTTTTTGCACCAAACATGCCCTCTACTTTTTATTCTTTGACTAACCACTTTGGGAAGGAAGGTTAAAAGAGTAACTCCATTTACTTGTGTTTCCATTCTTATTGAAACATACAAGATACTGAGGGGGCTCTACAGGGTGGATGCACAGAGGATGTTTCCCCTCGTGGGGGAATCTAGAACTAGGGGCATAGTTTCAGAATAAGGGGCCGCCCATTTAGAACTGAGATGAGGAGGAATTTCTTCTCTCTGAGGGTTGTAAATCTGTGGAATTCTCTGCCCCAGAGAGCTGTGGAGGCTGGGTCATTGAATATATTTAAGGTGGAGATAGACAGATTTTTGAATGATAAGGGAGTGAAGGGTCATGGGGAGCGGGCAGGGAAGTGGAGCTGAGCCCAAGATCAGGTTAGCCATGATCTTATTAAATGGCGGAGCAGGCTCGAGGGGCCGAATGGCCGACTCCTGCTCCTATTTCTTATGTTCTTATGAATGAGGCATTTCATGTTCTAACAATAAAACAGCATACCTTTAGGGTAAAAGCACATCACAGCAACCTACATCACTGCCCAAAAGACTGCCTAGCATCTTATTCAAGACATGTAATAGATTTAAGGGGCTTAACTTCCCTTTGTGCCTTAGGCCATTCGCGAGGTTAAAATGGGCCGTCTGCAACAGCCTTCAAAAATGTTCTGTTGTTACAAAGATCTGCAAACACATCACAGTCTTGGAAATAAGTGGGTTCCAGCAAAGTGCCTGCTGTCACCGGCTGGGCTCTTTCTGTGCTCTGTGAGGTGGTTGCACTCGTGCTGAAATACCGCAAATACACTTTTCTGAAGTTTTTGGTAGAATGACATCGCTATAAACAAAGAAAGACCTTACCTTGAGACACCTCACAGAGACACAAATACAATGAATGGCCATGAAGTATTGTGGCTGCTCCTCTGGCCAATACAGCAGCCATTTCACAAACTCTGTGGTTTGTTGGGAAGAATATTTCCAATGAGACCGGGAGAACATGCTCTTATTCTTTGAAAGCTACTATGGAATCTCTTGGCATCCATTACAAACAGGACAAGACCTAAAGAAAAGAAAGACTTAGATTTATATAGCGTCTTTCACGACCACCTGACATCTCAACGCGCTTTACAGCCAATGAAGTACTTTTTGGAGTGTAGTCACTGGTGTAATGTGGGAAACGCGGCAGCCAATTTGCGCACAGCAAGCTCCCTCAAACAGCAATGTGACAACGACCAGATAATATTTTTTTAGTGAGGTTGATTGAGGGATAAATATTGGCCCCAGGAATAACTCCCCTGCTCTTCTTCAAAATAGTGCCATGGGATCTTTGACATCTACCTGAGAGAGCAGACAGGGCCTTGGTTTTACATCTCATCTGAAAGACAGCACCTCCAACAGTGCAGCACTCCACTGGGAGTGTCAGCCTAGATTTTTGTGCTCAAGCCCCTGGAGCAGGACTTGAACCTACAACCTTCTGACCCAGAGGCAAGAGTGCTGCCCACTGAGCCACAGCTGACACACAATACAGAAGCCTGGGGAACAGTACTTTATCACATCCCGTCAATCATAGACACTCCCCTATCCGCCATGCTGGGGAAGTGACATCCTCAAAAAATCCAACTCAATCAATCAGAGATGACCAACCCATCACAAATCCACACTGACACTCTGCGACCCGCTCATACTTGTCCAAGTGCTCAGCCTGTCTCTGATGATAGATTCCAGTAGCTGGTGTTAATCAGCTCAGTCTGTAGTTATCCGTTTCCTCTTGCCCCATCCTCCTTAAATAACGGAGAGACATTTGCAATTTTCCAATCCGCAGGCGCAATGCCTGAATATAGAGAGAGCTTTGGACTGAAGTGATGATGCACCGTGCCCTGCTGTGATAGGGAAGAGGTCTTTTACTAGATGATGTCGAGAAGCAGATACTATAGAGCGCATAAATCTTTTTGATACAGACCTGAAATACTCAGTCATATGGATTATGAAAAACATTACTAGTTCTTGTAAATGTCAAACCAATAAAAACACAATGCTGACTTCAGATAAAAATATTTCCCAAGTTGCACCAACAGTAGGACAGGATCAGGCAGTGCAAACTTCAGAAACTTAGGCCTAGAAGTTCCTCTCGGGCCGTGGTGCATATTGGATTGGCCGTCCCATATATGCATAGCCCAATATTCAGTTCCATTGCAGTCAGGGGGAACTGGCTACCACATAGAAACATAAAAACATAGAAACATAGAAAATAGGTGCAGGAGTAGGCCATTTGGCCTTTCGAGCCTGCACCGCCATTCAATGAGTTCATGGCTGAACATGCAACTTCAGTACCCCATTCCTGCTTTCTCGCCATACCCCCTTGATCCCCCTAGTAGTAAGGACTACATCTAACTCCTTTTTGAATATATTTAGTGAATTGGCCTCAACAACTTTCTGTGGTAGAATAGAAACATTCAAATTCCTGGGACATTGGAACCGGTTCTGGGGGAGGTGGGACCAGTACAAACCGGACGGTCTGCATCTGGGCAAGATCGGAACCAATATCCTAGGGATTGGTTGAGGCGAATAGTATAGATGCATTTAAGGAGAGACTGGATAAGTACGTGAGGGAGAAGGGAGTAACAACAACTTGTATTTATATAGCGCCTTTAACGTAGTGAAATGTCCCAAGGCGCTTCACAGGAGTATTATAAGATAAAAAATTTGACACTGAGCCAGATAAGGAAAAATTAGCGCAGGTGACCAAAAGCTGGTCGAAGAGGTAGGTTTTAAGCAGCGTCTTAAAGAAGGAAAGAGAGGTCGAGAGGCGGAGAGGTTTAGGGAGGGAGTTTCAGAGCTTGGGGCCCAGGCAACAGAAGGCATGGCCACCGATGGTTGAGTGATTATATCAGGGATGCTCAAGAGGGCAGAATTGGAGGAGCACCAACATCTCAGGGCGGGGGGTTGTGGGACTGGAGGAGATTACAGAGATAGGGAGGGGCGAGACCACGGAGGGATTTGAAACACGGGTGAAAATTTTGAAATCGAGTCGTTGCTTAACCGGGAGCCAATGTAGGTCAGTGAGCATAGTGGGTGATGGGTGAGCGGGACTTGGTGCGAGTTAGGACACGGGCTGCTAAGCTTTGGATAACCTCTAGCAGAAGGTCATGTTGATGGGGTGAGATGAAGAGAGGGGGGCGGAAGCTGGTGTGGAGCATAAACACCAGCACGGACCAGACGAGCCAAATGGCCTGTTTCTGTGTTGTACCACTGTGTAACTGTACAACTCTGAGCTGCTCCTAGCATCTAGATATCCCCCATGTAGTTCACAGTGACCAGAACCTCAGGAAATAGCCCAGATCAACGTTTCCGCTAAGCTGGCCGGCCACGCAGCTACCTGGAGGTCCCGGCTTCTCAATGGGCGATTCCGTGCATGTGCAAAATCTTGAATGGACCGCGCAGCCTGTTAAAAGGATCGCACTCACCCAAAAACTGAGGGGACATTGGTCCAGGGCACTGAAGCTGTCGAATCGGACAGTGTAGTTTAAAAAAAATTCATTTAAGGGATGTGGGCGTCGCCAGTAAGACCAACATTGATTGGCCATCGCTAGTTGCCCCGAGAAGGTGGGGCGAGACACCTTCTTGAATATAACTGAGTGTCTCGCTGGGTCATTTCAGAGGGCAGTTAAGTATCAACTACATTGGTATGGGACTGGAGTCATATATAGGCCAGACCAGGTAAGGGCGGCAGATTTCCTTCCCTAAAGGACACCTGTGAACCAGTTGGGTTTTTACAACAATCCTGTAGTTTCATTACTTATGCTAGCTTTTTCTGTCAAGATTTATTTAATTAACTGAATTTAAATTCCCCAGCTACCATGGTGGGATTTAAACTCATGTCTCCAGTTGTTGAGTCCGGTTTGTTGGTCATATTCAAAAGGGAGTTAGATGGGGCCTTTATGGCTAAAGGGATCACGGGGTATGGAGAGAAAGCAGAAGTGGGGTACTGAAGTTGCATGATCAGCCATGATCATATTGAATGGTGGTGCAGGCTCGAAGGTCCAAATGGCCTGCTCCTGCACCTATTTTCTATGTTTCTATGTTTCTATTAGTCCTGGACTCTGGATTGGCATAACTACTAAACTACCAGACCCGGTGCACAAGCCAATTCAAATCAGGACTACCTGCATGCTTATCGTGAGTCACTGCACACAGGGCAAGTAATGTACAAAAGAAAAATACCACGGAGGCTGGAAATCTGAAATAAAAACAGAGAATGCTTGAAACACTCAGCGGGTCGGGCAGCGTCTGCGGAGAGAGAAACAGAGTTAACGGTTCCCCTTGGTCAGAACTGGAAAAGTTTGAGATGTAACAGATTGTTCCGGAAGTGCAGAGGCAGTGGAAGGGGGAGGGGAGGGAAGAACAAAAGGGAAGATCTGTGATAGGGTGGAAGGCAGGAGAGATTAGAGAGACAAAGGGGACGATGGGCAAAAACGCGATGGTAACGGGACAAGTTAGGAGACAAAAGATGAATCCAGAGAGGGTGTGAATGGCGGAATCATCACCAGCTGTCGCGGGAAAGAGAGAAGAATACAATAAAAGGGTGGGGGAGGGGCAGGGGGTTTGTAAGAAAAAAAGGGAGAAAAGGAAACAACATGGGCCGAGGTTATGGTCTGAAATTGTTGCATTCGACGTTGAGTCCAGAAGGTTATAAAGTAATGTACAGCCAAGGCAATAGTTTGCAAAGTCTACACACAGCTCCGGACAAAGACACACGTACTTCAGAGAGTTTGAAACGATGGGTATTGCAAATTCAGCTAATGTCTTCTCTCTGAGCCAGAAGATTTTCTGAAAATGTTGCATGTATGACATACATAAATATTCCACCCTTTGTTAGGTGTCAGACTTTGGGGGTTTTGACTGAAGTCTATGAACCATCACATTACTGCCTTGTGTAACAGCATTCGATGGATTTGTGCTTCACATGTAGAAAGGGCAGAGCGTAGAGACTCAGCATCAGTCATATAACAGCACCTGAGGCCACAAGTGACTCCTATTCAACTATTCTGGTGCATTTCACAGGAATTTAATTTGTACTTGCTATCTCAGTGGCTCTGTCTGCCCACAGCAGACTATCCCCCAGGTATCAGGTAACTCGTCTTCTGTCTCGTTTTTCCAACACGAGGAATTGTGGCTGATCGGGGCATCGTCTGCTCTGTTCCACATTTCTAAAATAAAATGCAGCATTTTAACCCTTTGCATAATGAAGCTCTCATCCAAAAAACATTTCTTTTTTGGGTGGCCAAAGTTTTCCAACTCGAGAAAAGGTTAAAGGAGCTTTGAATACAATATCGTATTGCTGCCTTTGGGAGCTTGCTGTGCGGAAATTGGCCGCCGCATTTCCGACAGTACTACAGCGAGTACTCTTCAACAAGCACGTCATTGGCGGGAAAACTAAAGAGGAAGGAAAGAAGGAGGGAGGGAGGGAGGGAAGGAGGGAAGGAGGGAGGGAAGGAGGGAAGGAGGGAAAGAAGGAAGGAAGGAAGGGAGAAAGGAGAGACTTGCATTTCTATAGCGCCTTTCACGACCACCGGACTTCTCAAAGCACTTTACAGCCAATGAAGTACTTTTGAAGTGTAGTCACTGTTGTAATGTAGGGAAGGCACTATATAAAGGGCCGACAACGACGACGAGGTCCAACACTGCCTCCAGTGCGCCAGCGCAGCCTTCGGCCGCCTGAGGAAGAGAGTGTTCGAAGATCAGAACCTCAAATCTGGCACCAAGCTTATGCTCTACAGGGCTGTAGTGATACCCGCCCTCCTGTATGGCTCAGAGACATGGACCATATACAGTAGATACCTCAAATCGCTGGAGAAATACCACCAACGTTACCTCCGCCAGATCCTGCAAATCCACTGGGAGGACAGACACACCAACGTCAGTGTTCTCGATCAGGCCAACATTCCCAGCATCAACCAGTTCCGTTGGGCGGGCCACATTGTTCGCATGCCCGACACGAGACTCCCAAAGCAAGCGCTCTACTCGGAACTCCTACACAGCAGGCGAGCCCCAGGTGGGCAGAGGAAACGTTTCAAGGACACTCTCAAAGCCTCCTTGATAAAGTGCAACATCCCCACCGACACCTGGGAGTCCCTGGCCAAAGACTGCCCTAAGTGGAGGAAGTGTGTCCGGGAGGGCACTGAACACCTCGAGTCTCGTCGCCGAGAGCATGCAGAAAACAAGCGCAGGCAGCGGAAGGAACGTGCGGCAAACCAATCCCACCCACCCCTTCCCTCAACCACTGTCTGTCCCACCTGTGACAGAGACTGTAATTCCCGTATTGGACTGTACAGCCACCTGAGAACTCACTTTTGGAGTGGAAGCAAGTCTTCCTCGATTCCGAGGGGCTGCCTGTGATGATATAAATGCAAGTTCTCCGTTCCTATGTGGCTGGCAGGATTAGGTATTTGAGAAAAGCGACCAGTCAGTGTGAAAAGCAGTTTTAATAAAGATCAGGGGAACAAAATCTTGATTTCACTGACAACTTTATTATATCCAATGTGTTTTCTTTTCTGTTGATGTATTATGTTCCACACGAAACTCAATTTGATTATTTTGCCTCAAAGATTGCCTTTTTTTTCCCTCTTTCGCTGAACAGTGGTGACAGTTTTGTTTGGAAACATGTCTCGGGCAGAGTCCGGGGTGATTACTGCGCCCACCAGTCTCTGCAAATGATTACCTGCTCTTGCGCCAGAAACCCAGGCGACATCCAGCGCGATATTGGCCGGCGTAAATCTTCTAACATCCGCACTTAAAAAAAACTAAATTGTGCAGGTTCTCCCGTCCTGTCTCAGCAAAGGAAAGGAAAATACAATGAGGATGCTGAGGGTGTATTAGACAGCGGCCCGTGTACCAGTGCATCATCATCATCAGAATCGAGGAAGAGTTGCTTCTCCTCCTGAAGTGAGTTCTTTGCTGGCTGAGCAGTCCAATACGAGAACCACAGTCCCTGTCACAGGTGGGACAGACAGTGGTTGAGGGAAGGGGTAGGTGGGACAGGTTTGCCGCACGCTCCTTCCGCTGCCTGCGCTTGGTTTCTGCATGCTCTCGGCGATGAGACTCGAGGTGCTCAGCTCCCTCCCGGATGCACTTCCTCCACTTAGGGCGGTCTATGGCCAGGGACTCCCAGGTGTCGGTGGGGATGTTGCACTTTATCCGGGAGGCTTTACCAGTGCAGACCTGTGCAGAAAACTCCATCTTGCCACCTGCAATAATATCTTTTACTGCTCCCTGATGATCTGTCAAGAGACCCTTGCAACAGCTGGTGTCTGCTGTCCCTTGAAACCAGGTCCGGCTCGGTAAAAGCTAATTGCATCTTTTCTCTCTCTCCCTCTCTCTCTGCAGGCAATCAGCTTACTGCATTCTAACTCCTGCTCCCAGCGCTAAAAAAATTAAAGTGTCAACATTCTCATCTTTATGGTTTGATGACTCTAAATGAGAAAATCATGTTCTGTGAACTGCAATTTAATAGAAAGATGTTTAAAATACCAGGCAGCATGCATCAGCCTATCCCCCGAAACACATCAATCAAACTTGCCAAGGTTAAGTAGAAGGTTTGAGAATGATAGGAAGCAAATTAATATACAGGAATCTTATCCCGGCAAAAGAACTGTTGGTGGAAGTATTGTGTTTTGAGTAAATAAAAAGCCTTCAAGCATCATCGTGTCGAACGCAATTCAAAGAGTAACACAAATTAACTATTTTGAAGTGAGTATGACTTCAGGAGAGATTACCCAACTTATAAATTCTGATAACTGGGTAATAATGGTCGATCTTTTTCTCTTTCAATACACATATATACAGAATGGTTTTATTCGCAGACTGAAGTCAATGTGAGAGAAGCCTAATGTAGTGGCAACTTGCACTGACCTGCCCTTTACAGGTCTGACAATCTGATTACCCTGGGCTAGAGTGAAGGAACAAATGGGTCCAGCACAGACTGCAGCTTACGCACACAATCTCAAACAGAGCCCAGAGTTCTGTGGTGTTGTCTGTGAGATTCTACTCAACGCCCTCAAAGTCCAGCTCTGCAACGCACAAATCGTCCCTCAGGCAAAGCTACTGCAAAAACTCAGGCGGCAGTGCAAGTGGCTGGCCTGATCAGGCCCTTGCTCAGTCTGTTCACCGGTGGATCCATCACCCACTGGCCACAGTGTGGACTTACACAGCTGCCCTCCGGGTCGATAAACCACTGCAAAGGAACACAGAGACAGGACAAGGCCATTCAGCCCCTCGAGCCTGTTCCACCATTCAATTAGATCGTAGTTGGTCTGTATCAGCAGAGCTGGTCTCCAGTCGTCCTGGTTAACCCTTGCCACTGGATAAAGGCCGAGCTCTGTCAAGCCCGTGTGGTGGCTGGTGTGCAATGGTCACCTCATGTTAAATAAATCCACGCACAGGCATCTTCCACCCCCTCAACTGGAGTTCAGGACTGGAACATCGGGTCCTTCATTGAAACATCTGTGAACTCGCGTGGGAGCAAGTCGTGCTCGTTCGAGGGACCACCTATCATGATCTGCATCTTATTTAAAGAAAGAAAGATTTACATTTCTATAGCACCTTTCATGACCACCGGACGTCTCAAAGCAATTTACAGCCAATGAAGTACTTTCGAAGTGTAGTCACTGTTGTAATGTGGGAAACGCGGCAACCAATTTGTACACAGCAAGATCCCACAGACAGCAATGTGATAATGACCCAGATAATCTGTTTCTTGTTATGTTGACTGAGGGATAAATATTGGCCCCAGGACACCTGGGATAACTCCCCTGCTCTTCTTCAAAATAGTGCCCGTGGGATCTTTTACGTCCACCTGAGAGAGCAGACGGGGCCTCGGTTTAACGTCTCATCCGAAAGACAGCACCTCTGACAGTGCGGCACTCCCTCAGCACTGCTCTGCGCTGGGAGTGTCAGCCTAGATTTTTGTGCTCAAGTGGGCACAAAAGAGTGGGACCTGAACCACAACCTTCGGACTCCGAGGCGAGAGTGCTACCCACGGAGCCATGGCTGATACTTGCCCAGAATGTTACCAAGCACTTTGGTGACGTGGAGCGACTGGTAAAGCTGGGATTGTTCTCCTTGGAGCAGAGAAGGCTAAGGGCAGATTTAATTATGAAGGGTTTTGATAGAGTTAAATAAGGGGAAACTGGTTCCACTGGTGGAAGGGTCGGTAACCAGAGGACACAGATTTAAGATAATTGTCAAAAGAACCCGAGGGGAAAGATGAATAGATTTTTTTTTAACGCAGCGAGTTGTTGTGATCGGGAACGCGCTGACTGAAATCTCTGTGGGAGCAGATTCAATCGTAACTTTCAAACCGGGAATTAGACAAATACTTGAAAAGGAGAAGTTTTGGAGGTTATGGGGAAAGAGCCGGGGGGTGTGGGGTGGGACTAGTTGAATATCTGTTTCAAAGATATTCTGTTTCAGGCTTGCCGGGTCTAATGGCCTCCTGAGTGCTGTGTATTCTGTGAGTCAGGGAGGAGTGTACACTGTCAGGAAGAGAGGAGGGAGAGTGAACTCGCCCAGAGAAGCTATTGCAGGGAAATGCAATAAAAACTATGGATTTACGGTCCTGGCGATAAATTAGTGAAGTATAAAAGTTTTGGAGTTCTGAGTGTGACAATTGGAGGGAACACGGGAGCAGAAAATAAATAACAAGCGGAACAAACTTGCCCTACATCCATATCCCCACATTTGTGGTTTCAACAGTTTTATTCCATTCATTGAAGAAGAGGAAGGTTATTCAATACAGTTTCCTCTTCAACATAGTGCGTTTGCATAATTTATTCAGGTATTGGGGCTGTTCCATCAAGGTCCGGGGTTTAACACTAACAGTCGCTGTGTGGTCTAGCCATTTGTCACAAAGCTAATCCCAATTTCTATCTCTGATCTGCTTCTAATGAGATATACATATTTATTTAAACCTGGCAGTTTGTATAAGTGACCCGAGGTGCGCAGTCTTCGTTACCCAGGTGAACAGTGAGGCTACGTTGGAAATGTTTACAGGGTGAGAGACACTGACTGGCATAGAATGTCAGCCGTAGCTCAGCCTTTTGGCTAAGATCATGCGTAACTGACCTGACAGGGGAGTAACCATGACCCCAACGTGGTTCTCCCTGGATCAGGAAGGTGGTTCTCCTATGCTTTGTGGAAATAGGAGGGCTGTGGGGTTGCTGATCCATCCACCTCCATGGCACGAACCTGGTATTGCAGTACTTCCAGGAACGGTGCTTGGGCTCGAGGCCTTTTGGCTAAGAGCATTAGCGCAGGGTGATCCTTGATGTGTGCAAGGTGACCTCTGGCGTTTGTGATCTGACAAAGAATTGGAAAGATTGGCTACGGAAAAAAAAAAAAAAGAGTGTCAGCCGTGGCTCAGTGGGCAGCACACTCACCTCTGAGTCAGAAGGTTGTGGGTTCAAGTCCCACTCCAGAGACTTAATAAGAACATAAGAACATAAGAATTAGGAACAGGAGTAGGCCATCTAGCCCCTCAAGCCTGCTCCACCATTCAACAAGATCATGGCTGATCTGGCCGTGGACTCAGCTCCACTTACCCGCCCGCTCCCCGTAACCCTTAATTCCCTTATTGGTTAAAAATCTATCTATCTGTGATTTGAATACATTCAATGAGCTAGCCTCAACTGCTTCATAGGCAGAGAATTCCACAGATTCACAACCCTCTGGGAGAAGAAATTCCTTCTCAACTCGGTTTTAAATTGGCTCCCCCGTATTTTGAGGCTGTGCCCCCTAGTTCTAGTCTCCCCGACCAGTGGAAACAACCTCACTGCCTCTATCTTGTCTATCCCTTTCATTATTTTAAATGTTTCTATAAGATCACCCCTCATCCTTCTGAACTCCAAGGAGTAAAGACCCAGTCTACTCAATCTATCATCATAAGGTAACCCCCTCATCTCCGGAATCAACCTGGTGAATCGTCTCTGTACCCCCTCCAAAGCTAGTATATCCTTCCTTAAGTAAGGTGACCAAAACTGCACGCAGTACTCCAGGTGCGGCCTTACCAATACCCTATACATTTGCAGCAGGATCTCCCTGCTTTTGTATTCCATCCCTTTCACAATGAAGGCCAACATTCCATTTGCCTTCCTGATTACCTGCTGCACCTGCAAACTAACCTTTTGGGATTCATGCACAAGGACCCCCAGGTCCCTCTGCACCACAGCATGTTGTAATTTCTCCCCATTCAAATAATATTCCCTTTTACTGCTTTTTTTCCAAGGTGGATGACCTCACACTTTCCTACATTGTATTCCATCTGCCAAACCTTAGCCCATTCGCTTAACCTATCCAAATCTCCTTGCAGCCTCTCTGAGTCCTCTACACAACCCGCTTTCCCACTAATCTTAGTGTCATCTACAAATTTTGTTGCACTACACTCTGTCCCCTCCTCTAGGTCATCTATGTATATTGTAAACAGTTGTGGTCCCAGCACTGATCCCTGTGGCACACCACTAACCACTGACTTCCAACTGGAAAAGGACCCATTTATCCCGACTCTCTGCTTTCTGTTCGCCAGCCAATTCTCTATCCATGCTAATACATTTCCTCTGACTCCGCGTACCTTTATCTTCTGCAGTAACCTTTTGTGTGGCACCTTATCGAATGCCTTTTGGAAATCTAAATACACCACATCCATCGGTACACCTCTATCCACCATGCTCGTTATATCCTCAAAGAATTCCAGTAAGTTAGTTAAACATGATTTCCCTTTCATGAATCCATGCTGCGTCTGCTTGATTGCACTATTCCTATCCAGATGTCCCGCTATTTCTTCCTTAATGATAGTTTCAAGCATTTTCCCCACTACAGATGTTAAACTAACCGGCCTATAGTTACCTGCCTTTTGCCTGCCCCCTTTTTTTAAACAGAGGCGTTACATTAGCTGCTCTCCAATCCGCTGGTACCTCCCCAGAGTCCAGAGAATTTTGGTAGATTATAACAAATGCATCTGTTATAACTTCCGCCATCTCTTTTAATACCCTGGGATGCATTTCATCAGGACCAGGGGACTTGTCTACCTTCAATCCCATTAGTCTGTCCAGCACTACCTCCCTAGTGATAGTGATCATCTCAAGGTCCTCCCTTCCCACATTCCTATGACCAGCAATTTTTGGCATGGTTTTTGTGTCTTCCACTGTGAAGACGGAAGCAAAATAATTGTTTAAGGTCTCAACCATTTCCACATTTCCCATTATTAAATCCCCCTTTTCATCTTCTAAGGGACCAACATTTACTTTAGTCACTCTTTTCCGTTTTATATATCTGTAAAAGCTTTTACTATCTGTTTTTATGTTTTGCGCAAGTTTACCTTCGTAATCTATCTTCCCTTTCTTTATTGCTTTTTGTAGTCATTCTTTGCTGTTGCTTAAAATCTTCCCAATCCTCTAGTTTCCCACTAACCTTAGCCACCTTATACACATTGGTCTTTGATTTGATACTTTCCTTTATTTCCTTGGTTATCCACGGCTGGTTATTTCTTCTCTTGCCGCCCTTCTTTTTCACTGGAATATATTTTTGTTGCGCATTATGAAAGAGCTCCTTAAAAGTCCTCCACTGTTCCTCAATTGTGCCACCGTTTAGTCCTTGTTTCCAGTCTACTTTAGCCAACTCTGCCCTCATCCCACTGTAGTCCCCTTTGTTTAAGCATAGTACTCTCGTTTCTGACACAACTTCCTCATCCTCAATCTGTATTACAAATTCAACCATATTGTGACCACTCATTCCGAGAGGATCTTTTACGAGGAGATCGTTTATTTTTCCTGTCTCGTTACACAGGACCAGATCCAAGATGGCTTGCTCCCTTGTAGGCTCTGTTACATACTGTTCTAAGAAACAATCCCATATGCATTCTATGAATTCCTCCTCCAGGCTACCCCCTGCGATTTGATTTGACCAATCGATATGTAGGTTAAAATCCCCCATAACTACTGCCATTCCTTTTTCACATGCCTCCATTATTCCCTTGATTATTGCCCGCCCCACCATGAAGTTATTATTTGGGGGCCTATAAACTACGCCGACCAGTGACTTTTTCCCCTTACTATCTCTAATCTCCACCCACAATGATTCAACATTTTGTTCATTGGAACCAATATCATCCCTCACAACTGCCCTGATATCATCCCTTATTAACAGAGCTACCCCACCTCCCTTCCCTTCCTGCCTATCTTTCCAAATCGTCAGATACCCCTGTACGTTTAATTCCCAGTCCTGGCCACCTTGCAACCATGTCTCTGTAATGGCCACCAAATCATACCCATTTGTAATGATTTGTGCCGTCAACTCATTTACTTTATTTCTAATGCTGCGTGCATTTAGGTAGAGTGTTTTCATCCTAGTTTTTAAACCATGATTTTTAGTTTTTACCCCTCCTGCAGCCCTTTTATATTCAGTGGCCCTTTTTGTTTCTTGCCTTTGGTTTCTCTGCCCTCCACTTTTACTCATCTCTTTTCTGTCTTTTGTTTTTGTCTCCTTTTTGTTTCTGTCTCCTTTTTGTTTCCCTCTGTCTCCCTGTATTGGTTCCCATCCCCCTGCCATATTAGTTTAACTCCTCACCAACAGCACTAGCAAACACTCCCCCTAGGACATTGGTTCCGGTCCTGCCCAAGTGCAGACCGTCCGGTTTGTACTGGTCCCACCTCCCCCAGAACCTGTTCCAATGCCCCACGAATTTGAATCCCTCCCTGCTGCACCACTGCTCAAGCCATGTATTCATCTGTGCTATCCTGCGATTCCTACTCTGACTAGCACGTGGCACTGGTAGCAATCCCGAGATTACTACTTTTGAGGTCCTACTTTTTAATTTAACTCCTAGCTCCTTAAATTCGTCTCGTAGGACCTTATCCCTTTTTTTTACCTATGTCGTTGGTACCAATGTGCACCACGGCAACTGGCTGTTCTCCCCCCCTTTTCAGAATGTCCTGCACTCGCTCGGAGACATCCTTGACCCTTGCACCAGGGAGGGCACATAAATCCAGGTTGACACTCCCAGTGCAGTGTTGAGGGAGTACCGTACTGTCAGAGGTGCCGTCTTTTGGATGAGATGTTAAACCGAGGCCCCGTCTGCTCTCTCAGATGGGCATAAAAGATCCCATGGGACTATTTCGAAGAAGAGCAGGGGAGTTATCCCCGGTGTCCTGGCCAATATTTATCCCTCAATCAATATAACAAAAGCAGATTATCTGGGCATTATCACATTGCTGTTATTGTGGGAGCTTGCTGTGCACAAGTTGGCTGCTGTGTTCCCTGCCGCATGTTGGTGGGCTCCTGATGCACTGAAGTGTTGGCATGAGGCTACAGCGTACCCTAGTGTGAGCCCCGAGTGCTAAAAAACGATGCACAAGGCGAGTTAGCATCCGCCCCGTAATGGGCTGGATTGTCCGCTCAGTGCTTCTGTGGCACACCAGCCATTGGGCACTGAAGGGGAAACAAACATGTCCCATGGCAACTCGCCTCCTCCCCACTGTAAAACCACGCAAAGTGGACAGACAATAGCAGCCCTTTACCTGCTGCTTGTGCTCAGTACTGCAGCCCTTTACCTGCTGCTTGTGCTCACTACTGCAGCCCTTTAACTGCTGCTCATGCCCCATTCTGTAGCCCTTTAACTGCTGCTTGTGCTCACTACTGCAGCCCTTTAACTGCTGCTCATGCCCCATACTGTAGCCCTTTAACTGCTGCTTGTGCTCACTACTGCAGCCCTTTAACTGCTGCTCATGCCCCATACTGTAGCCCTTTAACTGCTGCTTGTGCTCACTACTGCAGCCCTTTAACTGCTGCTCATGCCCCATACTGCAGCCCTTTAACTGCTGCTTGTGCTCACTACTGCAGCCCTTTAACTGCTGCTCATGCCCCATACTGTAGCCCTTTAACTGCTGCTTGTGCTCACTACTGCAGCCCTTTAACTGCTGCTCATGCCCCATACTGTAGCCCTTTAACTGCTGCTTGTGCTCACTACTGCAGCCCTTTACCTACTGATTATGCCCCTTACTGCAGCCCTTTATCTGCTGCCTGTGCCCCACAGTGCAGCCTTTTACCTGCTGCTTGTCCCTCACACTGCAGTCCTTTACTTGCAGCTCATGCCCAGCACTGCAGCCCTTTAACCGCTGCTTTGCCCAACCTGACACTCAGAAGGCATGTGCTTGGAGCACCTGCTAGCCTCAGGCAAAGAATTACCGGTCAAACAGACTCACCCCTTCACATCTCCTTTATCCACTTCCCTCACCTCTTAATTTAGCCTCTCTCTCTTCCACTCTCACCGATTCCACTCTCCTCTCCCCCTCTCTCCCACATAAGTCTTCTTTCTCTTCCCCCCTCTTTCTCCTCCCTCTTCTCCCTCTTTCTTGAACCTTCGAAACAATAGTAAAGCATCAGTAGCTGCAAGATTTTTATCATCACTTGACAGAAAAAAGCTGGTTTTTAATAACTGCTTTTCAAGAGAGCTTTAATTGCTGTCTCAAACAAACTATTAGTTATATTATTAGAAGAGAATAAATTATTTCTGACATTAATAACATTGTGGGTTTCTTTTTATTTGGGACTCAGCTGGAGGGAAACCAACGTCTGGATTATCTCACTCCCGTAAACTCGTACAGTAAAGGTTTAAGATCACAGTCCAGTCCTCAAAGGCGTGCAGACTCTGGCTTTTCAACCAAAGTGATCCCTAATAAGGGTCTTAAATATAATGGGCCGCAGCTTGCAGGAGCAAGACATCTCAGGCCCTGCCCCGTTAGTGAGACGTTAGATTCTGCGGTGGGTTTAACGGGCAAGTAATGTGCAAATCTAGCACACATTCTGAAAAATAACGGAGGCTAAGGAAACTGTGATGTATTTGCTTCATGGGTTCTTTGCTTAAGAATTCATAGCAACACATTGCTATTAAGAACTAGTTGGTTTATTAACAAAGGTTTAACAATCACACGATACATTACCAGTTCATCCACCAGGCTCACAATCACATCCCTCATCGTGGATGACCTAGACCCAACTGGCTGGGGTTTTATTGAGTCTTGTGAACATCACGTGACTGGCTCAGCCACTCACAATGCAACAGCTCTACAACTATTTTAAAACATAATTTTAAAGCAAGCACCCTCTTTTGGTAAGGGTACTAGAGCCCACAAATTTAGAAATTAACTGGGAACTTTGCAAGTCAAATTAGAATTTGGATGCCGGGGGTGATGATGCACTCCAGCCCCTCCGGTGCCCAAATCTCGTGGAAGGCCGCGAGAGTACTGGTGGACACCGCGTGCTCCATCTCCAGGGACACCCTAGTGTGGAACATAGTGGTGGAAGACAGACAGGCAGTCGGGCTGAACGACCCCATCGACCGCCCGCTGCCTGGACCGGTTAATGGCCACCTTGACACAACAGCTCTACAAACCTGTGAGCATACTCACAGGTGCATACACTACAGAAGCAAACAGTGGAGGGACATAAATCAAACAGCAAGTTCTGGATATTCGCAACTCATGGCGTATCTCTCAATCCCCTGAACCGGGTGGCCAATTTGCGTATCAATAACACTGTGCATCGCTATTTCTCCAGCAAGATTCAGCCCAATAAGTGATACATATTTCACAAAAGATGATCTCATTACTAGAATCAGGATTTCTGTCCCATTGTCTGCTTGCCTGAGTGATAATTTATGATTGTCCTATGAGGAAAGATGGTGTAGACTAGGCTCATATTCCCTAGGGTTTAGAAGAATGAGAGGTGATCTCATTAAAATGTACACAATTCTTACAGGGCTTAACAGAGTAGATGCAGGGAGAATGTTTCCCCCGGGCTGGGGAGTCTAGAACCGGGGTCACAGTCTCAGAATAAGGGGTCGGCCATTTAGGGCCGAGATGCGGAGAAATTTCTTCACTCAGAGGGTGGTGAATCTTTGGAATTCTCTACCCCAGAGTCCTGTGGATGCTCAGTCGTTAAATATATTCAAGGCTGAGATCGATAGATTTTTTGGCTATTAAGGGAATCCAGGGATATGGGGATAGTGCAGGAAGATGGAGTTGAGGTCGAAGATCAGCCATGATCTTACAGAATGGTGGAGCAGGCCCGAGGGGCCGAATGGCCTACTCCTGATCCGTATGTTCTTATGATTGCTTTACATAACATCTTGAACCGCTGCAGTCCGTGTGGTGAAGGTGCTCCCACAGTGCTGTTAGAGAGAGAGCTCCAGGGTTTTGATCCAGCGACGATGGAGGAACGGCCGATATATTTCCAAGTCAGGATGGTGTGTGACTGGGAGGGGAATGTGGAGGTGGTGGTGTTCCCATGCACCTGCTGCCCTTGTCCTTCTAGGGGGTAGTGGTCGCGGGTTTGGGAGGTGCTGCCGAAGAAGCCTTGGCGAGTTGCTGCAGTGCATCTTGTAGATGGTACACACTGCAGCCACGGTGCGCCGGTGGTGGAGGGAGTGAATGTTGAAGGTGGTGGATGGGGAGCCAATCAAGCGGCTGCTTTGTCCTGGATGGTGTCGAGCTGCTTGAGTGTTGTTGGAGCTGCACTCATCCAGGCAAGTGGAGAGTATTCCATCACACTCCTGACTTGTGCCTTGTAGATGGTGGAAAGGCTTTGGGGAGTCAGGAGGTGAGACACTCGCCGCAGAATACCCAGCCTCTGACCTGCTCTTGTGGCCACAGTATTTATGTGGCTGGTCCAGTTAAGTTTCTGGTCAATGGTGACCCCCAGGATGTTGATGGTGGGGGATTCGGCGATGGTAATACCGTTGAATGTCAAGGGACGGAGGTTAGACTCTCGCTTGTTGGGGATGGTCATTGCCTGGCGCTTGTGTGGCGTGAATGCTATTTGCCAATTATCAGCCCAAGCGTGAATGTTGTCCAGGTCTTGCTGCATGCAGGCACGGAGAGCTCCATTATCTGCGGGGGTTGCGAATGAATCACCATTTACTCTGCTCACAAAATTGTACCCCGACCTCAGACTCAGAAGAGCATTAACGAATCTTTCCCTTTCCTTCTGGGTCTCTGAGTGAGACGGGCAATTTATCGGCAAGCCTTCGTGCCATTTTCTGCCGTGAGCCCAAAGCAACAATAAACCCTGGACACGGCCATCGTGATATTGGCCACGCGCAATGTCCCCCCCGCGCCCCCCCCACTCTGCCGGGCCATACGCTCATCCTGTGCTACATGGAGCGGGCGCTGAACAGACCCTGCCTCGGCACCAAGGGCCTGCACGCCCCCAGGACGCAACTGAAGGCGAAAGAATTGCAGGGATACGGGGAAAGAGCAGGGGAGTGGGACTAACTGGATTGTTCTTCGAAAGACCCGCGCAGACTCGAGGGGCCGAATGGCCTCCTGTGTTGTACTATTCTATGATTCTACAAGCCAGAGCTAAAAGCTGGCCACACACATATGACTGAAGGACCTCACAGGCAGGAGAGAGGGTTCTTTCATTCTCAGCCCGTGCTGATACAAACCCACATCCCAGCAGTGAAGGGTGGGCGTGCTGATGTCGCAGTGTCGGAGAAAAAAAAGACTTGCATTTCTATAGCGCCTTTCACGATCACTGGATGTCTCAAAGCGCTTTACTGCCAATGAAGTACTTTTTGAAGTGTAGTCACTGTTGGAAATTTGGCAGCCAATTTGCGCACAGCAAGCTCCCACGTACAGCAATGACCAGATAATCTGTTTTTGTGATGTTGATTGAGGAATAAATATTGGCCGGGACACCAGGAATAACTCCCCTGCTTTTCTTCGAAATAGTGCCGTGGGATCATTTACATCCAGCTGAGAGAGCAGACAGGGCCTCGATTTAATGTCTCCTCCAAAAGACAGCACCTCCGACAGTACAGTGCTCCTTCAGTACTGCTCCTGCAACAGTGCGGCACTCCCTCAGCACTGCCCCTCCGACAGTGCAGTGCTCCTTCAGTACTGCGACACTCCCTCAACACTGCCCCTCCGACAGTGCGGCACTCCCTCAGTACTGCCCCTCCGACAGTGCGGCACTCCCTCAGTACGGCACTCCCTCAGTACTGCCTTTCCGACAGTGCGGCACTCCCTCAGCACTGCCCCTCCGACAGTGCGGCACTCCCTCAGCACTGCCCCTCCGACAATGCGGCACTCCCTCAGTACTGCCCCTCCGACAGTACAGTGCTCCTTCAGTACTGCTCCTGCAACAGTGCGGCACTCCCTCAGTACTGCCCCTCCGACAATGCAGCATTCCCTCAGTACTGCCTTTCCGACACTCCCTCAGTACTGCACTGGGAGAGTCAACCTAGGTTTTTTTGTGCTCAAGTCCCTGGAGTGGGACTTGAACCCTCAACCTCCTAACCCAGAGACGAGTGTGCTGCCCACTGAGCCACAGCTGACACTGGAGGTGAAATCCCACGAGACTGCAGCCCCATTATCAAACCCCGCCTCACTGGAGAAGCAATCAGAGATACAAGAGAAACAACCAACAGGAATTAAACTCCAACCGATCTCAGGTTTGTGCTCAATGACAACTCTTTTGGTCTAAAAGGAAGGTCACAGCTGAAACACGTCATTGCAGCAAAATAATACGTATCTATTATACAACAACTTGCATTTATATAGCACCTTTAAGGTAGTAAAGCATCCCAAGACGCTTCATGATGTAACTTTCTTGGTCATGAGGAAGCAATTTAACATCAACTTACTGTGAGCAATAGAAGAAACATAGAAGTTTACGGCGCAGAAGGAGGCCATTCCGGCCCATCGTGTCCGCGCCGGCCGACAAAGAGCCGCACGGCCCTCGGTCAGCAGCCCTGAAGGTTACATATAAACCGATGAACAATGAACAATGGCGGAAAGGCAAAGAGCACCCGGCCCAACCAGTCCGCCCCACTCAACTGCGACACCCCTTACACTGAAACATTCTACACTCCACCCCAACCGGAGCCATGGGATCTCCTGCGAGAGGCAAAAACCAGATAAAAACCCAGGCCAATTGGGGGAAATAAATCTGTGAAAATTCCTTTCCGACCCATCCAGACGATCGAAACTAGTCCAGGAGATCACCCTGGCTGTATTCGATTCCCTGCAGTACTTACTATCGGTGATGACATGGGTGATCCGCGAGTGCTTGAAAAAAATAAGCATGTTTCAAATATACATTATTTCCACCGGTGGAATATGACATTTAATTTAATTTTACATTCTTAGCAACCGTTTTGTGTTTTGCCTTTGGGGTTTTGAAGTTAGGATTTTTTTTTTAAGGCTCCATGTTCAATTATACCTTTCTTATTGAAAGTATGATGTGATTTATTTTCCCGTAATTGTCGGCAATGGTAACCTCGGAAGATTCACGGCTTGACAAAGATGGATAGGCTCAGGACAGTTCAGAGGTGTTGGGTGGACCAGCACGGGAGGCGCAGGGGCCCGATATTCCGCTCAGTTTTACAGCCTAGCGCTACCGCTTGAGGCACAAAGCACTGACCACACTCGACCAGCTCCGCTGGGCGGGCCACATCGTCCACATGCCCAACACGAGACTCCCAAAACAAGCGCACTACTCGGAACTCGAGCCCCAGGTGGGCAGAGGAAACGTTACAAGGACACCCTCAAAGCCTCCTTCATAAAGTGCAACATCCCCACTGACACCTGGGAGTCCCTGGCCAAAGACCAGTCCGCCCTCAGTGGAGGAAGTGCATCCGGGAGGGCGCTGAACACCTCGAGTCTCGTCGCCGAGAGCATGCAGAAAGCAAGCGCAGGCAGCGGAAGGAGCATGCGGCAAACCAGTCCCACCCACCCCTTCCCTCAACCCACTGTCTGTCCCACCTGTGACAGAGACTGTGGTTCTTGTATTGGACTGTTCAGCCACCTGAGAACTCACTTCAGGAGTGGAAGCAAGTCTTCCTCGATTTCGAGGGACTGCCTATGATGATGATGGGGTCGGAGGTTTGGATTCTCCCTGCCCCCGACCCCCGCCCACTGGGCAGCACAAGTCTGGTGTCCGGTCCACATTCCCACCAGCCCCAGCGCGGTATAAAAACAACTACAGCAACATCTAGTATTTGTCTAGTGCCTTTAACGTAGAACAGGTTGAACTTCTCCAATCCGGCACTTTTTTATCCGGCCACCTCCCTCGTCCGGCATCAGACCGGCGCTGTGTCCTGAGACTAGCCGCTCCTCCTCTCTCCGCCGCCTCCGGTGCTCGCTCCGAGGCCGGGTCAGCTTGGCCCTGGCAATCCTCCTGCCCGTCGCACCGTCACCGCTCGAAGATGCAGATCTTGGTGCCGTGGTGGAAGTTCCCCGGCTGGCAGGAGAAGCAGTTCCTCTTGGCGGAGCCATCGGGGCAGGGTCCTCTGGCTGATGCGGCCGCCTGCCGGTGGGTAGCACATTCCGCTGTTTGCCCGCGCAACGGGTACTGGTCCTTTTGGCAGGCCGCGCGCGCAGCTCTCCGTGTCCTTGGCGCCGCCCGTCGCAGCGCTGCACGTCGGTGAAGAAGCGCCCGTCGTTGGCCGCGCGGCCTCTCCCGCGGGAGGCGGTAGCCTTTCATCTGGTGGGCGGCGCTGAAGCCGTGACCGGTGCTGCCGGCCCGGTGCTGCCGGAGACGGCGATCTGACCCCGGGAGGGCTCGAGGGTGACGGGGCGCCGGTTGTTACGGAAGGAGAGGGTCTGCAGCAGCCTGGCCCACTCGGTGGCCGCCCCGTCCTGCACACGCGCCCGGCCATTGTTGCCCAGATGCAGGCTTGAGCTGCAGCCCGACGCGCCGGCTGTCCTGGGTGCCCACCGCCCCGGTGTAGTCCGGCTGTGCTCTGGTCGCAAATAGTCAGGCGACGCGAAGTCCCAGCTTCTCGCCGCAGAACCTCCTCTCACTGCCGTCTCCGGGCCGACCGAAGCTGGGCTCCAAATGCTGACCTCCCGTCATCCGGCAAATCCTCTTATCCGGCTCAGGCCAGGTCCCGAGGGTGTCGGATAACAAAGTTCGACCTGTAAAACATCCCGAAGCACTTCACAGAGTGTTATAAGACAAAATAAATAAATTTGACACCGAGCCACATAAGAAGAAATTAGCACAGGTGAGGTCAAAGAGGCAGGTTCTAAGGGAGGTGAGAGAGGGGGAGAGGTTTAGGGAGGGAGTTCCAGAGCTTGGGGCCCAGGCAACAGAAGGCACGGCCACCGATAGTGGAGCGATTATAATCAGGGATGCTCAAGGGGGCAGGGTTCGAGGAGCACAGACATCTCGAGGGGGTGGTTGTGAGGCCGGTGGAGATTACAGAGCTAGGGAGGGGCATCAAAGCACATGCCAAGGAAGTTGCTTCCCAAACTAGCTAGCAAACAGTAACAGGCATCAGTGATAGAATTCATAAATATGAGGGGTGCACTCGTCTTATTGTGTTTGTCTTAACTTAAAATGTTCTCATGCTTTGTCCTCAAAAGGTCCTTAACACCCTCGTGGTAATATTTTCTCAAAAGCTTCAATCTTTCCCGAGTTCTGTCAGCTGTCTGATTGTGTTTGCTTTGAGGCTGCAGTCTGTGATTGATTTGCGCGCTTGCTGCACTGTCTGACATCTCCAATCAGAACACGTCCATCAGATCTTATCAAGCAGCACAGACAGGCAGTTCAATCCGCACCTCATTGGCGGAGAGCAGGCCACGACTGGAGACCGGGGAAAGTAAAATAACATCCAGGCTTTTACAGAAAGGAGAAGGTTCTGGAAAGTGTGACCGATTGCCTGTGGCTCCGTTGCTAACACTACTGTCTTCTTGTGTTGGCTTTGGCTCAGTGTCAGCCGTGGCTTAGTGGGCAGCACTCTTGCCTCTGGGTCAAGAAGGTTGTGGGTTCAAGTCCCACTCCAGGGACTTGAGCACAAAAATCGAGGCAGACACTCCCAGTGCAGTGCTGAGGGAGTGCCACACTGTCGGAGGGGCAGTGCTAAGGGATGCCACACTGTCGGAGGGGCAGTACTGAGGGAGTGCAGCACTGTCAGAGGGTCAGTACTGAGTGAGCACCGCATTGTTGGAGGGACAGTACTGAGGGAGTGCCGCACTGTTGGAGGGGCAGTACTGGGGGAGTGCTGCACTGTCGGAGGGGCAGTACTGAGGGAGCGCTGTACTGAGGGAGTGCTGCGCTGTCGGAGGGGCAGTACTGAGGGAGCGCTGCACTTTCGGAGGGGCAGTACTTTGAATGAGTTGTTAAACCGAGGCCCCATCTGCTTTCTCAGGTGGACATGACACTTGTCCTAAGACGAGCAGGGGAGTTATCCCTGGTGTCCTGGGGCCAATATCTATCCCTCAATCAACATGATTAAAAAACAGATTATCTGGTCATTATCACATTGCTGTTTGTGGGGGATTGCTGTGTGAAAATTGGCTGCTGCATTTCCACATTACAACAGTGACCACACTCCAAAAAGTACTTTGTGGATGTTTGGTGTTTGTGAAAGGTGCTATATAAATGCAAGGCTTTCATTTTTTTTTCCCGACTGTGGCTGTCATCATTCACAGAGGTACTTTGCAACAAATGTACTAGATGGACAATGTGGACAATTTAACACCAAAAACCTTAAGCTTGCTTACTTTAAGCAAACCAATGTGTAAATTGCTCCCTCCCCCACCTATTCATACAATTAGAATGCTTAACGTGTCGGAGCTAAATATAAGTTATATTTATCTGGTGTGAACATTGATTGGACTCCAACTCAGTTTATTATAAAACAATCATATACCCCTCAAAGTTTCGCAGCGTGCTGATGATGTATGTAACAATGCGCTTGGCAAGGTCACAGATCCTCACAGAATGTGAGAGCTTACTTAATCATTGTTCCGGTGGAATTTCATTATTTATAACATTCTCACCATGCAGACCTCGAAGAGCAAGTTCCCAATATCGGCCAAAGTTCTCTGGCGGAAGTGCCAACAAAGAACATTCATCCAAGGCTGTGGGTTCAAGCCCCACTCCGGGATTTGAGCATATAATCCAGGCTGACACTCCAGTGCAGTGCTGAGGGAGCACCGCACTGTTGGAGGGGCAGTACAGAGGAAGCGCTGCACTGTCGGAGGGGCAGTACTGAGGGAGTGCCGTACTGTCGGAGGGGCAGTGCAGAGGGAGCGCTGCACTGTCGGAGGGGCAGAATTGAGGGAGCGCTGCACTGTTGGAGGGGCAGTACTGAGGGAGCGCCGCACTGTCGGAGGGGCAGTACTGAGGGAGCGCCGCACTGCCAGAGGGGCAGTACCGAGGGAGTGCCGCACTGTTGGAGGGGCAGTACTGGGGGAGCGCCCCACTATTCGAAGAAGAGCAGGGGAGTTATCGTCGGTGTCCTGGCCAATATTCATCCCTCAACCCAAACCACCAAAACGAAACAGCTGGTCATTATCTCACTGCTGTTTGTGGGACCTGGATGTGCACAGATTGCTTGTTGGCTTTGTATCAGTGACCGCACCTCAAGGTGGATCATCGGTGTGGAATTGTGCTCTGAATATCCCGCTGTAACTGGTGGGAGATTGTGGGAAAGCTGATCCGTTTATGCCGGTTCCCTGGGATTTCAGTCAACCTTCTGCCAAAATCAGAGCCTACTTGGCAGAACCCTCGCGGGATTTCATCCCATTGGCTGTGAAGCGGACCGGGATGTCAAAGGCTTTCTTTCTGGTCACCCGAAGCAGCTGTTGATCAGCCTGTGTGTAAAGTAGTGCAGAGTGAGCTGATCGTATTGCACTGGGTGTGGTAGCATCGTGGTTATGTTACTGGGTTAATAATCCAGAGACACAAATTCAAATCCCACCACGGCAGCTTGGGGAATTTAAATTCAGTCAAATAAATCTGGAATAAAAAGCCTGACGGTGACTGTGAAAATTCCGGATTGGCCTTATGAGCTACTCAGTTGAAGCTGCCACCTTTCCAGCAACTAGGGATGGGCAATAAATGCTGGCCATGCCAGTGATGCCCACAATAAAACTGCACTTCCCATCTTCCTGGTTCAACAGCCACCTGCTTCAGTTCCCTGGGCTAAATTCAGTTAGTTCAATAAAATGGAATAAAAAGTAGGTATTGGTGACCATAAAACTACCGGATGTTGTAAAAACCCATCTGGTTCACTAATGTCCTTTAGGGGAGGAAATCTGCCGCCCTTACCCGGTCTGGCCTATTTTCTTTCATTCATAGGCAGTCCCTTGGAATCGAGGAAGACTTGCTTCCACTCTTAAAATGAGTCCTTAGGTGGCTGAACAGTCCAATACAAAAGCCACAGTCCTTGTCACAGGTGGGACAGACAGCGGTTGGAGGAAGGGGAGGGTGGGACTAGTTTGCCGCACGCTCCTTCCGCTGCCTGCGCTTGATTTCTGCATGCTTTTGGCGACAGGACTCGAGGTGCTCAGCGCCCTCCCGGATGCTCTTCCTCCATTTTGGGCGACCTTGGGCCAGGGATTCCCGGGTGTCGGTGGGGATGTTGCACTTTATCAGGGAGGCTTTGAGGGTGTCCCTGTAACGTTTCCTCTGCCCAGCTTTGGCTCATTTGCCGTGAAGGAGTTCCGAGTAGAGCGCTTGCTTTGGGAGTCTCGTGTCTGGCATGCCAACGATGTGACCCGCCCAGCGGAGCTGATCGAGTGTGATCATATGTGACTCCCGACACATAGCAATGTGGTCGCCTCTGAAATCGCGGCTCACCACCACCTTCTCGAGGGCAATTAGGGATGGGCAATAAATGCCAGTCTTGCCAGCGAGGCCATATCCCAGGAACAAATATTTTAAAAGGTTCCGACAGCTTGCAGCAATCAAGGCTTTAAGAACTTCGATTTAAAAGCACCTTCATTGTCATTAACAAGATTATGTTAAAAATACTCTATTAGCAAACGGAGCATTGTGCTGAAAGTGGAACACAGCCAGGCAGGGCACACACCTTCCGTCCCTCGGCACGGAGTTAAAAGGAAGAGAGAAAGCCGACTGATACTTATTGGTATTCAGAAAAGGTCGATGTGACCTTTCAATATCACAACCACTCATTTAAATGCAGTGCGCTCATTATAATGTTGGGTTTAGAAAGTCATATAAAAAGCCTGTTGCCGTGCAGGACAAATGTCTTAAAAAGCACGCTGTGCAAATATTTGTGTCAATGTTGAGTCCGTTCTCCCGCATTGCCCTCTTTCACCATTTTAAGGGGGGGTGCTCATGCTAACCCTTTTAAAATGTGCAGGTTAATCGCAGAGCTGACCCAGGAGCCACAGAACTAATTAAAGTTTGTTTCTTAATAAACGTGTTATTTTCACATTGCTGGGGGTGGGGGGGAGATGAGGAGACTGTTTTTACGCAGCGAGTTGTGATCGGGAACGCGCTGCCTGAAAGGGCGGTGGGAGCAGATTCAATCGTAACTTTCAAAATGGAATTGGTTAAATAGTTGAAGGGCAGAAATCTGCAGATCTGTGGGGAAAGTGCCGGGGGGGAGTGGGACTAATTGTTCTTTCAAAGAGCCGGCACGATTGGCCAAATGGCCTCCTTCTGTGCTGTAAGAGTCTACAATAAATAAATTATTATTCAAGTTTTCATGTTGGGAAACATGTCTCTAATATCATGTCTTACAGATGCGCTTCCGTCTTAAGTTCTAAGCCAGCTGCTGCATGCTCTGTGCAATGTTCTTGCCCCTGTATATGTATTATACATTGGCGTCCCCATTGTAAATCACTTCGACAGGGAGCACTGCCATCAGCTGAGTCTTTTCCCAATGACTGCACTGAAAATTGCTGCCTGTTAGAGCAAGGAATTCTAATAATTAGAGGCAAGTACTCGGGATAATTTGTACACAAGAAACCATGGGGGGGCTGTGGCATAAACAAACCCACTGAGATGGTAGAAAGATCACCTGCCATGATCTTATTAAATGGCGGAGCAGGCTCGAGGGGATAAGAGTGGCCTGCTCCTGCTCCTATTCCTTATGTTCTTATCGAAAAGGTTTGTACGTCAATGGGGAAAATCCATGCCTTCAAGCAGATCAGCCTTAAAACTCTAGCGGGCGAAATTCATTGCCGCCCCGATTGGGGACGGTAAGTTTTGAAAGCGGCAAACTTCGCGGCAGGTGCTAATGTGTGCCAGCTTTTTTTTTTTTAAATTGGCTTTAGCGCTCCAGGAAGGAAGTGGAGCACTAAAGGACACGGGCGGGATAGAGACCTCATCAGTGCTGCACACTGGGCCGTGCGAACACACTGCATTCAAAGGGCTCTACCCTCCCTGAAAGGGACGGGCTCTCGCTGCAGTCTCTGCAAAATAAAGGACACCGACCTGGACCACCCAGGGAGCGGCATTCCCGCGCGGTCAGGCCGATCGCTCTCGCCGATTGCTCGCAGGGACCCACGAGCCAAACGGCATCAACAAAGGTAAGGTATTTTTTTTACCGACCTCGGCCACCTCGCGTTTGATGATCGCCCCGGTAACAGCTGGCCGGCCGCTCGATCCCCGCCTCCTGCCGCTCTCGGTGTTTGCGCCCGGCACCACCCGACACACAGGGGCACGAACATTGCACCGAGCATGCAGCAGCTGGCTTACAACTTAAGACGGAAGCGCACCTGTAAGACATGATATTCGAGACATGGTTCCCAACATGAAAACTTGAATAATAATTTATTTATCGTAGACTCTTACAGCACAGAAGGAGGCCATTTGGCCAATCGTGCCGGCTCTTTGAAAGAACAATTAGTCCCACTCCCCCTGGCACTTTCCCCACAGACCTGCAGATTTCTGCCCTTCAACTATTTAATGAATTTCGCCCGCTAGAGTTTTAGGGCTGATCTGCTTGAAGGCATGGATTTTCCCCATTGACATACAAACCTTTTCAATGAGAACGTAAGAAATAGGAGCAGGAGCAGGCCACTGCTATCCCCTCGAGCCTGCTCCGCCATTTAACAAGAGCATGGCAGGTGATCTTTCTACCGTCTCAGTGGGTTCGTTTACTTCCCTCCCAGCTCCCCCCCCCCCCCCCCCATGGTGATGACGTCACGATCTCCGGGCGCAAGAAGCGGGGCGCATTGCCGTAGAGCTGCCGCTAAACCCCCGCGCACTATGGCGGACGTCCATGTCAGCACCACGCCCAGTCACAGAGGCATTTGCGCCCAGTTAGCGCCCCTGCGAGGCGCAAACGCACCCAATTTCTCACCCCCTCGGGCAGAGAAGGTGCGAGCAGCCACAGGGTCAGAGGTCGCTTGTCTGGTCAGCCTATCAGCAGGATGATCTGTGCGTCGGAATGCCCGAGACTCGGAGGAAGCTTAGAAATGAGGACCAGACCCTCTCCAACTGCAATTCCTCAGCCCCACAGCCTGAAAGCAATTCTTTTCCCAGTGCCAGTTGCTGCACATTCAGACGCCATTTAGTAACTGATGTCATCATCGAGGGATTCCTTACTTTCCAAACCAATTCTTTCAGGACGATGTCCTGCCGTGGGCGCCCTCTTTTTTTGTTAAACAAAGCAATCAAACTGTTCAAAAAGCCATGATTAACGGTCTTTTTAACATTTGTCCTCTCCAGTCACGTTCATGTTGAATATTTGAACAGTCAGTGTTGATGTTATTGCTGTGGGAATTGGCTTGGGGTTTCTAAACCCAACAGTGTGTGGGAGCTGAATTAACAACTGCCGAGATACAATCATTAACGCAAGATGCTTTCGCAATCTTGCCATTACAATTTAGGTTTGTTGCTGGAGTCTGTAGCCACCGGCTCCATTCCTTCCCTCGCATCTGTCTGAGGCTGAACCATACCGCTCACAACCCAAGTGTCATATTTGACCCTGAAATATCCGCAGCATAACTATAACAGCCTCCGTAACATCGCCCGCCTCTGCCCCTGCCTCAGCTCATCTGCTGCTGAAGCCCTCATCCGTGCCTTTGTTACCTCTAGACTTGTCTATTCCAACGCACTCCTGGCTGGCCTCCCACATTCTACCCGATGTAAACTGGGGGTGATCCAAAACTCGGCTGCCCCGTGTCCTAACTCGCACCAAGTCCCGCTCACCCATCACCCCCGTGCTCATTGGTTCCCGGTTAAGCAACGCCTCAATTTCAAAATTGTCATGCTTGTTTACAAATCCCTCCATGGCCCTCACCCCTCCCTATCTCTGCAATCTCCTCCACGGCACAGCAAACGAGCCCCAGGTGGGCAGAGGAGACGCTTCAAGGACACACTCAAGGCCTCCTTGAAAAAGTGCAACATCCCCACCGATTCCTGGGAATCCCTGGCCCGAGACCGTTTAAAATCGAAGAGAATAATCCAGGAAAACACCGAACACCTCGAGCCTCTTCGTCGGGAGCACGCGGAGACCAAGCACAAACAGCGGAAGGAGTGCACGGCAACCCAAGCACCTCACCCACCCGTCCCTCCAACCACCGTCTGCCCCACCTGTGACAGAGACTGTAGGTCCCACATTGGACTCATCAGTCACCTGAGAACTCATTTTTAGTGTGGGAGCAAGTCATCCTCGACTCCGGGGGGCTGCCTAAGAAGAAGAGGAATCTCCTCCAGCCCCACAACCTCCGAGATGTCTGCACTCCTCAAATTCTGCCCTCCTGAGCATCCCTGGTTATAATCGCTCCACCATCGGTGGCCGTGCCTTCTGTTGCCTGGGCCCCAAGCTCTGGAACTCCCTCCCTAACTCTCTCCGCCTCTCCGCCACTCTCTCTGCCTCTCCGCCTCTCTCTCCTCCTCCAAGACGCTCCCTAAAACCTACCTCTTTGACCAAGGTTTTGCTCACCTGCACTAATTGTCCTTATGCAGCTCAGTGTCAAATTTATTTGTCTTGTTTTACAACACTCCTGTGAAGCGCCATGGGCCGTTTTACTACATTAAAGGCGCTATATAAATACAAGTTGTTGGATATGCCAGGTTCCATGAATGCGCCCTGCACTATCCGATTACAGCGGATGATACTGTCCGCAGCAAATGGCTAACTATACAAAGACATGATGGTGTGAGCTCCACGCTCTCATGTCCTCGCACTTTATCATTTCAATTTTGAAAACAATATTAGCTTCAGGGAGCTTTAGAAGTCAGAGAGGGATTTCCCGAAGGTTTTTGTTTCGTGGAATGGTCATGGTCTTCCAGGGCACACCATTGCCCAAGGGATGGGAGGTACCACCATTGCCCAAGGGATGGGAGGTACCACCATTGCCCAAGGGATGGGAGGTACCACCATTGCCCAAGGGATGGGAGGTACCACCATTGCCAAAGGGATGGGAGGTACCACCATTGCCCAAGGGATGGGAGGTACGACTATTGCCCAAGGGATGGGAGGTACCACCATTGCCCAAAGGATGGGAGGTACCACCATTGCCCAAAGGATGGGAGGTACAACCATTGCCCAAAGGATGGGAGGTACCACCATTGCCCAAGAGATGGGAGGTACCACCATTGCCCAAGGGATGGGAGGTACCACCATTGCCCAAAGGATGGGAGGTACCACTATTGCCCAAGAGATGGGAGGTACCACCATTGCCCAAGGGATGGGAGGTACCACCATTGCCCAATGGATGGGAGGTACCACCATTGCCCAGGGAGGGGGGTCACTCCATTGCCCAGGGAGGAAAAGCGACTCAGCCCATTGAAGCTCAACCCTCTGCCTCCCTGCATAGATTCCCATCCCCCTGCCATATTAGTTTAAACCCTCCCCAAAAGCACTAGCAAACAGTGGTTGTTGGGGAACTGTGAATGAACGCCTAAACATTGTCTAAAAAAAGAAGGCTGAGGGGTGACCTAATAGAGGTCTTTAAAATGTTGAAAGGTTTTGATAGAGTGGATACAGAGAGAGTGTTTCCACTTGTGGGGAAGAGCATAACTAGGGGCCATCAATATAAGATAGTCACCAAGAAATCCAATGGGGAATTCAGGAGAAACTTCTTTACCCAGAGAGCGGTGAGAATCGCTGCCACAGGGAGTGTTTGAGGCGAATAGTATCGATGTATTTAAGGGGAGGCTGGACAAGTATATGGGGGAGAAGGGAATAGAAGGTTATGCTGATAGATTTAGATGAGGAAAGACGGGAGGAGGCTCGAGTGGAGCATGGACTGGTTGGGCCGGATGGCCTGTTTCTGTGCTGTATATCCGATGTAATTTCTTTGTAGCTTTAATGAAGCGAAATCCAGCTTCGAAAAGCAAAAGCAGTTTTGACAACTCCCATGTGCAGCAAATCAGGAGTTTCCCCATTTACTTTGCCTCCTTCCGTTCCGGAAATAGTTGCTAAGCAACAGTGATCCCACTGCCGTCCCAGAAGGCCCCCAATCCTGCTCATACCTCCAAGGCCTCAGGCTTCTCCTGGGGCCTGCAGCCTGACTGTCAAAAGCTTCTGATTAATGTAGCCCAGTCACACAACACCCAGCCCCCTTGATTGAAGACACCATTACCGAGGATTGGGCCTTTCAGCTAAAATTAAGGAAATGGCGGAATTATGAAAAATTAAATAAACCCTCCTTCTACAGCGGGATAAAGGATGAGCACGTCATCAACATAAAACCCAACAGAAAGGATGTAAAAATAAAATACTGCTGCAATTCTCTAACAAGGTTAATGGTGCGTGCTAAATGTTTACTTGTAGCCTTCTATGTAAGGTCAGTGACTCACAGTTCGAGGATGTGTTATAATGTGTTTGGTGTTTGCAAGCGTGACTCTCCCAACTGCAGTTACAGTCAACGAGGCAGTTTCTGAAACGATTCTCTTTCCCTCCTATGACCAGTTAATGCTGTGGCTTGCAGTATTTCCGTAGTTCCACAGGAGCATCCTCCTGCACTTTACAGGGCAGGCATTCCACACTGGCGACTATTCCTAAAAGTCCCTCAAAGCCCAAGTGTGAATATTCCCCACTGGGTAGTCCGAGGTTATTTTTATACCTAAACTAAATTCAAGGGGCCAGCTGGTTCGACCATAGAAAGAAAGAACTTGCATTTCTATAGCGCCTCTCACAATCTCAGGACGTCCCAAAGCGCTTCACAGCCAATGAAGTACTTCTGAAGTGTAGTCACTGTTGTAATGTAGGAAACGCGGCAGCCAATTTGCGCACAGCAAGCTCCCACAAACAGCAATGTGATCACTGTAATGTATTTGCTTCATGGGTTCTTAGCTTAAGAATTCACAGCAACACATTGCTATTAAGAACTAGTTGGTTTATTAACAAAGGTTTAACAATCACACTACACATTACCAGTTCATCCACCAGGCTCACAACCACCTGCCCCATTGTGGATCCCCCGAACCCAACTGGCTGGGGTTTTATTGAGTCTTGTCAACATCATGTGACTGGCTAAGCCACTCACAATGCAACAGCTCTACAACTATTTTGTTGTGAACAATTAAATCAAGTGTCCCCTTGTTTGTTATTTTTTTTTAAGGGCACTAAAACACAAATTATACATGTGCCCCTGGCTAAAATGGGGGCACAAAAGTGGCACAATAAACAAATTAAACTTTAGACAAAAATCATCAAATTAAAGTTTGGTTGCCGGGGCGATGATGCACTCCAGTCCCTCCGGCGCCCACCTCTCGCGGAAGGCCGCGAGCGTACCGGTGGACACCGCGTGTTCCATCTCCAGGGACACCCTGGCTCGGATGGAACCGCGGAAGAGAGGCAGGCAGTCGGGCTGCACGAGCCCCAACGACTCTACAAACCCGTGAGCATACTCACAGGTGCATACAGTACAATAATGACCAGTTATTCTGTTTTAGTGATGTTGGTTGAGGGTTAAATATTGGTATAAATATAAGAAAAGCCAGTGAATAGTCCAACAAAGTCATGCAATATTAACAGAAGCTGAATAAACCCCAATATTTCTGTCAACCGATTATCAGTCAATGGGGAAGTGGTGGGAACAGGGCTGTTGGGTCAGATCGATATTTAGGTACCTCAGCAATCATTGGATGAGCTTTCACAAGGCACAGCAAGCACATCCACAGGTTTGTAAAGAGGTTTTAAGAGTTTTGGGACTTGTTTTCTCACTAATTTAATTGAGGCTGCAGTTGGACCATGCTCCTGATCTGATATTGGTGGCTCCAGATTCGATCCAGAGTTAGGAACATACGATTTATACCAGGTTCACACTCTCAAGTCCTGCAATGGGGCTTGAACCCCAAAAATGTACGATACAGAAGCAAGTGTGATAGCAGCTTTGTCCAGCTGACACTTTACACTGGATTACCTCGGATATACGGCACAGAAACAGGCCATTCGGCCCAACCAGTCCATGCCAGCATTTATGATCCACTCGAGCCTCCTCCCATCTTTCCTCATCTAAATCTATCGGCATAACCCTCTATTCCCTTCTCCCTCATATGTTTATCCAGCCTCTCCTTCAATGAGGAAAAGAGTGTTCGAAGACCAGGTCCTCAAACCTACCACCAAGCTCATGGTCTACAGGGCTGTAATAATACCTGCCCTCCTATATGGATCAGAGGCATGGACGACTTACAGAAGACACATCAAGTTGCTGGAGATATATCACCAACGATGTCTCCACAAGATCCTGCAAATCCTCTGGGAGGACAGACGCACCAACATCAGTGTCCTCGACCAGGCCAACATCCTCAGCATTGAAGCACTGACCACACTCGATCAGCTTCGCTGGGCAGGCCACTTAGTTCGCATGCCAGACATGAGACTCCCGAAGCAATTGCTCTACGCGGAGCTCCTTCATGGCAAATGAGCCAAAAGTGGGCAACGGAAATGTTACAAGGACACCCTCAAACCCTCCATGGTGAAGTGCGACATCACCATTGACACCTGGGAGACTCTGGCCGAAGATCGCCCGAGGTGGAGAAAGTGCATCCGGGAGGGCGTTGAGCTCTTCGAATCTCAAAGTTGTTAGCGTGAAGAGGTCAGGCGCAGGCAGCGGAAGGAGCGTGCAATAAATCAGTCCCACCCACCTCTTCCCCCGACGAATGTCTGTCCCACCTGTGACAGAGTCTGTGACTCGCGTGTTGGACTGTTCAGCCACCAAAGAACTCACTTTAGGAGTGGAGGCAAGTCTTCCTCGATTCCGAGGGACAGCCTATGATGATAGAAACATAGAAACATAGAAAATAGGTGCAGGAGTAGGCCATTCGGCCCTTCGAGACTGCACCGCCATTCAATGAGTTCATGGCTGAACATGCAACTTCAGTACCCCATTCCTGCTTTCTCGCCATACCCCTTGATCCCCCGTGTAGTAAGGACAATATCTAACTCCTTTTTGAATATATTTAGTGAATTGGCCTCAACAACTTTCTGTGGTAGAGAATTCCACAGGTTCACCACTCTCTGGGTGAAGAAGTTTCTCCTCATCTCGGTCCTAAATGGCTTACCCCTTATCCGTAGACTGTGACCCCTGGTTCTGGACTTCCCCAACATTAATAAGAACAGAAGAACATAAGAATTAGGAACAGGACTAGGCCATCTAGCCCCTCGAGCCTGCTCCGTCATTCAATAAGATCATGGCTGATCTGGCCGTGGACTCAGCTCCACTTACCCGCCCGCTCCCCGTAACCCTTAATTCCCTTATTGGTTAAAAATCTATCTATCTGTGATTTGAATATATTCAATGAGCTAGCCTCAACTGCTTCCTTGAGCAGAGAATTCCACAGATTCACAACCCTCTGGGAGAAGAAATTCCTTCTGAACTCAGTTTTAAATTGGCTCCCCCGTATTTTGAGGTTGTGCTCCCTAGTTCTAGTCTCCCCGACCAGTGGAAACAACCTCTCTGCCTCTATCCTGTCTATCCCTTTCATTATTTTAAATGTTTCTATAAGATCACCCCTTATCCTTCTGAACTCCAACGAGTAAAGACCCAGTCTACTCAATCTATCATCATAAGGTAACCCCCTCATCTCCGGAATCAGCCTAGTGAATCGTCTCTGTACCCCTTCCAAAGCTAGTATATCCTTCCTTAAGTAAGGTGACCAAAACTGCACGCAGTACTCCAGGTGCGGCCTCACTAATACCCTGTACAGTTGCAGCAGGACCTCCCTGCTTTTGTACTCCATCCCTCTCGCAATGAAGGCCAACATTCCATTCACCTTCCTGATTACCTGCTGCACCTGCAAACTGACTTTTTGGGATTCATGCACAAGAATCCCCAGGTCCCTCTGCACTGATGATGACAATGCATCGATATTATTCGCCTCAACCACTCCCTGTGGTAGCGAGTTCCACATTCTCACCGCCCTCTGAAAGAGAAAGACTTGCATTTATTTAGCACCTTTCACAACCACGTCTCAAAACATTTTACAGCCAATGAAGTACTATTTGAAGTATGGTCACTGTTGTAATGTGGGAAATGCAGTAGATAATTTGCACACAGCAAGCTCCCACAAACACCAATGTGATAATGACCAGATCATTTGTTTTAGTGATGTTGATTGAGGGATAAATATTGGCCCCAGGACACCGGGGATAACTCCCCTGCTCTTCTTCAAAATAGTGTCCATGGGATCTTTTACATCCACCTGAGAGAGCAGACGGGGCCTCGGTTTAACGTCTCATCTGAAAGACAGCACCTCCGACAGTGCGGCACTCCCTCAGCACTGCACTGGGAGGGTCAGCCTAGATTTTTGTGCTCGAGTCTCTGGAGTGGGACTGAAACCCACAACCTCCTGACTCCGAGGCAAGAGTGCTGCCCACTGAGCCACAGCTGGCACTGGCAGGAAAGTATTTTATTCTGAATTCCCGATGAGATGCCACTTATTTCACTCGCCTGTGCCAGAGGCGCAAACAGGGCAAGAAAGCAAGACAATCTCTCAGGACAATGAGAGCCCGCCCAGTTATCCTGGGTTACTGCACAATAACAGCAGCATCTCTTCTACCGATAACAATCACAGTCACGTACCTCGTAATGATGACTTGGTACTGCTGAGCTTTATCTCAAAGTATAATTTCTTTGGAATAATTGAGGATTTGGAGACAAGCTGTTCATTTTTACAAACTGCAACATAGCTATGCGTGGCACTGGGCCTTTGCCATATGTTGCTCTGTCTAATGAAAGGTTGATATTCCACTTAGTCGCCATTAGCAGCGGGCCCAAGCTGTGCCAGTCACACAGCTTGTGAAGCGAAGAAACCCTGAGTCGCAGTGTTCATTCTCTGCCACAAGGTGTCACCGGCGAGCTCGCCGACTCTGGTTGGGCGTGATCCTGGAGGCTTCATCACATGACTTCCTGCCTCCAACCGCCCCGCCCCCAAGATTCCCACCATTGGTTGCCTGCCGTGTCCAGCCCCGCCTCCCCACGGCCAATCGAGTGCCAATAGACTCTTATTACAACAACAAAACTTGTATTTCTATCGCGCCTTTAACATATCAAAATGTTCCAAGACCCGTCACAGGAGTATTATGAGATTTTAAAAAAATAATTTGACACCAAGGAGAAGTTAGCGCAGGTGACCGAAAGCTTGGTCAAAGAGGGAGGTTTTAAGGGGCATCTTGAAGGAGGAGAGAGAAGTAGAGAGGCGGAGAGGTTTAGGGAGGGAGTTCCAGAGTTTGGGGCACAGGCAGCTGAAGGCACGGCCACCAATGGAGGAGCGATTATAATCAGGGATGCTCAAAAGGGCAGAATTGGAGGAGTGCAGATATTTTGGGGCAATGTGAGGACGAAGGAGATTACAGAGATAGGGAGGGGTGAGGGCCATGGAGGGATTAGTAAACACAGATGAGAATTTTGAAATCGAGGCGTTGCTTAACCGAGAGCCAATGTAGCTCAGTGGGTAGCACACTCGTTCCATGTACAGTCTCTCAGTGTACGATGGGCTCAATACCCCCAATGTTACCCACTCAGCCACAGTGTCAACCGTAGCTCAGTGGGTAGCACCCTCGTCTCTCAGTCAGAAGATTGTGGGTTCAAGTCCCACTCCAAATACACAAGCACAATGATCTAGGTTGACACTGCAGTTCAGTACTGAGGGAGCGCTGCACTGTCGGAGGTGCCGTCTGAGACGATAAAACCGAGGCCTCGTCTGCTCTCTCAAGTGGATGTAAAAGATCCCACGGACACTATTTTGAAGAAGAGCAGGAGAGTTATCCCCGGTGTCCTGGGGCCAATATTTATTCCTCAACCAACATCACGAAAACAGATTATCTGGTCATTATCACATTGCTGTTTGTGGGAGCTTGCTGTGCGCAAATTGGCTGCCGCGTTTCCCACATTACAACAGTGACTGCACTCCAAAAGTACTTCATTGGCTGTGAAGCGCTTTGAGACGTCCGGTGGTCGTGCAAGGCGCTATATAAATGCAAGTCTTTCTTTCTTCTGTCTATGGTTGGTGCGGTGATATGAAATACCGCTAAAAGGTCAGTACGCGGGTAATTCCCAAAATGGAAATGTGTCGTTATCTGAAATAACTCAATCACTCCCGCGTACACCTTGTCCCTATTCTCTAAAGTCTAGTAATATGGAATCTGTTGCTGATCTTTATCTGAATAAATTGACAAGGGAACAGAGCTTTGACTTTTCGAAGGACAAGCTTAATTAGCTCTATCACGGCGGTAGTTGGTGGGGACCAGTTTGATTGCCTCCATAAAATACAAAAACATAGCTGACTAAAGGTTGCCCACACATTACTTTAAAGTTTAAGAGCGCTTGCCTCACAATGATGCTATAAATCTACTGATGTATTTTACAGTCCAATCGATATCCCCGAATATTCAGTTGGCAGAAAGATATGAGTTAAAGCTATTTATTTTCTCAGTTGCAAACAGTGTTTCTTTTTCCACTTGATCAACCTCATGGCTTGCAGACGTGTCCACCTGCCCAGCAAGCTCTCCTTTGATCAGCGCACTCAGACGTAACGGCAAACGATAAAGCGGAGAGGGGGGAAACAGTAACGGAAAATGCTGGGAACACTCAGCGGGTCGGGCAGCATCTGCGGAGAGAGAAACAGAGTTAACGGTTCGGGTCGGTGACCCTCCGTCAGAACTGGAAAAAGTTTGAGATGTAACACGGTTTTAAGCAAGTGTCGGGGGCAGGGAAAGTGGGGGAGGGGAGGAAAGGACAACGGGGAAGGTCTGTGATAGGGCGGGAGGCAGGAGAGATTAGAGAGACATGAGGGATGATGGTGCGAGGCAAAAGGAGATGGGTAATGGGACAAGTGAAGAAAACCGAACTTGCTTAAAACCTGTTGCGTCTCTAACTTTTTCCAGTTCTGGTAAAGGGCTATTGTCTGAAACGTTAACTCTGTTTCTCTCTCCGCAGATGCTGTCAAACCCGCTGAGTATTTCCAGCATTTTCTGTTATTATTTCAGATTTCCAGCACCCGCGGTATTTTGCTCTGGTAAAGGGGGAGGGGAATGGAACGCACTGTGAGTTGGCACACTGTTCTTAAGGCTGAGAAAGATGGAATAAATGTCTCTTCCTCCACTGGATATGAAGGTCCAGAGTGAATGATAAAGGTGACAAAGAGAAGCATAGGCGAGGGAGACCATTCAGTCCATGGAAGCCTACGAATCCCTTCATCGCAGGATCGACCTGCTTCTTGAATGAGTCTTTGTCTGCAGTACCCTAAGCAGGAGACCACTCTGGGGGGGGGGGGGTCAATCACTCCCATTCCAATCATAGAATCATATCGAGGTTTCAGCACAGCAGGAGGCCATTCGGCCCATCGAGCCCGTGCCGGCTCTCTGCAAGAGCCCCTCAGCCAGTCCAACTTCCCTGCCTCTGACCGCAATTTACTGGGCCATGAAACATAGAAAATAGGTGCAGGAGTAGGCCATTCGGCCCTTCGAGCCTGCACCACCATTCGATATGATCATGGCTGAACATGCAACTTCAGTACCCCAGTCCTGCTTTCTCACCATGCCTCCTGATCAGATAACATCATAAACCCCACGAGTTAAGCTCAAGTCGTTGATAACTGATCTGAACACTCAGATTAAAAGCCAGCTTGCAGTATCTCTGAAATATCTTTCATATCAAATCTTTCCATCATCAAGATGTGATAAGAAAATTATTGTGAAATCACCTTCGTATTTAGCCATAAGGGCCACATCTAACTCCCTTTTGAATATATCTAACGAACTGGCCTCAACAACTTTCTGCGGTAGAGAATTCCACAGGTTCACAATTCTCTGGGTGAAGAATTTCTCCTCATCTCGGTCCTATATAAAGTCCACCTCCAGCGCAGACACGCTCAGAATGGAAGGGCTGACCAAGCGAAGGGAGGCACCAGTGCATCCTGAAGTTTATCGAGAATAAAATGAACCTTTATATGAATACTGAACCTCTCTCACCAAGGAGTTGCAAGTTATTTCTTGCTCAGCCTACGAAGGTGATTTCACAATAATTTTCTTATCACATCTTGATGATGGAAAGATTTGATATGAAAGATATTTCAGAGATACTGCAAGCTGGCTTTTAATCTGAGTGTTCAGATCAGTTATCAACAACTTGAGCTTAACTCGTGGGGTTTATGATGTTATCTGATCTCTTCAATTAGATTACTGCCTCCTGATATCTTGAAGGTTCATTATTAAATACATATAAACCATCTGAACATCTTGATTAGATTATCCGCTTGTAATTACTCTCAGGTATCCATTATTCTTTGTGGACAATGTTTGAAGTTCTATATTAGATTACTGGCTTGAAATCATTTCAAGGCACCTATTGTCTATGTGCTGTTTGGGACAGTCTTCTGCTTCGAGACTCAACAATAACAAATTGTATTTATATAGCGCCTTTAACTTAGTGAAACGTCCCAAGGTGCTTCACAGAGTGTTATAAGACAAAACAAATAAATTTGACACTGAGCCACATAGGGAGAAATTAGGGCAGGTGAGCAAAGGCTTGGTCAAAGAGACAGGTTTTAAGGAGCATCTTAAAGGAGGATAGAGAGGCGGAGAGGTTTAGGGAGGGAGTTCCAGAGCTTGGGGCCCAGGCAACAGAAGGCACGGCCACCGATGGATAATCAGGGATGGTCAAGAGGGCAGAATTAGAGGAGTGCAGACATCTCGGGGGGTTGTGGGGCTAGAGGAGATTACAGAGATAGGGAGGGGCGAGGGCCAAGGAGGGATTTGAAAACAAGGATGAGAATTTCAAACTTGAGGCGTTGCTTAATGTAGGTGATGCTCACCCATCACCCCTGTGCTCGCGGTTGGCTCCCGGTTAAGCAACGCCTCGATTTCAAAATTCTCATCCTTCTTTTTAAATCCCTCCATGGCCTCGCTCCTCCCTATCTCTGTAATCTCCTCCAGCCCCACAACCCCCCGAGATGTCCACGCTCCTCTAAATCTGCCCTCTTGAGCATCCCTGATTATAATCGCTCCACCATTGGTGGCCGTGCCTTCTGTTGCCTGGGCCCCAAGCTCTGGAACTCCCTCCCTAAACCCTTCCACCTCTCTTTCCTCCTTCAAGAATTTTATGTCTCATAACACTCCTGAACAGCGCCTTGGGATATTTCACTACGTTAACGGCGCTATATAAATACAAGTTGTTGTTGTTCTACGTGTTGTTGAATCAGACACTGTAATCGAAACATAGAACGCTACAATGCAGAAGGAGGCCATTCCGGCCCATCGTGTCCGCACTGGCCGACACGGCACTTGGTCAGCAGTCTTAAAGGTTACATATAAACCGATGAACAATGACGGAAAGGCAAAGAGCACCCAGCCAACCAATCCACCTCACCACAACTGCGACATCCCTTATACTAAAACATTCTACACTCCACCCCAACCGGAGCCATGTGATCTCCTGGGAGAGGCAAAAACCAGATTTAAAACTCAGGCCAATTGGGGGAGAAAAAAAAGAGAAAATTCCTCTCCGCCCCATCCAGGCAATCGAAACTAGTCCAGGAGATCACCTGGTCGTGTTCTATTCCCTGCCGTACTTACCACTATATCTGCGCCGTCCAATAAAAGGTCATCAAGACTCAATAAAACCCCAGCCAGTTGGTTCTCGGTCATCCATGATGAGGCATGCGGTTGTGAGCCTGGTGGATGAACTGGTAATGTGTAGTGTGATTGTTAAACCTTTGTTAATCAACCAACTAGTTTTTAACAGCAATGTGTTGCTGTGAATTCTCAAGCAAAGAACCCACGAAGCAAATACATTATGACACCAACTCAGCATAATCTTATCTTCAGACCTCAAGGGTCTCCCAATAGATCTGTTGGAGACTTGTCAATCACTCGACCAGCAGAACCCATCTGACCAACAACTTCAGCCAGCAAAAGAACACCCTTAAGGATAAACACGTTCTACTGAGCCCACTTCATCTCCTTAATAGTCCTCCTGGCTTCACAGCGCACTGTAACATAATCCCACAGCTTTCGATTCCTCCAGAGAGACTTCAGGCCCCATTAAAGGCCTTCTGCTTTCACCTAATCGTCCTCCTTTCCTTTGTAGTTACCGCGACAGGACACTGCTTCGGGGATGAGGGGTTCCCGGGGATAAATGGATGGACAAAGAGTGTGACAGGATAAGCCCTAGTTCTCACCCACTTCCAGCAGCAAATTGGGATTTAAAATGAATGCCATTCCCTTCTGTAATGTATTTGCTTCATGGGTTCTTTGCTTAAGAATTCACAGCAACACATTGCTATTAAGAACTAGTTGGTTTATTAACAAGGTTTAACAATCACACTACACATTACCAGTTCATCCACCAGGCTCACAACTGCATACCTCATCGTGGATGACCCAGACCCAACTGGCTGGGGTTTTATTGAGTCTTGTCAGCATCATGTGACCATCTAAGCCACTCCCATTGCGGCAGCTCTACAAACCTGTGCATACTCATAGGTGCACACATTGCACCCTTTAACGATTTTTCTTGAAGTGGACATCGAAAAGTTCCAACCACAGTTTTAAAAGTCTGCCATTGACCCCGTCACCAAAGATTTGATTCCCGTGCCCATTAATCCATGCATGACGGTTTATTTTGCCTTGAGATCCTGCTGTAAATATTGTACAAAATTCCCTTTTCTCCTCAGCGATGTTTTAGGATTGAAGAGTTAAATTGCACCAAATTATTTGGCAGCACACTGTGACACATACTGAGTGAGTTGATCAAGATTGGGATGGTGGGGAAGTGGTTCCAAGACGAGGACTGACAGCTGGGTAGAAGTGAACAGAGTCACAGGCAATTAGACCAGTTAAAGTGGGACAGATGCTGCAAAGGTACTCTGGCAATTTAATACATTAGACTTTCAGATCAATCTCATTAATGGCTTCACTACTGGTGACTCCTCTGGTGCATCAAGTGTTGTCAATCAGCTGAATACTGGAGGTACAGATACCGAAAAGCTCGGCAGGCAATTTCGCACACATGAAATAATAGGATCGAGAGACGGATGCAATTAAAAACGAGAAGAATACTTAAAAATCTCATTGTGCTGCACTTCAAAAAACACATACTTCTGGAACGATGGCAAGATGGCCAACAAACACCTGGAAACTGATGCTTCAGAATTGATGTTAAACACGATGGTGAATCACCCCTGGCCCCAACATCAGGACATCTGAATGATGGAGAATAGGAGATGTTTCCCCTCGTGGGGGAATCGAGAACTAGGGGGCATCGTTTCAGAATAAGGGGCCGCCCATTTAAAACGGAAATGAGAAGGAATTTCTTCCCTCAGAGGGTCGTGAATCTTTGGAATTCTCTACCCCAGAGAGCTGTGGAGGCTGGGTCATTGATTATATTTAAGGTGGAGATAGACAGATTTTTGAACGATAAGGGACTCGAGGGTTATGGGAAACGGGCGGGGAAGTGGAGCTGAGCCCAAGATCAGATCAGCCATGATCTTATTGAATGGTGGAGCAGGCTTGAGGGGCCTAATGGCCAATTCCTGCTCCTATTTCTTATGTTCTTACCTCCCCCAGCCCAAACATCAGGACGTCTGAGATATGGAGAATGTTAGATGAGGACATTTGAGGAGAAGTTATTGAACTGATAAGGCCATAGTGAGGGTGCAGAAAAGATTTATGAGAATGGTTCCAGGGATGAGGGACTTCAGTGACGTGGATAGACTGGAGAAGCTGGGGTTATTCTCCTTGGAGCAGAGAAGGTTGAGAGGAGATTTGATCGAGGTGTTCAAAATCATGAGGGGTCTGGACAGAGTAGGTAGAGAGAAACTGTTCCCATTGGTGGAAGGGTCGAGAACCAGAGGACACAGATTTAAGGCGATTGGCAGAAGAACCAAAGGCGACACGAGGGAAAACATTTTTACGCAGCGAGTGGTTAGGATCTGGAATGCTCTGCCTGAGAGGGTGGTGGAGGCAGACTCAATCATGGCTTTCAAACGGGAGTTGGATAAGAACCTGAAGGAAAAAAAATTGCAGGGCTACGGGGAAAGGGCGGGGGAGTGGGACTGGCTGAGGTGCTCTTGCAGAGAGCCGGCACGGGCTCGACGGGCCGAATGGCCTCCTCCTGTGCTGTAACCGTTCTCTGATTCTATGATGCAGATTCCCACCCTCTCCTCCTCCTCTTCCTGTCACCGAGCCTGATACTGAAGATCTTGCTTCCTCATTCAGCAGAGGTCTAACGTCATTCTTGTTGCCTTCAAAGACATCAACACTTAACATTCGTAGGAAAGCCCCAGTCCCTCTCTCAGCCTGACCTTGTAGGTCAATATTAATTACAGCGAATATACGGCACAGAAACCGGCCATTCGGCCCATCGGGTCCGTGCCGGTGTTTATGCTCCACACCAGCTCCCTCCCACCCCTCTTCATCTCACCCCATCAGCATATCCCTCTATTCCTTTCTCCCTCATGTACTTATCTAACTTTCTCTTACATTTACGTAACGCCTTTAACATAGTAAAATGTCCCAAGGCGCTTACTTAGTATCTACCCGCTCCAGCACTCGTGGTCTGTGGGTGCAGTATATACCATCTACAGGATACACTGCAGCAACTCACCAAGCTTACTTGTAGAAATAGTACCGCCAGAGCTTGAACAGCGATTGAGAGATAAGAACATAAGAATTAGGAGCAGGAGTTGGCCATTCGGCCCCTCGAGCCTGCTCCGCCATTCAATGAGATCATGGCTGATCTTCTACCTCAACTCCACTTTCCCGCCCAATCCCCAATTCTCTCGATTCCCTTAATATCCAAAAATCTATATATTAAAATATATCTATATATAAATCTATAATAAAAAATCTATACATAAAAATATATGAAATGAATATACTCAAAGACTGAGCCTCCACAGCCCTCTGGGGCAGAGAATTCCAAAGATTCACCACCCTCTGAGTGAAGAGGTTTCTCCTCATCTCAGTCCTAAATGGCCGACCCCTTATCCTGAGATTGTGACCCCTGGTTCTAGATTCCCCAGCCCGGGGGGAAACATCCTCCCTGCATCTACCCTGCCAAGCCCTCTCAGAAATTTATAAGTTTCAATGCGCTCACCTCTCATTCTTTTAAACTGCAGAGAGTAGAGGCCCATGAAGGTCCCAAAGCGCCTTGCAACCAATGGAGCACATTAGAGGTGTGGTTAGTGTTGTACTGTGGGACATACAGCTCAATTGTGGAGCACAGGAGGTGGGCATTCAGCGGTGACCTGGAATGAGACATCCAGGTAGGCTGAGGTCAGAGATGTTGTTGGAGATCACTCAAGTAAGGCTGTGAAGCAATTTGAAAACATGGAAAGATTATCCTCAAGGTGACTCAGGGGGAACTGCTGGAGCTAAATAAGAACTGGGCTGTTGGGTGTACAAGCCTTTGTACGAGAGAGATCGTATTCTGCAGCCTTTTCCGGATGAGATGTTGAACCGAGGCCCCGTCTGCTCTCTCAGGTGGGCGTAAACGATCTCATGGAACTATTTTGAAGAAGAGCAGGGGAGTTATCCCCGGTATCCTGGGTCCAATATTTATCCCTCCATCAACATAACAAAAACAGATTATCTGAGTCATTATCACATTGCTGTTTGTGGGAGCTTGCTGTGCGCAAATGGCTGCCGCGTTTCTCACATTACAACAGTGACTACACTCCAAAAGTACTTAATTGACTGTAAAGCGCTTTGAGAAGTCCGGTGGTCGTGAAAGGCATATATAAATGCAAATCTTTCTTTCCTTCTTCAACTAACTGGATATTATGAAGGCCAAAAGTGAGCAGACTGACAAGGTTACGGAGGCCAGGTTGAGAGTTTTGGTAAATTCATGCTTCTGAAACAGAGCAGGAGGTTAGTGGGCCTGGGGGGTGCAGAGTTCCATCTGTTAAGGACGGATGGAAGACCCTGCGGGGAACGGCTGTGATCCAAGTGTACTTCCTGACCTGTGACCCCATTGGTCAAACTCTACACTGGGAGTGCAAACTCATAAAATCTACCCTGAAATGTTGCTCGGATAAATGCATCTTCTGATTTACCGTGAAGAAATGCATTAGCACAGTGTAAGGAATAATTAATACGCAAGAATAATTGTGGGATTTTCCCATGAAAATGTAAATTTGCCCAAATTGCAGTCTCACAATTCCTAGTATTTTGAATTGTTGGGAATTTCCGGCCCTGTGGATACTCATCACTCCCAATGTCCATCAACTCCTTCTCCCCAAACTGGTTCCTTGTAACCATTGACTTCAGGTGTCTCGACATCAACATTAACTTCATCCAATCAGATCAAAGCGATGAAGATGATTAAGTTTCGAGCAGAGTTGGAAAATCGACACTCACACACGCACCAAAAAACCCAAGGTCGTGTAAAATTCAAACACCAAGTAAGCCATGGCCACATGAAGAGGATATTTTGATCATGTGGTATTGACAAAAAAAAGTCTTGCATTTATATAGCGCCTTTCACGATCACCAGACGTCCAAAAGCGCTTTACAGACAATGAAGTACTTTTTGAAGTGTAGTCACCGTTGTAATGCGGGAAACGCGGCAGCCAATTTGCGCACAGCAAGCTCCCACAAACAGCAATGTGATAATGACCCAGATAATCTGTTTTTGTTATGTTGATTGAGGGATAAATATTGGCCCCAGGACACCGGGGATAACTCCCCTGCTCCTCTTCAAAATAGTGCCGTGGGATCTTTTACATCCACCTGAGAGAGCAGACGGGGCCTCGGTTTAGCGTCTCATCCGAAGAACGGCACCTCCGACAGTGCAGCACTCCCTCAGCACTGCACTGGGAGTGTCAGCCTAGATTTTTGCGTTCACAGCTCTGGCATGGGGATTGAACCCACGGCCTTCTGAGGGGAAGCGAGAGAGTGCTGCCCACTGAGCCACGGCTGACAAGACCCGTGGCCTGGCTGGTGTCTACATATGCACCTGAGATAGTTCCGCGTCCTCACAGAACCCTCTCCGACATGGGCCTTTTATCACTTCGCCACGAATGCACCAGATTGAGATTTAAATGAAAACCCACATTTCAGATTCGTGACCTGGAGCCAGAGACCCGATTCTCGGTCTGCAACAATCAGCAGTGCAAATCACAGGACCATGGCCAGTGCACTGACCACGTGCGGCGGTGTTGTGGTTGTGTTACTGCACTGGTAATCCAGGGGGCAGCGCGAGCTGGTGCAGGAGGGCGACAGCAGCGAAGAGTGACGTCATCAAGGTCCAGGTCGGTGATTGGCGCGTGGGCAGATACAGCAGGAGCGGTGAGGTCGGGGCGAAGGAGCAGCATGAGCTCGTAGAGGGATGTGATCGGGGCCCAGAAGAGGCGAGGGCCCAGGGGCAGCACGGGCCCAGCCCACACTGTGCGATACGTGTGCGCACTGGGTCCGTGCAGCAGAGCTGGTCTCCAGTCGTCCTGGTTAACCCTTGCCACTGGACCGAGACCTCGCTCTGTCAAGCCCGTGTGGTGGCTGGTGTGCAACGGCCACCCCACGTTAAAAAAATCCACCCACAGGCATCTTCCACCCTTCAGGATGTAGTTCAGGATCTGGAATATTAGGTCCTTCATTGAAAGACCTGTGAACTCATCCCTTTTTGACGTGGAAGCGAGTCATCCTCGCTTCAAGGGACCGATCCAGAAGCCCGGATTAATAATTCAGATAAAACATGAGTTCAAATCACACCACGGCATTTGGAGAATTTGAGTTGGAAATCTGGAAATTAATACAATACTGGCATCAGTAAAAGTGGCCAAGAACTTCGGAACAGGAGGCCATTCAGCCCATCGAGCCTGTTCCGCCATTCAATGAGATCATGGCTGATCTGCGACCTAACTCCATCTACCCGCCTTTGCCCCATATCCCTTAATGCCCTTGGTTGACAAAAACCTATTGATCTCAGATTGAAAATTTACAATTGACGCTGCATCAATTGCCGCCAGTGGAAGAAGCGGTCAGATTGTTGTTAAAAACCCAACTGGTTCACCAACGTCCAATTCCTTCTTGGAGCAAGTAGGAATGGCCAATGAACACCAGCCTTGCCAGTGGTGCCCTCCCTCTGAGAATGAAGACTTTTTTTTACAAACAATTCCAGTTGCCGAAGATGACTTGTGATGGTCTGATCAGCTGGAACAGTTCCCACTGTGGATATAATCAGTTACACAGACAGTTCTGTACCACAGGACAGGCTCGAGAGCATACAGTCGAGAGTCTGAAGCACACCTGTAGGCTGTGTGTGGATGGGAATCGTACCGTGGTCACCTAACGCTCATTGTGCAACTCTTCCCCCATTTAGTCTGTAACCCTGTAAGTTCCACCTCCTCCAGGACCTGTCCACATCCCACTGAAAATGACTGATGGGACCAGCTTCTGCTATCTGTTCAGTGTATTCAGGTTGCTCGCCCCGGATTCAGTTTGTGCCGACTGTTCACCATCTTCATCGTCGACGGTCCCTCGAGCGAGGATGACTTGCTTCCACAAGAGTTCGCAGGTGTTTCAATGGAGGTCCCGATGTTCCAGTCTTGAACTCCAATTGAAAGGTGGAAGATGCCTGTGCGTGGATTTTTTTAACGTGGGGTGGCCGTTGCACACCAGCCACCACACGGGGCTTGACAGAGCGAGGTCTTGGTCCAGTGGTAAGGGTTAACCCAGGACGACTGGAGACCTGCTCTGCTGCACGGACCCAGTGCGCTCACATATCGCACAGTGTGGGCTGGGCCCGTGCTGCCCCTGGGCCCTCGGCTCTTCTGGGCCCCGTACTCTCATTCGCCGCACCTCCGCCACAAACATTCACCGCACCTCCGCCACGATCTCTCGCCGAAAGCAGTTTACAGTTGCTAGAGATTGTCACATTCATTTCCTCTGTCGTTGCTTGAGTGGCTCTTTGTGCCTCAGGTTTATTCCCCCCATTCCCCCACCCTCTCCAACCCCAGCTCCCCACCCCCCCCACCCTCTCCAAACCCACCCCAGCCCCACCCTCTCCAATCCCAGCACCCCCCCTAACCCAACCCAATCCCCCCCCCCCCGCCCTCTCCAGCCCCACCCCCACCCTCTCCAAACCCACCCCAGCCCCACCCTCTCCAACCCCAGGCCCCCCCCAACCCAACCCAATCCCCCCACCCTCTCCAACCCCAGCTCCCCACCCCCCTCACCCTCTCCAGCCCCACCCCCACCCCCTCTCCAAACCCACCCCCCCCACCCTATCCAACCCCAGCCCCCCCCCCTAATCCAACCCCAGCCCCCCCCCCCCCTATCCAACCCCAGCGCCCCCCCCCCCCCACCTCCCCACAACCATTCTGACCTGAAGCAGTAATTACACTAACAATGTTCCAGAGCAGAAAGTTCTAGGGGCGGAAGGGTCGATAACCAGAGGGGCCAGATTTAAGGCGATTGGCAAAAGAACCCATCCCAGGGACGAGTGGTTAGGATCTGGAATGCGCTGCCTGAGAGGGTGGTGGAGGCAGACTCAATCGTGGCATTCAAAGGGGAATTGGATAAGTACCCGCAGAAGAAAAATATTGCAGGGGTACAGGGAAAGATCGGGGGGAGTGGGACTGACGGGATGGTTCTTCGATGGAGTCGATGAGCCAAGTGGCCTCCTTGTGTGCTGTAGCAGTCGACAATTCCAGGAACAGAATATGTGAAGGTTTTTTTTAAACTGTAAACAGTGGAAAGTAGTTTCACATTTCCAAAGGACAGCGAAGTCAATTAGGCAGTGAGTCAGATCTGAATAGAAACACAAGCAAGAACAAGAGGGCCTTGTGTGAGCAGGACCATTTACCCACGGGATCTCTCTCTCCATCTCTATCCAATACTCGCTGACACCTATTTATCTTGCGAGACCCCCACCGTGACCTGAGCCTTTTTAACAAGTAAATGTATCTATTGTGTGTCGGTAACAGGATCCGTGTCATCAGAAGCTGGTCTGTGTAAAGCTCCAGCCCACAGATTGTCATTTCCCCTGCTCTTAAAAGCTGCAACATTACAATTGAGATGGAACGATAGCCAAATGACTTCGCTGAACTGCAATACCCGATCCTATCCCAAATACAATCCAGGCCACTGTGTGTACATGTGTGTCTCTCGCACCAAGTCCCGCCCACCCATCACCCCCTGTGCTCGCTGACCTACATTGGCTAAGCAACGCCTCGATTTCAAAATTCCCATCCTTGTTTACAAATCCCTCCATGGCCCTCGCCCCTCCCTATCTCTGTAATCTCCTCCAGCCCCACACCCCCCCCCCCCCCGAGATGTCTGCGCTCCTCTAATTCTGCCCTCTTGAGCATCCCTGATTATAATCACTCCACCATCGGTGGCCGTGCCTTCTGTTGCCTGAGCCCCAAGCTCTGGAACTCCCTCCCTAAACCTCTCCGCCTCGCTACCTCTCTTTCCTCCTTCAAGACGCTGCTTAAAACCTACCTCTTTGACAAAGTTTTTGGTCACCGGCCCCAATTTCTCCTTATGTGGCTCGGTGTCACATTTTTCGTCTTGTAACACTCCTGTGAAGCGCCCCGGGTGTTTCACTACGTTAAATCCAGTATTCAGGCACAATCGGCGCGGTTTTCTGTTTAGGGAGCACCAAGAGGCAGGAGGACACGCTGAGGTGGTGATCCGAGGGGAAAATGATAGGAAAAAAACATTTAAGCCGTCCATTGTATTAAATATTTGTATTCATTTCAAGATTTGAAAAGCAACAGCAAAAACGAGCCTTTTGAATAGCAGATGCTGCTTTTTGCCAATATGAAACAATTATATAAATAACTCTGTGAGTCTGTGTGAGAGTGTGTGTGTGAGTGAGTGTGTGTGAGTGTGAGTGAGTGAGGGAGTGAGTAAGGGAGTGTGTGCGAGTGTGCGTGTGAGTGAGTGTGAGTGTGTGTGTGTGTGTGAGTGAGTGTGAGTGAGTGTGTGAGTGAGTGTGTGAGTGTGTCTGTAAGTGTGTGTGTGTGTGTGATTGTATGAGTGAGTGAGTGAATGTATGTGTGCGCGTGTGAGTGTGTGTGTGTGAGTGAGTGTGAGTGTGTGTGAGTGAGTGTGAGTGTGTGTGTGAGTGAGTGTGTGAGTGTGTGAGTGTGAGAGTGAGTGTGTGTGTGAGAGTGTGAGTGTGTGTGTGTGAGTGAGTGTGAGTGTGTGTGAGTGAGTGTGAGTGTGTGTGAGTGTGTGTATGTGTGAGTGTGTGAGTGTGTGTGTGTGTGTGCGAGTGAGTGTGAGTGTGTGTGTGAGCGTGAGTGTGTGAGTGAGTGTGAGTGTGTGTGTGAGTGTGTGTGTGAGTGTGTGAGTGAGTGTGTGTGTGAGTGAGTGTGAGTGACTGTATGTATGTGTAACATTACCCTGACACCCTGGTTTGAGCAGGAGTTAAGGCCCCGGGGGGTCAGAGAGCACGTGCAGTATCGGGGCCAGCGACAGAGAACGCTGCACGTTGCTCAGTTGCAACAAATGTGAGCTGTGGTCCCTCTCCGTGTTGTGTCTGCGCCTCTCTGGAGCACGATTAGCCACGGGGACCGTTAAATTAGCCCAAGTTTTTCATCCATAGACTGTTTATTTCTCTCCATGTGAGATGCAAAAACAATTACACTTAATCCCTTCACTGACCCTGCTCCTGCATTCCAATCATCGCTGTGCGATTGTGCTGAGCTCAAATTGTCTTTTTCTTCTTCGCTGACGTTAAAAAAACAGCTTGTTTTTGTGTCAAATGTTTGTGTAAGGGAGCGCGCATTGTCAGAGGGGCAGTACTGAGGGAGTGCCGCACTGTCGGACGGGCAGTACTGAGGGAGCGCCGCACTGTCGGAGGGGCAGTACTGAGGGAGCACCGCACTGTCGGAGGGGCAGTACTGAGGGAGTGCTGCACTGTCGGAGGGGCAGTACTGAGGGAGTGACGCATTGTCGGAAGGGCAGTACTGAGGGAGTGCCGCACTGTCGGAGGGGCAGTGCTGAGGGAGTGCCGCACTGTCGGAGGGACAGTACTGAGGGAGTGCTGCACTGTCGGAGGGGCAGTACTGAGGGAGTGACGCATTGTCGGAAGGGCAGTACTGAGGGAGTGCCGCACTGTTAGATGGGGAGTACTGAGGGGGCGGTGCACTGTAGGTGGGGCAGTGCTGAGGGAGCACCGCACTGTCGGAGGGCCAGTTCTGAGGGAGCCCCGCACTGTCGGAGGGTCAGTACTGAGGGAGCACCGCACTGTCGGAGGGGCATTGCTGAGGGAGCGTGCATTGTCAGAGGGGCAGTGCTGGGGGAGTGCTGCGCTGAAGTAGGGGCAGTAATGAGAGAGTGCTGCACTGTCGGAGGGGCAGTACTGAGGGAGTGCTGCACTGTCGGAGGGGCAGTACTGAGGGAGTGCCGCACTGTCGGAGGGACAGTACTGAGGGAGTGCTGCACTGTCGGAGGGGCAGTTCTGAGGGAGCGCTGCACTGTTGGAGGGGCAGTACTGAGGGAGTGCCGCACTGTTAGATGGGGAGTACTGAGGGGGCGGTGCACTGTAGGTGGGGCAGTGCTGAGGGAGCGCTGCACTGTCGGAGGGCCAGTTCTGAGGGAGCCCCGCACTGTCGGAGGGGCAGTACTGAGGGAGCACCGCACTGTCGGAGGGTAGTACTGAGGAAGTGTTGCACTGTCAGAGGGGCAGTGCTGAGGGAGTGCCGCATTGTCGGAGAGGAAGTACTGAGGGAGCGCTGCAATGTCAGAGGGGCAGTACTGAGGGAGCGCTGCACTGTCGGAGGGGCAGTACTGAGGGAGCGCAGTACTGTGGGAGGGGCAGTACTGAGGGAGCGCTGCACTGTCGGAGGGGCAGTACTGAGGGAGCGCAGTACTGTTGGAGGGGCAGTACTGAGGGAGCGCCGCACTGTCGGAGGGGCAGTACTGAGGCAGTGCCGCACTGTCGGAGGGGCAGTACTGAGGGAGTGCTGCACTGTCGGAGGGGCAGTACTGAGGGAGTGCTGCACTGTCGGAGGTGCCGTCTTTTGGATGAGACGTTAAACCGAGGCCCCGTCTGCTCTCTCGGGCCGTGTAAAAGATCCCATGGCACTATTTCAAAGAAGAGCAGGGGAGTTCTCCCTGGTGTCCTGGGGTCAATATTTATCCCTCAACCAACATCACAAAAAATAGATTATCTGGGTCATTATCACATTGCTGTGTGTGAGAGCTTGCTGTGCACAAATTGGCTGCCACGTTTCCCACATTGCAACAGTGACTAGACTCAAAAATTAATTCATTGGCTGTAAAACACTTAGGAACATCTGGTGGTCATGAAATAAAACAAGAACATAAGAACATAAGAATTAGGAACAGGAGTAGGCCATCTAGCCCCTCGAGCCTGCTCCGCCATTCAACAAGATCATGGCTGATCTGGTCGTGGACTCAGCTCCACTTACCCGCCCGCTCCCCATAACCCTTAATTCCCTTATTGGTTAAAAATCTATCTATCTGTGATTTGAATACATTCAATGAGCTAGCCTCAACTGCTTCCTTGGGCAGAGAATTCCACATATTCACAACCCTCTGGGAGAAGAAATTCCTTCTCAACTCGGTTTTAAATTGGCCCCTCCGTATTTTGAGGCTGTGCCCCCTAGTTCTAGTCTCCCCGACCAGTGGAAACAACCTCTCTGCCTCTATCCTGTCTATCCCTTTCATTATTTTAAATGTTTCTATAAGATCACCCCTCATCATTCTGAACTCCAACGAGTAAAGACCCAGTCTACTCAATCTATCATCATAAGGTAACCCCCTCATCTCAGGAATCAGCCTAGTGAATCGTCTCTGTATCCCCTCCAAAGCTAGTATATCCTTCCTTAAGTAAGATGACCAAAACTGCACGCAGTACTCCAGGTGCGGCCTCACTAATACCCTGTACAGTTGCAGCAGGACCTCCCTGCTTTTGTACTCCATCCCTCTTCCAATGAAGACCAACATTCCATTCGCCTTCCTGATTACCTGCTGCACCTGCAAACTGACTTTTTGGGATTCATGCGCAAGGACCCCCAGGTCCCTCTGCACCGCAGCATGTTATATAAGGCGCTATATAAATGCAAGTCTTTCTTTCTTTTCAACGTGCCTATGACCGACCGATCCAATCAGTCCCACTCCCCCTGTTCTTTCCCCATAGCCCGGTAAAGTTCTCACTACAGCCCACTATTGGTGCAACAGCAGACTATGGTGCAACCAGTATACAGACTCGTGCCATCCAGGGCCTGTTTTCCCAAACCCCAGTGTAATTTTCAACGGTGAAAAGGTGATGTGTACTGACCCCAATTCTGTGGCAAAAGAAAGATGTTCTGAGAAAAGAGTTGGCATTGAGACTTAATAAGCAAGAAAAGATTCATTGAAAAAATGTCTTTCTAAGTCTTTGTGGTTCTACCCTGTCCTGGATTGTTCCTCCAATTCTGGCCTCTTGTGCATTCATCATTTTCATCGCTCTACGATCGGTGGTCGTGCCTTCAGCTACCTGGGCCCCAAGCTCTGGAATTCCCTCCCTAAACCTCTCCGCCTCTCTACCTCTCTCTCCTCCTTTAAAACGCTCCTTAAAACCAACCTCTTTGGCCAAGTCACCAGTCCCGATATCTCCTTATGTGGCTCGGTGTCAAATCTTCTCTGATTACGCTGCTGTGAAAGGTCTTGAAACGTTTTACGATATTAAAGGTGTAAGGTATTCGCCTATGAGGATGCTCACAGGTTTGTAGGTTTGATACGGTGTCCGCCAGTATGCTCGCGGCCTTCCGCGAGAGGTGTACACCAGAAGGACTAAAGTGCATCATCACCCCCGGCAACCAAACTTTAATTTGAACCATTATTATTAAAAGTTAATTTATTTAATGTGTCGGTTATGGTGCCCCCAGCCCCCTCTTTAATCAGGGGGCACTTGATTTAAATTTGATTTGCAGGTGCAACTAAAATTGTAGTTGTCGGTTTGATACCTGGGAGTCCCTGGCCAAAGACCGCCCGAAGTGAAGGAAGTGCATCCGGGAGGGCGCTGAGCATCTCGAGTCTCGTCGCCGAGAGCATGCAGAAACCAAGCGCAGGCAGCGGAAGGAGCGTGCGGCAAACCAGTCCCGCCCACCCTTTCCCTCAACGACTATCTGTCCCACCAGTGACAGAGACTGTAATTCCCGTATTGGACTGAGAGCTCACTTTCAGAGTGGAAGCAAGTCTTCCTCGATTCCGAGGGACTGCCTATGATGATGATGATGAGAGCTGTTGAGTTGGGAGTGGCTTAGCCAGTCATGTGATGTTCACAAAACTCAATAAAACCCCAGCCAGTTGGGTTCGTGGAATCCACGATGGGGCAGGTGGTTGTGAGCCTGGTGGATGAACCGGTAATGTGTAGTGTGATTGTTGAACCTTTTGCTAATAAACCAACTAGTTCTTAATAGCAAAAAAGGATGGAGAGAGAAAACAGGGAATTATAGACCGGTTAGCCTGACATCGGTGGTGGGGAAAATGCTGGAGTCAATTATTAAGGATGAAATAGCAGCGCATTTGGAAAGCAGTGACAGGATCGGTCCAAGTCAGCATGGATTTATGAAAGGGAAATCATGCTTGACAAATCTTCTAGAGTTTTTTGAGGATGTAACTAGTAGAGTGGATAAGGGAGAACCAGTAAATATGGTGTATTTGGACTTTCAAAAGGCTTTTGAAAAGGTCCCACACAAGAGATTAGTGTGCAAAATTAAGGCACATAGTATTGGGGGTAATGTATTGACATGAATAGAGAAATGGTTGGCAGACAGGAAACAAAGAGTAGGAATAAACGGGTCCTTTTCAGAATGGCAGGCAGTGACTAGTGGGGTGCCACAGGGTTCAGAGCTGGGACCCCAGCTATTTACAATATACATTAATGATTTAGATAAAGGAATTGAATGTAGTATCTCCAAGTTTGCAAATGACACTAAGCTGGGTGGCAGTGCGGGCTGCGAGGAGGATGCTAAAAGAGGCTGCAGGGAGACTTGGACAGGTTAGGTGAATGGGCAAATGCATGGCAGATGCAGTATAATGTGGATAAATATGAGGTTATCCACTTTGGTGGCAAAAACAAGAAGGCAGATTATTATCTGAATGGTGACAGATTAGTAAAAGGGGAGGTGCAACGAGACCTGGGTGTCATGGTACATCAGTCATTGAAGGTAGGCATGCAGGTACAGCAGGCGGTGAAGAAAGCAAATGGTATGTTGGCCTTCATAGTGAGGGGATTTGAGTATAGGAGCAGGGAGGTCTTGCTGCAGTTGTACAGGGCCTTGGTGTGGCCTCACCTGGAATATTGTGTGCAGTTTTGGTCTCCTAATCTGAGGAAGGACGTGCTTGCTATGAGGGAGTGCAGCGAAGATTCACCAGACTGATTCCCGGTATGGCGGGACTGACATATGAGGAAAGACTGGATCAGCCAAGCTTGTACTCACTGGAATTTAGAAGAATGAGAGGGGATCTCATAAAATTCTGACGGAACTGGACAGGTTAGATGCAGGAAGACTGTTCCCAATGTTCGGGAAGTCCAGAACCAGGGGACACAGTCTAAGGATAAGGGGTAAGCCATTTAGGATCGAGATGAGGAGAAACTTTTTCACCCAGAGAATTGTGAACCTGTGGAATTCTCTGCCACAGAAAGTTGTTGAGGCCAGTTCGTTGGATATATTCAGAAGGGAGTTAGATGTGGCCCTTACAGCTAAAGGGATCAGGGGGTATGGAGAGAAGGCTGGGGTGGGGTACTGAGGTTGAATGATCAGCCATGATCATATTGAATGGTGGTGCAGGCTCGAAGGGCCGAATGGCCTGCTCTTGCACCTATTTTCTATGTTTCTATGTTTCTATCTTGCTATGAATTCTTAAACAAAGAATCCATAAAGCAAAGACAATACAAGTCTGCTGTTGTGTGAATCCTGAGATGGTGCGGAGGACACTCTGCCTGAATATTATCTGAGGGATTTATCCGCCTTCCAAGCCACCTTAGCCTGCAGTGGTTATCATTGCCAGTACACTCTGTGGCATCGAAGCGTGACTCCATTCATAGGAGAAGTTTAATGGCTTTTTGCATCATTACTGCAGATCGCTCGAGATGTAATCTGCAGCTGTTAAATGAGAAATTCCACATCTTTAATATATTTTAAATTGTCGCACATTCAGGATTCCATGTCCATTTACAAAGCTCAGACACATTTACTCGGCAGTTAATTTTTGTACTTGATTATTCTCTCCTCATCTTCTCCGATGAAGAAAAATCTTAAAAAAGGTTGGCGGGGAAAGAGCAAAATCGAGAGCTAGTCCTGACAAGGCACGATGGGCCGAAGGGCCTCCTTCTGTGCGGACGCTGCTTGGAATCCATGGGTGCCCCCTTCCTCTGGTCACACCAGGGAAATCCATGGATTACACTCCTGTGAAGCGCCCCGAGACCTTTTACTACGTTAAAGAGTGTAATTTGTGCGCCAGTGAGTATGCTCACGAGTTTGTAGAGCTGTTGAGTTGGGAGTGGCTTAGCCAGTCACGTGATGTTCACAAGACTCAATAAAACCCCAGCCAGTTGGGTTCAGGGGGATCCACGATGGGGCAGGTGGTTGTGAGCCCGGTGGATGGGGCAGAATCCCAACAGCCGAGCCTGTGGGGCCGACTCCTCCCCGGCTCATTAACGAGCCAAGCTGCCCGGCCAATCACCAACAGTGCCACAGAATCTCGCAGGCTTGTCTAGTCCACCACAGAGGGTTGACATGATTCCGAATAAATGCCAAGGGGCGGGGTAAGTGTGCATTCACCGAATGCCCCATGCTCCTTCTTGACTGTCCTCACTTAAAAGATATTGAGGGTTTGATTGTCAGTACCATTGAAGAAAATAAGAAGTAGCTTTGCTAAGTTGTCAGCCGTGGCTCAGTGGGCAGCACTCTCACCTCTGAGCCAGAAGGTTGTGGGTTCAAGTCCCACTCCAGGGACTTGACACAAAATCCAGGCTGACACTCACAATGCAGTGCCGAGGGAGCGCTGCACTGTCAGAGGTGCCGTCTTTCAGATGAGACGTTAAACCGAGGCCGTGTCTGCTCTCTCAGGTGGATGTAAAAAATCCCATGGCACTATCTCGAAGAAGAGCAGGGGAGTTCTCCCCGGTGTCCTGGGGTAATATTTATCCCTCACTCAACAGAACAAAAACAGATGATCTGGGTCATTATCACATCGCTGTTTGTGGGAGCTAACCCTAACCCGAATTGGCTGTCGCGTTTCCTACATTGCAACAGTGACTGCACTCCAAAAAGTACTTCATTGGCTGCAAAGCGCTTTTGGACATCGTGAAAGGCACTATATAAATGCAAGTTCCTCAGACTGAGATCAGTAGAAGCCATTTGTAAATAATGCGTAGAGACAATAGACTTCAATCTTACGGAGAGAGGTGGAAAAAAATGCAGTATTTTAATGTTAAACTTTAAAAGCGGCTAATTTATTTATGGGCATTGGGGCTATCAGTCAGTGTGTGCTGGCTTGCTCTGTGTCACTGTGATTAGCCAGGTACAATAGCTGTGTACAATATATCCCTTTAGGAGAAGGGTGAGAGGGGTATAGCTTCATGCCCCACAGGCAGACTGAGCTCGTTGTTCAGCGATGACACGTGTCCGTGTCACTTACAAATTTGCTGCTTGCAAGTTGCACTCACCCCCAGAAACGGGATGAACGGGCAAAAGTACTTTCGCTACCTCTGCTGGGGTCAGGAGAGTCACCACAACGTAAGGGGCTCAGCAAATGGATAACGTCTGCTTATCCCTGACTCAATAACCAGCACAGCTCAGGCACTTCATACAAGGGAGGATCAGGGGAGGGCATTAAAACCCTCAATCTTAATTATTTCCAGCGTTGTATTTCCTGGCTTATAGTTGCCAGCACGCTCTGACCTCGACATCAGGAGGTTGTAGGTTTAAGCTCCACTCAAAGACCTGAGTGTATAATCTCCGCCAACAAAAGAGAGAGTGCCGAGGAGATTTCCTAGAATGGTAGCAGGGATGAGAGACTTCAGTTACTTGGAGAGACTGGAGAAGCGGACATTGTTCTCCTCAGGGCGGAGGGGATTTGATAGAGGTATCCAAGATCACGTCGTCTCTGGTACTTTTGCCAGTCAGCTTCGGGTTTTGATAGAGTGAATAAAGACAAACTGTTTTCAGTGGCAAGAGGGCCGGTAAGAAAGAAAGAAGAGAGAATTGGATTTATATAGCGCCTTTCATGACCACCGGACATCTCAAAGTGCTCTACAGCCAATGAAGTACTTTTGGAGTGTGGTCACTGTTGTAATGTGGGAAACACAGCAGCCAATTTGCGCACAGCAAGCTCCCACAGACAGTAATGTGATAATGACCCAGATAATCTGTTTTAGTGATGTTGATGGAGGGATAAATATTGGCCCCAGGACACTGGGGATAACTCCCCTGCTCTTCTTCCAAATAGTGCCATGGGATCTTTTACGTCCATCTGAGAGAGCAGACAGGGCCTCGGTTTAACGTCTCATCCAAAAGACGGTCCCTCCAACATACGGCGCTCCCTCAGCACTGCACTGGAGTGTCAGCCTAGATTTTTGTGCTCAAGTCTCTGGAGTGGGTTTTGAACCCACAACCTTCTAACTCAGAAGCAAGAGTGCTGCCCACTGAGCCACGGCTGACACTAGAGGACACAGATTTAAGGTGATTGGCAAAAGAACCAGAGGCGAGATGAGGAAACATTATTTTACGCAGCGAGTGGTTAGGATCTGGAATGCGCTGCCTGAAAGGGTGGTGGAAGCAGATTCAAACATAACTTTTAAAATGGAATTGATAAATATTTGAAGGGGGAAAATTTGCAGGGCTATGGGGAAAGAGAGGGGGGGAGTGGGACTAATTGGATTGCTCTTTCAACAAGCTGGCACAGGCACGATGGGCCGAATGGCCTCCTTCAATGATGTATCTCACTCCAGGGACTTGAGCGCAAAAAAATCCAGGCTGGCACTCCCAGTGCAGTGCTGAGGGAGTGCTGCACTGTTGGAGGTGCCGTCTTTCGGATGAGACATTAAACCGAGGCCCCGTCTGCTCTCTCAGGTGGGCATAAAATGATTGGCAAAAGAACCAGAGGCGACATGATTTTGTACACCTCTATCAAATCCCCTATTTCGAAGAAGAGCAGGGGAGTTATTCCCGGTGTCCTGGGGCCAATATTTATCCCTCAATCAACATAACAAAAACAGATTATCTGGTCATTATCACATTGCTGTGTGTGGGAGCTTGCTGTGCTCACATTGGCTGCCACGTTTCCCACATTACAACAGTGACTACATTCCAAAAGTACTTCATTGGCTGTAAAGCGTTTTGGGACGTCCGGTGATCGTGAAAGGCGCAATATAAATGCAAGTCTTTCTTTCTCATTCCTGTAGTAGTATAAACAAAGGTTAAATGTCACCAGCGGCTCATTACCATAAAGAAAAATGATCTCTCACTGGCCTTACAAGGAAGTGACCCATCAATTTGAAGAATGAGGGAGTCACAACGAGTTACTTCGCTTACCACATCATAAGTCGGTTTATCTTTCATTAGATTATGGGGAGGGATAAAGGATTGTGTTGATTGATTGAGACCCACTGTATAACCACTTGGCCCGTCAGCTAACGGCAATCTCTGAATCGAGCCACGGCATAAATAAGCGCAAAACCCCTGATTATTTAAATATGTTGTAAAACGCAGAGAAGTCAAGAAGAAAAAGCCTTCTACATTTGCCGTGTGGCTGCATAGCCTGAAGGCTCACATTAACAGTCCTGAATTATAGCAGTCTGGAATTAAAATGAATTCTGTTTTCATTAATTCTAGTAATGTTATTTTACAAAGTTTTGTTTTAATCATGATAATGGGACAGTTAAACACAAGTTGAAAGGGCAGTTATAATAGGGCTTTTTTTGAACAGAATCAAAGCTATTAATTATATTACAAGTACGTTTTACATCAAATCCAGATATCCGCCAGCAAAGATGACTGAGGGATCAGCTGGTTTAAAGATGTAAAGACCGAGAACTCGGGACGTTCTCCGACAAAACCAGGTCCTTTCTGCCCTCTGGAAAATATCAGCAGTGACACACGGGCGGCACAGGTCCGATGGGCTGAATGGCCTTCTTCTGTGCTGTACCATTCTATCAAATATCTTGCGTTTGCAAAAACTACAGGCTGTCATTGAATATATTTAAGGTGGAGATAGACAGATTTGTGAACGGTAAGGGAGTCGAGGGTTATGGGGAGCGGGCGGGGAAGTGGAGCTGAGCCCAAGATCAGATCAGCCATGACCTTACTTAATGGCGGAGCAGGCTCGAGGAGCCGAATGGCCGACTCCTGCTCCTATTTCTTATGTTGCTGATGTTAGTGGAGTAGTACTGAACACATTTAAGATAATCGGCAAAAGAATCAAGAGGGAAAATGAGGAGAATGTTTTTACGCAGTGAGTTGTTGTGATCTGGAACGCGCTGCCTGAAAGGGCGGTGGGAGCAGATTCAATCATAGCGTTCTAAAGGGAATTGGACAACTACTTGAAAAGGAAAAATTTGCAGGGCAATGCGGAAAGAGCCGGAGGGAGTGGAACTAATTAAAACTAACCGCGTTTCCCACATTACAACAGTGTCTACACTCCAAATGTACTTCATTGACTGTAAAGCGCTTTGAGACTTATATTCACTGGAATTTAGCAGAATGAGAGGGGATCTCATAGAAACATATAAAATTCTGACGGGACTGGACAGGTTTGATGCAGGAAGAATGCTCCCGATGTTGGGGAAGTCCAGAACCAGGGGTCACAGACTAAGGATAAGGGGTAAGCCATTTAGGACTGAAATGAGGAGAAACTTCTTCACTCAGAGAATTGTCAACCTGTGGAATTCTCTACCACAGAAAGTTGTGGAGTCCGGTTCTTTGGATATATTCAAAAGGGAGTTAGATGTGGCCCTTACGGCTGAGGAGATCAGCGGGTATGGAGAGAAGGCGGGAGTGGGGTAGTGAAGTTGAATGATCAGCCATGATCATATTGAATGGTGGTGCAGGCTCAAAGGGCCGAATGGCCTACTCCTGCACCTATTTTCTATGTTTCTATGTTTCTATGGGACGTCCAGTGGTCGTGAAAGGTGCTATATTTTATTTATTTTCTTTCTAATTGGATAACGCCACCAAAGAGCTGGCACAGACACGATGGGCCGAAAGGCCTCCTTCTGTACTGTGGGATTCGATGATAACATTATGTCTGCTATTTCAATAGCTCTATTATTTTAAATGGCTCATCGCCTGCATTCAAATCACGGACGGCGGGATGTCATTAGAATGTAGAAAGTATTTCTCCACTCGTATCACTGACACAAATTTCATGGCATGAATTTAGCTCCAGTGTTAGGTTGTACAGTTGCTCACACCATGCAGAAGTGGAGCCTTTTCCCGGCCCTGGTAGTCACGTGGGAGTCTCTGGAAGTGGAATGGCTTTCACACAGAAGGCAAATGGTCACGGAGAGGTAGAAGTACGGCTGAAGGAGCATGTTGGGCCAACTCACTCCCTCCCTCGTCAGATCAGACAGAAAAGGCCGTTCAGCCCATTTCAGCTTGTCCTTTTTGAATTCCAACCCTACTGAATGGTGGAATTGTAGGGAGAGTGCCGCACTGTTGGAGGTGCCGTCTTTTGGATGAGACGTTAAACCGAGGTCTGCCCTTCCAGGTGGATGTAAAAGATCCCATGGCACTATTTTTCAGAAGAGCAGGGGAGTTATCCCCGGTGCCCTGGGGCCAATATATATCCCTCAATCAAAATAACAAAAACAGATTGTCTGTTCATTACCACACTGCTATTTGTGGGAGCTTGCTGTGCGCAAATTGGCTGCTGTGTTTCCTACATTACAACAGTGGCTGTAAAGACCTTTGGGTCATGAAAGGCGCTATATAAATGCAAGTCTTTCTTTTTTACCCTTTTACTTTTCCTTCGCTCCACCATCGGTGGCCGTGCCTTCTGTTGTCTGGGCCCCAAGCTCTGGAACTCCCTCCCTAAACCTCTCCGCCTCTCTACCTTATTCCTCCTACAAGACGCTCATTAAAACCTACCTCTTTGACCAAGCTCTAGGTCACCTGTCCAAATATCTCCTCTTGTTGCTCAGTGTCAAACTTTGGTTGATGATGCTCCTGTGAAGCGTCTTGGGACGTTTTACTACATGAAAGGCGCTATATAAATGCAAGCTGTTGGTGGTAGTTACTGGGCTACATCTAGTAATGATCTAGTGCCGACTAGCGATGTTACTACACGAACGCACAACGTGAAATAACTGGTGTAACGGATGCAAGAGAGCGCGCAGAGGAATTTAGAATGCGTGCATTAAGTGTTTGTACAGGTTGTTAGAAACTAAAGATGCCTAAAAATGTATATTTGATTAAAACTGTGGGATGAAGAATGCTGTGTTTAAATGGTTATGTTCGAATTACAGACTGAAAGTCTCCTCAGACTAGATAGGATGCTTAGAACTGCTAATGTCTAGGTTGATTCCTGAGATGAAGGAGTTGTCTTATGAGGAAAGGTTGAGCAGGTTGGGCCTATACTCATTGGGGTTTAGAAGAATGAGAGGCGATCTTATTGAAACATATAAGATACTGAGGGGACTTGACAAGGTGGATGCTGAGAGGATGTTTCCCCTCGTGGGAGAATCTAGAACTAGGGGGCATAGTCTCAGAATAAGGGGCTGTCCATTTAAAACTGAGATGAGGAGGAATTTCTTCTCTCATAGGGTTGTAAATCTGTGGAATTCTCCGCCCCAGAGAGCTGTGGAGGCTGGTTCATTGAATATATTTAAGGTGGAGATAGACAGATTTTTGAATGACAAGGGAGTCGAGGGTTACGGGGAGTGGGCAGGGAAGTGGAGCTGAGTCCAAGGTCAGGTCAGCCATAATCTTATTGAATGGCGGAGCAGGCTCGAGGGGCCGAATGGCCGACTCCTGATCCTATTTCTTATGTTCTTAAATTGCTGCTCGTGTTTTCGCTGCAGAAACTGCCCTTTTGGCTGTGTAACCACAGTGACTGCACACTTCAGAACACTTCATTGGCTGTGAAGTGGTTTGGGATATTCCGAGAGCATAAAAGGTTGATTCATAAAAGAAAGGTGTTTCTTCTCTCGGCATAAATGCAGAACACATTTCAAACAGTGCCAAACATGTTAGATAGTGTCCTTTATCTGCATTTGGAGCATTAGGGCATTTATGTTTGAGTTATTTCCATTAAGCTAAACAGACCTCTGAGTGCACTTTCTGCGAGGTTGGAGAGGGTCATTATCCCAATGGCCCTGAACACACTCGCATCACCCATTCTGTTTATTTGTTTGTTAATTAAAATGCTGAAGAGACACACTTCGTGGATTCAAGGTCCATGGCCTCATATTCAATATGGATAGCAGAAGTGAAGTGGTATTGTGCCAACCATTAGACAAGGAGCACTACTGGGCGACAGTGAGTCACTGCGGCTGTTTAGATCACCAAACTGCTGGAGTGCGTTCCAATAACAACATGTATTTATATTGTGTTCAGTTTTAGTCTCCTAATCTGAGGAAGGACATTCTTGCGATTGAGGGAGTGCAGCGAAGGTTCACCAGACTGATTCCCGGGATGGCAGGACTGACATAGGAGGAGAGACTGGATCGACTGGGCCTGTATTCACTGGAGTTTAGAAAGATGAGAGGGGATCTCATAGAAACATATAAAATTCTGACGGGACTGGACAGGTTAGATGCAGGAAGAATGTTTCCGATGTTGGGGAAGTCCAGAACCAGGGGTCAGAGTCCAAGGATAAGTGGTAAGCCATTTAGGACCGAGATGAGGAGAAACTTCTTCACTCAGAGTTGTGAACCTGTGGAATTCTCTACCGCAGAGAGTTGTTGATGTCAGTTCATTGGATATATTCAAGAGGGAGTTAGATATGGCCATTACGGCTAAAGGGTTCAAGGAGTATGGAGAGAAAGCAGGAAAGGGGTACTGAAGTTACATGATCAGCCATGATCTTACTTAATAGTGGTGCAGGCTCGAAGGGCTGAATGGCCTACTCCTGCACCTATTTTCTATGTTTCTATAACGCGCCTTTGACATAGTGAAACATCCCAAGACACTTTGAGGGTGTATTATGAGATAGAAATTTGACACCGAGCCGCATAAGGAGAAATTAGCGCAGGTGCCAAAAGCAGCAAGTTCCAGATCCCACCACTCCCTGGGTGAAATATTTTCCCCTCAAATCCCCTCTAAATCTCCGACCAATCACTTTAAATCTATGCCCCTTTCTGCTAAAAGAAATAGGTCCTTCCTCTCCACGCTATCCAGGCCTCTCATAATTTTATATACCTTAATAAGGTCTCCCCTCAGCCTCCTCTGTTCCAACGAAAACTAGCCCAGTCTATCCAATCGTTCCTCATAGCTAAAATTCTCCAGTCCAGGCAACATCCTCGTAAATCTCTTCTGTACCCTCTCTGATGCAATCACATCTTTCCTGTAACATAGAAACATAGAAAATAGGTACAGGAGTAGGCCATTCAGCCCTTCGAGCCTGCACCACCATTCAATATGATCGTGGCTGATCATGCAACTTCAGTACCCCATTCCTGCTTTCTCTCCATACCCTTTGATCCCTTTAGCCGTAAGGGCCACATCTAACTCCCTTTTGAATATATCTAACGAACTGGCCTCAACAACTTCCTGTGGTAGAGAATTCCACAGGTTCACAATTCTGAGTGAAGAAGTTTCTCCTCATCTCGGTCCTAAACGGTTTACCCCTTATCCTTAGACTGTGACCCCTGGTTCTGGACTTCCCCAACATCGGGAACATTCTTCCTGCATCTAACCTGTCCAGTCCCGTCAGAATTTTATATGTTTCTTTGAGAACCCCTCTCATTCTTCTAAATTCTAGTGAACATAAGCCCAGTCGATCCAGTCTTTCTTCCTATGTCAGTCCTGCCATCCCGGGAATCAGTCTGGTGAACCTTTGCTGCACTCCCTCAATAGCAAGAATGTCCTTCCTCAGATTAGGAGACCAAAACTGCACACAATACTCAAGGTGTGGTCTCACCAAGGCCCTGTACAACTGTAGTAAGACCTCCCTGCTCCTATACTCAAATCCCCTCGCTATGAAAGCCAGCATGCCATTTGCTTTCTTCACCGCCTGCTGTAACTGCATGCCTAACTTGCAGGTATAGCAGGCAGTAATGTGGTGACCAGAACTGCACTCAGTACTCCAGCTGCGGCCTAACTAGTGTTTTATACAGTTCAAGCATAACCCCGCTGCTCTTGTATTCTATGTCTCGGCTAATAAAGGCAAGCATTCAGCATGCATTCTTAACCGCCTTATCCACCTGGCCTGCTACCTTCAGGGACCTGAGGACCTGCACTCCAAGATCCCTTTGTTCCTCTACATTTCCACGACCCTTTGTGTGAAGAAGTGCTTCCTGACATCACCCCTGAACGGCCTGGCTCTAATTCTAATGTTACGCCCCCTTTGTTCTGGACTGCCCTCACCAGAGGGAATAGTTGCTCTCCATCTGCCCCCGTCAAGAGAGGCAATGACCCATTAAACAGCCACACTGAAATAGCTAACAAAGGGAAGTCATTTCAAAGAGACGATTGTCACTCCACCCACGAACATGTCCCAGCACCAGCTTCTCCCCTTGGTCGCATCCGAGCAGGGCTTGGTGCTGGCAGGGACTGCTGGTCAAGGAATTACAGCCTCCAATTCTCTGTTCATTTAATGATCAGGTAATCCAGCCCCTGACACTCAATAAAGGAAGTGCATGTCAAGATACCCAGGGACTTATTTATCTCGCTTGCAAACATTTTATTGACCTTTGCGGAGACATTAACGAGCGGCGGAGTCCGAACTTTGCAGCTTTCAACACTTGCGGAAAATATTTCGGCTGCCTCGTGAGAACTTTCAAGAGTTTGCGGCACACAGCGAAAGGGGCGTTTGCCACGGGGAGAAAAAAAAAAACCCACGTCGCTGCTTTGATCGAAAACAGAACGAAGGAAAACATGAGGATCTGTGTCACGACACTTGGAGAGTGTACTGAAAGCACGGCTCAGGGTGGATTACACTAACAGGCAGCAATCTGAGAAACTGGTCTCCATCAGACTCGCTGATGGAAAGAGCTTGTCTGCACTGGATGCATTACCTCCCAGGGGAGGCTTGGGTTAAAGAACTAAAATTGACCCCATGCCGCGTGGTGCAAAGTTTAAGATCTCCCGATGGTTGGGGGTTATTTTTTATTTCCTGGAGGCTTTGCCAGTCATTTTTTTAAATTTCATTTCTGCCTTCACTTGCTTTTTGATTTCAGGCTCGCTACAGATAATCGACAAATCCCCTACTCTCGCTTCAACTTATGTTCCAGTCTCTCTCTCTCTGGGCAAGTTGACAGTATGTCCTCCCGTTAATTATGCCATCTCTGCGTGCTCCCTCGAACTATTCAGGCCATCCTCCCCGTGTAGCTTGTGCTTGAGAAGCCGCTTTGGGGACAGTTGATGTACAGATACAAGGAAATCAATAGAACGAGGTGCTTTGAAAATGTTATTGATTCATTAATTGTGCAGCGTAACCATGCACTAATGTTTCAGCTCTGGCATTCACAGACATGCCCTATCCAATTCCCACTCCAGAGACATCAGCACAAAATCCAGGCCGACACTCCCAGTGCAGTACTGAGGGAGCGCCACACTGTCGGAGGGGCAGTACTGAGGGAGCGCCACACTGTCAGAGGGGTAGTACTGAGGGAGCGCCGCACTGTCAGAGGGGTAGTACTGAGTGAGCGCCGCACTGTCAGAGGGGTAGTACTGAGGGAGCGCCACACTGTCAGAGGGGTAGTACTGAGGGAGCGCTGCACTGTCAGAGGGGTAGTACTGAGTGAGCGCCGCACTGTCAGAGGGGTAGTACTGAGGGAGCGCCGCACTGTCAGAGAGGTAGTACTGAGTGAGCGCTGCACTGTCGGAGGGGCAGTACTGAGGGAGCTCCGCACTGTCGGAGGGACAGTACTGAGGGAGCGCTGCACTGTCGGAGGGGCAGTACTGAGGGAGCTCCGCACTGTCGGAGGGGCAGTACTGAGGGAGCGCTGCACTGTCGGAGGGGCAGTACTGAGGGAGCGCTGCACTGTCGGAGGGGCAGTACTGAGGGAGAGCTGCACTGTCGGAGGGGCAGTACTGAGGGAGCACTGCACTGTCGGAGGGGCAGTACTGATGGAGTGCTGCACTGTCGGAGGGGCAGTACTGAGGGAGTGCTGCACTGTCGGAGGGGCAGTACTGAGGGAGCGCTGCACTGTCAGAGGTGCCATCTTTCGGATGAGACGTTAAACCAAGGCCCCGTCTGTTCTCTCAGGTGGCATAAAAGATCTCATGGTACTATTTCTGAGTATCCCAAGTGTCCGGGGGCCAATATTTATCCCTCAATCAACATGACAAAAACAGATTATCTGGTGAGTATCACATTGCTGTTTGTGGGAGCTTGCCGTGCTTGCTACGTTATAACACTTCAACAAAGAACTTCATTGATTGTAAAGTGCTCAGGATGTCCTGAGTTTGTGATTGGCGCTGTAGAATATGCAAGTTCATTCTTTCTTTTCCCAGCGAGTACCACGTCATTGCTTATGCTCCCAACAGGGCTGCGTCTGCTGTTGGCAACACTCGCGATCTCAGCGTGTGTACTGGTCGGAGTGCCTTGCTGTACTAACGCAAACTGCGCCATGGAAGAGGGAGGGAGCAAAGATGTCATGAATTCCATTGCCACACCGGAGAAGCATTGCTTCCGATCCGGACTGGTATTGATGGTGGCTGTGGGGGGGGTCTTCAAACCATTTCTTGCTGAAAGAGGGTCCAACAGAGACAGCAAATGGACTATAAAAATCTCACGACCAACACAGGTGAGCTTCATGCAGTCGGGCCAGTTCCCCCCCCCGCACATTATGGGTGTCACACCCGCGCCTACGATGAGCTCCATTCACTGTAGGATCTTCATTGTGACAAATCCCGCTCGACGCGAAGGTAGGACAGGAAGGCCGAGAGATTCGATGGGGCTGCACTCGTCTTTCTGGAGCAAAACTGTCCTCCGATATATGCGCCGGCCATCATATTGGTAAAGCACCGTCACCTGTCGAGAAGGACCCCCGCTGGCTTTGGGCGAGCGGCCTTATTGCTGCCTGCTTGGGAGAGCGGGTTAAAATCGCGGCCGGCAAGATTCTGGCGGACAAATAACCCGGGCGATTCGAACTGCCTGGTTGGTATTAAAGTCACCGCCGCTCACATTCAGACTTCAGCCTGTTTTCCACATGGTTCCTGATGAAAAACGACTTCAGTTAAGGACAGTCTAAATGGTGAAATAATTCCTTCTCCCTGCAGCCATTTCAGGACTGTCTGCCACTCTCACAGGCCCTCGCAAATCTAATAACCATGAAAGGGGGAGTGCTTCTCTGAGCCGTAAGTGGGCTGGAGTCTGGTTCTAATTACTGCTCCAATTGCCAGAGACGTCTGTTATGGGTTGTTCTAAGAGCAATGTGTAATGTTTCTGTAATGGCTTTCAGTACCGTATACATCTGCTTGTTTCGCTCTTTAAATGAGGTTTGTGACTGCTGAATAAACAGAGGGAGAAAAGAAAAGGCAACCCTAGTGGCTACTGAATTGCTATTAAGGCACGAGATCCTCCAGAGATAGATGTTGACAAGGTTAATGGTGCTTGGGACAATTGTCTGCCGCTCTCTGACTCTTTATCTCCCTAAGTTAAGAAATGAAAAACTTTCAACAAGTAAACGGTAAGGAGCTGGGTGAGCAAGGTCTGTTACGCACGTTCCTGCTGGAGCCTCTGGTGTGGGTGCCAATGCCTTGTGCAGGTATTTACACAATGGTAATTCAATCCCTCGCTGAACCCTTCCACCCTTCTCCCTCTGCCCCTCTCCCCGACTCTCCCTCCACCCCTCTCCCGACTCTCCCTCCACCCCTCTCCCGACTCTCCCTCCACCCCTCTCCCCGACTCTCCCTCCACCCCTCTCCCCGACTCTCCCTCCGCCCCTCTCCCCAACTCTCCCTCCGCCCCTCTCCCCGACTCTCCCTCCGCCCCTCTCCCCGACTCTCCCTCCGCCCCTCTCCCCGACTCTCCCTCCGCCCCTCTCCCCGACTCTCCCTCCGCCCCTCTCCCCGACTCTCCCTCCGCCCCTCTCCCCGACTCTCCCTCCGCCCCTCTCCCCGACTCTCCCTCCGCCCCTCTCCCCGACTCTCCCTCCGCCCCTCTCCCCCACCCCTCTCCCCGACTCTCACCACACCCCTCTCCCCGACTCTCCCTCCGCCCCTCTCCCCGACTCTCCCTCTGCCCCTCTCCCAACTCTCCCTCCGCCCCTCTCCCCGACTCTCCCTCCGCCCCTCTCCCCGACTCTCCCTCCGCCCCTCTCCCCGACTCTCCCTCCGCCCCTCTCCCCGACTCTCCCTCCGCCCCTCTCCCCGACTCTCCCTCCGCCCCTCTCCCCGACTCTCCCTCCGCCCCTCTCCCCGACTCTCCTTCCGCCCCTCTCCCCGACTCTCCCTCCGCCCCTCTCCCCGACTCTCCCTCCGCCCCTCTCCCCGACTCTCCCTCCGCCCCTCTCCCCGACTCTCCCTCCGCCCCTCTCCCCGACTCTCCCTCCGCCCCTCTCCCCGACTCTCCTTCCGCCCCTCTCCCCGACTCTCCCTCCGCCCCTCTCCCCGACTCTCCCTCCGACCCTCTCCCCGACTCTCCCTGTGCCCCTCTCCCGACTCTCCCTCCGCCCCTCTCCCCGACTCTCCCTCCGCCCCTCTCCCCGACTCTCCCTCCGCCCCTCTCCCCGACTCTCCCTCCGCCCCTCTCCCCGACTCTCCCTCCGCCCCTCTCCCCGACTCTCCCTCCGCCCCTCTCCCCCACCCCTCTCCCCGACTCTCCCCACACCCCTCTCCCCAACTCTCCCCCCGCCACTCTCCCCAACTCTCCCTCCGCCCCTCCCCCCACCCTCCCTCTGCCCCTCCTCCTCTGCCCCTCTCCCCAACTCTCCCTCCGCCCCTCCCCCCACCCTCCCTCTGCCCCTCCTCCTCTGCCCCTCTCCCCAACTCTCCCTCTGCTCCTCGCCACCTCTTTCTCTGTCCCACAACTGATCTCTCCACCCCTTTCTCTGCCCCTCCACCCATCTCTCTGCCCCTCTCCCTCCACCCCTCTCCTCCCCTCCCTCTCCCTCCACCCTCCCACCTCTCTCTCCTCCAAGACACGACATAAAACCTGGCTTTTGGATGATGCTTTAAACAGAGGCCCCATCTGCTCTCTCAGCTGGACAAAAAAGATCCCATGGCACTATTTCTAGGACAATCCCTGGTGTCCTGGCCAATATTTATCCCACAAGCAACATCACTAAAACAGATTATCTGGTCATTATCACATCGCTGTTTGTGGGAGCTTGCTGTGCGCAAGTTAGCTGCCGCGTTTCCCACATTACAACAGTAACTACACTCCAAAAGTACTTCATTGGCTGTAAAGCACTTTGGGACGTCCGGTGGTCGTCAAAGGCGCTATATAAATGCAAGTCTTTCCCTCTTTCTTTTTTATTCTCTCTGATTGTCTCACGGCACACTGCGCTCTCACAGTACAGCGGGTATTTAATGGACATCAATTTGGCAGTTCAGTCAATGTAACAAAAAGCACAGTAAACTACGAAGATGAATAGCTTTAAGCAGCCAAGTGCTGCAGTTTAATATTTCACCACCGCACAGTGAAGTGCAGAAACGAACTGTCACGTGTGGTCGTTTCCAACCTCAGGCGGGTTGTCCGAGAGTGGAGTCGGGAGAGAAGGAATCTCGCTGAAGGAAGAGAAGGGGGAATTCCAACAGCTCACTCTCCGGCAGCATCTCCGAGTGCGCTCACAGAATCATCGAAAAATTACCACACGGAAGGAGGCCATTCGGCCTATCGTGTCTGCGCCAGCCGACCAAGAGCTACCCAGCCTAATCCCACTTTCCAGCTCTCGGTCCGTAGCCCTGTGGGTTACGGCACTTCAAGTGCACATCCAAGTACTTTATAAATGTGGTGAGGGTTTCTGCCTCTACCACCCTTTCAGGCAGTGAGTTCCAGACCCCCACCACCCTCTGGGTGAAGAAATTTCCCCTCAAATCTCCTCTAAACCTCCTACCAATTACTTTAAATCTAAGACCCCTGGTTGTTGACCCCTCTGCTGAGGGAATCAGGTCCTTCCTATCCACTCTATCCAGGCCCCTCATAATTTTATACATCTCAATAAGGTCTCCCCTCAGCCTCTTCTGTTCCAAAAAAAAACAAATCCAGTCTGTTATGTATGTATGTTAATGTTGTACTGTAACATTAGATCTGAATGTAGCTTCAACCTGTATATACCATACCTGTACACCAGAGGGTGCTGCTGCTGGAGACCTAAGGGTCACCTGTACACTGCAGGTAACCCAGTATAAAAGGGAGCTCGCAGCTTGGTGTCCTCACTCTCGGAGCTGCGATAAAGGACTAAGGTCAATACAGTTCAAGTGCCATACCCTTGCCTCGTGGAGTCATTACTAGAGAGTGCTTGCATACACAATAATTGGCGACGAGGCTATGAATTTCCACGCACAATATGTCTAACCTAAGCAACATCCAATAATTTGCTGATGGGAAAGATTGGGATGCCTTTGTGGAAAGACTTGAACACTTTTTCATCGCGAACGACCTGGCTGGGGGCTCACCGATCTCGCTGGCGGACATAGTGCAGAGCCATCTTGCTCAGCAGTTGTGGGCCCAATGTTCACGGCCTCGTCAGGCACCTGCTAGCCCCAGCGAAGACAACAACCAAGACTTATGCGGAGCTCGTAACTATAATACAAGAACAACTCAAACCTAAAGAGAGCATCCTCACAGCCAGACACCGGTTCTACACCCACCGGCGGCCCGAAGGCCAAGAAATTGCTAAGTATGCTGCAGATCTGAGAAGATTGACTGCACCGTGTGATTTTGGCGACCAGCTCACCGAAGCACTAAGGGACATCTTCGTTATTGGAATCGGCCACGAGGGCCTCCTCATCAAGCTGCTCTCTGCGGACACTACGGTCACCCTGCAGAAGGCAATCAAACTGAGCCAGGTCCAAACGGATGATGACCCACACCCAGGACTCGAACCCGACGAGCACAGTGAACCGAATGGCGTCTTTCAGAGGCAAGAATGCTGCCCCGAGCCCCGCAACCCTGAGTCCACCACATCGGGCCAACCGGCTAGCCCCGTGCTGGTGCTGTGGAGGAAACCACAGGGCCCACCAGTGCCAATACAAAGACTATACCTGCAAAGGCTGCAACACTAAAGGTCACCTTCAGCGAATGTGTAGAAAAAGTTTTACTCACCTAGTCGCTGGTGAGTTGGCCGATCACCCGGGCTCCGACACTGATGTAGACGGAGTGGCTCAGCCCCTGGAAGAGGTGGACAGAGTGTATACCTGCTCTACCGAGAGTTCCCCGTGGAAAATGGAAGTAGAAATCAACAGTGTTCCAGTCTCGATGGAGATCGACACAGGGGCGAGCCAGTCGTTGATGAGTCAGACGGCCTTTGAGAAACTCTGGGACAACCCCGCCAAGCGACCCAAAATGTCCCCAATCCAGGCGAAGCTGCTCACCTCCACAAAAGGCACCATCCCAGTCGTTGGCAGCGTGGAGGTCCAGGTGTCCCATGGCGGCGCGATGCACAAGCTTCTCCTGTGGATCGTTGCCGGTGATGGTCCAACGCTGCTGGGAAGAAGATGGATGAAACAAATCCAAATCGGTCAAAGCGACAAAGGCCTTCAGGCCCCGGTGATCAACATCCTACATGGATCCATCGCAGCGCCTGGAAATCCTACCGTCCGACTCGACTACACGGCGACGACACAGTCTGCACAACTCTGTGGCGAGATGATCCAACCTGAACGACCAGACCTCACTTTCCGGGCCGTGGCAGGACTCTGAGGGAAGAAGATCGGCGCAGAAGGTAGATTCCCGGTGTCCGTGGCAGAACCTGAGGAGAAAAGGATCACCGCAGCCTACCTCGCGGAGAGAGAGAAGATGGCGCCCGTACCACGAGGCGAAGAACCTGGAATCTAGATGGCCATGATCAGACCACAAGGGGCAGCGTTGAGGGAGCAACATGTGTTACCGAGCGGCGAACCGGATTGGGGTAAAGATTGCAAGGCCCTCTTAAAGGAGACCGCCAACCCAAAATAATTAAAGGGACAGTTCCACTCTCGGCACAGCGCTGCCAGTGATATTAAAGATAAAAGTGTAATAAATGAATGCAGGTCTACAAATGTACTGTTAAATAGTGATGCCGGCAATGCTAATGGGAGAAATGTAACCTTGTACAGTGATACCAATGCACAAGAAAGCGTTGTCAGTGCAAAATGTGAAAGTGCAAAGTGATATAACAATGTCGAGTCGACTAGTTGCGATCGGAGCCAATGTATCATGTACGCTAATGATAGAATGATAAATGACACCGGGTTCTACAGGTATAATGTCAATGCCAAAGGAAACCCCCCTTGGGAAACACCCAGGTCCAGCGGGCTACCTGATCATGTAGCCTGCGCTTTCGGGACCAATGTGATGCCCCAGGAAGGTCTCACACACACCCAGTGGGAGCAGACCCACTGCAGGGACAGCGGTGGCACCACTGGCAACTTGCCTCAGATCAGCCCTAAACCCCCTGGCCACCAGGGCCAGCACCTGGAGAGAGAGGTCAGTACGCTCCAGCTTTCCCGGCGGAACCTGGGATGACCAGACTTCCACCGCCAATGGAGGACAAGGAGGCCACACCAGCCCTGTGGCTCTGCCCACCACTAAACGCCACCACCTACCCGTTCTACAGTGTATGCACCTTACCCATGGCACCTGTTCCACCACTGCGGAATCCTCCAACAGTGACACCCAGAGTCTTTGTATGGCGGGGCGGGGGTGGGAATGGATGAGGGCAGCCACGAGCACAGGGATCACACCCGGCACCCACACAACCCTCACCACAACCTCCCACAGCTCACTACTGATCACCTCCCCATGTCATGGCAATAAGGACTTAGGAAATGCTTAGGGGAGAGTTGTTGTGTATGCATGTTAATGTATGTACTGTAACACTAGACCTGAATGTACCTTCACCCTGTATATACCATACCTGTACACCAGAGGGTGCTGCTGATGGAGACCCAAGGGTCACCTGTACACTGCAGGTAACCCAGTATAAAAGGGAGCTCGCCTCTTGGTGTCCTCACTCCAGGAGCTGCAATAAAGGACTAAGGTCACTACAGTTCAAGTGCCATACCTCTGCCTCGTGGAGTCATTAAGAGAGTGCTTGCATACACAATACAGCCTATCCAATCTTTCCTCATAGCTAAAATTCTCCAGTCCTGGCAACATCCTCGTAAATCTCCTCTGTACCTTCTCTAGTGCAATCACATCTTTCCTGTAATGTGACCAGAACTGCACGCAGTACTCCAGCTGTGGCCTAACCAGTGTTTTATACAGTTCAAGCATAATCCCCCTGCTCTTGTATTCTTAGCCTTGGCTAATAAAGGCAAGTATTCCGTATGCCTTTTTAACGACCTTATCGACCTGGTCTGCTACCTTTAAGGATCTGTGGACCTGCACTCCAAGGTCCCTCTGTTCCTCGACACTGCTCAGTACCCTCCCATTTATTGTGTATTCCCTTGCCTCATTAGCCCTCCCCGTGTGTGTTGGGAACAGATTAACGTTCTTCCCTCTTGGTTCAGGGCTGGAACATAGAAGGAAGTGTGAGGAGATGGAAGAAAATATGTCAGGAAATGAATGAAGAGAAGTTGGTGTAACCGGGGAAAACCGCAGCGGTTTAAGTTGTCACTGCACCCTACTCTACATGGGGAAAGAATGCTCATTTGGCTGAAAAGGTTATTCCATTAGAGCAGAGGGTTGTGTGAATGGTGTAAGATTTTTCCGACCTGGCTGGATCAAGCACCAGTTATTTTGGTTTTGAGTTTCACCCACACACAAACCTTCTGTTTGCCTGTAGCTCTACACAGTGACATCAGTGCACAGTTACAGATCAGTCTCAGAATCAGACGGCACAGGAGCAGGCCAGTCAGCCCATTCTGCCTGTGCCGGCTCTATAACCACGTTAAATGTTTGTGAATCAGAATCACCAACAACTGTATTTTCATGGTAGAAAGCACAGCTTCCAAAATATAATTGTTTTAAAAAAGGTATTATTCATTCACAGGATGTGGGCGTCGCTGGCAAGGCCGTCATTTATTGCCCATCCCTAATAGCCCTCGGGAAGGTGGTGGTGAGCCGCCGCCTTGAACACAACTGAGTGTCTCGCTGGGCTATTTCAGAGGGCAGTTAAGAGTCAACCACGTTGCTGTGGATCTGGAGTCATATATAGGCCCAGACCGGGTAAGGGCGGCAGATTTCCTTCCCTAAAGGACATTAGTGAACCAGACATTCGTGAAACTAGAAGGACAAGGGCAGCAGGCGCATGGGAACACCACCACCTCCACGTTCCCCTCCCAGTCACACACCATCCTGACTTGGAAATATATCGGCTGTTCCTTCATCGTCACTGGGTCAAAATCCTGGAACTCCCTCCCTAACAGCACTGTGGGAGCACCTTCACCACACGGACTGCAGCGGTTCAAGGCGGCTCACCACCACCTTCTCAAGGGGCAGTTAGGGACGGGCAATAAATGCCGGCCTTGTCAGCGATCCTCAGATCCCAGAACGAATAAGAAAAAGTGAGTGTGATGAGAGGGATGGTGATCTGCGAGGATGGGTGCACGTCCGATGTCCAGATCTGCAGATCTTTGCCAACTATATGAATTTCATTTAAATATTGTGCCAACAGCTGTTTGAGGTCAACGATAGCATAAAATAATTAGTTTGTTCTCTTGAAATGTTAACTCCAGCCCACACCACACCCCAACAAATGGTCAGATCCCGCCCTGCTCATAATTAGTTGAAAGTTTAACGAGTTTCGTGCGCTGTGGCTAATTGTAAAGGTGAAACTCTCAGCGTTGAGCATTCAGAGTTCAGTTCCGTTTCTTTCACACTCTTCTTTCTACAGAGATGTCATTACTGTTTCTGCTCCATGGTGTGACAGGCACATTGCTTGTGTCAAATGAAACTTATTTAGGGTTTATTGTACGCCAAGATTGAATGAAAAAAATAATAACTTGATTCCCGTTTGAAACAACCTCATAGTCAGCACCTCAGTTTCTGCTACCAACTATCTCCATGTGCCGAACTGCTTGGTGCAGCCCCGTCTAACCCATCGCCCAGTTGCTGCAGTATCAGGGACTGTCTCTAACCCATGGCCCAGTTGTTTACAGTGTCAGGGACTGTCTCTAACCCATCGCCCAGTTGCTGCAGTATCAGGGACTGTCTCTAACCCATCGTCCAGTTGTTTACAGTGTCAGGGACTGTCTCTAACCCATCGTCCAGTTGCTGCAGTATCAGGGACTGTCTCTAACCTATCGTCCAGTTGTTTACAGTGTCAGGGACTGTCTCTAACCCATCGTCCAGTTGCTGCAGTATCAGGGACTGTCTCTAACCCATCGTCCAGTTGTTTACAGTGTCAGGGACTGTCTCTAACCCATCGTCCAGTTGTTTACAGTGTCAGGGACTGTCTCTAACCCATTGTCCAGTTGTTTACAGTATCAGGGACTGTCTCTAACCCATCGTCCAGTTGTTTACAGTGTCAGGGACTGTCTCTAACCCATCGTCCAGTTGTTTACAGTGTCAGGGACTGTCTCTAACCCATGGCCCAGTTGTTTACAGTGTCAGGGACTGTCTCTAACCCATCGTCCAGTTGTTTACAGTGTCAGGGACTGTCTCTAACCCATCGTCCAGTTGTTTACAGTGTCAGGGACTGTCTCTAACCCATCGTCCAGTTGTTTACAGTATCAGGGACTGTCTCTAACCCATCGTCCAGTTGTTTACAGTGTCAGGGACTGTCTCTAACCTATGGCCCAGTTGTTTACAGTGTCAGGGACTGTCTCTAACCCATGGCCCAGTTGTTTACAGTGTCAGGGACTGTCTCTAACCCATTGCCCAGTTGTTTACAGTGTCAGGGACTGTCTCTAACCCATTGCCCAGTTGTTACAGTGTCAGGGACTGTCTCTAACCCATCGCCCAGTTGTTTACAGTGTCAGGGACTGTCTCTAACCCATCGGCCAGTTGTTTACAGTGTCAGGGACTGTCTCTAACCCATTGCCCAGTTGTTACAGTGTCAGGGACTGTCTCTAACCCATCGCCCAGTTGTTTACAGTGTCAGGGACTGTCTCTAACCCATCGCCCAGTTGTTACAGTGTCAGGGACTGTGTCTAAATGATGCACTCAAAGTGACACTAACCGAGTCTCGGTCGCAAATCAGCCGGTCTTGCCACTGGTACCAGCTGATTAATCTAACTCTCCTCCACCAATCACAGCAAATGTATGGCACAGAAACCGGCCAGTCAACCCAACCGCTCCGTGCCGGTGTTTATGCTCCACACCAGCCCCCTCCCACCTCACCCCATCTCACCCCATCACCATATCCTTCTATTCCTTTCTCCCTCATGTGTTTATCCAGCTTCCCCTTAAATACATCTCTGTTATCAGCCTCAACTTGTTTTTATCTCATTCTCGGGATGTGGGCGTCACGGGCAAGGCCAGCATTTATTGCCCATCCCTAATTGCCCTCGAGAAGGTGGTGGTGAGCCGTGGTGGGATTTGAACACATATGTCCGGATCGTTAGTTCAGGCCTCGGGATTACTGGTCCAGTAATATAACCACTACGCTACCGCTCCCACTAAAATACCTGATGTGGCAGCGAGTTCCACATCCTCAACACACTCTGGGCAAAGAAGTTTCTCCTGAACTGCCGATTGGATCTATGAGCGATTACCTTATACTGATGATGGTCCCTTTAAGCTGCACGGCCATGCAGCGCTCAAGGGGTCCCGTGGTGCGTGTATGAGTGAGAGAGAGACAGAGAGAGAGAGAGACAGAGAGACAGACAGACAGACACAGAGAGAGAGAGAGAGAGAGAGAGAGAGAGAGAGACAGAGAGAGAGAGAGACAGAGAGAGTGAGAGAGTGAGAGAGACAGAGAGAGAGAGAGACAGAGGGAGAGACAGTGAGAGAGAGAGAGAGAGAGAGAGAGAGAGACAGAGAGAAAGACAGAGAGAGAAAGAGACAGAAAGACAGACAGACAGAGAGACAGACAGAGAGACAGACAGAGAGAGACAGAGAGACAGCGAGAGAGACAGAGAGACAGCGAGAGAGACAGAGAGCGAGAGAGTGAGTGAGTGTGTGCAAGTGAATGTGCGAGAGTGTGTGTTGTGTGTGAGAGAATGACAGAGAGTGTGAGAGTGAATGTGTTTGAGAGAGTGAGCGAGAGTGTGTGAGAGTGAGTGAGAGTGACAGAGTGTAAGAGTGAGTGTGTGAGAGTGAGTGAGTGTGTGAGAGTGACTGTTGTGTGTGTGAGAGATTGAGAGTGGGATTGTGTGAGAGTGAGTGAGTGAGTGAGGTGTGAGAGAGAGAATGGGAGTGAGTGTGAGAGTCTGTGTTTTCTCGTTCTTTATTGTTACATTTACATGTTTTGATTTTGAACTTTGCAAAAATTCAAATGAAAGGCCAAGTGGAAAAGCTCCAGGTGCCGGAATGTTCCATGTGCGAATGGCCCGGATCACATGACCCACGGACACTGATGACCCGTTACCACAACACGCTGCTTCAAAACTAACAGCCGAGCAAGATATTTTACAAATCGTCGGTCCTTTACGATCTTTACGAAGAAAGATTTTATGGCGGATTAAGTATCGGGATGGGACTGTGCACCATCTCGGAGATTGCGAATGGCCTCGGGAGATGTGGCCTCAGTCTCTCTCTCTCTCCGAGAATGATAGAACGGTTCCAGCACGGGAGGAGGCCATCCGGCCCGTCGAGCCCGTGCCGGCTCTCTGCAAGAGCACCTCAGCCAGTCCCACTCCACCGCCCTTTCCCCACAGCCCTGCAATGTTTTTTCCTTCAGGGACTTATCCAACTCCCTTTTGAAAGTCACGATCGAGTCTGCCTCCACCACCCTCTCAGGCAGCGCATTCCAGATCCTAACCACTCGCTGCGTAAAAACGTTTTCCCTCGTGTCGCCTTTGGTTCTTTTGCCAATCGCCTTAAATCTGTGTCCTCTGGTTCTCGACCCTTCCACCAATGGGAACAGTTTCTCTCTCTCTACTCTGTCCAGACCCCTCATGATTTTGAACACCTCGATCAAATCTCCTCTCGACCTTCTCTGCTCCAAGGAGAATAACCCCAGCTTCTCCAGTCTATCCACGTCACTGAAGTCCCTCATCCCTGGAACCAGTCTCGTAAATCTTTTCTGCCCCCTCTCTAGGGCCTTCACATCCTTCCTAAAGTGTGGTGCCCAGAATTGGTCACAATGCTCCAGTTGAGGCCGAACCAGTGTTTTATACAGGTTCATCATAACTTTCTTGTGCTTGTACTCTGTATCTCTATTTATGAAGCTCAGGACCGCTTTCTCAACCTGCCCTGCCACTTTCAATGATTTGTGCACATATACCCCCGGGTCTCTCTGTTCATGCACCCCACTTAGGATTGTACCCTTCAGTTTATATTGCCTCTTCTCATTCTCACAGACACGTGCTTACCGGGGGTTTGAAGACTTACTGGGGCCGAAATTCAGGGCCGGCAGAAAGCTGGCAGACCGAACATTTTCGTCAAGTGTTTTCCACCGGCATTGTTGAGACGGCCTTTCCGTCGATTTTCGGGACCCTGCCGTTTTTTTGACGTTGGACCGGAAGTCGGTCAAAGTGGGGGAGAACATGCGGCGGCAAGCCAGGCTGAGGAGCGGAGGTTGTGGCGGGATCGAGTCTCGGCCGTTGTCACTCAGCGTGTGCGGAGCGGTGGTGATGTCACTGCGCGTGTGCGTCACCACACTCGCTCCCCTCCGTGAAAGGGGAGAGAATCGGGGATTTTTTTTATCTTCGGCTACTGGGCCGCCAGGGAGTGTTTCGGCCGGGCCCAAGGGGGTTGCCGGGCTGCTTGGTGGTGGCCCGGCCGAACCCACGGGCCCTATCTCACCGGCCGATCGGGAAGTTGGCCGGCAAAAAAAATAACAACATGGCGGCCGCGGCGGTGGCCCCGCCCCTGGAAGGACCGCCGTGCTGTCGGGTCGCACACGGCGAGGAGAGGGTGCACCGACAGAGAGAGCTCGGGGGGCACCGCGCGGCGGGGCAGCGATTTTTTCCAGTGAATTTGGGTCGGTGTATTCTGGAGGCGCGGGAACACGGCGGTGCGCGCTTTGATGACACGTTTGCGGCGATCGGCAGCAGCGGGGCCGGCATGAGGACCGCCCGAAAAATCCCCGCGCTGAATTTGGGTCGGGGCAGCCAGTTGACCACAAAGCGGCGGCCATGAGATCGCGGCGCACGGCCACCGCAAACGGGCAGTAACGGGGTCTTACCGAGACCCTGAGTCTCGGCCCCACTGGGATTGCGTCAGACACTGTCCAGGCAAACTAGCGGGAGTGCGTCTGGAAGGGAGTCGGTGATGATAATACAGTGAGACCCACTCTGTGACCCCTGCACTTGACAGGAGATCATCTCAAATAAAGATAATGCAGTTCTCCGATTGCAGTGATTTGCCGTGTGATTGTAATTTGTCAGACCAGCGAAGGCTCGGCTAACACCGCCACATTTCACAGAGGCACGTCCTGTTGTGCAAATAACTCCTGGATGAGTAAAAGGAATTATATTATAAACGACAGGCGTGTCACGGCTATGTCAGATTATTGATGGATTTGTAAAGGTCAATTAAGGCCACTGAGTTATTTATCTAACACTACAGGCACAGCTGACTGAGTGAGGGGCAGAGGGGTCCGATGCAGGAATCGAACCCTCAGCTCTCAGTGTGGTAACAGGCAGGGCAGGTACAGCACACCGCTTCGCTCCAGAAACACCATCTGTTCCGGGCATTACTCCTTCAGCTTTCTCTGCATTACAACAGCGACTACACTTCAAAAGTACTTCATCGGCCGTGAAGCGCTTTGGGACATCTGGTGGTCGTGAAAGGCGCTATATAAATGCAAGTCTTTCTTTCCTGTTTCTTTTAGCGGGTAGAGGTGGTGAGGTTCTGCACAATTTTGAATATTAAGTTCAAATAGATTTTTTGTTCAGTCAGTAGCTTGACTGTCCATTGCGCGCCATTTGTGAAATCGGTTCTTGCCAAGTCAAACGATTATGCCGATGCATCACCCAGGCACATGACGCAATCGGCACTGCTGAAGCAAGCTTCGATTGTAAAACACTCATCCTTGTTCTCAAATCCCTCCACGGCCTCACCCCTCCCAATCTCTGTAACCTCCTCCAGCCCCAAAACCCCCCCCAGATCTCTGCGCTTCTCCAAATCTGACCTCTTGCGTATCCCCGATTTTAATCGCACCACCATCAGCGGCTGTGCCTTCAGCTTCCTGGACCCTAAACTCTGGAATTCCCTCCTTAAACCTCTCTGCCTCGCTCTCTCCTCCTTTAAGACACTCCTTAAAACCTCCCTCTTTGACCAAGCATCTGCCCGAATACAGTTGGAGCGTCCGAAATCCCGAAACCTTGGGACCGAAACCGTTGCGGATTTCGGGTATTTCCTCATCGTTTTTCCGACATCCCGAATCCGGAAACGCCCGGCCCGAGGTAGGTAGGGGAGGGAGGGGAGGGGAGGTGGGGGTGGAGTCGGGCGGCCGAGGTAAGTAGGGGAAGGGAGGGGAGGGCAGCCGAGGCGGGAGAGTCTGGATTTCGGAACGTTCCGAATTTCGGAACTCCGGGCCTCGGGTATTTCCGGATTTCGGAACGTCTTTGCGTCATCCCGAATCCGGAAACGCCCGGGCTGAGATAGGTAGCGGAGGGGAGGGAGTGGGGAGGTGGGGGGTCGGGAGGCCGAGGTAAGTAGGGGAAGGGAGGGGCGGGCGGCCGAGGCGGGAGAGTCTGGATTTCGGAACGTTCCGAATTTCGGAACTCTGGATTTCGGACGTACAACCTGCATCTCCTTATGTGGCTCGGTGTCAGCCTTTGTCCGATAACGCTCTGTGACGCGCCTTGGGACTTCCACAGCTCACACGTGCGGGAAAATGAGGGTCGTTACTTGCTCCTGACATGCCTGGTGTTACAGCAGCCGTTTACTGGTAGCAATGCGATCGGGAAAGGTCCCGACAGCAGAATCATTCGACACTGTCCTCCTGATCTGCACCAGCGTTGTGTGAGGAAATCGAACGGCATCAATTGCGAAAGACGTAAATATTTAATGAATTGATTGACTGGAGCAGCGGTCACGGTAAATTCGAGGCCAGCAATGCCACGATGAGCAAACTCAGTGAGATAAAATCGCTCAGGCACACTCCTTCAGACTAATGCACTGCAAACTCTAATTACCGACCTGTACTTAAACCCCCGGCCCAGTGTCGCTACAACTAATGGACATTAATATTCATGAGCAGCCCTGACGGAAAAGCTTGAACACATCGGATTCCGCAGAAACTGTTATCCAGTTATTTTAAAAACCAACACAGATCCTGATACCCAGTGTTGATGAAGCAAACATGGGCAGGGGGCTATTGGGGGAGATCACCGTTCACCTCTTCAATGCCAGTAATTGTTTTTGGTATTGCACCGTGCCAAAACAAACCTGCTGGCACGGGAAAATTATTGATAGATAAACACTTCTGACACAATAAAACCCAGCCTCAGTCACTCAGAGAACGAATTAAATGGGATTTGTTTAATCCATGCTTGTATTACTTCCAGACACGATTATTCCAACACTCTCCTGGCCAACCTCGCATCCTCCACCCTCCATAAACTTCAACCCATCCAAAACTCTGCTGCCCCGTGTCCGAACTCGCGCCGAATCCCACTCACCCATCACCGCCTGTGCTCACTGCCCCGTGTCCAAACTCGCACCGAGTCCCGCTCACCCATCACCCCCTGTCCGAACTCGCACCGAGTCCCGCTCACCCATCACCCCCTGTCCGAACTCGCACCAAGTCCCGCTCACCCATTACCCCCTGTGCTCACTGCCCCGTGTCCAAACTCGCACCGAGTCCCGCTCACCCATCATCCCCTGTGCTCGCTGCCCCGTGTCCAAACTCGCACCGAGTCCCGCTCACCCATCACCCCCTGTGCCCCGTGTCCAAACTCTCACCGAGTCCCACTCACCCATCACCCTCTGTGCTCACTGCCCCGTGTCCTAACTCGCACCACGTCCCGCTCACCCATCACCCCCTGTTACATAAGAACATCAGAAATAGGAGCAGGAGTCGGCCATTCAGCCCCTCGAGCCTGCTCCGCCATTCAATAAGATCCTGGCTGATTATCAACCTCAACACTTTTCCGCCCGATCTCCATATCCCTTGATTCACTCAATATCCAAAATTTGCTGTTGCTCGTTGACCTACATTGGCTCCCAGTTAAGCAACGCCTCGATTTCAAAATTCTCATTCTTGTTTTCAAATCGCTCCGTGGCCTCGCCCCTCCCTATCTTTGTAATCTCCTCCATCCCCACAACCCCCTCCCTGCCCCCCGCCCGAGATGTCTGTGCTGCCCCCAGTTCTGCCCTTTTGAACATCTCCGATCTTAATTGCTCCACCATCGGTGGCCGTGCCTTCTGTTGCCGAGGCCCCAAGCTCTGGAACTCCCTCCCTAAACCTCTCCGTCTCTCTATCTCACTCTCTTCCTTCAAGATGCTCCTTAAAACCTCTTTACTTCCCGAATACCTAATGTGGCTCGGTGTCAAACATTGTTTGATAACGCTCCTGTGAAGCGCCGTGGGACGTTTTACTATGCTGAAGGCGCTGTATAAATACCAGTTGTTGTTGCTTTGTGTGTGGGCAGTGTCGGGCATGTAGACTCACATAGACCAACACAGGGTTGATCACTACCTCAGGCAAGATAGAACTATTCCCAGAGAGTGTGTTTCTACAAGGAGCTAGCAAAACACATCTTACAGGGTCTGATTGGGTAGATGCAGGGAGGATGTTTCCCCCTGAGCTGGAGAGTCTAGAACCAGAGGTCACAGTCACAGGATAAGGGGTCAGCCATTTAGGACTGAGATGAGGAGAAACTTCTTCACTCAGAGGGTGGTGAATCTTTGGAATTCCCTACCCCAGAGAGCTGTGGAGGCTCAGTCTTTGAGTATATTCAAGGCTGCGATCGATAGATTTTTGGATATTAAGGGGAATCAAAGGATGTGGGGATCGGGCAGGAAAGTGGAGTTGAGCTCAAAGATCAGCCATGATCTCACTGAATGGTGGAGCAGGCTCGAGGGGCCGAATGGCCGACTCCTGCTCCTAATTCTTGTTCTTATGTTCAGTGAGTGCGCGAAGGATTTCCAAAGGACTTGATCACACGAGAAGACAAGATGTGCTAATTAGCGGGAATCCCACCAGTGCACTCTCACTGTTATTAAGATGGTACCAAAGCGAATTGAAGATCTGGCAGAGGGAGAGTTAACGGTATTTATATCTGCTGGTGCTGAAACGGATGTCCCCTTCTCTCAATGGACTGAAAACTCATTTGAGCTTCACTGTATAAGCCGTAAAATGTCATCGAACGTCTGATTTGGATTCCACAGAGTTAGTTATTTTGTGCCCTCAAGCTATTATCTGCAAGTTCATTATTTCCGTGCCTTTATGCACAGTTGTAATCTTCCTTGTCAGTGCCGGAAAGGGGATGAAAGAGAAAGGTGGGTGCAACATCTCGTGATCGCAGTCGTTGGCTCGTCCCTCCATCTGACAAACTCGGTTTTTCGCGTCTCAAAGACTCAACAGGCCGAGCTCCTGGGTGAGGAGGGAGAGGGGAAGCCGTGCGTGGGATCGCGGACAATTCTGAAGGGAACGTCTCCAAGGGAGTGAGCTCAGCAGCTGCAATTGCGTCATGCTATTTCCGTCAGGCCACAGTCGACAGCATGCCCCCACCACCCCCCCGCTCGCTTACACAAACAGCCACATGTCAGGCCTTGTACATCTCCGTCAGCAGTGGAGGCTGAACAGATGTTTATTTTTTAACTGGAGTCAGTGGCAGTTGGCAAGGATTTCTTGTTTTTACGAGGAATGACGCAACATTCTCAAAGGGCTTTTAATCACGAGATTACTTGTGGCTTTGTTGATTTTGCGCTCTGGGCTGGGTGACGAGCTGTCAGAAGGGCCAGTGATGCACCCTGCTGATTGCAGAATCATAGAATGGTACAGTACAGGAGGAGGCCATTTTGGCTCATCGTGCCCGTGCTCTTCGAAAGAGCGATTAGCCCCACTCCCCGCTCCCGCTCTTTCCCCACAGCCCTGCAATCTTTTTCCCTTTTCAACTATTTATCCAATTCCCTTTTGAAAGCTACCATTGAATCTGCTCCCACCGCCCTTTCAGGCAGCGTGTTCCAGATCACAACTCGCTGCGGTAAAAAAAGTTCTCCTCATCTCCCCCTCTGGCCTTTTTGCCAATTATTTTAAATCTGTGTCTGCCAGCCTTTTGGCCAGTGGAAAGTTTTTCCTTATCTACTCTCTTCTCCAGTCTCTCTACACAACTGAAGACACTCAGCTCTGATACCATTCCGCTAAATCTCCTCTGCACCCTGGTATACGGACTTGTGTCCCGGTGTGACAGGTGCACATCGAGGGGTACAAAATATTGAGGGGCCTGGACATAGTGGATAGTAAGGGTCTATTTCCATTGGTGGAGGGGGCTATTACGAGGGGGCATAGTTTTAAGGTGGTTGGTGGAAGGTTTAGAGGGGATTTGAGGGGGGGGGCTTCTTTACGCAGAGGGTTGTGGGGATCTGGAACTCGCTGCCTGGAAGAGTGGTGGATGCAGCAACCTGCAGGTATACGGACCTAGAGCTGGTAATTGGGATTAGACTGGATGACCTTTTGTTGGACGGCGCAGATATAATGGTAAGTACTACAGGGAATAGAATACAGCCAGGGTGATCTCCTGGACTAGTTTTGATCACCTGGAGGGGTCGGAGAGGAATTTTCACAGAATTTTTCTCCCTAAATTGGCCTGGGTTTTTATCTGGTTTTTGCCTCTCCCAGGAGATCACATGGCTCCGGTTGGGGTGGAGTGTAGAATGTTTCAGTGTAAGGGGTGTCGCAGTTGTGGTGGGGCGGACTGGTTGGGCTGGGTGCTCTTTGCCTTTCCTTCGTTGTTCATAGGTTTATATGTAACCTTCAGGGCTGCTGACTGAGGGCCGTGCGGCTCTTTGTCGGCCAGCGCGGACACGATGGGCCGGAATGGCCTCCTTCTGCGCTGTAAATTTCTATGTCATTTGCTTCACAGATTCCCCAGTTTTCAAGGGTTTGGGGCGGCGGGGTAGAGGGTCTCTCTCTCTCTCTGAACACAGAGTTGGCTGGTGGTGATCACTCGCAGTAATCCAGGGAACTGTTGCCAAATGAACCTGGCCCATTGTTGGGACCGAGAGAGGTCGTCATGTGACTGGGCATTGTACCCACTTGGCTCCAGATATCACTGAAACCAATGCTTGGACAGGCCAGGGTTGGAGAAGAAGCAGGAACTTTCATCATGTTCTGTGCTGGGAAGCTGGGCAGCTTTAGCTGGTTAAAGGGCCAACAGTGCTCTGCACAAAGAAAGAACTTACTTTGATATAGCGCCTTTCACGACCACTGGACGTCTCAAAACACTTCACAGTCAATTAAGCGCTTTTTGAAATGTCGACACTGTTGTAGAGTCGGTAACATGGCAGCCAATTAGTGCACAGTAAGGTGCCACGAGATAAATGATGAGGTAATCTGGTTTAGTGACATTGGTTGACGGATAAATATTGACCAGGACACCGGGGAGAACTCCCCTGCTTTTCAAACTAGTGCTGTGAGAGATTTAACTTTGTCCGAAAGACGCATCTCTGACAGTGCAGCACTCCTTCAGCACTGCACTGCACTGTCAGCCTGGATTTTTGTATTCAAGTTCCTGGAGTGGGACTTGAACCCAAACCTTCTGACTCAGAGGTGAGAGTGCTGCCCACTGAGCCACGGCTGACACCGACACTTCCCCACAGGGAAAGGGGTAAAAGCAGAGTTGGAGAGGCACCTGTGTTATCAGAGGGGCAGTACTGAGGGAGCACCGCATTGTCGGAGGGGCAGTACTGAGGGAGCGCTGCACTGTCAGAGGGGCAGTACTAAGGGAGTGCTGCACTGTTGGAGGGGCAGTACTGAGGGAGTGCCGCACTGTCGGAGGGGCAGTACTGAGGGAGTGCTGCACTGTCAGAGGATCAGTACTGAGGGAGTGCCGGACTGTCGGAGGGGCAGTACTGAGGGAGCGCCGCACTGTCAGAGGGGCAGTACTGAGGGAGTGCTGCACTGTTGGAGGGGCAGTACTGAGGGAGTGCTGCACTGTTGGAGGGGCAGTACTGAGGGAGTGCTGTACTGTCAGAGGGAGTGCAGCACTCTTGGAGGGACATACTGAGGGAGTGCTGCACTGTCGGAGGGGCAGTACTGAGGGAGAGCCGCACTGTCGGAGGGGCAGTTCTGAGGGAGTGCTACACTGTCGAAGGGGCAGTACTGAGGGAGTGCTGCACTGTCAGAGGGAGCGCCGCACTGTCGGAGGGGCGTACTGAGGGAGTGCTGCACTGTCAGAGGGGCAATACCAAGGGAGTGCTGCACTGTCGGAGGAGCATTACTGAGGGAGCGCTGCACTGTCGAATGAGACGTTAAACCGAGGCCCCGTCTGCTCTCTCAGGTGGACGTAAAAGATCCCATGGCACTACTTGGAAGAAGAGCAGGGGAGTTATCCCCGGTGTCCTGGCCAATATTTATCCCTTATTCAATATAACAACAAAATAGATTTTCCGGTCATTATCACATTGCTGTGTGTGGGAGCTTGCTGTGTGCAAGTTGGCTGCTGCGTTTCCCACATTACAACAGTGACAACATTTCAAAAAGTACTTCATTGGCTGTAAAGTGCTTTGAGATGTCCAGTGGTCGTGAATGACGCTATATAAATGCAAGTCTTTCTTTTTCTTTTCTCTACTGGTCTTCACCGCGACAGGCCAGCTGAGGTCGGTAACTCTCCACATGAAACTCGACCAGTGTGAGCCTGCTTTCTATCGCAGTGTAACAGAAGTTTCATTTCCTTGGTTAATACTTGTCGGAAATATTTCTGTAAATTCAGCTCGCTGACCACCACCTTGAACGACTGCACTGCAGCATGAAAATATTTCCAACGTGTTATTTAGCTCTCAAGAGCTGGAGGACGTTCCGATGAAGCCATCAGAATCTTGGTGCTTCTGAAGCATGCTGCCAAAACTTCATCATTTCTGGCCTCTGTTCTCAGCACTTGTGGGTGACTAAGAAATACTGAGAGAGGAGAGTAGAGTTCTGGTCGCCATATTATAAAAAGGATATTGAGGCACTGGAGAGGGTGCAGAGAAGATTTACAAGGATGATACCAGAAACGCGAGGGTATACATATCAGGAAAGGATGAACAGGCTGGGTCTCTTTTCTCTTGAAAAAAGAAGACCTAATAGAGGTTTTTAAAATGGTGAAAGGTTTTGATAGAGTGGATACAGAGAGAATGTTTCCACTTGTGGGGAAGAGCATAACTAGAGGCCATCAATATAAGATAGTCACCAAGAAATCCAATGGGGAATTCAGAAGAAACCTCTTTACCCAGAGAGCGGTGAGAATGTGGAACTCACTGCCACAGGGAGTGGTTGAGGAGAATAGTATCGATGCATTTAAGGGGAGGCTGGACAAGTATATGTGGGGAGAATGGAATAGAGGGTTACGCTGATAGATTTAGATGAGGAAAGACGGGAGGAGGCGCGAGTGGAGCATAAACGCCGGCACGGACTGGTTGGGCCGAATGGCCTGTTTCTGTGCCGTATACGCGATGTAATCCGATGTAAGAATGCACTGTTCAGAAACCAGACGGCAGTTGTTTCCCAGAGCACTGGTTGATTTCATTTCAGCGACAAACGTGATTTGTAAAGCAAGGATAACATTTGCACCAACGATTGCTGCACAAACACAGTCAAATCTCTCAGTGGATTCCTCCACTGGGTTGAGGGGTTGTTGAGAATTGTTTGACTTGCAATAATTTATGCCCGAAGCTGATATTAAACTGGAACTGCAACGCCCCCCAGTTTAGACGTGCAGAGCAGTTAAAACTGGCTGGGTCTTTTTATGGGCACATTGCAGTAATTTAACAGTGAGCCAGTCGCAATTTCTGTCTTGAGAAATGTTCTACCCTCTAATCTCAAGTACACACAGTTTCATTTATAGCTCTGCTAACAACTTAAAGGCTTTCATTAGGGTTTTTGTGGACCAGATGTTGAGATTCTATCGCTCTAATTTCACTAACTCCTTCAAACGTACAGGAAGTGTGCACACAGTACAATTAAAATGTTCAAAGTTATGTGGGGTTTGTACTTCGCAATGAAAAGAATTCCATTAAACGCAGTCTAGAGCCAGCAAAGCACAGCGCGCTCCCTCAGTCAGTATTGTGCAGGTCTCTCTCGGCTCAAAGCCATTCAATCAATCTGTCTGCATTGGCCAACAACAATAATTTGTATTCATATAGCGCCTTTAACGTACTAAAGTGTCCCAAGGCGCTTCACAGCACCGATTGTCAAGCAGAATTTGACACCGAGCCATAGGAGGAGATGTTACGACAGATGACCAAAAGCTTGGTCAAAGATGTAGGTTTTAAGGAGGGTCTTGAACAAAGAAAGACTTGCATTTCTATAGCACCTTTCACAACTACTGGACATCCCAACACGCTTCACGGCCAATTAAGTCTTTTTGGAGTGTAATCACTGTTGTAATGTAGGAAACGCGGCAGTCAATTTGCGCACAGCAAGCTCCCACAAACTGCAATGTTATGTTGATTGAGGGATAAATATTGGCCAGGACACCGGGGAGGACTCCCCTGCTCTTCTTCAAATTAGTGCCGTGGGATTTTTTATGTCCACCTGAGACAGCAGATGGGGCCTCGGTTTAATGTCTCACTTGAAAGACAACAACCAACAATGCAGTACTCCCCACAGTACTGCCCCTCCGACAGTGCTGCTCTCCTTCAGTACTGCCCCTCCGACAGTGCGGCGCTCCCTCAGTACTGCCCCTCCGACAGTGCGGCGCTCCCTCAGTACCGACAGTGCGGCACTCCCTCAGTACTGCCCCTCTGACAGTGCGGCGCTCCCTCAGTACTGTCCCTCCGACAGTGCGGCACTCCCTCAGTACTGGCGCTCCAACAGTGCGCCGCTCCCTCAGTACTGTCCCTCCGACAGTGCGGCGCTCCCTCAGTACTGTCCCTTCGACAGTGCGGCACTCCCTCAGTACTGGCGCTCCAACAGTGCGCCGCTCCCTCAGTACTGTCCCTTCGACAGTGCGCCGCTCCCTCAGTACTGTCCCTTCGACAGTGCGGTGTTCCCTCAGTACTGCCCCTCTGACAGTGCGGCGCTCCCTCAGCACTGCCCCTTCGACAGTGCGGTACTCCCTCAGTACTGCCCCTCCGAAAGTGCGGTGCTCCTTCTGTTTTGCCCCTCTGACAGTGCGATACTCCCTCAGTACTGCCCCTCCGATAATGCGGCGCTCCCTCAGTACTGCCCCTCCGATAATGCGGCGCTCCCTCAGTACTGCCCCTCCGACAGTGCGGCGCTCCCTCAGTACTGCCCCTCCGACAGTGCGGCGCTCCCTCAGTACTGCCCCTCCGACAGTGCGGCGCTCCCTCAGTTCTGCCCCTCCGACAGTGCGGCGCTCCCTCCGTTCTGCCTTTCCGACAGTGCGGCGCTCCTTCACTACTGCCCCTCCAACAGTGCGGCGCTCCCTCAGTTCTGCCCCTCCGACAGTGCGGCGTTCCCTCAGTACTGCACTGGGAGTGTCAGCCAGGATTTTGTACTCACGTCTCTGGAGTGGGACTTGAGCCCACAAGCCTTCTAACTCAGAGGGTAATGGTGTGCAAAAACAAGTTTTTTGAAAAAACAGAAAGTACAAGTGACTCGGGGGCCTTAAAGCCGATCGGAAAACCAAAGTGCGAGTATAGTCTGCCGCAGCACATAAAGTTCTGCCAGCATTTCATTGTTAAGGTCGACTTGCCTCGCTGCTGAGTGCAGCAGGCCTAAGAATCTTTGCCCACCGACTCCAATCAAACTCTATTTCTGGAAAGTAGTCAAATTAAAATCCTTCGAGGAGTAAAGTCGGGGGAACAACTGTCAGCTGGGGCAGAGGGACCTTGTGTCGAAGGTGAATGCTTCTTATTAAAAATAGATTACAGCCGCACAAAGGAGCTGGAGAGAAATTAAAAGCCGAATTTCAATGCCATTCTTCTCTGCCATCACACGGCATTATAAAGTACTCAGAAACACTTGGAGTGGAGATGGACCCCCGCCGATACCCTGTCGTTTGGGTCATGTCAGTTTCCTGTCACAACTTGTGGCCCGCTTTGTGGTGGGGACGTGTCGATTAATGCAGCAGAGAGGTGCGATGTAACAGAGCAGCTGGCACTGGCTCCGTGTTTGCGTGCAACTCAGCGACGTTATTATGCCGGGGCAGTCAATCAGCGCATCTTGTATGCACTTAGACCAAACCGAGAAATGTGTGTGTGTGTGTGTCAGCCGTTTCCCCCCTCCTGCTGCAAAGTGGCAGTCGGGAGACCAGCCCGATTGGACAAGCAGGTTGCGGTTTCAAAATTCTCACCCTTGTTTACAAATCCCTCCATGGCCTCGCCCCTCCCTATCTCTGTAATCTCCTCCAGCCCCACAACCCTCCCCCCTCCCCCACGCCAAAATCTCTGCGCTCCTCTAATTCTGCCCTCCTGACCATCCCTGATTATAATCGCTCAACCATTGGTGGCTGTGCCTTCTGTTGCCTGGGTCCCAAGCTCTGGAACTCCCTCCCTAAACCTCTCCGCCTCTCTACCTCTCTCTCCTCCTTCAAGACGCTTCTTAAAACCGACCTCTTTGACCAAGCTTTTGGTCACCTGCCCTAATTTCTCCTTATGTGGCTCGGTGTCAAATTTTTTATCTCATAATACTCCTGTGAAGTGCCCTGGGATGTTTCACTGTGTTAAAGGCGCTATATAAATATACGTTGTTATTGCTGTTGTAGATGTATGCCTGTAGTCTACACAAAATTTAAAAAGTTCCATTGGAAAAGTTGAGGAAATGGTCATTGCAGAAATAAATTTATACAGCGGCTTTCACAACCACTGGACATCTCAAAGCGCTTTGCAGCCAATGAAGTACTTTTTGGAGTGTAGTCACTGTTGTAATGTGGGAAACGCAGCAACCATTTCACGCACAGCAAGCTCCCACAAACAGCAATGTGATAATGACCAGATAATCTGTTTTTTGTTACATTGATTGAGGGATAAATATTGACCCCAGGATACCGGGGATAATTCCCCTGCTCTTCTTTGAAATAGTGTCATGGGATCTTTTGCATCCACCTGAGAGAGCAGACGGGGCCTCGGTTTAACGTCTCATCCGAAAGACGGCACCTCCGACAGTGCGGCGCTCCCTCAGCGCTGCACTGGGAGTGTCGGCCTGGATTTATGCACTCATGTCCCTGGAGTGGGACTTGAACCCACAATCCTTCTGACTCCGAGGCGAGGGTGCTGCCCACTGAGCTACGGCTGACAACGGGCAAAGTTCACAGCGAGGTCTAGTAACCCAGCGAAGCTGCCCTGGATCCCTGGAAAGATGTAGTGACAGGAGGCCGTTTTCTGTCGAGTCCCCAGTGCCTGGGTTACTGCGTGGCCAAATCCCATCACTAACTGTCATCGCCTTGAATCAGTTGGACAATGGATTCTTTTGAATGCACAGCAGTGTAGATAATTAAATATGGAAAAATATCAATTGATATAATTGACTCCTCTCCTAATTAAGATTCTTGGCATTCGAGTTGGCTACTAATTGGTTGGTTCCTCTGTTTGTTGTGGTGCAGGTCCCGATCACAGCCACGCCTCTCAATTGCAGATGAATGAGGGGGGGGGAAATTAACACTGATGGGGTGGGGTGGGGGGGGGGGGAAGGATCTGAGCTGGGTCGAGCTGTGAACTGCACTGTCTGTTAATAGGAATGGAAATTGGTTTTGACAAGTTAAGAAGATCAGAAATAATGCCGGCCTTTCAGAGAACAAAGTGAGAATGAAGCAAGGCTATGAGATAATGAAGGGAGGATCGGCGATGCCAGGATCCAGGGTTAGACTCACTGCCAGCTAGTCATGGAGTGCGGTGAAGGGCAGACGGGCCGGATGGGGAGGTGAGGGTGGGGCGGAGAGGGGCGGGGGAAAGGTTCCAGAGAGCCAACTCATCTTGAACGATAATGACGGCAAATTAGGGCCACAGTGTGTTGGCAGAACTCTCAGTTGGAAATCATCCCAGAAAACTCCAACGTAAATAAATAACTTTCCTTAAAACGTCTGATAAATTACCAACAACTTGCATTTATATTCATTCAGAGGCAGTCCCTTGAAATCGAGGAAGACTTGCTTCCACTCTAAAAGTGAGTTCTCAGGTGACTGAACAGTCCAATACGGGAATTACAGTCTCCGTCACAGGTGCGGCAACTCCAGAGTGGGGCCACTACAGAGGAATCTCCCTGTTATCAGCCACTGGCAAAGTCATCGCTAGAATCCTCCTCAACCGTCTTCTCCCTGTGGCTGAGGAGCTCCTCCCGGAGTCACAGTGCGGATTTCGTTCTTTACGGGGTACAACGGACATGATTTTTACAGCGAGACAGCTGCAAGAGAAATGCAGGGAACAGCTCCAAACCTTGTACATGGCCTTCTTTGAACTTACAAAGGCCTTTGACACGAGGGTCTATGGAGCGTCCTCCTCCATTTCGGCTGCCCCTAAAAGTTCGTCACCATCCTCCGCCTGCTCTACGATGACATGCAGGCCGTGATCCTTACCAACGGATCCATCACAGACCCAATCCACGTCCGGACCGGGGTCAAGCAGGGCTATGTCATCGCGCCAACCCTCTTCTCAACCTTCCTCGCTGCCATGCTCCACCTCACAGTCAACAAGCTCCCCGCTGGAGTGGAACTAAACTACAGAACCAGTGGGAACCTGTTCAACCTGCGCCGTCTCCAGGCCAGGTCCAAGACCACCCCAACCTCTGTCGTCGAGCTCCAGTACGCGGACAACGCCTGCGTCTGGACACATTCAGAAACTGAACTCCAAGTCATAGACAACATCTTCACCGAGATGTACGAAAGCATGGACCTTACACTAAACATCCGTAAGACAAAGGTCCTCCACCAACCTGACCCCGTCACACAGCACTGCCCCCCCAGTCATCAAGATCCACGGCACAGCCCTGAACAACACACCTTTAACAGGAGCATTATCAACCCCGATTTGACACCGAGCCACATAAGGAGACATCAGGACAGAAGCTTGGTAAAAGAAGTAGGTTTTAAGGAGCATCTTAAAGGAGAAGAGAGAAGCGGAGAGGTTTCGGGAGGAAATTTGAGAGTTTAGGACCCAGGCATCCGAAGGCATGACTAAGAAATGGTGGTGTAATGTATTTGCTTCATGGGTTCTTTGCTTAAGAATATCAGTCGTTGGGAAAATTATTAAGGAACCAGTAGCAGGACATTTGGAAAAGCATAATTCAATCAAGCAGAGTCAGCATGGTTTTATGAAAGGGAAATCATGTTTGATAAATTTGCTAGAGTTCTTTGAGGATGTAACGAACAGGGTTGATAAGAGGGAACCAGTGGATGTGGTGTATTTGGATTTCCAGAAGGCATTCGATAAGGTGCTACATAAAAGGTTACTGCACAAGATAAAAGTTCACTGGGTTGGAGGTAATATATTAGCATGGATAGAGGATTGGCGAACTAACAGAAAACAGAGAGTCGGGATAAATGAGTCATTTTCCAGTTGGCAAACAGTAACTAGTAGGGTGCCACAGGGATCAGTGCTGGGGCCTCAACTATTTACAATCTATATTAATGACTTGGATGAAAGGACCGAGTGTAATGTAGCCAAGTTTGCTGATGATACAAAGATGGGTGGGAGAGTAAATTGTGAGGAGGACACAAAGAATCTGCAAAGGGATATAGACAGACTAAGTGAGTGGGCAAATATTTGGCAGATGGAGTATAATGTGGGAAAATGTGAGATTATCCACTTTTTGGCAGAAAACATAGAAAAGCAAATTATAATTTAAATGGAGAAAAATTGCAAAATGCTGCAGTACAGAGGGACCTGGGGATCCTTGTGCATGAAACACAAAAAGTTAGTATGCAGGTACAGCAAGTAATCAGGAAGGCAAATGTAATGTTGGCCTTTATTGCAAGGGGATAGAGTATAAAAGCAGAGTCCTGCTACAATAGTACAGGGTATTGGTGAGGCCACACCTGCAAAACTGAGTCCAGTTTTGGTCTCCGTATTTAAGGAAGGATATACTTGCATTAGAGGCTGTTCAGAGAAGGTTTAGTAGGTTGATACTGGTGATGAGGGGATTGACTTATGAAGATAGGTTGAGTAGGTTGGGCCTATACACATTGGAGTTCAGAAGAATGAGAGGTGATCTTATCAAAATATATAAGATAATGAGGGGGCTCAACAAGGTGGATGCAGAGAGGATATTTTCCCTCATAGGGGCAACTAAAACTAGGGGGCATAGTCTCAGAATAAGGGGCTGTCCATTTAAAACTGAGATGAGGAGGGATTTCTTCTCTTAGAGGGTTGTAAATCTGTGGAATTCGCTGCCCCAGTGAGCTGTGGAGGCCGGGTCATTGCATATTATGCATTAAGGTGGAGATAGACAGATTTTTGAGCGATAAGGGAGTGAAGGGTTTTGGGGAGCAGGCAGGGAAGTGGAGCTGAGTCAATGATCAGATCAGATCTTATTGAATGGCGGAGAAGGCTCAAGGGGCCAAATGGCCGACTCTTGCTCCCAATTCTTATGTTCAATCGTAATTCATAGTAACACATTGCTATTAAGAACTAGTTGGTTTATTAGCAAAAGGTTTGACAATCGCACTACACATTACCAGTTCATCCACCAGGCTCACAACCACCTGCCTCATCGTGGATCCCCCGAACCCAACTGGCTGGGGTTTTATTGAATCTTGTGAACATCACGTGACTGGCTAAGCCACTCACAACGCAACAGCTCCACAAACCCGTGAGCATACTCACAGGTGCACACGTTACAGATGGAGCGATTAAAATCAAAATTTTGCAAAAGGCCAGAATTGGAGGAACGTAGAAGTCTAGCAGAAGGACGTGATGAAACTGGACAGGAGCTATCATATTTACCAGTCTTACAATCTATCAGCCTGCTGCAGGTGAATGCTGGGTAAAGCTACAACAGCGATGCCAGCAACATATTGCAATATCTACCTGTGTCTGCCCCGTTGCTTCAGTTCATTTCATAAATATACCAGGGGTACTTCAAAACTGCGGTGTATGAAAACGCTCACAGAATCTTACAGCACAGAAGGAGGCCATTCGGCCCATTGTGCCTGTGCCGGCCCTTTGAACGGGCGATCCAATCAGGCCCACCATCGCCCCCCCCCGGGAATGGGTGGGAGGTCGGCCAGTTAAAATACCGCCGGAGCCCCATTTCTGAAGCAGCGGGTGAATTTCTAACTCGCGCATCTGCTGAAAACTAGCTCAGGGATGAAGTCGGGATGACCTGGCTCTGCTTAGTGCCTCCTGACACCATGCCGCCCGTATAGGTGGGAGTCAGGGGCAGGAACACAGGAAGGGGACCAGGAGGTACAGCCCAGACATTGCTTTCATTAACAAAACATTCTTACTTCGAAATCCAACCACCTTACCGCGACCTCTGAACTTCTGGTGCTCTGCTACCAATCAAAATGTAACCATCGAGTAGTTGGAGACAAAACTCCAGCCCTGGAAACTCTATCTGCAGGCCTCACCTGGGATTCATTCACTGGGTCTGTGAGTTATTAGAAGACTTCATGAGCTGCAGAAATAGGCACATTTCCTTCTTTCAATGACTGCCTGGTTAACATGGCCAATGTACCCTCGATAGACTGGGGTTCGCAGGAATAAAGACCACTTCTTGAAAAGGAACTGCAGGTCAAGCATCCCCTCAATTTCAAAATTCTCATCCTTGTTTTCAAATCCCTCCATCGCCCTCGCCCCTCCCTATCTCTGTAATCTCCTCCAGCTCCACAGCCGCCCCCCCGCCCCCCCAAGGTGACTGTGCTCCTCTAATTCTGCTCCCTTGAGCATCTCGGATTATAATCGCTCAACCATCGCCTTGTCTGTTGCCTGGGCCCCGAGCTCTGGAACTCCCTCCCTAAACCTCTCTACCTCTCTTTCCTCCTTCAAGACGCTCCTTAAAACTGACCTCTTTGACCAAGCTTTTGGTCACCTGCGCTAATTTCTACTTCTGTGGCTCGGTGTCAAATTTTTTGTCTCATAATGCTCCCATGAAGCGCCTTGGGACGTTTCACTAGGTTAAAGGCGCTATATAAATACAGGTTGTTGTCGCTGCTTCCCATCAGGCAAAGACGTGTCCAATCCGGAGAGGATATGCACGGTAAAGACTGACAGATCACTCACACCTGCAGCTGTGCGGCCCTGTACATGTGTGGTACACTGGGTGAGTTAGCTGCCCACCGTCACAGAGGAGATGATGTTTGAGGTCAGAGCAAGCGGTGATGGAGGAGTCGGGGTTCGTTTGACTGGTTTAAGGGGGGCTGCTGGTAATCGCTGGACCCCTTCCCCTCCCCCTCCCTCGCTGATGCACGGACCACCCGTCTCATCTGAAAGACGGCACCTCCAACAGTGCAGCACTTGCATCGGGTACAGTAGCATAGTGGTTATGGTACTGGACTAATGATCCAGAGAACCGAGTTCAAACCCCACCAGGATTCCCCAAACTCAGTTAATTAAAAAAATCTGGAATAAAAAGCTCGTACCAGTAATGGTGACCATGTAACTATCAGATTGTCAGAAAAACCCAACTGGATCACTAATGTCCTTTCGGAAAGAAAATCTGCTGCCCTTACCCGGTCTGGCCGATATGTGACTCCAGACCCACAGCAATGTGGTTGACTCTTAACTGCCCTCGGAAATAGCCCAGCGAGACACTCGGTTGTACAAGGCAGCTCACCGCCACCTTCCCGAGGGCAATTAGGGATGGGCAATAAATGCTGGCCTTGCCAGTGATGCCCACATCCCAGGAACAAATATAAAGAAACCTCCCTAGATACTGCACTGGGCGTGTCAGCCTAGATTTTTGTGCTTAGGTCTAGCAAAGATATTGTGCAATATTAGGACACAATAATGTCCCCGATTATTTGGAAGGCTCTGGCTGCAATGGAACTGAATATCAGGGACAAAGCTCGACCCCAAAAACTGCAGGTAAGGTTGGACTATAACGAAAGGCAATAATATCACATAAAGACAGTTCCAGGCTGATAGTTTTCATTCTCAACTTTTAACGGGTGTGTCTTATATGTGATTCACTCTCAGCCAGGCACAGTTTGTGTGTGCTGCTGTATACTTAGTGCTGAACTCTGTCATTAAGTTAATTTGCAGCGACTGAGAGACTGCAGTCAGTGCCTGCTGTGGTTTGCCTGACTTACTCGCCTGCTACTATTCCCCAAACACTCCCTCCACAGGAATGTGCATTAAAGGGGCAAAGTCATCCATCAACCCACTGTACCTAACTCACACACCAAACTCAGCCCACTGATGCTGCTGAATCTAAGCATTGTCTAAACCCGGCAAACATAGTCTTACAATCAACTGAAACTGTTTTGAGGCTTCTCTTCATGGAATCAGAGAATCATAGAAATTTACAGCACAGAAGGAGGCCATTTTGGCCCATCGTGTCTGTGCTGTCCGACCAACAGCTACCCAGCCTAATCCCTCTTTCCAGCTCTTGGTCCGTAGCCCTGTAGGTTACGGCACTTCAGGTGCACATCCAAGTACTTTTTAAATGTGGTGAGGGTTTCTGCCTCTACCACCCTTTCAGGCAGTGAGTTCCAGACCCCCACCACCCTCTGGGTGGTGAAGAAATTTCCCCTCAAATCCCTCCTAAACCTCCTATGAATTACTTTAAATCTATGCCTCCTGGTTGTTAATGTCTCTGCTAAGAGAAATAGGTCCTTCCTATCCACTCTATCTAGGTCCCTCATAATTTTATGCACATCAATAAGGTCACCCCTCAGCCTCCTCTGTTCCAAAGGAAACAAACCCAGCCTATCCAAACTTTCCTCATAGCTAAAATTCACCAGTCCTGGCAACATCCTCGTAAATCTCCTCTGTACCCTCTCGAGTGCAATCACATCTTTCCTGTAATGTGACCAGAACTGCACGCAGTACTCTAGCTGTGGCCTAACCAGTGTTTTATACAGTTCAAGCATAAGCCCCCCGGCTCTTGTATTTTATGCCTCGGCTAATAAAGGCAAGCAATCCGTATACCTTCTTAACCACCTTATCCACCTGGCTTACTACCTTCAGGGATCTGTGGGCATGCACTTGAGCAGAGGGATTGCTGCACTGTCAGAGGTGTCATCTTTTGGATGAGACATTAAACCGGGGCCCTGTCTGGCCTCTCAGGTGGATGTAAAAGTTCCCATGGCACTGTCATGTATGTAACCACAATGTAACACTACTGTATTACTGTATGCACTCAACCTAGATGCACGCCTTGACCACTAGGGGTGAACTTGTGGGAGACACTCCTTACCTGATCACACAGGTATATAAAGGGAGGTCCCATGCAGGATCATCATCTTTGGAGTCCTGTGAATAAAGAGTTAAGGTCACAGAGTGACCTTGTCCCCAGAATGTGCCTCGTATGGTTTCATACAGCACTATTTCGAGGAAGAGCAGGGGAATTCTTCCAGTGTCTTGGCCAATATTTATCCCCCAATCAACATCACTAAAAATAGATTATCAGGTCATTATCACATTGCTGTTTGCGGGAGCTTGCTGTGTACAAATTGGCTGCCGCGTTTCCCACATTACAACAGTGACTACACTTCAAAAGTACTTCATTGGCTGTAAAGCACTTTGAGATGTCCGTTGGCCGTGAAAGGCGCTATTTGAGAGGGTAGACGTAGAGAAGATGTTTCCACTTATGGGCGAGCCCAGAACTTGGGGCCATCAATATAAGATGGTCACTAATAAACCCAATAAGGAATTCAGGAAAAACCTCTTTACCCAGAGAGTGGTGAGAATGTGGAACTTGTTCCCATGGGGAGTGGTTGAGGCGAATAGTATCGATGCGTTTAAGGGGAAGCTGGATAAACACATGAGGGAGAAAGGAATAGAAGGATATGGTGATGGGATGAGATGAAGAGGGGTGGGAGGGGGCTGGTGCGGAGCATAAACACCGGCATTGGGCCGAATGGCCTGTTTCTGTGCTGTAAATACTGTGTGATTTTGCTGAACAATACTGATAACGGGACAAAGACCGGCGTCTGCAGATACCTGAGTGTTGGTGATAAAGGGACATCTGTTCTACAGTGACGTTTCTCACCCGCTGTACATTTCCTGTTGATTAAAAGCTATCACCTTTCTCCGAAGTGAACACATTTGTTTGGGCCCAAACATCCGTGGTGACAGCTCCTGTAATGTGATGGGAAGTGGGTCAGACGTGTACAACCTGCGAGCTAAGTTCACAGGCAGTTCCAAGCGATCCCATTGATCACTTTTCTTGGAGGATAATATATGGCCCTGAAATTCTGGCTGGAGGCCTCCGACCGGAGAATTTTTCCGACAGTACCTGGCGGACCGGGAGGAGCGTGGGATTCCGGTGGGGAGGCCTTCTCTTCCCACGCTGCGGAGCGCGCTCCCGTCCTCCAGGTTCCCACGGAGACGGTGCAGTCACGTGTGACTGCTCAGCCAATCAGGTACTGTATTCCACAGCTTTCTCATTAATAGCAACGGGAACTCCCTATCTACCCGTTCTCATTGCTGTTAATGGAGAAAAAAAAAACAAACCCAAAAACACCAAATAAAAAATAAAAAACACACCTCACATAATTAAAATTAATTGAAATTAAAGTTCATAAATACCTTAAAGAAAAAAAAATTCCGAATTTTTAAATATTTTTTTAAATTATGGTTTATAATAAATTTAATGTAGTGAACAGGGTTTTTAAAAATAAAGTGTATTTTTAATTTAATTTTTTGTTTAATTGTGTTTTAAGACTCTTCCGCCTGTAAAATTAGGCGACGCGTCTGCCTTTATCAGGCGCAAGAGTCTTCAGGACATTTGCTGGGCAAGGTATGGGTAAATCCCGCAATATTGCCCTTGTAAATGTCCTCGCTCCTGACATGTGGAGGATCTGTCAGGCTCCAGCTTGACAGATCGTAAAAGCCGGTTTTCAGTGCATGCGCATTGTGCGTTGAAAACCGGCTTTTGCGATGCCTTCCCGGGTCCGTACGCGCTCCGTACACACTCCGTACGGATCCGGGAAGGCCGGGATTTCAGGGCCATATATATTTTTCTAAAATAAAAAACAGTAGCCTGTCTCGCCGTGGCTGTAACAGCCGCTGCCTCTGTGCTAGCCTACCCACCTTCTCATCCTCCCACTCGCTCGGTTTGTGTGTGGTGGGGGGGTGGGGTGGGGGGGCGCCTTTCTCAGTGTTCGGCATCTCACAGCAGGCTCCAACTCTCCTTTGACTGAAATGTGTTGGGCTGTGAAGCAGCTGACCTCACTCAGGATAAAGTCTGACCTCAAACTGTCGAGCAGAAATGCCGAGGTTCCCACTGTGCCCGTTTCATGGCCAACTGCACCGGGGAGCGTCTAATTTAACCTTTCGCTAAAATGTGACTTTATTAAATAAAAGAAAATGAACCCGACTTCTTTGTTTCCAACGTTCGTTATGAAGTTAAATAGCGTGACGGTGTAGGTGTTTAAAATAACTCCAATTCAGGTAAAGGCACCAGTTGACTGCACCTTAAGTGCACTGACTAAAGTGACAGCTTTATTTCCCACTGAACTGTACGCACAAGTTCAAGACTGAACAAGTGGCAATTCCTTTTTTCTTTTCAAGTTTATTTCAAGAACGTTGTGAATTAATATTTGCCGAAAATTAAAAATAATGTTATTAAAAGAAAGAGGTTTTCAAAACCGTTAAGGTTTTTGCTCGAGTAGATAGACAGAAACTGTTTCCACTGGCGTGAGGGCCTGTAACCAGAGGACGCAGAATTCAGATAATTGGCAAAAGAACCAGAGGGAGAGATGAAGAGAAGGTTTTTACGCAGCGACTTGTTGTGATCGGGAACGCGCTGCCTGAAAGGGCGGTGGGAGCAGATTCAATCGTAACTTTCAAACCGGGAATTGGGTAAATACAAAGGGGAAAAATTATTACAGGGCTGTGGGGAAAGAGCGGGGGGAGTGGGACTAAAGGGATCGCTCTTTCAAAGAGCTGGCACAGGCACGATCGGCCAAATGGCCTCCTTCTCTGCTGCATCATGCTGTGATCCTACAATTCCTTAAAAATTATTTGCTAAAAGAGATGATCAAAATGTGAATGGTCACAGCAGTGCCATTATGGGATCTGAGTATCCAATTAAGTGATTAACAAAAAGACTTGCATTTATATAACGCCTTTCATGACCACCGGACGTCTCAAAACGCTTCACAGCCAATGAAGTACTTTTTGAAGCGCAGTCATTGTTGTAATGTAGGAAACGCAGCAGCCAATTTGTGTACAGCAAGATCCCACACACAGCAATGTGATAACGACCAAATAATCTATTGTAATGAAGTTGATTGAGAGATAAATATTGGTTCGGACACCGGGGATAATTCACCTGCTTTTCTTCAAAATAGTACCATGGGATCTTTTACATCCATCTGGGAGAGCAGACGGGGCCTCGGTTTAATGTCTCATCTGAAAGACGGCACCTCCGACAGTGCAGCGCTCCCTCAGCATTGCACTGGGAATGTCAGCCTGGATTTTTGTGCTCAAGTCCCTGGAGTGGGACTCAAACGCACAACCTTCTGACTCCAAGGTGAGAGTGCTGCCCACTGAGCCATTGGCTGACAGCGTTAAATGTTCTTTGATGTACATTGGTATGTAATTTTTACCCAAAAAACACACGCTCAAGTTGTTGGATTTAGCTGAGATTGCCGGTCATTACTGAGGTATTTGTATGGAACCGAAAAACAGACTAATCCCCATAATCTGCTGCTCCTGATCCCCTGTCTGTACAAGTGCTGAAACGTGAACCCAACGGTGCTTTAAGTTCCATCTCCGAAAGTGAATCAAAAGCGAAATGTTAGAGAGAAACATAGAGGAAAATCGCCAAACATGATTTGTATCAAAACAGTTTATATCAATTAAGTAAGTTAGGCAGGACCAGGGGCACAAATTTAAGTTGTATCGGGTTAGATCTAGGTTAGATGTCAGGAAGTGGTTCTTTTCCCAGAGCATATTAGACCTCTGGAACAAGTTGCCCTCTCATGTAGTGGATGTAGAGTCGCTGAATTCCTTCAAGCGAAAGCTGGATTAGTTTCTGGCAGGGGTGACGATCGCCTCTTACAGAAGGGTAGGTGCTGCAGGGAATTCAAGGCGAGAGTGATCTAGTTTCCATCGCCTAGATGGGTCGGAGAGGAATTTCCCAGATTTTTTCCCCCAAATTGGCCTGGGTTTTTTCAATCTGTTTCTTTGCCTCTCCCAGGAGATCACGTGGTTTTGGGATGGGGTGGAGAGTATATATGTTGTGATACACAAGGTATTGGGATTATGTGAGATGGGCTCAATGGACCAGAGGGTCTTTACCTGTCCGTCATTATTCGTATAATCGTATGAAACAGCACCTTTTCACGCCTCGTGGAAGCACTTCAACACAAGGGGTTCAATTTTCCCCAATGCCGTTTTTTGGCATATTGCCAGAGTTACTCTCGTTTTTTGTGGCCCCGACTGCTCCAAAAAAATAACTAGCAAGTTTTCCCGTTCTAATTTTCAAAAGTGGTGGCGCACAGATTGTCCTTTAGCTTCGGGGGGGGTGGAGCCTAATGTCTGCAACGAAAATACAATGCCACCCGCGATGCGCGGAAAAAAAATGATGTTTTTGAGGTGATTGCTATGGGCGCACATGCTCTGTACAGCTCCTAGTCTGCATTCAGCCATTTTTAAAGAGCCAGTTGTGTGTGAGAACTTTAATTCTCATTGGAAAAATTGGAGCTGCAGCTCAAGGACCAAGAATTTCTTCCAGGATGAAGTGGGGGCACTGGTCACTGTGATTGAGGCCAGATGGCACGAGCTGGACACCAGCAGAGGTCACATAAAAGTTTCACCAAAAGAAATGAAGAAACGCTGGAACCAACTGTGTAATGGTGACCAGCCCGAGGTCTGGAGGCCAGTGCAAAAAGAAGTGGCAGGACTTTGGTCAAGTCGCCACTGTAAGTAACATTTTAATTTATTCAATGGAATTGCAATTGTAAATGTGACCATCTGTATATGTCCCACCCAGCTGAAAGACACTCTAAAAAGTTATACTTTCACCTTTGCAGAGGAAGGTGGCACACAACAAAAGGGAAAGAACTCGAACAGGAGGAGGCTCGGCAAATCTGCAGCCACTGACACCCTTCGAAGAGAGGGTCGCTGCTTTGATGGGTCCTGCCTGGAGAAAAGCAATCACCACTGCACAAGCTGGGCCCACACTCGAGGGAGAGGGCAAGTCCTGCAAATTCCATAGTCTGGCTTTGCTAAATGTTAAGTACTGAGCGGGCTAGACATGCTTCGGTTCATGGGGATGTCTCCATCAGCTACACTTCGGTTGATGCAATGTACTATCAATCATCGTGGTCCTTCAAATCAGCCTGCTGCCTGCGCTGTGTGAGGCTAATCATGGCACTCACCCTGGCCCCTCCTCTGCTGCTAACCATTTGTCTGTTCTGTTATATTTTGCAGAACTTGAGATCAACCCTGATGATGCAGAGCCTGAAGAGAACATCTTCCAATCCCACCTTCCAGACCATGGGAGTGAGGGGGAGGAGGAGGATGTAGCCCCCACTCTTGTACTCACTCTGGAGGAGGTGCAGATGCCGCCCATTGAGGTGCCAGGCCCTTTCCTTGGAAAAAAAAAACAGTAAAAGGGAATATTATTTGAATGTGGAGAAATTACAACATGCTGCGGTGCAGAGGGACCTGGGGATTCTTGTGCATGAATCCCAAAAAGTTAGTTTGCAGGTGCAGCAGGTAATCAGGAAGGCGAATGGAATGTTGGCCTTCATTGCGAGAGGGATGGAGTACAAAAGCAGGGAGATCCTGCTGCAACTGTACAGGGTATTGGTGAGACCGCACCTGGAGTACTGCGTGCAGTTTTGGTCACCTTACTTAAGGAAGGATATACTAGCTTTGGAGGGGTACAGAGACGATTCACTAGGCTGATTCTGGAGATGAAGGGGTTACCTTATGATGATAGATTGAGTAGACTGGGTCTTTACTTGTTGGAGTTCAGAACGATGAGGGGTGATCTTATAGGAACATTTAAAATAATGAAAGGGATAGACAAGATAGAGGCAGAGAGGTTGTTTCCACTGGTCAGGGAGACTAGAACTAGGGTGCACAGCCTCAAAATACGGGGGAGCCAATTTAAAACCGAGTTGAGAAGGAATTTCTTCTCCCAGAGGGCTGTGAATCTGTGGAATTCTCTGCCCAAGGAAGCAGTTGAGGCTAGCTCATTGAATGTATTCAAGTCACAGATAGATAGATTTTAACCAATAAGGGAATTAAGGGTTACGGGGAGCGGGCGGGTAAGTGGAGCTGAGTCCACGGCCAGATCAGCCATGATCTTGTTGAGTGGCGGAGCAGGCTCAAGGGGCTAGATGGCCTACTCCTGTTCCTAATTCTTATGTTCTTATGTTCCTGAGTGGTGCGAGTTTGGGACATGCCATGGTTTCTCACAGTCCCAGTGGGTCCCAGTATGATGCAGTGAGCCACATCCAGGGTGAGGAGGGAAAGGAGAGTTCGACAGCACTCTCCTGAGGTGCAGGATCTAACAGATGTGGTTCAGGTGATGGCAATGTGTGCGGAGAGCATTGACCTTACGCGATCACTCCTGGACACTATCAGTGGGGTGGGTGATGAGGTATCGGGACTGTCAGGAGAAGTAACAACACTCTCACGAGAAATGGGGACACTGTCCGGGAACATGAGGGAGGGAATGTCTCAGGCAGCGGATACAATGTCTGTGCAGAGGGAGGGAATGTCGCAGGTAGTTGAAACACTGTCAGGGCACATGAGGGAGGGAATGTCAAAGTTAGCTGTTGCAATAAGGGAACATGCCCAGACCTTGCGCCCATTGACAGAATCAACGGCCACTCCCACTCCAATCCCCAGACCAGCCTCTGAAGAGGCCCAAGTCAGGCCTTCCACATTACCACCTGAGCCCCCCCCCCCCACCCCATCAAAAAGTGCACATTACCCGAGATGTTCGAAAGAATAAGCTTGGTACCAACCAGAGAAACACTGCACCACTACCTGCAGGCAGGGGTGGAGTCAACAAGACCAAGCGCAGCGGGCAGTCTTAGAATAAGGTGGAGGAGAGATGGGTGCAGACTTTCTTTGCTGCTGCTGTTGTTGTTGTTACTGTTGTAACTATTCTCTCATTAAAAATTTTTTGTAAGTGATGTAAATTTACAAGTTTAAAGTTTGTAAGTGATCTTAACTGAAAACTTTAAAGTTTGATACAAGAATATTTTAATTAAAGTTAAGTACAAACAAGCATTTATTAAACTTTTGAATTATATATATTTTAACTTGTAACTCAGTTGTGGCCTAGAATGATCCAGATGCATAGAATGAAAGTGCAGCAGTAACCTTTACTTCACCTGACAAAGCAGTCCTCCTGACTTTCCTAGGTTGCAGGTCTGCTTTTACTAACTCACAGATCTCGGTCACAACTTCTTTGCGGAAACACAGCCTTCTGACACAGTCTGCATCACTCAGGTACAGACGCCTGTCTCGATATACCCGAGGTGGATAAGGCCTCCTGCCCATCACCCTACGTGCTCTGAGGTTCCTCATGCGATGACGTCTAATCAATCGTTTCCTCTTTCTTTGTCAATATTGCCCCCATAATTAAACTGTAGCTTTGCAAGAAGCTCAAAACAGCAGGACAAAGGAATGTATGATAGCCCTAAGTGCAGGTGATTTTATATCCGAGCATTGTTTGATAATCGCTCCTGTGAAGCGCCTTGGGACCAGTCTTCTCGCTAATTTCTTTTTAGTGCGTGGCCCCTTTAAATTTGCTGTGGTGTTGCTACCCAGTGGTGAGCGGGCCTTGTGCCCGCGAACCTTCGGTGGATTGTTGCTTGAGACATCTTACTATATTACCGGCGCTGTGGGCCATAGATTTAAAATCATCGGCAAGAGAGCTAGAGGGGCGATGAGGAGTTGTCATGTTCTGGAATGCTCGGCCTGAAAATCTATCAAAAATTTCAAAAGGGCGTTGTACAGGTGCTGGGGGATGAGGAAGTGACAGGGTTACAGACAACAAGCGGGCCTGTGGGACTGAGCGCGACAGCTCTTTCACGGAGCCAGTACAGGCACGAGGGGCCGAATGGCCTCCTTCCGTGCTGTAAGTTTCTATGATTCTATATAAATACAAGTTGTTGTTGTCACAGAAAACACGGCATCAGCTTAGGCTCTTGCGCGCCAACCACGATTAATTGCACGTTTGCTTGTGGTAAATATGTCAGCCCCTCTGCACTCAGGTGTGCTGGGCCTCCCAGTTTTGAACTTGGTAACAGCTCAGTTGCTGTTTGTTGGATCTTACTGTGCACAACATGGCTGCCAAACGTACCTCCCTGACACTCATTGCATTTCAAAGTAATTCCTGGGGCACGTACCTCGTGCAAGCCTTCTGCATGATGGTGCTGCATGTGTACATATGCATGTGTGTATATGCGTGTGTGTATATGCGCGTGTACGTGTATATGTGCGTGTGTGTGTGTGTGTGTGCGTGTTTTTAGACGTGTGTATGTATATGGGTACATACTGTGTACAAGAACAGTCCCGTATCTGTCAATGCGTGGACCAGTACCGCACTTTGCCAAGCCTGTTGTGAAAAAGCAATACTCGCCTGACTTACTCGGAGAGTTAATACTTTGGTGAGCTCGAGAAAGTAGCAAAGCAGATAATGAACAATGTCAACAATCTCATTTACTCGGTGTCTTTTAGTCTGTCTGATTATTCTCTGTTCACTGAGACAGTCATTCCAACTTACACAGAACTCTATTATTTCGCGAATCAATGGCTAGTCCCTCAGCCTCATTAGACAGAAACATATATTTGAAAGTATAGACTGTCTGGCCTGCTCCCACTGCTATTGATTGTCACGGTACTGTGAGCATCTGCACACACCTTCAGACTGCACGGAGATCTTGGGCGATGTTTTGCCTTTCTAATTTCTCCCCTCCTGTCCTCACTCAGCTCCCTACAGTTCTGCCACAGCAATCTCGGGAAGGTACGACTGCGTCTGGCTTGTATTACGTGGCCAAAAGTAATCGCTAAATGACGGCGGCGCAGAGGGAGCAGGGAGCAGGGCGAGTCGGCGAAGTAAATCCGCACACGACGGAGAAAACCAGCGAACAAAGACCCCGAGCACGGAAAGCTCCACGAGTCAGCGAGCGGCTGCAGCTCATTCCCTGTCAATGGTCTTAAGGACCCCCGATTGGGAACTGGGAACTCGCCCAGGCGGAAGTTTCAGATTTATTTTATTTAATATTTGCGCTTCAAACTGCGATTTCTGTTTTAATTTAATTCACTTTCTATTCCTCGCTCCACTCCCACTCCGACCTCGGCCTCTGACACTGTTCCAACGAAGCTCAACGCAAGCTCGAGGAACAGCACCTCATCTTTCGTTTAGCGACTTCACAGCCTTCTGGACTCAACATCGAGTTCAACAATTTCAGAGCGTAATCTCTGGCCATCTTTGGCTCCCTTTCCTGCCCCCACCCTGCCCCCACCCTCAGAGTCTGCTTCTTTTTCTCTTTGTCTCTAATGGCAGTCGGTCATTATCCCACCATTCACACCCAATCTCGACTAATGTTTTTCTAACTCCTGGCATTACCATTTGAATTTGGGCCACCATCCCCTTTGTGTCTCTAATCTCTCCTGCCTTCCACAGACCTTCCCTTCTGTTCTTTTCCTCCCCTCCCCCTTTCAGTGCAGGTTAAGAATGTGTTTGTTTCGAACATTCGCCAGTTCTGACCGAAAGGTCATCGACCCGAAACGTTAACTCTGTTTCTCGCTCCACAGATGCTGCCTGACCCGCTGAGATTTCCAGCGTTTTCTGTTTTTATTCCAGGTTCCAGCATCCGCAGTGTTTTGCTTGTGTGTTTGCGATTTATGTTTCTCCACTCCGCCATTCTTCAGGAAATTGCAATGGTGCAGCCCTGCCAAGAACCACAATGAGAAGGACTGCCTCCCCTTCGCTTGCCGATCTGCTACCGCCGGGCTGAGAGACATTCCAGAGCGTTATTCAAAGGCAGATAGAGGCGGAGATAATGACTGGGGTTGGGTGCCAGGTCACTGATGGCACCCGAGGGTGGTGTTGGTGTGAAGGGCCCGATCTACACCATGAATCGACAAAGCTCGACACGTCTAACCAGTTAGAAGTCGTCAGCGGAAACAAATATACACAGCCCCTGCCCGCTTTAGTACCACCCTTCTCGGTTACACCAATCTCCATAAACAACTGCTGAATTTATCTTCTGACGGGGGACATGGCTGCCACAATGAAAGCTGCGAAGGATTCCACGATATGGTTTATTAAGTTGTGTGGAGAATACCAAAACGCTCACTGTTAAGCTTGAAGAAAGAGTCAGACTTAAAACTGTGAGCTCAAAGTAAAGTGTGACCTGAGTCTTTTATTGCAGGTCTCCAGAGTGCCTCTCCAACCTGTGAAGCCTCCTTAAGTACCTGTGCTCCCAAGGGATTATGGGATCCCTTAGGACTCCAGGGGATGAGCCCTCTGGTGACTGTACAGGGTATATACAAGTTTACATATATAACACTCATCATTCTGCAAACGCAGCCAAACATCAGGAGCCTTGAGTCCGTGACTCTTTTCAGAGCAAAGGAGAAAATTCCTTCAATGTTGCAAAGTCAGAAACATGTTCTTTATAAATAGTGTCATAGAATGGTACACCACAGAAGGCTATTCGGCCCAACGTGTGTGTGCCGTCTCTTTGAAAGAACGATCCAATTAGTCCCACTCCCCCTGCTCTTTCCCCACAGTCCTGAAAATATTCCCCTTTGAAGTATTTAACCAATTCCCTTTTGAAAGTAACTATTGAATCTGCTTCCACCGCCCTTTCAGGCTGCGCGTTCCAGCTCACACCAACTCACTGTGTAAAAGAAATTCTCCTCATCTCTCCCTTCTGCTTCTTTGTTTAATTATCGTCTTTGAAATAGTGCCATGGGATCTTTTACATCCATCTGAGAGAGCGGATGGGACCTCGGTTTAATGTCTCAGTCGAAAGACGGCACCTCCGACAGTGCGGCACTCCCTCAGCACTGCACCGGGAGCATCAGCCTAGATTATGTTCTCAAGTCACCCTGGGGTGGGACTTGAACCAACAATGGAAAATTCTGGAAAGATTTCTCCCTGCATAAATGAACAAGTTATTTGAAGTTTTGTGTTGCAATGAGACAGTGAGCACTTCACGTTCTCCGCTCCTTCACAGAGGCCAATTGGTCCAAACTGTTCGCTGTTGGGTTGCAAGTGCAGCAATCACAGCGGGACATTGCGTGTGTCTCCCCGGGACCACCAGACACAGCGCGAGTCTCCCCGCAACCACGGGACACTGCGCGGGTCTCCCTGGGACCACGGGACACTGCGCGGGTTTCCCTGGGACACTGCGCGGGTCTCCCTGGGACACTGCACGGGTCACCACGGACTCTGAGCGGGTCTCCCTGCGACACTGCACGGGTCTCCCTGGGACACTGCACGGGTCACCACGGGACACTGAGCGGGTCTCCCTGGGACCATGGGACACTTTAGCCACATTGGCACTTAATGCTACTTCAGTATTCCCTGCACCGTGACTGCAAGAAGCAGTAGATGCCAGCTCAATGAATAATTGTAAATGAGAAATCACTCGATGTTTGCTAGCCAAGGGTATTAAGGGATATGGAGCCAAGGCAGCACCTCCCAAACCCGCGACCTCTACCGCCTAGAAGGACAAGGGCAGCAAGCGCATGGGAACACCACCACCTCCACGTTCCCCTTCCAGTCACACACCATCCTGACTTGGAAATATATCGGCCATTCCTTCATCGTCGCTGGGTCAAAATCCTGGAACTCCCTCTCTAACAGCACTGTGGGAGCACCTTCACCACACGGACTGCAGCGGTTCAAGGCGGCGGCTCACCACCACCTTCACATTTAAAATTCTGACGGGTTTAGACAGGTTAGATGCAGGAAGAATGTTCTCGATGTTGGGGAAGTCCAGAACCAGGGGTCACAGTCTAAGGATAAGGGGTAAGCCATTTAGGACCGAGATGAGGAGAAACTTCTTCACCCAGAGAGTGGTGAACCTGTGGAATTCTCTATCACAGAAAGTTGTTGAGGCCAATTCACTAAATATATTCAAAAAGGAGTGAGATGAAGTCCTTACTACTAGGGGGATCAAGGGGTATGGCAAGAAAGCAGGAATGGGGTACTGAAGTTGCATGTTCAGCCATGAACTCATTGAATAGTGGTGCAGGCTCAAAGGGCCGCATGGCCTACTCCTGCACCTATTTTCTATGTTTCAAGGGCAATTAGGGATGGGCAATAAATGCCAGCCTTGCCGGCGACGCCCACATCCCAGGACGAATATTAAAAAGGGCGGGTGGATGGGGTTAGGATCCAGATCAGCCGTGATCTCATTGAATGGCGAAGCAAGCTCGAGGGGCCGAATGGCCGACTCCTGCTCCTATGGTCACATTCCTGAGATAGGCAGAGGATTGTGCAAATTGGTCCTTTAACCGATTATTATTGGGGATCCACTTGGTCTACTGAGTGCGGACAATTGCCTGGTGTCCTTCCAAAAGACAAACTCAGCTGGGATTTCTGCACTTTTTGCAAACTCAGGTTCTGGTTCCAGCAGCTCACCGGAATTGTTCAGATTCATATCACATTATCCACTTTTAAGAACATAAGAAATAGGAGCAGGAGTCGGTCATCTGGTCCCTCAAGCCTGCTCCGCCATTCAATAAGATCATGGTTGATCTGATCATGAACTCAGCTCCACTTCCCCGCCCGCTCCCCATAACCCTCGACTCCCTTATCGTTCAAAAATCTGTCTATCTCCACCTTAAATATATTCAATGACCCAGCCTCCACAGCTCTCTGGGCCAGAGAATTCTAAAGATTCACGAGTCTCTGAGAGAAGAAATTCCTCCTCATTTCTGTCTTAAATGGGCGACCCCTTATTCTGACACTATGCCCCCTAGTTCTAGATTCCCCCACGAGGGGAAACATCCTCTCTGCATCTACCCTGTAAAGCCCCCTCAGAATCTTAAACATTTCAATAAGATCCCCTCTCATTCTTCCAAACTCCAATGAGTATAGGCCCAATCTGCTCAACCTTTCTTCATAAGACAACCCCCTCATCTCAAGAATTAACTGAGTGAACCTTCTCTGAACTGCCTCCAATGCAAGTATATCCTTTCTTAAATACAGAGACCAAAACTATACGCAGTACTCCAGGTGTGGCCTCACCAATACCCTGTAAAGTTGTAGCAGGACTTCTTTACTTTAATACTTCATGCCCCTTGCAATAAAGGCCAACATTCCATTTGCCTTCCTAATTATTTGCTGTACCTGCATACTAACTTTTTGTGTTTCATGTACAAGGATCCCCAGGTCCTTCTGCACCGCAGCATTTTGTAATCTCTCTCCATTTAAATAATAATTTGCTTTTTTATTTTTCCTACCAAAGCAGATAACCTCACATTTTCCCACATTATACTCCATCTGCCAAACATTTGCTCACTCACTTAACCTGTCTATATCCCCTTGCAGATTCTGTGTGTCATCCTCACAACTGTGACATTCCCACCGATCTTTTCTGCTGAACTAGTTGTGAATTTCATAATGTGTGTTGGATCTTCAGAGTCACTGAGGAGCTTTGTAAATGCCTCCTTTCCCTCTCTGACCTCTGACCTGAAGACCTTTGCAGAGGTCAAATGTTTTTTTGGGTGAGTTGAGTCCCTCCAGAGGCGTGTGGAGCTGATTGGCTGGAGGCAGTCTTGTCTTGGGCAACGTTATTAATATTTTCTCTGATCAATGCCGACTTGTTTAATTTTGGGCGGGCCAGCAACAACATTACAATTTCTGCCTTTCACCACATTGGCTGTGAGGTGTGGACATATATTTATTGGACACAAATACGGCGTTGAGCTATTTAAGCAACTGCATTCACCAAATCAGCTGATATTTTCCAGAGCTTGTCATGAACAGAAAGAACACTGGGTTCTGTTCCAACAGTCACTTGGTTCTTTGCAAGAGGTTCCAGTTGCTCGGTGATAACCAGGAGACTTCCTGCCAAATCGGAACACCCAAGAAGTAAGTACTGCCCAGAGACATTTCAGGAACATTTCAGGAAGATTGCGATTTTTGAAATGACCCTAAAAGCATCTGTGCAATGTGCAAAATTGAGCCAAGTTTTGGCTTTGAGCTCTCCAAGTTTCGGTGCTCAGTATGAATGGAATCATTACGATAACATAATCAGTCATCTCAATCCTCAGGAAGAAAAGGATCTTCAGGATGTCTGCTGAGAACGGCTTTTGCCCAAATTAGCGATATGCAAAGAAGCGATGCGCCATGGGCGGAAATGCCAATGGCCTTATGGATACGCTCCAAAACCACCAGCCAAGCATCTCAATTTAAATCATTCAAATCTGTCCAATTTGTATTCATTTGCAGATATCCAGATAAAGCAACCCAGTTCAAATTAAATATGCTTGGCTCGAAGTAAATAATGATGTAATCCAACAATTTACCAGTGTTGTCATTCTGAAGGAATGCTGTTTTCCTGATCGACAAATAAGGCTTGCCTGTTTCTTGGGCTCACATGTTTTGATTGACTGCAAAGTGAGGCAATTTGTCTTTATTTTTTTTGTCCGAAGCTATCCGTTTTTCCAATGATTCCATGGCCACCCTGTCCAGCTCAAATATGTAACCAATACATCCAATTTCCCCGGTGGTCAAATGGTTTGCATTCATGTCGTTTGATCTGCAGAATGCTTCGTGTCAGCCTTGGCTCAGTGGGCAGCACACTCGCCTCTGAGTCAGAAGGTTGTGGGTTCAAGTCCCACTCCAGAGACTTGGGCACTCTCAGTTTAACATCTCATCCAACAATGCAGCACTCCCTCAGCACCACACTGGACTGTCCACCTAGATTTTATGTGTTCGGGTTCCCAGAGTGGGACTTGAACCCACAACCTTCTGACTCGGAGGCGAGAGTGCTGCCCACTGAGCCATGGCTGACAATGGGTCACTTTCAATGCAATTTACACCTAATTTTTGTGGAAGGTTATCCCGGTATACGGAGCTGAGGTGTAGATCAGCCGTGATCAACGTTCCCATTTAAGCTGCGCGGCTGCACAGGGGTCTTACGGTCCCGGGCAGCCGGCTCTTGAATGGAAAAAATGCGCATGCGTGGAAATGTGAATGGGCTGTGCGCACCCCAAAAAATATGAAAGGCAGCATTAGCCAGGAACTACTTCAATGGCAGAGTGGGCTCGAGGGACTGAATGCGCCCCCCCTGTTCCTATATACATTTTTGCAGGCCTTTGAAAATGACGTTGCACTAAATGTCCAATGTGCTATATGGAGTGACTCTGATCCTCAATAGTTCAGGCTGCTGTTCTGCGGACACTTTTGCTCAGCAACGATGGAAAATGACCTGATGATTCCGGAGTCAAGTCCCGACCCGATTGGAGGAGATTAGCCATGAGGCCTCCTTGGAGAAGCCGTTTGACAGCACTTGCGTCTGTCACCACGTGGAGTATAATTCCAGCTTAAAACGTCTTCCAAAGGCGCAGTATAAATTGATACACTCATAATAAAGGGTGAAACTTGGTACTTTGTACAATGAGCAAGTGTGACCTTAGCTCCTTTAATAAGACTCCAGAGTGCAGGTATTTCGTGGGTGGCCTGCTTATATACCGTGCTCCCAAGGGATGCTGGGATCCCTTGGGACACCAACAGGTGGGCCCTCTGGTGATCAGGTGTCATGCAGGTTATAAAGGGTTAAATACACAACAATAACTTTATAAATCGACCTTATAAGCAGACCTTATTTGAATGGTTTTGAGAAAGTGGACGCTCCCACTTTTTCTCTGATGATTTACAAATTTACCGGCGGTGAACAGAGCCAGGAGGCCGGATTGCCGACCGAGCTGCGTAGACAAGATGGCCGCCATAGCAACCGATCAGAAACCGATGGCTGCGACACGAGGTGACGGCTCACCACCACCTTCTCAAGGGGGCAATTAGAGGTGGGCAATACCTGGTGGCCTGGCCTGCGACGCTGGATATTAGGGGAATCAAGGGATATGGGGATAGTGGAGTTGAAGTAGAAGATCAGCCATGATCTTATTGAATGACGGAGCAGGCTCGAGGAGCCGAATGGCCTCCTCCTGCTCCCAATTCTTATGTTATTTTGCCCACATCCCGTGAGCAAATTTTAAAAAAGTGGCCTTAAACTACAGTTCAAGTGGGCCTTTAGAAACATAGAAACATAGAAAAAAGGTGCAGGAGTAGGCCATTCGGCCCTTCGAGCCTGCATCACCATTCAATAAGATCATGTCTGATCATCACCTCAGTATCCCTTTCCTGCTTTCTCTCCCTACCCCTTGATCCCTTTAGCTGCAAGGGCCATATCTAACTCCCTCTTGAATATATCCAATGAACTGGCATCAACAACTCTCTGCGGTAGAGAATTCCACAGGTTAACAAGTCTCTGAGTGAAGAAATTTCTCCTCATCTCGGTCCTAAATGGCTTACCCCTTATCCTTAGACTGTGACCCCTGGTTCTGGACTTCCCCATCATCGGGAACATTCTTCCTGCATCTAACTTGTCCAATCCCATCAGTATTTTATACGTTTCTATGAGATCCCCTCTCATTATTCTAAACTCCAGTGAATATAGGCCCAGTTGATCCAGTCTCTCCACATATGTCAGTCCAGCCATCCCGGGAATCAGTCTGGTGAACTTTCGCTGCACTCCCTCAATAGCAAGAATGTCCTTCTTCAGATTAGGAGACCAAAACTGAACACAATATTCGAGGTGAGGCCTCACCAAGACCTCACCAAAACTGCAGTAAGACCTCCCTGCTCCTATACTCAAATCCCCAAGCTATGAAGGCCAATATACCATTTGCCTTCTTCACCGCCTGCTGTACCTGCATGCCAACTTTCAATGACTGATGAACCATGACACCCAGGTCTCGTTGCACCTCCCTCTTTCCCAATCTGCCGCCATTCAGATAATATTCCGCCTTCGTGTTTAAAACAAATGCTAGTTTTGTCAATCTTCTGCAGTTTGACAGACTGCTTACGTAGGCACTAAGGGGTTATCAATCTCCCTGAAGATCCTGTGCACTCACTGCTTCCCGGCAGGGAAATGACATTGTTCAGCTGACTTATGCATCATGTTGGCTACCTGACCACATTCATCATTTTAAAAAAATAAATGGATTGCACAAAGGAGATTTCTTTTTCCTTTAGCCACACCTCAAACAGTTGGCGTAAAACCGTCTTCATTCTGTGCTTAAGGAATCCAGGACTCACTATCTCCTCTACCCTGAAACCGATTCTGTTACAGTCCAGCACACTGGGAAAGCCAGTATTCATTGGCATGTTACATCATTTACTGACTAATTAAATATGATGGGCACCTGAAAAAAATTGTTAGCATATAATTACATTGAAGTATTAATAACAGACAAGTATAATTCATAGTGATATCACTGTGTATAAATGATTATATTCTACTGATGGTAACTGCTGTTCATTAACATCCTAGTGATCCAATCATACTGTACTGATTATACTTAATCTGTGTGTTCATTCATTATGTCATTTCTAATCATTGAATGGTTAAATTGGTTTATGGCTTGTAGTAAATATTGTTTGTTCGTGAATAATATTTGAAAGTAGACGCTTACATTATTCCAAATAAGTTGCAACACTTTGGTGCAATGTTACAAGATATTTTACTCATCTGAAAATAGGATATTAAATGCACTTCTCAGAATGAGAACAAATGCAGGATATCTCTGGCTGCACAATCAGTTGGGAGGAGCTCCTTGCCTTGCGGGGATAAATATCGCTGACAGAACAATAGGTTGAGAAAACAAAGGGTTTTCACAGTGGCAATTATGTTCCAGCCTTTGCAAGTTAAAAGTTCCCGATCTCCTACGTTTTCTGCTTTGTCGAAAGGCGTTTTGTTCTCAAACAAGCCAGGATTGTGTTTTCTTTTTGAAGGGCAAGTTTCTCGGTTGCATCGATGTGTCGATGGGATGCTAAATGATCTAACTGCAACTGAAGTGAAGAATCAATGCTGCCAGAACCAGGCAAAGGGCACAAATATGGTAAGGTTTTGCAAAAAATGCTAATTTTAGCAATTGGGCAAAAATATACATCAAAATAAAATAGTACCACACCTCATTCTCTGGTCCACCAGTCTCTGTTAGTGCTGGTTAGGGGCTGCACTGAGGGAACAACAAGAAGTTGTATTTATATAGCACCTTTAACGTAGTAAAACGTTCCAAGGCGCTTCACAGAGTATTGTAAGACAACAATAAAATAAATTTTTAATACAATAAATCATTTTAAAAAGTCCAAGAACTGCCCAGGGAAACGTATCCTCACAATCTCTCCATTCATGATCGAGGTGACCTGATTTAGACTCTGCCAGACCCAGATGTTCAGACGTGTGGACAATAGGAGCCAGAAGAATGGAGGAAGTCAGAGGGGCATGGTAGATGCACTGATTGGCTTGGAGACAAATTATAAAACCAGGTTAGAGGAACAGGGGCTCACCTGTACTGGTAATCAACATGGTGTCTCGAGAATATGCTCGGGCTGATAATGGGCAAGTAACATTGATGCCACACAAGTGTCAGGCAATGACCATCTCCAACAAGCGAGAGGCTAACCACCGCCCCTTGACATTCAACGGCATTACCATCGCCGAATCCCCCACCATCAACATACTGGGGGGTCACCATTGACCAGAAACTTAACTGGACCAGCCACATAAGTAAGATGGCAACCAGAGCAGGTCAGAGGCTGGGTATTCTGTAGCGAGTGTCTCACCTCCTGACTCCCCAAAGCCTTTCTACCATCTACAAGACACAAGTCAGGAGTGTGATGGAATACTCTCCACTTGCCTGGATGAGTGCAGCTCCAACAACACTCAAGAAGCTCGACACTATCCAGGACAAAGCAGCCCGCTTGATTGGCTCCCCATCCACCACCTTCAACACTCACTCCCTCCACCACCGGCGCACCGTGGCTGCAGTGTGCACCATCTACAAGATGCACTGCAGCAACACGCCAAGGCTTCTTCAGCAGCACCTCCCAAACCCGCGACCTCTACCACCTAGAAGGACAAGGGCAGCAGGTGCATGGGAACGCCACCACCTCCAAGTTCCCCTCCAAGTTACACACCATCCTGACTTGGAAATATATCGACCGTTCCTTCATCATCGCTGGGTCAAAATCCTGGAACTCCCTCTCTAACAGCACTGTAGGAGCACCTTCACCACACGGACTGCAGTGGTTCAAGAAGGCGGCTCACCACCACCTTCTCAAGGGGCAATTAGGGATGGACAATAAATGCCGGCTTTGTCTGCAACACCCACATCCCAGGAATGAATTTTTTTTAATCCCTTCAGATGTTTTGATTATAAGTGTATCTCTTCTACTGCTGTGTTATCATTCATGCTGGCTTGTGCTTAATAAAGCGTTGTATTTATATTTAGATATCGCATGGATGTTTGGGTCTCAGTGTTTGTTTATTGGTCACAATATTGAACTTGAGCAATGGGCCCGGTCTGCCACAGGGTTTAAAGTGACGGAGAAAGCTTCTCCCAGGCAGAGGCCTCAAGCATCGCATCACCACTCGTCAACATTAACAAGGCAGCCAAACCGTTGCCATCACTAGTTGGACGTTCTTCCTGGTGGTCTCATCACATGACCTCCCACTTCCAACTGCCCCGCTGCCATTGGGCGCTCGGCATACTCGGGGAGCCCCGCCTTCACAAGGGCAATCGGAAAATGAGCAGTCTCTTCGTTACCCGATTGCATTAATCTTGACTGTCAGTCAAACAGCCTTTTCCCCCATCGCCAATATTTTGTGGCACAATCCTGGAGGGTCAGTTATCTGACAGCGGAGGCTGGGAATTTTCTGTGTCCCGTGAAAGGGTTAAAAATAAAATGCCGCCCTTCTGCTCTGGAAGTTAGCAAGTTGCAGCAACGAGCTCGTCTCTGCCTCACCCGTTCTGACCTTTAACTTACACCACTTCACCCCGTCCTACAATCCCGCTGGCATGGCAATGTCCCTTTTACACAATATAGCCCTTTAGATTTGTCTAGTATATTTAAAGCAGAAAACTTTTTCAAGCGCCTGCGCAGAAGAGATGCTCCCTGTACAACTGGTAAAATTCCTAAAGAATCACAAGGACGTCCATTTTTTTTTTGTGAAAATGTGGATCAGCAGGAAGACTTTGATGTCCATGCATACAAACCCTTAACAACAACTTGAATTTAGATAGTGCCTTTAATGTAGTAACACATCCCAAGGTAGTGGGGTAGCAGCCAAGTTCATGGCACCGTGGGTGGCTCTGCTGCACAGGAGGGCAGGAAAAAGAGTGGGAGAGCGATAGTGATAGGGGATTCGATTGTAAGGGGAATAGATAGGCATTTCTGCGGCCGCAACCAAGACTCCAGGATGGTATGTTGCCTCCCTGGTGCAAGGGTCAAGGATGTCTCGGAGCGGGTGCAGGGCATTCTGAAAAGGGAGGGCGAACTGCCAGTTGTCGTGGTGCACATTGGTACCAACGATATAGATAAAAAACAGGATGACGTCCTGCGAGACGAATTTAGGGAGGTAGGAGTTAAATTGAAAAGTAGGACCTCAAAAGTAGTAATCTCAGGTTTGCTACCAGTGCCACGTGCTAGTCAGAGTAGGAATCGTAGGATAGCTCAGATGAATATGTGGCTTGAGGAGTGGTGCAGAAGGGAGGGATTCAAATTCCTGGGACCTTGGAACCAGTTCTGGGGGAGGTGGGACCAGTACAAACCGGACGGTCTGCACCTGGGCAGGACCGGAACCAATGTCCGAGGAGGAGTGTTTGCTAGTACTGTTGGGGAGGAGTTAAACTAATATGGCAGGGGGATGGGAACCTATGCAGGGAGACAGAGGGAAATAAAATGGAGGCAGAAGCAAAAGATAGAAAGGAGAATAGTAAAAATGGAGGGCAGAGAAACGCAAGGCAAAAAACAAAAAGGGCCACATTACAGCAAAATTTTAAAGGGGCAAAGTGTGTTAGAAAGACAAGCCTGAAGGCTCTGTGCCTCAATGCGAGGAGTATTCGGAATAAGGTGGACGAATTAACTGCGCAGATAGCAGTTAACGGATATGATGTAATTGGCATCACGGAGACATGGCTCCAGGGTGACCAAGGCTGGGAACTCAACATCCAGGGGTATTCAATATTTAGGAAGGATAGACAGAAAGGAAAAGGAGGCGGGGTGGCATTGCTGGTTAAAGAGGAAATTAATGCAATAGTAAGAAGGGACATTAGCTTGGATGATGTGGAATCGATATGGGTGGAGCTGCAGAATACCAAAAGGGCAGAAAACGCTAGTGGGAGTTGTGTACAGGCCACCAAACAGTAGTAGTGAGGTTGGGGACAGCATCAAACAAGAAATAAGGGATGTGTGCAATAAAGCTACACCAGTTATCATGGGCGACTTTAATCCACATATTGATTGGGCTAACCAAACTGGTAGCAATGCAATGGAGGAGGATTTCCTGGAGTGTATTAGGGATGGTTTTGTAGACCAATATGTCGAGGAACCAACTAGAGAGCTGGCCATCCTAGACTGGGTGATGTGTAATGAGAAGGGACTAATTAGCAATCTTGTTGTGCAAGGCCCCTTGGGGAAGAGTGACCATAATATGGTAGAATTCTTTATTAAGATGGAGAGTGAAACAGTTAATTCAGAAACTACGGTCCTGAACTTAATGAAAGGTAACTTCGACGGTATGAGTCGTGAATTGGCTAGAATAGACTGGCAAATGATACTTAAAGGGTTGACGCTGGATAGGCAATGGCAAACATTTAAAGATCACATGCATGAACTTCAACAATTGTACATCCCTGACTGGAGTAAAAATAAAAGGGGGAAGGTGGCTCAACCATGGCTAACAAGGGAAATTAAGGATAGTTTTAAATCCAAGGAAGAGGCATATAAATTGGCCAGTAAAAGCAGCAAACCTGAGGACTGGGAGAAATTTAGAATTCCGCAGAGGAGGGAGAAAATAGAGAACGAGAGGAAGCTTGCCGGGAACATAAAAACTGACTGCAAAAGCTTCTATAGATATGTGAAGAGAAAAAGATTAGTGAAGATAAACGTAGGTCCCTTGCAGTCAGATTCAGGTGAATTTATAATGGGTAACAAAGAAATGGCAGACCAATTGAACAAATACTTTGGTTCTGGCTTCACGAAGGAAGACACAAATAACCTTCCGGATGTACTAGGGGACCGAGAGTCAAGTGAGAAGGAGGAACTGAAGGATATCCTTATTAGGCGGGAAATTGTGTTAGGGAAATTGATGGGATTGAAGGCCGATAAATCCCCGGGGCCTGATAGTCTGCATCCCAGAGTACTTAATGAAGTGGCCCTAGAAATAGTGGATGCATTGGTGATCATTTTCCAACAGTCTATCGACTCTGGATCAGTTCCCATGGTCTGGAGGGTAGCTAATGTAACACCACTTTTTAAAAAAGGAGAGCGAGAGAAAACGGGTAATTATAGACCGGTCAGCCTGACATCAGTGGTGGGGAAAATGTTGGAATCAATCATTAAGGATGAAATAGCAGCACATTTCGAAAACAGTGACAGGTTCGGTCCAAGTCAGCATGAATTTATGAAAGGGAAATCATTCTTGACGAATCTTCTGGAATTCTTTGAGGATGTAACTAGCAGAGTGGACAAGGGAGAACCAGTGGATGTGGTGTATTTGGACTTTCAAAAGGCTTTTGACCAGGTCCCACACAAGAGATTGGTGTGCAAAATCAAAGCGCATGATATTGGGGGTAATGTACTGATGTGGATAGAGAACTGGTTGGCAGACAGGAAGCAGAGAGTCAGAATAAATGGGTCCTTTTCAGAATGGCAGGCAGTGACTAGTGGAGTGCCTCAGGGCTCAGTGCTGGAACCCCAGCTCTTTACAATATACATTAATGATTTAGATGAAGAAATTGAGTGTAATATCTCCAAGTTTGCAGATGACACTAAACTGTGTGGCGGTGTGAGCTGTGAGGAGGATGCTAAGAGGCTGCAGGGTGACTTGGACAGGTTAGATGAGTGGGCAAATGCAGGGCAGATGAAGTATAATGTGGATAAATGTGAGGTTATCCATTTTGGGGGCAAAAACACGAAGGCAGAATATTATCTGAATGGTGGCAGATTAGGAAAAGGGGCGGTGCAACGAGACCTGGGTATCATGGTTCATCAGTCATTGAAAGTTGGCATGCAGGTACAGCATGTGGTGAAGAAGGCAAATGGTATGTTGGCCTTCATAGCTAGGGGATTTGAGTATAGGAGCAGGGAGGTCTTACTACAGTTGTACAGGGCCTTGGTGAGACCTCACCTGGAATATTGTGTTCAGTTTTGGTCTCCTAATCTGAGGAAGGACATTCTTGCTATTGAGGGAGTGCAGTGAAGGTTCACCAGACTGATTCCAGGGATGGCTGGACTGACATATGAGGAGAGACTGGATCAACTGGGCCTTTATACACTGGAATTTAGAAGGATGAGAGGGGATCTCATAGAAACGTGTAAGATTCTGACGGGACTGGACAGGTTAGATGCGGGAAGCATGTTCCTGATGTTGGGAAAGTCCAGAACCAGAGGACACAGTCTTAGGATAAGGGGTAGGCCATTTAGGACTGAGATGAGGAGAAGCTTCTTCACTCAGAGAGTTGTTAAACTGTGGAATTCCCTGCCGCAGAGAGTTGTTGATGCCAGTTCATTGGATATATTCAAGAGGGAGTTAGATATGGCCCTTACGGCTAAAGGGATCAAGGGGTATGGAGAGAAAGCAGGAAAGGGGTACTGAGGGAATGATCAGCCATGATCTTATTGAATGGTGGTACAGGCTCGAAGGGCTGAATGGCCTACTCCTGCACCTATTTTCTATGTTTCTATGTGAGGTACTTCACAGGAGTGTTATCAAACAAAATTTGACACCGAGCCAAATAAGGAGATATTAGGGCAGGTGACCGAAAGCTTGGTCAATGAGGTGGGTTTTAAGTAGCGTCTTAAAGGAGGAGAGTGAGGTAGAGATTTTTAGGGAGGGAGTTCCAGAGCTTGGGGCCCAGACAACTGAAGGCACGGCCACCGATGGTGGACCAATTAAAGGTTGTTAAGGGGAAATTAAGAGCAAAGAGGTCATGCTGGGTCAATCACTGGTTAGGGCTAAGCTGGAGTATTGTGGACAATTTTAGGCACCACGCTTGAGGAAAGATGAAAAGGTCTTAGAATGGGTACAGAGGGGGTTTACCAGGGATGAGGGACTTCAGCCAAGAGGAGAGGTTGGAAATGTTGGGATTGTTCTCCCTGGAACAGAGAAGGTTAAGAGGTGACCTCATGAGAGATTTGGATGGAGTAGCGAGAGAGAAACTATTCCCTCTGGCGAGTGGGTCAATAACCAGAGCTCAGAGATACAAAACCATTGGAAAAAGATCCAGAGAGCCAATAGGGAGACATTTTACACTCGGAGTTGTGGGGATCAGGAACGTTCCACCTGAACAGTTGATGAAAGCCGCTTCCATCAATAATTGTGACAGGGAGTAGGACGGGCACTGAAGGATGAGGAACTGACAGGGTTACGGACACAAAGCGGGATACGACAGCTCTGTCACAGAGCCAGCACTGGCTCGACTGGCCGAATGGCCTCCTCCTGTGTTGTAAGTTGCTATAATTCTAGGTGGAGTTGCATGCAAGGGGCTTACTTATCGATCTGGAGGTCCTTGTACATGAAACGCAAACAGTTAGCATGCAGGTACAGCAAGTAATCAGGAAGGCAAATTGAGTGTTGGCCTTTATTGCAAGGGGGATGGAGTATAAAAGTAGGGAAGTCCTGCTCCAACTGTACGGGCCGTTGGTGAGACCACACCTGCATACAGTTTTGGTCTCCTCATTTAAGGAGGGATATACTTGCATTGGAGGCTGTTCAGAGAAGGTTCACGAGGTTGATTCCTGAGATGAAGGGGTTGTTTTTATGAGGAATGGTTGAGCAGGTTGGGCCTTTACTCATTGGAGTTTAGAAAAATGAGAGGTGATCTTATTGAAATATATAAGATTCTGAGGGGTCTGGACAGGGTAGATGCAGAGAGGATGTTTCCCCTCATGGGGGAATCTAGAACTAGGGGGCATAGTTTCAGAATAAGGGGTCGCCCATTTAAGACGGAAATGAGGAGGAATTTCTTCTCTCAGAGTGTTGTAAATCTGTGGAATTCTCTGCCCCAGAGAGCTGTGGAGGCTGGATCATTGAATATATTTAAGACAGAGATAGACAGATTTTTGAATGATAAGGGAGTAAAGGGTTATGGGGAGTGGGCAGGGAAGTGGAGCTGAGCCCAAGATCAGATCAGCCATGATCTCATTGAATGATGGAGCAGGCTCGAGGGGCCGAATGGCCGACTCCTGCTCCTATTTCTTATGTTCTTATGATTGGGTGTGGTCTGACAGAGAGGAAATATTAAAAGGCACATCCGAGAAAGCGAAATGGTTTGATAGTTTGGCCAAAGTATAAAACTAATTGGCAAAAGAGTTTGTAATCAAGATTTTTGTTTTTTCCCCCAGAGTGAGAGTGAAGACTGGTTTGCTAATGGCAGTTGTGTCTAGGGTTACTATGGCGATGGGTATCACTGAAACCGATTCACATGTCATTGCCAAATACAAGGTCGAGTGTCGCCCTTCAAAGATTGACAAATCACATCAACAAACCCATGACTGAAACCAAAGACAGCTGCAGCTTGTTGGTTCCGGTTTATTCTTCCCACTTCCAGTCTCTCCCAGTTATTTTTATTCCATTTTCTTTTGTGGACGAATATTAGAGGAGCACAGATATCTCGGCTGGGGGCGGCGGGGGGGATTGTGGGGCTGGAGCAGATTACAGAGATAGGGAGGGGCGAGGGCCATGGAGGGATTTGAAAATGAGGATGAGAATTTTAAAATCGAGGCGTTGCTTAATCAGGAGCCAAAGTAGAACAGCGAGCACCGGGGGTGATGGGTGAGCGGGACTCGGTGCGAGTTAGAACACGGGGCAGTGAGCACAGGGGGTGATGGGTGAGTGGGACTCGGTGCGAGTTACGACACGGGGCAGTGAGCACAGGGGGCGATGGGTGAGCGGGACTCGGTGCGAGTTAGGACACAGGACAGCGAGCACAGGGGGTGATGTGTGAGCGGGACTCGGTGAGAGTTACAACACGGGGCAGCGAGCACAGGGGGTGATGGGTGAGCGGGACTCGGTGCGAGTTAGGACACAGGACAGCGAGCACAGGGGGTGATGGTTGAGCGGGACTCGGTGAGAGTTAGAACACGGGGCAGTGAGCACCGGGGATGATGGGTGAGCAGGACTCGGTGCTAGTTACGACACGGGGCAGTGAGCACCGGGGGTGATGGGTGAGTGGGACTCGGTGCGAGTTAGGACACGGGACAGCGAGCACAGGGGGTGATGGGTGAGCGGGACTCGGTGCGAATTACGACACGGGGCAGTGAGCACAGGGGGTGATGGGTGAGCGGGACTCGGTGAGAGATAGAACACGGGGCAGTGAGCACCGGGGGTGATGGGTGAGTGGGACTCGGTGCGAGTTACGACACGGGGCAGTGAGCACCGGGGGTGATGGTTGAGCGGGACTCGGTGAGAGTTAGAACACGGGGCAGTGAGCACCGGGGGTGATGGGTGAGCAGGACTCGGTGCTAGTTACGACACGGGGCAGTGAGCACCGGGGGTGATGGGTGAGTGGGACTCGGTGCGAGTTAGAACACGGGGCAGTGAGCACAGGGGGTGATGGGTGAGTGGGACTCAGTGCGAGTTAGGACACGGGATAGTGAGCACAGGGGGTGATGGGTGAGCGGGACTCGGTGAGAGATAGAACACGGGGCAGTGAGCACCGGGGGTGATGGGTGAGTGGGACTCGGTGCGAGTTACGACACGGGGCAGTGAGCACCGGGGGTGATGGTTGAGCGGGACTCGGTGAGAGTTAGAACACGGGGCAGTGAGCACCGGGGGTGATGGGTGAGCAGGACTCGATGCGAGTTACGACACGGGGCAGTGAGCACCGGGGGTGATGGGTGAGTGGGACTCGGTGCGAGTTAGAACACGGGGCAGCGAGCACAGGGGGTGATGGGTGAGTGGGACTCGGTGCGAGTTAGGACACAGGGCAGCGAGCACAGGGGGTGATGGGTGAGCGGGACTCGGTGCGAGTTACGACACGGGGCAGTGAGCACAGGGGGTGATGGGTGAGCGGGACTCGGTGCGAGTTAGGACACGGGGCAGCGAGCACAGGGGGTGATGGGTGAGCGGGACTCGGTGCGAGTTACGACACGGGGTCAGTGAGCACAGGGGATGATGGGTGAGCGGGACTGGGTGCGAGTTAGGACACAGGGCAGTGAGCACCGGGGGTGATGGGCGAGTGGGACTCGGTGCGAGTTAGAACACGGGGCAGCGAGCACAGGGGGTGATGGGTGAGTGGGACTCGGTGCGAGTTAGGACACAGGGCAGCGAGCATAGGGTGTGATGGGTGAGCGGGACTTGGTGCGAGTTAGGACACGGGGCAGTGAGCACAGGGGGTGATGGGTGAGCGGGACTCGGTGAGAGTTACAACACGGGGCAGCAAGCACAGGGGGTGATGGGTGAGCGGGACTCGGTGCGAGTTAGAACACGGGGCAGTGAGCACAGGGGGTGATGGGTGAGCAGGACTTGGTGCGAGTTAGAACACGGGGCAGTGAGCACCGGGGGGTGATGGGTGAGCGGGACTCGGTGAGAGTTAGGACACGGGGCAGTGAGCACCGGGGGGTGATGGGTGAGCGGGACTCGGTGAGAGTTAGGACACGGGGCAGTGAGCACAGGGGGTGATGGGTGAGCGGGACTGGGTGCGAGTTAGGACACGGGGTCAGTGAGCACAGGGGATGATGGGTGAGCGGGACTGGGTGCGAGTTAGGACACAGGGCAGCGAGCACAGGGGGTGATGGGTGAGCGGGACTCGGTGCGAGTTAGGACACGGGGAAGCTAAGTTTTGGATCACCTCAAGTTTACGTAGGGTAGAATGTGGGAGGACAGGCAGAGGTGGGTCACTTGTGCATCTCACAGCGATAGCATAACTATCGCTGATGACATTGGTTGGACACAAACACTGAAATGGGAACCCGCGAAACATATTCTGCGCTGGGAGCCAAAATTAGAGAAAAAATATATTAAAGAGTAAAGTTTGTGAGACAGTGATTTGATGTAGTACAATGCAGTAATGTGACTTGACCTTTCAATGGCTCCTTATCCTTATTTCATCCTGGATAGCTGCGAGAAAGACACATCTTTGGTCACGGCGGAATTCAGCACCTTGTTCTGGTCATTAACAACCTGAGTTTTAATTCAATTATTAAATTAATTATTTCGGTGGGTCTTCAGAAATAGAAACCTGGGCTAAGAACATTGCAGATTGCATATTGTTAGCACAGCTGCAGTCTTAAAATTGTAATTTAAAACGATTATTTAATGCGCTGATCACCTCCGAAAGCACAAGAGCATTTAGTAACAACACGCTCAGCTTCTCCCTTTGCAGTTGCCACGTGAGCATCAGGGTTACTGGCCTGATCCTTCAGTCAGACTTCAATTAGCCAGCCGTTTGAAGCGTGCTAACACCCACTTATACATAGTTCGGCTGAGCGCAGAATCTTCGTTAGTATGCAGCACTCTCTCTCCCCCCGCCACCTTCGTTTGGATCATTCGGTGCAAGTTTTACTCCTGTCAATCTCCGCGGCAGGCCCGCTCGGACCCCCTACCCGGCAGCAACTGGCGTATATCAAAGCTTGACAGGCCGGTGGTTTTTGCAATGGTCCCCGAGGGTCAGTCCTGCCTGCCAGCACAGGCTGGAAGATGCCAGCTATTTACAACCTCCCACTGGACCGCCAGATCAAATGCACACAGGGGGTTTGGTTTCTGGGGATCGCGACCACCGTGTTACTGCACACCGTGCTTCCCACTGCCTCCAGCAAAAGCGGTGGGATTTGCGTTTCAGACACCGACCTTGCCACTGTCACTGTTATCAGAACGTTACAAACAAGCCTGCCCCTGTTTCCTCTCTGCTTCTCACAGCGTTCAACGAGGGAGACCCGACACATGGTTTTAGTTTCCAAGCCTTGTTCGGCTTCCTCACATTAACGCTGTCTCCAATTCCTCAGACAGTCGATGTCACTTCCTCTGCCTTGACCTCGGTTCAGGCTGTGAAGAGGGAGACTTTGGTTGAGGTGGACGTGCACAGTGACAGCATTCTCGCTCTGCCTTGCGCCCTTGCGTAAAACGTGGACGGTGCAATTACCTGGCCGGGCACTTAACGCACACACCGTGGGTCGAAAATTCCTCTCCCTGCCCCTGAGGTGCCAACCTGTTTAAAGTGAGTGAGTTGGCACCGCGTCAAACACAGCCGAGAGGAATTTCAAATGCATTAGCGTTGAGCAAAGAAAGAAAGACTTGCATTTATATAGCGTCTTTCACAACCACTGGATGTCCCAAAGTGCTTTACAGCCAATGAAGTGTAGTCACTGTTGTAATGTGGGAAACGCAACAGCCAATTTGCGCGCAGCAAGCTCCCGCAAACAGCAATGTGATAATGACCCAGATAATCTGTTTTTGTTATGTCGATTAAGTCTGCACTCCTCTAATTCTGCCCTCTTGAGCATCCCCGATTCTCATCACTCCACCATCGGTGGCCGTGCCTTCTGTTGCCTGGGCCCCAAGCTCTGGAACCCTCTGTCTCTCTACACCTCTATCCTCCTTTATGACGCTCCTTAAAACCTACCTCTTTGACCCAGCTTTTGGTCACCTGCGCTAATTTCTATTTATGCGGCTCGGTGTCAAATTTTTAAATCTTATAACACTCCTGTGAAAGGCCTTGCAACGTTTCACTACGTCAAAGGCGCTATATAAATACAAGTTGTTGTTGTCGTCCTGTGCATGGGACGCTCGGGAATTTAGCGAAGATCTGCTCCTCACCGTTACCTGAAAGAAACTGGGAAATGGGAGCTGGTCGGAATTTCCGGTTCCTTTTATTATCCGTCGGCTCTGTGCACGTCAACAGATTGCTAGTGTGGAATAAAATTAAAGTCAAGCTTTAAACCAGCGTTTTCTGGAGGCAAACAACACTGTGTGTTTACGTGCAGTGAACACGCCGACCTCTCGTATGGCAGTGTATTTCCCCAGCATGAAAATGTCATGTAAACACTGCGGGGGGATGTCAGCGCTCCCCCGCAAAGGGGAGTGGAAATGACCCCGAGATGTTTGCAACATATATAAACACACTGGTTTACCACAGACTGTGTTGTATATATCAGTGGATTCCCATCGCCTGTGTCACCCATGTTGAAGCAGGGCCGCTGTGGGTTATTCTTATTGTGCTTTCCCCACAGATGGAAGGTTAACGCACCCCCATCATGTGACCAGGGCCGGATTCAGGGCTGGAGAGGCCTGGGGCAAACTGACCCAAATGGGCCGATAGTTCTGTTTGTTCATGTTCATTACATTACGTGTATGATTCTGATTCTGAGTATGGAAACATAGGCCGGTATATTCAACAATGGAAGCATATTTTCTGTATCAAGTAGGTACATATTCTGGTTCTGGTATTATTGCAATACTAGATTCCTATACAAATATGTAAATTTCTCTCAATAACATGTGAAATAAAACAGGCTAGTACATATTCTGTTCTGTATATAGGTACATTAGTGTATATAGGGACTTCTGTAGAGTGTTACATTAATGTATATAGGGACTTCTGTATAGTGGTACATTAGTATATATAGGTACATTAGTGTATATAGGGACTTCTGTATAGTGTACATTAGTGTATATAGGGACTTCTGTATATAGGTACATTAGTGTATATAGGGACTTCTGTATAGTGGTACATTAGTGTATATAGGAACTTCTGTATATAGGTACATTAGTGTATATAGGGACTTCTATATAGTGGTACATTAGTATATATAGGTACATTCGTATATATAGGGACTTCTGTATATCGGTATAAACAAATGAATCTATTTCCCTTGGTCTTGTTTTTCCTCTCTTATTGTCGATTCTATTCAGCCTATTTGGAAGGCCTTATAATTTTTTCTTACATTTATTTTCGGTGGATCTGGGGCTGCAGCCCCATTCGCCCCGCGGTTAATCTGCATATGACTGTGGAGCTCCTAATCAGACCCTGGAGCACATCATCGAGCACTGCCCTCAGCGGGAATTCTCAGGCAGCCTACAACATGTTACACCGGAAGCTTTGGCCTTGAATATTGACATTTGATTTGCTTTGAGACTGCCATACGAAAGAAGAAAATTGTGCAGTGAATCAATTCAAATCCCTCTGTGGCCCTCGTCCCCTCCCTATCGCTGCAACCTCCTCCAGCCCTACAACCCTCCAAGATCTCTGCGTTCCTCCAATTCTGGCCTCTTGCTATCCACCCCGATTTCCATCGCTCCACCATTGGTGGCCGTGCCTTCAGCTGCCTGGGCCCCAAGCTCTGGAATTCCCTCCCTAAACCTCTCCTCCTTTAAGACGCTCCTTAAAACCGCTCTCTTTGACCAAGCTTTTGGTCACCTGTCCTAATATCTCCTGAAGTGGCTCAGTTCAACATGTGATTGATAACGCTCCTGTGAAGTGCCTTGGGACTTTTTTTGCAACATTAAAGGCGCTATATAAATGCAAGCTGTTGAGTCAGACATACACCACCGGTAAATCGCATGGGAACCGGTTACATGGCTTCGAGGGATCGGGCACATACCCATCTTTGGAATCTCAGGGAATGAGCAGCAAGTGCAGAAAATGGAACATGAAGCTCAGAAAATAGATGTTCATTATGGAATGTGGTTACAGAGATCAAGAGGAGGATATGGACACTGGACCACAATGATATGAAGCATCGGCAGTTAAAACGGCTACCACAGAGAGTACCAGGAAACATCCCTTCGTCTTGCAAGTCAGTCGTGGCTCAGTGGGCAGCACCCTCGTCTCTGAGCCAGAAGGTCGTGGGTTCAAGTCCCACTCCAGGGAATCGAGCACAAACATCCAGGCTGATACTCCCAGTGCAGTGCTGAGAGAGTGCCGCACTGCCGGAGGTGCTGTCTTTCAGATGAGATGTTAAACCGAGGCCCCCTTCTGTTCTCTTGGATGGAGGTAAAAGATCCTATTTCGAAGAAGAGCAGAGGAGTTATCTGGTGTCCAGGCCAATATTTATCCCTCAATCAACGTAACAAAAAACAGATTATCTGTTTGTGGGAGCTTGCTGTGCACAGGTTGGCTGCCACATTTCCTATATTACAGCAGTGACGACACTCCAAAAGTACTTCATAGAAACATAGAAACATAGAAAATAGGTGCAGGAGTAGGCCATTCGGCCCTTCTAGCCTGCACCGCCATTCAATGAGTTCATGGCTGAACATTCAACTTCAGTACCCCATTCCTGCTTTCTCGCCATACCCCTTGATCCCCCTAGCAGTAAGGACCTCATCTAACTCCTTTTTGAATATATTTAGTGAATTGGCCTCAACAACTTTCTGTGGTAGAGAATTCCACAGGTTCACCACTCTCTGGGTGAAGAAGTTCCTCCGCATCTCGGTCCTAAATGGCTTACCCCTTATCCTGAGACTGTGACCCCTGGTTCTGGACTTCCCCAACATTGGGAACATTCTTCCTGCATCTAACCTGTCTAACCCCGTCAGAATTTTATATGTTTCTATGAGGTCCCCTCTCATTCTTCTGAACTCCAGTGAATACAAGCCCAGTTGATCCAGTCTTTCTTGATAGGTCAGTCCCGCCATCCCGGGAATCAGTCTGGTGAACCTTCGCTGCACTCCCTCAATAGCAAGAATGTCCTTCCTCAGGTTAGGAGACCAAAACTGTACACAATACTCCAGGTGTGGCCTCACCAATGCCCTGTACAACTGTAGCAACACCTCCCTGCCCCTGTACTCAAATCCCCTTGCTATGAAGGCCAACATGCCATTTGCTTTCTTAACCGCCTGCTGCACCTGCATGCCAACCTTCAATGACTGATGTACCATGACACCCAGGTCTCTTTGCACCTCCCCTTTTCCTAATCTGTCACCATTCAGATAATAGTCTGTCTCTCTGTTTTTACCACCAAAGTGGATAACCTCACATTTATCCACATTATACTTCATCTGCCATGCATTTGCCCACTCACCTAACCTATCCAAGTCGCTCTGCAGCCTCACAGCATCCTCCTCGCAGCTCACTCTGCCACCCAACTTAGTGTCATCCGCAAATTTGGAGATACTACATTTAATCCCCTCATCTAAATCATTAATGTACAGTGTAAACAGCTGGGGCCCCAGCACAGAACCTTGCGGTACCCCACTAGTCACTGCCTGCCATTCTGAAAAGTACCCATTTACTCCTACTCTTTGCTTCCTGTCTGACAACCAGTTCTCAATCCATGTCAGTACACTACCCCCAATCCCATGTGCTCTAACTTTGCACATCAATCTCTTGTGTGGGACCTTGTCGAACGCCTTCTGAAAGTCCAAATATACCACATCAACTGGTTCTCCCTTATCCACTCTACTGGAAACATCCTCAAAAATTTCCAGAAGATTTGTCAAGCATGATTTCCCTTTCACAAATCCATGCTGACTTGGACCTATCATGTCATCTCTTTCCAAATGCACTGCTATGACATCCTTAATAATTGATTCCATCATTTTACCCACTACCGATGTCAGGCTGACCGGTCTATAATTCCCTGTTTTCTCTCTCCCTCCTTTTTTAAAAAGTGGGGTTACATTGGCTACCCTCCACTCCATAGGAACTGATCCAGAGTCAATGGAATGTTGGAAAATGACTGTCAACGCATCCACTATTTCCAAGGCCACCTCCTTAAGTACTCTGGGATGCAGTCCATCAGGCCCTGGGGATTTATCAGCCTTCAATCCCATCAATTTCCCCAACACAATTTCCCGGCTAATAAGGATTTCCCTCAGTTCCTCCTCCTTACTAGACCCCCCGACCCCTTTTATAACCGGAAAGTTGTTCGTGTCCTCCTTCGTGAATACCGAACCAAAGTACTTGTTCAATTGGTCCGCCATTTCTTTGTTCCCCGTTATGACTTCCCCTGATTCTGACTGCAGGGGACCTACATTTGTCTTTACTAACCTTTTTCTCTTTACATATCTATAGAAACTTTTGCAATCCGTCTTAATGTTCCCTGCAAGCTTCTTCTCATACTCCATTTTCCCTGCCCTAATCAAACCCTTTGTCCTCCTCTGCTGAGTTCTAAATTTCTCCCAGTCCCCAGGTTCGCTGCTATTTCTGGCCAATTTGTATGCCACTTCCTTGGCTTTAATACTATCCCTGATTTCCCTTGATAGCCACGGTTGAGCCACCTTCCCTTTTTTATTTCTATGCCAGACAGGAATGTACAATTGTTGTAGTTCATCCATGCGGTCTCTAAATGTCTGCCATTGCCCATCCACAGTCAACCCCTTAAGTATCATTCGCCAATCCATCTCAGCCAATTCACGCCTCATACCTTCAAAGTTAGCCTTCTTTAAGTTCTGGACCATGGTCTCTGAATTAACTGTTTCATTCTCCATCCTAATGCAGAATTCCACCATATTATGGTCACTCTTCCCCAAGGGGCCTCGCACAACGAGATTGCTAATTAATCCTTTCTCATTACATAACACCCAGTCTAAGATGGCCTCCCCCCTAGTTGGTTCCTCGACATATTGGTCTAAAAAACCATCCCTTATGCACTCCAGAAAATCCTCCTCCACCGTATTGCTTCCAGTTTGGTTAGCCCAATCTATGTGCATATTAAAGTCACCCATTATAACTGCTGCACCTTTATTGCACGCACCCCTAATTTCCTGTTTGATGCCCTCCCCAACATCACTACTACTGTTTGGAGGTCTGTACACAACTCCCACTAACGTTTTTTGCCCTTTGGTGTTCTGCAGCTCTACCCATATAGATTCCACATCATCCAAGCTAATGTCCTTCCTAACTATTGCCTTAATCTCCTCCTTAACCAGCAATGCTACCCCACCTCCTTTTCCTTTTATTCTATCCTTCCTGAATGTTGAATACCCCTGGATGTTGAGTTCCCAGCCCTGCTCATCCTGGAGCCACGTCTCCGTAATCCCAATCACATCATATTTGTTAACATCTATTTGCACAGTTAATTCATCCACCTTATTGCGGATACTCCTTGCATTAAGACACAAAGCCTTTAGGCTTGTTTTTTTAACACCCTCTGTCCTTTTAGAATTTTGCTGTACAATGGCCCTTTTTGTTCTTTGCCTTGGGTTTCTCTGCCCTCCACTTTTCCTCATCTCCTTTCTGTCTTTTGTTTTTGCCTCCTTTTTGTTTCCCTCTATCTCCCTGCATTGGTTCCCATCCCCCTGCCATATTAGTTTAACTCCTCCCCAACAGCACTAGCAAACACTCCCCCGAGGACATTGGTTCCGATTCTGCCCAGGTGCAGACCGTCCGGATTGTACTGGTCCCACCTCCCCCAGAACCGGTTCCAATGCCCCAGGAATTTGAATTCCTCCCTGCTGCACCATTGCTCAAGCCACGTATTCATCTGAGCTATCCTGCGATTCCTACTCTGACTAGCACGTGGCACTGGTAGCAATCCCGAGATTACTACTTTTGAGGTCCTACTTTTTAATTTAGCTCCTAGCTCCTTAAATTCATTTCGTAGGAACTCATTGGCTGTAAAGTGCTTTGAGACATCTGGTGATTGTGAAAGGTGCTATATAAATGCAAGTCTTTCTTTCTTACTATAGCTAATGGATACCTCCTGCCCATGTTTAATATCCTAGCTACGTTTACCCTAATGTTACACTTCAATCAATCGTGGCTGACGTCATCACTAACACTTATTTCCTTACACAAACAATTTTCGCATCAGAGTCAATCTATGTGTTCCTTTCACGACACTTTAAAGCTATCCTGTTTATATTGCAGAGCCTGTTGCTCTAAGATACAAAGAAGTTCAACTGTTAACCCTTCACTCCCCAACATGTCCAACATACATCACTCCAGGATGTCCAACACTATCAAACAACATCACTAAAACAGATTATCTGGTCATTTATTTCATTGCTGTTTGTGGGAGCTTGCTGTGTGCAAATTGGTTGCCGCATTTCCCACATTACAACAGTGACTACACTTCAAAAGTATTTAATTAGCTGTTGAGCGTTTTGGGAGGTCATGAAAGGCGCTAGTTAAATGAGAGTCTTTCTTTCAGTTCGAATAAAATTCATTACAAAAAACTCGCAAATGACTCAGCCTAGTCTGTGCTTTAAAACCTTCTCTCAACATCCTTGGTCTTTAAAATGGAATTGTCTCAGCTTTTAAAATCGAAAAGAATGGCAAGCTTTTGAATTGGATTGAAGACACTTCAACGTCGAGTTTATGGAGATACAACACAGCTGGACTAATATGATTTGCTTTATAGAAACTGTGGGGAGCCAATGCAAATAAAAATAATAATCAGCCCCTTTTCTGTTTTCCAACTGTGTCACAGCACATTAACATTTTTCACTTGTTGAGGTGGAACCATCTGAATCCAATGTGTCGCCAATCGTGGCATCTCCGTGTTAGCAAATGAGACGCCCCGAACATCGATAAATTCGTCACACAAGCTTCCCCTGCTAGCGAGCTAGCTGTAAGTGCGTTCAATCAATGATGCTCACAAGCAGAGAGGTTTTACTTATTCAACATTGAATCCTCCAAATAAGCTGAATTAAAGGGCCCAAGTTTCCACATGATTTGCGCCTGATTTTTTAGGAGCAACTGGTGGAGAACGGACTATCTTAGAAATCGCAATTCTCCACATTTTTTTTTTCTGCAGTTCTAGTCAGGTAGAACAGTTCTACTTTGGAACAGAATTTTTTCTTCAAAAGGGGGCATGTCCGGCCACTGACGCCTGATTTCAAAGTTTCCAGAGTGAAAACGTACTCCAAACTAAGTTAGAATGGAGCCAGTGAAGATTTTTGTAGAACTGAAAAAACCTGTTCTACACATTAAAAAATCAGGCGCAGGTTACAAATTAGGCGTCCAGAACGAGGTGGGGGGGGGGGGGGTGGGAAGGGAACTCATTAAATTCTACAATAAATCCTTATTTATACTTCTACAAATATTATACAAATAAATCCAACCTGAATAAACATTTATAAGCAAAGAAAAGATTAAATAAACCATCTTCCTACCTGTGTGAAAGTGCTTCAGGCACGGAGAATGCTGCAGGCGTTTGTTCCCGCGGGGGGGCGGGGGGGGGAAGGAGACAGTGAGAAGGCTGCAAGTGCTGATGTGCTGATGGCAATGTGCTTTTATTAAAAAATGTTCAAAAATTAAACAGCTACAAAGAACTACAAAAATGGCCGAGTGCCAATGTTTTTTGACACTGCGCGTGCGCGAATGCTCCAACACGCACGCGCAGCGTTGCCGGCAGGAAAAAAACTAATTTAAATAGTACCCACCCCCTCCCACTTACAAAATCGGCGCGAGTGTAGGCTCCGCCCCCCCCTGGGCGCCGCGCCAGGCAGACAAGGAGCTGCAGAACGCTCCAGAATCGCGAGTTTTTATTCCGGCGCCATTTTAGGCGCGAAAAACGGGCGCCCAGCTCGGAGGGGCGCCCGTTTTTTATCGTGTGGAAACTTGGGCCCATAAAGTGGCCGATGGACTCAAGGCAAGACTTACAAAACCAAACCAACCTGATTCTGGGAAGTGAGGCTTGTTGAGTGTACGGCTCATTGACCTTAAATCTCCCCGGTCAAATCTAATGTCCCATTACAATTTGATGCTTTTTATAGCTTTCTGCGCTACAAGTCACTAATCTAAATGTCCTTAAGGCAAGCAAACTACCAGACGATAACCAATGGGTAAACATATACTATTGAGCGACGCGAGTGTAGATAACTCCCTCTCGTGACGCTGTTTCCCACGATCGCAGCTCCCCGATCTCTCCAGGAGTCTGTGTTCTCTCTCAGGGCAATGAAGTAGCTTCTTATCTTAATTCAGTCTCCGAGGCCTTCCACCCAATGAATGAAGTCTTTGGCCTAGAAACTTGGCCACACACAGCAGCTTCCTGAGCCTCGAATATGGTGGGCAGGAAAGCACGGACTCAGTATGAGCCGCGTGTGCTCCATCCATCTTATCGGCAATGGCCAATAATAACATAAGAACATTAGAAACAGGAGCAGGAGTCAGCCATTTGGCCCCTCGAGCCTGCTCTGCCATTTAATACGATCATGGCTGATCTGATCATGGACTCAGCTCCACTTCCCTGCCCCCTCCCCATAATCCTATATTCCCTTATCGCTCAAAATAAGAATAGGTGTTAGGCTCTTTATTTTTATAGAAAAAGGGCCACGGACACCTAGAAGCTTCCACGCCAAGATTGGTTTGCCCTGATGCAGGAAAACCAGGTCTACATGTGACCTAACAAGCTGTCCTTTCTTACACCACGCTCTAAGATTTGGTCTTAAAAATATGCGTCAATTGTAGACTTGTATCTGGAAGGCCCAGCCAGGCAATGTTCAACTGATACTTGAGCACCAATTGGAAGAAAACCTCATGATCATTTTTCGTGATTATTCATTCACAGGATGTGGGCGTCGCTGACAAGACCGGCATTTATTGCCCATCCCTAATTGCCCCTTGAGAAGGTGGTGGTGAGCCGCCTTCTTGAACCGCTGCAGTCCGTGTTGTGAAGGTGCTCCCACAGTGCTGTTAGGGAGGGAGTTCCAGGATTGTGACCCAGCGACGGTGAAGGAACAGCCGATATATTTCCAAGTCGGGATGGTGTGTGACTGGGAGGGGAACATGGAGGAGGTGGTGTTCCCATGCGCCTGCTGCCCTTGTCCTTCTAGGTGGTAGAGGTCGCGGGTTCTGGAGGTGCTGCCGAAAGCACTTGGTTGCGAAACACAAACCCGCCCGTTATTGCAGACAGTATTCAGATGAACAAATGACATTTTCTAGAATAAAACCAGAAAATGCTGGATCACTCAGCGGGTCGGGCAGCATCGGTGGAGAGAGAAACAGAGTTCACGTTTCAGGTCCATGACCTTTTGTCAGAAGAAGTTGGAGATTTAACAGTTTTTTTTAGCAAGTTCAGGGGCAGGGAAAAGGCGGCGGGGGAGGAAAGACCAGAAGGGAAGGTCTACGAAAGGTGGTGCGAGGGGAGGGCCCTTTCTACACGGCCAGCGCTACGCGTCCGACCGCGCCCTCTGGGATCCCTTCCACCCCACTCACGCCCCACAGAGCAAGTGGAGCGAGTTACTTTGGGCTCCGCTCGCTCTCGGGGGCGATAATCCGAATTCAGGTCGTGGGGCGGGACTTCCGCGCCTGGCGCAGGAACTCCGGCCTCACGGCTGTTACCCCCCTCCCCCCCGCCAAACGGGGCACTCCACATATTCCCCACTCCCCCCGGTGGTTACGAAGTGGCACTGGGATATTAATTTAACTTAATGCCCACCAGACTTCTGACACGGTTCTTTCAGAATTCACTCTTAATGATCTTCGTAAACAGTCTTGTCTTCAGTCTGTTCGGTCAATTTATCTCTGCATCCCCCACCGTCCCTCCAACGCCCCCCAACCCCCACCCCTCCGCCATTCAGTGGTTGGATATATTGTCGAACATAACCTCGTTTTGACATCGAAGTACAATTGCCAGCACTTGCCCTGTGCAATCACAAATCTCTCGCCCAGAGCAGAAATCTGGTGAAATGTCAGAATGTCCAACAAAATGAAAGTGAGGCCCAGCCCGATCTCTGGCACTTACTTAGCGGGGCGGGCTGGAATTTGTGCTGCACGGACACCACGCTCTGCCACACACTCAATGAGCTCAGGTTCTCAATAACAACTAATTGTATTTCTTCAGCAGTCCCCCGAAGTCAAGGATGACTTATATAGCGCCTTTAACGTAGTGAAACGTCCCAAATCGCTTCACAGGAGTGTTATGAGATAAAAAAAAAGGTTGTGGGTTCAAGTCCCACTCCAGAGACTTTATGACATAAATCCAGGCTGACTCTCCTAGTGCAGTGCTGAGGGAGTGCTGCACTGTCAGAGGGGCAGTACTGAGGGAGTGCCGCGCTGTCAGAGGGGCAGTACTGAGGGAGAGCTGCACTGTCGGAGGGGCAGTACTGAGGGAGTGCCGCGCTGTCAGAGGGGCAGTACTGAGGGAGTGCCGCGCTGTCGGAGGGGCAGTACTGAGGGAGTGCCGCGCTGTCAGAGGGGCAGTACTGAGGGAGAGCTGCACTGTCGGAGGGGCAGTACTGAGGGAACGCCGCACTGTCAGAGGGGCAGTACTGAGGGAGCACTGAACTGTCGGAGGGGCAGTACTGATGGGGGCACTGAACTGTCGGAGGGGTAGTACTGAGGGAGCACTGAACTGTCGGAGGGGCAGTACTGATGGGGGCACTGAACTGTCGGAGGGGTAGTACTGTGGGAGCACTGTCGGAGCGAGCGCTGCACTGCCAGAGGTGCCATCTTTCACATGAGACGTTAAACCGAGGCCCCTCTCTCAGATGAGTGTAAAAGATTCCACGGCCACTATTTTGAAGAAAAGCAGGAGAGTTCTCCCCGGTGTCCTGGGGCCAATATTTATCCCTCAACCAACATCACTAAAACAGATTATCTGGTCATTATCACATTGCTGTTTGTGGGAGCTTGCTGTGCACAAATTGGCTGCTGCGTTTACCACATTACAACAGTGACCACACTCCAAAAGTATTTCATTGGCTGTAAAGCACTCTGGGACATCCTGAGGTCACGAAAGGCGCTATATAAATGCAAGACACTGTTTTCTTCAGTTGAACACAGCTCTCCCTTGGTTAAGACAGATAAAGCTCCCGAAATTAGCACATTGTGTGTGACAGATCGACTGGTCTGGGTAAATGCAAACTGATGAAGACATCTCTCAGCCAGGAAAGACTTTCGCAAAGATCCACAATTTCAACAACCCGCGATGTACAAGTCTTTTCCTTCTGCCAGATTGACATGCGCTTTGTGTCTGCGAGCCAGAGCTGTACGTACAAGAAAAGCAATTTCAAAGACAGCCTGTTTTATGTAGGTTTGCAGATAAGATGTGAAAGCGATTAAAATCCCATTAAATCTACATAACAACCTGTTTTATTTATCCACGAATTGTCATTGACTCAGGAGTCTTTGTTAAATTGGTTCACAAAAGACAACTACCAGACCATAAAACTCCATGCCTTTTTCATTAAAATGACATTCATGTTGAAATGACACCGATACGATGTTGGGAAACTAAAGGCCTTAATGCCCGAGTGTGACGAGGTTCTGAGGGTGATGCTGTGGTCCTGATGGACGCACCTCGAACATGGAATGCCAACTTCCTGCAGATTGTGGATGTAAACATTACTCCACTCATGGTCTTGTCTGAAGATTATCTGCATCATTTACAAAGATTGGAGTTGTGTTGTGCCTCAGAATAAGTCTTAAAAATGCTTCGTGTAGAAACAATGACTTTTCCAGTGTAGTGACTGATGTTATATAGGGAAATGCAACATCTATTTGTCCGTACATCACGGTGCCTCAATCCGCAATAAGAACATAAGAAATAGGAGCAGGAGTCAGCCATTTGGCCCCTCGAGCCTGCTCCACCATTCAGTGAGATCATGACTGATCATCGACCTTGGCCTCAACTCCACTTCCCCGCCCACTCCTCCATTAACGAATGGCTAGTAGATCTGAGTGTGGAGATTGGGTGTCTGTCAGCCGTGGCTCAGGTGGGCAGCACACTTGCTTCTGAGTCAGAAGATTGTGGGTTCAAGTCCCACTCCAGGGACTTGAGCACATAAAAAATCTAGGCTGACACTCCCAGGGCAGTGCTGAGGGAGTGCTGCACTGTCAGAGGTGCCGTCTTTCAGATGAGATGTTAAACCGAGGCCCCATCTGCCCTCTCAGGTGGACATAAAAGATCCCATGGACACTATTTCGAAGAAGAGCAGGGGAGTTCTCCATGGGGCCAATATTTATTCCTCAATCAACATAACAAAAATAGATTATCTGGGTCATTATCACATTGTTGTTTGTGGGAGCTTGCTGTGCGCAAGTTGGCTGCTGCGTTTGCTGCATTACAACACTTCAAAAAAGTACCTCATTGGCTGTAAAGTGCTTTGGGATGCCCTGAAGTCATGAAAGGCGCTATATAAATGCAAGTTCTTTATTTCTTTTAGATTATTGTTGTGTCCAAGACAATCGGCTTGATTTCATTCTCCACCCATTTGCTCCAGGGAACCTCCTTGACTGCCGGACGAGGACAGGAATCGCCTCAATTATCAACCTGACACTCTTGAAGAGGCGAGTTAAATCGTTACTGCTTCAACAGGGGTCGCAGGTCAGAGTGATGCCTTTAGGAGGCGGACGATGCCCCCAGGAACTCCCTCCCTAAACCTCTCCGCCTCTCTTTCCTCCTTCAAGATGCTCCTTAAAACCCACCTCTTTGACCAATGCGCTAATTTCTCCTTATGCGGCTCGGTGTTAAATTTTTATCGCATAATACTCCTGTGAAGCGCCTTGGGATGTTTCACTACGTTAAAGGCGCTATATAAATACAAGTTGGTGTTGTTGATTAAAATCAGGGATGCACAAAACGCCAAAATTAAGCTGTTTGAGTTTGTAAACCTAATTATTGGCTTGAAGACCATATCTGCAAGATTGTATAAATCTGCACACATGTAGCGTTGCTTAGTAACATGCTGCAGCCAAGTTATGGCCTGCACGTCAAGAGTGAGTGATTGCCATGACAACCAAACCTTCGATAAAGACAATGCGTAATGGCTGCACGGGTACAGACACAATGTTTGGGTGCAAGCGAGCTTTGAATCGGGACTATTATCATGGTACAGGTACAGGGGCACAGAGCGAGGTGTGTGTAAATGGGTGTGTGTGTGTGTGTGTGTGCAGACTTGTGCTGATCCATCAGGTAGGTTCGAAAGTGGTTCTAGTCAGCACGCTCACCTGGGAGCAGCGGGGAGATAATTGAGGTCAGCGTTTTTAATAAGACCGCACGATTTAGAAATAAAGCTGACTTGAGTGGGCGGTGCAGTGAATTAGCACGTTGCTCCCCTTCACCTCCGGGGACCTGGGTCTGAAGCGAGCTCAGATTGATGGGCTCGGGCTCCCAGCTCTGCAACAGCCCCAAGTGGAATGAGCTCGGGGTTCTTTCAATCCAATTGCTTTTGGGCGCGTGCCTACAGCACCAACCGAACTGCGTGAGGGGGGAAACGCGACCATCGCAATGGTGCAACGAGGCCCGAAACACTACCCTCTGTACCGCCATCCGTCACCTTGACCACAAAAATCAACCTTCCCCTCCACCTACACCTGACCCGTATGTCGTGCTATTTCTGTGCTGCCAGGGACAGTAACAAAATTGTTGCGCAGATCATAAGAAGCAATTGCGCCTCGGAAGGGGAGTGAGGCAAATGGGATGGCTCAGGCTCAGAGCTGGCACGGACACAGAGTCTTTCTCTTGCTTTCCTTGTCTTCATACTCGGGCAGTGAATGCCAACCAATAACACAACAACAACAACTTGTGTTCATATAGCGCCTGTAATTATGGTAAAACATCCCAGGAGCGTTATCAAACAAAATTTGACACCGAGCCACATCCGGAGATATTAAGACAGGTGGTCAAAGAGGTAGGTTTTAAGGAGCGTTTTATAGGAGGAAAGAGAGGTAGAGAGGCGGAGAGGTTTAGGGAGGGAGTTTCAGAGCTTGGGGCCCAGGCAGCTGAAGGTACGGCCACCGATGGTGGAGCGATTATAATCAGGGATGCTCAAAAGGGCAGAATTGGAGGAGCGCAGACATCTCGGGGGGTTGTGCGGCTGGAAGAGGTTACAGAGATAGGGAGGGGCGTGGGCCTTGGAGGGATTTCAAAAAGAAGGATGAGAATTTTTAAAATCGAGAATTGCCAGAGAGACACTACCAAAAGTAAAGTAAATGTTGAATTATCTTATTGCTGTTTGTGGTAAAATACTGTGTGCAAAATGCCCGATGCATTGACCAACTCAAGAGTCACTGTACTGCATAATCTGTTGCAGATTACCCTGAGATATTTCTCAAAGACATCAGAAGGCGCTTTATAAATTAATGTCTTTCTTTCTTTCAACTGTCCAGTAACAAACTTTCTACAATTTATCTGATCGCCCAAGGCAAGTGGAAAACCTCTGCCTCAACTTCCACAAGACGGAAATCTTGAGTAACATTTCCTTAACCTCAGAGTCAACAGAACAGAAACTCTCGGAGACCAGAGCAAATTCCCAACCTATACCGTCCAACCCTCTGCTGAGAAACAGCAATCAGTATCATGCAAACATTCGGAAACTCATGGGCATGTGAGAGAGATCATGAGAGAAAGAGAAAGTATGAGAGAGTCAGAGAGAGTGTGTGAGAGAGAGTATGTGAGAGAGTGTGTATAAGAGAGTGAGAGGGAGTGAAAGAGTGTGAGTGTGAGAGGGTGTGAGAGAGATAGTAAGAGAAAGAGATAGTGAGAGAAAGAGAAAGTTTGAGAGAGTGCGAGAGAGCGTGCGAGAGAGAGAGTGAGAGAGTGAGAGTGTGGGAGAAAGTGAGGGAGATAGTGAGAGAAAGAGAGAATTTGAGAGGGAGAGTCAGAGAGAGTGTGAGAGAGTATGAAAGTCTGTGAGTGTGCGAGAGTGGGAGAGTCAGAGTGTACAAGAGTGTGCACGAGTGAGAGTGTGTGCGTGCGCAAGAGAGTGTGTGAGAGAGAGTGGAAGTGTGAGTGTGTGAGAAAGTGAAAGAGAGAGAGGGAGAGAAAGAAAGAAAGGGCAAGGGAGAGAGTGACAGCGAGTGAGAGTGTGTGAGAATGAGAATGAGAGAGGGAGTGTGAAAGGGAGTGTATGAGAAAGAGAGAGTGAGTGTGAGAGAGTGTGAGTGAGAGAGTGTGAGAGTGAGTGTGAGAGAGAGAGAGAGAGTGAGAGTGTGTGTGAGAGAGAGTGAGAGAGTGTGTGTGTGTGTGTGTATGTGTGAGAGAGAGAGAGAGAGAGAGAGTGTGTGTTTGAGACTGACCAGATAGTGTGCTCTGTGCCGGACAGAACTCGCTGATACGCAGGAGCCTCAGGACTGTGGAGCAGACTGAGATTTGGGATGGGATCTGTCACTTTGCCCTCAGTCACTTCACAGTTTGTTCAGGTCTAACCTGGTGCCCGCTCACATCGCCCGCCCGTCTCTCTACAAAAAGTTCGCCCTCAGAAATCTGCTAAATATTTTTGAAAAAGCATTTTATAAATATCACGGTATACCAGTCCCAGTGTGATAAACTATTTAAACAACTCAATCAGGCATAAAGTATTCACTCAGCCCGACTGTACATTGATGAAGTATTGTGTCACACTGTGGATACTTGATTTCTCTCATTTACCTGTCAACGTGTGACTGATAATTACTGACCCAAATATATCAACATCTCCACGAATACCATATATATATATATTTTTTTTAAAAACAGACTTGGTTTTCATTTAGAGAAGGAAATTCAATTTAGAGACTGTGAAAGACCTGTCACAAAGGGCTCAGTGTGAAGATAATCACAGATTTCAATAACTGTGCTGTGGTGAATATTTTCGAAAATGCAATCTTTGTCCTATTCTTGAAACTCTTCAGGGCCACAAATGCAACAATTACAGCGGGAAATTGCAACAGAACCCCTCCCCCCCCACCCCCGACAAATCACAATCACAAAACAAAATGCTCCAAGCTTGTGAACCACTTGGAAACTTCAACAACAAAAAAGAAACAAGCGTTGAAATGATTGCCCTTTCCAGAAATAGAAGCGAGCAGGTTGGGCTCCTGTGGAGATTGGCAGAGCGGCAGATTTGCGACAGAGCAGGAAGAATCTTTGACGGCAGGAGCAGCAACACCAGCGAAGACCCTCGGACCGGGATTTTCCAGCGAGGCCCAGCTTTCCCCGCGCTTGTGATTGGTGGCCCCCCCCCGCGTACAGAAAAAAAACACAGAAAGAAAATGTTATGTATGCAACACCTTGTAACCAGCATTCTACCACCACCAGAGGGCGCATCTGTTGGCGTTCCAAGAGATCCCAGCATCCTTTGGGAGCACTGTATATAAGCAGGCCTCCCATGCTATGCCAGCACTCTGGAACCAGAATAAAGAGACTAAGGTCACACATACTCAAGTCTACAGTACTCGGTCACATTTATTTGAGACATAACAGGAAACACATCTCCAAACGGTCTGCTGACAGAAGGGAAGACTCAGGACAGTGTGAGCGGAACAGGCTACTCAGGACTCACCTCACACTCAGGGTTGCAGTGGCAGAGGGAGCAGGAAAGGGGTACTGAGGTGAATGATCAGCCATGATCTTATTGAATGGTGGTGCAGGCTCGAAGGGCCGAATGGCCTGCTCCTGCACCTATTTTCTATGTTTCTGTGTGGCTCTCAATGATGCACCCGAACAAGGGAGTGAATGGACGTGATTAGGGCCAAACCTGTTGTAATATGTGCACCTGTGAGTACGTTCACAGGTTTGTGAAGCTGTTGGTCTGGAGAGTGTTGCACGGGGCAGTCCCGTGCAATAAGTTTTAAAGTCGGTTCACGGGCTCCCAGGCCGCCTGCAATTTCTGCGGTCTGGAAGAGTCCGTGTTCCATGTTTTTATGGAGTGTGCGAGGTTGCAGCCCCTGTTCCATTATTTAAAGGGGCTGCTCCTCAAATTCCGGTTGCACTTCAGTCCATCACTCCTGATCTTTGGGCAACCTGTGCGGAGGGGAGCGGGCAGGTCGGAAGGCCTCCTCGTAGGACTGCTCCTGGGCACGGCCAAGGGGGCCATCAGCCGGTCCAGGCAGCGGGCGGTCGAGGGGGTCGTTCAGCCCGACTGCCTGCCTCTCTTCCACGGTTACATCGGGGCCAGGGTGTCCCTGGAGATGGAGCACGCGGTGTCCACTGGTACGCTCGCGGCCTTCCACGAGAGGTGGGCGCCGGAGGGACAGGTGTGCATCATTTCAACCGGAAACAAAATGTTAATTTAATTTGATTTGTCAAGGTTCCCTTTAATGTTTATTGGTTAATTTGTGTTTTTTTGGGGGGCACTTGAATTAACGTTCTACCAAAATAGTTGCAGGGCTGTTGAGTTGGGCGTGGCTTAGTCAGTCACGTGATGTTCACAAGACTCAATAAAACCCCAGCCAGTTGGGTTCGGGGAATCCACGATGAGGTATGCAGTTGTGAGCCTGGTGGATGAACTGGTAATGTGTCGTGCGATTGTTGAACCTTTGCTAATAAACCAACTAGTTCTTAATAGCAATGTGTGGCTATGAATCCTTAAGGAAAGACCCCATGAAGCAAATACATGAACCTGTGATCCGTCCTCTTGTGTTGGACTGGTGGGTCTATTCAACGTGTGTTTCTTGAAGCACCAGAACATCAACGCGGTGTTTCTTCAATAACTTTTCCGAGGTATTCACATTTGGAACAAGAGAAGCCTTCGATGTTAAGTTGACATATTCGGATGGCTGGGCCAACATGAAGTTTTCTTTGGAGGGGACGGTTCGATTTGCTTGGTTGCTACCGTCACTGGGAGGTCGATGGAACGGCAAGTTGGGTGTCCTACGACACAACGTTAGTTGTGATCTCAGAGCTAAGATCACGTAACAGGGTGGGCCACGAGAAGGCTGGCATCATCCACATGGGAGTGCACGATGCTGATGGTCAATGTTAAAGTTACAATTTTTGTTAACCTCTCTCATCGAACAGGATTAGGCAGTCACACTGGTTCTTGAAAGCACTGAACTGGCCTTAAGAGTAAAGACGTTTTACTGCAATTATATCAGGCCCTGGTGAGACCGCTCCTGGAGTATTGTGTACAGTTTTGGTCTCCTTACCTAAGGAAGGATATACTTACCATTGAGGGAGTGCAATGAAGGTTCACCAGACTGATTCCTGGGGTGGGGGATTGGCCTATGAGGAGAGATTGAGTAGATTAAGTCTATATTCTCTGGAGTTTGAGAGGTGATCTCATTGAAACATACAAAATTCTTACAGGGCCTGAGAGGGTAGATGCAGGGAGAATGTGTCCCCCAGGCTGGAGAGTCTAGAACCAGGGGTCACAGTCTCAGGATAAGGGGTCGGCTATTGAATACTGAGATGAGGAGAAACTTCTTCACTCAGAGGGTGGTGAATCTTTGGAATTCTCTACCCCAGAGGGCTGTGGAGGCTCAGTCTTTGAGTATATTCAAGACAGAGATCGATAGATTTTTGAACATTAAGGGAATCAAAAGATATGGGGATCGGACGGGAAAGTGGAGTTGAGGTCGAAGATCAGCCGTGATCTCATTGAATGGTGGAGCAGGCTCGAGGGGCCTGAAATCACCAGGTTAACAGGATCATTAAAAAATGAGCAAACCAAGTTAATGAGGGAGAAAGGAATAGTTGATGTATGTTGATGGGGTGAGGTGGAGAGGGATGGGAGGGGGCTGGTGTGGAGCATAAACACCGGCACGGAGCGATTGGGCCCAATGGCCTGTTTCTGTGCTGTACACTCTATATTTATATCTATACGTAATTGGTAGTTTCACTCAAAATAGCCTTAGGGATAGCTGGTATGGGAACGGTTTTACTGGCACAGTGGGGATTCTTAGACGGTTGAGGCCAAGACACCGAGGACACAACAGTGTGCGCTTTGCCTGAACCGGGAGGGCTTGATGCTGACACTGGGTGCCTGAAATTGGAAATATTCCACTCCCCAACATTATCATCCCTCGCCATAATCACATAAAATAACATGTTTTAAGAAATTAAAAACATGGATTAATATTAAAAGTACAAAGTAAATTTTCCACTTTCAGGTTTGGAAGTGCACAGGAGTGAAGATCAAAGGGAGTTGTGAAGCGAAGCAGGGTCAGAGAGCAGGAGATTACAATGTTTTACACAGTATTTACGGCACAGAAACCGGCCATTCGGCCCATCGGATCTGTGCCGGGGTTTATGCTCCACACCAGCCCCCTCCCACCCCTCTTCATCAGACCCCACCACCATATCCCTCTACTCCTATAGCTAACTTCCCCCCAAATGCATCGATACTATTCGCTTCAACCACTCCCTGTGGCAGCGAGTTCCACATTCTCACCACTCTCTGGGTAAAGAGTTTTCTCCGTGATTCCACATTGGGTACATTAGTGATCACCTTCTATTAATGGCCCCTAGTTCTGGTCTTGTCCGCAGGTGGAAACATCTTCGCTACGTCTACCCTATCAAACCCTTTCATAATATTAAAGACCTCTATCAGGGCATCCCTCAGCCTTCTCATTTCTAGAGAAAAGAGCCCCGGCCTGTTCAGTCTTTCCCGATACGTATAACCTCTCAGTTCTGGTACCTTTCTAGCAAATCCGTTTTGCACCTTCTCCAATGCCTCAAGAGCCTTTTTGTTGACCAGAACTGTTCACAGTACTCCAAGTGTGGTCTGAACAAGAGTTGCTGCAAATTACATCGGATATACGGCCCAGAAACAGGCCATTCGGCCCAACCAGTCCATGCTGGCGTTTATGCTCCACTCGAGCCTCCTCCCGTCTTTCCTCATCTAAATCTATCAGCATAACCCTCTACATTACAACAGTGACTACACTCCATAAAGTACTTAATTGACTGTAAAACGCTTTTAGATGTCCGGTGGTCGTGAAAGGTGCTATATAAATGCAAGTCTTTCTTCTTTCTTTCGCTATTCCCTTCTCCCTCATATGGTTGTCCAGCCTCACGTTGCTCCCTCCAATGGCCCCGGTCTGCCTGCAAGACCATCAGCAGGCCGGGGCCATTGGAGGGAGCAGCGTACGGTGGTATACCACTGCAGGGAGCAGTGCGTGCTGCTGCAGGAGGGCGATGGCTGTGAAGCCAGGTCGCTGATTGCAGTGCGGGCAGGCACAGCAGGAGGGGCGAAGGAGCGGCAAGCGTTTGTAGAGGGGAGTGACCGGGGCCCAGGAGAGGCGTGGGTTCGGGGTCCAGAAGAGGCGAGGGCCCAGGGGCAGCACGGGCCCAGCCCACACTGTGCGATATGTGTGCGCGTTTGGTCTGTGCAGCAGAGCAGGTCTCCAGTCATCCTGGTTAACCCTTGCCACTGGACCAAGACCGAGCTCTGTCAAGCCCGTGTGGTGGCTGGTGTGCAACGGCCACCCCACGTTAAAACAATCCACGCACAGGCATCTTCCACCCTTCATGAAGTAGTTCAGGATCGGGAATATTAGGTCCTTCATTGAAACACCTGTGAACTCATCCCTTTTTGGTGTCGAAGCAAGTCACCCTCACTTCGAGGGACTGCCTAAGATGATGTCCAGCCTCCCCTTAATTCGCCAATAACATCTCTGCTTTTCAATTCTATCCCTCCAGCATTGAAGCAAAGTGCAATCTCCATTTTAAAGTCATACATTCTGTCCTTACTTTTATCATAAAGTCAGATGTCCACATTTATGATGGGAATTCACGATTTAAGTTTGCCTTGCTGTAATTCCACCCTCCTGCCATTGGTGGTGCTGCAGTGACTCCAATGGCAGTCGCGTGACATTACAGCAGGACAGGTGAACCTGGATAGTTCCTGACATAAACGCACATCGGAATTTATCATAGAAATACTTGACAGGGTGCACATGCAGATGCAAGGTCGTTAATATATTCTACATGCTGGCTTACATGAACATCTTTATGAGAGTGGAAGATTTAATTCAGACATTTTATTTAAACAAGACGGTTTTCTGAAAAGTGAACAAGAACTTAAATATTTGCAGAACCAGTCTAAGTTCTGCCAGATCAGTCAGGAATGGCTTTTCAGAAACGGTTAACATCCAGAGTTAAGTCCGTGCCGAGATGTCGCTGAATTATTTCTATAGAGTTTAATCAATTTACTCTGACTATAAGTCTTCGTTTGCAGAGGGCAAGTTCACAATCCTTGCTCACAGACATTGTGTGCCACACGAGAAATTAGCCTGGTTTCTCTGACACAAGGGATTTCAAAGTGTCTCAGCAGTAATTCACAAAAAGCCCCATCTCACCCAGCCTGCCAAATCATTGGTCCGTAATCACAACAAACTCCTGCCTTCGAAATAAAATCCCAAACAAGTGCTTATGGTAGTCAGCCTTGGCTCAGTGGACAGCACCCTCGCCTCTGAATCAGGAGGTCGTGGGTTCAAGACCCACTCCAGGAACTTGAGCACATAAATCTAGGCTGACAATCCCAGTGCAGTGCTGAGGGAGCGCTGCACTGTTGGAGGTGCCGTCTTTCAGATGAGAGGTTGAACCAAGGCCTCGTCTGCTCTCTCAGGTGGGTGTAAAATATCCCATGGCATAATTTCGAAGAGCAGGAAGTCATCCATGATGAGGTATGCAGTTGTGAGCCTGGTGGATGAACTGGTAATGTGTGGTGTGATTGTTAAACCTTTGCTAATAAACCAACTTGTTCTTAGTAGCACTGTGTTGCTATGAACATAAGAATTAGGAGCAGGAGTATGGCATTTGGCCCCTCGAGTCTGATCCAGTATTCAATAAGATCATGGCTGATCTTCTACCTCAACTCCACTTTCCTGCACGGTCTCCATATCCCTTGATTCTCTTATTATCCAAAAATCTAGAGATCTCTGTCTTGAATATACTCAAAGACTGAGTCTCCACAGCCGTCTGGGGCAGAGAATTCCAAAGATTCACCACCCTCTGAGTGAAGAAGTTTCTCCTCATCTCGGTCCGAAATGGCCGACCCCTTATAGAAACATAGAAACATAGAAAATAGGTGCAGGAGTAGGCCATTCAGCCCTTCTAGCCTGCACCACCATTCAATGAGTTCATGGCTGAACATGCAACTTCAGTACCCCATTCCTGCTTTCTCGCCATACCCCTTGATCCCCCTAGTAGTAAGGACTACATCTAACTCCTTTTTGAATATATTTAGTGAATTGGCCTCAACAACTTTCTGTGGTCGAGAATTCCACAGGTTCACTACTCTCTGGGTGAAGAAATTCCTCCTCATCTCGGTCCTAAATGGCTTACTCCTTATCCTTAGACTGTGTCCCTTGGTTCTGGACTTCCCCAACATTGGGAACATTGTTCCTGCATCTAACCTGTCTAACCCCGTCAGAATATTAAACGTTTCTATGAGGTCCCCTCTCATTCTTCTGAACTCCAGTGAATACAAGCCCAGTTGATCCAGTCTTTCTTGATAGGTCAGTCCCGCCAGCCCGGGAATCAGTCTGGTGAACCTTCGCTGCACTCCCTCAATAACAAGAATGTCCTTCCTCAGGTTAGGAGACCAAAACTGTACACAATACTCCAAGTGTGGCCTCACTTGTACAACTGTAGCAACACCTCCCTGCCCCTGTACTCAAATCCCCTCGCTATGAAGGCCAACATGCCATTTGCTTTCTTAACTGCCTGCTGTACCTGCATGCCAACCTTCAATGACTGATGTATCATGACACCCAGGTCTCGTTGCATCTCCCCTTTTCCTAATCTGTCACCATTCAGATAATAGTCTGTCTCTCTGTTTTTACCACCAATGTGGATAACCTCACATTTATCCACATTATACTTCATCTGCCATGCATTTGCCCACTCATCTAACCTATCCAAGTCACTCTGCAGCCTCATAGCATCCTCCTCGCAGCTCACACTGCCACCCAACTTAGTGTCATCTGCAAATTTGGAGATACTACATTTAATCCCCTCGTCTAAATCATTAATGTACAGTGTAAACAGCTGGGCCCCAGCACAGAACCTTGCGGTACCCCACTAGTCACTGCCTGCCATTCTGAAAAGTACCCATTTACTCCTACTCTTTGCTTCCTGTCTGACAACCAGTTCTCAATCCACGTCAGCACACTACCCCCAATCCCATGTGCTTTAACTTTGCACATTAATCTCTTGTGTGGGACCTTGTCGAAAGCCTTCTGAAAGTCCAAATATACCACATCAACTGGTTCTCCCTTGTCCACTCTGCTAGAAACATCCTCAAAAAATTCCAGCAGATTTGTCAAGCATGATTTCCCTTTCACAAATCCATGCTGACTTGGACCTATCATGTCATCTCTTTCCAAATGCGCTGCTATGACATCCTTAATAATTGATTCCATCATTTTACCCACTACTGAGGTCAGGCTGACCGGTCTATAATTCCCTGTTTTCTCTCTCCCTCCTTTTTTAAAAAGTGGGGTTACATTGGCTATCCTCCACTTTTTTTTTTTTACTAACCTTTTTCTCTTTACATACCTATAGAAACTTTTGCAATTGTAAGGGGTTTTCACAGGGTTGTTGTGCCTTGGGTGTCTCTCTCTGGCCTTCTGCCCTCACAGCTTATGCCTGGCCTGTGAGGTACCCTGAGTGCTGCAAGAGCACCCCTGGAGAGACTGTGTCCACAGCTTATGAAGGGGGTTTTGAGACTCGTGCGTCCCCACAGCTTATGCCTAGCCTGTGAGGCACCTGTGAGTGTCAAACACTCATAACCCCTTCTTCCCTAGCCTGTGACACACAGTTGAGCGTTTTCGAGGCGCTCCTAGCTTCCCTTACACGGTTCTGACATAAGACTCACGATCAGGAGATGTAATACAATAGAATTGAGACAAGGTGATTCCAAGAGGAACTTTAGGCTTCCAATTTATTTGACAAGGTGTAACTCAACAAACAGCAATACACCAACAAAACAATCCCCCTAAATCCCACTAAAACGGACCCAACGAAAATCTTTACACCAGTTTAGTAGTACAATGCCCAACCTCCCACCTTTCCTGGCCTAACTGAGTTGGGAGTTCTGGGGACCAGAGGTTATACTCACTACTGTGCCTTCCGCAGTCTGGTGGTTTGTTTCTTCTATCTTCGGTGTCTTCGGACACTGGTTTTCCTGGTTGTGGTTGTTGAATCACGAGGGCAGGGAAAATCATCACTTCTTTTACTACGTCAGAAACCCTTTTTTTATAGCCAGATTATCCAGTCCACCTCTCCTGCTGAAGTCGATTCTTCTCATTGGTGGACCTTTTGATTTTGAAAATTGCAGCAATTTTACATTGATGTTAACCTACTCAAGGTTTGAGTGGGTGTTGATTGCATTGCCCTCCTGTAGCCATTATGCTAGCCTGGCCTGAGCCAGATATTTCTATGCCTGATGAAAAAGGTATTGGAATATGTATGTGGCATTGTTTAAATGCTAATATTTTCAAGGGGCAAGTTTCGAGGGTATACAGTTCCCAGACAATTTGATTAGTTCCAATGTCCAAACTGGCCCTTTTGATATTGACTCCACCCCTTTACTTGCAGACCCAACATACACCTTTAAAGATTCCCAAATTCGATTAAAGTTCGTAGTTTCTTCCATGTGCACTTTAGGATTTCAAACTTTCTGGTAGATAGTTCCAAATTAAATTCCCTTTCCTATGAGTCCAAACACTGGGGGGAGGGGGGGGTCTCCATGAATGCACCCCCTTTTATCCCCTGCAGGCCTTGTCTGCTCTTTTAAAATTCATTTGTGTCCCAAAGTTTTCCTTCCATCGGTTTCAATTCACAGCCCAGACTGATCCCACAGCCCTTTTCCTTCTGGGTAAAATGAGGGGGTTTTCATCCTCCCCTACACAATCCGCCTTAATGTTCCCTGCAAGCTTCTTCTCGTACTCCATTTTCCCTGCCCTAATCAAACCCTTTGTCCTCCTCTGCTGAGTTCTAAATTTCTCCCAGTCCCCGGGTTCGCTGCTATTTCTGGCCAATTTGTATGCCACTTCCTTGGCTTTAATACTATCCCTGATTTCCCTTGATAGCCACGGTTGAGCCACCTTCACTTTTTTATTTTTACGCCAGACAGGAATGTACAATTGTTGTAATTCATCCATGCGGTCTCTAAATGTCTGCCATTGCCCATCCACAGTCAACCCCTTAAGTATCATTCGCCAATCCATCCCAGCCAATTCACGCCTTATACCTTCAAAGTTACCCTTCTTTAAGTTCTGGACCATGGTCTCTGAATTAACTGTTTCATTCTCCATCCTAATGCAGAATTCCACCATATTATGGTCACTCTTCCCCAAAGGGCCTCGCACAACGAGATTGCTAATTAATCCTCTCTCATTACACAACACCCAGTCTAAGATGGCCTCCCCCCTAGTTGGTTCCTCGACATATTGGTCTAGAAAACCATCCCTTATGCACTCCAGGAAATCCTCCTCCACCGTATTGCTTCCAGTTTGGTTAGCCCAATCTATGTGCACATTAAAGTCACCCATTATAACTGCTGCACCTTTATTGCATGCACCCTTAATTTCCTGTTTGATGCCCTCCCCAACATCACTACTACTGTTTGGAGGTCTGTACACAACTCCCACTAACGTTTTTTGCCCTTTGGTGTTCTGCAGCTCTACCCATATAGATTCCACATCATCCAAGCTAATGTCTTTCCTAACAGTTGCATTAATCTCCTCTTTAACCAGCAATGCTACCCCACCTCCTTTTCCTTTTATTCTATCCTTCCTGAATGTTGAATACCCCTGGATGTTGACTTCCCAGCCCTGATCATCCTGGAGCCACGTTTCCGTAATCCCAATCACATCATATTTGTTAACATCTATTTGCACAGTTAATTCATCCACCTTATTACGGATACTCCTTGCATTAAGACACAAAACCTTAAGGCTTGTTTTTTTAACACCCTTTGTCCTTTTAGAATTTTGCTGCACAGTGGCCCTTTTTGTTCTTTTTCTTGGGTTTCTCTGCCCTCCACTTTTCCTCATCTCCTTTCTGTCTTTTGCTTTTGTCTCCTTTTTGTTTCCCTCTGTCTCCCTGCATTGGTTCCCATCCCCCTGCCATATTAGTTTAACTCCTCACCAACAGCACTAGCAAACACTCCCGCTAGGACATTGGTTCCGGTCCTGCCCAGGTGCAGACCGTCCGGTTTGTACTGGTCCCACCTCCCCCAGAACCGGTTCCAATGACCCAGTAATTTGAATCCCTCCCTGCTGCACCACTGCTCAAGCCACGTATTCATCTGAGCTATCCTGCGATTCCTACTCAGACTAGCACGTGGCACTGGTAGCAATCCCGAGATTACTACTTTTGAGGTCCTACTTTTTAATTTAGCTCCTAGCTCTTTAAATTCGTTTCGTAGGACCTCATCCCTTTTTTTACCTATGTCGTTGGTACCAATGTGCACCACGACAACTGGCTGTTCTTCCTCCCTTTTCAGAATGTCCTGCACCCGCTCTGAGACATCCTTGACCCTTGCACCAGGGAGGCAACATGCCATCCTGGAGTCTCGGTTGCGGCCGCAGAAATGGCTATCTATTCCCCTTACAATTGAATCCCCTATCACTATCACTCTCCCACTCTTTTTCCTGCCCTCCTGTGCAACAGAGCCAGCCACGGTGCCATGAACTTGGCTGCTGCTGCCCTCCCCTGATGAGTCATCCCCCTCAACAGCACTCAAAGCAGTGTATCTGTTTTGCAGGGGAATGACCACAGAGGACCCCTGCACTACCTTCCTTGCACTGCTTTTCCTGCTGGTCTTCCATTCCCTATCTGGCTGTGGACCCTTCACCTGCGGTAAGACCAACTCGCTACACGTGATACTCACGTCATTCTCAGCATCGTGGATGCTCCAGAGTGAATCCACCCTCAGCTCCAATTCTGCAACGCAGTCCGTCAGGAGCTGGAGGCAGATACACTTCCCGCACACGTAGTCGTCAGGGACACCGGAAGCGTCCCTGAGTTCCCACATGGTACAGGAGGAGCATATCACGTGACCGAGCTCTCCTGCCATGACTTCACCCTTATATACACTTAAATTGGTGACAATAATGTTAAAAGTTACTGACTGTTATAGAAGAGAAAAAAGAAAAACTACTCACCAATCCAGCCAATCACTTACCCCCTTGGTTGTGATGTCACCTTTCTGTTTCTTTCTACTTCTCTTTTGCCTTCTCCCTGTAGCTGCACTGGCTCCGCCTCTTGCCGACCCCGGAACTCCCGCCTCTCAACGTACCTCCTCGACGCTGCTCCCGACTCAGCGACGCACCTCCACCCGCTGCTCCTGAGACTGTGACCCCTGGTTCTAGACTCCCCAGCCAGGGGGAAACATCCTCCCTGCATCTACCCTGTCAAGCCCTGTAAGAATGTTGTATGTTTCATTGAGATCACCTCTCATTCTTCGAACCTCCAGAGAATATAGGCCTAGTCTACTCAATCTCTCCTCATAGGACAATCCCCCCATCCCAGGAATCAGTCTGGTGAACTTTCGTTACACTCCCTTATATATATCCTTCCTTAGGTAAGCTCAGGGTGGATTTACTCTGGAGCATCCACGATGCTGAGAATGACGTGAGTAGCACGTGTAGCGAGTTGGTCTTACCGCAGGTGAAGGGTCCACAGCCAGATAGGGAATGGAAGACCAGCAGGAAGAGCAGTGCAAGGAAGGTAGTGCAGGGGTCCCCTGCAGTCAACCCCTGCAAAACAGATACACCGCTTTGAGTACTGTTGAGGGGGATGACTCATCAGTGGAGGGCAGCAGCAGCCAAGTTCATGGCACCGTGGCTGGCTCTGCTGCACAGGAGGGCAGGAAAAAGAGTGGGAGAGCGATAGTGATAGGGGATTCAATTGTAAGGGGAATAGATAGGCGTTTCTGCGGCTGCAACCGAGACTCCAGGATGGTATGTTGCCTCCCTGGTGCAAGGGTCAAGGATGTCTCAGAGCGGGTGCAGGACATTCTGAAAAGGGAGGGAGAACAGCCAGTTGTCATGGTGCACATTGGTACCAACGATACAGGTAAAAAAGGGATGAGGTCCTACGAGACGAATTTAAGGAGCTAGGAGATAAATTAAAAAGTAGGACCTCAAAAGTAGTAATCTCGGGATTGCTACCAGTGCCACGTGCTAGTCCGAGTAGGAATCGCAGGATAGCTCAGATGAATACGTAGCTTGAGCAGTGGTGCAGCAGGGAGGGATTCAAATTCCTGGGGCATTGGAACCAGTTCTGGGGGAGGTGGGACCAGTACAAACTGGACGGTCTGCACCTAGGCAGGACCGGAACCAACGTCCTGGGGGAGTGTTTGCTAGTGCTGTTGGGGAGGAGTTAAACTAATATGGCAGGGAGATGGGAACCAGTGCAGGGAGACAGAGGAAACAAAAAGGAGACAAAAGCAAAAGACAGAAAGGAGATGAGTAAAAGTGGAGGGCAGAGAAACCCAAGGCAAAAACAAAAAGGGCCACTGTACAGCAAAATTCTGAAGGGTCAAAGTGTAATAAAAAGGCAAGCATCAAAGCTCGGTGCCTCAATGCAAGTAGTATTCGGAACACAGGAGAGGGCTCTGAGCTAGTTAGAGTGGGTGAGAGCTCAGATGAACAGGACCCCAAGAAAGAATGCAAAAGGCAGGAGGCAACAGAGCAGAGTAGCACTGGGGTAAGTGTAAACCACAAAGTGATAGGAAGGGACAATATGTATGAATATAAAGGGGCTGCAGGAGGGGTCAAAACTAAAAATCATGGTTTAAAAACGAGTATTAAAACATTCTGCCTAAACGCACGCAGCATTCGAAATAAAGTAATTGAGTTGACGGCACAAATCATTACAAATGGGTATGATTTGGTGGCCATTACAGAAACGTGGTTGCAGGGTGGCCAAGACTGGGAATTAAACATACAGGGGTATCTGACAATTTGGAAAGATAGACAAGAAGGGAAAGTAGGTGGGGTAACTCTGTTAATAAAGGATGATATCAGGGCAGTTGTGAGAGATGATATTTGCTCAAATGAACAAAATGTTGAATCATTGTGGGTGGAGATTAGAGATGGTAAGGGGAAAAAGTCACTGGTGGGCGTAGTTTATAGGCCCCCAAATAATAACTTCACGGTGGGGCGGGCAATAATCAAGGGAATAATGGAGGCATGTGAAAAAGGAACGGCAGTAATCATGGGGGATTTTAACCTACATATCGATTGGTCAAAAAAAATCGCACGGGGTAGCTTTGAGGAGGAATTCATAGAATGCATACGGGATTGTTTCTTAGAACAGTATGTTACAGAACCTACAAGGGAGCAAGCGATCTTAGATCTGGTCCTATGTAATGAGACAGGAATAATAAACGATCTCCTAGCAAAAGATCCTCTCGGAATGAGTGATCACAGTATGGTTGAATTTGTAATACAGATTGAGGGTGAGGAAGTAGTGTCTCAAACGAGCGTACTATGCTTAAACAAAGGAGACTACAGAGGGGTAAGGGCAGAGTTGGCTAAAGTAAACTGGGAACACAGACTAAACGGTGGCACAATTGAGGAACAGTGGAGGACTTTTAAGGAGCTCTTTCATAGTGCTCAACAAAAATATATTCCAGTGAAAAAGAAGGACGGTGAGAAAAGGGATAACCAGCCGTGGATAACCAAGGAAATAAAGGAGAGTATCAAATTAAAAACCAATACGTATAAGGTGGCCAAGGTTAGTGGGAAAATAGAAGATTGGGAAAATTTTAAACGACAGCCAAAAATGACTAAGAAAGCAATAAAGAAAGGAAAGATAGATTACGAAAGTAAACTTGCGCAAAACATAAAAACAGATAGTAAAAGCTTTTATCGATATATAAAACGGAAAAGAGTGACTAAAGTAAATGTTGGTCCCTTAGAAGATGAGAAGGGGGATTTAATAATGGGAAATGTGGAAATGGCTGAGATCTTAAACAATTATTTTGCTTCGGTATTCACAGTGGAAGACACAAAAACCATGCCAAAAATTGCTGGTCACAGGAATGTGGGAAGGGAGGACCTCGAGACAATCATTATCACTAGGGGTGTAGTGCTGGACAGGCTAATGGGACTCAAGGTAGACAAGTCCCCTGGTCCTGATGAAATGCATCCCAGGGTATTAAAAGAAATGCGGAAGTTGTAGCAGATGCATTTGTTATAATCTACCAAAATTCTCTGGACTCTGGGGAGGTACCAGCGGATTGGAAAGCAGCTAATGTAACGCCTCTGTTTAAAAAAGGGAGCAGACAAAAGGCAGGTAACTATAGGCCAGTTAGTTTAACATCTGTAGTGGGGAAAATGCTTGAAGCTATCATTAACGAAAAAATAGCGGGACATCTAGATAGGAATAGTGCAATCAAGGAGACGCAACATGGATTCATGAAGGGGAAATCATGTGTAACTAATTTACTGGAATTCTTTGAGGATATAACGAGCATGGTGGATAGAGGTGTACCGATGGATGTGGTGTATTTAGATTTCCAAAAGGCATTCGATAAGGTACCACACAAAAGGTTACTGCAGAAGGTAAAGGTACGCAGAGTCAGAGGAAATGTATCAGCATGGATAGAGAATTGGCTGGTAAACAGAAAGCAGAGAGTCGGGATAAATGGGTCCTTTTCGGATTGGAAATCGGTGGTTAGTGGTGTGCCACAGGGATCGGTGCTGGGACCACAACTGTTTACAATATACATAGATGACCTGGAAGAGGGGACAGAGTGTAGTGTAACAAAATTTGCAGATGACACACAGATTAGTGGGAAAGCGGGTTGTGTAGAGGACACAGAGAGGTTGCAAAGAGATTTAGATAGGTTAAGTGAATGGGCTAACATTTGGCAGATGGAATACAATGTCGGAAAGTGTGAGGTCATCCACTTTGGAAAAAAAAACCGTAAAAGAGAATATTATTTGAATGGGGAGAAATTACAACATGCTGCGGTGCAGAGGGACCTGGGGGTCCTTGTGCATGAATCCCAAAAAGTTAGTTTGCAGGTGCAGCAGGTAATCAGGAAGGCGAATGGGATGTTGGCCTTCATTGCGAGAGGGATGGAGTACAAAAGCAGGGAGGTCCTGTTGTAACTGTACAGGGTATTGGTGAGGCCGCACCTGGAATACTGCGTGCAGTTTTGGTCACCTTACTTAAGGAAGGATATACTAGCTTTGGAAGGGGTACAGAGACGATTCACTAGGCTGATTCTGGAGATGAGGGGGTTACCTTATGATGATAGATTGAGTAGACTGGGTCTTTACTCGTTGGAGTTCAGAAGGATGAGGGGTGATCTTATAGAAACATTTAAGTTAATGAAAGGGATAGACAGGATAGAGGCAGAGAGGTTATTACCACTGGTCGGGGAGACTAGAACTAGGGGGCACAGCCTCAAAATACGGGGGAGCCAATTTAAAACCAGGTTGAGAGGGAATTTCTTCTCCCAGAGGGTTGTGAATATGTGGAATTCTCTGCCGAAGGAAGCAGTTGAGGCTAGCTCATTGAATGTATTCAAATCACAGATAGATAGATTTTTAACCAATAAGGGAATTAAGGGTTACGGGGAGCGGGCGGGTAAGTGGAGCTGAGTCCACGGCCAGATCAGCCATGATCTTATTGAATGATGGAGCAGGCGCGAGGGGCTAGATGGCCTACTCCTGTTCCTAATTCTTATGTTCTTATGTTCTAAGGAGACCAAAACTGTACACATGCTAACATTTCAATACAGCTAACATAACTGAAGTTAGTGTATCTGATGCGGTCATGATGCAGGAAGAAGTCGCCTGTTTCCACTCAATGGTGTTGACCAAGTACACAGCACAGAGGGTCAGCAGATAGCCACCAAATAACCACAAGCCCAGGAAAAAATGTCTCCAGGAAAAGATGGAGCCGTGTGCGAGAAATCGTTCTCTCTTCTTTCCGACAAAGCTTAATATATCTTTGTGCTATTGATTCACAAGATAGCGGCGTAATTAGCTTCCAGCTCTTTAGCAGCATTGGATAATTAAACTGTTCTGTGAAGTTTTAAATTCTGGCATTAAACACAGTCATTTACCAAAACACCAGGCTTTTAGTGCATCAGGTATCACGGAGAATTTCATTGTTTCCCTCTCTTGCTGGTAATACGGATTCAGTTTTCAAACACAGGCATGTAGCTCTCTCAGCGAGATTCCAATTTTTATCCATTCACAGGATGTGGGCGTCGCTGGCAAGGCCGGCATTTATTGCCCGTCCCCAATTGCCCCTTGAGAAGGTGGTGGTGAGCCGCCTTCTTGAACCGCTTAGACATTGCCAACAAATGCCAGCGATGCCCTAAACCATCTTGCATTTCCTCTCGCCATGTCTCATTGGCAGCGTCTGCTGAACAAGGCACAGAGACAACCCTCACCACCACGGATATAAAGGTGGGCTCTTCATTCTGCGGCTTGTTGGGGAATCGCGAGAAATCGCAGGGCAGGGGAGTGGGACCAGCGGAGAATTAGTACAGACACGACAGGCCGAAGAGCCTTCTTCTGTGCTGTGGACATTCTGCGATTCTTCTATCAACAGCAAGATCCCACAAACACAGTGAGATCAGTGGCCGAGTTGGTCTGGGGTCTTTTTTTTGGTGTTATTGATTGAGGGAGAAATGTTCGCCAGAACACGGAGAACTTGCTGTTCTTCTGCAAAGTGTTTCAACCGCCACCGAAATTGTTTGAAAGCGGCAGAGAGGAGCTGGGGTCTAGCGTCGTATCTGAAACATGGTGTCCCGTCGACAATGCGGCACTCCCAACCTCGAGTCTAACCGATGACACACACGGCTCAACGAACACAGTACACCCTCGGGTGATTTTGGAACAGACTCATGAAGGTACACGAGATGAGAGTCAACGACCCACGGTGACGTTGAAAGGAAAACAATTTTACTTTTGACAACAAAGACATCCCGGCTGGTCACGAGATGGTTAAAGAACAGAATCACGGAAGAGCTGTGCGTTAATATTCAAGGCCTAATTTATTGCAGCATCAGGTTACCAACATTTTCACAGCTCCCTCACAATTGCAGACAGTTTTCATCTTGTCTTCCGACGTGACAATCTTTCACCTGTGAGAATAAGACACATCTCCGTTCCATTAACGATGAAATATGGAAGTGCTACTGTGTTCAGCCATCTCCCCGTTCAGGAGGTTTAACCAGCTTGTCTGTAACATCCCAACATCATGTTTACAATCCAGTTCATTTATCACCCTTTTTTGGGGGCGGGCAGAGCAGTCTTGGCTTCCTATGGTCACAGCGAGAGTCACTTTAACCTCTCCTCATTTAAAGGGTTAAATTAATTCTTGTGCCACACAGTGATGGACTCCTAGCCCGAGGGCTGGTCTGCAAACCACCGGAACAGTTTAGATAATGAATGTGCAGCGGCCATTGATTCCATCAGTCCCAGACACTGAAGACATACATCTTTATGTCATCTGCTCTGCGAAGGTTTTTATGCTTGGTTTCAGAGGGGAAAAATACATGGCACCCTGCTGACAGGGACAATTCTCTTTCATCAGGAAAGGATTGATTTCGCCGGTGTTTCGGTGGCTGTAAACAGATGCAAAATGATGCAGAAACACACGAGGAGGCCTAAAGAAAAATGGAAACCACAGCAAAGAAACAAAGACTTGCATTTCTATAGCGCCTTTCACGGCCACCAGACATCCCAAAGCGCTCTACAACCGATGAAGTACTTTTTGAAGTGTGGCCACTGCTGAAATAGAAACATAGAAAATAGGTGAAGGAGTAGGCCATTCGGCCCTTCAAGCCTGCACCACTGTTCAATAAGATCATGGCTGATCATTCACCTCAGTACCCCATTCCTGCTTTTTCTCCATACCCCTTGATCCCTTTAGCAGTAAGGGCCACATCTAACTCCCTTTTGAATATATCTAACGAACTGGCATCAACAACTTTCTGTGGTAGAGAAGTCCACAGGTTCACAACTCTCTAAGTGAAGAAGTTTCTCCTCATCTCGGTCCTAAATGGCTTACCCCTTATCCTTAGACTGTGACCCCTGGTTCTGGACTTCCCCAACATTGGGAACATTCTTCCTGCATCTAACCTGTCCAGTCCCATCAGAATTTTATATGTTTCTATGAGATCCCCTCTCATTCTTCTAAATTCCAGTGAATATAAGCCTAGTCGATCCAGTCTTTCTTCATATGTCAGTCCTGCCATCCCGGGAATCAGTCTGGTGAACCTTCGCTACACTCCCTCAATAGCAAGAATGTGGGAAACACAGCAGCCAATTTGCGCACAGCAAGCTCCCACAAACAGCAATGTGATAATGACCCGATCATCTGTTTTTGTTATGTTGATAGCGGGATAAATATTGACCAGGACACTGGGGATAACTCCCCTGCTCTTCTTCGAGCAGACGGGGCCTCGGTTTAATATCTCATCCAAAAGACGGCTCCCCTGACAGTGCAGCACTCCCTCAGTACTGCATTGGGAGTATCAGTCTAGATTTTGTGCTCAAGTTCCTGGAAAGGGGCTTGAACCTACAACTTTCTGCCTCAGAAGCGAAGGTGCCGCCCACTGAGCCACAGCTGACACTCAATAAAGACAGCAGCACAGTAGCCGCTCTGAATAGAAAGAAATCAGAGCTGGTAGCAATTATTATTTCAATCTCCGGGCTTCACCGTGACTCAGTGGGTACCAACCTCACCTCCGAGAGGTTTTAAGGAGCGACTTGGAGGAGAGAGAGGGAGAGAGGTGGAGAGGTTTAGGGATGGAGTTCCAGAGATTGGGGCCCAGGCAACAGAAGGCACGGCCACCAATGGTTGAGCGATTATAATCAGGGATGCTCAGGAGGGCAGAATTAGAGGAGCGCAGACATCTCGGGGGGGGGGGGGTGTGGGGCTGGAGGAGATTACAGAGATAGGGAGGGGGCGAGGGCCATGGAGGGATTTGAAAACAAGGATGAGAATTTTGAAATCGAGGCGTTGCTTGACCGACTGAGAGCTCAAGTGGGAAACTATTAGTGTGGTTCTCTCATCCCAACACCAACCATCTTACCACCTTTTCAGATATAGCTTCATACCTGGTGGGACATTGGTGTTACTCAATGCTTCCAGTCGGCTAATGTTGCTTTGGAGTTGAAGAGAAGACGATGATTGGGGGGTCCGTCACCTTACAAACTGACGGTAGATATTGCGGGAGCAGTTTGTCTGGACCCCCAGGAATGGGTTCAGCCATTGCCCAGTCAGTCAGTGTGGCGAATGAGATCGGAATAAATTCAGCAACAAACCGGAGGTTTGGTGAAACCTTAAATCACCTAAATAGGGCTGGTGGTTTGTCACTGCTTGAATCCATTCAGCAACTGTTCATTTCACCACATCCTGATCGCTTAAGCAAAAACTGTGAGGGCAAATCAGGTTATACACGTTCACATTGCTCTAATCAAACGATTATTCACAATCCAATCAGGTCGGGTAATAACGAGGCACTAAAGTCAAAGCAATTAAGGAGGAATCTGTGTTTGTCCCTGAAAACGCACAAGTTGCCTCATAATCTAAACACTCACAAACGTTCTGTGACAGACCTTCGCAGTCAAACCTGTAAAAAACTATTCACGTAACATTTTTCACAATTGTAAATTGGCGTTTAGAAAAAATTTACAATTGTATTTCTTTTGGTTGAGGAAAAAAAATTATGTTTGGACTGGCATGGGCAATATCTCCTTGACAAGATGAATATCAGCAGGACGTAGAGAGAGGGAGGAGGGGGCGGGGGAAGGGAGAGAGGGGGAAAGGGAGAGAGAGGGGGAAAGGGAGAGAGAGGGGGAAAGGGAGGGAGAGAGGGAAAGGGAGGGAGAGAGGGAAAGGGAGGGAGAGGGGGGAAGGGAGGGAGAGGGGGAAAGGGAAAGGGAGAGAGAGAGAGAGAGAGAGAGGGAGGGACAGGGAGAGAGAGGGGGACAGGGGGAGAGGGGGGCAGGGTGAGAGGGGGACAGGGAGAGAGAGGGGGACAGGGAGAGAGAGGGGGACAGGGAGAGAGAGGGGGACAGGGAGAGAGAGGGGGACAGGGAGAGAGAGGGGGACAGGGAGAGAGAGGGGGACAGGGAGAGAGAGGGGGACAGGGAGAGAGAGGGGGACAGGGAGAGAGAGGGGGACAGGGAGAGAGAGGGGGACAGGGAGAGAGAGGGGGACAGGGAGAGAGAGGGGGACAGGGAGAGAGGGGGAAAGGGAGAGAGAGGGGGAAAGGGAGAGAGAGGGGGAAAGGGAGAGAGAGAGAGAGTGAGGGACAGGGAGAGAGGGGGAAAGGGAGAGAAAGAGAGAGAGAGGGACAGGGAGAGAGAGAGAAGGGGGGCAGGGAGAGAGGGGGACAGGGAGAGAGAGAGAGAGAGAGAGGGGGGACAGGGAGAGAGAGGGGGGACAGGGAGAGAGGAGGGGGACAGGGAGAGAGAGGGGGACAGGGAGAGAGAGGGGGGGACAGGGAGAGAGGGGGGGGACAGGGAGAGAGGGGGGGGACAGGGAGAGAGGGGGGGACAGGGAGAGAGGGGGGGACAGGGAGAGAGGGGGGGACAGGGAGAGAGGGGGACAGGGAGAGAGAGGGGGACAGGGAGAGAGAGGGGGACAGGGAGAGAGAGGGGGACAGGGAGAGAGAGGGGGACAGGGAGAGAGAGGGGGACAGGGAGAGAGGGGGAAAGGGAGATAGGGGGAAAGGGAGAGAGAGAGAGAGAGCGAGGGACAGGGAGAGAGAGGGGGAAAGGGAGGGAGAGGGGGAAAGGGAGAGAGAGAGAGAGTGAGGGACAGGGAGAGAGGGGGAAAGGGAGAGAAAGAGAGAGAGAGGGACAGGGAGAGAGAGAGAAGGGGGGCAGGGAGAGAGGGGGACAGGGAGAGAGAGAGAGAGAGAGGGGGACAGGGAGAGAGAGGGAGGGACAGGGAGAGAGAGGGGGACAGGGGGAGAGGGGGGCAGGGTGAGAGAGGGGGACAGGGAGAGAGAGGGGGACAGGGAGAGAGAGGGGGACAGGGAGAGAGAGGGGGACAGGGAGAGAGAGGGGGGACAGGGAGAGAGGGGGAAAGGGAGAGAGAGGGGGAAAGGGAGAGAGAGAGAGAGAGCGAGGGACAGGGAGAGAGAGGGGGAAAGGGAGGGAGAGGGGGAAAGGGAGAGAGAGAGAGAGTGAGGGACAGGGAGAGAGGGGGAAAGGGAGAGAAAGAGAGAGAGAGGGACAGGGAGAGAGAGAGAAGGGGGGCAGGGAGAGAGGGGGACAGGGAGAGAGAGAGAGAGAGAGAGGGGGACAGGGAGAGAGAGGGAGGGACAGGGAGAGAGGAGGGGGACAGGGAGAGAGGGGGGGACAGGGAGAGAGGGGGGGGACAGGGAGAGAGGGGGGGACAGGGAGAGAGGGGGGGGACAGGGAGAGAGGGGGGGGACAGGGAGAGAGGGGGGGACAGGGAGAGAGAGAGAGAGAGAGAGAGAGGGGGACAGGGAGAGAGAGGGGGGACAGGGAGAGAGAGGGGGACAGGGAGAGAGAGGGGGGAACAGGGAGAGAGGGGGGGACAGGGAGAGACAGGGGGGACAGGGAGAGACAGGGGGGACAGGGAGAGAGAGAGAGAGAGAGAGAGGGGGACAGGGAGAGAGAGGGGGACAGGGAGAGAGAGGGGGGGCAGGGAGAGAGAGGGGGACAGGGAGAGAGAGGGGGGAACAGGGAGAGAGAGGGGGGAACAGGGAGAGACAGGGGGGACAGGGAGAGACAGGGGGGACAGGGAGAGAGAGAGAGAGAGAGAGGGGGACAGGGAGAGAGAGGGGGACAGGGAGAGAGAGGGGGGACAGGGAGAGAGAGGGGGGACAGGGAGAGAGAGGGGGGACCGGGAGATAGAGGGGGGACAGGGAGAGAGAGGGGGAAAGGGAGAGAGAGGGGGAAAGGGAGAGAGAGAGAGATGGGGGACAGGGAGAGAGAGGGGGACAGGGAGAGAGAGGGGGACAGGGAGAGAGAGGGGGGACAGGGAGAGAGAGGGGGGACAGGGAGAGAGAGGGGGGACAGGGAGAGAGAGGGGGGACAGGGAGAGACAGGGGGGACAGGGAGAGACAGGGGGGACAGGGAGAGACAGGGGGGACAGGGAGAGACAGGGGGGACAGGGAGAGACAGGGGGGACAGGGAGAGAGAGGGGGGACAGGGAGAGAGAGGGGGGACAGGGAGCGAGAGGGGGGACAGGGAGAGAGAGGGGGGACAGGGAGAGAGAGGGGGGTCAGGGAGAGACAGGGGGGTCAGGGAGAGACAGGGGGGTCAGGGAGAGACAGGGGGGACAGGGAGAGAGAGGGGGGACAGGGAGAGAGAGGGGGACAGGGAGAGAGAGGGGGACAGGGAGAGAGAGGGGGACAGGGAGAGAGAGGGGGACAGGGAGAGAGAGGGGGGAGAGAGAGGGGGACAGGGAGAGGCGGGGTGGGGGGAAGAAGACAGAAGACTTGCATTTCTATAGCACCTATCACAATCTCAGGATGTCCCAAAGCGCTTTACAGCCAATGAAGTGCTTTTTGAAGTGCAGTCACTGTTGTAATGTAGGAAACACGGCAGCCAGTTTATGCACAGCAAGCTCCCACAAAAAGCAATACGATAAAATTACCAATCCTTTGCGCTGGTTGGGTCAATTCTGCCTGGATCGCACTGCCATGGTTCACGTAATCAAGTAGGAACTCGAACTCGCTGTGTTACACATTCAGTGACTGGGACTGTACAACACAATTGCCCTCTTAAGCTTTTATGATTCACATTTGCCGTTATGCTAGTTGTTAAATGGTGGTTTAATTGCCGTTGACTTTATCTTGTGCATTGCAAACTTTGGCCAATGTCGCAGGATGGAAATCAGACTTCAAGCGATTGACCATCAGATTATGAAGAATTTGGTGATGACTGCTATTTATGTAAAAGGAAATGTTGTTTGGACAGGATATCAGAAGCATGGTTCCAGTTTCACATTTTGTTTAAAGTACTTGTCCATTTTATCAAAGAAAATATTCAAACAGAATATTTCCTCACAGCTTAAGAATTTTTGTTTGCCCTCCCGAAGCCGAGAGACCGCTGAACATGAGCAAAGCCCCAAACCAATGCGAAGACCCTTCACCCTCTCCTCGACTCCAACTCATCCCCTCGCCATCTGTCACTCTGCGGGGGCTGCACAAAGTGCTTCAACTATTTTAGTTGCACCTGTAAATCAAATGCCCCCTGATTATAAGGGGTAAATTAAATGGCAAACTTTAATACAAGTGCCCCCTGATTAAAGGGGGGTCACTAAAACCGACACAATAAACAAATCAACTTTTGGCAGTTAGCTTAATTCAAGTCAAAATTCGGTTGCCGGGGGTGATGATGCACTCCAGTCCCTCTGGCGCCCACCTCCCGCAGAAGGCCGCGAGCGTACCGGTGGACACCGCGTGCTCCATCTCTAGGGACACACACTGCTTCATCTCCCCTTTCTCCACTGACGTCAAATGATGAGGATGTGGTCAGTGACGCACCAATTCCCCAGGTGAGACGATGAACAATTAAGGTACAGCACGGTCGACACAATGGGCATCTGTCGCTCGACGGACCAGTTTACAAGAAAACTGTAGTTTACACGGAGGTAATTACCAGGAATAACTGGAGATACCGATCAGAACCGAGAAACAGCATGAGGATCGCTCGTGGCAAGAGTTTCCAGTTGCTGTGCAAAAGCTTTCTCTGGTTAATTACCCAGCAACATGTTGGGGTTATCTAGGCTGCATGGCCATGCGAATACATGCTGGAGTAGACTTTATCATTCCGGGATTATCTGATACGAGCGAGTATTGGGAATTTACGCACAGAAAGCTAGCACGTTCTGTCTGATTACGTCTTGTCTTGCAATGCAATAGCGCCTTTCACGACCACCGGACGTTCCAAAGCGCTTTACAGCCAATGAAGTACTTTTTAAAATGTAGTCACTGTTATAATGTAGGAAGTGTGAGCAGAAAATTTGTGCACAGCAAGCTCCCACAAACAGCAATGTGATAATGACCAGCTAATCTGTGTTTTAGGTGTTGGGTTAAGGGATAAATAGTGGCCAGGATACCAGGGAAAACTCTCCTGCTCTTCTTTGAAATAGTGGCTGTGGGATCTTTTTGTGTCCACCGGAGGGGGAAGACAGGGCCTCGGTTTAACTTCTTATCCGAAAGACGGCACCTCCGACAGTGCGACGCTCCCTCAGCACTGCACTGGGAGGGTCAGCCTGGATTTTTTGTGGCTCATTCTTCTGTAGTGGGGCTTGAACCCACGACCTTCTGACTCGGAGGCGAGAGAGAGAGCGTGCTACTGCCTGATAGCACGGACTGGCTGACCTTTGCGTCCAAACACGCAACATGCATATACGCCACGTGATGCTCTGCACTGGGCGGCCATTAGTGACGTCTAACTACTTCTTTGTGTTGTGCTAGAGCAGAGGTCACAGAGTGGAGAGGGGGTGTACTGCCTCCTCCAGACATCAGTGGCTGAGGAACAAGCAGACAGATTACTTCATGATGAGAGAGATATTCTCGCCTTCAATTAATTGAAACTCAATTTTTTACGCAGTGCTCGATCTGATTAAAGGAACCCACAGCATGAACAGATTGACAACTGAAAGCATTTGGCTTTGAATGTTCCCACTACATAGGACCTCATTTGGAATCATTCCAAGAGGGGATTTGTTGAACTGTTTTGAGTTTGCATTGATTCATGTTAATTACAGATTAGGTTAATTGCCAATAAAGTATTGAAAATATTTAGTTGCTGCAGTACTTGGCAGCAGACACTGCAGATATCCGTGTGATACGTCGTCTACACATTCACTAACTTAGCTTTTGCATGCACCAGCATAATAACACAAAACATCAATTCTATTTGTCACAGAGAGCCTGACACATTTAACGTTCACACAGTTATGTCCCTACTGAAAAGATGAGAAGGAACAAGGGTAGAAATTACTATCGGAGCTCTCACAGATGTTTAAAGTGCTTGTAACCAAGTGCCTCTCTCTCTGTTCTTTCAGTGCAGGCATTAATCCCAAAGGTTAAAATAGCAGAGAAATGAATTTGGTGCAAGGGCGTTAAATGCTCAAATCTTACAGCACAGAAAGAGGCCATTGGGCCCACCGTGCCTGTGCCCGCTCCGTGAGAGAGCGACCCAATCAGTCCCACTCCTCCCCGGCTCTTTCCCCGTAGCCTGGCAAATTTCTCCTTTTCAAGTATTTATCCAATTACCTTTTGAAAGTTACTATTGAATCTGCTCCCACCGCCCTTTCTGGCAGCGCGTTCCAGATCACAACTCGCTGCGTGAAAGAAATTCTCATCTGCCCGTTATGTCTTTAATACTCTTATGAATGACTCCACGAGGTCTAGTATTGTACTTGAGCTGTTGTGACTTTAGTCCCATTTATTGTAACTCCAGAGTGAGGCACAAGCATGGTGGGCAGCCTTTTATACTGGGCCCTACACACCTATGCAGGTGACCCTCAGGTCTCCCACCGCAGTGCCCTCTGGTGGCACACCTTATATGACTATACAGTTAGTATACATGGTCTACATACATGACACTCCCCTTCTGGATTTGATGCCAATTAACTTAAATCTGTGTCCTCGGCTTACCAACTGCTCCCCGCCACTGGAAACAGTCTTTCCCCATCTACTCTGTCGATACCCCATGTCATTTTGAACACCTCGATTATATTTCCCCTTAAAGCTCTCTGCTCAAAGAACAACACCAGCCTCTTTAATCTCTCCACATCATCACACTGTAATTTCCAGATTTTCTTTTTACCATGTCAATAGAATTACAATATTTTAATACATTATTGTACATTGCTTGCAGAATATCGGCAGTGTCGGACCTCAGGTCCTGCTTCTCGGCACCATGTGGGGGGAATGATTTGGGGCGGGGGTGGCAGGGGCTCGACAGACGCACGCGCAAAAAAAGTGCAGTACAAATAGTTACATCGATTTGAAACAGGGCGACAGTGGAACGCGCCCCCCACACCCCCCATTGTACACTCGGTGATTGTAAGGACAGATGCTGGGTGTACAACAAGCGGTGGATTTACTGACCATTTATTGCCCCTCCGTCATCGAATCTGACTCCCTCTTTTTACCTTTATACATTTAACTCGGAAAGTAGCAAATCTCCGCTCTGAAATTGGGTCAGAGACAGTCACTGTCTAAATATATACTCCTGTACTTTGTTCAGAGCTTTGTCTTAAGGTTATATTCAGTGACACTTCCCATTCACAGAGAAATCCTAAGCTCCCCCGAGGAGAGAGAGTTAGAGAGGTTCATTTGCTCAAAACTGGTTCCACAATGCCCCTTCCAGTTTTATTTAAGAAACAGATTTGTTTTTTAAGATGACTACACTGAAGCTAGCCTGTGTATTTCCAACTCTGACACCATTGGTGCTTTCGGTATTTTGATGAATCATTTCTCCCCCCTGCTGTGATTCTTCCCCGGTTATGCCAGCTTTTCCTGTTTTGAGCCTGGCAATGAAATCACCCTTCGCAATGTTCTCTTTAAACCCGATTTACAACACGGGCTCCCCTCTGTGCGAGCAGCTCCTGGTTTCTGTGGTTGCGATGGGCCATTGTCGCCAGTTTTAAACCGTAACGGTAAATGGGCAGTGGGTTGTAAGTGTGAATAAGATCATTGCTTGAAGGGGATAGAATTACCTCACGCTAAACGAGCGGTGAATATTAATGGCTCACGACTGACGTTTACTTGGACTTTAGACTAAGGTCAGGTAAGGTTTCCGAACCACAAGTCAGAGTGACACAACATGGTGTTTATTAAAGGCGATTTCTTTCTCCCCAATATTAAAATCACCACTGAATATTTACTTACGACTGAAACGGGAGGGGGTTTGAAAGTCTCGGAGTGCTCTATTGTGATTTACTCACGTGAGGAAACGTTCAGTGCCAGTTGTGGCTCAGTGGGCAGCACACTTGTCTCCGGGTCAGAAGGTCGGGGATTCAAGTCCCACTCCAGGTACTTGCACAAATAAATCCAGTCTGACACTCCAGTGCAGTGCTGAGGGAGTGCCGTACTGTCGGAGGCACCGTCTTTCAGATGAGACATTAAACCGAGGCCCCGTCTGCTCTCTCAGCTGAACATAAAAGATTCCATGGTACTATTTCAAAGAAGAGCAGGGGAGTTATTCCTGGGGCCAATATTTATCCCTCAATCAACATAACAAAAAACATTATCTGGTCATTATCACATTGCTGTTTGTGGGAGCTTGCTGTGTGCAAATTGGCTGCCGTGTTTCCCACATTACAACAGTGACTACACTCCAAAAGTACTTCATTGGCTGTAAAGCACTTTGGGATGTTTGGTGGTCGTGAAAGGCGCTATATAAATGCAAGTTTTTTTTTCTCTGCTTTGATGTGACCGAGTTCGAGATGGCCTGCTACCGCGTGTTTTAGGCCCCTGCCGGAAGTTAAAATCAGCCCCCTTACATCTGCGCGCACTTCCTTTCTTACTTCCGGTTGTCGCGTTATGTGACGTACATGGGTGTCAACTTTTTCCCGTTATAATTGCTTAAAGCTGACTCTTACAATGGAAACTGCCTATGTAAACAAGTCACGTGGTAATTACACTCTCCCACCATTGGTGGCGCTGCAACAACACACCAGTAATTTGACCACCCCCAGTTCTAATCTATTGAAAGCTGGTCTCTGAAAGAAAAGAGTGTCTGAATGAATGAAATCCATGCTGGGGCACAGGGCTGATAGAGGAAGATCGCCTACCTTAGAACAAGCTTCCTGTCATTCTCAAATGGAGATGGTATCTCATTTACTCAGATATTAAATCCTGAGATGACAGCTTTCCTCCTCCCTGCCCCTGCAAAGAAAAGAAAAGTTGCTATCGATTTCTTCAGATGTAATAGACTTATCCTGGAGTTTAATGGTCCTCCCAATGCCAAGTCATAAATTAATAATAAGCCTCCGTCTTTCATTTAAAATTAAAAGGAAGTTGTAAAAATGACATTCCAAAAAGCAGCAGCTGTTCTTTATAGATTGACTGCCTCGGCCAGTCACCAAGCATTTTTTGGTCTCTTAGTCTCCAACTCTCAGCATGTATTAAAAACACAAGGGCAAGCCATTCCCCCTCAACTGGAGCAGCCACGTTTGATGGAGTATTTATTTAATACGGTTGATAAGGCGGGACTGCATCACTGATCTGTACCAAAGACACTCCAGGACTTGGAGGAAACCCCCTCCCCCTAAACCCCACCCCGCACACTTTGAACAGAATCGAGAGGAGAGAAACCAGTGCTGCGGTGATGATAAGCACCAACCCTTCGCCCAGGCTATTTGCCCTTGGGTTCCACCCAGGACAATGCGTCAAACTCTGAAAACTGTAGGGCAGAACAGTACGGCACAAACATTGCACTAAAGGGGTTCAAAATTCAAGCAGGAATTATTCATAGACATGCACTTCATTTGAGACAATGATGGCACAGAAAGGTTCGATTTAAAATGCAAGGCTTTCTTTTTTTTTTTGAAGGTCTTACTGCATTAGTGCTGTCTCTCTCAAGCAAAAAAAAGTAATTACTTTGAAATGGATTATCTTTCTGACTCCATAAAACATGTTAAATTGTAAATGCAACCAAAAAATGTTTCAAAAAAATATTAAGAGCATTGCAAATAACTCCTCTGTACAAGGGAACTGCATACGTTGGTCTCCGGTTACACCTTTGCTCCCAACGTTGCACGAATCGCTGAGAACCTGAATACTTCTTTTTTTAAATCGGCCTCTTGCTCACCGAGATCAATTCCCATCTCCTGGTGATCTGATTCCGCCAGATCAGATCACCAGGAGATGCCTCAGAGCAGCCTGTCTGTCGCCAGTCAGTGAGAGCACGTTGGGAGTGTAAGGGCAGGTGAGCTGTCTAGTTGTGGTCTCTGACAGAAGTTCGGGAGTATTGCTCTGGCTCAACTCACACAGTCCGTCTGGTCGGTCCACAGAATGAAGTTCACTTGCGTCAAAGAGGAAGGAGGAGGGGGAGAAGTTTGAAAAGTTTCTACAACAACAACTTGTATTTATATAGTGCCTTTAACGTAGCGAAACATCCCAAGGCGCTTCACAGGAGTGTTATGAGACAAAAGATTTGACACCGAGCCGTATAAGGAGAAATTAGCGCAGGTGACCAGAAGCTTGGTCAAAGAGGTAGGTTTTAAGGAGCGTCTCGAAGGAGGAAAGAGAGGCGGAGAGGTTTCGGGAGGGAGTTCCAGAGCTTGGGGCCCAGGCAACAGAAGGCACGGCCACCGATGGTGGAGTGATTATAATCAGTGATGCTCAAGAGGGCAGAATTAGAGGAGCGCAGACATCTCGGGGGGGTTGTGGGGCTGGGCGGGATTACAGAGATAGGGAGGGGTGAAGACCTGGAGGGAAGAGTTTTTCAATGAACTGTGGAAGAGAGAGATGTTATAATTGCCACGTTGGTGGGTTAAATCACCTTGCGCAGCAGTGCAAAACGGTCAATAGCAAATCAGCAATCCGTTTGACACTCCACCTGATTGGCTTTTCCATTGATGTCAAAAAACAAATTTCACTGCAGCAATAAAGTGGCTCAGTGGGCAGCACTCTCGCCTCTGAGACAGAAGGTTGTGGGTTCAAGTCTCACTCCAGGAACTTGAGCACAAAAATCCAGGCTGACACTCCCAGTGCAGGGCTGAGGGAGTGCTGCACTGTTGGAGGGGCCGTCTTTCGGATGAGACGTTAAACCGAGGCCCTGTCTGCTCTCTCAGGTGGACGTAAATTATCCCACGTCACTGTTTTGAAGAAGAGCAGGGGAGTTATCCCCGATGTCCTGGCAATATCTATCACTCAATCAACATCACTAAAACAGATTATCTGGTCATTGTCACATTGCTGTTTGTGGGAGCTTGCTGTGCGCAAATTGGCTGCCGCGTTTCCGACATTACAACAGTGGCTACACTCCAAAAGTGCTTCATTGGCTGTAAAGCGCTTTGCGACATCCGGTGGTTGTGAAAGGCGCTATATAAATGCAAGTCTTTCTTTCAAAGAGAAAGACGACATGTTATCGTGAGGGTAAGGATGAAACAATGGCACTTTAAATGAGAGACAAACACATACACACCATCCACAATACATTAAAAACCTTACACTTGCATTCACTTCCTGTCTGCAAAGACGTACTTCCTGTTGTCACACTTTTGTGTCAACATGTTCCATTATAAACTCCTACGTCAACAGTAACAATGGAAGCCGTGTATGTAAGCTGTCACGTTGTAATTACACCTTCCTGCCAGTGGTGTCCTCATTTTGTCTTGCCCAGCGCCACAGCCTGTTCTGCTCAGAAACTCCTACGGGGTTAAACTGAGCTATTAAATTAAGCAAACTGGCAGGCAGGAGGCGTGCACATATTTCCTACCCGATGTGCGCCGCCCGCCATATTGGGCAGGCGTTAATCTATTTGCATATGCAAATACGGGGCCCCCGATGCCCATTTCAGCTCCTCGCTGCCACTTTGCTTTGACCCAGGGAAACCCAACATTAAGCATCGCCTAAATAAAGAAAAATAATATACTTACCATCACCGTTCCGATCGCCACCACTCTGCGTCCTGACCTCCCGACTCTCAACCGCCATCACTCCCTCCGCGGCCCCGATCCCCCCCCCCCCGCCGCAGTGCTGCCGATCTACTTGCCCAAACTTGGAGGACTTGCTTGGTGCAACCTCTAAACCGCAGCGCGGGCTTAATCATGATGCAGGATGTTACCGTTTGTACATTGGGGAGCATCACCGCATGGGAGGGAGGCCGGGAGGTCGGGGGGTCAAAAGTGGGGGCTCCTGAATTTAGCAATCTCCTTGCCCCAACTCCAATTCTTTGCTTCCCAAATTGCAGTACGCCATGCTATTGAACTGTAAATAATAATAGAAAATGGAAACGATCGTATATGCAAGCACTCTGTTAATGACTCCACGAGGCAGAGGTATGGCACTTGAACTGTAGTGACCTTAGTCCTTTATTGCAGTTCCTCGAGTGAGGACACCAAGAGGTGAGCTCCCTTTTATACTGGGTTACCTGCAGTGTGCAGGTAACCCTTAGGTCTCCAGCAGCAACACCCTCTGGTGTACAGGTATGGTATATACAGGGTGAAGGTACATTCAGGTCTAGTGTTACAATACATCATTGACATGTGTACATAACAGAAGCATTATGTAAAAATAAGGACAGTATGTGAAGAACTGAATTACCTCTGTGCCCTGGTCCAATTATCTCACCGCGACCCCCCTGCCCGCCTATGGTCAAAACCACGCGAGATTAACCAATTGAAGGAGAGTGGAGGGGTGGGGGGGGGGAATCACAAGGTTTGCTGGTGGATTTGCCGTCAGACGTTTCACAGCTATCTTGCTTCCAAATCTTACATTCCCTGCAACGAGTCGAGACGAAAGCACATCCCCAAACTGCAGTGTTTCCTGTGGCTGACTGCAGCCTTTTGTTCAAACAGTGTAAAACTGTGTCTGCTTTGAGCTGTGGGCATCGACCACTTCGGGGAATACAAGAGACATAAGATACCCTCAGCCCTGCATTCTTCAAAAGCTTTTTTTCGAAGAAGTCAAATTGAGCACATCTGCATCTAATGGGAATAAAAAAAGATTTCTCCCGTGGTCATTACTACAAGGGTTAAAGAGGTCTTTTGGAAGGCTAGTGATGGTTCTTCAGGGAAAAGATGTTTCTTAAGCACAATTAATCAACATTGCTGGAGCACTACAGAATCATTGAGATGGACAAGGCCTTTGCAGGTTATTCAATTCAAGGAGCCTGATGTAGGTGAAGCATTATATTACATGGGTTTAATTTTACACTAGGGTCTTTCACCCTCACACAATACTTCTCTCGTGCTGAAGGATTACTGGCTGGTCTTTTTAACTTCTCAACTGGAAAAGTGTTTGAGTTAAACAAAAGTGGAATTTCTGCACAATACTGAGTTCATTTAGCACTCATTAGACAATTACCAACCCAAGAACCCTATATCACCACAACTCAAAAAGTACTTCAGTGGCTGTAAAGTGCTTTGGGATGTCCTGGGGTCATGAAATCCCCCTGCTCTTCTTCGAAATAGTGCCGTGGGATCTTTTATATCCCCCGAGAGAGCAGACGGGGCTTTGGTTTAACATCTCATCCACAAGGCGCTCCCTCAGCACTGCACTGGGGGGTGTCAACCTAGATTTTTGTGCTCAAGTTCCTGGAGTGGGACTTGAACCCACAACCTTCTGACTCTGAGGCGAGGATGCTGCCCACTGAGCCACGGCTGACAAAGGGAACACTACACGCCACAACAAATGAGGCAAGTGTTTAAAATACACTGACCTGAACGTTGGTTGGGGAGAGGCAGGAGTCCTGGCCTCACATTGAGACCATGCGTGATGCGGGCAACCTGACTTATACCCTGCTGGTGTGGTGATATAGCCGCACATTCTGGAAAATGCAGTGACTGGACATGGTGACTGCTCAGTCTACTCTCCCCCCCCTTCGCCCCAGGATCTCTCTCTAACCCACCTCTTACTATTTCTATATCCATTGACATTCTTCACCCAGCAACACTCCTCTGCCAATATGGTATTGAAGAAAATCCCAGTGCAGCAATGCAAGAGCGAGTGGGCAGTCAAATGGTTATAGAGAGCAACAACAGCCAGCCATTTATGGATGTTACTTATTTGCAAATGGCCTCAACCATGCCGTTCTCTGAACTTGCCAAGAGTTTGGTTAAATTCAAATCTGCACAGGTCTCCGAACAGGATATTACCTCTATCCGAACCAGATGTGTTGCTTTTTTTTCTTTCTTAAACACCTCATTTCCACTACACAGAGACCGGGCGCAGGCTAACGGGGAGGGTTTGAACATTGTGATCACAATGGGGACAGTAGACGTCTCGAGTTCCGTAAACAAGTTCAGCTGTGTTAAGCGTCTCTTCCCCCAGTTAAAAAAGGAGAAGGTGTGCTTGATCTGAACTCCGTGACCTTTGACCATATAGGTCGAATCTAAGTGGAATACGGAATTAGCGAGAGACTCTCGCTATCGATGCCATGCTTCCACGATCATTTAATGAGTGTCCCGAGCAGGTATCACATTGCAGTCCTGGCCTGGCTCTCCGACAGCTCCATTCAGATACTGTGGCAAACACTTTGTTGTACTTGGAGTTTTCCCCTTTCACTCCTGGGTCTTTGTGTGTTTTTTTAGTTTATTCTCTGGATGTGGGTTTCGCTGGCAAGGCCGGCATCTATTGCCAGTCCCTAATTGCCCTTTGAGAAGGTGGTGGTGAGCCTCATTGTGCAACTGAGTGTCTCGCTGGGCTATTTCAGAGGGCAGTTAAGAGTCAACCACATTGCTGTGGGTCTGGAGTCACATATAGGCCAGACCGGGTAAGGACGGCAGATTTCCTTCACTAAAGGGGCATCAGTGAACCAGATGGGTTTTTACAGCAATCCAGTCGTTACATGGTCACCATTACTGATACTAGCTTTTTAATTCCAGATTTATTTAATTAACTGAATTTAAATTCCCCAGCTGCCCCGGTGGGATTTGAACTCGAGTCTCTGGATCATTAATCCCGGCCTCTGCATTACCAGTTCGCCAACACCACTGCTGACTCAGAGGCGAGGGTGTTGCCCACTGAGCCAGGGCTGGACAAAAGGACCACTCCAGGCCCCAACCACAAGGCAAGTGTTTACTGTAGCCCGGCATGTGTCCTGAACCCTTCCTCAATCTTCAGCTTTGCATTTGTAAGATGTGCTTGAACATTCACTAGATCTGAAAGAAAGAAGACTTGCATTTATACAGCCAATGAAGTACCTTTGGAGTGGAGTCACTGTTGTAATGTGGGAAACTCAGCAGCCAATTTGCGCACAGCAAGCTCCCACAAACAGTAATGTGATAATGACCAGATAATCTGTTTTTGATTGAGAGATATATATTGGCCCCAGGACGCCAGGGATAACTCCCCTGCTCTTCTTCGAAATAGTGGCCATGGGATCTTTTACATCCACCTGAGAGAGCAGATGGGGCCTCAGTTTAACTTCTCATCTGAAAGACGGCACCTCCGACAGTGCGGCACTCCCTCAGCACTACACTGGGTGTGTCAGCCTGGATTTATGTGCTCCAGTCCCTGGAGTAGGACTTGAACCCATGACCTTTCGACGCAGAGGCGAGGGTGCTGCCCACTGAGCTACGGGATCAGTGACCGTGAGCTGCTAACCCCAATAACACAATCGATGATAGGAGAGAGAGAGGAAGCGCTCTCTGTTCCCCATCCACTTGTGAATGTAATCGAAGCATTCTACCCCACGCTGATCCACCTCCCTGCTGCTCCCATCTCCAGCACCAATACCTGTTCCCTGATGCCTTTCTGCCATGTTTGGTTATTTTACACCCAGGCACCATGTCCTTTCCCCATCGCACACCTACCCAACCACCCCCTGCACTGCCGCACCCCCCCCCCATCGCCCCCCCAGGACCACAGCACCACATTTCACAACCCCTCTCCAGAACTTGCATTTATATAGCGCCTTTCACGACCACCGGATATCCCAAAGCGCTTTACAGCCAATGAAGTACTTTTTGGAGTGTAGTCACTGTTGTAACGTGGGAAACGCAGCAGCCAATTTGTGCGCAGCAAGCTCCCACAAACAGCAATGTGATAATCTGTTTTTTTTTGTTATGATTGGGGGATAAATATTGCCCCAGGATACCGGGATAACTCTTCGAAATAGTGCCGTGGGACGTCCACTTGAGAGGGCGGACTCTCAGTTTAATGTCTCATCTGAAAGACGGCACCTGTGACAGTGCGGCGCTCCCTCAGTACTGCCCCTCCGACAGTGCGGTGCTCCCTCAGCACTGCCCCTCCGACAGTGCGGTGCTCCCTCAGCACTGCCCCTCCGACAGTGCGGTGCTCCCTCAGCACTGCCCCTCCGACAGTGCGGTGCTCCCTCAGCACTGCCCCTCCGACACTGCGGCACTCCCTCAGCACTGGACAGTCAGCCTAGATTTCTGCTCACTTTAACATTTCAACAAGCTCACAGGGTTGCCAGTTGCCGATTCCACATGATTGTGACGTGCCATTCACAAGCCTCTCTCAATTCACAGCACGGTCTCACCAAGAGGGAGTGCGTTCACACTGTCCTCGTGTGCGAAAGCTTCGGTTCAACCGTGTTAAAGGAAGGAATGAGAAATTGCCGGAATGTGCATTGCACAGAGAGATGTTAATTGCGCCCTTTTACAATAAGTCCCCATTATCGACAGACACGCATTCTCTCCCTCGCTCGCGCACTTGCTGTTAGATATTCACACCGGGTATCGTGGGTGACTCAATCATCCCGAGTTCCCCGGCGCTGTTTGCACCAGAGACTTACTCAAATAAAAACTCACACGCACACAATACATCTTGTCGAATTACTAAACAAGAAAATATAAACCGAGCGGCTTGATCACATGGGCAGCTGTCACAATGGATACTATAAATGTTTAAAAAGTGCGAGAAAAAATCTTGTCAGCACAGTTAAAACAATTGACTAGAGAATGTAGAAATTGTCAGCTCTCGCACTTAATCAGATTGAACACTGTGCTGTCTCCTCCAATTCACAAAGCCTTTCCTATGGATATCTTCACTCAATTGTCTCCGCTTTCAGCTGGGATTTTAAAAAAAATCACACATTAATAATAATTTCAGATGATTCTTGTCAGCTTTTATTTTAGGTAGTCAGTCGTGTTTCAGTGGGCAGCACCCTCGCTTCTGAGTCAGAAGGTTGTGGGTTCAAGTCCCACTCCAGGGACTTGAGCACAGAAATCTAGGCTGACACTCCCAGTGCAGTGCTGAGGGAGCGCTGCACTGTCGGAGGGGCAGTGCTGAGGGAGCGCCGCACTGTCGAAGGGTCAGTGCTGAGGGAGTGCCGCACTGTTGGAGGTGCCGTCTTTCGGATGAGACGTTAAACCGAGGCTCCGTCTGCTCTCGGATGGATGTAAAAGATCCCACGACACTATTCCTAAGAGCAGGGGAGTTATCCCCGGTGTCCTGGGGCCAATATTTATCCTGCAATCAACATAACAAAAAAACAGATTATCTGGTCATTATCACATTGCTGTGTGTGGGAGCTTGCTGTGCGCAAATTGGCTGCCGCGTTTCCCACATTACAACAGTGACTACACTCCAAAAGTACTTCATTGGCTGTAAAGCGATTCGGGACGTCCGGTGGCCGTGAAAGGCGCTATATTTCTTTTGTAAACGTTTTTTTGTTGCGAGAACAGCTGGATCCGGAGGACACCGAGTGTTTGTGTTAAAGGGAGCGGGTGGAGAGCTCTGCGTGTTTGGCCAGTGAGGAGTTACGTTGTACGGAGCAGGAAGGCTGTAGAATTGGTCCCCCTGATGGTGCTGCATGTGTGCACCTCTCAGACAGTGTGTGCTAACGTGTGCACGCGTGTAAAGGAGAATAAAATGAAACAGGTTCCCCCCCCCACCGCCCCCAAATCAGATTCGATTACGATGCTTCTTCCAGTCGAATAGCCTGTAGTCCATGATGGACCGCAAGTGAATGCAAGCCACACGAGTTGCTCAAGTGTTCTTCATAGGAACATGAGGAGGCCGTTCAGCCCCTCGAGCCTGTTACATTAGGAACAGGAGGAGGCCATTCAGCCCCTCAATCCTGTTACATAGGAACAGGAGGTGGCCATTCAGCCCCTCGAGCCTGTTCCTCCCTTGAATTAGATCAGGGCTGATCTGTATCTTAACTCCATCCACCTGCCTTGGTTCCATATCCCTTGATAACCAAAAAAATCCATTAATTTCTGTTTTGGAACCTTCAATTAGCCCACAGCCTCAACAGCATTTTTGGGGGCTGGGGAAGAGTTCCAGATTCCCAGCACCCTTTATATGAAAAAGTGCTTCCTGACATCATCCCGGAACGGCCTGGCTCTAATTTTAAGGTTACGCCCCCTTGTACTGGACCCCCGACCCCACCAGAGGAAATAATTTCTCATTTCTCTCTATCTACCCTATCAACTCCTATAAGTCATCCTAAGCACCTCAATCTTCTCTGCTCAGTCACTCATTCCAGTTAATAATGCGACCCATTTTCAAGCACATCGTTCATGAAAGTAAACTCAGTTCCATGTGTTTAAACACCTTGGCAGTCGAGGTCACCCTGAACAGAACTCTCTACCCCCTGTCCCAGTCTCCACCCCAAACATTTGCAGCTTGACAATACTGGCTGTAATAGCTGAAATAAATAACCTTCTTTCAACTGGTTCAGTCTCAACTCCCCGGAGAATGATTTCGACATATATATATATATATATATATATACACACACACACATATTTACAAACTACAATCGCCCAGAACTGCTTCTTCCATCGGAGCCAGGGTGAAGGGGAAAGAAGGGATTGTAAGTTTATGCTATGCTACAAAGTGATTACTATAATTATTCAGCTTTGATGGGCTATGTCCTGACAGTTACGATTGCAAAATTCTCTTTTTAAAATGCAGGAATTGTAAAAACCAGCCTTAAATATTTTTGAAATCTGATCGCAGGAGAGATTTTTAAAAATATTTATATTTCCTCCGAACCTATTATTGTGAGCTGACCATCCCCGGTGCAGTGATCATTTCCGGTTAAATATGATTTGAAAAGCTCAAAGCCCTGCGACTAAACAGCTTGCTTCTCCGCTAACATCTCTCAGATAAGAGTCCTCTAATTGTTCAGGGCCTGTTTGAACTTTGGCCCCTGCCGCTCTGTCAGGGCCTGACATACCATAATAAGCAACAATAGAAAGTGCATTCCTTTTTTTTTTTAAGATTATTTCCCGGCAGGTCTGTTGGTTCAGATAGGAGCTTGTTAAAAGGCACAGAAATAATGCAAGGCTTCAGTGGATTGGGAAAACCCCGCAAACTGCACCACTTCTTAACTCACAAGCAAACCGTTTTCTGTACAGATCAGATGTATTTTCATCTCAAAGTGTTCAAAAGGCAGACACAGTTGCTTTTTAAAGTATGCAGGATTCATTTTTTGAGCATTGCTGCGATACAGTGTGTAGATAAATTGCATATATAGTAAAAGAAAATATTCTTGTTTTTTGTCAGGTTTCGAAATGCTGACGTGCGCTGGAGATAAATTCAGTTTTGTGCATTATAATAGGAATTTTATTAAGAACATAAGAAATAGGAGCAGGAATAGGCCATTTGCTACGCACTGCAGCCACGGTGCGCCGGTGGTGGAGGGAGTGAATGTTGATGGTGGTGGATCAGGTAGTACAACAAAAATTGTCCTGTCAATTGTGTCACTAAAGGTTCTCCCGGCACCGTACACCAGACGACTGCAGCAAAAGGCCAGCAATAGTCCCTCTCTGTTGCCTGCACTCCACAGTGTAAATGATTCAACATTCAGACAACCAATGGCATCACAGTTTTAGGTTTCCTCGACTCGAGGCCTCCCTGATTGATGCCAGAGATACTCACAGAGACATTCAATCCTTCTCCGAATACATCCCACTGGGTACTCTCCGACACGGTGTCCGTGTGGCTCAGTGGGCAGCACTCTTAATTCCGCGTCACAAGGTCCTGGGATCAAGCCCCACCCCGGAGACTTGAGCACATAATCTTAGCGGACACTTCAGTTCCGTACTGAGGGAGTGCTACACTGTAGGAGGTGCCGTCTTTCAGATTAAACCGAGGCCCCGTCTGCCCTCTCAGGTGGACATGAAAGATCCTATGGTACTATTTCGAAGAAGAGCAGGGGAGTTATCCCCGGTGTCCTGGGGCCAATATTTATCCCTCAACCAACATCACTAAAACAGATTCTCTGGTCATTATTACATTGCTGTTTGTGGGAGCTTGCTGTGCGCAAATCCACGTTACAACAGTGACTACACCCCGAAAAGTACTTAATTGGCTGTAAAGCACTTTGAGACATCCAGTGGTTGTGAAAGGCGCTTTAGAAATACATGTCTTTCTTTCTTTACACCGGTGTAATGAACAATGATAAATAGTTCATGGGCAAATGGAATTAGGTCTGCAAGAACGGTAATGCAAAAAGCCTCACGTGAAAATCCACAGCTTTGAACTTTGTGCAATAAGATGTCCATCTGTCTAATAATAGGAAGGATATTAAAGCGATGGAAAGGTTACAGCAAATACTCACTGGAATGAAACCTGGAATGAAAGGTGACATTTATGAAAAAAGGCAGAAAAAAATCAGGGTTTCTGCAGCGAAGGATTAAGTTGTTTGAATAGATGTTTTAAAAAAATATGAAAGGTTTTGAGAGAGTAAATATAGACAGATCATTGTCACTGGTTGGCAAGTCGATACCGCCCTCCATAAACTTCAGCACATACAAAACTCCGCCATCTGCATTCCGCTCACACCGAGTCCCGTCACCCACCACAAACTGCTCACTGACCTGCACTGGATTCTGGTCCAGCAACGCCACAATGCTAAATCTCACCCTCGTTTTCAATCCCTCCACGGACCTCGCCCCTCCCTATCTCTATAATTCCTTCCAGCCCCACAACCCCCCCCCCCCCGAGATATCTGCGCTCCTCCAATTCTGGCCCCTTACCCATCCCCGATTTTAATCGCTCCACCATCGGTGGCCGTGCCTTCAGCTCTGGAACTCCCTCCCTAAACCTCTCCGCCTCTCTCTCCTTTAACACGCAGCTTAATTTGATCTGATTACGCTTCTGTGAAGCGCCTTGGGATGTTTTGTTACGTTACAGCCGCTATATAAATGCAAGTTGTTGAACCAATGAGGGGGTGACCTAATAGAGTCTTTAAAAATGATGAAAGGTTTTGATAGAGTGGATACAGAGAGAATGTTTCACTTGTGGGGAAGAGCATAACTAGAGGCCGTCAATATAAGATAGTCACCAAGAAATCCAATGGGGAATTCAGGAGAAACTTCTTTACCCAGAGAGTGGTGAGAATGTGGAACTCGCTGCCACAGGAAGTGGTTGAGGCGAATAGTATCGATGCATTTAAGGGGAGGCTGGACAAGTATATGAGGGAGAAGGGAATAGAGGGTTATGCTGATAGATTTAGATGAGGAAAGACGGGAGGAGGCGCGAGTGGAGCATAAACGCCGGCATGGACTGGTTGGGCCGAATGGCCTGTTTCTGTGTCATATATCCCGTATAATCCTGTGTAAAATATGTTATGAAAGGCTGGAAAATGGACTGGATTGGCTAGGTCCAGTTGAAAAGCTGATAAAGACACAATGGGCCAAACAGCCTCTCTCTGGGCTGTAATTTCCAAGAATCCCGCCCACTCGGAGGTTCAATATCGAAAAACACGGAACAAAATACAGATGCAAAGGGATTGAGAGAGAGAGCAGGACAAACAGGGACAAATGCATAATGGCACATAAAGAGCAGAAAAATCACAGGCTGTCCCGTCATATACATCATCATCATCATAGGTAGTCCCTCAGAATCGAGGAAGACTTGCTTCCACTCTTAACATGAGTTCTTAGGTGGCTGAACAGTCCAATACGAGAACCTGTCACAGGTGGGACAGATAGTCGTTGAAGGAAAGGGTGGGTGGGACAGGTTTGCCACACGCTCTTTCCGCTGCCTTGCTTGCTTTCTGCATGCTCTCGGCGATGAGACTCGAGGTGCTCGCCGCCCTCCCAGATGCACTTCCTCCACTTAGGGTAGTCTTTGGCCAGGGACTCCCAAGTGTCAATGGGGATGTTGCACTTTATCAGGGAGGCTTTGAGGGTGTCCCTGTAACGTTTCCTCTGTCCACCTTTGGCTCGTTTGCCGTGTAGGAGTTCCGAGTAGAGCGCTTGCTTTGGGAGTCTCGTGTCTGGCATACGAACGATGTGGCCTGCCCAGCGGAGCTGATCGAGTGTGGTCAGTGCTTCGATGCTGGGGATGTTGGCCTGGTCGAGGACGCTAACGTTGGTGCGTCTGTCCTCCCATGGGATTTGTAGGATCTTGCGGAGACATTGTTGGTGATATTTCTCCAGTGACTTGAGGTGTCTACTGTACATGGTCCATGTCTCTGAGCCATACAGGAGGGCAGGTATTACTACAGCCCTGTACACCATGAGCTTGGTGGCCTGGTCTTCAAACACACTTTTCCTTTGGGTGTGGAGGGTACGTGTTATCATTAACACCAAGCCCAGTAATATTGCTTGCATTTATATAGTGCCTCGGGTCTTCTTCGCTCAGTTTACAAAAATTAATAACCCGCTCCAGGGGTCGGGACCATCGGGAATCCACATCACAGCGATCGCAATGAGCGTTCCGTGCCCAGTCCCATTGCCGGCTCCAATGTTTGTTTCACGTTTGCAATGAGCAGAAACGTTGCCTTTGCAAAACCGAGTAAATGTTGGGCCTTTTTGGCATCAGATTTACAGCACAGAAACAGGCCATCCAGTCCCACTGCTCCGTGCCAGTGTTTATGCTCCACACCAGCCCCCTCCCACCCCTCTTCATCTCACCCTACCAACATAATCTATTCCTTTCTCCCTCGTGTGTTTATCCAGCTTCCCCTTAAAGACATCTATGCTATTCGTAAGATCATAAGAAATAGGAGCAGGAGGTGGTCATTCTGCCCCTCGAGCCTGCTCCGCCATTCAATAAGATCATGGCTCATCATCGACCTCAACTCCACTTTCTTGCACTGTCCCCAGATTCCTGGATTCCCTTAGTGTCCAAAAATCTATCGATCTCTGTTTTGAATATACTCAGTGACTGAGCCTCCACAGTCCTCTGGGGTAGAGAATTACAAAGATTCACCACCCTCTGAGTGAAGAAATTCCTTCTCATCTCAGTCCTAAATGGCCGACCCCTTATTCTGAGACTGTGAACCTTGGTTCTAGACTCCCCAGCCCGGGGGAAACATCCTCCCTGCATCTACCCTGTCAAGCCTTGAAAGAATTTTATACATTTCAATGAGATCACCTCTCATTCGTCTAAACTCTAGAGAATATAAACCTTGTCTACTCAATCTCTCCTCATAGGACAATCCCCCCATCCCAGGAATCAGTATGGTGATCCTTGCCTCAACCACTCCCTGTGGCCGCGAGTTCCACACTCTAACTCTTGGGATAAAGAGGTTTCATCTGATTTCCCTGTTGGATTTATTAAATTATAAATTTGATTTATTTGGGTAACATTGAGTCGCCGACTGCACTGGTGTTCCAGAAGGCTGGTCACTTGGCCGTGTATTCTGAAGAATCAGCTCTCACTGCAATACATCACTATTGAAAACAAAAGCCTTTCCACCAGCCCGACACAAGCTAACTGGGGGGAGACTAACACAACTTCAACAGGCATTCGACAGAAAGATTCTCTCTGCTTTGAATCTGCAGATTCTGCCTGAAGTTTGTCTCCGATTTTATGGAAAGCCTGTGTGATGGAACTCAATTTGTCTCTGGCTGGAAGCAGACTGTAGCCGATTCCCGGCGCTTGGTGCCAACAGGAGGGGCACTGTGTCCTGCAGTTTGGCTTCGAACTCGATTAAGTCATTTCAATGTTATTAGCTAAAGGGCAGAGACATGATAAATGCCAATGTGTTTAACATCATCGTAGAATCTACAAGTGAGCCCAGCTTCAAGCATAGAAGAGGGAGGGTGAAAAGACAGCTGATGCATCATTACTTTATGTAGAAGGTGATGACTGTATGGAATGGGCTGTCCAGAGAGGCTGTGACAATGAATTCAGGAGAGAGTTGGATAAACACTTGTGGAACAACTTGCTATAAGGATACATGTCAGCTGTGGCTCAGTGGGCAGCACCTTCACCTTGGGGTCCAAAGGTTGTGGGTTCAAGTCCCACTCCAGAGATTTGAGCACAAAAATCTGGGCAAGGCTGACACTCCCAGGGCAGTGCTGTGGAAGCACCGCACTGTCAGAGGTGCCATCTTTCAGACGAGATATTGAACCGAGGCACCATCTACTCATTCAAGCGGATGTAAAAGATCCCATGACCACTAATTCAAAGCAGGGGCGTTCTCCCCGGCCAAGAGTATGCGGTCATTATCACATTGCTGTTTGTGGGAGCATTTTATGCAAATTGGCTGCCGCATTTCCCACATCACAACAGTGACTACACTTCAAAAAGTACTTTATTGGTTGTAAAGCACTTTGGGATGTTCGGTGGTCGTGAAAGGCGCTATATAAATGCAAGTCTTTATTGTGTGTGAAATATAATTCCCTCAGTGCTGGAACCGCCCAGACAGGCAGTAATTTTGCAGTCTTGTAGAATTCCTTTTTAAAGGGGTGCAGTACCATACATAGATTAATGTACAGGCAGTGTTCCACTGCAAGAACACTGATCAAACACAACGGAGCAGAGAGGGTGAAGGCAATGATACCTTGGCATCTGTCCACAACTCTCAAACCAAGCTCGAGTCGCAGTGCTGGCAGCAGAAGAAAAGACATCAATCTGTGAACCTTGCCCGAATTCCGTTCGTGCTGCATATTCCCTCATCGAACACATGACAATTTGCCACTGCTGCACGTGTCTGTGTGGGCTGTGTCCTTGCCCAGTGTAGCTACACTGCCCAAAACATAGCACGACTGCGAACTGGGTTCACGATGCTGGAGCTGTCTGTTCTGTCCGAGCTAATTGGATTGAAGTGTGAACTCACCTGACCAACTACAGATAACAATCTGTCACGGGCAGTGAAAAAACTTTGAGGCTAAGTTAGCAAGCAAACTATAAGGGCCATCGAATGTATTGGAACTTTTCATGTCTGAAAATATTTTACCTTTATTATACATGCAGACCCCAGCAGGTCCATCAGCAGGTCAGGGTCTTCAGAGGAGCAGACCGCTTCAAGGTACAGCGCATGCTGGAGAGCCATGGATGTGAAGAGGGCGATTTGATTGGACGTTACCAAGGTCCAGGTCGGTGATTGGAGCGTGGGCAGGTACAGCAGGATCGGCGAGGTCAGGGCGAAGGAGCGGCGAGAGACTGTAGAGGGATGTGATCGGGGCCCAGGAGAGGCGAGGGCCCAGGGGCAGCACGGGCCCAGCCCACACTGCGATATGTGCGCGCACTAGGTCCGTGCAGCAGAGCTGATCTCCAGTCATCCTGGTTCAACCCTTGCCTCTGGACCAAGACCTAGCTCTGTCAAGCCCGTGTGGTGGCTGGTGTGCAACGGTCACCCCACGTTAAAAAAATCCACGCACAGACATCTTCCACCCTTCAATATGTGGTTCATGATCTGGAATATTAGGTCTTTCATTGAAACACCTGTGAACTCATCCCTTTTTGACGTGGAAGCAAGTCATCCCCGACCCAGGGGACACAGTCTTAGGATAAGGGGTAGGCATTTAGGACTGCGATAAGGAGAAACTTCTTCACTCAGAGAGTTGTTAACCTGTGGAATTCCCTGCCACAGAGAGTTGTTGATGCCAGTTCATTGGATATACTCAAGCGGGAGTTAGATATGACCCTTACGGCTAAAGAGATCAAGGGGTATGGAGAGAAAGCAGGAAAGGGGTACTGAGGGAATGATCAGCCATGATCTTATTGAATGGTGGTGCAGGCTCGAAGGGCCAAATGGCCTACTCCTGCACCTATTTTCTATGTTTCTATGTTTCTATGATACGAGGGGCTGCCTATAATGGTGATTGAAATATTACAAATCATTTAGAAATGGGCAGTAGTTGTTATTGTTGAACTTGTTTTAGGGTTCACTGTAATCTAAGATTAAATGAAAAGAGGTAAACTTTATCCCGATTTAAGGTGTTATGTACAACACCAACTCAACCAATCATAACTGTCGTCACTACTCTGGTTAGACCCAGATGATAATTGTTAAGGGAACATCTCTAAGTGAAAAGAAAATAAAGACTTGCATTTATATAGCACCTTTCACGACCACCAGACGTCTCAAAGCGTTTCACAGCCAATGAAGTACTTTTGAAGTGTAGTCACTGTTGTAATGTGGGAAACACAGCAGCCAATTTGTGCACAGCAAGCTCCCACAAACAGCAATGTGATAATGACCCAGATAATCTGTTTTTGTGATGTTGACTGAGAGATAAATATTGGCCCCAGGATACCAGTGATAACTCACCTGCTCTTCTTCGAAATAGTGGTCGTGGGATCTTTTATGTCCACCTGAGAGAGCAGACGGGGCCTCGGTTTAACGTCTCATGCAAAAGACGGCTCCTCCGACAGTGCGGCTCTCCCTCAGCACTGCACTGGGAGTGTCAGCCTGGATTTTTGTGCTCAAGTCTCTGGAGTGGGACTTGAACCCACAACCTTCTGACTCAGAGATGAGAGAGAGTGCTGCCCACTGAGCCACGGCTGACAAAGGTTGGAGATGAGCTACAGTGGGAAGATTCGGAAGAGCTGTGCTCTTCAGCTAGCTGCGCTGTACCTGATCTGGCAGTTGGTTCTGGATGCTGACAATTGAGAAATGCTTTGGAATGATGTGGGTGAGATCCATCTCGTCACTGATCTGTACAATGCCTAATCTCAGGCGAGCTTTGCACTTTTCAGTGAGTGGGAAGTGTCACTGAATATAACCTTAAGACAAAGCTCTGAACAAAGTACAGGAGTATATATTTAGACAGTGACTGTCTCTGACCCAATTTCAGAGCGGAGGTTTGCTACTTTCCGAGTTAAATGTATAAAGATAAAAAGAGGGAGTCAGATTCGATGGCGGAGGGGCAATAAATGGTCAGTAGATCCACCGCTCGTTGTACACTCAGCGTCTGTCCTTACAATCACCGAGTGTATAACGGAGAGTGGGGGGGGTGGGTAGGGGGGCGTTCCACTGATGCCCTGTTTCAAATCCCTCCATGGCCTCACTCCTCCCTATCTCCATAACCTCCTCCAGCCTCACAATTCCCCCTTCCCCCACCGCCGCAAGATCTCTGTTTTCCTCCAATTCTGGCCTCTCGAGCATCTCCGATGTCCGTCGCTCCACCATTGGTGGCCGTGCCTTCAGCTGCCAAGGCATTCCGCTCTGGAATTCCCTCCCTAGACCTTTCCGCAGCGCACAGCAAGCTCCCACAAACAGCAATGTGATAATGACCCAATAATCCGTTTTAGTGATGTTGGTTGAGGGATAAATATTGGCCCCAGGACACCGGGGATAACTCCCCTGCTCTTCTTCGAAATAGTGCCATGGGATCTTTTACGTCCACCTGAGAGAGCAGATGGGGCCTCGGTTTAACATCTCATCCAAAAGACAGCACCTCCGACAGTGCAGCACTCCCTCAGCACTGCACTGGGAGTGTCAGCCTAGATTTGTGTGCTCAAGTCTCTGGAGTGGGACTTGAACCCACAACCCTCTGACTCAGAGTGCACCTTGAATACTGCAGTTGGTTCACCAAGATGCAACAGAATATCCTGCCAATGGAGATCATTCAGATAAGAGCCACAAGCCAACACAGGAGCAGGCCTTCCATCGCCCAGGTTAGGATGGTGGAAGTGAAAAGATGAGATTCATTCAACTTAGAGTTAATTGGCTTGAGGGGGAGGGATGTGCCTGTTGGATTGACAGGAGAAACTAGGGCATTTCAGCACTGAAGAGGGACCCTGTTGAAATATAGAAAATATTAAAATAGTGTGTCTAAAATAAATGCAAGACCCTGCTTTAAGATAAGCCAAGGTATAGGCACAAGGGAGAAAATAATGACTTGGATTTATATAGCGCCTTTCTTAACCACCTCAAGTCTCAAAGTGCTTTACAGCCAATGAAGTACTTTTTGAAGTGTAGTCACTGTTGCAATGTAGGAAACGCGGCAGCCAATTTGCGCACAGCAAGCTCCCACAAATGACAATGAGATAATGACTAGATAAGCCATTTTAGTGATGTTGTTTGAGGGATAAATATTGGACAGGATACCGGGGAGAACTCCCCTGTTCTTCTGCCCTACATCATAAAGAACTGCTTCGTGCAGAATGATCAAATCTTGCAATCAATAATAGTGTACTGGCCCAATATTTATCCATCGATCAACATCACTAAAAACTGATTATCTGGGGCATTATCACATTGCTGTGTGTGGGAGCTTGCTGTGCGCAAATTGGCTGCCGCGTTTCCCACATTATAACAGTGACCACATTTGGAAAATGCTTCATTGGATGAGGTGGAGACAGATGAAGTAGAAATACAAGCATTTCATAGAAACATAGAAAATAGGTGCAGGAGTAGGCCATTCGGCCCTTCGAGCCTGCACCACTATTCAATATGATCATGGCTGATCATTCCCTCAGTACCTCTTTCCTGCTTCCTCTCCATACCCCTTGATCTCCTTAGCCGTAAGGGCCATATCTAACTCCCTTTTGAATATATCCAATGAACTGGCATCAACAACTCTCTGCGGCAGGGAATTCCACAGTTTAACAACTCTCTGAGTGAAGAAGTTTCACCTCATCTCAGTCCTAAATGGCCTACCCCTTATCCGAAGACTGTGTACCCTGGTTCTGGACTTGCCCAACATCGGGAACATTCTACCCACATCTAACCTGTCCAGTCCCGTTCGAATCTTATATGTTTCTATGAGATGACCTCTCATCCTTCTAAACGCCAGTGAATAAAGGCCCAGTTGATCCAGTCTCTCCTCATATGACAGTCCTGCCATCCCAGGAATCAGTCTGGTGAACCTTCGCTGCACTCCCTCAATAGCAAGAACATCCTTCCTCAGATTAGGAGACCAAAACTGAACACAATATTCCAAGTGAGGCCTCACCAAGGCCCTGTACAACTGCAGTAAGACCTCCCTGCTCCTGTACTCAAATCCCCTAGCTATGAAGGCCAACATACCATTTGCATTCTTCACCACCTGCTGCAGCACCTGCATGCCCAATTTCAATGACTGATCATTCCCTTTTCCTAATCTGCCACCATTCAGATAATATTCTTCCTTCGTGTTTTTGCCCCCAAATGGATAACCTCACATTTATTCACATTATACTGCATCTGCCATGCATTTGCCCACTCACCTAACCTGTCCAAGTCAGCCTGCAGCCTCTTAGCGTCCTCCTCACAGCTCACACCGCCACTCAGTTTAGTGTCACCTACAAACTTGGAGATATTACACTAATTCCTTCATCTAAATCATTCATGTATATTGCAAAGAGCTGGGGTCCCCGCACTGAGCCCTGCGGCACTCCACTAGTCACTGCCTGCCATTCTGAAAAGGACCCGTTTATCCCGACTCTCTGCTTCCTGTCTGCCAACCAGATCTCTATCCACGTCAGTACATTACCCCCAATACCATGTGCTTTGATTTTGCACACCAATCTCTCGTGTGGGACCTTGTCAAAAGCCTTTTGAAAGTCCAAATACACCACATCCACTGGTTCTCCCTTGTCCACTCTGCTCGTTACATCCTCAAAAAATTCCAGAAGATTCATCAAGCCTGATTTCCCTTTCATAAATCCATGCTGACTTGGACCGATCCTGTCACTGCTTTCCAAATGCACTGCTATTTCATCCTTAATGATTGATTCCAACATTTTCCCCACTACTGATGTCAGGCTAACCGGTCTATAATTACCCGCTTTCTCTCTCCCTCCCTTTTTAAAAAGTGCTGTTACATTAGCTATCCTCCAGTCCATAGGAACTGATCCCAAGTCGATAGACTGTTAGAAAATGATCACCAATGCATCCACTATTTCTAGGGCCACTTTCTTAAGTACTCTGGGATGCAAACTATTAGGCCCCGGGGAATTATCGGCCTTCAATCCCATCAATTTCCCTAACACAATTTCCCGCCTAATAAGGATATCCTTCAGTTCCTCCTTGTCACTAGACCCACTGTCCCCGAGTACATCCGGAAGGTTATTTGTGTCTTCCTTTATGAAGACAGAACTGAAGTATTTGTTCAATTGGCTGCCATTTCTTTATTCCCCATTATAAATTCACCTGAATCCGACTGCAAGGGACCTACATTTGTCTTCACGAATCTTTTTCTCTTCACGTATTTATAGAAGCTTTTGCAGTATGTTTTTATGTTCCCGGCAAGCTTCTTCTCGTACTCTATTTCCCCCTCTTAATTAAACCCTTAGTCCTCCTCTGTTGAATTCTAAATTTCTCCCAGTCCTCAGGTTTGTTGCTTTTTCTAGCCAAATTATAGCCTCTTCCTTGGCTTTAACACTATCCTTAATTTCCCTTGTTAGCCACGGTTGAGCCACCTTCCCGTTTTATTTTTACTCCAGACAGGGATATACAATTGCTGAAGTTCATCCATGTGATCTTTAAATGTTTATCCACCGTCAACCCTTTAAGTATCATTTGCCAGTCTATTCTAGCCAATTCACGCCTCATACTGTCGAAGTTACCTTCCCTTTACTTCAGGACGCTAGTTTTCGAATTAACTGTGTCACTCTCCATCTTAATAAAGAATTCTACCATATTATGATCATTCTTTCCCAAGGGGCCTCGCACAACAAGATTGAGAATTAGTCCCTTCTCATTACACATCACCCAGTCTAGGATGGCCAGCAATCTAGTTGGTTCCTCGACATATTGGTCGAGAAAACTATTGTGTTCCTAACACAGATGAGGCTGCACACAGGGAGGTTAAAGTAACAGTGACCTCAGTCTTTAATAAGACACTCCAGAGTGAGGAACAGGCCTTGGGAGCCGGCTTATATACAGTGCTCCCAAGGGATGCTGGGATCCCTTGGGACTTCAGGGGATGAGCTCCCTGGTGGCAGAACATGGGAGTGCATGCTTTACAGATACACAACATCACTCACCCCCCAAAGTCAAAGTGAAAACTATTTACAAGATGAGGCGGTCGGGAGCCTTGGTACAAATGTCTGTTCTGGTGTGTTGGCTGTGCCCTCGTTGGGCTGGCGTGTTGTTGGCCCTGCAGGGCTGCTGGGTGAGCCTGGCCTTGCTGGGCTGTTGGGCGTGATGGGTTCGATTTCCTGGTCCGGCGTGGTGTCGTTGATCCTTTGGGTGTGGACTCGACAAAGGTGGTGTCTGCTGTGGGTTGTTCAGGGCAGTCTGTGAACCGCAGCCTCGTTTGGTCCAGGTGCTTTCAGCAAATTTGTCCATTGTCTAGTTTGACTACAAACACCCTACTCCCTTCTTTAGCTATCACCGTGCCCGCGATCCACTTGGGACCATGTCAATAGTTTAGCACATACACAGGGTCATTCAGATCAATTTCCCGTGACACAGTGGCGCGACCATCGTTTACATTTTGTTGCTGCCGCCTGCTCTCTACCTGATCATGCAGGTTGGGGTGAACCAGCGAGAGTCTGGTTTTAAATGTCCTTTTCATGAGTCGCTCAGCCGGGGGCACCCCTGTGAGCGAGTGGGGTCTCGTGCGGTAGCTGAGCAGTACTCGGGACAGGCGGATTTGGAGTCAGCCTTCTGTGACTTGTTTAAGGCTCTGTTTGATGGTTTGTACTGCCCGCTCTGCCTACCCAATGGAGGCTGGTTTAAACGGGGCAGAGGTGACATGTTTGATCCCATTGCGGGTCATGAATTCTTTAAATTTGGCACTGATGAAACATGGCCCGTTGTCACTGACCAGTATGTCAGGCAGGCCGTGGGTGGCAAACATGGCCCTCAGGCTTTCAATGGTGGCGGTGGCGGTGCTTCCCGACATTATTTCACATTCACTCCATTATATCACCTGTGGAATTTAGCGACTGGGCAAGTCCCATCGTCCCAGTCATGAAGCCTGATGGAGCCATACGAATCTGTGGGGACTACAAATCTACCATAAACAGAGTCTTCTTACAGGACCAGTACCCGCTGCCCAGAGCGGAGGACTTATTTGCCACATTGGCTGGAGGTAAACTTTTCTCAAAATTAGACCTCACATCTGCGTATATGACGCAAGAATTGACCGAGGAATCCAAGCTACTCAGCACCATCAACACACAGAGGCCTTTTCATGTACAATCGATGCCCATTCGGCATCAGGTCGGCAGCTGCCATATTCCAGCGCAACATGGGGAGTCTGCTCAAGTCCATCCCGGGGACGGTTGTATTTCAAGACGACATACTTATCACGGGCAGGGACACCGACTCCCATCTCCATAATTTGGAGGAAGTACTAAAGCGGTTGGATCAGGTAGGCCTACGAGTCAAGAAATCCAAATGCCTGTTTCTCGCACCCGAGGTTGAATTTTTGGGCAGAAGGATTGCCGCTGATGGAATCCGCCCCACAGAGTCCAAAACAGAAGCAATTCGCCTGGCACCCAGGCCCCGGAATGTCTCAGAACTGCGCGCCTTTCTCGGGCTACTCAATTACTTTGGGAACTTTATGCAGAACTTAAGCATGCTGCTGGAGCCTCTCCATGTGCTACTCAGGAAGGGGCGAGATTGGTTTTGGGGGGACGCCCAGGAACGCGCCTTCAATAAGGCACGCAACCGTCTGTGTTCCAACAGTGTTTTGACTTTCTTTGACCCAGGTAAAAAGTTAGTTCTCACATGCGATGCGTCAGCGTATGGGGTCGGGTGCGTTTTGCAACATGTGAATAGTGCGGGCAAATTACAACCCATAGCTTATGCCTCCAGGTCACTTTCATGGGCGGAGCGCGGGTACGGAATGGTAGAGAAGGAGGCGCTCGCGTGCGTGTACGGTGTCAAAAAGATGCACCAATACCTTTTCGGGGCCAAGTTCGCGTTAGAAACCGACCACAAGCCCCTCACGTCCCTCCTATCCGAGAGCAAGGTAATAAATGCCAATGCATCGGCGCGAATTCAACGGTGGGCACTCATGCTGGCATCCTACGACTATACTATAAGGCACAGATCAGGCACAGACAACTGTGCCGACGCGATCAGCAGGCTACCCCTGACGACCACGGAAGGGTCTGACGAACAGGACTGTGAGATAGTCATGGCAATCAATGCCTTTGAGTCCACAGGTTCGCCCATGACGGCTCGCCAAATCAGAGCCTGGACGGCCAGCGACCCCACGTTATCCTTAGTAAAAAGATGTGTCCTAACCAGTGACTGGGCAGAGGCTCGCGATGCCTGCCCCGAGGAATTAAAACCCTTTCACAGGCGTATGCATGAGCTATCACTACAAGCAGAGTGCCTGATGTGGGGCAGCCGAGTAGTCATGCCTCTGCGAGGCAGAGAGGCATTTGTCCGAGAGCTCCACCGCGAGCACCCGGGGATCATTCTCATGAAGGCCATAGCCAGATCCCACGTCTGGTGGCCTGGTATTGACGCGAACTTGGAGCTCTGCGTCCGAAGGTGCACCATTTGTGCCCAACTCAGCAATGCCCCCAGGGAGGCTCCATCATGGTCGTGGGTGCACGTAGACTCTGCGGGCCCATTCATGGGCAAAATGTTCCTCGTAGTTGTAGATGCATTTTCAAAGTGGATCGAATGCACCATTTTAAACTCGAGCACAACCTCCACCACTGTGGAGAGCCTCGCAACCATGTTTGCAACGCACGGAATCCCTGACATATTGGTCAGTGACAATGGTCCGTGCTTCACCAGCGCAGAATTCCAAGACTTTATAATTGACCACGGCATAAATCACATCAAGACGGCACCATTCAAGCCGGCCTCCAACGGCCAGACAGAGAGAGCAGTGCAAATAATTAAACAAGGTATGCTTAAAATCCAAGGTCCCACACTGCAGGGTCGTCTGTCGCGACTGCTGTTGGCATACAGATCTCATCCGCACTCACTGACTGGGATCCCCCCCGCGCAACTGTTGATGAAAAGGACTTTAAAAACAAGGCTCTCATTAATCCTCCCAGACGTGCACGAAATCATTGAGGCAAAGCGCCGTAAGTTGACTGAGTACCATGACAGAAATTTGAGGGGGAGATGGAATGAGATAGGGGACAAAGTGTTTGTACTAAACTATGGCAGGGGTCCCAAATGGCTTGCAGGGACAGTAACGGGCAAGGAAGGAAACAGGCTACTGGTAGTACAAATGGACAATGGCAAAACCTGCCGGAGGCATGTAGACCAAGTCAAAAGCAGATTTACCAACAACACTGCGGAACCAGAGGCAGACTACAATGTGGAACTCGCACCACACCTGGTGGACAAACAGAGGGAACAACCTGAGGAAAGGGAAATCCCAACAGACAGCCCAGGCAAGTCAACAACAATCACACCAATCGAAACAGACAGCCCAGGTGAGATACCAGCAACCACACCCAAAGAAAAACAGACACCAAGGCAAACAACTGAACCACAACTCAGACGCTCCACGCGAGAGCGTAGACCACCTGAGAGACTGAACTTATAAAGACAATAAGACCTTGGGGGAGGGTGATGTCATGTATCTTACATTATTATATATAACTGTATCCCAACATGCTATTCATGACTGTAATAAGATCTGACCTATAACCACCAGCATACCTTACCACCGGGATGCACTTGCAAGAGACAGGTATAGAAGCACAGGTCTCATGCAAGTGCAGCATTCCAGAGCTGTGAAATAAAAGGTGCAGGTCCAGAGTGACCTTGACTTCACTACATGCCTCGTGTGAATCTGTACTGAGGGGACAGGACTTTACAGTCTCCCTGCCCTTTTTTGGTAGCAATACGCGGTGACCCCACAACAGGCAGTGTGCCTGAATGGACAGCTCGTCCTTTCGCTGCTGGAACGGCTTGACTGGCTCTTGCATTTCAACAGGGATGCTGGCCCAGCTCCCATGCAGTACACAGCTTTTTACTGGGGACAGCAGAGGATCTTGGCTGGTCCAAGTCCTAATCTGGCGGGCCGTGACAGGTGATTTATCATTTTCAAATGCTTACATGACCATCAACAAGTTTGCAGACTGCGCTATTTCCACCCCCGTGGTGGGCAATGGTAGCCGACTGAGAGCATCCGCACAGTTCTCGGTGCCTGGCCTGTGGCGGATGGGAAAGTTATACGCTGATAGCGCGAGTGCCCACCTTTGTATGCAGGCTGAGGCATTAGAATTAATCGCCTTGTTTTCAGCGAACAGGGATGTGAGGGGCTTGTGATCGGTTTCCAGCTCAAATTTGAGGCCAAACAGGTACTGATGCATTTTCTTTACCCTGAACACACACGCTAATGCCTCTTTCTCAATCATGCTGTAGGCCCTCTCGGCCTTAGACTAGCTCCTGGAAGCATAGGCGACAGATTGCAACTTCCCCGCAACGTTAGCTTGTTGTAATACACACCCAACTCCATACGATGACGTGTCACATGCTAACACAAGTCTTTTACACGGGTTATACAATACAAGCAGCTTGTTGGAGCATAAAATGTTTCTGGCTTTCTCAAAAGCAATTACTTGTTTTTTTCCCCATACCCAGTTCTCACCTTTGCGCAATAACACATGTCGGGGCTCTAAGAGGGTGCTTAACCCCGGTAGAAGTTACCAAAATAGTTGAGGAGTCCCAAGAACGACCGCAGCTCCGTGACATTCTGTGGCCTGGGCGCGTTCCTGATTGCCTCTGTCTTGGTGTCTGTGGGCCGAATGCTGTCCGCCGCGATCTTTCTCCCCAAAAACTCCACTTCTGTTGCCATGAAGACGCAATTCAACCTCTTCAGCCGCAGCCCTACGCGATCCAGTTGCTGGAGGACCTCCTCCAGGTTTTGTAGATGCTCGACGCTGTCCAGACCCGTGACCAATATGTCATCCTGAAAAACCACCGTGCGTGGTACCAACTTGAGTAGGCTCTCCATGTTTCTCTGGAAGATCGCTGCAGCCGATCAAATTCCAAACGGACATCTGTTGTAGATGATCAGTCCCTTGTGCGTGTTGATGCAGGTGAGGCCCTTCGAAGACTCCTCCATCATGTAGGCCGAAGTCAGGTCAAGCTTGGCGAACATCTTGCCTTCTGCCAGCGTCGCAAATAGGTCGTCTGCCTTAGGTAGCGGGTATTGGTCCTGTAGCGAGAAACGATTAATAGTTACTTTATAATCGCCGCAAATCCTGACTGTGCCATCAGTTTTGAGTACTGGAACAATCGGGCTGGCCCACTCACTGAATTCCATTGGGGAGATGATACCCTCGCGTTGCAGCCTGTCCAGCTCGATTTCCACTCTCTCCCTCATCATGTGAAGTACCGCTCACGCCTTGTGGAGAATGGGTCGTGCCTCTGGGACCAAGTGGATCCGCACCTTCGCCCCGGAAAAGTTTCCAATGCCTGGCTCAAAAAGGGAAGGAAATTTGTTTAGAACCTGGGTACATGAGGCCTCATCGACATGTGATAGCGCTCGGATGTCATCCCAGTTCCAGCGGATTTTGCCCAGCCAGCTCCTTCCAAGCAGTGTGGGGCCATCGCCCGGGACAATCCAGAGTGGCAGTTCATGCACCATGCCCTCGTAGGTGACCTTGACCATGGCGCTGCCCAGGACAGTTATAAACTCTTTGGTGTACGTTCTCAGTTTCGTGTGAATGGGGCTCAGGGCTGGTCTGAATGCCTTGTTGCACCACAGTCTCTCAAACATCTTTTTACTCATGATGGATTGGCTAGCGCCAGTGTTCAGTTCCATGTCTACGGGTAAGCCATTCAATTTTACATTTAGCATTATAGGTGGACATTTCGGTGAAAATGTGTGCACCCCGTGTACTTCAGCATCGGCCTCCTCTCTCTGAGGCTCGAAATTGCTTTGATCCACCATGGACCGATCTTCCTCTGCCACGTGATGGTTAGCAGGTTTTACAGAGCTTGCAGCTTGTTTGAAAGCTAGTTGGAGGTGCCCCATTGTTCCACAGCTCTTGCAAACATACCCTTTCAAGTGGTATGAATCGGCTGAATGGAAGTCTCCACAACGCCAACAAGGTGTGAATTGCCTTGCATTCATCCTTTGTTGGGGACTCTGGGTCATCTGGGTCACTTGAGGCCTGCTGGCAGTTGCAGACTCATGGGTTCTGCCCTCTACATTTCTGCTCGCAAACACAGTTCCAGTTAATTTATGAACATTGCTAGCACTTGTGTGCTGAGAGATTTGTTTGGTGTTATCACTGGTGGACATAAACGCCCGTGCTATCGCAGTGGCCTTACTGAGGGTCGGTATCTCTACAGTCAAAAGTTTTCGTAGGAGGGTCGTGACCAATGCCCAGTACAAAAAAGTCTCTGAGCATTTGCTCCAGGTAGCCATCAAACTCACATTGTCCTGCAAGTCGCCTTAACTCGGTGACATAGCTCGCCATTTCCTGACCTTCAGATCGCTGGCACGTGTAGAACCGATACCTCGCCATCAGCACGCTCTCCCTCGGGTTAAGGTGCTCCCGAACCAGTGTACACAGCTCCTCATACGACTTATCTGTGAGTTTCACCAGAGCCAGAAGATTCTTCATGAGGCTGTAGGTCGGTGCCCCGCAGACCGTGAGGAGGACCGCTCTCCTTTTTGCAGCGCTTCCTTCTCCGTCCAGCTCGTTGGCTACAAAGTACTGGTCTAGCCGTTCGACATAGGCTTCCCAGTCCTCACCCTCCGAGAACTTCTCCAGGATGCCCACAGTTTTCTGCATCTTTGCATTGGATTCGTATACTCGTCGCCAGTTATTGTGTTCCTAACACAGATGAGGCTGCACACAGAGAGGTTAAAGTAACAGTGACCTCAGTCTTTAATAAGACACTCCAGAGTGAGGAACAGGCCTTAGGGGCCGGCTTATATATAGTGCTCCCAAGGGATGCTGGGATCCCTTGGGACTTCAGGGGATGAGCCCCCTGGTGGCGGAACATGGGAGTGCATGCTTTACAGATACACAACAAAAACCATCCCTAATACACCCCAGGAAATCCTCCTCCACCGCATTGTTACCAGTTTGGTTAGCCCAATCAATATGTGGATTAAAGTTGCCCATGATAACTGCTGTACCTTTATTGCACACATCCCTTATTTCTTGTTTGATGCTGTCCCCAACCTCACTACTACTGTTTGGTGGTCTGTACACAACTCCCACTAGCATTTTCTGCCCTTTTCCGCAGCTCCACCCATACCGATTCCACATCATCCATGCTAATGTTCCTCCTTACTATTGCATTAATTTCCTCTTTAACCAGCAACACCACCCCTCCTCCTTTTCCTCTCTGTCTATCCTTCCTAAATGTTGAATACACCTGGATGTTGAGTTCCTAGCCTTGGTCACCCTGGAGCCATGTCTCTGTGATGCCAATTGCATCATATCCGTTATCTGCTATCTGCGTAGTTAATTCGTCCATCTTATTCCGAATACTCCTCGCATTGAGGCACAGAGCCTTCAGGCTTGTCTTTTTAACACACTTTGCCCCTTTAGAATTTTGTTGTAATGTGGCCCTTCTTGTTTTTTGCCTTGGGTTTCTCTGCCCTCCACTTTTACTATTCTCCTTTCTATCCTTTGCTTCTGCCTCCATTTTATTTCCCTCAGTCTCCCTGCATTGTTTCCCATCCCCCTACCATATTAATTTAACTGCTCCCCAACAGCACTAGCAAACACTCCCCCTAAGACATTGGTTCCGGTCCTGCCCAGGTGCAGACCGTCCGGTTTGTACCGGTCCCACCTCCCCCAGAACCGGTTCCAATGCCCCAGGAATTTGAATCCCTCCCTGCTGCACCACTCCTCAAGCCAAGTATTCATCTGAGCTATCCTGCGATTCCTACTCTTACTGGCACATGACACTGGTAGCAATCCTGAGATTACTACTTTTGAGGTCCTACTTTTTAATTTAGCTCCTAGCTCTCTAAATTCATCTCATAAGACCTCATCCCTTTTTTAACCTATATCGTTGGTACCAATGTGCACCACGACAACTGGCTGTTCACCCTCCCTTTTCAGAATGCCCTGCACCCGCTCTGAGACATCCTTGACCCTTGCACCAGGGAGGCAACATACCATCCTGGAGTCTCGGTTGCGGCCGCAGAAAGGCCTATTTATTCCCCTTACAATCGAATCCCCTATCACTATAGCTCTCCCATTCTTTTTCCTGCCCTGCTGTGCAGCAGAGCCAGCCACCTCCCCTGATGAGTCATCCCCCTCAACAGTACTCAAAGCGGTGTATCTGTTTTGCAGGGGGATGACCGCAGGGGACCCCTGCACTATCTTCTTTGCACTGCTCTTCCTGCTGGTCTTCCATTCCCTATCTGGCTGTGGACCCTTTATCTGCGGTAAGACCAACTCGCTCAACGTGCTACTCACGTCATTCTCAGCATTTCTTTCTTACAGTAATCCTGTTGCTGATTTCATTCAACCTTGTTTAAAATGTTGCTAAGTTGCTGTTCGGAGGCAGGCAGAGTGGCTGGGACATTCATCTCGTCTCCAAATCCATCATTAGTCGCAATGCGATATAGGGATTTAATGTAATTTCCGTGACTAATGCTGAAAACATTAAAATCATTCTTCATTGTTTTTGGACAAGTTAATCATCAGAACCTTAGATTAAGGCATAAATGAATTTCAGAATCAGACCATTAAGAGGCAATTAGGACACCTTCTGTAAAGCTTAGATACAGCTATTTTAGGTGGATTATTTAAATATGTGAATGGTGCAATTTTTTATCCCTTACTGAAGGGCAGGGACTCATAAGAAACAGGAGCAGGAACAGGCCACAAGGCCCCTCGAGCCTTCTCCGCCATTCAATAAGATTTTCCTCAACTCCACTTTCCCGCCCGATCCCCATGTCCCTCGATTTCCCCCGAGAGTCCAAAAACCTATCGATCACAGTCTTGAATGTACTCAGCAGGGCGGATTTTTGGTTTTTCGGGGAAAATGGTAGCGATAGGTGAAACTTACCGTTTTTAGGCTGAAGTTTCGGGTTTTACGTTCGGTAAGTCGGGGGGCAGCGTTACACGAGGAGTCGCAACGCAAAAACGCGAGTTTCGCTAAATTTAGTCCGGGGCCGGGAGCGCAGCGAGAGAGGCCTTGGGAGGGGGTGGGGGATAGGAACAATCCAAAAAAATATTCACAAGACACTTATCTATTGAATCGCAGGAAAAAAATTTAAAAATAAAAACATTAACATACATTTTTTGCGGGTTTTCATACAAACCGTCACTGGCAGGGCAGCTCCGACAGGTTTGACCCTGTCGCTATTCTGGGCGCGGCCGACAGTAACACAATCCGCGGCACTGCACGTCGGCACACCTCTCCCCGGCGGTACGTCCCATCACCGCCGCAAACAACGAGCCGAGAATCCCGCCACAGAGTCAACTCGCGTCAAAAACTCGGCCACAAACTTCGAGAAAATCTGTCTCAACGACTCAGCAACCACAGTCCTCTGGGGCAGAGAATTCCAAACCCTCCGAGTGAAGAAATTCCTCCTCATCCCTGGCCGACCCCTTATGCTGAGACAATGCCCCCCCGCACCCCCCTCCTGTTCTCGACTCTCCAGCCCGGGGGAAATAGCCTCTCGGCATCTACCTTGTCAATCACCCTTAGAATCCGATATGTTTCAATGAGATCACTTTTCGTGTGGCAATTGCTGACAGATAGACGCGGGTCCCGATGCTCACCTGGCCTGTCCCCGGGCAGGTGCGCTCTGGCTGGAAGATCAACTTTGAGGTCACACAGCAAACTGTAATTATTTGGCTCCAGGCCGGGCATGCAATAACTGGCTTCCTTCTCTTTTTTAAACAAATGAACTAAAGCTGCATTCTTTTCCATCTGGCACAGAGTGTGACACTTTCGAGATGTGATAGTTGGGAGAAAGCTAAATGTCAGACATGCACGTGTACATGTTTGCATCTGTTGCAGGAAGTGTGCTGGACAATGGCAAAGCGAGACATTTGTAATATTTTTATATTATACACACGATGGAACGAGTGGGTCGGATCTGGAACATGCTAGGGCGGTGGGTACAGATTCAATTGTAGCTTTCAAAAGGAGATTGGATAAATACTTGTAGGAGAAAAAAATTGCTGGGCTATGGGGAAAGAGCGGGGGGGGGAGCGGGGCTGACTGGATCGCTCTTCGATGGGCCGAATGGCCTCGTCCTGTGCTGTGCAGTTCGCTGATTCTGTGCTAAAACCATTTGCCACGTGGTAAAGCCAATGGTCCATGGAGCGACTGCGGTCAGCAACCGATGGGCCAGGCCGGCAGGGGCTGGGTGCAGGAAGCAGTCCCACGGCCCAGGCAGGTCACAGGCCCACCCGAGGTTGGGCCTCAGGCTTCAGGTGCAGCAGACCGGCGAGCCGCGGACACCCGTTGGGCCTCTCCAGGCTACTCGACAGGGCACAACATTGGAACCACGGGCTGCTTCCTGACACCCAGGTAGGGACTCGAGAGTTAAGGAAACGATCAGATGGGGAGGCGTTCAAGGTAGCGATGGGGGGGGTTGATGTAGCCATGGGGGGGGGGGGGGGTTGATGTAGCGATGGGGGGGGGGTTGATGTAGCGATGGGGGGGGTTGATGTAGCGATGGGGAGGGGGGTTGATGTAGCGATGGGGGGGGGGGGGGTTGATGTAGTGATGGGGGGGTTGATGTAGCGATGGAGGGGGTTGTTGATGTAGCGATGGGGGGGGTTGATGTAGCGATGGGGAGGGGGGTTGATGTAGCGATGGGGGGGGGTTGATGTAGCGATGGGGGGGGGGTTGATGTAGCGATGGGGGGGTTGATGTAGCGATGGGGGGGGGTTGATGTAGTGATGGGGAGGGGTTGATGGAATGATGGGGAGGGGTTGATGTAGCGATGGGGGGGGGTTGATGTAGCGATGGGGGGGGTTGATGTAGCGATGGGGGGGGTTGATGTAGCGATGGGGGGGGTTGATGTAGTGATGGGGGGGTTGATGGAATGATGGGGGGGGGTTGATGTAGTGATGGGGGGGGTTGATGGAATGATGGGGAGGGGTTGATGTAGCGATGGGGGGGGTTGATGTAGCGATGGGGGGGGGGTGATGTAGCGATGGGGGGGGGTTGATGTAGTGATGGGGGGGTTGATGGAATGATGGGGGGGTTGATGTAGTGATGGGGGGGGGTTGATGTAGCGATGGGGGGGGGTTGATGTAGCGATGGGGGAGGTTGATGTAGCGATGGGGGGGGTTGATGTAGCGATGGGGGGGTTGATGTAGCGATGGGGGGGGGTTGATGTAGCGATGGGGGGGGGGTTGATGTAGCGATGGGAGGGGGGGTTGATGTAGCGATGGGGGGGGGTTGATGTAGCGATGGGGGAGGTTGATGTAGCGATGGGGGGGAGTTGATGTAGCGATGGGAAGGGGGTTGATTTAGCGATGGGGGGGGTTGATTTAGCGATGGGGGGGTTGATGTAGCGATGGGGGAGGTTGATTTAGCGATGGGGGGGTTGATGTAGCGATGGGGGAGGTTGATTTAGCGATGGGGGGGTTGATGTAGCGATGGGGGGGTTGATGTAGCGATGGGGGAGGTTGATTTAGTGATGGGGGGGTTGATGTAGCGATGGGGGAAGTTGATGTAGCGATGGGGGAGGTTGATGTAGCGATGGGGGGGGTTGATGTAGCGATGGGGGGGGTTGATTTAGTGATGGGGGGGGTTGATGTAGCGATGGGAAGGGGGTTGATTTAGTGATGGGGGGGGTTGATGTAGCGATGGGGGGGGGTTGATGTAGCGATGGGGGAAGTTGATGTAGCGATGGGGAGGTTGATGTAGCGATGGGGAGGGGGTTGATTTAGCGATGGGGGAGGTTGATTTAGTGATGGGGGGGGTTGATGTAGCGATGGGGGGGGGTTGATGTAGCGATGGGGAGGGGGTTGATTTAGCGATGGGGGAGGTTGATTTAGTGATGGGGGGGGTTGATGTAGCGATGGGGAGGGGGTTGATTTAGCGATGGGGGAGGTTGATTTAGTGATGGGGGGGTTGATGTAGCGATGGGGGAAGTTGATGTAGCGATGGGGGAGGTTGATGTAGCGATGGGGGGGGTTGATGTAGCGATGGGAGGGGGGGTTGATGTAGCGATGGGGGGGGGGTTGATGTAGCGATGGGGGAGGTTGATGTAGCGATGGGGGAGGTTGATGTAGCGATGGGGGAGGTTGATGTAGCGATGGGGGGGGTTGATGTAGCGATGGGGGGGGGTTGATGTAGCGATGGGGGGGGTTGATGTAGCGATGGGGGGGGGTTGATGTAGCGATGGGGGGGGTTGATGTAGCGATGGGGGGGGGTTGATGTAGCGATGGGTGGGTTGATGTAGCGATGGGGGGGTTGATTTAGTGATGGGGGGGGTTGATGTAGCGATGGGAAGGGGGTTGATGTAGCGATGGGGGGGGGGTTGATGTAGCGATGGGGGGGTTGATTTAGTGATGGGGGGGGTTGATGTAGCGATGGGAAGGGGGTTGATGTAGCGATGGGAAGGGGGTTGATGTAGCGATGGGGAGGGGGTTGATTTAGCGATGGGGGAGGTTGATTTAGTGATGGGGGGGTTGATGTAGCGATGGGGGAAGTTGATGTAGCGATGGGGGAGGTTGATGTAGCGATGGGGGGGGGTTGATGTAGTGATGGGGGGGGTTGATGTAGCGATGGGGGGGTTGATTTAGTGATGGGGGGGGTTGATGTAGCGATGGGGGGGTTGATGTAGCGATGGGGGGGGTTGATGTAGCGATGGGGGGGTTGATTTAGTGATGGGGGGGGTTGATGTAGCGATGGGGGGGTTGATTTAGTGATGGGGGGGGTTGATGTAGCGATGGGGGGGTTGATGTAGCGATGGGGGGGGTTGATGTAGCGATGGGGGGGTTGATGTAGCGATGGGGGGGTTGATGTAGCGATGGGGGGGTTGATGTAGCGATGGGGGGGTTGATGTAGCGATGGGGGAGGTTGATTTAGTGATGGGGGGGTTGATGTAGCGATGGGGGAAGTTGATGTAGCGATGGGGGAGGTTGATGTAGCGATGGGGGGGGTTGATGTAGCGATGGGGGGGGGTTGATGTAGCGATGGGGGGGGGTTGATGTAGCGATGGGGGGGGTGATGTAGCGATGGGGGGGTTGATTTAGTGATGGGGGGGGTTGATGTAGCGATGGGGGGGTTGATTTAGTGATGGGGGGGGTTGATGTAGCGATGGGGGGGTTGATGTAGCGATGGGGGGGTTGATGTAGCGATGGGGGGGTTGATGTAGCGATGGGGGGGTTGATGTAGCGATGGGGGGGTTGATGTAGCGATGGGGGGGTTGATGTAGCGATGGGGGAGGTTGATTTAGTGATGGGGGGGTTGATGTAGCGATGGGGGAAGTTGATGTAGCGATGGGGGAGGTTGATGTAGCGATGGGGGGGGTTGATGTAGCGATGGGGGGGGTTGATGTAGCGATGGGGGGGGGTTGATGTAGCGATGGGGGGGGGGTTGATGTAGCGATGGGGGGGGTTGATGTAGCGATGGGGGGGTTGATTTAGTGATGGGGGGGTTGATGTAGCGATGGGGGGGTTGATGTAGCGATGGGGGGGTTGATGTAGCGATGGGGGGGTTGATGTAGCGATGGGGGAGGTTGATGTAGCGATGGGGGGGGGTTGATGCAGTGATGGGGGGGCGGGGGTCGAGGCAGTGATCAGGAGGGGGTAATGGCCCATGGTTTGAAAGGAGACTGGATTTTCTTGCACACAATGTTTTAAATATATGTGGAGACCATCGGCCCACACACACACACACACTCTCTCTCCCATTCTATTCCTGGATCAAACTGTGTACAGATAAATTAAACCACTATAAAAATCTTTTGATAAGATAGGTCCGGCAAAGATATTTGCTTGGAAACCACTTAATCACAAAGTGGAGAGCTTTGATTTTTTTCCCCTTTGTAAGAAGATAATGTTGAGCATTTAAAGAAAAGAATCCACACTTTTTGTGGTTTTGGGTGTTAGCGCTGATCATAAACAACTCAAGGCTCCCACAAAATGCCCTGTCTAAGCAGTAGCTCAGTGGGTAGCACTCTCGTCGGAATCAGAAGGTCGCGATATGAGCCCCAGTCAAGAGGCTTGAGCACAAAATCCAGTTCGACACCCCCAGCGACAGTACTGAGGGGCCGCCTTTCCAATAAAAGGTTGAACCGAGGCCCCGTCTGCCCTTTCAGGTGGACAAGAAAGATCCCACGACACTATTTCAAAGAAGAGCAAGACTTTCTCCCCGATATTTGCTGTGGACCGCTCGGCCCTTTGTGATTCCCTTTGAAGAACAGTGTACGATGGTTATTGATGCTGTCCCTCACGCCAATATTTATCCTTCAACCAACATCACGAACAGATTATCCGGTCATCGTCACATAGCTTGTGAATTTGTACCCATTTCCAACAGCAGCCATCTTGTCTTTGACTGAAACTGTCTCATGATTGCTTCACTGAGGGTGTGTTGATGAAACGGATTTATAATCATTGCGAACTGGTTTAAGATTATCTAAATTCATTTAGTTTAGGAACTTTAGCAGTGTCAGCTGGGGCTCAGTGGAAAGCACTCTCTCGCCTCTGAGTCAGAAGGTTGTGGGTTCAAGTGCCACTCCAGAAACAACAGCACAAAAATCTTGGCTGACACTCCCAGTGCAGTGCTGAGGGAGTGCTGCACTGTCGGAGGTGCCGTCTTTCAGATGAGACGTTAAACCGAGGCCCCTTCTGCTCTCTCAGGTGGATGTAAAAGATCCCACGGCACTATTTCGAAGAAGAGCAGGGGAGTTATCCCAGTGTTCTGGGGCCAATATTTATCCCTCAATCAAAGTCACTAAAAACAGATTATCTGGTCATTATCACATTGCTGTGTGTGGGAGCTTGCTGTGCGCAAATTGGCTGCCGCGTTTCCCACATTGCGACAGTGACTACACTCCAAAAGTACTTCATTGGCTGTAAAGCGCTTTGAGACGTCCGTTGGTTGTGAAAGGTGCTATATAAATGCAAGTCAGTCTTTCTTTCTTTACCAAGAGATGTCTATCCAGTCACTTAAGTGTAGGATTCAAATCCAAGTTACAGAGTATTATGAGCAATGAATAATTGACTGACCTTTACCATACATTAATAATATAAGATATCCAGCAGTATCCCTGTAGACAAGGAACCACAGAGAGATGAGAAGCGATCTGGGTGCATTCACCGTGATTTGAATTCTTCATTGCATTGATCATTGTTACAGTGCATTAACTCAGTGTCTCTGTGCTCTTAAGCAGGTTGATCAAGATATAAAGCTTTCCTATAACACCATTTCTCAATTTACTTATAGGAGCAGTCGTCGAGCATTGTTAGCTTGCTGTATGTGAATGAGAATCACTGTGTCAGCTGTAACTCAGTGGGAAGCACTCGCGCCTCGGAGTCAGAAGGTCGTGGGTTCAAGTCGCACTCCAGGGACTTGAGCACAAACATCTAGGCTGACACTCCCAGTGCAGTGCTGAGGGAGTGCCGCACTGTCGGAGGTGCCGTCTTTCAGATGAGACGTTAAACCGAGGCTCCGTCTGCTCTCTCAAGTGGACATAAAAGATCCCACGGCACTATTTCGAAGAGCAGGGGAGTTATCCCCGGTGTCTTGGGGCCAATATTTATCCCTCAATCAACATAACAAAAACAGATTATCTGGTCATTATCACATTGCTGTTTGTGGGAGCTTGCTGTGTGCAAATTAGCTGCCGCGTTTCCCACATTACAACAGTGACTACACTCCAAAAAGTACGTCATTGGCTGTAAAGCGCTTTGAGATGTCCATTGGTCGTGAAAGGCGCTATATAAATGTGTCTTTCCTTTTTTTTCTTTTCTCATTCTGGAGATAAGAGGACAAACCAGAGAGGGAATAATGCTCGACATTGAAAAGCTTGAAGCAAGCAACAATTTTCTTTGTGATTAACGCAGAGATTGATAATCGATACACCTTGTAACAGAGATGCATCGAAACGCCCAGCAAACAATGGTCCTTGCAAAACAAACAGACGTTATAAACTGGCTAACCTGCAATTTTCAAGTTGTACATATTTCAAACCGAACTCTTCAATCTTGCCAGTATTTTTCTATTGCAGCGGAAATCAAACCTTGAGCAATTATATTTTTAGCAACACAAAGGTACATTTAATCTCTTACAGCAGAATTGAATTTCAGGTTGTGCAGCGTGAAGGCTAATATCAATAAGCATCCTAAGCTGCTCTTAAAGGGAACCCGCAAAAGGCTGAGTTTTCCACACCAAAGAAAGGAAGACTTGCAATTATATAGCGCCTTTCACTCAGGACCTCCCAAAGCACTTTACAGCCAATGAAGTACTTTTTGGAGTGTAGTTACTGTTGTAATGTGGGAAACACGGCAGCCAATTTGCGCACAGCAAGCTCCCACAAACAGCAATGTGATAATGACCAGATAATCTGTTTTTGGTGATGTTGCTTGATATTGGTTGGAGAACACACCTGCTCTTCTTCGATATTATAATATATGCAGCTGTGAGGGTGCTCACCGGTTTGTAGAGCTGTTGCATTGTGAGTGAATTAGCCAGTCACGTGATGTTCACAAGATTCAATAAAACCCCAGCCAGTTGGGTCTAGGCCATCCACGATGAGGTATGCAGTTGTGAGCCTGGTGGATGAACTGGTAATGTGTCGTGTGATTGTTAAACCTTTGCTATGAATTCTTAAGCAATGAGTCCATGAAGCAAATACATTATATTGGGGAATCTAGACACAGGGTCACAGTCTTCGAAGAAGGGGTCGGCCATTGAGGACTGAGATGAGGAGATACTTCTTCACTCAGAGGGTGGTGAATTTTTGGAATTCTCTACCCCAGAGGGCTGTGGAGGCTCAGTCGTTGAGTATATTCAAGACAGAAGGCGATAGATTTTTAGGAACTAAGGGAATGAAGGGATATGGGGATAGAGCGGGAAGGTGGAGTTGAGGTCGAAGATCAGCCAGGATCTTATTGAATGGCGGAACAGGCTCGAGGGGCCGAATGGCCGACTCCTGCTTCTTATGAGCAGCACCTAGAGTTGGACGAGGCTGTCCTTCTGACAAATTGTAACCGTGTTGCAGGTTCACTTAAAATGCAATGTTTGCCCAACTCCCTACAAAGAACAAAATATTTCATTTATATAGCGCCTTTCATGACCACCGGACATCCCAAAGCGCTTTACAGCCAATGAAGTACTTTTGGAGTGCAGTCACTGTTGTAATGTTGGTAACGCTGCAGCCATTTTGAGCACAGCAAGCTCCCACAAACATCAATGTGATAATGACCAGATAATCTGTTTTTTTATGTTAAGTTGATTGAGGGATAAATATTGGCTCCAGGACCCCAGGGATAACTCCCCTGCTCTTCTTCAAAATAGTGCCATGGGATCTTTTACATCCACTTGAGAGCGCCGATGGGGCCTCGGTTTGACGTCTCATCCGAAAGACAGCACACCTCTGACAGTGCAGCACTCCCTCAGCACTGCACTGGGAGTACCAGCCTAGATTTTTGTGCTCGAGTCCCTGGAGTGGGACTTGAACCCACGACTTTCTGACGCGGAGGCGAGGGTGCTGCCCACTGAGCCACGGCTGATACAAGGCAAAGAACAGAGGCTCATTATAGTCTAGAGTACTGTGACAGCGAAAGACACTTCATCGGTGTGAGGAAGTGGTCTTTAAAAGCTTGTCTTTAAAAGGTCTTGGAACTGAAATATATCAAGTCCTGCCTTCCTTTGCTCACAAACAGGTCTCTCGAAGTTGCCCAATGAGGGATCATTAAAACAGTGATTGTAGTATCCAGCGTGCTCAAGTTCTGCACTCATCGAGTGTGACTGAGTTAAAAGGGATTTTGTTTCTGATGACCACCTCTTCAAAACTGACTTCTCAAGTAAAACTAATCAAGCGAGAAGCCCGTTTCTAAAGGCTTTGGCTTCTAGGTGCGAGAGACATACCATTTACCTCAGCAAAAGTAGCACTTGGGCTAAGGGCTTGCAGTTTCGCTGTCAGTCTCAGAGTTCAAACAGCAGACATTCCGTCATGTCTTCTGATCTTGGCTTTCAGAAACTCCAGCACTGGTCACAGCTCAATTAAAAACCAGTCAATAAATCCTTCCAAAAGTATGACTTACTCTCAAACAGACTCAAATAGCCGACTGTCTCCGAATTTGCAAAGGCCTTTCATTACTGCTTGGCGTACCTGTGCGATCGCCAACACTCACATCCTCAACACACCTCCCTAAATCACACATTCCACATCGCCGCACTCTCGGCTTCGCCGCTGAGAGTTGCAAACGCAGCGAGTGATGTGAAGGCTGAGGCTGCCGGCGGTGAGCGAGAGCTCGAGGGGCTTAAATAAACCCAGCTCTCAAATGTTTATTTACATTTCGGCCAGGTGTGCCGTGCGATAGGCGGGAAGAATTGCGCTAAAAATACCTTGTATGTACGGCGTTTCCCACATTACAACAGTGGCTGCACTCCAGAAGTACTTTATTGGCTGGAAAGCGCTTTGGGACATCCGGTGGCTGTGAAAGGCGCTATATAAATGCAAGTCTTTCTTTCGTATAGGAAGTCTCATGGGTATCTTGGCATTCTTGGACTTTGTAGGCAACAAATAGTTATAAAATAATGTATCCTCTAACTCTCCTTGAGCATCATCAGGGGTGATTTGATCGTGTCTTGTGTATGTTATGTTCCAGATGTCATTCCCATAACTCGCTGACATACATTAGCTCCTGGAGCAATGCCTTGACTTTATAATTCTCATCCGTGTTTTCAAATCCCTCATGGCCTCATGCCCCTCCCTATGTTAGTAAAGACAAACGTAGGTCCTCTGCAGTCAGAATCAGGGGAAGTCATAACGGGGAACAAAGAAATGGCGGACCAATTGAACAAGTACTTTGGTTCGGTATTCACGAAGGAGGACACGAACAACCTTCCGGTTATAAAAGGGGTCGGGGGGTCTAGTAAGGAGGAGGAACCGAGGGAAATCCTTATTAGCCGGGAAATTGTGTTGGGGAAATTGATGGGATTGAAGGCCGATAAATCCCCAGGGCCTGATGGACTGCATCCCAGAGTACTTAAGGAGGTGGCCTTGGAAATAGTGGATGCGTTGACAGACATTTTCCAACATTCCATTGACTCTGGATCAGTTCCTATGGAGTGGAGGGTAGCCAATGTAACCCCACTTTTTAAAAAAGGAGGGAGAGAGAAAACAGGGAATTATAGACCGGTCAGCCTGACATCGGTAGTGGGTAAAATGATGGAATCAATTACTAAGGATGTCATAGCAGTGCATTTGGAAAGAGGTGACATGATAGGTCCAAGTCAGCATGGATTTGTGAAAGGGAAATCATGCTTGACAAATCTTCTGGAATTTTTTGAGGATGTTTCCAGTAGAGTGGATAAGGGAGAACCAGTTGATGTGGTATATTTGGACTTTCAGAAGTCGTTCGACAAGGTCCCACACAAGAGATTGATGTGCAAAGTTAGAGCACATGGGATTGGGGGTAGTGTACTGACATGGATTGAGAACTGGTTGTCAGACAGGAAGCAAAGAGTAGGAGTAAATGGGTACTTTTCAGAATGGCAGGCAGTGACTAGTGGGGTACCGCAAGGTTCTGTGCTGGGGCCCCAGCTGTTTACACTGTACATTAATGATTTAGACGAGGGGATTAAATGTAGTATCTCCAAATTTGTGGATGACACTAAGTTGGGTGGCAGTGTGAGCTGCGAGGAGGATGCTGTGAGGCTGCAGAGCGACTTGGATAGGTTAGGTGAGTGGGCAAATGCATGGCAGATGAAGTATAATGTGGATAAATGTGAGGTTATCCACTTTGGTGGTAAAAACAGAGAGACAGACTATTATCTGAATGGTGACAGATTAGGAAAAGGGGAGGTGCAAAGAGACCTGGGTGTCATGGTACATCAGTCATTGAAGGTTGGCATGCAGGTGCAGCAGGCGGTTAAGAAAGCAAATGGCATGTTGGCCTTCATAGCAAGGGGATTTGAGTACAGGGGCAGGGAGGTGTTGCTACAGTTGTACAGGGCATTGGTGAGGCCACACCTGGAGTATTGTGCACAGTTTTGGTCTCCTAACCTGAGGAAGGACATTCTTGCTATTGAGGGAGTGCAGCGAAGGTTCACCAGACTGATTCCCGGGATGGCGGGACTGACCTATCAAGAAAGACTGGATCAACTGGGCTTGTATTCACTGGAGTTCAGAAGAATGAGAGGGGACCTCATAGAAACATTTAAAATTCTGACGGGGTTAGACAGGTTAGATGCAGGAAGAATGTTCCCAATGTTGGGGAAGTCCAAAACCAGAGGTCACAGTCTAAGGATAAGGGGTAAGCCATTTAGGACCGAGATGCGGAGGAACTTCTTCACCCAGAGAGTGGTGAACCTGTGGAATTCTCTACCACAGAAAGTTGTTGAGGCCAATTCACTAAATATATTCAAAAAGGAGTTAGATGAGGTCCTTACTACTAGGGGGATCAGGGGTATGGCGAGAAAGCAGGAATGGGGTACTGAATGTTCAGCCATGAACTCATTGAATGGCGGTGCAGGCTAGAAGGGCCGTATGGCCTACTCCTGCACCTATTTTCTATGTTTCTATGGTACAATACGGGATACCTTGTAGTACATTCAACAACATTACATTACATGTGTCACTATACAATACACGGAATGGGTGACGGTACATTTACATTTTTCTTTTCAACGTGCATTACGAAACAGACCTTGCATTGTACATGGCACGACATAGGTGTTTACAGATAATGGTGCTCCATGTACACAAAAAATAAGTTACAAGTACGGCCCGAGGGGGGTTTTGTACTGATTCCTGCCCCCGGGTTTTCCGTGACGGAAGGGCTTTAAACTGTGGCCCTTCCCCACCGTGCCTTTGCGGCGACTGCACCAATTTTAAGTGCGTCCCTCAGCACGTAATCCTGGATCTTGGATTGCGCCAGTCTGCAACATGCAGACGTGGACATCTCCTTGCTCTGGAAGACCAGCAAGTTTCTGCAAGACCAAAGAGCGTCTTTGACCGAGTTGATGGCCCTCCAGCAGCAGGTGATGTCAGTCTCGGTGTGTGTCCCTGGGAACAGCCTGTAGAGCACAGAGTCCTGTGTTACGGAGCTGCTCAGGATGAACCTCGACAGCAAGCACTGCATCTCTTTCCAAGCCTGCCTTGTGAAGGCGCAATCCTGAAGGAGATGGGTGACAGTCTCGTCCGCCCCGCAGCCGGCCCGGGGGCACCGTGCCGAGTTGCTGAGACGTCGGCTGTGCATGAACGCTCTGACGGGTAGGGCCCTCCTCACCGCCAACCAAGCTACGTCTTGGTGCTTGTGTGAAAGCTCTGGCGATGAGACGTTCTGCCAAACGAGTTCGACAGACCGCTCAGGGAACCACCCGACAGGGTCCACCCTCTCCTTTCGTAGGGCGTCCAGGACCTTACGTGCTGACCACTGTTTTATGGCCTTGTGGTCAAAGGGGTTTTTTGTGAAAAACTTTTCCACAGAGGACAGGTGGACAGGCATGGTCCAGCTGGTGGGGGCGTTTCGCGGCAGCATGGCCAGGCCCATCCTTCGCAACAAAGGGGACAGGTAGAACCTCAGCACGTAGTGACACTTGGTGTTTGCGTACCGGGGGTCTGTGCACAGCTTGATGCAGCCGCACACAAAGGTGGCCATCAGGATGAGGGCCACGTTCGGAACATCCTTTCCACCACTGTCCAGAGATTTGTACATCGTGTCTCTGCGGACACGGTCCATTTTGGACCTCCAGACAAAGTGGAAGACGGCCCGGGTGACTGCCGCGGCACAGGAGCGAGGGATGGGCCAGACCTGTGCCACGTGCAGCAACCCCGAGAGCACCTCACTCCTGATGACCATAGAAACATAGAAACATAGAAAATAGGTGCAGGAGTAGGCCATTCGGCCCTTCTAGCCTGCACCGCCATTCAATGAGTTCATGGCTGAACATTCAACTTCAGTACCCCATTCCTGCTTTCTCGCCATACCCCTGATCCCCCTAGTAGTAAGGACCTCATCTAACTCCTTTTTGAATATATTTAGTGAATTGGCCTCAACAACTTTCTGTGGTAGAGAATTCCACAGGTTCACCACTCCCTGGGTGAAGAAGTTCCTCCGCATCTCGGTCCTAAATGGCTTACCCCTTATCCTTAGACTGTGACCTCTGGTTCTGGACTTCCCCAACATTGGGAACATTCTTCCTGCATCTAACCTGTCTAGCCCCGTCAGAATTTTATATGTTTCTATGAGGTCCCCTCTCATTCTTCTGAACTCCAGTGAATACAAGCCCAGTTGATCCAGTCTTTCTTGATAGGTCAGTCCCGCCATCCCGGGAATCAGTCTGGTGAACCTTCGCTGCACTCCCTCAATAGCAAGAATGTCCTTCCTCAGGTTAGGAGACCAAAACTGTGCACAATACTCCAGGTGTGGCCTCACCAATGCCCTGTACAACTGTAGCAACACCTCCCTGCCCCTGTACTCAAATCCCCTTGCTATGAAGGCCAACATGACATTTGCTTTCTTAACCGCCTGCTGCACCTGCATGCCAACCTTCAATGACTGATGTACCATGACACCCAGGTCTCTTTGCACCTCCCCTTTTCCTAATCTGTCACCATTCAGATAATAGTCTGTCTCTCTGTTTTTACCACCAAAGTGGATAACCTCACATTTATCCACATTATACTTCATCTGCCATGCATTTGCCCACTCACCTAACCTATCCAAGTCGCTCTGCAGCCTCACAGCATCCTCCTCGCAGCTCACACTGCCACCCAACTTAGTGTCATCCGCAAATTTAGAGATACTACATTTAATCCCCTCATCTAAATCATTAATGTACAGTGTAAACAGCTGGGGCCCCAGCACAGAACCTTGCGGTACCCTACTAGTCACTGCCTGCCATTCTGAAAAGTACCCATTTAATCCTACTCTTTGCTTCCTGTCTGACAACCAGTTCTCAATCCATGTCAGTACACTACCCCCAATCCCATGTGCTCTAACTTTGCACATCAATCTCTTGTGTGGGACCTTGTCGAACGCCTTCTGAAAGTCCAAATATACCACATCAACTGGTTCTCCCTTATCCACTCTACTGGAAACATCCTCAAAAAATTCCAGAAGATTTGTCAAGCATGATTTCCCTTTCACAAATCCATGCTGACTTGGACCTATCATGTCACCTCTTTCCAAATGCACTGCTATGACATCCTTAATAATTGATTCCATCATTTTACCCACTACCGATGTCAGGCTGACCGGTCTATAATTCCCTGTTTTCTCTCTCCCTCCTTTTTTAAAAAGTGGGGTTACATTGGCTACCCTCCACTCCATAGGAACTGATCCAGAGTCAATGGAATGTTGGAAAATGACTGTCAACGCATCCACTATTTCCAAGGCCACCTCCTTAAGTACTCTGGGATGCAGTCCATCAGGCCCTGGGGATTTATCGGCCTTCAATCCCATCAATTTCCCCAACACAATTTCCCGGCTAATAAGGATTTCCCTCAGTTCCTCCTCCTTACTAGACCCCCCGACCCCTTTTATAACCGGAAGGTTGTTTGTGTCCTCCTTCGTGAATACCGAACCAAAGTACTTGTTCAATTGGTCCGCCATTTCTTTGTTCCCCGTTATGACTTCCCCTGATTCTGACTGCAGAGGACCTACGTTTGTCTTTACTAACCTTTTTCTCTTTACATATCTATAGAAACTTTTGCAATCCGTCTTAATGTTCCCTGCAAGCTTCTTCTCATACTCCATTTTCCCTGCCCTAATCAAACCCTTTGTCCTCCTCTGCTGAGTTCTAAATTTCTCCCAGTCCCCAGGTTCGCTGCTATTTCTGGCCAATTTGTATGCCACTTCCTTGGCTTTAATACTATCCCTGATTTCCCGAGATAGCCACGGTTGAGCCACCTTCCCTTTTTTATTTTTATGCCAGACAGGAATGTACAATTGTTGTAGTTCATCCATGCGGTCTCTAAATGTCTGCCATTGCCCATCCACAGTCAACCCCTTAAGTATCATTCGCCAATCCATCCCAGCCAATTCACGCCTCATACCTTCAAAGTTAGCTTTCTTTAAGTTCTGGACCATGGTCTCTGAATTAACTGTTTCATTCTCCATCCCAATGCAGAATTCCACCATATTATGGTCACTCTTCCCCAAGGGGCCTCGCACAACGAGATTGCTAATTAATCCTCTCTCATTACATAACACCCAGTCTAAGATGGCCTCCCCCCTAGTTGGTTCCTCGACATATTGGTCTAAAAAACCATCCCTTATGCACTCCAGAAAATCCTCCTCCACCGTATTGCTTCCAGTTTGGTTAGCCCAATCTATGTGCATATTAAAGTCACCCATTATAACTGCTGCACCTTTATTGCATGCACCCCTAATTTCCTGTTTGATGCCCTCCCCAACATCACTACTACTGTTTGGAGGTCTGTACACAACTCCCACTAACGTTTTTTGCCCTTTGGTGTTCTGCAGCTCTACCCATATAGATTCCACATCATCCAAGCTAATGTCCTTCCTAACTATTGCCTTAATCTCCTCCTTAACCAGCAATGCTACCCCACCTCCTTTTCCTTTTATTCTATCCTTCCTGAATGTTGAATATCCCTGGATGTTGAGGTTCTTTCCTGCCATGGAGAGGAAGCGCAGCTTCCACCATCCCAGTTTTTGCTTCACTTTGGCGATACACTCTTCCCAGTTTTTGGCGCACGCCCCGTCCGCTCCGAACCATATTCCCAACACCTTCAGGAAATCTGGCTTGACGGTGAAGGGAATGGAGGCTCGGTCAGCCCAGTTGCCAAAGAGCATGGCCTCACTCTTGCTGCGATTGACCTTTGCTCCCGAGGCCAGTTCAAACTGGTCGCAGATTGCGAGCAATCTGCGGACCGACTGCGGATCCGAGCAAAAGACGGCCACGTCGTCCATGTACAGGGAGGTCTTGACCTGAGCGCCTCCGCTGCCTGGGATCGTCACCCCTCTAATGCCCGCATCCCTCCTGATGGACTCGGCAAAGGGTTCGATACAACACACAAACAAGACAGAGGAGAGAGGACAGCCTTGCCTGACTCCAGATCTGATTGGAAAGCTTTCAGTTTCCCACCCGTTGATTTGAACCGCACTACTGATATCTGTGTAGAGCAGTTGGACCCAATTGCGGATGCCCTCCCCAAACCCCATTTTGGAGAGTACGTCCATCAGGTATGTGTGCGATATCCTGTCAAAGGCTTTCTCCTGGTCTAAGCTGATTAAGCAGGTGTCCACCCTCCTGTCCCGCACGTAGGCGATCGTATCCCTGAGTAGCGCAATTGGTGGCCATGCCTTCTGTTGCCTGGGCCCCAAGGTCTGGAACTCCCTCCCTAAACCTCTATCTCTCTACCTCTCTCCCCTCCTTTAAGATAGGCAGTGACTAGTGGAGTGCCGCAGGGCTCAGTGCTGGGACCCCAGCTATTTACAATATACATCAATGATTTAGATGAAGGAATTGAGTGTAATATCTCCAAGTTTGCAGATGACACTAAGCTGGTTGGCAGTGTGAGCTGTGAGGAGGATGCGAAGAGGCTGCAGGGTGACTTGGACAGGTTAGGTGAGTGGGCAAATGCATGGCAGATGCCGTATAATGTGGATAAATGTGAGGTTATTCACTTTGGTGGCAAAAACATGGAGGCAGAATATTATCTGAATGGCGGCAGATTAGGAAAAGGGGAAGTGCAACGAGACGTGGGTGTCATGGTTCATCAGTCATTGAAAGTTGGCATGTAGGTACAGCAGCTGGTGAAGAAGGCAAATGGTATGTTGGCCTTCATAGCTAGGGGATTTGAGTACAGGAGCAGGGAGGTCTTACTGCAGCTGTACAGGGCCTTGGTGAGGCCTCACCTGGAATATTGTGTTCAGTTTTGATCTCCTAATCTGAGGAAGGACATTCTTGCTATTGAGGGAGTGCAGCGAAGGTTCACCAGACTGATTCCCAGGATGGCAGGACTGACATATGAGGAGAGATTGGATCGACTGGGCCTATATTTACTGGAGTTTAGAAGGATGAGAGGGGATCTCATAGAAACATATAAAATTCTGATGGGACTGGACAGGTTAGATGCAGGAAGAATGTTCCCGATGTTGGGGAAGTCCAGAACCAGGGGTCACAGTCGAAGGATAAGGAGTAAGCTATTTAGGACCGAGATGAGGAGAAACTACTTCACTCAGAGAGTGGTGAACCTGTGGAATTCTCTTCCGCAGAGAGTTGTTGATGCCAGTTCGTTAGATATATTCAAGAGGGAGTTATATATGGCCCTTATGGCTAAAGGGATCAAGGGGTATGGAGAGAAAGCAGGAAAGGGGTACTGAGGTGAATGATCAGCCATGATCTTATTGAATGTTAGTGCAGGCTGGAAGGACCGAATGGCCTGCTCCTGCACCTATTTTCTATGTTTCTAAGACGCTCCTTAAAGCCTGCCTGTTTGACCAAGCTTTTGGTCACCCGTCCTAATATCTCCTTATGTGGCTCGGTGTCAAATGGTGTTTGAGGAAACCTCTGTGAAGCGCCGTGGGACGTTTTGCTATGTGAAAGGCGCTATATAAATGCAAGTTCTTGCTGTACCCCACCCTTGCCCGAGACTGGAGCAGGACCCAGTTCCTCTTGTGCAACAGATCCTTTTCTCAGAACACTTGACTGTAGAAGAAAAAAAAATATCAAGCTAGGAACGCAAGAGGCATTTATCCAAATTTCCTCCGTTCGCCTTTAACCTTCCTTTACTGTTGACGTTTGAGGTATTTCTCTTGCTCACGTTGCCTCATCATCATTAGTTTCCAGGGGAGAGCATCGCCGTGTGGCCAACGACACTGAGCCACCAACACCAGGACCAGCGAGCCACCAAGAACACTCTTCAAGATCACAACCTAAAGGGCTTTCCCTGAAAGTGAGAGAATTATTTCCCCGTTCTGCCGCAGAATTCCAAGAGCTAGTCACAGATCAATTGTTCCAACGTATAACTTATCCTACATGGAGCTTCATCATACTTACAGAATAAGTGAAAATCCATACAATTAGCAGAATATAAATGTAGGTTGTGTGTTTTATCAGCTAAACAATAATTAAGCTGTAACTATGGAGTAGCTGCAACAGATGCATTTAAGGGGAGGCTGGATAAACACACGAGGGAGAAAGGAATAGAAGGATATGGTGATGGGGGGAGTTGGAGAAGGGTGGGAGGGGGCTGGTGTGGAGCATAAACACCGGCACGGATCTGCTGGGCCCAATGGCCTGTTTCTGCGCCGTATACGCGATGTAATTTTAGTACAGTGTTGAATGTTTTTTTAGGCACTAAAAGCTACAATTAGCTGTTCACAGATCTATTTCAATTCCATGCGGAGAGGCAAAGGATGGTTGTAGAATACGAAGGGTCTGTCGGTGATATTTAGGAAACCATTGGGAATTCACTCCTGAATTGAAGGTACACCTCCTTCAGTGGGCCTCTGACAGTTTAAGAATAAACAAAAAGACACCATTGTAAATAATATTGATTCTATCCCCTTTCATATCAGAATCGTGCTGTGTTGACACAAGTGAAACACCCTCTAGGTTTGAATCATTGCTTTCTGCACCAAATGTGCAGCATTACGAAACCCTCCTTACTGTAATTAGTTTATATTAATATTGCGCTCTTTCATTTGGCTGTGTTTATTTTTGAGGTGCTTGATGTTTGGCAGTTCTGATCCTGGAGGTCCCTGGTGTTACAGATGTTGGGTATATAGTCTAGGCCGCCGCTCCAGAACGATACTGAGCAACGGTTTCTTTATCATCGATCCCACGATCTCTGGTCACCTCCTGGGCGGCCCCAGGCAGCTCAGCAGAGAAGCGGGATTGAAGATCCCACCATTGCGAACCCAGCAGCGACCCTCAGGGAGGTCCCGAGGGGGGTGGCGACCAAGAGAGAGAGAGAGAGAGAGAGAGAGAGAGAGAGAGAGAGAGAGGGGGGGGGGGGGTGATTGCGAGGGTGGGTAGCAGTGACCGGATCAGGGGGGGAGGTGGCAGCGAACGGGATGAGGGTGGGGGCGTCGGGGTCACGACCTGGGGAAGGAGGCTCTGAGTGATGGGTGGGGGTGTGATGGCCAGCACTGGCTCGTATGGTTTGAGAGCAGAGCTGGTCTCCAGTTGTCTTGGTTAACCCTTGCCACTGGACCAAGGCCTCGCTCTGTCAAGCCCGTGTGGTGGCTGGTGTGCAACGGCCAGCCCACGTTAAAAAAATCCACACACAGGCATCGCCCACCCTTCAACATGTAGTTCAGGACCTGGAATATTAGGTTCTTCATTGAAACACCTGTGAACTCATCCTTTTTTGGTGTGGAAGCAAGTCATCCTCGACACGAGGGACTGCCTCTGATGATGCATGGTTTGAATGTGGAGCTGGAAGAAGAAGAAGTGAGCTCCACATTCAACAACAATTTGCATTCATATAGCGCCTTTAACATGGTAAAGCTTCCCAAAGCATTTCACAGTTGCATTATCAAACAACATTTCACACCGAGCCACCCAAGAAGATATTTTGGTGACCAAAAGCATGGTCAAAGAGGAAGGTTTTAAGGAGTCTCTTAAAGGAGGAACAAGAGGAAGGGAGGTTTAGGGAGGGAGTTCCAGAACTTCTGACCCAGGCAACAGAAGGCACTGTCACTGATGGTTGAGCGATTATAATCAGGACCGCTCAAGCTCCTTTCTCACTTCCCTTCAAACGCAGAATTAGAGGAGCGGCAACATTTCAGTGGGTTGTGGGACTGGAGGAGATTACAGAGATAGGGAGGGGTGAGGCCATGGAGGGATTTAGCGGGGATATACTTCAGCAAAGTATATATTTCCAACACTTACTTTGTTTGCGGCCTGAGACGGTCCATTTAAGGACTGCCTGTTAGGTCGCATGCGGACCTGGTTTGCCTGAACGCAGCCTGCCAGGCTGAATTCAGGGCAACCCAATATTGCAGAGTGAGCCTCAAACAGGCATTCCATCTTTTATTTGAAGATGTAAAAGTTCCCAACTCCGGTTGCAAGCGTTGGCCCTGGGCACCTATTTTTCTCCCTACACCAATATGGCGGACCATGTGTTTCAGCACTGCACGGGGAGTGTCAGCCTGGATTTTTGTGCTCAAGTCTCCAGAGTGGGACTCGAATCCACGACCTTCTGACTTGAGGCGAGAGTGCTGCCCACTGAGCCACAGCTGACACCCGCAGCAGACCACGAAGGGACTTGAACACGAGGGTGAAAATACTTGCACTGTCTCGCTCTGCCATGGCCCCAGCAGCCTGTTCTTCACGCCGAGCGCACTGGGCAGTCTGCGTGCATCCCATTCTGTCGGATTTAATCTCCCCGTTTGAGCAAGAGCAGAAACTCAGGCCTCAATCACCGCATTGCGTTTACCGTTTGTTTCTCGTAGCGCCTACTTGTGACGAGTGTTTGACAACATTTTACAACCTGGGTGCAGTTGGACAATGCAATGGAAAGTGAAAAGGGTTTTAAAATAAAGGGACGGGACAACAGACACTGTTTCTATTGTAATATTGTCTCTCTCTTCCTCCGTCCCCCATCGAGAAGAAATCCACACGACGATAAATGCCTCATGTTTGCCCACATTAAGTTCCAATAGTGCAACATTTCATTCTATTCAGGCCCTCTATATCTGCGAGTATTTCTTTTAGTGCAGAAAGTAGATTGTGTCATACAGGCTATTGCATATTTCACACACTTTGTCCTACAAATGTATATTGTTCCCTGTAACCTTTTAAAATAAAAGCTAAAATGGAATTCAGAACTGGCAGTAGATGATGTGTTGTCACATGGGGCACAGTAATTGGATAATATTCGTTTTGTTATGAAGTGCTTTATTGAGTCCAAAATCAGAGCATAGATATTTATGGCACGGAAGGGGGCCGTTCGGCCCATCGTGTCCGTGCCAGCCGACAAAGAGCTATCCAGTCTAATCCCACTTTCCAGCTCTCGGTCCGTAGCCCTGTAGGTTACGGCACTTCAAGTGCACATCCAAGTACTTTTTAAATATGGTGAGGGTTTCTGCCTCTACCACCCTTTCAGACAGTGAGTTCCAGACCCCCACCACCCTCTGGGTGAAGAAAGTTCCCCTCAAATCCCCTCTAAACCTCTCCCCAGTTACTTTAAATCTATGCCCCTTGGTTATTGACCTCTCTGCTAGGGGAAATAGAGTGGATAGGAAAGACCTATCTCGGCCCCTCATAATTTTATACATTACATTGCAACAGTGACTGCACTTCAAAAATACTTTTTGAATTATTTGAAGGTTTTTTTTCCAATGGCAGCTGGTCATTCATCCAATCATCATCATCATAGGCAGTCCCTCGGGATCGAGGAAGACTTGCTTCCACTCCCAAAGTCAGTTCTCTGGTGGCTGAACAGTCCGATACGAGAGCCACAGACCCTGTTACAGATGGGACAGACATTCGTCGGGGGAAGGGGTGGGTGGGGCCTGTTTGCCGCATGCTCCTTCCGCTGCCTGCGCCTGACCTCTTCGTGCTCTTTGCGTTGAGGCTCGAAGAGCTCACCGCCCTCCCGGATGGACTTTCTCCACCTCGGGCGGTCTGTGGCCAGGGTCTCCCAGGTGTCAGTGGTGATGTCGCACTTTACCAGGGAGGCTTTGAGGGTGTCCTTGTAACGTTTCCGCTGGCCACCTTTGGCTCATTAACCATGAAGGAGCTCCGCATAAAGCATTTGCTTAGGGAGTCTCGTATCTGGCATGTGTACTATGTGGCCTGCCCAGCGAAGCTGATCGAGTGTGGTCAGTGCTTCAACACTGGGGATGTTAGCCTGGTCATTATACCATCATTCACACCCTATCCAGACTAACCTTTCTCTAACTTCTGCCATTACCATTTCGATTCGCCCCATCATCCCTTTTGTCTCTCTAATCTCTCCTGCCTTCCACCCTCTCACAGACCTTCCCTTTTGTTCTTTCCTTCCCCTTTCCGTGCTCCTTAAGAATCTGTTTTTTCCCCGAACATTCGGCAGTTCTGACGAAGGGTCACAGACCCAAAACGTTAACTCTGTTTCTCTCTGCACAGATGCTGCCAGCACTCTCTGTGTTTACTTCAAAAAATACTTCTTCGGCTGTAAAGCACTTTGGGACGTCCGGTGGTCGTGAAAGGTGTTATATAAATGCAAGTCTTTTTCCTTTTTAAACAAAATATTGGAATGATTTGGGTTCCGTTTATTATGGATTATTGCAAACAGAATCACACGCGGAAATGCACTGCTAGACTACCATGTAAAATTACTGTTCTGTTTCAGGCACAGTAGAATCTCTGACTGGTGCACAGGGAACGGTACAAATGGAATTGACAGGAGACAGATGGCTCCAAGCTCTGCTGAAGATCAGCTTAACTTGACTGCCCATTTATACAGCCCGAATGTTCTGTCTCTGCAGATTTCGAAACCCTTGGAGGGAAACTTAATGCCGCCTCTATTTTTCTTCTCGGAGACTGAACAGATATTAGCGCCAGTGATGATTAAAGTAGGTTAAAAGCAGTGGAACTGAGGATATAATGATTTTCATTATCTGCATTACACCTTATGTCCTCGAAAACCACTTGATAATTTAAATATGTCGGTCTCTGCCAGGTGAAATGATTAATAATCCATTAGGATGGATAGAATTGACAAGTCTGTCTGATGAGATGCAAAAAAAATGGGAGGGCCAAAGTGCTGAAGGCAAAGGATATAATGTGAAAATCATTCATGGCACGAAGATAATTTTCATATTAATTTTGTAGTGAAGAGGAACATTAATACGCAAATAAACCCAATGTCATTAACTTAAAGAAACACAGGCTGACCTTGGGTTTCCTGGGCTGTAAACAATATGTTGTTCAGTCTACGATGTCAAGCAGCGAATAAACAGCTGAAAACAAAAGAGACAACAGTAATATTGGAGCAGAACTACCTGCCTGCAACATCACTTCATTTGAATTGAATTGAATTGAAAGAGGGATTCGATGCAAGGGAGTTGAGCACTTGCACAATAACGTCACCAACAATAAGTTCTATGCTGGAAAAATTACTGAAATCACAATATTCAACTTGCAAAACACGGATTAAAAAAACAAACATAATCCCATCTGGCAAAAATCGCTCATTTTATTTACCTCAGCCAATGATACAAACTATAATCAGGCAGAATCACAAAATGCAATCCTTGAAACTCTGGGACAAATCCCAAACTCCAGTGCAGTGGAAAACAGATTCTGACTAATTCGGCCGCTGGAAGTCAGTCTCCCTCCTCATCATCATCGGCACGGTCTTGGTTACGGGACTGGGTTCACAAGCCAAAGGTCAGCCAGTTCAAATCCCACCTCTGCCAAGTTGTAGAATCAAATTGAATAAATCTGGTTAACTGGTGGGCTGCTCTCCACGAACAAAAAACCACATGACCATAGAGCTGCCACAAAAACTCAACTGGTCTTCCAGCAACAATTCTACCCGCCCAGGTACAGCAGGCGGTGAAGGCGGCAAATGGTATGTTGGCCTTCATAGCTAGGGGATTTGAGTACAGGAGCAGGGAGGTCTTACTGCAGTTGTACAGGGCCTTGGTGAGGACTCACCTGGAATATTGTGTTCAGTTTTGGTCTCCTAATCTGAGGAAGGACGTTCTTGCTATTGAGGGCGTGCAGCGAAGGTTCACCAGACTGATTCCCGGGATGGCAGGACCGACATATGAAGAAAGACTGGATCAACTGGGCCTTTATACACTGGAGTTTAGAAGGATGAGAGGGGATCTCATAGAAACGTATAAGATTCTGACGGGACGGGACAGGTTAGATGCGGGAAGAATGTTCCCGATGTTGGAGAAGTTCAGAACCAGGGAACACAGTCTTAGGATTAAGGGGTAGGCCATTTAGGACTGAGATGAGGAGAAACTTCTTCACTCAGAGAGTTGTTAACCTGTGGAATTCCCTGCCGTAGAGAGTTGTTGAGGCCAGTTCATTGGATATATTCAAGAGGGAGTTAGATGTGGCCCTGATGGCTAAAGGGATCAAGGGGTATGGAGAGAAAGCAGGAAAGAGGTACTGAGGGAATGATCAGCCATGATCTTATTGAATGGTGGTGCAGGCTCGAAGGGCCGAATGGCCTACTCCTGCACCTATTTTCTATGTTTCTATGTATGTTGCTGTACCTTCATTTCTCTCTTTCTCCATGTGTAATCACATCCGTTGGTTCTTTGCCCCCTGCCCGCGCCCCACCCCCCCCCAGTCCAGTAGGATGAAGGTTGCCACTCCCCAGTTCCAGGGCCATTTCCGTGCAGCATGCTACATTCATGACTGGAAAAGGCTTCTTTAGTTCTGCTATAAGTGGTGATTCAGAGGGACTTTTATCATAAGACCATTTACTTCAGCCAATGAGTCAGCCATTTGGCCCCTTGAGCCTGCTCCGCCATTCACCCACAGCAAGCTCCCACAAACAGCACTAATATCATCACCAGATGATCTGTTTTTAGGTGTTCGTTGATGGAGAAATAGTGCCATGGAATCTTTGTAAGTCCGCCTGAGGGGTCAGATGGGGCCTCGGTTTAACGTCAATAAGATCATGGCTGATCATCGAACTCAACTCCACTTTCCCGCACGATCCTCATATGCCTTGATTCCCCGAGAGTCCAAAAATCTATCGATCTCAGCCTTGAATCTACTCGACGACTGAGCATCCTTAGCGCTCTGGGCTGGAGAATTTGCTACTGAATGGATTTCTTATCTTGACCAAGGGAGGTGGAGCTTTCGTGGCTCACTTCTGCGCTGTGGCTCAGTGGGCTGCACTCTCACCTCCAAGTCAGAAGATTGTGGGTTCAAGACCCACCCCAAGGACCTGAACACAAATCTAGGCTGGCACTCCCAGTGCAGTGCTGAGCGAGCGCTGCACAGTCGGAGGTGCCGTCTTTTCAATGCGATGTTAAACTCAGGCAGACTTAGAGATTCCATGGCAATGTTTATCCCTCAACCAACACCTAAAAACAGATTATCTGGTGATAATCTCATTGTTGTTTGTGGGAGCTTGCGGTGCACAAATTGGCTGCCGCGTTTCCTACATTACAACAGCGACTACACTCCAAGAAGTATTTAATTGGCTGTAAAGCATTTTGGGATGTCTGGAGGTCGTGAAAGGCGCTATAGAAATGCAAGTCTTTCGTTCCCAGTAGCTGAATTCCTAAAGAAAACCGAGTGATAATGTAACCCGCCCCATCAAAAATGCTGAACTCACTGGATCACCACGTTGAGAATTTATAACACCGAGCACGGTGAGCTGCTGACTGGTCAAATGTGAAGCAGACATTTTGCAATTGCATAATAGACGCCCGATTTGCTCATCTCTCTATCCAATATATGACTTGATAGGCTGTAGTCTAATACATGTCAGTTAATAGACAGCTATCAGAGTTAAATTGCAGGTTCTTGAATCATGACCTACTCCTATCACAAACCACAGGACTCAGTTACTGCCATAAACTCTCGACAAGACATTTGCCATCCGTTATGTGGCCTTAAATTAATTTTTAATTGAAATTTGATTTGTTTTTTTTCCAAAGAACCTTTATGCGGAGTATAGTTGAGACTGTGCTTTGTCAATGGAAGGGTACTGAAGACGATGGCAATGAATGACTGGAATGTTCGGCCGAGATTTTAAGTCAGTGTCAGCTGTGGCTCAGTGGGCAGCACACTCGCCTCTGAGTCAGAAGGTTGAGGGTTCAAGTCCCACTCCAGGGACTCCAGCCTGAAAAATCTATTCTGACACTCCAGTGCAGTGCTGAGGGAGTGCTGCACTGTTGGAGGTGCCTTCTCTTGGATTAGACGTTAAACCGAGGCCCGGTCTGCTCTCTCAGGTGGATGCAAAAGATCCCATGGCACTATTTCGAATGAAGAGCAGGGGAATTACCCTGGTGTCCTGGGGCCAATATGTATTCCTCAATCAACACAACAAAAACAGATTATCTGGGTCATTATCATAGTGCTGTTTGTGGGAGCTTGCTGTGCGCAAATTGGCTGCTGTGTTTCCCACTTTACAACAGTGACTCCACTCCAAAAGTACTTCATTGGCTGTAAAGTACTTGGAGATGTCCAGTGATCATGAAAGGCACAATATAAATGCATTTCTTTCAGTGTGGGATTGGCCTGTGCTATGGGCTGGCGTGAGCGATGTGCTCGGAGAGATTTTGACACTCGGGCCTGGCTTCGATAGTCATGCTCCGACTCCAAAGCCATTAACAAAGGTTTTTTGTCCCCCAAAAAACCACCTAAAACTGTATTTAAATGTTTTTATAAAAAAAGAGATTGAATTGAGTTGAAATCACAGATGAGCAGATTTCAGTCGGTGGTAACCGAGAGCGAGCCTGATTGAAGGGCCTGTGGTCACACACTTCAATCAGCCTCATTGTGCTCCATTACATCTGTGCCCGACCGTCCTGTATAACCAAGTGTATAAAGTCTCAAAGGTCAAGGAAAGGGCACTGCTTGTGTGTCATTTTTGACTTTGAACTTTTTGCCGGTTTTGACCATTCAATTCGAAAGATGTTTAGAGACTAAAATAAAAACAAGCTTGGGGAAACTGAAATGAGAAAGAACGGGACCCACAGTGTCGCAAACGGTCAGTGGATCAACGTACGAGGACAGAAGTTCAGGGCTGGCCCCAACTCAGGGACCGATGCGGTCAGGGCCCAGAAACTGCGTTAAACTGCGGCAAGTGAGGGATCAAAGGGGCTGAATTTCCACTATGTATGGGAAATCATCTCCGATCGGGAAGGTCCACGGGCAATAGTCCCCATTCAAAGAATCAGCTCCCCCAAGAGAGTTCCAGTGGGTAGCATCCTCGCCTCGGAGTCAGGAGGTTGTGGGTTCAAATCCCACTCCAGGGACTCAAGCAGATAAATCTAGACTGACACTCCTAGTGCAGTACTAAGGGAGAGCCGCACTGTCAGAGGGGCAGTACTGAGGAAGCGCTGCACTGTCAGAGGGGCAGGACTGAGGGAGTGCTGCACTGTGGGAGGGGCAGTACTGAGGGAGCGCTGCACTGTCGGAGGAGCAGTACTGAGGAAGCGCTGCACTGTCGGAGGGGCAGTACTGAGGGAGTGCTGCACTGTCGGAGGGGCAGTACTGAGGGAGCGCCGCACTGTCTGAGGGGCAGTACTGAGGGAGCGCCGCACTGTCGGAGGGGCAGTACTGAGGGAGTGCTGCACTGTCGGAGGGGCAGTACTGAGGGAGTGCTGCACTGTCGGAGGTGCTGTCTTTCGGATGCTCTCTCAGGTAGACGTAAAAGATCCCAAGGTACTATTTCGAAGAGCAGGGGAGTTATCTCCAGTGTCTTGGGCCAATATTTATCCCTCAAATCAACATAACCAAAACAGATTATCTGAGTCATTATCACATTACTGTGTGTGGGAGCTTGCTGTGCACAAATTAGGCTGCTACGTTTCCTACATTACAACAGTGACTACACTGCAAAAGTACTTCATTGGCTGTAAAGCGCTATGAGACATTCGGTGGTCGTGCAAGGTGCTATATAAATGCAAGTCTTTCTGTTTTTTAGCCGAGTGATTTCCATGTTTCTATGTGAGGCACTCCCTACTCCCACTTCCAGGTCCCCCAGGAAATTCGGACACATCCTTGAGGAGCTCTCCTCCCTCTCCGAACCTCCGGCAAACATGGTCACCACCAGCCCACGCCACGGGAAAACACAGCGATCATCGCAGGAAGCTTCTCAGAGTTTAAATTGGCAACGGAAATAAAATGCTCGCTCGCTAATAAATATGGACAATAAAATGGCAAATTTGGCAAGGCTGCGCTTCACGTGCAGCGTGGAGTGTGGTCCCGGGGAGGGAGGGAAGGTTAGGGAGGAGGTGGGACTCTCACTAATCGCCCCAAATCTCTAACCCACACCCACTGCTCACATGGTTAAGCACCAACCCTGCTGAATTCTCCCGACAGCATACGGGACAATGCGTTCGTGGCGGGTATTATGTGCAGTCCAAAGAGGCCAATATTTATTCATCCCACAAACCCACAGGAACCCCCAGCATCTACTGAAATCAGTTGGGAATCCCACAGCCTACAGAATGTAGAATCTTACAGCACGCAAGGAGGCCATTGGGCCCATTGTGCCTGTGCCGGCTCTCTGCTAGAGCGATCCAATTAGTCGCACGCTCCCCCCCCCCCTGCTCTTTCCCCACAGCCCCGCACGTTTTTCCGTTTCAAGTATTTATCAAATTCCCTTTTGAAAGTTACGATTGAATCCGACTTCCGGAGCTCTACAAACAGAATTCAGAAGTCACTTCCCAGTGAGTCCAGCTTTCGCCAGGCTGGAAGAGAATTGTGAACCTGTGGAATTCTCTGCCGCAGAAAGTTGTTGAGGCCAGTTCGTTAGATATATTCAAAAGGGAGCTAGATGTGGCCCTTACGGCTAAAGGGACCCAAGGGGGTATGGAGAGAAAGCAGGAAAGGGGTACTGAGGTGAATGATCAGCCATGATCTTATTGAATGGCGGTGCAGGCTCGAAGGGCCGAATGGCCTACTCCTGCACCTATTTTCTATGTTTCTATTACAGCGCGCCTATGGGACAGGAATGGAGGGGAAGACATGAGAACTCGGTACATGTAATGGCCTCGAAAGCAATGGGTAAACAATAAAATAAGAAAACAAACTGTAACGTCTGTAAGCTTGGAACATTGTAGCTCCACACTGTGGATGTGAACGTATTGTGTTACTGCAACGAAAGGTGAATAAATGAGTCAGCTGACCAGAAGCTTCCGGAATTTCTGAGATGCTGTCTGCCATTATACAAAGCTGTGTGTGCTGTGCTCTGTGAATATATCATAGAAACTGTCGCAAAGAATTATTATAATTAATGATCCATTTCTAAGCATTTATTTTAAAATGACGTTGATTAAAATTAGATTGAGCATGCTGCTGGGTGGAGGGAACGAGAAGGGTTCGGAGTTTAACATGTCTATGTGAGGGAGCAGCACAGATCTCGTCATTAAGAAAACAGAACTAACTTGCATTTCTATAGCGCCTTTCACAACCTCAAGGCATCCCAGAGTCAATGAAGTACTTTTGGAGTGTAGTCACTGTTGTAATGTCGGAAACGCGGCAGTCAATTTGCGCACAGCAAGCTCCCACACACAGCAATGTGATAATGACCAGTTAATCTGTTTTTATGTTATGTTAATTGAAGGATAAATATTGGCCGGCGCACCGGGGATAACTCCCCTGCTCCTCTTCGAAATAGTGGCCGTGGGATCTTTTACGTCCACCTGAGAGAGCAGACGGGACCTCGGTTTAACATCTCATCCGAAAGTTGGCACCTCTGACAGTGCAGCGCTCCCTCAGCACGGCACTGGGAGTGTCAGCCTAGATTTTGTGCTCGAGTCCCTGGAGTGGGACTTGAACCCACAACCTTCTGACTCAGAGGCGAGGGTGCTGCCATTTAACCCCACCACATCTGCTACACTCATAATAAAGGATAAAACTGAGTACTGTGTACAATGAGCAAGTGTGACCTTAGCTCCTTTAATAAAACTCCAGAGTGCAGGTACCTCGTGGGTGACCTGCTTATATACCGTGCTCCCAAGGGATGCTGGGATCCCTTGGGACTCCAACAAGTAGGCCCTCTGGTGGTGGTGTGATGCAGGTTACAAGGGGTTAAATACATGACAATATCAACTGCGCCTTTTTACTATCTTGCTGAGATTCCAAGGCAGTTCTCCCAATTAAGTCATCTGCATTTGCCATTTAAACACAAAGGAAAAACAAATAAAAGGATGTTAGTTAATTCCCTGCAAAATATTTTTACCAACAGCTTGCACTTATATAGCGCCTTTAATCTAGTAGAACCACCCAAGGCGCTTCACAGGAGCATAAACCAAACAGGATTTGACACCGAGCCACATAAGGAGATATTAGGACAGGTGACCAAAAGCTTGGTCATAGAGGTAGGTTTTAAGAAATAATCTTAAAGGAGGAGAGAGAGAGGTAGAGAGGCGGAGAGGTTTGGGGAGGGAGTTCCAGAGCTTGGGGCCGAAGGCACGGCCACCAATGGTGGAGCGATGGAAATTGGAGACAACCTGTTAATGTGCTCCAGGTGCACCAATGTGGTAATGCAGCCTCTGCTGTTTACAAGAAGAATAAAAAGGAATTGAGCCATCGTGGAGTCATGTGGGAGGGATTGCCTATGAAGGAAGGAAGATATCACCCCGGCAATCTTTGCTTCTTTAAAAACTGAAAGATTCTAGAATAGATTACTTCAATTCTTTGTAAATTGAGGTTTTGAAGGTCTCACCACCTGGCTTTATATTCATAATAGTTTCAAATAACTTGCATATCTAGTGTCTCGTGGAGATTGTGAAAGATAAGCAGCAAAATCTCAAAGTTACTTTGGACATCAACTTCATCAGGGCCTGTGGAGTAAGGCAGAGTAATAGAGGATAGCTGGGAGATGGGGAAAGGATAGAGGCACAGAGAGAGAGGGAAAGAGACAGAGAGATGGGAGGTGGACAAAACACGGAGCGAGAGGGAGGGAGAGAGGGAGGGAGAGAGAGAGAGAGAGGAGAGAGAAGGTGGAGAAGGCTAGCTGCATAGAGCAAGAGGGAAAGAGAGCGAGAGAGCGAGAGAGAGAGGGGGGGAGGGGGGAGGGAGGGGGGAGAGAGGAGAGAGAGAGAGAGCTGGGAACAGGGCAGAGACATGGAGAGAGAGAGACAGAGCAAAATAGAGAGCCAGGAAGTGGGAAGGGTAGATCCAGAGAGAGAGAAAATGGGAGGTGAAGGCAGCTGGTGTTAAAGGGATCTGTGAGGTTTGAGCTGGAAATGGCAGGAGGCCAGAATCAGGGGAACAATGGGAAAACCAACAGCAGCAAAATTAGGAAAACTCACTTTAAAAAAAAATGGACTTACACCGTGAAATAATTAACTTGCGGGCTTTAATGGGGCTGAGTTTGAAGATTACGTGCACGGCCAACATACACTTGATTGGTGGCAAATGTAACAGGAACAGACATGATTGAGTGTGTCACTTTGAGTGTGTGGCTCTGATGGGAGGGTGGGAAGTGTCAGTGCGATGTCAGAGTACACCCCCTGCGCAGCAGACCCACACACTCCCATAATTACAATCCAAATTACACAATAAAATATTTAGATCCACAGCCAGACCCCGTCCTGACACGCCAGCGCACTCCCTGACATTTACAGACACATCTGAAAAGCAATTAATCCTGAGGTTATCACCGAAAGGCCTCCATCAGTCACAGAATATCACTGTGCTCAACGCAGGCAGCTCTGGCCCACACTGCTCCAGCTGGTGGCCAAAACACAGACTCAGGAGCTTGGTTACACACGGGTTTGTAATTGAACACCCTGACTGCATTTCCATGAGGAACCCAGCACGTGAATCAGCTCCACCCACAACCAATTGCTGCCTCCTCCCTCTCACTGGCAGCAAAAGGTACAGCAGCAGTATTTTTAATAAGTTATCTATTTTAATTGGTTAACACTAACTCGCACCAAGTCCCGCTCACCCATCACGCCTGTGCTCGCTGACCCCGTGTCCTAACTCGCACCAAGTCCCGCTCACCCATCACCCGCTGTGCTCGCCAATCTACATTGGCTCCCGGTTAAGCAACACCTCGATTTCAAAATTCTCATTCTCGTTTTCAAATCCCTTCATGGCCCTCGCCCCTCCCTATCTCTGTAATCTCCTCCAGCCCCCCCCACCCCCCCCCGAGATGTCTGCGCTTCTCTTGAGCATCCCTGATTATAATCGCTCAACCATTGGTGGCCGTGCCTTCTGTTGCCTGGGCCCCAAGCTCTGGAACTCCCTCCCTAAACCTCTCCGCCTCTCTCTCCTCCTTCAGGATGCTCCTTAAAACCCACCTCTTTGGCCAGGCTTTTGGTCACCTGCGCTCAGCAGAGAGTAACAAATAAACTCAGTGAAAAAAATAATTCAAAAAGGATTGATAGTCTTGGGACAATCACAATGTAAATGTGGCAGGAAACGCTGAACGTGTGCATCTGAAAAAATGTCGGCTTGTACTGGTTGCTGTGTCATCATCGCCCTGTGTATTGTATGATGTACCCTCGTGTTATTGCTCCACATATTGTACGATGTACTGTCGTGTTATCACCCTGCATATTGTACGATGCACCCTCATGTTATCAGCGCCCTGTGTATTGTACACAGTGTATTGTTCTTGTGAAGAACACTAGTTCGATTTCTACAGGGATAGTCTATATAGTTAACAACAATGTGAGTTCGGGCCCAAGGGCAGCACGGGCCCAGCCCACACTGCGATATGTGTGCGCACTGGGTCCGTACAGCAGAGCTGGTCTCCAGTCGCCCTGGTTAACCCTTGCCACTGGACCAAGACCTCGCTCTGTCAAGCCCGTGTGGTGGCTGGTGTGCAACAGTCACCACACGTTAAAAAAATCCACGCACAGGCATCTTCCACCCTTCAGGGTGTAGTTCGGGATCTGGAATATTAGGTCCTTCATTGAAACATCTGTGAACTCATCCCTTTTTGGCGTGGAAGCAAGTCATCCTCGCTTCGAGGGACTGCCTGTGATGATGATGATGATGATGTTGATGTATTGTACGATGTACTCTCATGTTATCAGTGCTTGCGTCTACTACAAACAGGTTGGGGGTCATTATTAAGCTGCGGTGTTGGGGAGTCGGAGAAATCACAATCGGAGCAATAGAGCCACTCTCACCCATCACTCCTGAAAGTGCTTCACACATCCTGTGCAATTCACCCAGGAGTTCATCCATCTTCAAGTGCCACAGGCGGAACCTGATGCCATCAGCTCTTCTGCTACTGAACGAGTACAAGTGACGTGGAAAAGATATAGAGTGGGGTGCTATCAGTCACAGGGAGCATTTTCCTCACGTTCTCGTGCCTTTGGACTTAAAGAATTCCCGTCACCCTCACCGAGCGAGCCTCCAGCCTGTGGCCGAGCTCTTTGCTGCATTCTCAACTCAACTTCTCATCTTCAATCTGAACGGCGCGCACGACATTCCATCTTCTCGGTTACATCAGCCTGTTCTCACCCAGGGCTGGTCTGCAATATTTCAAAGGCAACTCTTCTTCCTGCAGCAAGTTAAACCTACTTTCATGTCTGGCGACAGTCCGTATGATGTCTCGCTTAGTGTCGATGTGTGTAAACCTTCCCTTCCTTTCTCCTGCCTTGATCACTGTTCAATATGCTAAACCTGTATCGAACGTTGGTTAGACCACACTTGGAGCACTGCGTACAGTTCTGGTCGCCATAATATCAAAAGGATATAGAGGCACTGGAGAGGGTGCAGAGAAGATTCACACGGATGATACCAGAAATACGAGGGTGTACCTGTCAGGAAAGGATGGATAGACTGGAGGGCCGAAATTGCCCCTCCCGATAAGATCGCTGACCGCCTGAAAGCAGTGGCCACGGGACAGCGCGGAATGGCCGCTGACTCCCCGCAGAGGAGCCGCCATTTTGTAAATTGCCCTTTGGTTTTGGAGCGGTACCCGGGACCACTCTGCCCGTTTTACCGGCGTACCTGCGACGACTACTTACCGACCGGCAGGGACCCCCCTGGGAAACGGCCCCGCGAGAGAGGCCCAGCCGCCGATCGCTGCCCCCCAGCACTGAGGCTCGGCGGCCCGTCTGCCCTTAAATGGGAAGGCGCACTGCCGCGGCTGCCAACAGTGACAATTATCCCCCACCCGGGGTTGGTCGGGCCGCCAACAGCGCGGCGATGGTGACTGGTCGGGCGGGTGACCCGCCCCGAGCCAAAAAACTACAAAGTGCCGAATATCGCCGGCGTCTCAACCACATGGGTTGCAGCGGAAAAAAACTTTGAAAAAACGTTTCGGGCGGTGGGCCATTTCCACCCCTGGCTCTCAGGCTGGGTCCCTTTTCTCTTGAAAAAAGAAGGCGAGGGCTGACCTAATAGAGGTCTTTAAAATGATGAGAGGTTTTGATAGAGTGGATACAGAGAGAATGTTTCCACCTGTGGGGAAGAGCATCACTAGAGGCCATCAATATAAGATAGTCACCAAGAAATCCAATGGGGAATTCAGGAGAAACTTCTTTATCCAGAGAGTGGTGAGAATGTGGAACTCGCTGCCACAGGGAGGGGTTGAGGCGAATAGTATCGATGCATTTAAGGGGAGGCTGGATAAACATATGAGGGAGAAGGGAATAGAGGGTTATGCTGATAGATTTAGATGAGGAAAGACGGGAGGAGGCTCGAGTGGAGTATAAACGCCGGCATGGACTGGTTGGACCGAATGGCCTGTTTCTGTGCCGTATTTCTGGTATAATCTATCTATATCTTATTAAACAATCTTATGCCTGTTTGTACCATTTGGCTACCGGTTATCACAGCTTTGTAACGCTTTACGTCTCAGGTTGTGTGTTACACCTTTTCGGGCATCATCGATTCCTAGCTCCACGTTTAGAATAGATTTTTCTTATGTAAAACTCCGAACTCTTATAAAGCCTTAGCTCGAAGCTGTGTCCTGTTTATATTATATTGTTGGGATAGGTAGTCTACAGTTTGACATTGTAGATCCATCCTTCGACAGACCAGTGAGCGCCCAGGACAGTCCGAGACCCCCCCCCACCCATCGTCTGCAGCTTCTGAACAATTTACCGTCCCCTTGCATCGCACATTGAGGCGCACAGAACATGCTGTTTTTAGTTTGAATTTTAAGTGATTAAGAGTTTAAATTGTCACGGCAACATTTCTGAATTACTGCACAGCTTCGGGACAGTCCTAGATTAACTAAAAAAATTAAGGCCGGGAAATTGGTCTCCTTCGCGCCTCCCGGCGTAGCCTCTGGGGGGGGGCAATAGCGAATCGCTGACCACTTACTGGCAAGGCACGGCGAGATCGACTCCCGCTAACTTGACCGAGAGGCTCGCGGCGGCGGCAAGACATTGCGCCCCAACTCCCTTCGCCTGGAGATCGTTGTCCGCGGTAACGGCAGAGCGCTGAACAATGTTCCGTGCAACGCTGTCATCTTTAGAGGCTCCGTCCCCCGCTTAACGGGAAGGGCCGATGTTGGCGTGAATCAATCCTCACCCTGTCTCTGTGGGGCCACGGGACCCGTGCGAGGTGCATACCCACCCCGAGCGCTCCGAGAGAACGCAGGGCTGACCAATGGCGGGGTCCAATAAAAAGCAAAAGACACCAGACTGGTGCAAAGAATAAAGTTTGCCCTGCCTGACCGGCACTGCCTTTGATTATCGCTCCCCCGAGCGGCCGGCTGAGGCGGCAACGCCTCCTCTGGCTGCCGTTGTTGACGCCCGGCGACGCTGCAGAGGGCGGGAGCGAATATCACATCCGGGGTGGTAACGGGCACTGCGTGCCAGATGACGTCACGATCTACGGGGCACGAGAGACCGAGGCGGCAAGTGTTAACGCCAGCGCAAACCCGCCAGGGAGGTGCGCGGGTGTCGGTGAATTCGCCGCGCCCGGTTGGTAACTCCTTCACCGACCCATTACCGACCCGCGCAGACGCTAATGGGAGGCGCGAAACAGACCAATTTCCCCCCCCCTATGTGACTTCAAAAACAGGATTCCGCAGGAATGATCTTTTCTTTGCTTTCCAAGTTCCGATCCAGCTCGCTGCGAGGGAGTGAAGTTTCCCTCAGCACCCACGGCAGAAATTCCAAGTGAAATGCATCTCGTCACCGTCACAGCTCACGGCACAGTGGGTGCGAGTCAGCACAGACCCACCCGTAGCATTGCATTTATTGACAATCTCAATCAGGAACCAAACCATCGTCTTGTGTTTGAATTTGTGCTGGAGTTTAGAGAGGTGGTCCCATTGAAACACACACAATTCTTACGGGGCTTGACGGGGTAGATGCAGGGAGGGTGTTTCCCCCGGGCTGGGGAGTCTAGAACCAGGGGTCACAGTCTCAGAATAAGGGGTCGGACATTTAGGGCTGAGATGAGGAGAAACTTCTTCACTCAGAGGGTGGTGAATCTTTGGAATTCTCTGCCCCAGAGGGCTGTGGAGGCTCAGTCTTTCAGTATATTCAAGACAGAGATCGATAGATTTTTGGATATTAAGGGAATCTAGGGATATGGGAATCGGGCAGGAAAGTGGAGTTGAGGTCGAAGATCAGCCGTGATCTTATTGAATGGCGGAGCAGGCTCGAGGGGCCGAATGGCCGACTCCTGCTCCTATTTCTTATGTTCTCTCTGTTCACTGAGATTCTGGGGTGAAGCATTTGAGCTATTCGAGATCTTTAAGATTATGAAAGGGCTCATTAGGGCAGACGTAGAGAAGATGTTTCCACTTGTGGGGGTGTCTAAAACTAGAGGCCATCAATATAAGAGAAACTTCTTTACCCAGAGAGCGGTGAGAATGTGGAACTCGCTGCCACAGGGAGTGGTTGAGGTGAATAGTATCGATGCATTTAAGGGGAGACTGGATAAACATATGAGGGAGAAGGGAATAGAGAGGTTAATGCTGATAGATTTAGATGAGGAAAGATAGGAGGAGGCTCGAGTGGAGCACAAACGCCGGCATGGACTGGTTGGGCCGAATGGCCTGTTTCTGTGCCGTATACTCGATGTAATTTTAGTACAATGTTTAACATTTTTTTAGGCACTAAAAGCTACAATTAGCTGTTCACAGATCAATTCCAATTCCATGCGGAGAGGCAAAGGATGGTTGTAGAATACAAAGGGTCTGTCGGTGATATTTAGGAAACCATTGGGAATTCACTCCTGAATTGAAGGTACACCTCCTTCAGTGGGCCTCTGACAGTTTAAGAATAAACAAAAAGACACCATTGTAAATGTGTTAAATAATATTGACTCTATCCCCTTTCATATCCAAATCATGTTGTGTTGACACAAGTGAAACACCCTCTAGGTTTGAATCATTGCTTTCTGCACCAAATGTGCAGCATTACGAAACCCTCCTTACTGTAATTAGCTTATATTAATATTGCGCTCTTTCATTTATTTTGTGTGTATTTTCGAGCTGTGAGGTGCTTGATGTTTGGCAGTTCAGATTCTTGACGTGACTTACAATTAATGTATAATTACAGTATGCGCATGTTTAATAAACAGCGAACCCTTTGAGAGCAGTGACATTAAATATCGCAGTCGCCGCCAGAAATAGCCCTTTAACTAGGCCGCAAACTGAACGAACATGAAAGCAGCAGGCTGCAGGCAACAGGAAAACCGTAATGAGTGCCTCTATTGTCTCATTGGGAACTCTTCCCTCTAATCATCCCAGTCACAAAGGTTTCATTGAGTCAAGTATGGACAGTGATCCAATAGCAATCCCTTGCTCGCCCCACTACCTGCGCCAGCTTCAACCCAGGTGGTCCCTTGCTAATTCACAAACTACGTCAGTCGTTTGGCAGTTCCGACATGATGGCACTCTCTGCGAGTTAATGAAAAGGCAGAGTCGGAACAAGTTTCTCATAACTTTTAATGAAAGGCCTCAGCTCCCTGTTAGGCCCCGCCTGCAGTACTTCAATTCAGGGAGGAATGCAGAGCGAGAGAGGGGGAGAAAAGACAGTTGAAAGCCAGTGCGCAGAGACTGAGGAATGAAGAGACGGTGAAGTATGTCTGTTATACGGGTCTGGGGGCCGGAATTGCTCCTCTCCTTCAGGCCCATTACCACTGCAAATTGGCACCTCCAGGGGGGGGGGAGGGGGGAGGGGCTCTACCGGCTGCTGCAAAACAGCGCGGGAGTTAGCGGAGGCGCGAGCATAGTAACGCTTTGGGCCGCCACGCAACCCGCGATGACACAATCGTCATGTGTACCGACTCTTTCCGCGGCGAAAACTGGCCAGCGCGAACGGGAGCCTAGCGGGTCGCAAACCGGGCCGACCTCTGCTCACAGGGCGCACGTTAGAGGGGCGCTGCACCCCCCCCTTTCTGTGAGGTGATCGGTGGCCCAGGTCAGAGCCGAACCAGCTGCCTTTTGAAGGTGTACGGCTCACCACACGAGCCGAGAACTTGTCCCATCGGCCCACCATTTGCTGCCAAGAGAAGAACCGCCTGACATCAGCACACAACACGCTGGCATCTCCAATATCTAACATCGCCAATGAGCTCAGCAAGCTCCATTTGTACGTGATGGTGTGCATCAGCCGTGGCTCAGTGGGCAGCAATCTCGCATCTGAATCAGAAGGCTGTGGGTTCAAGTCCCACTCCACAAAAATCTAGACTGAAACTCCCCGTGCAGTACTGAGGGAGCGCTGCACTGTCGGAGGGGCAGTACTGAGGGAGCGCTGCACTGTCGGAGGGGCAGTACTGAGGGAGCGCTGCACTGTCGGAGGTGCAGTACTGAGGGAGCGCCGTACTGTCGGAGGGGCAGTACTGAGGGAGCACTGCACTGTCAGGGGGCAGTACTGAGGGAGCGCTGCACTGTCGGAGGGGCAGTACTGAGGGAGCGCTGCACTGTCGGAGGGGCAGTACTGAGGGAGCGCTGCACTGTCGGAGGGGCAGTACTGAGGGAGCGCTGCACTGTCAGGGGGCAGTACTGAGGGAGTGCCGCACTGTCAGGGGGCAGTACTGAGGGAGTGCCACACTGTCAGGGGGCAGTACTGAGGGAGCACTGCACTGTCGGAGTGGCGCGTACTGAGGGAGCGCCGCACTGTCGGAGGGGCAGTACTGAGGGAGTGCCACACCGTCGGAGGGGCAGTACTGAGGGAGCGCTGCACTGTCAGGGGGCAGTACTGAGGGAGCGCTGCACTGTCGGAGGGGCAGTACTGAGGGAGCGCCGCATTGTCGGAGGGGCAGTACTGAGCGAGCGCCGCATTGTCGGAGGGGCGGTAATGAGGGAGTACCGCACTGTCGGAGGGGCGGCACTGAGGGAGTGCTGTGCTGTCGGAGGTGCCACCTTTCGGATGAGACGTTAAACCGAGGCCCGTCTGCTCTCTCAGGTGGTCGTAAAAGATCCCATGGCACTATTTCGAAGAAGAGCAGGGGAGTTATCCCCGGTGTCCTGGGGCCAATATTTATCCCTCAACCAACATCACTAAAACAGATTATCTGGTAATTTACACATTGCTATTTGTGGGAGCTTGCTGTGCACAAATTGGCTGTTGCGTTTCCCACATTACAACAGTGACTACGCTTCAAAAAGTACTTCATTGACTGTAAAGTGCTTTGAGACGTCCGCTGGTTGTGAAAAGCGCTATATAAATCCAAATCTCTTTCTTTCAATGATTCAAAATGTCACACTGACATTTACACATATTCAATGTTTACAGTTAAATCAGAAGCGTACGTCAAGTTAAATTATATTGTTAAGAATCACAAATCATACTGAACATTAACAGGGTTACTCCCTCATCGAGAATACGCAAAACACACATGGGTGACTAGCCAGACATACTCCGATGTGATTGGCCTTGATAATAATGTCAATCACATACACACGTTCTGGTAAAACGAGCACTACCCTCGGGGAATACATGGAGAATACTATCGCATTCACCATCACTGCCCCGCAATAGATTCTACACTGGGAATGCCAGCTGATGAACCAAGCACCAATCGGAGATCACTAAACCATTTCTAACGGAGACATAACCAGAGGTGCTGATCTGTCAGGCTGTGGCTCACAGAGAGAGGCTGCCACGTTGAGAACACTGATGGGCCGGTTTGCTACTGTGCTTTTGAATGGGGATTCGAAGAGTGATGTCATCATGAGCAGTCCCTCAGAATCGAGGAAGACTTGCTTCCACTCTAAAAGTGATTTCTCAGGTGGCTGTACAGTCCAATACGGGAATTACAGTCTCTGTCACAGGTGGGACCGACAATGGTTGAGGGAAAGGGAGGGTGGGACTGGTTTGCCGCACGCTCCTTCCGCTGCCTGTGCTTGGTTTCTGCATGTTCTCGGCGACGAGACTCGAGGTGCTCAGCGCCCTCCCAGATGCACTTCCTCCACTTAGGGCGGTCTTTGGCCAGAGACTCCCAGGTGTCGGTGGGGATGTTGCACTTTATCAGGGAGGCTTTGAGGGTGTCCTTGAAACGTTTCCTCTGCCCACCTGGGGCTCGCTTGCCGTGTAGGAGTTCCGAGTAGAGCGCTGGCTTTGGGAGTCTCGTGTCGGGCATGCGGATGATGTGGCCTGTCCAGCGGAGAGGGCGGGAAGAGTGATGACAAGAGCTTCGGGGGCACATTCGTCGGGATGTTTATTGGGCCTCCTGTCCTTGGTGCCAAAGAGTGTCAGTCGCGTATTTGTGGAAAGTTCAGGCCGTGGGTCTCAGTATTACCGAGCCTCGACTATCTTACACCGTGCAGCCAGCTCAACTGCTGCAGCGGTTCAAAGGGTGTCACGGAATTATAGCACGTTTTCAAAAAATGCTGGTAATAATATTGAAGAGTAACACTCATAAGAACATAAGAAATAGGAGCAGGAGTCGGCCATTTGGCCCCTCGAGCCTGCTCCGCCATTTAATAAGATCACGGCTGATCTGATCATGGACTCAACTCCACTTCCCGCCCGCTCCCCATAACCCTCGACTCCCTTATCGCTCAAAAATCTGTCTATCTCCACCTTGAATATATTCAGTGACCCAGCCTCCACAGCTCTCTGGGGCAGAGAATTCCACAGATTTACAATCCTCCTCTCAGTATTAATCAATATCACCGTGTATATTTACTGTGGAATAACCCTTCTAAAGCACATCATATAAGTGCTCTCAATCACTGCCACTCTCTTTCTCCGACCTACCAAAAGGAGCACCATTATCCAGCCTATCGATTAGCCCCGGTATCGTTCTGGTGAACCTGCGCTGCACGTGCTCCAAAGCCGATATCTCCTTCCTCAGGAGCGGGGCCCAGAACTGGACGCAGTGACTCCGGACAGGGTCTGACCAGAGCTCTGTACAGCTGGAACATAACTTCCCTCCATTTGTAATCCAGCCCCTTTCAGATAAAGACCAACACCCTGTTAGGTGTTTATTTTCCTTACTTTTACTTCCTGTCCCCCCAGCTTCTGGTGATTTGTGTAGATCTCTTTGCTCCTCTGCATCTACTGGTCTCTTCCCCTCCCCACCCCCTCCCCACCCCCTCCCGCCCTTCCCCCCCACCCCTCCCCCCGCTGCCCCCACCCCCCTACCGCCCCTCCCCCCAGTCCCCCCTCCCCGCCCCCATCCACCCCCGTCCCCCCTCCGCCCCCGTCTCCCGCCCCCATGAAGAAAATATTCCAATTTCTCTTCCCTCAGGTCCAAAGTGGATGACCTCACACTTCCATCACGCTGAACTCCATCTGTTGTGGCTTTTCCCACTCACTAAATTTGAGTCTGTTTATCTCCCTTTGTCTTCCTGATCCAGGGTCAAAACATCTGGAACTAGAAGACCTTCTGTTATGTCTGTAATGCACTAATGAATGAGTCCACGAGGTACTCAAACTGTAGTGACCTTGGTCCTTTATTCGTAACTCCAGAGTGAGGCAGCCGCATGGTGGCTACCCTTTTATACTGGGCCCTGTCATCAGGGCAGGAAACCCCGGTCTCCACCAGTTGCACCCTCTAGTGGTGCCAGCATAGTATATACACAGTGTAAACCTTATTGATAGTACATCAGGTAAACAAGTCGCCATCTTATGCAACTATACAGTGACTACACAGACAGTATATCTATAGTCTGCATATATAACACCTTCTATATTGCAGTGCAGACTGGAAATGGGTTGGGGTGCACAGGGAGAGTCTTCAACACAATATGCAAACCAATCAAGCGGTATTCACAGCGCAAAGCCCCGTATATAACTTTTGCTAAGGTTTCCAATGTTGAAGCATTAATATTTATAGTGTAGGACAGTCTAGTCAGACTAGGATCGGTGTTCATTCGGTCGACATTTGGGAATTTATTTTTAAGAAACAAACTGCAGTCACTAAGCAGTCTGACATATTGTTACCCTGCGATACGGTATAATTCCTGTGACATGCAACATTCAGTAAAGGTCAGCACACACATCATCACCGCGGTCTAATCCCTGGTAGCATTAAGGGGCTGCCTTCATTGAGCAATGATGACCTACGGTATACAGACTCGCAGGGATTAATAAATACCAGGACTGCATTAAATGTGGGCCACAACAAAGTCGATTCAATAAGTGCAGTTACAGATCAAGGCAGTCCAGGCTGGAACCAGAAAATCCACAACACTCGGCACAATGCCCAGCTTTTGAAAACCGTGATAACAAGGGTTGTGTTGAGTGGTGAATCTTAGAAGGATGATACTAAACCATTTTTCTGGTTGTCCGACGGATATTTCCTATTCAATAATTCTGTTCCCGGAGAAGAAAGATGCGCAACTCAACCCGATCGCCAAATTCCTCGCTCCAAACTCTTACATTGAAACATCCCTCTGCTCAACTCCTGTCTGAGGCTGAACCAGACTGTCCGCAACCTCGGTGTCATATCTGACCCTGAAATGAGCTTTCGGCCACATAGCCGCAGCATAACTAAGACCGCCTACTTCCACCTCCATAACATCGCCCGTCTCCACCCCCTGCCTAAGCTCATCCGCTGCTGAAGCCCTCATCCATGCCTTTGTTACCTCTAGACTGGACTATTCCAACACACTCCTGGCTGGCCTCCCACATTCTACCCGACGTAAACTAGAGGTAATTCAAAACTCGGCTGCCCATGTCCTAACTCGCACCAAGTCCCGCTCACACATCACCCCTGTGCTCGCTGACCCACATTGACTTCTGGTTAAGCAACGTCTCGATTTCAAATTTCTCATCCTTATTTTCAAATCCCTCCATGGCCCCGCCCCTCCCTATCTCTGTAATCTCCTCCGGCCCACAACCCCCCCCCCCCGAGATATCTGCGCTCCTCTAATTCTGCCCTCTTGAACATCCCTGATTATAATCGCTCCACTATCGGTGGCCGTGCCTTCTGTTGCCTGGGCCCCAAGCTCTGGAACTCCCTCCCTAAACCTCTCCGCCTCTATTTCCTCCTTCAGCACGCTCCTTAAAACATACCTCTTTGACCAAGCTTTTGAAAAGTACAATGACATAAGAACATAAGAAATAGGAGCAGGAGTCGGCCATTTGGCCCCTCGAGCCTGCTCCGCCATTCAATAAGATCGTGGCTGATCTGATCATGGACTCAGCTCCACTTCCCCGCCCGCTCCCCATAACCCTTTATCGCTCAAAATCTGTCTATCTCCACCTTAAATATATTCATGAGTTCATCATGGCCAGGTAAGAAAACAGGCTAGATACAGACCTCGAGACAAGGGAAGTGGGACCGTCTTGTAACGATAACGTTGGAACCACAGAGGCAATGATGTCAGTTGAGAAGGAGTTAAATACAGTTCAGCTGCGCTGGTTTGTTCATCTGTATAAATCAGAGTGACAGTCCAGTCCTAGCTCTGAAAATTGCCATGAGCGATATTGTTTGTACCTCCCCAATGGACTTTCTAATTGTAAGTATATAGACAAATATCACTTACATATAATCTCAGCACACTGTCGAATATCAACATGGAGGGATTTGAAAATAAGGATGAGAAATTTGAAATCGAGACGTTGCTTAACCAGAAGTCAATGTAGGTCAGCGAGCACAGGGGGTGATGGGTGAGCGGGACTTGGTGCGAGCTAGGACACGGGGCAGCCGAGTTTTGAATTACCTCTAGTTTACGTAGGGTAGAATGTGGGAGGCCAGCCAGGGGTGTGTTGGAATAGTCCAGTCTAGAGGTAACAAAGGCACGGATGAGGGCTTCAGCAGCGGATGAGCTGAGGCAGGGGGCGGAGACGGGCGATGTTATGGAGGTGGATTAAGGCGGTCTTGGTTATGCTCCGGATATGTGGCCGGAAGCTCATTTCAGGGTCAAATATTCATGGGTCTTAGAATCTGTTAGATACGATTCATAAAACCCTGCAACCTACAATTAGTTTGGTCCCAAAACGGCTCAAAATAGTGGCTGGCTGGCTCGACCATCATGCGCATCAGCTAAAATCCCAGTTGGTTGCTGCAGCATGAGAATGGAGAACCCACAACAGTCTCGGCCTCAGTTTGAATTCCAATTTCCAGCTTCTTGAGTGAGGATTCCATTGTTGGAATCCCAGCTTTGAATGAAGATGTGCTGGAGGGGGCACATCGCTTTTTAAGGTGAAGGATCTTACCCGGCTCGAGGAAGTGTGGGATTTGGTGGTTGATATTGACAGTGTTGATATATAGTTATATCATTTACCCACCATTTTCCAAGCAGGACTTTTACAAAGTTACCTAAATAAACGTGTTTGGTCATCAGCTCTGTTCCATACACTCCAACCAAGCAGAGAGAATGAATTGCAAAAAGGCAGAAAATAGATCTTCTATTTTTAATAGGCCACAAGCTCGTCCTTGGGTCAGAGAAGTTCTCAAATAGGCCACAATGACGAGGCCATGCGAATTGATCCACAGATTACACAGCCAAGAAATCAGCACTAAAATTCTACACAATATCGATGAAATTGTATGTTGAGTACGGTGCTCAGTTTTGTTCCCAAGTGCGACACCAAGGGGGAGTCCTGCATTGTCGAGAGGTGCTGTCCTTCAAATAAGCAAGAAAGACTTGCATTTATATAGCGCCTTTCACGACCACCAGACTTCTCACAGCGTTTTACAGCCAATGAAGTACTTTTGAAGTGCAGTCACTGTTGTAATGTGGGAAACACAGCAGCCAAAACAGCAATGTGATAATGACCCAGATAATCTGGGTTTTTTTTTTTAAACTGAGCGATAAATATTGGCTAGGACACCGGAAATAACTCCGCTGCTCTTCTTCAAAATAGTGCCGTGGGATCTTTTACTCCGACCCGAGAAAGCAGACGGGGCCTCGGTTTAACGTCTCATCTGAAAGACAGCACTTCCAACAGTGCAGTGTTCCCTCAGCACTGCACTGGAGTGACAGCCTAGCTTTATGTGCTCAAGTCCCTGGAGTGGGACTGTGAACCCACGACCTTCTGACTCAGAGGCGAGAGTGCTGCCCACTGAGCCACAGCTGACACTTCATCTGAAACTGGTGAGCTAGCAGGAGAGGTTAAAGGAAGTGGGTTTGTGCTCATGGGATGATGTCTGTGAGTGGGTCTCGATCCAAGTCTTCAAAAGCCTGAGCGGTTGGGGAAGAAAGGCTCTTTGTGCTAAACTCGAAGAACATTCGGTACAAGCTAAATGCAACTTGAGAAACTGCTCCCCAGTGAAGACTCACTTACCTGGAACAGTCCAAAGCCCAGAGAGTGAAACTCAACCGTGACCTTCTCAAAAAGCATGAGTCAATTCTTGATTTCGAGTGGAGTGGTGTCGGCCAGGCAGCAAGGCAGAAGGGCACTCTGAATAGAAAGCCTGGTACAATGATCTCATTGAAAGGTGTTAAAAGATTGATGGAATAAAACCGCTGAAGGGATATGTTGAAGGACAGTGCGCTGGTGTATTTGGCCTTGATCGACTCAATATGTTTATGGCAAAGAAGGTCGCAGACGTGCACGGGGAAACCGCCAGAGATTGAAGGAGCTGATCACGGCATCATTCTGGGTGCAGTTCAAACCAACCAATGTATTCAGCGACTGAATTTTTATAGTAGATTTAGTTACTTACAACAACAACTTGCATTTATGTAACGCATTTGATGTAGTAAAACGTCCCAAGGCGCTTCACAGCAGTGATTATCAAACAAAATTTGACACTGAGCCATAGAAGGAGATATTAGGACAGGAGCTTGGTCAAAGAGGTTAGTTTTAAGAAGCGTCTTAAGGAAGGGGAAAGAGATAGAGAGGTGAAGAGGTTTAGGCAGCTGAAAACACAATGGTGGAGCGATTATAATCAGGGACGCGCAAGAGGTTAGAATTGGAGGAGCACAGACATCACGCAGGGTTGTACGGCTGGAGGAGGTTACAGAGATAGAGAGGGGCGAGGGCCATAGATGGATTTGAAAACAACGAGGAGAATTTTCAAATCGAGGGGTTGCCGGACCGGGAGCTAATTAATTTAGGCCAGAATTTGTTAACTCATTTAGTAAAAATTGGGATTGTGTCGGGAGTTTTAATATTGTTTTGATCAATTGAACGACTCTGTGTGTCTGAGGCCGAGTTTCTCACTCCACTCAGGAGCTGGTTTACGTCGAGCCTCACAGGGTTAACGAGAAAAGCTGATCTGCTCACACTAAAATCGAGAGATCTTGAAAATAGGAGAATGAGGACAACCATAAAGACTTGCATTTATATAGCATCTTTCACGACCACCGGATGTCCCAAAGTGCTTCGCAGCCAATGAAATACTTTTTGGAGTGTAGTTACTGTTGTAATGTGGGAAACGCGGCAGTCATTTTGCGCACAGCAAGCTCCCACAAACAGAATGTGATAATGACCCAGATAATCTGTTTTTGTTCTGTTGATTGAGGGATAAATATTGGCCAAGACACCGGGGATAACTCCCCTGCTCTTCTTCAAAATAGTGCCATGGGATCTTTTACGTCCACCTGAGAGAGCAGGCGGGGCCTCGGTTTAACATCTCATCCGAAAGACGGCACCTCCGACAGTGCGGCACTCCCTCAGTACTGCACTGGGAGTGTCAGCCGAGATTGATGGGCTCAAGTCTCTGGAGTGGGACTTGAACCTTACCCTCAATGTTGTGCGTTCGTTGTGCAGCTGAAAGGTATCTGAATATGTCACAATGCAAACAGCCCAGAACTTTCTTTCAATGCAACTGTTTACAGCTGTTTAGTGAGGTTCGAAACATTAACATCTGGTGCGTTATGTTCTTTGATATTTTGCCACCAAATTTGCGATGTGTGTCTGAATTCCTCGACTCACCGCTCTCGTGCTGAATCCAATGGGCACCTTGTACCAAGTGCACAGGCAGCCCCATTACATACAAAAGCAAAGCACTGCGGAGCCTGGAATCTGAAATAAAAACAGAAAATGCTGGAAATACTCAGCGGGTCAGAACCGCATCTGTGGAGAGAGAAACAGAGTTAAAGCCTCCGGTCGACGACCCATCAGAACTGGCGAATGTTCGGAAAGAGCAGATTCTTAAGGAGCACTGAAAGGGGGAGGAAAGAACAAAAGGGCAGGTCTGTGAGAGGGTGGAAGGCAGAAGAGATGAGAGAGACAAAAGGGATGATGGGCCGACTTGAGATGGTAATGGCAGGAGTTAGGAAACAAAAGATGAGTCTGGCTAGGGTGTGGATGGCGAAATCCCCTAAATAGATTTACATTGGAAGTACCAGTTTGAGACAAGTCATCGTTGAGAGTAATCCTGTGCTGAGAAACCAGAGTTATACTGTCAGCTCCATTTCAGCAAAAAAGTGTGAAAATACAGCTTTCACATGGCAGTGACACATGACTTTAATCGTGTATTTTGGTTGGCGAATAGAACATCTGGATAACACGTGTATCCGTGCGGTGATGGTGCTGTTAGGGAGAGTGTTCCAGGATTTCTGACCCAGCCACAATGAAGGAATGGCCGATATATTTCCAAGTCAGGATGGTGTGTGACTGGGAGGGGAACGTGGAGGTGGTGGTGTTCCCATGCGCCTGCTGCCCTTGTCCTTCCATCCGCAAGATCCCACAAATCCCCTGGGAGGACAGACGCACCAACATTAGCGTCCTCGACCAGCATTGAGGCAGTAACACACTCGATCAGCTCCGTTGGGCCGGCCACATAGTCCGCATGCCAGACACGAGACTCCCAAAGCAAGCGCTCTACTCGGAACTCATCCATGGCAAACGAGCCAAAGGTGGGCAGAGGAAACGTTACAAGGACACCCTCAAAGCCTTCCTGATAAAGTGCAACATCCCCACTGACACCTGGGAGTCCCTGGCCAAAGACCGCCCTAAGTGGAGGAAGTGCATCCGGGAGGGCGCTGAGCACCTCGAGTCTCGTCGCCGAGAGCATGCAGAAAGCAAGCGCAGGCAGCGGAAGGAGCGTGCGGCAAACCAGACTCCCCACCCACCCTTTCCTTCAACCACTGTCTGTCCCACCTGGGACAGAGACTGAGGTTCTCATATTGGACTGTTCAGCCAGCGAAGAACTCATGCTAAGAGTGGAAGCAAGTCTTCCTCGATTCCGAGGGACTGCCTATGATGACGAGGCGGTAGAGGTCGCGGGTTTGGGACCTCGGCGAGTTGCTGCAGTGCATCCTGTAGATGGCCTCTGTTTGCCAGCTACCAGGACCCTGCACCGAGTGAGCTTTGGGGATGTGTGACAGTTCCTGGTGGGCACTGATTCACAGCAACAAACAAACTGCCCGCAATTTGTCCCAAACTGACGCTGAACTGCTAAATATGTTGAAAAAAAGAAGGGAAAAGGATGATGAAATACCAGGAAGTTAGTATGCGTCAAAAAAGGAGGTCTTATGATTCCATAAACTGTGAGAACAAAGCTTTGAAGCTTCTTTGCTGGCCGCTGTTATTATCCACAGTCTATCTCCGTATAATTCTGCTTCAGGTTTTATTCAGTTTTTGCAGCCGTCTTGGCTCTTGACCTGGCTCTGCCAACACTGGCAAGGACCAGGATTTACCAAAGTGTTTTTAAAGGTTGTGATTCACGACAGAAAAAATAAACCTGCGGAAAGCTACATTTACATTTCCCAGAGCCCCGCTTATTGATGTGGGCAGCATTAAACAAGATGATTGAGGGTCTCTCGTTCTAAAAATACAACACCCTATAATCTCTCTCTGAAACAATGCGGAGCGCTCCAGATACAGTAACTGGCTTTCAGCTGTGCTGGCTGGCCGACTCGGAAACAGGGCAGTCACACGCCCAAGGTTCGACTACCAACAGGGGCTAACTATTCTGATTTCTGGCACTTGTTGGATGAGGGAGGAAGGGTGGCCTGGACTCCATGATGCCAGGTCTTTGGCGAGGACAATACGATCTTTAATGCTCAATTTTAAAACTCTCATCCTTGTTTACAAATCCCTCCCTATCGCTTGAGCCTCCTCCAGCCCCACAACCCACCCCCAAGATCTCTGCGCTCCTCCAATTCTGCCCTCTCGAGCATCCCCAATTTCCATCGCTCCACCATTGGTGGCCGTGCCTTCAGCTGCCTGGGCCCCAAGCTCTGGAACTCCCTCCCGAAACCTCTCCGCCTCTCTCTCTCCTCCTTTATGATGCTCCTTAAAACCTCTCTCTTTGACCGAGCTTTTGGTCACCTGCCCCTAATATCTCCCCATGTGGCTCGATGTCAAGTTACGTTCCTGTGAAGCGCCTTGGACCTTTTATTGCGTTAAAGGCTGCTATATAAATACAAATGCTGTTGTTGTCTACCTGAATAGGCAGGTTTTTATCGCTCCATCCAACCATCGGGCTTCAGCTGTTGGCTTATTGAGAAATATGCTGCTACCAAATTAAGTGAGTCTGTTTATTAGCTCAACCACACCTAATGAGATTTTTGTTTAAATAGGGCTTTGCAGGTTCCTTGAAGTTCAGCGTGGTTCCAGCGCACAGAGATAAAAATAAAGATATGGTTTCGATCAATCTGACATTTTGACAACCGTTAAAGAAGCTGTTGTTATGCCTAATGGAGGCTCAGTCCCTGTAACAGTCGGCAAGAGTATTTCAGCACCCCAGTGTATTGACCACAATTTTGTTTGCAGCTGTGCGAGATATTCTGCTTTATTTCCCCCCCACTCCTTCCTCCAATTCTTTTCCCTCACCCCTCTTCTCAACAGCCCAGTGACAAACACTGAGATATGGGGGTCGGGCAGGGGGCACACATCAGGCGGTATCACAGCCGCCAGTCAGCCGCTCCGCCCGATATTCGACTCGAAGGGAACTGGACATTGAGTGGAGCCTGTAACAGGCTCCAGATGTGAAACCCACGTTTTTGCAATTCCGCCCAGGCAGAATTTCACCCCCCCACCCAGTGGTTTCTTCCAAGCGGCCATTGTTCTTGTGTGAGCCAATACCGCAAGGTTTGGCAGCGTGGCAGTCCCGACCTGCGAGAGACCATCAGCGGCAGGTCGGGGCCATAAAAGGAGCGGCGAGTGGCGGCCGTGGTCAGCGTATCACGGTAAGGTACAGCGCGAGCTGGTGCAGGAGGGCAACGGCAGCGAAGAGGGTGACTGGATTGGACATCATCAAGGTCCAGGTCGTTGATTGGAGGGCGGGCAGGTGCAGCAGGAGTGGCAAGCGATCGTGGAACGGCGTGATCAGGGTCCAGGAGAGGAGTGAGTTTGGGGCCCAGAAGAGGCGCGCATTAGGTCCGTGCAGCAGAGCTGGTCTCCAGTCGTCCTGGGTTAACCCTTGCCCCTGGACCAAGACCTAGCTCTGTCAAGCCCGTGTGGTGGCTGGTGTGCAACGGCCACCACACGTTAAAAAAATCAACCCACAGGCATCTCCCATCCTTCAGGATGTAGTTCGGGATCTGGAATATTAGGTCCTTCATTGAAACACCTGTGAACTCATCCTTTTTTGGCGTGGAAGCGAGTCATCCTCGCTTCGAGGGACTGCCTATGGTGATGATGATGATGATGATGATGATGATGACAACGACGATGACAGCAAGGATTGGTCGGCCTTTCGACCATGGCAGCCATCGTGGGACAGCTCAATCCTGTCCTCAGCCAATTAGGACTGAGATGAGGAGGAATTTCTTCTTTCTGAGGGTTGTAAATCTGTGGAATTCTCTACCCTAGAAAGCTGTGGAGGCTGGGTCATTGAATATATTTAAGGCGGAGATAGACAGAGTTTTGAGCGATAAGGGAGTCAAGGGTTATGGGGAGTGGGCGGGGAAGTGGAGCTGAGTCCATGATCAGATCAGCCGTGATCTTATTGAATGGCGGAGCAGGCTCCAGAGGCCGTATGGCCGACTCCTGCTCCGAATTCCCATGTTCTTGTGAATAAGGGTTTCTAGGTATGTTATTTTCCTCTTCCCAGTTCGGCCAAGCCCAGTTTTAGTCCAGCCGTTTCCACCATCACTAATTCAGCCTTGTCCACGGATCAAATTTAGCCCACTACTGCTCCCTGGGTTGTCCAATATCTTACCGAGTGAGAGCCAAAGTGGAATATTCATGGAGCTGCCGGATAATGATTGGGAGCAGCAACTCCGGATTCTCAGGCCTCCGGAGGAACTGAGGCCAAACTATAAAGGCCTTGCTGCAGTGATCAGCTCAGTCAATGCAGGCTATGGATCAAAACAGGAGGCTACTTCTATGCTTCAGTGTTGCGTCCACATATTTGATACGGATACGGTTAACATGAGAGGTCATCGAGAGGTCATTCTGCTGTGAGGCTATGAAATACTTACTTCATTTGCTTTTAATTTTTCAGTTGAGGTGTAAAAGTACAAAAAATACATTTTACAAAACAACTTATAAACTCCTTCTTACAAAATATACATCGCCTTCAATCTTTTTGAAGGCATACTTGGGAGATTCCAACTCAAAGTATTAAACATCCCTGTAATGGATTTTAACAATAAGATTGCATTTAAATACAGTCTTTCATATAGCAAATGTTCCCCAGGATTCTCCAGAGGATAGGAATGGATGCCAAGCAGCGTTAGGGCATCAGCTGTGGCTCAGTTGGTAGCTTCTGAGCATCAAGGACTCGGTTTAACGTTTCATCCAAAAAGCGACCCCTCCGACACTGTGGCACTCCCTCAGTACTGCCCCTCCGACAGTGTGGCGCTCCTTCAGTACTGCCCCTCCGACAGTGTGGCGCTCCTTCAGTACTGCCCATCCAGCAGTGCAGCACTCCCTCAGTACTGCCCCTCCAACAGTGCAGCACTCCCTCAATACTGCCCCTCCAGCAGTGCAGCACTCCCTCAATACTGCCCCTCCGACAGTGCGCCGCTCCCTCGGCACTGCACTGGGAGCGTCCGGCTCGATTATGGCTCAAGTCTGGAGTGGGGCTTGAACCCATGACCTCTCACTCAGAGGCGAGACACTACTGTGCCACAGCTGACACCTCCAGTGCAATACTGAATGATAGAATGGTTACAGCACAGGAGGAGGCCATTCGGCCCATCGAGCCCGTGCCGGCTCTCTGCAAGAGCACTTCAGCCAGTCCCACTTCCCCGCCCTTTCCCTGTCCCCCACCCTTTCCCCCTCCCCCGCCCTTTCCCTGGAGCCCTGCAACTGTTTTTTCCTTCAGGTACTTATCCAAGTCCCTTTTGAAAGCCACGAGTGAGTCTGCCTCCACTACCCTCTCAGGCAGTGCATTCCAGATCCTAATCACTTGCTGCGTAAAAATGTTTTCCCTCATGTCGCCTTTGGTTCTTCTACCAATCGCCTTAAATCTGTGTCCTCTGGTTCTCGACCCGTCCACCAATGGGAACAGTTTCTCTCTCTCTACTCTGTCCAGACCCCACATGATTTTGAACACCTCGATCAAATCTCTCCTCAACCTTCTCTGCTCCAAGGAGAACCACCCCAGCTTCTCCAGTCTATCCGCATCACTGAAGTCCTTCATCCCTGGAACCATTCTCATAAATCTTTTCTGCGCTCTCTCCACATTTTCTTCACATCCTTCCTAAAGTGCGGGGCCCAGAATTGGACATTGTGCTCCAGTTGGCGATGGAGCAGTGTTTTATACAAGTCATTCATCATTTCCACACTTGTGTACTCTATACCTCTATCCATGAAATCCAGGTACTATGCTAACCACCAATTAGATAGATTCGCTTCGATCAACAGGGAACAAGAGAGTGACCATAAAACGTTAATCGCTGCTGCATATGTTAATGTAATATGCAACGGAAATCTGTAACAACTCACTCACTTCAATGGTTATCAGTAACTTTGCCCGTTTGGTGCCAGCGCTTACATGGGGCCACTTAGATGGGTGAAATATGCTGTCTCAGCTCTAGTGCCTTGCACTGTTCCTCAGTCTGCTCCATGGACCCGGAGTGTCAGAGGCAGGAGTCACAATCAGTTCGCTTCCTTAAGTCCCAAATACTGCATCCTCTCTATAAACCTTCTGGGTTATTTTCCGATTGATGAGGAAGTTTTGATGAGAAAGAAAGACTTGCATTTATATAGCGCCTTTCATGACCACCGAGCGTCAAAGCGCTGTACGGCCAATGAAGTACTTTTGGAGTGTAGTCAGTGATGAAATGTAGGAAACGCGGCAGGCAACTTTGCGCACTCCCTCAGCACGGCATGGGGAGTGTCAGCCTAGATATTTGTGCTCGAGTCCCTGGAGTGGGACTTGAACCCACAACCTTCTGACTCAGAGGCGAGGGTGCTGCCCACTGAGCCACAGGCCGACACTTTTAGAACCTTGATCTTTAAAATATCCGTGTCTATTTCAGAAAATCATAGGACGATTCAGCACAGGCTGCCATTCGGCCCATCATGCTTGTGCAGGCTCTGAGACAGAGCGATCTCAATTAGTGCCACTCCCCCTGCCCTTTCCCCACAGCCCTGCAATTCCTTCCCCTTCAAGTATTTATCCAATTCCATTATGAAAGTTATCACTGAATCTACTCCCACCACCCTTTCATGCAGCGCGATCTCAGTCATAATAATCGCCCCCAAAAAATCCCCATCTCCCCTTCTGGTTCTTTGGCCGTTTATCTTAAGTCTGTGTCCTCTGGTTACCGACCCCTCCTGCCCCTGGAGTGTCACCCTATCTACGCTATCAAAACCCTTCATAATTTGGAACACCTCAACTGAATCTTCCCTTAACCTTCTCTGCTCTAAGAAGAACAACTCAATCTCACTTTCTCCACATAACTGAAGTCTCACATCCCTGGAGCCATTCAAGTAAATCTCCCCTGCACCCTCTCCAAGGCTTTGGCAGTATGAGGTTATCCACTTTGGTGATAAAAACAGAGAGACAATTATCTGAATAGTGGCAGATTAGGAAAAGGGGAGGTGCAACGAGACCTGGGTGTCATGGTACATCCGTCATTGAAGGTTGGCATGCAGGTACAGCAGGCGGTTAAGAAAGCAAATGGCATGTTGTCCTTCATAGCGAGGGGATTTGAGTACAGGGGCAGGGAGGTGTTACTACAGTTGTACAGGGCCTTGGTGAGGCCACACCTGGAGTATTGTGTACAGTTTTGGTCTCCTAACTTGAGGAAGGACATTCTTGCTATTGAGGGAGTGCAGCAAAGGTTCACCAGACTGATTCCCAGGATGGCAGGACTGACATATCAAGAAAGACTGGATCAACTGGGCTTGTATTCACTGGAGTTCAGAAGAATGAGAGAGGATCTCATAGAAACGTTTAAAATTCTGACGGGTTTAGACAGGTTAGATGCAGGAAGAATGTTTCCGATGTTGGGGAAGTCCAGAACCAGAGGTCACAGTCTAAGGATAAGGGGTAAGCCATTTAGGACCGAGATGAGGAGAAACTTCTTCACCCAGAGAGTGGTGAACCTGTGGAATTCTCTACCACAGAAAGTTATTGAGGCCAATTCACTAAATATATTCAAAAAGGAGTTAGATGTAGTCCTTACTACTAGGGGGATCAAGGGGTATGGCAAGAAAGCAGGAATGGGGTACTGAAGTTGCATGTTCAGCCATGAACTCATTGAATGGCGGTGCAGGCTCGAAGGGCCGAATGGCCTACTCCTACACCTATTTTCTATGTTTCTATGTTTCTATCCTTCCTAACTGGACACAGTACTATGGCATTTTTACTCTGTGCCTCTATTTATAAAGCCAAGAACCCAAGTGTTTTTTTAAACAGCCTTCTCGACTTGTCCCACCACCTTCAAAGATCTGTGTTCATACGCCCCCCGGGTCTCTCTGTTCCTGCACCCCCCCCCCTTTAAAAATGTACCCTTTAGTTTATATTAACTCTCCTCATTCTTCCTACCAAAATACATCACCTCACACTTCTCGGTGGTAAATTTCATCTGCCACATGTCCGCCCCTTTCACCAGTCTCTCTCTCCAAGCCCTCCCGAAGCCTGCTGCTATCCTCCTAACTGTTTACCACATTTGTGGGACTTGTTTCCGGCAATGGGTCCTGGTTCCAAGTTCTTTTCAAGTCCAGATTTACAATGGAAACTGCTTAACTTTATGCAGCTTTTAGCTCTTTTGAAACCCCACAGTGACCTGAGCTTCAGTCCCTGTCGGGATAAGCTATCTCAAAAACACATTTACTTACAGTTGTCCATCTAACAAAGTGTCCCCAGCAAATCCAAGGCCGCCATTTTGGAATCAGGTCTCCAGCAGCTGACCTCTCCCATCATGCCTTTGGTGGAGTTCATAGTCACCCAAATACTTAACATAAAAATAGTTTCCCAACATTTAAAAAAAAAATTAAAATATGGCTTCTGTTGCTTGGCAATCCTTTAGTAACTTTCAAAATGTTGAATTGGGTATAAATTGGAAAAGGAAAAATCGGCAGGGTTATGGGGGAAAGAGCAGGGTGGGGCGTGGGACCAATTGGATCGCTCATTCAAAGAGCCGGCATAGGCATGATGGGCTGAATAGAAGGGGAGGGGACCATCAGGCTGTCTGAGCCAGTGAGAAGACTTGCATTTATATAGCGCCTTGCACGACCACCGGATGTCTCAAAGTGCTTTACAGCCAATGAAGTACTTTTGGAGTGTAGTCACTGTTGTAATATGGGAAACGCGGCAGGCAATTTGTGCACAGCAAGCTCCCACACACAGCAATGCAATAATGACCAGATAATCTGTTTTTTGGTTATGTTGATTGAGGGATAAATATTGGCCCTAGGACACTGGGGATAACTCTTCTTCGAAACAGTGCCGTGGGATCGTTTACGTCCACCTGAGAGAGCAGACAGGGCCTCGGTTTAACGTCTCATCCGAAAGACGGATTGAGTGAAATTTCCACTGGCTGTTGGAGGCATGTCCGGGAGGGAGAGACATCCAGTGCCAGATTTCCAAGTGCAGACACAAAGCCTACCTTGTGTGCATCGTTATTTATTGGACATTGCTTAATGCGATCGAGGTGTCATTTATCGTTCCCTTTATTCTGTCACCGTCCCTGAAATTTACTATTTAAATCATTTTTGTGTGGTGTTTAACCCAAGGCTGATGCTTTGCATTTTATCTCCATAATAAATATATTTTATTGGATACATTTTCCAAAGGCTTGCCATGCTGTTCTTTAACCTTTGTGCATTATTAATTTCCCGCAATGTTTACTACATTATTCGATTCAGGATTTTGCTCCAAGCCTGCGAAAGAGAAATTTGGAACCCGCTTTCCAGGGTTATTCCAGTGAGAGAGGCAGATCCTGAAAACACTTACCGGTAAATGTGACATTGTCACCCGAACTACCAACTCAGGCTCAAAAGCCAGCAGTGGGTCACAAGGCCCCGAGCAGCAAGTGACAGGGGGCATGACAGTGTCCCGTGACTCTGGCCGAGGAATTCAGCAGCAAGGTGCACCTTGTCCAGCTGCGAAACGGCCACCGAAGCCTCAAAGATGGCAGACAGGAAAGGCGCGCTTGTTACCATCTGGAACTCCGCCGCCCGCCATATTGGTAAAGGCGACATAATCGCCGCCCGGTGCTCACATCGGCCGGTACTCACATCAGAAGCAGGCGTTATCCCCATTGCATTTGCAAATAAGGGGCGGCTCCCTACCCCCCAGATTGTTGCGGTCCTCCCCTCTGGCCCCCAGCCACCCCCAAACCCCACTCCCATCTCTACTCAGCACTACCTACCGTGACCACCAGCTATCTCCTACAGCCCCCCCCCCTCACCCTGGCCACAATCCTCCCATCTCCCAGCCACCTCCTCCTCCCCACTCCTGCCCCCCACCCCACACAACCCTCCCATCTCCCAGCCACCTCCGCCCCCCCCCCCCACCCAGCAATCTCCGCCCCCCACCCCACCCTGCCACACCACCCCCACTCCTACCCACCATAACCTCCCCAAATGCCCCCCCCTCCCCCCCCCCCACACCCACAACACAATCGCTCCTCGCTCCCCGGTCCCCGCTCCCTCCCGACCCAGTTACCCGCCCCCTTTCCTCACTTACCTCTGGGCCGCTGCTCGGCGGTGATGGGGCTGATGCGCGAGCCCCGATATTTGGCGTTCCGCGGGCATACCGTTCGGACAGGCGGCTTCGTTCCCCAGGCCCTGGTGGAAGCTTCGACAACAACAAAAACTTTGGTTCATATAAAGCATTTAACAAGAGGACAAAAACACCCCTAAGTGCGTCAGTGTGGATTTTGACGAAACCATTCTGCGAGCAGGAAGGATTCTTCATCACAGCCCGGACTGGGGAACCATGAGAATCGGCCTCCAATTCTCACAGTAACATTGGTGAACTGAGCAGCCCGGGACAACAGGTTTCTGCCAGGACGGCAATCTCATCCAATTGCCTCACTATCCTGGAGAATAAAAAGAAAGAACTTGCATTTGTATAGCGCCTCCCTATAGGAAGTCCCACTCCAGGGACTTGAGCACAAAAATCTAGGCTGACACTCCCAGTGCAGTGCTGAGGGAGTGCCGCACTGTCGGAGGTGCCGTCTTTCGGATGAGACGTTAAACCGAGGCCCCGTCTGCTCTCTCAGGTGGATGTAAAAAATCCCATGGCCACTATTTCGAAGAAGAGCAGGGGAGTTATCCCCGGTGTCCTGGGGCCAATATTTATCCCTCAATCAACATAACAAAAAAACAGATTATCTGGGCCATTATCACATTGCTGTTTGTGGGAGCTTGCTGTGCGCAAATTGGCTGCCGCGTTTCCCACATTACAACAGTGACTACACTCCAAAAGTACTTCAATGGCTGTAAAGCGCTTTAAGACGTCCGGTGATTGTGAAAGGCGCTATATAAATGCAAGTCTTTCTTTCTTTTTTCCACCACCTCAGGATGTCCCAAAGTGTCTTACAGCCACTTTTGGAGTGTAGTCACTGATGTAATGTGGGAAACACGGCAGCCAATTTGCGCACAGCAAGCTCCCAAAAACGATGTGATCATGCCCGGATAATCTCTTTCCACGATGTTGGCTGAGCGACAAATATTGGCCCCGGGACACCGGGGAGAACTCCCCTGTTCTTCTTTGGGATAGTACCGTGTGGATCTTCCACCCAAGAGGGCAGGCAGGGCCTCGGCACAAATGATGCAACAGGCCGAACGTTGGTTTGAGACGTGAGTACTGGACGATGGTTTTTTCCGTTAGCCTTTAGCAATGTGGCGGGTGTCGTTGTTGCGGCTCGCAATGAGAGTGTGCTTCCTGTCCGCTATATTGGAGGCAATTTAGTGCCCGAAAAATGCGTCCAGGTCTCAACTGCTCTGGCCAAGACAGGCTCCGTGTAGCACTGCCAGTTCTCTTCCTTATCTGCCTCAAGATGGAGTCCCCAAGGAAATTTAAACAAAATGAGAGAGTGATCCACCGCATGTCAAATGAACAAGTTCACCAAGCACTGGAACATAGAAACATAGAAAATAGGTGCAGGAGTAGGCCATTCGGCCCTTCGAGCCTGCACCACCATTCAATAAGATCATGGCTGATCCTTCACCTCAGTACCCCTTTCCTGCTTTCTCTCCATACATCCTGATCCCTTTAGCCGTAAGGGCCACATCTAACTCCATTTTGAATATATCTAACGAATTGGCCTCAACAACTCTCTGTGGTAGAGAATTCCACAGGTTCATGCAATATTTCCTCTTTATTTCAGAAATAGCTTACAAAAAGGCTGTGGTGTTAAATCTATCTGTCGGACATGATGCCTGGTGGATGCAGGGAGACAACTTTCGACGGTATTCTGTGATCTGACGGTGGCTATTTGTGTCTCGCAGGTGATGTTAATTGTGCTGCATCTGCGCAGTGAGAGTTCGGTGTCGCTGTCAGAGACAACGCAGGGCTAATGAATAGGTGAAAAAGTTGAGTGTGACTGAATAAAATAACAGCTGATGAACCACCATTAATATACGACAAATCGACACTTGACAAATGAGTCGTTAGCAGTTTTCACTAACGTGAGTTGCAGAATTATATATACATGTATAAACCAACTCATCTTCAAAGGTGATTAATCTGAAACTGTGCGCTTGTGGATAACAATTTATTGGGGTAGATTTTGACTTTACACAATAGTGTAAAACGGGCGATGGGTCGACAGTCCATTTACCGTCTCCCTCTGATCTTTTATGTCTGTCGACTCCGACTGCCGATTCACTATTGCCTGTTTAATCATCGCGTATTGCAAATCTGTAACTCTCACCCCACAAAAAGCTGGGGCTCAATTGAAAATATCAAGAATTAAGATTGATAGATTTTTATTAAGGGTTCCGGAACCAAGGCGGGTAAATGGAGTTAAGGTACAGATCAGCCCTGATCTAAATGAATGGCAGAGCAGGCTCGAGGGGCTGACTGGCCTTCTCCTGCTCCTATGTAGCGTGGGTAAGGCAAAGATATATTGTTTCTCCAGTCATGCAGGGACATTTCATGTCATATAGTTAATGTGGGGAGTGGGGAGGGGGAGGGGAGCAGGGAGGGGGAGGGGGAGTGAGGAGGGGGAAGGGGGAATGGGGAGGGGGAGTGAGGAGGGGGAAGGGGAACAAGAGTGGGGAGGATGGAGCGGGGAGGGGAGGAGGGAGCGGGGAGGGGGAGGTGGAAGGGGGAATGGGGAGGGGGAGTGAGGAGGGGGAAGGGGAACAAGAGTGGGGAGGATGGAGCGGGGAGGGGAGGAGGGAGCGGGGAGGGGGAGGTGGAAGGGGGAATGGGGAGGGGGAGTGCGGGGGGAGGGGGAAGTGTAGGCCAATACAAGATGCAACGTTGGAGAAGCATTTCATTTATCACTGTCAGACCTCACCGAAGGGGAACTGGGAAGAGGTGGGTAGAAATGCATTGAAAGTCGGTGACCCAGCCCGCACATGTCGGCACACCGTTACCGCGCAGCCCACAGCTGCCGCTGGTTATTTATTTGCAGTTGTCAAATATCTTCAGGGTTGACTTTGATAACAGGGCTGTTTCAGGGCTTAATAATATAATGCAAAGAAATAAATGCTCCTGAAAATGTAGCAGGGTTGGAATAGAGAAAACAGGCGGTTCAGGTGTTCCTGCAGGTAAAACACAGAATGTAAAGCGGGTGATCGCCAATCGGATTCCCGTCTTACACCCGCCCATTTTATTTATTATCCATCGACTAGAGTGTAAAGGGGGAGGCGGGGGGGGGTCACTAAACTGCTGCCCCTCCCCCCCCGGCTTTGCACCAGTGCCCAGGGCAGGTCCATTGTGTAGCGTCTCTGACATAGGACAGGAATCCAGTGTAACAGCGATCCAGTGGAAGCGGGATTCAATATAATATAGATCCAGTGGAACATGAATCTCAGTGTAATGTAGATCTAGTGTACCTGGGATCCAGTGTAACAGGGATCCAATGCAACAGGGATCATGTGTATCAGCGATCCGGTGGAACAGGGATCCAGTGTAATGGGGATCCAGTTCAACGGGGATCCAGTGTAATGGGGATCCAGTGTGATGGGGATCCAGTGCAACAGGGATCCAGTGTAACAGGGATCCAGTGTATCAGAGATTGTTCCGGGATAGGGTGACTCTAAGAGTCATGAGGCGTTCGTTAACCCCGCAGGGAGAGTCTTTGAGGCGGTCGACCAGCTCGTTTTTGATGGTGAAGCTGACTCTGTGAAGGCGGCGTTCTTCCTCTGGTTTCCCTTTCCAGAAGAAGGTGTAACCTCCACCTTGTTCCTTGAGCTGGCCTTCCCCTGCCCGCCAGGTCTCGCTTAGGGCGGCGATGTCGATATCAAAATGTTTAAGTTCCCGGGCGACTATGGCAAAGCGACATTCCGGCCTGTCGCTGTTGAGGGTTGTCCATGAGGGTTCTGACATTCCAGGTCATAGAAACATAGAAACATAGAAAATAGGTGCAGGAGTAGGCCATTCAGCCCTTCTAGCCTGCACCGCCATTCAATGAGTTCATGGCTGAACATGCAACTTCAGTACCCCATTCCTGCTTTCTCGCCATACCCCTTGATCCCCCTAGTAGTAAGGACTTCATCTAACTCCCTTTTGAATATATTTAGTGAATTGGCCTCAACAACTTTCTGTGGTGGAGAATTCCACAGGTTCACCACTCTCTGGGTGAAGAAGTTTCTCCTCATCTCAGTCCTAAATGGCTTACCCCTTATCCTTAGACTGTGACCTCTGGTTCTGGACTTCCCCAACATTGGGAACATTCTTCCTGCATCTAACCTGTCTAAACCCGTCAGAATTTTAAACGTTTCTATGAGATCCCCTCTCATTCTTCTGAACTCCAGTGAATACAAGCCCAGTTGATCCAGTCTTTCTTGATAGGTCAGTCCCACCATCCTGGGAATCAGTCTGGTGAACCTTCGCTGCACTCCCTCAATAACAAGATTGTTCTTCCTCAAGTTAGGAGACCAAAACTGTACACAATACTCCAGGTGTGGCCTCACCAAGGCCCTGTACAACTGTAGCAACACCTCCCTGCCCCTGTACTCAAATCCCCTCGCTATGAAGGCCAACATGCCATTTGCTTTCTTAACCGCCTGCTGTACCTGCATGCCAACCTTCAATGACTGATGTACCATGACACCCAGGTCTCATTGCATCTCCCCTTTTCCTAATCTGTCACCATTCAGATAATAGTCTGTCTCTCTGTTTTTACCACTAAAGTGAATAACCTCACATTTATCCACATTATACTTCATCTGCCATGCATTTGCCCACTCACCTAACCTATCCAAGTCACTCTGCAGCCTCATAGCATCCTCCTCGCAGCTCACACTGCCACCCAACTTAGTGTCATCTGCAAATTTGGAGATACTACATTTAATCCCCTCGTCTAAATCATTAATGTACAATGTAAACAGCTGGGGCCCCAGCACAGAGCCTTGCGGCACCCCACTAGTCACTGCCTGCCATTCTGAAAAGTACCCATTTACTCCTACTCTTTGCTTCCTGTCTGACAACCAGTTCTCAATCCACGTCAGCACACTACCCCCAATCCCATGTGCTTTAACTTTGCACATTAATCTCTTATGTGGGACCTTGTCGAAAGCCTTCTGAAAGTCCAAATATACCACATCAAATGGTTCTCCTTTGTCCACTTTACTGGAAACATCCTCAAAAAATTCCAGAAGATTTGTCAAGCATGATTTCCCTTTCACAAATCCATGCTGACTTGGACCTATCATGTCACCTCTTTCCAGATGCGCTGCTATGACATCCTTAATAATTGATTCCATCATTTTACCCACTACTGAGGTCAGGCTGACCGGTCGATAATTCCCTGTTTTCTCTCTCCCTCCTTTTTTAAAGCCTTCTGAAAGTCCAAATACACCACATCAAAGGTCCCGAACTTCATGTTAACTGAGTGGAAGATGCCTGTGCATGAGTTCTCTTCAAGTCGGGTGGCCGTTGCACACCAGCTATCGCACGGGCTTAGCTGAGCAAGGACTTGGTCCAGTGGTAAGGGGGTCCAAGGCGACTGGAGACCAGGCACTGCTGTATGGGCCTAGTTGCCTACGGCGAGATGTTGGCCGCAGGCTCGGTGCTGAATGGCGCCCCTGATGGTCCAAGGCCTGGATGGGGGCAGGCATTGGGTCAGTGGCCCACTGGAGTTCCGTGTGGGAGAGGAGAAGAGTCACAGCCATGATGCTCACCAGTTAGACGAGGCCAGGTCACCAGTAGGGAAGGAGAGGTCCAGCCGCCATCAAGGAGGAGAGGCCCAATCCCGCTGGGGGGGATGGAGGCCCACCGCTGGAGGGTTCAGTGCATACGCCCAAAAACTCGAAGCAACGAATGAGACCAAAGAGGGTTTTTACTCCAACCTCGAAAAATCCCTGTCCCACGTCCCCGCGGAATGACAAACTGATCCTCCTCGGTGACATCAACGCCAGAGTCGGCAAAGACACAGCCGTCTGGGGAGGCGTGATCGGCAGAGAGGGGGTAGGGAAAGCCAACTCCAGCGATACCCTACTCCTGACAAAATGTCGAGAACATCAACTTCTGGCAGCGGAAAGAGCGTGCGGCAAACCTGTCCCACCCTCCCTTACCCTCATCGACTGTCTGTCCCACCAGGGACTGTGTATTGGACTGTTCAGCCACCGAAGGACTCATTCTAAGAGTGGAAGCAAATCTTCCTCGATTCCGAGGGACTGCCTATGAAAAAAAAGGGGGCATCAGAGATCCAGTGTAACAGGGACTCTGACTGATTATAAACACAGAATACCCAGTAACCAACTGCACAATATAAAACCAAACTGAGCTAATCACTGGAGCAGATTTTGAATCTTAAAATTAAAATCCGGGTTGGTTTCCACCAACACGGGCAGTGAGCATCGCCGGCAGGAACATCGCAATACCCACTCCACCTTCGATCCCGTCTCTGTGTAGGATGGATCACTGCGTAGGTTGCTGCGATCGTTTTATCCCCACTCCTTTGGGCTTCCCGTCTCAGGCAGGCGATGAAACGAGAACCAAACGTCGGACTAATTGGGAACCATCAGAAACACAAATTATTTTTCTATCACCAGTCATTCTGTTTGATTCTGAGCGATTTACGTAACGAATGAGTGCTGCTGCATGTAAATGACGTGACGAATTTACCTGCAGGACCTCGGTACCCACCTTCAACGCTCTGGGCTGGGAGAATCTTACATTGCCTGATCGCTGTTCCCAGGAGTATAGGGAGACCCGATAACGGTGACCGTGACCAACTATTGCACCGTATCCGGAGCAGAACCAGGGGCAACGGCCTGGCTGTGAAGGGAGGTGAATTCAAAACTAATCTGTGGGATCACAGACCTCGATTTTAAGCCCCTCACCCCGCCCCCAACCCGATGGGCAAGTAAGGGTTGAACGACGCGGTTAAAATTCTATAAATCGAGCTCTCGCCTCCAATACGAGGGTATTCCGGGCCGGCGTATAATTAATGGTGATGATTCCGGCCCTGAATGGGGCTCTCGCTAAAAGCAAGTAGGGGGCCTACTTAAGATGCAACAGTTGTGGCCCTATGACATCATCAGCGTAGCGGCGTAAGTCCCGCGCTGTCGGTTGCCCGGCAACAATGGCACGGTGGAAGGGGCCAACCGACCAGAAGAGGCCACGCTAAGTTTTAAAACATTGTCTGCCTGGTGCTCACTGCCTCGTGCACCCCCCTCCCCCGGACCCCTCAGGCTCCTCAGGGAGTGCTTGGGCCTCCTCAGCCTCGGCGTTGCCGCACAATCTCCCGGGAATCCCCAGCCCCAGCACGACATTGCCTTTATCCTCAGTCTCTCGTATCTATGGACTGATCAGGCAACCCTGTATCTTCTCACCAGACCCCAGAGAACGGGCGGCCCCGCGGGCGGATACTACATCCTTGGCAGTCTGCCGCGAGATTGCAAGCCAGAATAAAACCTGGAGGCCTCGTCATCAGGGGTGGGGCCGGTGAGCAACTCCCCCGCAACTTGCTGGTAATTTCAGGGCGGTGACACCAAAGCTTTCTCAGGTCAGATAGATTTCTCCAACAGTACAACAACAACTTGTATTTATATAGCGCCTTTAACGTAGTAAAACGTCCCAAAGCGCTTCACAGGAGCGTTATCAAACAAAATTTGACACCAAGACACTTAACGAGAAATTAGGGCAGGCGACCAAAAGCTTTGTCACAGAGGTTGGTTTTAAGGAGCATTTTAGAAACATAGAAACATAGAAAATAGGTGCAGGAGTAGGCCATTCGGCCCTTCGAGCATGCACCGCCATTCAATATGATCATGGCTGATCATGCACTTCAGTACCCCACTCCCGCTTTCTCTCCATACCCGCTGATCCCTTTAGCCATAAGGGCCACATCTAACTCCCTTTTGAATATATCCAACGAATTGGCCTCAACAACTTTCTGTGGTAGAGAATTCCACAGGTTCACCACTCTCTGAGTGAAGAAGTTTCTCCTCATCTCGGTCCTAAATGGCTTTACCCCTTATCCTTAGACTGTGACCCCTGGTTCTGAACTTCCCCAACATCGGGAACATTCTTCCTGCATCTAACCTCTCCAGTCCCGTCAGAATTTTATATGTTTCTATGAGATCCCCTCTCATCCTTCTAAATTCCAGTGAATATAAGCCTAATCGATCCAGTCTTTCTTCATATGTCAGTCCTGCCATCCTGGGAATCAGTCTGGTGAACCTTCGCTGCACTCCCTCAGTAGCAAGCATGTCCTTCCTCAGATTAGGAGACCAAAACTGAACACAATACTCAAGGTGTGGCCTCACCAAGGCCCTGTACAACTGCAGTAAAACCTCCCTGCTCCTATACTCAAATCCTCTCGTTATGAAGGCCAACATGCCATTTGCTTTCTTTACTGCCTGCTGTACCTGCATGCCAACCTTCAGTGACTGATGTACCATGACACCCAGGTCTCATTGCACCTCCCTTTTTACTAATCTGTCACCATTCAGATAATAATCTGCCTTCCTGTTTTTGCCATGAAAGTGGATAACCTCACATTTATCCACATTATATTGCATCTGCCATGCATTTGCCCACTCACCTAACCTGTCCAAGTCACCCTGCAGCCTCTTAGCATCCTCCTCACAGCTCACACTACCACCCAGCTTAGTGTCATCTGCAAATTTGGAGATATTACATTCAATTCCTTCATCTAAATCATTAATGTATATTGTAAATAGCTGGGGTCCCAGTAATGAAACCTGCGGCATCCCACTTGTCACTGCCTGCCATTCTGAAAAGGACCCGTTTATTCCTGTCTGCCAACCATGTCAATACATTAACCCCAATACCATGTGCTTTAATTTTGTGCACTAATCTCTTGTGTGGGATCTTGTCAAAAGTCTTTTGAAAGTCCAAATACACCACATCCACTGGTTCTCCCTTGTTCACTCTACTAGTTACATCCTCAAAAAGCTCTAGAAGATTTGTCAAGCATGATTTCCCTTTCATAAATCCATGCTGACTTGGACCGATCCTGTCACTGCTTTCCAAATGATCTGTTATTACATCTTTAATAATTGATTCCAGCATTTTCCCCACCACCGATGTCAGGCTGACCGGTCTATAATTCCCTGTTTTCTCTCTCCCTCCTTTTTTAAAAAGTGGGGTTACATTAGCTACCCTCCAATCCATAGGAACTGATCCAGAGTCCATGGAATTTTGGAAAATGACCACCAATGCATCCACTATTTCTAGGGCCACTTCCTTAAGTACTCTGGGATGCAGACTATCAGGCTCTGGGGATTTATCGGCCTTCAATCCCATCAGTTTCTCTAACACCATTTTCTGACTAATAAGGATTTCCCTCAGTTCCTCCTTCCCACTAGACCCTCAGTCCCCTACTATTTTCGGGAGGTTATTCGTGTCTTCCTTAGTGAAGACAGAACCAAAGTATTTGTTCAACTGGTCTGCCATTTCCTTGTTCCCAATTATGACTTCACCTGATTCTGACTGCAAGGGACCTACATTAGTCTTCACTAATCTTTTTCTCTTCACATATCTATAGAAGCTTTTGCAGTCAGTTTTTATGTTCCCTACAAGCTTACTCTCATACTCTATTTTTCCCCTCCTAATTAAACCCTTAGTCCTCCTCTATTGAATTCAAAATTTCTCCCAGTCCTCAGGTTTACTGCTTTTTCTGGCCAATTTATATGCCTCTTCCTTGGATTTAACACTATCCCTAATTTCCCTTGTTAGCCACGGTTCAGCCACCTTTCCTGTTTTATTTTTATGCCAGACAGGGATGTACAATAGTTCATCCATGTAATCTTTAAATGTCTGCCATTGCCTATCCACCGTCAACCCTTTAAGTATCATTCACCAGTCTATCCTAGCCAATTCACGTCTCATACCATCGAAGTTACCTTTCTTTAAGTTCAGGACTCTAGTCTCTGAATTAACTGTGTCACTCTTCATCTTAATGAAGAATTCTATCATATTATGGTCAATCTTCCCCAAGGAGCCATGCACGACCAGATTGCTAATTAATCCTCTCTCGTTACACAAGACCCAGTCTAGGATGGCCTGCTCTCTAGTTGGTTCCTCGACATATTGGTCTAGAAAACCATCCCTTATACACTCCAGGAAATCCTTCTCCACAGTATTGCTACCAGTTTGGTTAGCCCAATCAATATGTAGGTTAAAGTCGCCCATGATAACTGCTGTACCTTTATTGCATGCATCCCTAATTTCCTGTTTGATGCCATCCCCAACCTTCCTCTACTGTTTGGTGGTCTGTACACAACTCCCACTAGCGTTTTCTGCCCTTTGGTATTCCGCAGCTCCACCCATACCGATTCCACATTATCCAGGCTAATGTCCTTCCTTACTATTGCATTAACCTCCTCTTTAACCATTACGCCATCCCACCTCTTTTTCCTTTCTGTCTATCCTACCTGAATATTGAATACCTCTGGATGTTGAGTTCCCAGCCTTGGTTACCCTGGAGCCATGTCTCCGTAATCCCAATTACATCATATCCGTTAACAGCTATCTGCGCAGTTAATTCATCCACCTTATTACGAATGCTCCTCGCATTGAGACTCAGAGCCTTCAGGCTTGTTTTTTTAACACTCTTTGTCCTTTTAGAATTATGTTGTATTGTGGATCTTGTTGATTTTTGCCCTTAATTTCCCTGCCCTCCACTCTTGCTTTACACCTTCCTACCTTTTGCTCTTGCCTCCCTGCATAGGTTCCCATCCCCCTGCCATATTAGTTAACCCCTCCCCAACAGCACTAGCAAACACTCCCCCTAGGACATTGGTTCCGGTCCTGCCCAGGTGCAGACCGTCCGGTTTGTACTGGTCCCACTTCCCCCAGAACCGGCTCCAATGTCCCAGGAATTTGAATCCCTCCTCCTTGCACCATTCCTCAAGCCACATATTCATCTGAGCTATCCTGCAATTCCTACTCTGACTAGCATGTGGCACTGGTAGCAATCCTGAGATTACTACCTTTGAGGTCCTACTTTTTAATTTAACTCCTAGCTCCCTAAATTCAGCTTGTCGGACCTCATCCCATTTTTTACCTATATCGTTGGTACCTATATGCACCACGGCAACTGGCTGTTCCCCCTCGCCCTCCAGAATGCATTGCAGCCGCTCCGAGACATCCTTGACCCTTGCACCAGGGAGGCAACATACCATCCTGGAGAATCGTTTGCGGCCGCAGAAACACCTATCTGTTCCCCTTACAATAGAATCCCCTATCACTATATCTCTCCCACTTTTTTTCCTGCCCTCCCATGAACTTGGCTGCTGCTGCCTTCCCCTGATAAGTCATCTCCCCCAATAGTACCCAAAGCGGTATATCTGTTTTGGAGGGACTACCTTCCTTCCACTGTTCTGCCTGACGGTCACCCATTCCCTGTCTGCTTGAGTAACCTTTACCTGTGGTGTGGCCAACTCACTAAACGTGCTATTCACGACATCCTCAGCATCCTCAACATCTCTTCAAGGAGGAGAGAGAGGCGGAGACCGGAGCGGTTTAAGGAGAGAGTTCCAGAGCTTGGGGCTCAGGCAACTGAAGGCACGGCCACCGATGGTTGGGCGATTACAATCAGGGATGCAAAAGAGGCCAGAATTGGAGGAGCGCAGCGACCTCGGGAGGGGTTGTGGGGCTGGTCGAGGTTACAGAGGCAATGAGGATTGAGGGCCATGGAGGGATTTGAAAACAAGGATGAGAATTTTGAAGCAATCGGAAAGGAAAGAAACTGAATTGGGATGTGTAAGTGAAGCTGTTGTGGCTGGTCACAATCCAGAAGCAGGTTGTCCTTGAGCTGAAACATTGCCCCGAGCTGCCCAACACCACCAACAGCTTCACAACTCTGATCGCCCCATCCGTCCCAGCCGAGGAAGGACATGCAGTGAGGAGGGGCACAGCAAATGAGATTAGAACGGGCAATTTTTGGAATGAATGTGAATATAAAAATAAGGATAGAGATCTTTAAAAATATGTCAGGGTCGGATAGGATAGAGGTACAGAAGATGTTTTCACTTGAGGGAGAGACATGAACTCGGGGCCATCAATATAAGACCATCACTAACAAATCCACTTGGGAATTCAGGAGAAACCTCTTTACCCAGAGAGCGATGAGAATGTGGAACTCGCTGCCACAGGGAGTGGTTGAGGCGAATAGTATCGATGCATTTAAGGGGAGGCTGGATAAATACACGAGGGAGAAAGGAATAGAAGGATATGGTGATGGGGTGAGATGGAGAGGGGTGGGAGGGGGCTGGTGTGGAGCATAAACACCGGCGTTGGGCTGAATGGTCTGTGTCAGTGCTGTAAATACTGTGTAATATGTAAAATGTAATGTAATGTAATGTAAGAATAACCAGCTCAATTGCAATTAACGAGATTGAGAAAATGTTTATCATTGCCAGTCCAAAGTGTTGATTAATTTGTATTCAAAGCATGAAAAGTCTATGCAACATTCGTTATCGTAAATTGTTTTTTGCTGACAATTAGGACACATATTAAAAAGGTCAGGGGTGGACCTCGGGGAGGGGTGTCCTGTCACCGGTTTCCTGTCCTTGAAGGTCAGAGATGAAGGCGTCTGGATCCCCGAGGAACTCAGTGGCGGTTCTAGTTCTGTGGCCCATTCCTCACGGTCGATGTGGTCCCCAGTGTTGGCGGAGTGGAGATATCGCTCGTTTCCGTCGGCACTGCGCAGAATGGCCTGTGGATGCTTCCGGAAAACCATTGATTGACAAACTAAAAATCCCTGATCATTTGTATTTTCAGCTTCAGAAGTCTCCCAATAACTGTCGCCATCTTGTATATACGGAGGGGCCGTCTCTTCAGATGAGACATTAAACCGAGGCCCCGTCTGCCCTCTCAGGCGGATGTGAAAGATCCCATAGTTAAGGAGGGGATTTGATAGAGGTGTTCAAAATCTTGAGGGGTTTTGATAGAATAAATAGAGATAAACGGTTACCAATGGCAGGAGGGCCGATAACCAGAGGACACAGATGAAAGATAATTATCAAAAAAAAACCAGGAGGAGACTAGGAGAATTTTTTTTATGCAGCGAGCTGTGATCGGGAACGCGCTGCCTGAAGGGGCAGTGGAAGCGGATTCAACATTAACTTTCAAAAGAGAATTGGATAAATCGTTAAAAAAGTCAAATTTGCAGAGATATGGGAAGAGATGGGACTAATTGGAAAGCTCGTTCAAAGAGTTAGCACAGGTACAATGGGCCTCCTGCTATGCAGGACGATGGGTCAGATGGGCATTGCTCGTGACTGAGGGGCCGGATTCTTGGCAGGTTGCGATAAAGGCATGACAGTTGATCAGCGAGCATTATCTGATGCATGCAGTGCTGTCCTGCGCAGGTGACAATAAATGGCAGCATGCGCCTCGGGGGAGTCTTATTAATCGTCAAGTGACTGCTACAGCCCGGTGCGCTCTAGGGCAATCATCATGACTGTGTACTTTGCACTTTCTGTGAACATACATGATGACAGGCAATAACAGGGGCAATCAGTTATAACAGAAAATCTCGCTATTGGTCTTTAAAGCCCAATCTTTCTTGTACAGATTGCGCCTGGAAGGATTTGTTGCTCCACCGACTCTGTCTCTTACTGTGTCTTTTATCGTGTAGAGTGACGAACATATGAGATAAATTAATTGCCTTGAAACTTGCCTGAGATGTGAGGTATAATCTCCCACATAAATCTCTCTGATCTATAGGTGGATTGAATTTTGTAGCTTCAAGTCCATTCCGCGTCAACCATGAGAAATTATCTATTGATGTGTGCAGCTCCTGATTTCGTTATCTCCTCGCCCAATGTTTGAGATCCACCAAGCAGCCCGCACTTCCTCCATTTTATAAATTTAGTTACTGGGATGTGGGCGTCGCTCGCAAGGCCACGGTTTATTGTCCATCCCTAATTGCCCCTTGAGAAGGTGATGGTGAGCCGCCTTCTTGAACCGCTGCAGTCCGTGTGGTGAAGGTGCTCCCACAGTGCTGTTAGGGAGGGAGTTCCAGGATTGTGACCCAGCGACGATGAAGGAACGGCCGATATATTTCCCAGTCAGGGTGGTGTGTGACTGGGAGGAGAACGTGGAGGTGGTGGTGTTCCCATGCACCTGCTGCCCTTGTCCTTCTAGGTGGTAGAGGTCCCAGGTTTGGGAGGTGCTGCCGAAGAAGCCTTGGCGAGTTGCTGTGGTCCATCTTGTAGATGGTGCACACTGCAGCCACGGTGCGCCGGTGGTGGAGGGAGTGAATGTTGAATGTTGGTGGATGGGATGCTGATCAAACAGGCTGCTTTGTCCTGGGACTTATCGCTGGGTCAACATTGCAAGTTTCCCTCCTTCAGCTGAGCATCAGCCTCTGCCAACCCAGGCCCCTGTTCATTCACTCACATCCTCAAATATCAAACTCAACCTTCGCACAAATCCCAACCCACTCTGCTCTCACAGTCGGTTTTGCTCTCTCATTCTCCAAATCTAACGATTAGCAGTGATTTACTTGAATCACTGGCTCTCCAAAACTATCGCTTTGCATCAATCACAGATATTAATCTTGAACATTGCAATGTGTGCAGCGGTTTGTGGAACTGTTGAGTTGGGAGTGGCTTAGCCAGTCACGTGATGTTCACAAGACTCAATCAAACCCCAGCCAGTTGGGTTCGGGGGATCCACGATGAGACAGGTGATGGTGAGCCTGGTGGATGAACTGGTAATGTGTCGTGTGATTGTTAAACCTTTGCTAATAGACCAACTAGTTCTTAATAGCAATGAGTTGCTATGAATTCTTAACCCACAAAGCAAATACTTTACAAAAGTAAACGTGTTTTGTGTGTTCCAGTTAAGTTGCATTATTTACGCCACAATTTGGTTTGGTTGAAGAAGACCCATTGGATTTCACCTTGGTAGAATATCTATTGTACCATCCCTCCTCTACAGCACTGGTTGCTTCTCGGACGTGTGCAGTGTCCGAGCCTCAGTCAACGTTCTTGGTTGCATGGGAACATAGCAAGAGGAGTAGGCCATTCAGCCCCTTGAGCCTGTACCGCCCTTCATGAGCTGAGGTCTGACCATGATGAATAAAACACTTCTCCAACTTTGCATCTTGTCGCGGTAACAGGCTCCCCCTCCCACTCCTCTTCCCCCTCCCCACCCCCCCATATAAAACACGTGACATTAAACATCTCCACATGCCTAGAAAAAAACGTCTTTGCTTAACGACGCTACATAGGAACAGGAAGAGGCCATTCAGCCCCTCGAGCCTGTTACGCCATTCAATTAGATCACGGCCGATCTGTATCTTAACTCCATTTACCCGCCTTAGCTCCTTCACCATTAACACCCCGGCCCAACAAAAATCTATCGCTCTCAGTTTTGAAATTATCAATTGACCTCCAACCTCACATCTTTTTAGAGGACTGGGATACAGAGGGTCTGTGAAGAAATGCTTCCTGACATCACCCTGAATGGCCTGGCTCTAATTTTAAGGACTCCCCCACTAGAAGAAATAGTTTTTCTCTATCCACTCGATCAAATCCTTTAATGATCTTCAACACCTCAATTAGATCACCCCTTAATCTTCTGTACTCAAGGGAATACAGAAAGACTTTGATTTATATAGCGCCTTTCATGGCTTCAGGACTGTCGTAATGTGGGAAACGCAGCAGCCAATTTGTGCACAGCAAGCTCTCACAAACAGCGATGTGATAATGACCAGATAATCTGCTTTTGTTATGTTGGTTGAGGGATAAATATTGGCCCCAGGACACCGGGGAGAACTCACCTGCTCTTCATCAAATAGTGCCGTGGGTTTTACAGCCACCTGAGAGCAGACGAGGCCTCGGTTTAACTTCTCATCTGAAAAACGGCACCTCCGACAGTGCAGCACTCCCTCAGCACTGCACTGGGAGTGTCAGCCTAGATTTATGTGCTTAAATCTCTGGAGTGAGACTTGAACCCACAACCTTCTGACTCAGGCGCGAGAGTGCTGCCCACTGAGCCACTCACCCATAATCCAGGCTGACACTCGCAGTGCAGTGCTGAGGGAGTGCTGCACTGTCGGAGGTGCCGTTTTTCGGATGAGAAGTTAAACCGAGGCCCCGTCTGCTCTCTCAGGTGGATGTAAAAAATCCCGCGGCACTATTTTGAAGAAGAGCAGGGGAGTTATCCCCGGTGTGCCCGTTATCCCTCAATCAACATCATCTTCAAACCCTGTCCTCATAATCGCACCCTTTTCGCCCCGGTATGGATCTGACCAGGTGGAGGGTTTTGTGGGCAGGGGTTTAGTCCGGACAGAAGGTCCACCCGCAGAACAGCTCGTGTCCTTCCAGTTAGCGTTTCCGAAGTCCCAGTCGCTCGGGTACGGCGATCGGAGGAGGAACACATGGCGCTGTGGAAGGGAAGCGCAGCCGGGTCGCGGAACGCTCATAATACGGCCGGCATTTGACCAACGAGCGGCACTGGGCTGAAAATTAAGATACATTACATGGTGCAAAGTATTTTATCATTAATTCTTTCATGATAAAGCTGTGAGGCTTGCCGCAGGAGTTGTTTGTCTCGCAGGCTTGGCGTTCCCCTGCTGGTATGGTTCAGGGGGCATGCTGGGACGAAAGCAAAGCATGGTATAACATTTACATTCACATCAGAGCCTGCCGTATTAATATTTCAAGGTCAGCAGCAGAAATGACATCAATTTAGATGTACAAACTGGCACTTCAATTTTCAGAGGCCATTGTTAATTTTTGCACAAAGGAGAATGTTAAATCCCCTTAATGTGGAAAGTGTCGAGATGACTCATTCTACTTCTGACAGAGTATGATAGTCACCCCCCCCCAACCCCCCGGGCAGCACACATCCAAGGCGCTGTGTTTGTTTTATTCTCCATTATCTATTGTCCAGGCGGGAGCGGCAGACAGACCAGACGCTGGGTGAGATAAGGCGCGGCCAGACACACGGCCACCGCTCGTGAGTTCGATGCATCTCGGCCCTTTCAACCCGAGGCGGAGAAAGAATAGAAATAGCCAATCGATTTCTGAATCGAGTGAGTGGAGGGAACGAGCTGGCCTGTATCCAAGTGCTACGCTGCTTCCGTTCCACAGTGTCAGCTGTGGCTCAGTGGGCAGCACTCTCGCCTCGGAGTCAGAGGTTTGTGGGTTCAAGTCTCACTTGAGCACATCAATCCAGGGCTGACACTCCCAGTGCAGTGCTGAGGGAGTGCCGCACTGCAGGAGGTGCTGTCTATTCGGTTGAGACGTTAAACCGAGGCCCCGCCTGCTCTCTCAGGTGGGCGTAAAAGATCCCATGGCCACTATTTCGAAGAAGAGCAGGGGAGTTATTCCTGGGGCCAAAATTTATCTCTCAATCAGTATCACAAAAACAGATTATCTGCTCATTATCACATTGCTGTGTGTGGGAGCTTGCTGTGCCCAAATTGGCTGCTGTGTTTCCCACATTACAACAGTGACTACACTCCAAAAGTACTTCATTGGCTGTAAAGCGCTTTGAGTTGTCAGGTGGTTGTGAAATGTCTTTCTCAGTCCCCGCCCCCCACCCCCATCCGTGCCTTATGTAGAGAGGCAACAGATACAGGGAGTGAATTTCCTGCGTTCAGCCAGGAACCAGCAGCCACACCAGATGGTGGTGAGATGACAGATGTTTCCAACCTCAGTGATATAGTGCACATAAATTAACTGTAATTTATTTACACAAGTAGGTTATTCATAAAGGTTTAATTCAAGCTGCTTCAATGCAATGCTCGAGTTTAGAACGCCCTCCTACTATCGCTTTCTCGTTCTCTTTCATAGTTAAGGAAATGCAGTTGGATGGTATGTCCTGTTCACCCATCACCCCCTGTGCTCTCCGACCTACATCGGCTCCCGGTCCGACAACGCCTCGATTTCAAAATTCTCATCCCCCTTTTCAAATCTCTCCATGGCCTCTGCCCTCCCCTCCAGCCCTACAAACCTCTGAGATGTCTGCGCTCCTCCAATTCTGGCCCCTCACCTATCCACGGTTTTCATCACTCCACCATTGGCGGCCGTGCCTTCAGCTGCCTGGGCCCCAAGCTCTGGAATTCCCTCCCTAAACCTCTCTGCCTCTCTCTCTCTCTCTCTCCTCCTTTAAATCACTTCTTAAAACCTACCTCTTTGACCAAGCTTTTGCTAATTTCTCCCTATGTGGCTCGGTGTCGAAATGTGTTTGATAAACGCTCCTGTGAAGTGCCTTGGGGGGTTCTACTGCGTTAAAGGCGCTATATGAACGCAACTTGTTGTTGCTGTTTGTGGGAGCTTGCTGTGCGCAAATTAGTTGCCACATTTCCTATCTCATATCGAGAACGGCAGCACAACGGTTATGTTACTGGACTAATGATCCAGAGACCTGAGTTCAAATCCCACCACGGCAGCTGGGGAATTTAAATTCAGTTAATTAAATAAATCTGGAATAAAAAGCCAGTGTCAGTAATGTGACCATGAAACTACTGCATTATCGTAAAAACCCACCTGGTTCACTGATGTCCCTTTAGGGAAGGAAATCTGCCGCCCTTACCCGGTCTGGCCGATATGTGACTCCAGACCCACAGCAATGTGGTTGACTCTTAACTGCCCCTCTGAAATGGCGGCTCACCACCACCTTCTCGAGGGGCAATTAGGGATGGGCAATAAATGCCGGCCTTGCCAGCAATGCCCACATCCCGGGAATTAATTTAAAAAAACATTACAAATGACTACACTTCCCAAAGTGCATCATTGGCTGTAAAGTGCTTTAGGACGCGCTGAGGGTGTGGAAGGCGCTCAATAAATGCAACTCTGTCTTCCTTTGTATAATACATTGAGCGAGAATGTCGATGCATTTGCCGAGCCCGGCGCATTAACAGGGCGCGAGTCACCGCCCACAGTGTACGGGGGATTAGTGTCGGCACTACAGCGTTATGACCCCCGGAGATCGTGACATCATCGGCGCTCGCATCGCCCCAGCTCCGAAATTCACTTCCGCCCCCAGCAGCATCGAGAGTGCCAGGAGGCGGGGATCGGGTGGCCGGGCGTTTCCGCGGCGATGATTAACGGCCAGGTGGCCGATGGAAATTTAATAAAAACCGTACCTTGCTTTTCGCTGTTTCCTTCGCGGGGTCCTGGCCGTGATCACACACCCCCGCTCCCCAGTGGTCCTGGCCGTGATCACACACCCCCGCTCCCCAGTGGTCCTGGCCGTGATCACACACCCCCGCTCCTCAGTGGTCCTGGCCGTGATCACTCACCCCTGCTCCTCAGTGGTCCTGGCCGTGATCACTCACCCCCATTCCTCAGTGGTCCTGGCCGTGATCACACGGCACCCCCGCTCCTCAGCGGTCTTGGCCGTGATCACACGACACCCCCGCTCCTCAGTGGTCCTGGCCGTGATCACTCACCACCGCTCCTCAGTGGTCCTGGCCGTGATCACTCACCACCGCTCCTCAGTGGTCCTGGCCGTGATCACATGGCACCCCCGCTCCTCAGTGGTCCTAGCCGTGATCACTCACCCCCGCTCCTCAGTGGTCCTGGCCGTGATCACACGACACCCCCGCTCCCCAGTGGTCCTGGCCGTGATCACACGACACCCCCGCTCCTCAGTGGTCCTGGCTGTGATCACACAGCACCCCCGCTCCCCGGTGGTTCTGGCCGTAATCACTCACCCCCGCTCCTCAGTGGTCCTGGCTGTGATCACTCACCCCTGCTCCTCAGTGGTCCTGGCCGTGATCACTCACCCCCGCTCCTCAGTGGTCCTGGCCGGTCCCTTTCCCCCCCCCGCAGAGTTGGCAGCGTGGGCCCTTCCCTATCAGTGAGGGCGGGGCCCCTCGGGCGTGGCAGCGCGGCACGGCCCAGTGCGAAGCGCCGTTGAGGCTAGCACTTCGTCCCGGGGGCGGGAACCTGAATGTTTTGAGCGAGGTGAAACTTTATATATTCACTAAATATATTCAAAAAGGAGTTAGATGAGGTCCTTACTGCTAGGGGGATCAAGGGGTATGGCGAGAAAGCAGGAATGGGGTACTGAAGTTGAATGTTCAGCCATGAACTCATTGAATGGCGGTGCAGGCTAGAAGGGCCGAATGGCCTACTCCTGCATCTATTTTCTATGTTTCTATGTTTCTATGTTTAGCCCCTGCTCCTACGTCTCACGCCTCCCGACCGTTACTGCTCCCAAACGGGGCGATACCCAATTTCACCCTCTGCTTTGTCACATTGCGTAAATATCTCCGAAACAGCAGGTCCCCTTACCCTGGGCAACACCATGAGACATGCACCAATACCGATAGAAAACCGCGAGCATGATGCGGATCAAATTTCAGGGGCTGAAATCCGCTTTATAACGTCGCCCGTTACCGCCAGTGTTCGGCGTCAAACGGGCGACAATGGCCGACCGTCGATGGTGAGTGCCGTCTACATCTGCGCAGAATCTCAGCCGGCTCTTTGGCCGAGGTGCCAAGATCTAATGCTGTGCCGGCTAACACCACCCGCGTGGTGACATCATCCAGCGTGCAACACCTCCCTGGCGCCTCTACAGCCATATTTAGCTTGAACGTTGGCCTCCCCAGCAGGTGTCGGAAACATTGGTGGTTACACCGCGGAACTCGGGCGGAATCGGCCACAGAGCAAGGCAAGTCTTTCCCTTGATCTATTTCTTCGTGATTTCATTAGTTCCAACAGGTGGGGAAGTTGGTGTGTGGGTCGGAGAAGTTTGAGGTTCTTTTTCTTCCTGCTTCCCAGCGAGAATGGCGGCAGCCTACCGCGGGGAAATTCAGCCGGCCCCCTGGGCTCCCGCCCGAGGGGGGAGTGTGCAACGACACGTTCAGCGCTGCTCTCTCATCTTTGGGCGTAAAATCTGAAATTGGCAGCTGGAACCCGCAACGAACGTCCGGCGGTAAAATCAGCAGCGGGCGGTGACACCACCTCAAACACGGCCATCGTGAATTTCCCGCCCTAAACGTGTGTGCCGCAGGCAGACATTCAGTGGCACACTTTTGTGACTGGTACTTGGGAGAATTCAACCAATCGAAAAAAACACTTCGCTGCTCTCCAGTCCGCTGTCCCTTGCGACATCTGTCACTAAGATGGTTTCAGAGAGCGTTTGACATTCCAGGCTGCAAAACATTGTGTGAAGCGCTCAGGTGTTACATTTACAGTTGATGTTCTCGGAACCCTTTGGCGTTGCGTGGTACTACAGCTCCGAACCGACACCGCCTTCTTTAGCGTTTACATTCAGCGCAGCAGAACGCAGACTGTCCCACTCGCCACTTGTCCCAACTTCACTGTGTTCCAGGCACAGGCCCCGAAACCCCGCGCCCAAACTCCATCCTGCGTGCCCAGCGTGGAAATGCCACCCTGTGACAAATGGCGATCGACAGCAAAGCCGGAACCCTGCAGATCAAATAAGGTTTATTTTTATCCCAGATCTCAGCGAAGAAGCCAATGAATTATGGCTTGCCCTGTTTAACATGATTAATCTTCGTCTCAGTGTCTACTGTGGGCTGTGTCAAAGGTGAAGAGGTTCGAGGGCACCGTTTAGATCAGGAACAGTGTACATTTTTCATCAGCCTGCGTGTTTTAATATTGTTCAAGCACCATCATTAGTCCCTCCGTTTCATTACAAGCTGTAGACATTGCAGTGCAGACGGGTCATGAGAAGGTCAACTCAAATGGACGAAAAAGATCAGTCAATTTTTAAGGACTGACATTTTTGAATTCCTGCCCCTCTATCAGGATTATCAGTATCGTCATTCTAATCCCAGCAATCTGCCCATTTACAAACATTGCCTCATACTTGGCCCACTGAAAATCAATTTGAGTAAAAGGTAGAATGTGTCAGACTAAAGCTCCAATGTACTTGCTGCATGGGTTCTTTGTTTAAGAATTCATAGAAACACATTGCTATTAAGAACTAGTTGGTTTATTAGCAAAGTGTCATGTATTCAACTATCATTGTAACCCATGTATAAGCTGACCTAAGTTGTACACCTTGAGAACACTGACCACAAGGGGGTGAACTTGTGGGAGACACTCCTAATCTGGACTTTCAGGTATAAAAGGGGAAGCTCCACCCACCTTCATCATTTAAGGTCTTGGTAATAAAGGTAACTGGTCACAGAGTGACCTTCTCTCAAGTATGGGCATCGTGTGCATTTATACTGTATAGTAAGGACATATCATTGGCGACGAGAAACTGGGACTTAAACCACGCGAGCATGGCCACTAGCAGCACAGACGAGAGGTACTGTTTTGGTGATGATTGGGACGATTTTATTGAGAGACTACAGCAAAGTTTTGTCACTAAGGAATGGTTGGGACAGGAGTCGGCCGACAAACGCAGGACTCATCTCCTGACGGTTTGTGGATCCAGGACGTACTCCCTGATGAAGGACCTTCTAGCGCCAGAGACAAGACGTTCGAAGAGCTCAGTAAGTTGATCGGGGAACACCTTAAACCGGCGAGCAGCATGCACATGGCAAGACACCGGTTTTACACGCACCGGCGGCGAGAAGGGCAAAGCGTTCCAGTATTCGTGGCAGATCTCCGGCAACTGACGAACCTATGTAAGTTCCCAGATGCATGCAGGGCGGAGATGCTGCGAGACTTTTTTATTGAGGGCATCGGGCACGCTGGGGTTTTCAGGAAACTGATTGAGACCAAAGACTTGACCTTGGAAGCGGCGGCTCTGATAGCCCAAACATTTATCACAGGGGAAGAAGAGACCAGAATGATGTTTGACAGAAATCTTGGCTCAAATGCGGCAAAGGACCAAGGGGTCAACATTTTTAACACAGCACACAGTTCTCTAGGCAGACAAGGGCAATCGGACATGCCCCAGCATGTAGTCAAGCCCAAAGGGGGAATTCAACAGAGACAATGGCTAGCTGAACGGCGATTCATGCCATCGCAAAGGACAATGTGGCCAGTAATGGGGCCATCAACACCTGTTAATGGTGCGCTTAAGGACAGTTACACAAACAGTCAGAGATGATCGACTGGTAATGGACCTTTTGTTTCCAGCAACGGGGCCTCCAGCTCATGCTGGAGGTGTGGAGGCAAACACCCAGCCAGACCTTACAATTATCAGCAATATACCTGCAGAAACTGCAACGTCAGCGGTCACTTGGCGTGTATGTTCAGGAAGCCTGCAGCCAGGTTGATGTATGAGGAGGATGGGCCCGATGTAAGCTATATGAGGCCAAATGAATACTGGGAGAAATCGCTGGAAGCTGAAGTTCAGCGAGTTCATGTGGAGCACATATACAGTTCCTATACCAGGGCGCCACCGATAATGATGAAAGTGCTCCTCAATGGCATCCCAGTATTAATGGAGCTAGACACGGGGGCCAGCCAGTCCCTGATGGGTATCAAACAGTTCGAAATGTTGTGGGTGTCCAAGACCAGGAGGCCAAAATTATTGCTGATTGACCGACAGCTACGGACAGATACAAAAGAGATCATTCCGGTGCTTGGCAGCGCCACGGTAGTCGTGACCCACAAAGATTCGGAGAACAGGTTGCCACTCTGGATTGTCCCGGGGGATGGTCCCGCACTACTGGGGAGGAGTTGGCTTGCTGTCATCAACTGGAAATGGGGCGATGTCAATGCAATTTCTTCTGTGGAGCGAGTATCATGCTCACAGATCTTGGACAAATTTGACTCATTATTTCAACCCGGAATCGGCACCTTCATGGGGGCCAAGGTAGTGATTCACATAAACCTGGACGCCAGGCCAGTACACCACAAGGCCAGAGCGGTGCCGTACATGATGCGGGAAAAGATAGAAGGCGAATTGGACTGCCTGCTGAGGGAAGGCATCATCTCGCCAGTCGAATTCAGTGACTGGGCGAGGCCGATCGTGCTCAAGGCGGATGGGTCAGTCAGGATATGTGGTGATTACAAGGCCACCATCAATCGGGTGTCACTCCAAGACCAGTACCCGCTACCGAGAGCGGAGGACCTCTTTGCGACGCTATCCGGTGGCAAACTTTTTTCAAAATTGGACCTGACCTCAGCTTACATGACCCAGGAGCTGGTGAGTGAGTCGAAGAAGCTGACCATCATCACGACACACAAGGGGTTGTTTGAGTACAACAGATGTCCGTTCGGGATTCGTTCGGCCGCCGCGATCTTTCAACGAAATATGGAAAGCCTCCTCAAGTCGATTCCAGGGACGGTGGTTTTTCAGGACAACATCCTCATCACAGGTCGCGATACTGAAGAACACCTCCACAACCTGGAGGAGGTGCTACGCAGACTGGACCGGGTAGGTCTGCGACTGAAAAAGGTGAAGTGCGTCTTCTTAGCTCGAGGTAGAATTCCTGGGGATGAGGGTAGTAGCAGACGGGATCAGCCCTACTGCGTCCAAAACAGAAGCGATCCAGAGAGCACCCAGACCCAGTAACACGACGGAGCTGCGTTCATTCCTGGGGCTCCTGAACTATTTTGGCAACTTTCTTCCCAAATTGAGCACGCTGTTAGAGCCGCTACACGTGCTCTGACGCAAAGGTCGCGATTGGGTCTGGGGGGACAGCCAGGAAAGGGCTTTTAATAGAGCACGCAATTTGTTATGCTCCAACAAACTGTTAACGTTATATGACCCGTGTAAGAAACTTGTTTTAACGTGCGATGTGTCGTCCTATGGGGTCAAGTGTGTGTTGCAGCATGTGAATGCCAATGGTCAGTTACAGCTGGTAGCTTATGCCTCCAGATGTCTGTCCCAGACAGAAAGGGGCTACGGGATGGTAGAAAAGGAGGCGCTCGCATGTGTATATGCAGCAAAAAAAATGCACCAGTACCTGTTTGGCAGGAAATTTGAGCTGGAGACAGATCACAAACCCCTAACGTCCCTTTTGGCTGACAACAAGGCCATAAATGCGAATGCATCGGCCCGCATACAGAGGTGGGCACTCACGTTAGCCGCCTATGACTACACAATTCGGCACAGACCGGGCACCGAAAACTGCGCCAATGCCTCAGCAGGCTCCCACTAGCCACCACTGAGGGGGCAACTGAGCATGCTGCTGAGATGGTCATGGCTGTTGAAGCTTTCGAAAGTGAAGGCTCACCTGTGATAGCCCGTCAAATTAAAGTCTGGACAAATAAAGACCCGCTACTGTCTTTAGTTCAAAAATGTGTCCTGAATGGGGACTGGGCAGCCACGTACGGGGCATGCCCTGAGGAATTTAAACCGTTTCACAGGCACAAGGATGAACTCTCGATTCAGATCGATTGCCTGCTGTGGGGAAACTGAGTAGTCATGCCCCAGATGGGCAGAGAGGCGTTTATCAGAGAACTTCACAATGAGCACCCGGGCATTGTCATGATGAAGGCAATTGCCAGGTCACACGTTTGGTGGCCAGGGATAGATGCAGACCTGGAACTTTGTGTTCGCAGGTGCAACACCTGTGCTCAGCTGGGCAACGCACCCAGGGAAGCCCCCCTTAGCCCCTGGTCCTGGCCCGCCAAGCCATGGTCACACATCCATGTGGACTATGCAGGTCCTTTCATGGGAAAAATGTTTTTCGTTGTAGTACACGCCTATTCCAAATGGATTGAGTGTGCCATTTTAAATTCAAGCACATCCTCTGCCACGGTAGAAAGTCTACGGGCAATGTTCGCCGCCCACGGTCTACCGGACATCTTGGTCAGCGACAATGGCCCGTGCTTCACAAGCACTGAATTCCAGGACTTCATGGCAGGCAATGGAATCAACCATGTCAGAACAGCACCGTTCAAGCCGGCCTCAAACGGCCAGGCAGAACGAGCAGTGCAGATAATCAAACAGGGGATGCTCAGAATCCAAGGGGGTTCCCTACAAAGCCGCTTATCACGCCTCCTGTTGGCCAATAGATCCCGACCACACTCACTCACAGGAGTTCCACCCGCAGAACTGCTAATGAAAAGGACGCTCAAAACCAGGTTATCCCTTATACACCCCACTATGAAAGAAATTGTTGAGAGCAGGCGTCAGTCACAATGTGACTACCATGACAGGAATGCGAGGGTGCGATGTATTGATGTCAATGACCCTGTTTTTGTCCTTAATTACGTTACAGGGCCCAAATGGCTTGCAAACACTGTGATTGCCAAAGAGGGGAATAGGGTTTTGGTAGTTAAACTTACCAATGGACAAATCTGCCGCAAACACGTGGATCAAACTAAAAGGAGGTTCAGCAACCCCATAGAAGAAGCAGAGGAAGAACACGACGTAGAGTTTACTCCACCACAGGTGACCAAACACCGGAACCAAGTGGAGGAGAGCTCAGTCACTGTTGGCAGTCCGGACAGGCCTGAGGCACCGCAAACAGCAGACACTCAGGCCAGCGCCCAACAACCGGAGCCCCAACTCAGGTGCTCTACAAGGGAGCGTAAACCACCAGAGAGACTCAACCTGTGATCCCAATAAGACTTTGAGGGGGAGGTGATGTCATGTATTCAACTGTCATTGTAACCCATGTATAAGCTGACGTAAGTTGTACACCTTCAAAACATTGACCACAAGGGGGTGAACTTGTGGGAGACACTCCTAACCTGGACTTCCAGGTATAAAAGGGGAAGCTCCACCCACCTTCATCACTTAAGGTCTTGGTAATAAAGGTAACTGGTCACAGAGTGACCTTCTCTCAAGTATGGGCCTCGAGTGCATTTATACTGTATAGTAAGGACATAGCACAAAGATTTAACAATCACACTACACATTACCAGTTCATCCACCAGGCTCACAACTGCATACCTCATCGTGGATCCCCGAACCCAACTGGCTGGGGTTTTATTGAGTCTTGTGAACATCACGTGACTGGCTCACAACTCAACAGCTCTACAACTATTTTGAGCATATTGTTCAACATAATTTTAAAGCAAGCACCCCCTTTTGGTAAGGGCACTAGAACCCATTAATTTCCAAATAAAACTTTAAAGGAAACTTAGTTCAAATAAAAATTTGGTTGCCGGGGTGATGATACACTCCAGTTCCTCCAGTGCCCACCTCTCGTGGAAGGGTGCGAGTGTACCGGTGGACACCGTGTGCTCCATCTGCAGGGATACCCTGGCTCGGATGTACCCATGGAAGAGAGGCAGGCAGTCAGGCTGAATGACCCCCTTGACCGCCCGCTGCTTGGACCTGCAACAGCTCTACAAACCCGTGAGCATACTCACAGGTGCACACATTACACAAGCCACTTTTCTAGGTACAGGTTGAATCTCCCTTATCTGGCACCCTCGGGATCTGGCCTGTGCCGGATAAGGGATTTTGCCGGACGAGGGGCGGTCATGCGTTCTACCGTCTTTTACATCTGCCAGCCCCAGCCATCCAGCCCGGATACAGATATCCCCGATCCCGTGATCCACCACGACCCCACCACAATCTGCAAGACTCACTGAAAGGAATGAAGAGGTATTTCCTTTTTGTTTGGCAGAGCTCGAGAGCAGCAGGGAGCGGAGGGGAGGAGCGGAGGGGAGGGGAGGAGTGGCCAGCCCAGGACAGGGCCCGCCAGCCCGACCCCGGCCAGGGCGCGGGAGGCAGGTCGTTGGGACTCAGTGCAATCCGTGCACTGTGCCGGGATTGCGTTCAGCCCGCCCAGCTATGTGGGCTCTGTGGCCGCAGGAGTTCCCGGTGTCGAGGAGAAAGATAGCGGCCAAACAAAAAACTAGCCGGGGGGGGGGGTGCTTAAACATATATATATATTTTTTAAATAACTTTTATCAAGCTTTTATTTATAATTTAATTCAAAAAATAATGATTAGTATTACAGGTTGACAATCAGTGCCTCAGAACCCGACCGAGAAAGCAGTCTCCACCTTCAGGAGAGCAGAGAATGTTGGTGAGTCCATGCGCCACCTGGTGGCCGGGAATGGTGCCGGACGAGGGGTGGTGCCGGAGAAAGGAGTCCCGGATAAGAGAGGTTCAACCTGCACCTCTCCGAACAAGGTAGATTCGGGGAAACGATTTGCCCCTGGTGCGGGAATCAAGGACCCAATTAGAGCCAAGCCCTTCAGGAGCCAAATAAGGAAGGACTTCTTCACGCAAAGGTTCGGGAAATCTGCAACTCGCTCCCTCCAAAAGGTTGTGGATGCTGGGGGGGGCAATTGGAGCTTTCAAGACGGGGAATCGCTAGTTTTTTGTTGGTTGAAGGTTTTGAGGGGAACATGGAGTTGAGTTGCAGATCAGTGATGGCGGACAGACCTGTGAGTATGCTCACGGGTGCACACCTCACAGCCGCGAACAGCCGAGGGTCCTTGAGGGAGTCCGCCCTCCTCCGCACAGATGGGGGCGGACCCCAACCAGTGGGGTCCAGGCCAGGGGAGGAGCTGGAATGACCAAACAATGTGTGGAACGATCTCCCCGAGCCAGTGTCTCTGAGCACGGGGCAGACGGGGGAACCCCAACAACGATGGTGCACCACGTCTGAAAAAGGCAAAAAAAGGAGGGAAGGAAACAAAAAAAGATATAGAGTTGCATTTATATAGCGTCCTGCACAACCTCAGGATGTCCCAAATCCCTTCACAGCCAATGAAGTGTTTCTGGAGTGGAGTCACTGTTGTAATGTGGGAAATGCAGCAGCCAATTTGTGCACAGCAAGCTCCCACAGACAGTGATGTGATAATGACCCAGATAATCTGTTTTTGTTATGTTGATTGAGGGATAAATATTGGCCCCTGCTCTTCTTCGAGATAGTGGCCGTGGGATCTTTTACGTCCACCTGAGAGAGCAGGCGAGGCCTCGGTTTAATGTCTCATCTGAAAAACGGCACCTCCGACAGTGCAGTACTCCCTCAACACTGCACTGGGAGTGTGTCAGCCGAGATTTTCGTGTTGCAAGTTCCTGGAGGGGGACTTGAACCCACAAACTTGTAACTCAGAGGCGAGGATGCTGCCCACTGAGCAACGGCTGTACTCAAATACAGCTGGTAATAAAGTTATTTCCATGAAGGTAGGGACAAGCTAAATTCTGATTAACAATAATCCTACACATTAGTTTTGTCAGCAGCAAATCCATCAACATTGGCATCGGGAAACACCTCAAGTCTGTCAGCATCTGGAAGCAGCTAACGCAGACTAATGTTTCATAAAACCAGCGAGCAAATAAATTCCACATGAACCTGATAATCCTTTTTGTACGCTTCCAGGAAGATGTGAACAGGAGTAGGCCACTCGGTTCATCAGTCCTGTTGAGCGAGTTAGTTCCGGTAGCTTTACCTCCCTTTTCTCATATCCTCAACACCCTCGCTGTACAGCATCGGTGCAGCGCTCTCGGGAAGGAGCTGTGCCTACTCCTGGAAACACACACACAGCCTGTCTGGTGACACTTACACAACCTCAGAGTGCGGGCTGGGGCACAATCTCACTTCGCTCAACGTCTGAATGGAGGTCAAATGGGCAAAAAATTTGTGTGTGTTCCGTTTGCATGCGCCAAGCGAGAAATTGGGGTTACCATCCCCGAAAGGAAGTAGGCAGGCCCAAATCAAGCTCTTCACTTCCTTCCCGGGGCGGGAGCGGGGTGCATGGCTCGGGGGGTGGGGTGGAGCTCACGGCTCGTGGCGCACGGCTCGGGGGCGGGGCACAGGGCTCGGGGGCGGGGCACAGGGCTCGGGGGCGGGGCATATGGCTCAGGGGCGGGGCTCAGGGCGCACGGCTCGGGGGCAGGGTGCACGACTCAGGGGCAGGGCACAGGGGCGGGGCACAGGGCTCGGGGGCTGGGCACAGGGCTCCGGGGCAGGGCGCACGGCTGGAGGGCGGGGCACAGGGCTCAAGGACGGGGCACAGGGCCCGAGGGCGGGGCACAGGGCTCGGAGGTGGGGCACAGGGCTCCGGGGCAGGGCGCACGGCTCGAGGGCGGGGCACAGGGCCCGAGGGCGGGGCACAGGGCTCGGGGGCTGGGCACAGGGCTCCGGGGCAGGGCGCACGGCTCGAGGGCGGGGCACAGGGCTCGGGGGCGGGGCACAGGGCTCGGGGGCGGGGCATATGGCTCAGGGGCGGGGCTCAGGGCGCACGGCTCGGGGGCAGGGTGCACGACTCGGGGGCAGGGCACAGGGGCGGGGCACAGGGCTCGGGGGCTGGGCACAGGGCTCAGGGGCAGGGCGCACGGCTCGAGGGCGGGGCACAGGGCTCGGGGGCGGGGCACAGGGCTCAAGGACGGGGCACAGGGCCCGAGGGCGGGGCACAGGGCTCGGAGGTGGGGCCCACAGCTCTGGTGTGGGGCGCATGGCTCAAGGACGGGGCACAGGGCTCGGGGGCGGGGCACAGGGCCCAAGGGCGGGGCACAGGGCTCGGGGGCTGGGCACAGGGCTCCGGGGCAGGGCGCACGGCTCGAGGGCGGGGCACAGGGCTCGGTGGCGGGGCACAGGGCCCGAGGGCGGGGCACAGGGCCCGAGGGCGGGGCACAGGGCTCGGAGGTGGGGCCCACGGCTCTGGTGTGGGGCGCATGGCTCGGAGGAGGGGCACGGGCCTTGGAGGCGGAGCGCACTGGGCCGTGTAGCGCTGACGAGTACAAAGGGCTCGTCCCCTTGAATTAAAGGGGCAGGGCCCAAGCTGCACACGAGGAACCCACCTACCCAGACCCCCAGTGAGCGGGGGGAGGGTGCCGCGCGGTCAGCCCGACACGCGAGCAGAAAATCAGCCATTTTTTTTTCGGAGTCGCCGGCCCCCTCCCCTTTAACTCCCGCCCCGCTAACGGCCGCCCGCCCGCTACGCGTCCCCTGAAGCCATCGCCCTCGTCGCCCGGCACAGCCCCAGGGGGCAAAACCCAATCCAGGGTTGGTGGTGGAAACGGGGCGCTGCACACAGTGATGATGTCAGCATCGCCGGGCGCTACCCGTTACCGGCCGCGGTTAATGCCCCGCTGAGTCCCGCGGGAGTCGCCAGCATTGCTGCGCCCGATCGCAAAGCCGCTTGCGCCCTGTTGGGGCCCGCCCCTCCCCCCCCCCCCCGGGAATGCCCAAGATTTCTCTCCCGTAGCTTTTGCGAGCAATTTGCAAGCTGGATTGCCACGGCACTGGATGTACTCTCTGTGTGGCATCAGACCTTCGGGAAGATTCGATGTGCTTGCTCCGGAGTGAGAACAGGCCTTTGACTCTGGACTCACGCTGCTGGTTCGGTGTTGGAGCTAAGCTCATGGTATACAGGGCTGTTGTAATACCCGGCCTCCTGTATGGCTCAGAGACATGGACCATGTACAATAGACACCTCAAATCGCTGGGGAAATACCACCAACGATGTCTCCGCAAGATCCTACAAATCTCCTGGGAGGACAGACGCACCAACATTAGCGTCCTCGACCAGGCCAACATCCCCAGCATTGAAGCACTGACCACACTCGACCAGCTCCGTTGGGCGGGCCACATTGCTCACATGCCCGACACGACACTCCCAAAGCAAGCGAGCCCCAGGTGGGCAGAGGAAACGTTTCAAGGACACCCTCAAAGCCTCCCTGATAAAGTGCAACATCCCCACTGACACCTGGGAGTCCCTGGCCAAAGACCGCCCTAAGTGGAGGAAGTGCATCCGGGAGGGCGCTGAGCACCTTGAGTCTCATCGCCGAGAGCGTGCAGAAACCAAGCGCAGACAGTGGAAGGAGCGTGCGGCAAACCAGTCCCACCCACCCCTTCCCTCAACGACTATCTGTCCCACCTGTGACAGGGACTGTGGTTCTCGTATTGGACTGTTGAGTCACCCGAGAGCTCACTTTCAGAGCGGAAGCAAGTCTTCCTCGACTCTGAGGGAATGCCTCTGATGATGATGGAGCAAAGCTGCAATTGCCTCTCAGCCGTGCGAAGCTCGAAGTACGGACGCGCCATTAAATACCTCAATGAACAATTGACTTATTGTTCGAGGAAGCTAATTTCAAGGCCGACAGGATATTGGGTCGTGAATCCCCGAAGCATCAAGCTGTCGTTGCTCTTTCCCGACACGGGTGGGCCACTTCAAATCTCCAGCACATTTCACATCTTCAACTTTTCCAGTTTCTTTGCCGGGAAATTGCACAAATGTCGAATACAGCTGATCAGGGACAACCACTGCTGCATTACTCAATTTTTATTAATTGAAATAAAGCAATTTTGACGCAAAATAATTGACAACTTTTTAAAGGGCTTAATTGAAATCGCATCAACTAATTTTGTTGGGAGTCAATTTTATTTCTATGCTATTCTTCGGTGAAAAGTAACCCTTCAATCTTTAGTCCAAGCTTTTCTACTTTATATCCATGTTATTATGTGACAAAATTTCATATCGCAGCAAGTAAATAGCAGCGTGTAATAATCATAGAATCAGAGACATTTACAGCATGGAAGGAGGCCATTTCGGCCCATCGTGTCCGCGCCGGCCGACAAAGAGCTACCCAGCCTAATCCCACTTTCCAGCTCTCGGTCCGTAGCCCTGTGGGTTACGGCACTTCAGGTGCACATCCAGGTACTTTTTAAAAGCGATGAGGGTTTCTACCTCAAACAACCCTGTCTCTTTCCGTGGTTAATGAACTCAATGGAGACCATAGAATGATACAGCACAGAAGAACATTATGTTTCCAAGGGCTTCTTAAATGTGGTGAGGGTTTCTGCCTCTACCACCCTTTCAGGCAGTGAGTTCCAGACCCCCACCACCCTCTGGGTGAAGAAATTTCCCCTCAAATCCCCTCTAAACCTCCTACCAATTACTTTAAATCTATGTCCCCGGGAAATTACTTCCTAGCCTGCCCCTCTGTCTCAGTCAGTAGCCACTGGGGTTCTGAAGATGCTGGGATTATTGATCACTTCTGGCCACGGTGCTGGTCGGCAAAAAAGCACCCTCCACCTTCCAGACAGCAGAGTGGCGAATAGAGCTCCCGCCCAGTGCCAGAGTACAAAACAGAGGGAATTCAGTTGAAGGATTTTTTGAGACGGTAATGTCAGGCGGTGGCTCAATTTAGTGCCGGGAAATGGTTTGTGTCGGCAGCCCAAAAATTCAGTGTTTGCGCCCTGACAGTGGAGCGGAGCGCGAAGGGAAGCATTCCACACTTCTCTCAGGGCGCTCGGCCGGGTGAGTAACTGAATATCCGTCGCGACAGAGCCGGTCTCAAAGCGCCACACGAGGCCGCCCCGCAAAAAAAAAGAATCGGAACGACAAACAGAAAAAACATTCCCGATGCACGACTCACCCCAAATAAAGGTAAATCGGCAAAACAATATCGCTCACACTGACCTCATGCAGTCACGCCTTCCCCTCGCGCCCCGGGACAGCTGCGCACGTCGGCTTTCTCCGGCGCGGTCACTAGGGGGCGCTACCGGTGCGGCGCAAACCGAATGTTGCTCCGTGGCGGTACCGGGAGCGGTTGCACACCGGCGCGGAGCTGCCGGGCGATACTCCTCAGCGCCGCGCGCTGAAACCGGCGAGCGAAGCGAATGCCGGCGCTCCCGGCTGCCCACCCTTTAGCGCCCCTGTTCCCACCCTCGCGAGCCACGCCGACCCACCGAATCTCGAGCCCCGGGGTCTTTAAAAATAAAATGTCGGGGAGCGCCGGGCTTAGCCGATGTAAATGATTCGGATGTTGGTCCCGACTTTAAGGGAAGGGAGAGTGAGCAGTCTGCGCAGAAAGTGAGGCGCTGAGTTCTCACTGGTTCGGCTGAGGAGACAGTCATATTCCACAGCAGGTGATTGATGAAGCGATCGATGGAGTGTGTGATTGGTTGAGCGGTGTCATCGCAGCGGTGTCAATATTCATTACCATTGCGGCAGGTATTGCCTGAAGGATACAGTAAGGTTGTCTCAGAGCACCAGGAAAAGATGGCCAATTCTTCCAGTCATTTCGCTTTCCGTCGCCACTTCATTGCCTCTCCTGCTCTCACCTTGTCAGTGTCCTTTCCCAGGGGCGAGTGGGACAGCGGGATTTCTTCATAACTTCAGGCACGAAAGAAAGACATTACTTGCAATTATATCCAGCACCTTATCACATCTCTCAGAAACCCCTTCAGGCGGAATGAATATGAATTGAATTGTCTGGTTACCTGGGCAGTCAACTTGTTCGTAGCAACGTCGAACAATAAGGAAATTGACTGCAATTCTATATTTATAACTATCAGTCGAATACCTGCTTCTTAGTTGTGTACCAATTACAAAACACTAACAGGAACTGAGAGCAGAAAGATATTGTCACAGACATGTAGAGTCGGAGCAGCCCCGGCAAGTGATTACACATTGACAAGATTCATTAAAGTAAGAATAAAAACGTTCACCTCCTTTTAGATGCTGTTTTAAACCTTCCCCTTTGCCCAAACTTCCCTGCCCGAATATCTCCTTATGTGGTTCGGTGTCAACTTCAAAAAAAAGACTTGCATTTATATAGCGCCTTTCGTGACCACCGGATGTCTCAAAGTGCTTTTCAGCCAATGAAGTACTTTTTAGAGTGTAGTCACTGTTGTAATGTAGGAAACACATCTGTCAATTTGTGCACAGCAAGCTCCCACAAACAGCAATGTGATAATGACCCAGATAATCTGTGATGTTGGTTGAGGGATAAATATTGGCCCCAGGACACCGGGGAGAACTCCCCTGCTCTTCTTCAAAATAGTGCCGTGGGATCTTTTACATCCACCTGAGAGCAGACAGGGCCTGGGTTTAACGTCTCACCCAAAAGACAGCACCTCCGACAGTGCAGCACTCCCTCAGCACTGCACTGGGAGTGTCAGCTGAGATTTTTGTGCTCGAGCCCCTGGAGTGGAACTAGAGCCCACAGCCTTCTGACTGAGAGGCGAGGGTGCTGACCACTAAGTCACAGCTGACACTCCTGTGAAGCACCTTGGGACGTGTTATTACATGAATGATGCTCTATAAACTCAAGTTGCTGTTGTTGTAGTAATATGGTATGCTGAACACACATCGATCACACTTCATGTGTCAAACATAATAATATCACTGTAGCACTTTTTGACAAGCATAGATAAAGAAAGCCAGTTATTTAGAATGGTCAGAGACACTAAGCAATTGAGAACATGTGTGCAGTGCTTTGAAAAAAAAGTATCTTTTTATTTTTAAAAAGGCCGTCAGAATGTCTGTGACTTCTGATGGACTTCAGCAATCATAGAATAGAATCACAGAACGGTTACATAGAAACATAGAAAATAGGTGCAGGAGTAGGACATTCGGCCCTTCGAGCCTGCACCGCCATTCAATGAGTTCATGGCTGAACATGCAACTTCAGTACCCTATTCCTGCTTTCTCGCCATACCCCTTGATCCCCCTAGTAGTAAGGACTACATCTCACTCCTTTTTGAATATATTTAGTGAATTGGCCTCAACAACTTTCTGTGGTAGAGAATTCCACAGGTTCACCACTCTCTGGGTGAAGAAGTTTCTCCTCATCTCGGTCCTAAATGGCTTACCCCTTATCCTTAGACTGTGACACCTGGTTCTGGACTGCCCCAACATTGGGAACATTCTTCCTGCATCTAACCTGTCTGAACCCATCAGAATTTTAAACGTTTCTATGAGACCCCCTCTCATTCTTCTGAACTCCAGTGAATACAAGCCCAGTTGATCCAGTCTTTCTTGATATGTCAGTCCCGCCATCCTGGGAATCAGTCTGTTGAATCTTCGCTGCACTCCCTCAATAGCAAGAATGTCCTTCCTCAAGTTAGGAGACCAAAACTGTGCACAATACTCCAGGTGTGGCCTCACCAATGCCCTGTACAACTGTAGCAACACCTCCCTGCCCCTGTACTCAAATCCCCTCGCTATGATGGCCAACATGCCATTTGCTTTCTTAACCCCCTGCTGTACCTGCATGCCAACCTTCAATGACTGATGTACCATGACACCCAGGTCTCGTTGCACCTCCCCTTTTCCTAATCTGTCACCATTCAGATAATAGTCTGTCTCTCTGTTTTTACCACCAAAGTGGATAACCTCACATTTATCCACATTATACTTCATCTGCCTTGCATTTGCCCACTCACCTAACCTATCCAAGTCGCTCTGCAGCCTCATAGCATCCTCCTCGCAGCTCACACTGCCACCCAACTTAGTGCCATCCGCAAATTTGGAGATACTACATTTAATCCCCTCGTCTAAATCATTAATGTACAGTGTAAACAGCTGGGGCCCCAGCACAGAACCTTGCGGTACCCCACTAGTCACTGCCTGCCATTCTGAAAAGTACCCATTTACTCCTACTCTTTGCTTCCTGTCTGACAACTAGTTCTCAATCCATGTCAGCACACTACCCCCAATCCCATGTGCTTTAACTTTGCACGTTAATCTCTTGTGTGGGACCTTGTCGAAAGCCTTCTGAAAGTCCAAATATACCATATCAACTGGTTCTCCCTTGTCCACTTTACTGGAAACATCCTCAAAAAATTCCAGAAGATTTGTCAAGCATGATTTCCCGTTCACAAATCCATGCTGACTTGGACCTATCATGTCACCTCTTTCCAAATGCGCTGCTATGACATCCTTAATAATTGATTCCATCATTTTACCCACTACCGATGTCAGGCTGACCGGTCTATAATTCCCTGTTTTCTCTCTCCCTCCTTTTTTAAAAAGTGGGGTTACATTGGCTACCCTCCACTCCATAGGAACTGATCCAGAGTCAATGGAATGTTGGAAAATGACTGTCAATGCATCCGCTATTTCCAAGGCCACCTCCTTAAGTACTCTGGGATGCAGTCCATCAGGCCCTGGGGATTTATCGGCCTTCAATCCCATCAATTTCCCCAACACAATTTCCCGACTAATAAGGATTTCCCTCAGTTCCTCCTCCTTACTAGACCCTCTGACTCCTTTTATATCCGGAATGTTGTTTGTGTCCTCCTTAGTGAATACCGAACCAAAGTACTTGTTCAATTGGTCTGCCATTTCTTTGTTCCCCGTTATGACTTCCCCTGATTCTGACTGCAGGGGACCTACGTTTGTCTTTACTAACCTTTTTCTCTTTACACATCTATGGAAACTTTTGCAATCCGTCTTAATGTTCCCTGCAAGCTTCTTCTCGTACTCCATTTTCCCTGCCCTAATCAAACCCTTTGTCCTCCTCTGCTGAGTTCTAAATTTCTCCCAGACCCCGGGTTCGTTGCTATTTCTGGCCAATTTGTATGCCACTTCCTTGGCTTTAATATTATCCCTGATTTCCCTTGATAGCCACGGTTGAGCCACCTTCCCTTTTTTATTTTTACGCCAGACAGGAATGTACAATTGTTGTAGTTCATCCATGCGGTCTCTAAATGTCTGCCATTGCCCATCCACTGTCAATCCCTTAAGTATCATTCGCCAATCTATCCTAGCCAATTCACGCCTCATACCTTCAAAGTTACCCTTCTTTAAGTTCTGGACCATGGTCTCTGAATTAACTGTTTCATTCTCCATTCTAATGCAGAATTCCACCATATTATGGTCACTCTTCCCCAAGGGGCCTCGCACAACGAGATTGCGAATTAATCCTCTCTCATTACACAACACCCAGTCTAAGATGGCCTTCCCCCTAGTTGGTTCCTCGACATATTGTCTAGAAAACCATCCCTTATGCACTCCAGGAAATCCTCCTCCACCGTATTGCTTCCAGTTTGGTTAGCCCAATCTATGTGCATATTAAAGTCACCCATTATAACTGCTGCACCTTTATTGCATGCACCCCTAATTTCCTGTTTGATGCCCTCCCCAACATCACTACTACTGTTTGGAGGTCTGTACACAACTCCCACTAACATTTTTTGCCCTTTGGTGTTCTGCAGCTCTACCCATATAGATTCCACATCATCCAAGCAAATGTCCTTCCTAACTATTGCATTAATCTCCTCTTTAACCAGCAATGCTACCTCACCTCCTTTTCCTTTTATTCTATCCTTACAGCATAGTAGGAGGCCATTCGGCCCATCGAGCTCATGCCAGCTCTCTGCAAGAGCACCTCAGCCAGTCCCACTCCCCCGCCCTTTCCCCACAGCCCTGCAATTTCTTTTCCTTCCGGGACTTATCCAACTCCCTTTTGAAAGCCGCGATTGAGTCTGCCTCCACCACCCTCTCACGCAGCGCATTCCAGATCCTAACCACTCGCTGCGTAAAAACGTTTTTCCCTCATGTCGCCTTTGGTTCTTTTGCCAATCGCCTTAAATCTGTGTCCTCTGGTTCCCGACCCTTCCACCAATGGGAACAGTTTCTCACTTAAAAAATGAAAGTAAGCTTGGGTCTTCATCTTGGGTTCTGACTTGCAGACCGAATATAAGCCTAATCGATCCAGTCTTTCTTCATATGTCAGTGCTGCCATCCCGGGAATCAGTCTGGTGAACCTTCGCTGTACTCCCTCAGTAGCAAGAATGTCCTTCCTCAGATTAGGAGACCAAAACTGCACACAATACTCAAGGTGTGGTCAAACTGTGGTCAAACTCACCCAGTGTTTACTTAACTGACCTTCGTCAGTTGCAGTTTCCCATCAGCAGCAGAATAATACACGGGAGTAACACCACGCACGTCATTTCGTTTACCCGAGTGTTTCGCAATTGGTGCTGGGAGTACTGTATTGATGTGGATAGAGAACTGGTTGGCAGACAGGAAGCAAAGAGTGGGCATAAATGGGTCCTTTTCAGAATGGCAGGCAGTGACTAGTGGGGTACCTCAAGATTCAGTGCTGGGGCCCCAGCTATTTACAATATATATTAATGAGTTAGAAGAAGGAATTAAATGTAATATCTCCAAGTTTGCAGATGACACTAAGCTGGGTGGCAATGTGAGCTGTGAGGAGGATGCTAAGAGATTGCAGGGTGACTTGGACAGGTTCGGTGAGTGGGCAAATGCATGGCAGATGCAGTATAATATAGATAAATGTGAGGTTAACCACTTTGGTGGCAAAAACAGGAAGGCAGAATATTATCTGAATGGTGACAGTTTGGAAAAAGGGGAGGTGCAACGAGACCTGGGTGTCGTGGTACATCAGTCATTGAAAGTTGGCATGCAGGTATAGCAGGCAGTAAAGAAAGCAAATGGCATGTTGGCCTTCATAGCGAAAGGATTTGAGTATAGGAGCAGGGAGGTCTTACTGCAGTTGTACAGAGCCTTGGTGAGACCACACCTGGAATATTGTGTGCAGTTTTGGTCTCCTAATCTGAGGAAGGACATTCTTGCTATTGAGGGAGTGCAATAAAGGTTCACCAGACTGATTCCCAGGATGGCAGGACTGACATGTGAAGAAAGATTGGATCAACTAGGATTATATTCACTGGAATTTAGACGAATGAGAGGGGATCTCATAGAAACATATAAAATTCTGATGGGGTTGGACAGGTTAGATGCAGGAAGAATGTTCCCGATGTTGGGGAAGTCCAGAACCAGGGGTTACAGTCTAAGGATAAAGGGGTAAGCCATTTAGGACCGAGATGAGGAGGAACTTTTTCACCCAGAGAATTGTGAACCTGTGGAATTCTCTTCCACAGAAAGTTGTTGAGGCCAGTTCGTTAGATATATTCAAAAGGGAGTTAGATGTGGCCCTTACGGCTAAAGGGATCAAGGGGTATGGAGAGAAGGCAGGAGTGGGATACTGAGGTGAATGATCAGCCATGATCATATTGAATGGCGGTGCAGGCTCGAAGGGCCGAATGGCCTGCTCCTGCACATAGTTTCTATGTTTCTAATTTGCTGGTCACACTTTATCACACATCATAAAATTTCTGTGCAGTGCTTTGAAAAAAAAGTATATTTTTATTTTAAAAAAGGACAAAGGAAATCTCGTAATTCTCTGCTGGATTTCTTTGGACCTCTGACTGACCCCTAGATGTTCCCGAGAGCAATTACCCTCCCAAAATCTACCCCTCATAAACTGGAGCTCATCCAACACTCGGCTGCCCCGTGTCCTAACTCGCACCGATTCCCGGTCACCCATCACTCCCTGTGCTCAATGCCCCGTGTCCTAACTCGCACCGAGTCCCGCTCACCCATCACCCCCTGTGCTCGCTGTCCCGTGTCCTAACTCGCACCGATTCCCGCTCACCCACCACCCCCTGTGCTCAATGCCCCGTGTCCTAACTCGCACCGATTCCCACTCACCCATCACCCTCTGTGCTCAATGCCCCGTGTCCTAACTCGCACCGAGTCCCGCTCACCCATCACCCCCTGTGCTCGCTGTCCCGTGTCCTAACTCGCACCGATTCCCGGTCACCCATCACCCCCTGTGCTCGCTGTCCCGTGTCCTAACTCGCACCGATTCCCGGTCACCCATCACCCTCTGTGCTCAATGCCCCGTGTCCTAACTCGCACCGAGTCCCGCTCACCCATTGCCCCTTGTGCTCGCTGTCCCGTGTCCTAACTCGCACCGATTCCCAGTCACCCATCACCCTCTGTGCTCACTGCCCCATGTCCTAACTTGCACTGAGTCCCGGTCACCCATCACCCTCTGTGCTCAATGCCCCGTGTCCTAACTCGCACCGAGTCCCACTCACCCATTGCCCCCTGTGCTCACTAACCTACATTGGCTTCCAGTTAAGCAACGCCTCAATTTCAAAATTCTCATCCTTGTTTACAAATCCCTTCATAACCCACGCCCCTCCCTATCTCTGTAATCTCCTCCAGCCCCACAACCGGCCCCCTCCCCCGCCCCCCCACCCCGAGATATCTGCGTTCCTCTAATTCTGCTCTCTTGAGCATCCCCGATTATAATCACTCCACCATTGACAGCCGTGCCTTCATCTGCCTGGGCCCCAATCTCTGGAACTCCCTCCCTAAATCTCTCCGCCTCTCTTTCCTCCTTTAAGACGCTCCTCAAAACCTACCTCTTTGACCAAACTTTTGGTCACCTGCCCTCATTTCTTCTTATGCGGCTCGGTGTCAAACGTATTTGTTCTGTCTTATAACACTCTGTGAAGCACCTTGGGATGTTTTACTAAGGCGCTATATAAATGCAAGTTGTTGTTGTAGCTGTTGTCCGTGACCTCAGAAGGATGCCTCTCTCAAAAGGGACACACACTGCGGCACCTAAGCAGCAGTAACAAGTTACCTGGCATCCAACGGCATATTCTCCAGTTCACCATTTGCAACACCGCAGGAGTGAGAGAGGCCAATGAGCTATTTAATAAAAACATTTAAATGACTTTGAAACACTATCTTTGCTGGCCCATGCACTGATAACCAGAATTGTCAAAAATAAAAAACTACTGGTGAGATGTGAAAGCTTTGCTTGAAATACCAAGAATGTTCAGGTTAATTATTGTTGGGTTTCAGTCCGGCTGGTCCCGAGTATGAAAGGCCTTTGGCATCCACCATCTGAGAATATAGCATTGGTAATGAAGACAGACTATGGATGTCTTGCAACGGTTATTGATCAAATCACAAGGAGACAAAACGTAATTCAATGAAATCTGATGCCATTTAGCTGGCTTGATAAAGTTACTCCGATAACACGTCCTGTGCAAAGACAGAAACTGAGATGCTATAAAGTAAGTCAACATGCAACATCAATCGAATTCACACTTTGGGAGAGGAAAGTGGCTCCAAGTTTAACGATAATGGGGCTGAATTTGCGGTTTAGGCATGCACTGCGTCTGGGCAGAAACACGGAACTTGCGATTTGTCAACAATCCTCTTGACTGATCGTACGAATCTGAAATCAAAGGGCCTCCGCGGGCAGAGAGTTGGGCTTCTGCCCAGCGAATGTCCTGCAAATTCTCACGCCCGGTTAAAGCAGGCGTAAGATCGCATGGCACTATTTCAAAGAAGAGTTATCTCCGGTGTCCTGGGGCCAATATTTATCCCTCAATCAACATACCAAAAAACAAATTATCTGGGTCATTATCACATTGCTGTTTGTGGGAGCTTGCTGTGCGCAAATTGGCTGCCGCGTTTCCCACATTACAACAGTGACTATACTTCAAAAGTACTTCATTGGCTGTAAAGCGCTTTCGGACATCCGATGGTCATTGGACATTGGGACATTGGTCATGGGACATTGAATAAATTTAAGACAGAAATAGACAATTTCTTGAGCGATAAGGGGATAAGGGGTTGTGGGGAGCGGGCGGGGAAGTGGAGCTGAGTCATGATCAGATCAGCCATGATCTTACTGAATGGCAGAGCAGGCTCGAGGGGCCGTATGGCCGACTCTGTTCCTATTTCTTATGTTCTTCTGATCCTGAAGGGCGCTATATAATTGCACGTCTGTCTTTCTTTAAGACCTACCTCTTCGACCTGGGTTCCAGTCACTTCTCCTTTTCCAACTCTTGCTTGGTGTTGAGTCTTCTCCTTCAGGCCACCCCGTGGAGCGCCTTGGGACACGAGGGTCAATCTGTGAGGCTTCACTGCTGACAGGGGACCCCGTCAGACATGAACCTGGGCCAGCGAGAGGACTGTAAGACGATCTCCTGATAAAAACTTTAATTGTTCTCCCAGGGCTCAACTGCAGTCTCACAAAATTACCGCTAATCGAGGCAAAATGATTTGCCTGTTTAAGATTTTGAAAAAATATATATATTTTAAACAAATATAAGGCAACAATATATTGATTGATCATCGGTAAGTAAATCAGAGTGCGCAATCTGTGAATACAATCAAGAGTCATGAATTATATTTTTGAAGAGATGAAATTATTGAAATGAATCCCAGATTTTGAGAAATAAATTTAAATTGGATTGTCTTTTAAAACTCAATTTTTCCCTTGAGCAGGTTTCCATCCATTCCCAGCAATAAGCAAAATGATGGAAGGATAAATTATTTGTAAACTCCTCCATGACAAGAAGAGGTGTTCTTGATCATTAACTATCTGGTAAGGAGTTTTTCTTTTAAACTAACTGAAGAAAAAACTAACAAGAACTTATCAAGTGCTGAGACACTCCGTGGGATCTAACTGGGGAGCAAGAGGAATTTCACAAATAATCTCTTCAGAAAAGCAAAAACAATCCCAAAAAAACTGAATGGTCCTGTTGAAAGTTCAGAGCACGTGAATTAAATCGCATTTCTTTTCTTTTTGGAACCAGTCGACCCTTCAGAACATTCCAGAAAGCTCATTTAAACTAGGGTGTAATATACATAGGAACATAAGAATTAGGAGCAGGAGTCGGCCATACGGCCCCTCAAGCCTGCTCTGCCATTCAATAAGATCACGGCTGATCACTGACCTCAACTCCCACCCGATTCCCATATCCCTCTACCTCCCGAGAGTCCAAAAATCTATCGATCTCAGCCTTGAATATATTCAGAGACTCAGCATCCACAGCCCTCTGGGGCAGAGAATTCCAAAGATTCACCACCCTCTGAGTGAAGAAATTCCTCCTCATCTCAGTCACAACCATCGGTGGCCGTGCCTTCTGTTGCCTGGGCCCCAAGCTCTGGAACTCCCTCCCTAAACCTCTCCGCCTCTCTCTCCTCCTTTAAGATGCTCATTAAAACCTCCCTCTTTGACCAAGCTTTTGGTCACCTGCGCTAACTTCTACTTATGCGGCTCAGTGACAAATTTTGTCTGATAATGGTGCTGCGAAGCGTCTTGGAACGTTTTACCACATTAAAGGCGCTTTAAAGGCGGGGCAGGGGTAGGGGAGGGGCAGGGGGAGGGGAGGGGGAGGGGTGGGAGAGGGGCGGGAGAGGGGCAGGCGAGGGGCGGGGCGCGGAGCAGGGGAGGGGAGGGGCGGGAGAGGGGCGGGCGAGGGGTGGGAGAGGGGCGGGGGAGGGGGAGGGGTGGGGTGAGGGGCGGGGCACAGCGTAGCTTATAGGGAACGGTAGCAGAGTGGTTATGTTGCGAAACTAGTAATCCAGAGCCCGGGACTTATGATCCAGAGACGTGAGTTCAAATCCCACCACGGCAGCTGTAGAATTTAAATTCAGTTAATTATATAAATCTGGAATAAAAAGCCAGTATCAGTAATGGTGACCATCAAACTGCCAGATTGTCGTAAAAACCCATCTGGTTCACGAATGTCCTTTAGGAAAGGAAATCTGTCGCCCTTACCCGGTCTGGCCTATATGTGACTCCAGATCCATAGCAACGTGGTTGGCTCTTAACTGCCCTCTGAAATGGCCCAGCGAGACACTCGGTTGTATTCAAGGAAGCGGCTCACCACCAGCTCCTTTATGACAATTAGGGATGGGCAATAAATGCCGGCCTTGCCAGCGACGCCCACATCCTGTGAATGAATTTTAAAAAGCCTCTTCGGAGCTGACAGTGACAGGCTGCAACTTCAGGATTTCTGCATATGCCAAATCCCGAAGTTGCGGTCAGTTTCAGAGGCGGAATGGCAGCGAACGCCATCATCGCTGCCAAATAGCCGTCCGTTATTCTTCAGTGAGCACTGAAAGGTATTGGGTCTGACAATTACACCTGACTGGAGAATATGTGAGCTGTCTGCCAAGTTTTCCAGTCCCCTTAAAAAACATTAAAATAATAGACCCTTTTCACAGGCTAAACAATTTGTTCAGGTTTATTTGCAGATATAAAAATATATCGAAGAAAAACAGGATGCAGCAAGAGGCTAATATCGTACACTAACCAAACCGAATAAATTTGTAAAAACGGCTAATTTTTAAAAAGAAAAGTCCAACATCTTTGCAGCTTTTCTGAACAAACGCTTGATAACAAAGGTGCGATCCTCTGCAATTCATTTCTCTGGTATTTAGCAGAGGCGTTAAATCAATCAATTTAAATGGACCAGTGCCTTTGCTGAAATAGTGGAGAGGGGAATTTCAGAGACTGCACTTCGGGAGATGGCATTACTGACATAACAATTTAAAAAAACCTTTTAATAGTAAAGTGTACCTTGGTAATTAATTCCTGCAGTTTTCCATGATGGTGTGATGAGAAATTGACCTGATTCCTCTCTGTCCCCACCATTCACTGCCACATGCTTGGGGCCACCCAACTGACACAACACGCAATGAAGTATTTAGCTAAGAAAGAACAAGGAGTGAAAGGTATCATTATGAAGATGTGTTTCGTGCATTAAGTATCCGTCTTGATTCCAATGACTGTAAATTTTACATGTTTGATTTGAAACGGCAGAGAGAGAGAGCTCAAACCAAACTACCTGAGTGTTTCAACATATTCATTTTAGCCTTTCTTTCTATTCCCGTCTTTGCCAACGAAATATAATTTAAATGAGTCTGTTAGAAGGGGCACATTATAAATTATTATAGAGCGGAGAGTTGCTATGTAAATTGGTACAGGGTGGAGTGTGCTGTGGAGGGTGGAGGGGTACGATATAAATGAGTATAGGTTGGACCTCTCTAGTCCGGCACTCTCGGGACCTGACCGGTGCCGGAAGAGAGAATTTACCGAACCACGGGAGGTCACGCTTACCGGTACCTGTCGACAACGCACAGGCTCGTGTGTGTATGTGTGTGTGTGTGTACGTATGTGTATGTGTACATATGTGTGTGTGTATATGTGTGTGTGTGTGTGCATATGCATGCATGTGTGTGCGTGTGTGCGCGTGTATATGTGTGTGTGTGCGTTTGTGTGTATGTGTGTGCGTGCATGTTTGTGTGTATGCGAATGTGTGTGTATGTGCGTGTGTGTGAGTGTGAGTGTGAGTGTGAATGTGTGTATGTGTGTGTGTGTGTGAGTATATATGTATGTGTGTGTGTATGTGTGTGTGTATGTATGTATGTATATGTGTGTGTGTGTATGTGTATGTGTATGTATGTGTGTGTGTGTGTGTGTGTGTGTGTGCTGGCAGCCTGTGGACGGCCCCCTTAGCACCCGCGCGCACACTCACTGACTGACAGCCGCCCTGGCCAATTGCCGAACACACTCACTGAATGACAGCCGCTCCAGCCAATCGCCGAACAAACTCACAGACAGCCGCACCAGCCAATCAAAACTCTTTTTTTATAACCCCTCCTCTCCCTCAGGCCTAGCTAATGCCGAACCACGGATGTTTCCAGACCAGAGAGTCCCGGACCAGAGAGTCCCGGACCAGAGAGATCCAACCTGTATAATGCAGCACAATTGTGGGAACAGAATCCCATCTGAGATCGGTTACCATCCTGTCACATCTCCTTTAATGTTCTTTAGCACATTGACCACGCTAAACTTGGCTCCAATTCTCAGAGTCCGAGGCAAGGAATCAGTTTGCTCCAATGGCGTTAATCTATTTGCCCGGGTGGGTGGGGAGATGGTGCAACTGATGGCTTCCAGAAGGCTAAACTAAAACTAAAAGTGTCCTCACATCATTAACAGACAACGAGGAGTTCTGGACTGCATGAGGGCAGTGAAGAAAGACAGAAAGGAAAAAAAGAAAGAAAGACTTGCATTTATATAGCACCTTTCATGACCACCGGACGTCCCAAAGCGCTTTACAGCCAATGAAGTACTCTTGGAGTGTAGTCACTGTTGTAATGTGGGAAATGCGGCAGCCAATTTGTGCACAGCAAGCTCCAACAAACAGCAATGTGATAATGACCAGATAATCTATTTTAGTGACATTGGTTGAGGAATAAATATTGACCAGAATTGTGATCATGATCGCAAGCGCAGCATCTCTGAATCCCTGTGATTCTGAAGGATCTCCGAGATTGTCTCAGCATTGTCAAGACGCAAATGTAGCAGGTACAATCTGATTCAGGTCAAGCAAATCGCCTTTGTCTCCATGGAGTCTAATCTCGTGACTAAAATCAGAGCGATTATTTTATAATTAACATTCATTACTGGATAGTTAATTAACGTGAAGGGATCTAATTTGGTCAGTGACAATGGCCAGTTATTCCCAGTAGAGGCTTATACCGGCAGCATCCCATTTACATGTCAAAAGCAACAGCGAGCACATGCTTCGCGCGATAGTAAAAAGAAAACGCCAAATTCGGGAAAATCTGAATGAAAGCTGAAAATGCAGGAGACAGGCTTCACGTCCATCTGAAAGAGAGACAAAGGGGGAATGATTTGGGTCATTGGGGGGTGCAAACGACGATTCGCGCAGGCATGGCACCACTACCGACTCTCGGGAAATTCTGCGGGCGTTTAGCAGTGGCGGTAGCCGGTCGAGCCCCGGGCCGCCACGCCAAATGATGATGTCATCACCGCGTGCAGCGACCCGCTTTCGCTCCGGGACGAAAATCGGGCCGCGCCCTCAGACGACGCTGCGGGCGCGTACCGGGCTGTCGGTGAAATAATGAAACGGCCATCTTGTTCGCAGATCGCGGGGTCCGTGCCGCCATCTTGCAGCCACGGCGTTCCCGCTCCCCGCTGGCCCAGCAACGGCCCCGTTTCCCGTTTGGCGTTCGATGGGAGGGGAGGGGCCTGTCTCACTGCGCGTGTCTCTGCGCTCCGCTTCTGCCCCCGACAGGAAGTCGAGCCTGATATTTTGTGCCCCACTTCCTGTCGGGGGGGGGGGGAGGCGCGCGGTAAGACTGATAGAGTTCGCGGGGGCGGGACTTCCGCGTCTGGCCCAGGAGCTCCCATCTCCCAGTTGTTACCACCTCCAAACGGAGCGCTGCCGAGTTTGGCCCTGAAATTATTTAACGTTCTGGGTGTGAACCAATGTTCCCATTAAGCTGCGCAGCCGTGTAGCGCTCTGGAGTTCCTGCGCAGTCGGCTCGCTGGCTTTCAAAAGGAAAAACCGCGCACATGCGGAATTCTGAAAGGGCCGCGCGACCCAGAAAAGAATTGAGCGGGAACATGGGCACTGAAACTCCCGAGACCGTGGCCAAGAGTCTGAAACCAGTCAGTTCTGAGTTGGTTCCATTCTGACAGTTATTGCTGCCCTGACTCCAAACAGTCCCCCAGGTCCGGTGCGAGTTGGTCACATATCTCAACAGCTCTCTGCTCCCAGCTGGTGGGTCTTAGGTTTTCGGAACAGGAGTGAGTTTGTTTACCCTCAAAACTCGCCTCAAGTCTAATAAAGTGCCCGGAGGTCTACGGCATCAGTTCATCACCGGACAGGAGTTATACTCTACATGGATGTCAAGACACCTTAGAGATGATGCAGAAAAGATTTACGAGAATGGTTCCAGGGATGAGGGACTTCGGTGACGGGGATAGACTGGAGAAGCTGGGGTTGTTCTCCTTGGAGCAGAGAAGGTTGAGAGGAGATTTGATCGAGGTGTTCAAAATCATGAGGGGTCTGGACAGAGTAGAGAGAGAGAAACTGTTCCCATTGGTGGAAGGGTCGAGAACCAGAGGACACAGATTTCAGGCGATTGGCAAAAGAACCAAAGACGACATGAGGGAAAACCATTTTCCGCACCGAGTGGTCTTCAGTTGTCCTGGTTAACCCTTGCCACTGGACCAAGACCGAGCTCTGTCAAGCCCGTGTGGTGGCTGGTGTGCATCGGTCACCCCACGTTAAAAAAATCCACGCACAGGCATCTTCCACCCTTCAGGATGTAGTTCGGGACCTGGAATATTAGGTCCTTCATTGAAACACCTGTGAACTCATCCCTTTTTGCTGTGGAAGCAAGTCACCCTCGACTCGAGGGATCGCCTATGGTGATGATGATGATGTTAAACAACAACAACAACTTGTATTTATATAGCGCCTTTAACCTAGTAAAACATCCCAAGGCCCTTCACAGGAGTGTTATAAGACAAAACAAATAAATTTGACACTGAGTCACATAAGTAGAAATTAGTGCAGGTGACCTAAAGCTAGGTTTTAAGGAGTGCCTTATAGGAGGAGAGAGAGGTAGAGAGGCGGAGAGGTTTAGGGAGGGAGTTCCAGGGCTTGGGGCCCAGGCAACAGAAGGCACAGCCACCCATGGTTGAGCGATTATAATCAGGGATACCGTGATGGGATTTAAACTCATGTCTCCGGATCATTAATCCGGGCCTCGGGATTACTAGCCCAGTAACATAACCACTGTCTACCGTTCCTCCTAAATTCGATGTAATGTTTCAAATTTAACATTTGAGGAAATGCACAATTGATATTGTGGCAAGTACAGCAATTGCCATTCATGAAACTGAACAGCTGTCATTATGCGGGAGAATAAAGGCAGACTTTGTGCAGGCTGTCTGCTGTAAACACCAGTGTGATCAGTGACGGATTTTGTACACGGCGGGCGGGGATAGCAGCATACAGATACGTGCACATTCTTCTGAAAATTCCTCTTTCCATTATTCAAACAAATGATTAACCCCTATCTAAAATAAGTGGAGGAACACTCCCACTGAAACAGCGCAGGCAGGAATTCCAGAGGAAAGGTCGTACACTCGTATCTCTCGGAGTAATTTCAAGGCTGCAATCGAGGACTGGCTCCCTCGAACATCATCGGCAGCAGCACACTGTAAGAAACATGAAATGGTTTTTAAGAGGCAATTGGCTAAACACTTGAAGATGAAAAATATTCAAGACCACGGAGATAAACACAAGTGCTGGGGATTAAAGTAGGCGCCTCCAAGCCGGAGCAGGAATCAGCACAAGGCAGAAATCGCCCAGATGACCCACTTCAATTTCTGTGGCCCTGTGAATCCACAGAACACCGCAACCTAATTGCCTTGACATCCGGAATTAGACAAACAGCTTGCAAGATTAATGCCGCTGAAATGCGGTGGGAGAGGAGACAGATGAAATATGTCTGCGTCCTCCTCCCCGCGAAGGGTGAAGGTGAAGGGGATCATCCATCTCACTAATTTAACGTTCAACAGTCTGATGAGGCAGATCAGGCAACGTCACAGCTTGTGGCTCAGCACTCCACCCACAGCTACGTCATCCACTGCTGCCTTTTACTCATTGACAAACACTTCGCTTTAAAAACCTACTTGAGTTTTTTTCTTCACCCAGAGGGTGGTGGGGGTCTGGAACTCGCTGCCTGAAAGGGCGGTAGAGGCAGAAACCCTCACCCCATTTAAAAAGTACTTGGATGTGCACCTGAAGTGCCGTAACCCACAGGGCTACCGACCCAGAGCGGGAAAGTGGGATTAGGCTGGGTAGCTCTTTGTCGGACACGATGGGCAGAATGGCCTCCTTCTACACCATAAATTTCTATGATCCTAAAGGCCTGATGATTTAGAATTACAGAATCTTACAGCACAGAGGCAGGCCATTCGGCCCATCGTGTCTGTGCTAGCTCTTTGACAGAGCCATACTATTAGTCCTACTCCCCCTGTCCCTTTCCCCGTAGTGGATGAAATCCGCACTGTGACTCCGGGAGGAGCTCCTCAGCCACAGGGAGAAAACGGTTGAGGAGGACTCTAGCGACGACTTTCCCAGTGGTTGATAGCAGGGAGATTCCTCTGTAGTTGCCGCAGTGGGACTTGTCCCCTATTTAAAGATGGTCACGATCACTGCATCTCTGAGATCTCCCAGCACGCTCTGCTGCCTCCAGATGAGAGAGATGAGAACATGTACCTGAGCCAACAGCGCCTCTCCGCCATACTTTAGCACCTCAGCGGGGATTCCATCCGCTCCCGTAGCCCTGCAAATTTATATTGATGCTGGAAGGTGAATTTAGAGGAATTCCTACATTATAATCAGGGCTGCTCAGGAGGGCAGAATTAGAGGAGCGCAGACATCTCGCGGGGAGTTGTTGGGGCTGCAGGAGATTACGGAGATAGGGAGGGACGAGGCCAGGGAGAGATTTGAAAATAAGGATGAGAATTTTGAGGGGCGGGGGTGGACAGATTCGAGCTTGGAATATGGAAGATTTAATTACTTCACACAGAGGTTCGCTAACATCTGGAATAGACGTCTGCCAGATCAGCCGTGATCTTATTGAATGGCGGAGCAGGCTCGAGGGGCCGAATGGCCGACTCCTGCTCCTAATCTTTTTGTTCTTATATACTATTTATAAACCTTCAGCTGAATTCTGTTTTTTGATTGCCTAATTCACATTCAGTGTCTCGCAAAGTGTGAAGGACAGAGAAGGAAAGGGGTGGAGGGAGAGAAGGAGCAACAAGCAATTTACAGATCCCTCCGGAGGTGTGTGTTCCATTTCTAACTCATTTTGCTGGGACAGGATATTAAACGTGCCCCGTGACACGTGAGCTTCAAGTCAGCACTGCTCCCGACACGTTTTCCTGACACCAATCACAAATATGTTCGCACATCAAGCTGTGAGCATAATGAGCAAGGAGAAGGACCCTCTGGGAAACCCAACCACCCCCAGATTCATTCATTCATAGCCAGTCCCTCGTATCGAGGATGACTTGCTTCCACGCCAAAAAGGGATGAGTTCACAAGTGTTTCGATGAAGGACCTAATATTCCAGGTCCCGAACTACATGTTGAAGGGCGGAAGATGCCTGTGTGGATTTTTTTAACGTGGGGTGGCCATTGTACACCAGCCACCACACGGGCTTGACAGAGCGAGGTCTTGGTCCAGTGGCAGTGTGGGCTGGGCCCATGCTGCCCCTGGGCCCTCGCCTCTCCTGGGCCCCGATCACAACCCTCTACGAACTCTCGCCGCTCCTGCTGTACCTGCCCGCACTGCAGTCAGCCGTCGCCCTCCTGCAGCAGCATGCGCTGCTCCCTGCAGTGGTATGCCGCTGCACGCTGCTCCCTCCAAAGGCCCCGGCCTGCTGATGGTCTTGCAGGCCAGGACTGCGCCGTTATCCGGGCAGGACCGCCGCACGCAGCTCCCTCTAAACCTCAAACGTTAAAGACGGCCCCTCCGACAGTGCGGCGCTCCCTCAGCACTGCACTGGGAGTGTCAGCCTTCATTTATGTACTCAAGTCCCTGGAGTGGGACTTGAACCCACGACCTCCTGACTCAGAGGCGAGAGTCGACCCACAGATACCAGCTCAGCGGCTGACGATGTTGCAGGGAGCCTCGCACCGAGAGCCGACAGCAGAGCGATGCCAAGCTCCGCTTGTCCCAAAGACTCACACGGCAACGGAAGCACTGCCGATCCCAGCGTGTATTTATGTTCCCGGTACGTGCGCTGGACAACAGATCCCAGCTTCGGGAATCTTCAACCAAACATTCCACTAAAATCTGGTCTATTTCTGCCAACACCGCCGGACGCAATAACAACTTGCATTTATCTAGCGCTTTCAACGTAGTGAAACATCCCAAGACGCTTCACAGGAGCAATTATCAAACAAAATTTGACATCGAGCCACACAAGGAGATATTAGGACAGGTGAGGTCGAAGAGGTAGGAGTTCCAGAGCTTGGGGTCCAGGCAGCTGAAGACACGGCCACCAACGATTAAGATCGGGGATGCTCAAGAGGCCAGAATTGGAGGAGCGCAGAGATCTCGGGGGAATGTAGGGCTGGAGGAGATTACAGAGATAGGGAGAGGGTGGGTGGAGATGATGCAGCTCTCCCTCAGTACTGCACTGAAGTATCAGCCTTGATTATGTGCTCAGGCAATAAGCCTCCAAAGAGTGGGAATTGAAATCACAGCCTTCCGACTCAAAGGTAAGAATTCGAGCCCCGAATCCAACCTGTTTTGGTGGAGCGATTAAAATCGGGGTTGGTAATGAAAGGCTAGTTTTTAACATTAAGCACTCGACATCCTGCATTATCAGGGAAAGCTTCACAATTGCAATGTCCAGGTTGTCAAAGCCAGAGGTTTAACACTGATGGTGAAGCCGGGATGATTTAAGGACAGATGAAGGGTCTTTATACAAGAGCATCAGTCACACTTTCTATCCTGTGTTTGTAACGTAGGAAACACGGCAGCCAATTTGCGCACAGCAAGCTCCCACAAACAGCAATATGATGATGACCCAATTAACTGTTTTTGTTATGTTGATTGAGGGATAAATAATGGCCAGTATGAGGAGGAATTTCTTCACTCAGAGGGTTGTGAAGCTTTGGCTGAGTAGAGAGAAAATAAAGATAATTAAGAAACAATGCACAATTGTACACAGAGTATTTTTGAAACACATCTCTATATTGCCGTCCCAATTTGCTGTCCATCCCCATCTTTTCTTTACCAGTCTAAAGGGAGTGACGACTTTCATCTTATTTCCTGGCTTGAAAATTTTCAGGGAGAGTCACACTTTGTCACTGTGTCTGACTGCCCATTAACAGCTGATGAGAGTTTGGACAAAACAGGCACACATTAAATAGTCACAGCTCTACCTTAATTAACACTTTTATTAATTGAAAAAACAAATCAGCTATTGTCACGGCAGAGAGCACATGCCCCGGACAATCGGCACCAGAAACTCGAGACTTCCGGCCCTAAAAATATCCTCCCCCAAGTCTCATCTTTTAAAATCCATGCTAAGATCTCATCTAGGACTATAGAATTTTTTAAAAATTAAACTCACCCGATCTCCCATGGCAACCAGACATCTGGAGCAAGGTTTTGACGCTTGGCTGTAAAGACGGAGTTTGGTTTAACATGACCTGTCCCTTTAAGGCCACTGCTCAGTCTCACAAATAGACACGCCCAGCGGTCGATTAGAACCTCATTGCTGAGAGAAGATTCTATCGATTAACAACTGGCATCAGGGAGTGACCAGGTTATCAAACCAGCAGGAAATGACTGACATCGTTCCCTCTTTCGTTCCCCAAGATAATCATATAACCCCTGCATCGAAGCACTGACCACACTCGATCAGCTCCGTTGGGCGGGCCACATCGTCCACATGCCCAACACGAGACTCCCAAAGCAAGCGCTCTACTCGGAACTCCTACACGGCAAGTGGGCCCCAGGTGGGCAGAGGAAACGTTACAAGGACACCCTCAAAGCCTCCCTGATAAAATGCAACATCCCCACCGACACCTAGGAGTCCCTGGCCATAGACCACCCTAAGTGGAGGAAGAGCATCCGGGAGGGCACTGAGCACCTCGAGTCTCGTCGCCGAGAGCATGCAGAAATCAAGTGCAGGCAGCGGAAGGAGCGTGCGGCAAACCAGACTCGCCACCCCTTCCTCCAACCACTGTCTGTCCCACCTGTGACAGGAACTGTAATTTCCGTATTGGATTGTTCAGTCAGCTGAGAACTCACTTTTAGAGTGGAAGCAAGTCTTCCTTGATTTGGAGGGACTAGCTATGATGGTGATGACCCTATAATCTCCCGAGATGTCTGCGCTCCTCTAATTCTGCCCTCTTGAGCATCCCTGATTATAATCGCTCAAACATCGGTGGCCGTGCCTTCTGTTGCCTGGGCCCCAAGCTCTGGAACTCCCTCCCTAAACCTCTCCGCCTCTCTATCTCTCTTTCCTCCTTTAAGACGCTCCTTAAAACCTGACTCTTTGACCAAGGTTTGTCACCTGTCCTAATGTGTGGCTCGATATCAAATTTGATAATCTCTCCTGTGAAACGCCTTGGGATGTTTTATTACATTAAAGGCGCTATATAAATATAAGATGTAGTTGTTGTGATTTTTGTTGTTTTAGGAATGTGACATTTGGGCCAGTTAGGTATCATGAAGTGTAACTGATGCACACCAAACACAAGGTTGATGGATGATTGGATGAATATTTCTGGCTGCAATAATTAGAGTTGTACTCCCTAGAATTTAGGAGATTATGGGATGTTTGATGGAAGTTTTCAAGATATTTAGGTGAACAGATCAGGTAGAAAAGAGAAACTATTTCCGTTGATTGGAGATTCCAGGAGGGGCCATAGACTAAAGGTTAGAGCCAGACCTTTCAGGAGTGAAATTAGTAAACACTTCTACACACAAAGGGTGTCCTGGCCAATATTTATCCCTCAATCAACATCACAAAAACAGATTATCCGGTTATTATCACATTGCTGTTTGTGGGAGCTTGCTGTGCGCAAATTGGCTGCCGCGTTTCCCACATTACAACAGTGACTGCACTTCAAAAGTACTTCATTGGCTGTAAAGCATTTTGAGATATCCGGTGGTTGTGAAAGGCGCTATATAAATGCAAGTCTTTCTTCTTTCTAGATGTTTGGAACTCTCTTCCACAAACAGCAATTGGTGCTGGATCAATTATTCATTTTAAATTGGAGATTGATAGCTTTTTGTTAACCAAAGACATCAAGGGATGTGGGCCAATGGAGTTAGGTCACAGATCAGCCCTGATCTGATTGAATGGTGGAGCAGGCTCGAGGGGCTGAATGGCCTCCTCCTGTTCCGATGGCTAACCGCAGTTAGGATAGGAAGTTCCATGCTGAAAAATTATTTTTTGTATGTCGAGAATGGCAATAAGCATGGAAAAGGAATGAGACTAAACGAGAATTGCCATTTGCCTAAACTGGCAAAATTGTCAGGAACATCTTGTGTTAGCTGTATCTGTCCCTGTTTCTTACACGGGTCTAACACCGTATTGAAGGGGAAATTGGATTACTCCCATAGTTTAAATGGAAGCATTGTTAGATCGGCACTGACAGGGCAAGCGGGAGGTAATAGAGAAGGGACTGCGATGGTCCCTCTGACAGTTCGCGTGGCTGCCCTTGAATCTAAGGCCATAGCAAAAGCACACCAGGAACTAGGGTTTATTTCTAGAGGGATAGAATTGAAAAGTAGTGAAGTTCTGGTAAACCTGTATTGAACCTTGGTTAGACCACACTTGGAGCACTGTGTCTTCTTCTCCTTCTGCTCCGGCGACAGTCCCCCGGAGTCGAGGATGACTTGCTTCCACACTAATGAGAGTTCTAAGGTGACTGATGAGACCAATGCAGGACCTACAGTCTCCATCACAGGTAGGGCAGGCGGTGGTTGGAGGGATGGGTGGGTGGGGTGCTTGGTTTGTACTGCGTACAGTTCTGGTCGCCAAATTATAAAAAGGATATTGAGGCACTGGAGAGGGTGCAGAGAAGATTTACAAGGATGATACCAGAAATGCGAGGATATACATATCAGGAAAGGATGAACAGGCTGGGTCTCTTTTCTCTTGAAAAAAGGATGAGGGGTGACCTAATAGACATCTTTAAAATGATGAAAGGTTTTGACAGAGTGGATACAGAGAGAATGTTTCCACTTGTGGGGAAGAGTATAACTAGAAGCCATCAATATAAGATAGTCACCAAGAAATCCAATGGGGAATTCAGGAGAAACTTCTTTACCCAGAGAGCGGTGAGAATGTGGAACTCGCTGCCACAGGGAGTGGTTGAGGTGAATAGTATCGATGCATTTAAGGGGAGGCTGGGTAAACATATGGGGAAGAAGGGAATAGAGGGTTATGCTGATAGATTTTGATGAGGAAAGACGGGAGAAGGCTCGAGTGGAGCATGGATTGGGGCCGAATGGCCTGTTTCTGTGCCATATATCCGATGTAATGAACTATTGTGACTGAAATTCGGATTTCCTGTCACACTGCCGTCTCTTGCACTGAGAGAACGATGAGGAAAATTCTCCCGAACTCTTGTCCATTTACTTCTCTTTGCTGGCCATTTATCACTTGAAGAATGGAACTGTGCAAAACCTGATGATCATCTCAGAATCCCGGAGTCCAACACAACGCATTACCCATACACAACCTGCACTCTGTTTATGACCAACACTGTCACAGTGTTACGCTCATTAATCAACATTACTCTGTGTTTATACAACAAATAAAGTGAAGTAGGAGACAGAAGGAGTGTTTATAGTTCGGCAGTACATGTATTATCATTTCAATCTGTCTCATATTGTATTGAAACACAAGCACTTTCCATCAGTCCAGTCCATGTGGAATGACCCGAGGTGCTGAAATGTTTTACGACACAATAAAGGAATTCCACTAACACCACAAGAGTGGAGCAACAATGATTGCAAAAGTGCAGAATATTATTTTGAAATGTGGGGAGCCAACTCTTCAATACCGACCTCGTCCATCACACGGACACAACTGAACTTCCTCACAATACAAACTTCTGCTTCAAACATTCTGGGGTTAAGTTTCCGCTACTTTGCAGCACCAACGTGAGAACACCAACGGCAGGTCGGGGCCTGACAAGGAGATTGTAGAGGTGCGAGTTCGGGGCCAGGGGCCCAGGGGCAGCACGGGCCCAGCCCACACTGCGATATGTGCGCGCACTAGGTCCGTGCAGCAGAGCTGGTCTCCAGTCGTCCTGGTTAACCCTTGCCACTGGACCAAGACCTCGCTCTGTCAAGCCCGTGTGGTGGCTGGTGTGCAACGGCCACCCCACGTTAAAAAAATCCACGCACAGGCATCTTCCACCCTTCAGGATGTAGTTCGAGACCTGGAATATTAGGTCCTTCATTGAAACACCTGTGAACTCATCTTTTTTTTGGCGTGGAAGCGAGTCATCCTCGCTTCGAGGGACGGCCTGTGGTGATGACTTTGCGCTGAGTATTTTTATCAGCACCAATCTGGGTGAAATCGGCCCAAACCGGTGCAAAAGATCAAGGGAACGCAAGTGTACGTTACGCAGAATGTAACTGGAGTTTCCGCTCCCGGATCAGAATACCGAGGGCGGCGAGATTCTGCCGATTGCATTGTTTGTGTTTGTTCAAACTGACCCTCTTTTCTCAGGTGCAAAGGCACTTTGCAGCATGGATTATAGTTTTGACACGTTAAAAAATATTTAATTTAGTAAGGAACTGACTAGTGTACACCAATGAAACTTGTAAATGATTCAAGAGCATTATTTTAAGTTAGTTTCAGTGATTTTCAGGTCACTCAGAGGAGGTGGGAGAGGGTTTATGACGCCCGCCTTTCCTAATACAAAAGCAAATTAACTGCGGATGCTGTAAATCTGAAATAGAAACAGAGAATGCTGGGAACACTCAGCGGGTCGGGCAGCATCTGTAGAGAGAGAAACAGAGTTAACGGTTCGGGTCGGTGACCCTTCGTCAGAACTGGAAAAAGTTAGCAATGTCGGGGGCAGGGAAACGGGGGGGTGGGTGGGTGGGGGTCGAAAGAACAAAAGGGAAGGTCTGTGATAGGGTGGAAGGCAGGAGAGATTAGAGAGACAAAAGGGATGATGGTGCGAGGCAAAAGGAGATGGTAATGGGACAAGTGAAGAAACTAAAGATGAGTCTAGAGAGGGTGTAAATGGGAATGGCAGAATAATCAACGGAAAGAGAAGAGAAATAGAAAAAAAAAATAGGTGCAGAGGTTATGGTTTGAAATTGTTGAACTCGATCTTGAGGCTGAAAAGTGCCTCAACGAAAGATGAGGTGCGGATCCTCGAGCTTGCGTTGAGCTTCATTGGAACACTGTAGGAGGCCGACCCATTTTTTTGAATGTACTTGTGCTGTTCCAGAGGCAACTTGGTAAACATCGGTGAGCCAGGGGATCAAACGTCTGCGATTCACGATGGAGGTCTCAAAGGGCCAGGCTGCGTCTGTGCAGGCACTGGCACAACTTTACCCTGCCTCTGTCTGACACATTCCCAGCCTGCTCTCAAGTCACCTCCCGCTGCGCCCATCTGTACAAACCACACAGGGATACGCTGCTCCCGCTTGACTTGCTGAATTTAATTTACACTGAATAAGTCAGCTGCTGTGTGGACGGAGTGCGAACCTCTGACAGCAGATGGGCTGCAGCGAGAGAGCCGGTGGCAGATCCGTGCCCTGCAGCCACCATGCCAGCATCTGTGCCCTCAGCTTGCCAGGCAAAGCTGCTGTGGTACGCAAACAGATTGGCTCGTCGGGGCAGGCAGGTTGGACTGGGCTCAAACAGCTGGTTTAAAAGACCGATCTCAAAAACCCCGACTGCTCCCGTAAGGTGCGTCAGATTTGGAATCCCTGGGCAGTAAGAGAAAGAACTTGCATTTATATAGCGCCTTTCATGATCTCAGGACGTCCCAAAGTGCTTTGCAGCCAGTGAGCTACTTTTTGAAGTGCGGTCACTGTTGCAATGTGGGAAAGGCGGCAGCCAATTTGCGCACAGCAAGCTCCCACAAATAGCAATGTGATAATGACCAGATAATCTGTTTTAATCATGTCGATTGAGCGATAAATATTGGTCCCAGGACACCGGGGATAACTCCCCTGATCTTCTTTGTAATAGTGCCGCGGGATCTTTTACATCCACCTGAGAGAGCAGGCGGGGCCTCGGTTTAACGTCTCATCCGAAAGACGGCACCTCCAACAGTGCAGCACTCCCTCAGCACTGCACCGGGAGTGTCGGCCTAGATTTTTGTGCTCAATTCCCTGGAGTGGGACTTGAACCCACAACCTTCGGACTCAGAGCCGCAGCAGACACTGCATAATGTAATAAATTTGGATAAAATGAACTTTAGCTCCGAGCCAGCTTTCTGAGCAAAAGACAACAGCTGCCTTACGTTGTGCTGGCATGCACTTCAGTGAAGTCATCCTCTTCACTCCCCCACCCCTCATCAGGACTGCCCTTGACTGGCTCTGCTCCGACCTCACCCAATACAGCCACCACTTCTCCAGTGATGGTAATCCTGCTCCTCTCCCTGCCCTTGCCTCAGCTCATCCGCTGCTGAAGCCCTCATCCATGCCTTTAGTTACCTCGAGACTTGACTATTCCAACACTGGCTTCCCACATTCTACCTGACGTAAACTAGAGGTGATCCAAAACTCGGCTGCCCCCGTGTCCTAACTCACACCGAGTCCCGCTCACCCATCACCCCTGTGCTCGCTGCCCCGTGTCCTAACTCGCACCAAGTCCCGCTCACCCATCACCCCCTGTGCTCGCTGCCCAGTGTCCTAACTCGCACCAAGTCCCGCTCACCCATCACCCCCTGTGCTCGCTGCCCCGTGTCCTAACTCGCACCGAGTCCCGCTCACCCATCACCCCCTGTGCTCGCTGCCCCGTGTCCTAACTCGCACCGAGTCCCGCTCACCCATCACCCCCTGTGCTCGCTGCCCCGTGTCCTAACTCGCACCAAGCCCCGCTCACCCATCACCCCCTGTGCTCGCTGCCCCGTGTCCTAACTCGCACCGAGCCCCGCTCACCCATCACCCCCTGTGCTCGCTGCCCCGTGTCCTAACTCGCACCGAGCCCCGCTCACCCATCACCCCCTGTGCTCGCTGCCCCGTGTCCTAACTCGCACCGAGTCCCGCTCACCCATCACCCCCTGTGCTCGCTGACCTACATTGGCTCCCGGTGATGCAATGCCTCGATTTCAAAATTCTCATCCTGGTTTACAAATCCCTCCATGGTCTCTCCCCTCCCTATCTCTGTAATCTCCTCCAGCCCCACAACCCCCCGAGATGTCTGCACTCCTCTAATTCTGCCATCCTGAGCATCCCTGATTATAATCGCTCAACCATTGGTGGCCGTGCCTTCAGCTGCCTGGGCCCTAAACTCTGGAACTCCCTCCCTAAACCTCCCTAACACTCTCTACCTCTCTTTCCTCCTTCAAGACATTCCTTAAAACCTACCTCTCTGACCAAGCTTTTGGTCACCTGCGCTAATTTCTATTTATGCGGCTCAGTGTCAAATTTTTATTTCATAATACTCCTGTGAAGCACCTTGGGACGTTTCAGTATGTTAAAGGCGCTATATAAATTTAAGTTGTTGTTGTTGTATGGTTACCTCCCAGAGGTCCCCAAAACTCCATCTTTGCCCCCCTTCTTTTTCCTCTCCTCAATGTTCGCCCTTAGTCACCTCATCTGAAGACATGAGATCAGCTGATGGCACCCAGCTCTACCTTTCTGCCACGATCGCGTCTATTCTATCAGGCCGTCTATCTGATGATAAGCTGTGGATAAGCCAGGATTTCCTCCAATTGAAAATCGTTGAGATTTAAACCGTTGCTGTTAGATCCTGCCAGCAATTCCACTCCCTTGCCGCTGACTGCATTTGCCTCTCTAGCTGCTAACTTCAGCACTATCCAGCCTTGGTGTCCTGCTCGACCCCCGAGCCGAGCTTTAAACCACATCTCCCATCCAACGGCAGGACGCAATATCGGCCCAACTCCATCCCCATCTCACGCCCACTGCTGCCGAAACCCTCGCCCACACCTCCGTCCTCTCCAGTCTCAATTCTGCAACACTCTCTTGGCCAACCTCTTGACCACAGCACTCCATTCACCCCAACTCATCCAAAACACAGCTGCCCCCAACCTGTCCCGCTCACCGATCACCCCCGGCCTTGTTACCCCACACCCAATGCACCATGTTTAAAATCCCTATCCTCGTCTGCAAATCCCACCATGGCCTCCCCCCAACCTATTTCTACAACCTCCTCCAGTGTTACCCTCCACTGCTCCCCGTGTTCTCTGCTTGTCTTACATGGAGCAGCATGGAGGTCCCGACTTGTGTGGGAACACCAGCGGCAGGTCGGGGCCATAAAAGGAGAGGTTCCTGGTGGCCATGGGCAGCGTGGAGGCATACTACTTCACGGAGTGACGTCATCAAGGTCCAGGTCAGTGATTGGAGCGTGGGCAGGTACAGTAGAGGCGGTGAGAGACTATGGAGGTATGTGATCGGGGCCCAGGAAAGGCGTGAGTTCGGGGCCAGGGGCCCAGGGGCAGCACGGGCCCAGCCCACACTGCGATTGTGTGCGCACTGGGTCCGTGCAGCAGAGCTAGTCTCCAGTCGTCCTGGTTAACCCTTGCCACTGGACCAAGACCTAGCTCTGTCAAGCCCGTGTGGTGGCTGGTGTGCAACGGCCACCCCACGTTAAAAAAATCCACGCACAGGCATCTTTCACCCTTCAGGATGTAGTTCGGGATCTGGAATATTAGGTCCCTCATTGAAACACCTGTGAACTCATCCTTTTTTTGGCGTGGAAGCAAGTCATCCTCAACACGAGGGACCACCTATTATGATGATGACTCTTTCTAATTCCTCCCACCCCCTGACAATAAACTCCTTGTTCCATTTTCTAAGTTAAAGCCCTGTATATAAATGTAAGCTGTTTTCTGCTCCTCATTAAACGCTGCGACATACTTTGTAAGGTACATGTTTCTGAAAAGCTGTGGTCTTGAAGATTGTGAATATCAGTCCATCGTAGCCTTCAGTTGCTATTCTCTTTGTTCTCTCTTTTGATGGAAGAGTTGACTTGTATAAAGTAAAGGGACTTGGCTCTTTGTTAAAGAACCCTCGGCATCATTCATACAATTGGCACAATTATATTCGGCAAAGAATGGACCACATCCGTACACCGGACTAGATAACCACGGGGGAAGTTACTTATTTCATTGGATTACTTGCACCCTTTGCTATTTAATTAGTGGGAATGTGTCTTACCTCTTGTTTTAACCAGCACTTTATTCATCTTAGCGTCCAGTGTGGGTAGAGACGCCCACTCCATATTCTCCCAGCACCGCACCAACTTGCAAAATCTGCAGTATGTATAAAAGACAAGCAACATCAGAATCACAGAACGCCTACAGCACACGAGGAGGCCATTCGGCCCATCGAGCCCGTGCCGGCTCTCAACAAGAGCACCTCAGCCAGTCCCACTCCCCCGCCCTTTCCCCGTAGCCCGGCAAATTCGTTTCCTTCAGGTACTTATCCAACTCCCTTTTGAAAGCCACGATTGAGTCTGCCTCCACCACCCTCTCAGGCAGCGCATTCCAGATCCTCGCTGTTATGTCTTCAGATGCTCTGATAAAGACTCCACGAGGCAATGTGTTGTACTTGAACTGCAGTGGCCTTAGTCCTTTATTGATAACTCCAGGGTGAGGATCACACCTGGAGGCCTGCCTTTTATGCTAGGCCAGGCACACCTGTACAGGTAACCTACAAGTCTCGCACTGCAGTGCCCTCTGGTGGCACACCTTGTGATAGTGCATGCAGTAACCATGTAAGATACATGACACGAACCACTTGCTGCGTAAAAGAGTTTCCCCTCACATCGCCTTTGGTTCTTCTGCCAATCGCCTTAAATCTGTGTCCTCTGGTTCTCGACCCTTCCACCAATGGGAACAGTTTCTCTCCATCTACTCTGTCCAGACCCCTCATGATTTTGAACACCTCGATCAAATCTCCTATGCTCCAAGGAGAACAACCCAGTTTCTCCAGTCCCTCATTCCTGGAACCATTCTCGTAAACCTTTTCTGCACCTTCTCGAAGGCCTTCACATCCTTCCTAAAGTGCGGAGCCCAGAATTTGACACATTCAGCGACAGATGCTGGAACAACTTGCCAGTGACCCAAGTTAATCCGATAAGGACGCAAATGATAATTACCCCGACGGAATCCGGGAATAGCGCTCGAGGTGGATATTGGGCTTCTTGGCCTGTGCGTAGCAAACCCTTAATACGCAGGGCCACTGAGTTACCCTGACTGCATTGGTTACATTCCACTCGCAATAAAGGGATTCTGCGATTTTTTACAAACATAGTGAGGATCACGTTTTGCAATTCTGACTCTTTATCCATGATAAGCACAAACCAATCTCCGTGCTTTTGACTTTAAGGGCAATTCTTTTATTGATATTCCTGCTTTCCAGATGATTTTCCGGGCAGAGACGTGACATTTGGTAATCAGCAAGGAACCTGGAAGAGGGAACCAGACCCACATTGGCCTCTTAATAACTGGCTTTCTCATTTCACAGAAAGAAAAAGAAAGAAAGACTTGCATTTATAAAGCGCCTTTCACGACCACCAGATGTCTCAAAGCACTTTACAGCCAATGAAATACTTTTGAAGTGTAGTCACTGTCGTAATGTAGGACACGCGGCAGTTAATTTGCGCACAGCAAGCTCCCATAAACAGTAATGTGATACTGACCCAGATAATCTGTTTTTTTGTTATGTTGGTTGAGGGATAAATATTGGCTCCAGGTCAATATTTATTGATTAGACTGGGTCTTTACTCGTTGGAGTTCAGAAGGATGAGGGGTGATCTTATAGAAACATTTAAAATAATGAAAGGGATAGACAAGATAGAGGCAGAGAGGTTGTTTCCACTGGTCGGGGAGACTAGAACTAGGGGGCACAGCCTCAAAATACGGGGGAGCCAATTTAAAACCGAGTTGAGAAGGAATTTCTTCTCCCAGAGGGTTGTGAATCTGTGGAATTCTCTGCCCAAGGAAGCAGTTGAGGCTAGCTCATTGAATGTATTCAAGTCACAGATAGATAGATTTTTAACCAATAAGGGAATTAAGGGTTACGGGGAGCGGGCGGGTAAGTGGAGCTGAGTCCATGACCAGATCAGCCATGGTCTTGTTGAATGGCGGAGCAGGCTCGAGGGGCTAGATGGCCTACTCCTGTTCCTAATTCTTATGTTCTTATGTTCTTATGTTCTTATGACACTGGGGATAACTCCTCTTCGAAATAGTGCCGCGGGATCTTTTACATCCACCTGAGAGAGCAGACGGGGCCTCGGTTTAACGTCTCATCCGAAAGACGGCACCTCCGACAGTGCAGCACTCCCTCAGCACTGCACTGGAATGTCAGCCTAGATTTATGTGCTCAAGTCTCTGGAGTGGGACTTCAACCCACGACCTTGTGACCCACAGAATCTTACAGCACCAAAGTGGCCGTTCGGCCCATCGAGCCTGTGCCGGCTCTGTGACAGAGGGATCCAATTCGTCCCACTCCCCCTGCACTTTCCCCACAGCCCTGCAAAACGTTCTCCTTCAAGTATTTATCCAAGTTTGAAAGTTACTATTGAATCTGTTTCTACCGCCCTTTCAGGAAGCGTGTTCCAGATCACAACAACTCGTGGCGTAAATAAATTTCTCCTGATCTATGTCTGGTTCTTTAACCAATTATTTTAGATCTATGACCTCTGGTTACTGACCTTCCTACCAGTGGAAACAGTATCTCCTTATTTACTCTGCCAAAACCTTTCGTAATTTCAAACGCCTCAATTAAATCTCCTCTTTACCTTCTCTGCTCCAAGGAGAACAACTCCAGCTTCTCCAGTCTCTCCATGTAACTGAAGTCCCTCACCCCGGAACCATTCTGCTAAACCTCCTCTGCACCCTCTCCAAGTCTTGACACCCTTCCTAAAGTGCGGTGCACAGAATTGGGGCTGAACTAGAAATTTATAAAATCTGTGACATGAGGGCACTGAAAGATTCAACATCATGCCGGTGTTTATCGGTTCACTTTATTTTTGAAATTCGTAGCCAATCGTTCCAATTCTTTGTCAAATCACAAACGCCAGAGGTCACCTTGGGCCCATTCAAGGATCACTCTGCGCCAATGCTCTTAGCCAAAAGGCCTTCACTTTACCTGTGTACATCTAATGCACCTGCAATCCCATGTGACTTGAATTAGTTTGTAGAGTCTTTAAGCTGTGACGGTTGCTTATTAACCATTTCTCCAAGTGCCTCAACCATTGATAACCAGAACTTGGAGATCAATGCCCTCAGTTACAGACCACGCAGCCACTGTCAGGAAGATTTATGTCTCTTGTGATCCACGAGTATTATTATTTTGTAAAAATACTGATTGTCCACCATTGCTACAACCCGAAAGACAAATTGCTTTCAGAGTGAGTGCAATATGAAATAAATACCTTATCAATTTGGCCAGGCAGCCTGGTGGGAAGGACAAACGAAAGATCACAATTCAATTCCAGGCCTTAACGAACATTTGAGCTCCATTAATTTCATGTAACGAGGCTCACTCACTCTCGGCCAGATCACTCAATGGGACCTCTAATAAGATGGGGGCTGAGACCAAAAAGGAAACAGCAACTTATCAAATTTCAGAAACATTTCAAAATGTTTCCTGCAAGTGATTATTATGCAGACAAACACACAGTAGCTATTTTGCGCATAGATCAATAACCAAGTAATCTGGCTTTTGATGGTACTAATGGAAGGAGAGATGTCAGCCAGGGGAACTCCCTGTTCTTCCGTGCCTTGTGATCGTTAATGCCCACCACAAATATTGGTTCGGACAGATGAAGCCTTGGTTCAATGTCACATCCAAACGTCAAACAACATCACAGCAATCCCCGAGCACTGCGCTGGGGTGCGAGATGCTAAACTCAAACTCCCGGAATGAGCTTGCGACCTCATACCCGCAGCATAACTAAGACACTTCCGTAACATCGCCCGTCTCCACCCTGCCTCAGCTCATCCGCTGCTGAAGCCCTCATCCACGCCTCTGTTACCTCTAGACTTGACTATTCCAACGCACTCCTGGCTGGCCTCCTACATTCTACCCGACGTAAACTAGAGGTGATCCAAAACTCGGCTGCCCCGTGTCCTAACTCGCATCAAGTCCCGCTCACCCATCACCCCTGTGCTCGCTGACCTACATTGGCTCCCAGTTAAGCAACACCTCTATTTCAAAATTCTCATCCTTATTTTCAAATCCCACCATGGCCCTCGCCCCTCCCTATCTCTGTAATCCCCTCCAGCCCCACAACCCTTCCCGAGATATCTGGGCTCATTTAATTTTGCCCTCCTGAACATCCCTGATTATAATCGCTCAACCATTGGTGGCCGTGCCTTCAGTTGCCTGGGCCCCAAGCTCTGGAACTCCCTCCCTAAACCTCTCTCCCTCTCTGCCTCTCTTTCCTCCTTTAAGGCACTCCTTAAAACCTAGCTTTTGATCACCTGCACTAATTTCTATTTATGCGGCTCGGTGTCAAATTTTGATCTCATAACACTTCTGTGAAGCACCTTGGAACGTTTCACTACGTTAAAGGCGCTATATAAATACAACTTGTTGTTGTTGTAATGGGGCACGGACCTATAATCTTCTCACCTCAGACAGAAGCGCAGGATTGGCACAGCCAGACTTGAACCTCTCTGACTTGAGTTGTCCCAACAAGATTTGCTGAAGCTGGAGGTTGACAAAGCCACCATGGATGTGCGACATTTCCATCGACAAAGGCACAGCATGACTTCATTGGGTAAGAGCAAAGATTGAAAACTCACAACTCCGGAAACATTTAAACACGTAAAGTTAAAAGGGTCAGGAAAACGGAACAGTTTTCAACCTTGGATTCCCAGATTGAGACATCAGAGGAAACGCTCCCGACCTTAAGTGTCACCAACAGTGCCCCTGACCACTCGAGCCCGACACTTCCAATGCTGAGACTGCTGTCGTTCTGCTCTCAATGTGAGATCACAAAGTAGAGAACAATTGCTGCCAGACCCGAGGCAGCTGTCGCGCACTCCTCAACGCAGGCGAGACTGGAACAGTTAGAGCTCGCTCCACCTATAACTGCGAACAGGCTTCAAAGCGGGAGACGTGTTACCATGCGTCGGAGCCTCACCGAAACCCACAGCCCAGAACTGAAAGAACAATGTTGTAACTTTGTTGTGCTCGTCCCGTGTCAATGCGCCAGGCTGCGGTGTGATGAAGTTTTCCGCAGGAAAGCAAGATGCTCACATTAAGTTGATGCGGCAGAATAAATTCAGCACAGAAATCACGGAGGCACACATAAATCCAGCCCTAAGTCGCCCACACTGAATCTCCCTGCAGCAGACCCCGCAGGCTGAGCGGCCCCTGGCCTGCGAGCACCGTCGGAGGAGGCCGGGGAGCGGAAGGAACAGTGTGGCGGCGTACCACTCCAGGGAGCAGCACGTGCTGGAGCAGGAGAGCAACGGCAGCGAAGAGGGACCTCACCAAGATCCAGGTCGGTGATTGGAGCGTGGGCAGGTACAGCAGGAGCGGCGAGGTCGGGGCGAAGGAGAGGCGAGAGACTGTACAGGGATGTGATCGGGGCCCAGAAGAGGCGAGGGCCCAGGGGCAGCACGGGCCCAGCCCACACTGTGCGATATGTGTGCGCACTGGGTCCGTGCAGCAGAGCTGGTCTCCAGTCGTCCTGGTTAACCCTTGCCACTGGACCAAGACCTCGCTCTGTCAAGCCCGTGTGGTGGCTGGTGTGCAACGGTCACCCCACGTTAAAAAAATCCACCCACAGGCATCTTCCACCCTTCGACATGTAGTTCAGGATCTGGAATATTAGGTCCTTCATTAAAACACCTGTGAACTCGTCCCTTTTTGACGTGGAAGCAAGTCATCCCCAACACGAGGGACCGCCTATGACGATGACGAGTCCCTTGAGCTTAGAAGGTTGAGAGGATGATCTGATCGACGTCTTTGAAATGACAAAACAGCTTGTATTTATATAGCGCCTTTATCATAGTGAAGCGTCCCAAGGCGCTTCACAGGAGTGTTATGAGACACATGAGTATTATGTGACAAACCAGTCCCACCCACCCTTTCCCTCAACCACTGTCTGCCCCACCTGTGACAGAGACTGTAATTCCCATATTGGACTGTTCAGTCACCTGAGAACTCACTTTTGGAGTGGAAGCAAGTCTTCCTCAATTCCGAGGGGCTGTCTATGATGATGATATGAGATAAAAATTTGACACCGAGCCGTATAAGTAGAAATAATTAGGAAAAGGAGTCGATAGGGCAGATAGAGAGAGGTTATTTCCTCTGGTGGGGGAAATCCATATCAAGGTGGCACAATCTTAAAATTAGATGGAGGCAGGAGGCTCATGTGATGGTACCTCACAGGTGGAAATATGTCCAACTCTTGATTTTTAAAAATGTATCAATTCACAGGATGTGGGCGTCGCTGGCAAGGCCGGAATTTATTGTCCATCCCTAATTGGCCTTGAGAAGGTGGTGGTGAGCCGCCTTCTTGAACTGCTGTTCTTTGGTATAACAGAGTGTCTCGCTGGGCCATTTCAAAGGGGCAGTTAAGTGCGAACCACATTGCTGTTGGCCTGCAGTCACATCTCGGCCAGACCGGGTAAGGACGGCAGATTTCCTTCCCTGGGTTTTTACGACAATTTCATGGTCACCATTACTGATACTAGCTGCCATGGTGCTATATGAACTCTCGTCTCTAGGTTATTCCGGGTCTCTGGATTATTATTCCATAAACATAACCACTACGCTACAAAGTTTGCACGAACTGAACGTTTTTTCCAACTGGTTGTATCTCCTCAGTGGTGCACGGAATCGAAGAACAATACAGCACAGAAGGAGGCCATTTGTACCCCGGTGCTTGTGCCGGCTTTTTGAACAAGCGATCCAATCAGATGCACTGTGGGATATTTCAGGGGAAGCACAAGCAAGCTGAACGAAATCAAATTGTGAAATAATTGACATTGACATTCAGTACTCAAACTAGTCTGAAGGTGAAAATCTTTTACGGTTAATAATTGAACAATTTCTCAAAAGGCGGAGAGTAAACCTAAACACGGCTCCGTACCATTTAGTTTGCTATTTCAAATATTTCCTCCCTCCTGTGTTGCAGTCTCCTGCAATACGTTCGGTTTTCAATTAACATTCCTGCCATTTTTTAACCTGCATTCCTCCATTTTGCTCTCAATGGACCGCACTGTGGGTTTTTGCAATCTGTTCCACGCAGAACTTTGAATAAAAACGCCTTCCTTCCTCCCTGCCTGCCTCCCACATTACGGATAGTGGTTCCACAGTGGGATTCGTGTCCAGACCATCAGGGTGGCTCAGTTGAATTGATTCATCGAGTTTGGCCAAAGCACTCAACCTTCTTCAGAAACTTCGAGTTCTCACTGTTGCGATTCAAGCCTTCTAAATGTTTCTGAAAGAAAGAAAGACTTGTATTTCTATAGCGCCTTTCACGACCACCGGGCGTCTCAAAGCACTTTACAGCCAATGAAGTCACTGTTGTAATGTGGGAAACGTGGCAGCCAATTTGCGCACAGCAAGCTCCAACAAACAGCAATATGATAATGACCCAGATCATCTCAGACAGCGCAAGTAATTCGTTCTTTGTCAGAGACAGCAGTTGGCCAGAATGAAGAAGCAGAAATTGTCCTTCTGCTCAGTGATTTGCGTTTAGTGAGAATTACAGCTTGAGATCAGAGCGAGGAAACCTATTAACGCCTGTAGTTAATTTCAATATAAAAACCAATGACCTCTGCTTTCGTCTCTCTAGATGAAGGGTTCTTGCAGTTTAGCCTCGGTGATTTCAGACCTTTCATCAAGCAGAATAAAACACCAAGGCTGAGCGTGAATCAGTAGCAGAACTTCAGGATTCCCAATGGCTTTATTTGGTTTGCTAAGCGCCCATCAGTGAGAATTCCACCTGGTCAGAAATCATCGAATCAGAGAAATTTACAACATGGCAGGAGACCATTCGGCCCATCGTGTCCGTGCCGGCCAACAGAGATCAACCCAGCCTAATCCCACTTTCCAGCTCTCGGTCCGTAGCCCTGTAGGTTACGGCACTTCAAGTGCACATCCAAGTACTTTTAAAATGCGATGAGGGTTTCTGCCTCTACCACCCTTTCAGGCAGTGAGTTCCAGACCCCCACCACCCTCTGGGTGAAGAAATTTCTCCTTAAGTCCCCTCTAAAATTCCTGCCAATTATTAGCCCCGACTTCTCGATTATGCAGCAGCAGAAATCGGTTATCCTTCTCTGCAGCAATAAAATACCGATAAAATGATTTGCCTTTCATTTCCCCTGCACCAGTTTTACAAGAGTTTTTCATGACTTTCTCTGATAAGCTTGCTTTTTTACATTACCATAAGCTAACATGGTCTCGCTAATAAACGCTTTAAACTGAACTGTCGCGCATGACCTATAATGCGAGGCTACACCCCTTTTAACATAACCACATTGATTGTTTAATTTTAGTAGCAATGAACACGTAAGCAAAAGCGGGACTCGGTGAGCGGTGGAAGTGTTCGGATAACATGTGGGAACAAATTCACGAGGCAGAGGTGAAGCTTTCTTCTTCTTCCAGCAGCCCGGGGTGTGTCAGTCATGGGGCACTCAATTCCCCCAAATCACAATATCAAATGACACCTTATTATTCATGTGAGCGATAACCATCTCAACTGACGGGCTAAATTATTCAGGCCATCCCTCGCAGCCTCTTTGCTTCTCTCACGGGGTAACTGCACCGACAAATGCGAAATGCAGCAATTTTAAATAGCTCTTCAACTGTACGGAGCTAGAGTGTGAACATAAGAAATAGGAGCAGGAGTCGGCCATTCGGCCCCTCGAGCCTGCTCCGCCATTCAATAAGATCATGGACTGATCTTCGACCTCAACACTTTCCTGCACTATCCCCATATCCTTTGATTCCCTTAATATTCAAAAATCGATCGGTCTCAGCCTTGAATATACTCAACAACTGAGCCTCCACAGCCCTCTGGGGCAGAGAATTCCAAAGATTCACCACCCTCTGAGTGAAGAAGTTTTTCCTCATCTCAGTCTTAAATGGCCGACCCCTTATTCTGAGACTGTGACCCCTGGTTCTAGACTCCCCAGCCAGGGGGAAACATCCTCCCTGCATCTACCCTGTCAAGCCCTGTAAGAATTTTGTATATTTCAATGAGATCACCTCTCATTCTTCTAAACTCCAGAGAATATAGGCCTAGTCTGCTCAATCTCTCCTCATAGGACAATCCCCCCCATCCCAGGAATCAGTCTGGTGAACCTTTGTTCACTCCCTCAATGGCCAGTATATCCTTCCTTAGGTAAGGAGACCAAAACTGTACACAATACTCCAGGCGGTTATTAGTGCAACCCCTCTCGCGAAGAATTCATCATCTTTCTGTTTCCATTATTTACATGGACACCTGCACAAGCCTTTCTCTGATTATACCCTGAACTCTGATCTAATATACCTTGCTCATTAGCCCCTGCGTTTATAGAGGAACCACAGGCACCGCGATCTGTAACATCATCCTTGCCATGATGCTCACCGGTACATAACGAGCCCGGATAAGACATGCCCTTTACTACTGACCACTTGTGAGGTCTGGGCGAGGACATCCACCTCAGGGCTCACATGTTCACATTCCACCAGGGCAAGTTGTGACATTGAATGTAATATATTTACCTGTCTGTGTACGAGCACCACGAAAGCCGCCAGATTATCATTAAGACCCAACTGCTTCACAAATGTCATTCAAGGAGAAGCTGTCACCCGACCAGATCTGGCCTGCATCAAAGGACAATAAGAGTTAAGACTGTGGTTGACTGTAGCTGTCCTGTGAAATGGCCTAACAAGCTACTCAGTGGAAGAAATAATTGCTGATACTCAAGCCCACCGTCTGCTTTCTGAAGGTTTGAACTGGTTTTCAAAATGAAAGGCTTTCTTTTTTCATTAGTGTTTCGATGGAGGTTGCCGTGGCAATCTGCAGGATTATGGGGAAAGAGCAGGGAGAGTGGGACTAACTAGATCGCTCTGCGAAGGAGCCGGCGCAGACTCGATGGGCCGAATGGCCTCCTTCTGTGCTGTACTATTCTATGATTCCACGATCTTTCCAGGAGCAATCCGGGGCTACCTTGGTTTTAGAGTTGGGTCACCCGTCTTGCGTGTCCCAGAGTGTCCCACAGTACCTCCCATAAGAAACAGGAGCAGGAGTCGGCCATACGGCCCCTCAAGCCTGCTCCGCCATTCAATAAGATCATGGCTGATCTGATCTTGGGCTCAACTCCACTTCCCTGCCCACTCCCCATAACTCCTTATCGGTTAAGAAACTGTCTATCTCTGTCTTAAATGTATTCAATGTCCCAGCTTCCACAGCTCTCTGAGGCAGCGAATTCCACAGATTTACTACCCTCCGAGAGAAGAAATTTCTTCTCATCTTAGTTTTAAATGGGCGGCCCCTTATTCTAAGATTATGCCCCCTGTTCTAGTCTCCCCTATCAGTGGAAACATCCTCTCTGCATCCACCTTGTCAAGCCCCCTCATAATCTTATACGTTTCGATAAGATCATCTCTAATTCTTCTGAATTCCAATGAGTAGAGGCCCAACCTACTCAACCTTTCCTCATAAGTCCACCCCCTCATCCCCGGAATCAACCGAGTGAACCTTCTCTGAACTGCCTCAAAGCAAGTATATCCTTTCGTAAATATGGAAATCAAAACTGCACGCAGTACTCCAGGTATGGCCTCACCAATACCGTGCATAACTGGAGCAAGACTTCCCTGCTTTTATACTCCATCCCCTTTGCCTCTTACCTTCTGTCCACTGTGTCCCTAACGGTATATCGGACCCTCTTTTGGAGCTGGTGAGGGGGTTGTTGACGCATACACCTCCAGGAAGAATACTAACATTGCTTGGTACCTTCCCAGCCGTAAGCAGCGGGTGAACATCACTCGCTCGAACTGAAATGTCCGATAAATGTTTGTTACAAGGATCAGGGAGGTAGCTCACTGATCTCACCGTGAGCAGTGAGAGTTCTGCTGGCCTATGCATTGGTGGGGCCTCATTTTAGGAATTTAGAGAGCCAATATCTTGTACATATTGTGCTTGTCTGTCACAAGTATCAAGGTGTCCATAAGGACTTTCATACACGTTAAAATGGCATGTTGGAAGACCATTCACAGGGTAACAAAATGACCGTGCCATTCAGGGCATCTCACAGGCTTGACCCTTCAATGGAGAACGGAAAGCCATCGACTCACCAGGAGGAAGGCGTAATTCGTTTCAAAAGAAATCATCGTGAGAAAGATCATTTGAGTCAAGAGTTATTTGGAACATCACCATTTCTTCCCTCCCTCTCAGCTGACCCAGGATTCCGTGCTGGGCACTGCTGCACGGGAGCCCAATGGTACCTCACCCGGACAATCCCGCTGCCGGTGTAAGGGCCGGCCGGTGGGGACCGCCCTGATGACGCACGAGGACCAATCGGGGTGGGTGTTTGGCTCCATGCCCAAAGTCGCCGCAAACCAGTCTCGAGAGCACTGATCTTAGAGGCAGGACTCTTGGTGCTGTTTTGATTATTTTTCAGCCTACCTTTCTTAAGGAAAGAAAGACTTGCATTTCTATAGCACCTTTTATGATCACTGGACATCTCAAAGCGCTTTACAGCCAATGAAATACTTTTGGAGTGTAGTCACTGTTGTAATGTGGGAAACGCAGCAGCCAATTTGTGCACAGCAAGCTCCCACACACAGCAATGTGATAATGACCAGATCATCATTTTTGTTTTGCTATTTGAGGGCTAAATATTGGCCACAGGACACCAGGGATAACTCCCCTGCTCTTCTTCGAAATAGTGCCGTGGGATCTTTTACGTCCACCTGAGAGAGCAGACGGGGCCTCGGCTTGTCTCATCCGAAAGACAGCACCTCCGACTGTGCAGCACTCCCTCAGCACTGCACTGGGAGTGTCAGCCTGGATTTATGTGCTCAGGTCCCTGGAGTGGGACTTGAACCCACAACCTTCTGACTCAGAGGCGAGTGTGCTGCCCACTGAGCCACAGCTGACACTGAAGGATCAGTTAGTCTGTTTCGATGGCATTGGTTAGGGAGCAACGTTGGACTGGATACTGGGAGAACTCCCTGCTCTTCGTTGAATAGTCCCGTGGGATCTTTGCACCCAACTGAATCTCCGAAACAAGCCCTGGTTAGAAGAATGGCACACTGATAATGCAGCGCTCCCTCGGTCGCGCACTGGAATGTCAGTCTCGATTATGTGCTCAAAGCTCGGTGTGAGTTTTGAACCCACAACCTTCTGACCCAGAGGCACCATCCCTCTGGAAAGCAGAGATGGGTTTTCCAGATGTGTTACAATAAAGACCACATGTAAATCTCAGAATAAGTGGAATTCCCCTTACCCAAGCAGCTCGCGTGTCGAGTTTTCTGCTTGAATTAGCCATGAGATCAAATTGCCTGCAGAAACAGAAATTGTGCATGTTGGAAACAAGTCTTAAGTTACAGTGACCCCTCTACAGACGGCAGCTCACTCACCCTGGCTTGACATACACTGTTGAACATTGCGAGTTCTCGGTGTCATGTTTACGACAACCAGTGGAACCATAACCTTCTGGGATTTAACAGCTGTTATCACTGGACCTTAACAACAGGAATTAGACTTAATCTTCACTTTTATTACCCTTTTTCACTCATTGTCGGTGACTTCTCTCCTCGTCTTCACACCTCCGACAGCACATTCCATTCCCCATTGAGAACGCAAGCTGGTGGCTCAGTGGATCGCACTGTCTCCTGCCTCGGAGTCAGAAGGTTGTGCTTTCAAGGCCTACTCCACAGACGTGAGCACAAAATCGAAGCATTTGAGCAAGTGCTGCACTGTCGGAGGGGCCATCTTTCAGATGCGGCGTTAAACCGAGGCCCCGTCTACCCTTTCGGGTGGATGGAAAAGGTCCCACCTCACTGTTCAAAGAAAGAAAGACTTGGATTTGAGACCGGACATCTCAAAGCGCTTTACAGCGACCTCCGTCACTTCGCAGGACGAGGGCAACAGGCTGATAGGAACACCTCCACGTTCCCCTCCAAGCCACACACCATCCCGACTGGGACATATATCGGCCGTTCCTTCATCGTCGCTGGGTCAAAAAACCTGAAACTCGCTGCTGGAGTGTAGTCACTGTTGTAATGTCGGAAACTAAAAAAAAGACCTGGGGAGTTCTCCCCGTGTCCTGGCTAACACTCATTCTTCCACCATTATCACTAAAACAGATTATCTGGTCATTATCACATTGCTGTTTTGTGGGAGCTTGCTGTGCACAAATTGGCTGCCGCGTTTCCTGAATTACAGCAGTGACTATTCTCCAAAAGTACTTCATTGGCTGTAAAGCATTTTAGGATGACGTAGTGAAGAAAAAATCGACAAACATTGAAAATCTGGATAAGAAACAGAAAGCATTGTCAACAAAGATTGATTACAGTATCAAATATTGACCCCTTCAGGTCCGTACATGGAATATTTTTTCCTTACAGCCTAACCCTAACCCTAACCCTCTTGGGATGTGGGCGTTGCTGGCCATGCCGGCATTTATTGTCCATCTCTAATCGCCCCTTGAGAAGGTGGTGGTGAGCCGCCTTCTTGAACCGCTGCAGTCCGTGTGGTGAAGGTGCTCCCACAGTGCTGTTTGGCAGTGAGTATTTTGACCCAGCGGCGATGAAGGAACGGCAATGTATTTCCCAGTCGGGGAGGTGTGTGACTTGGAGGGGAACATGGAGGTGGTGGTGTTCCTATGCGCCTGCTGCCCCGGTCCTTGTAGGTGATGGAGATCGCGGGTTTAGGAAGTGCTGTCGCCCTCCCAGTCACACACCATCCTGACTTGGAAATATAACGGCCGTTCCTTCATCGTCGCTGGGTCACGATCCTGGAACTCCCTCCCTAACAGCACCGTGGGATCACCTTCACCACACGGACTGCAGTGGTTCAAGAAGGCGGCTCACCACCACCTTCTCGAGGGGTAATCAGGGATGGGCAATAAATGCTGGCCTTGCCAGCTATGCCCACATCCCAGGAATGAATAAATGATAAAGAAACGCCCGACAAGCTTCGAACCTCACTGACATCACCTGTTCAGGGATTCAGCCTCGATAGCTGATAAAATATCCAGCACGAATCTCTAGGGCATGATGCTTCACATCTCCTAAACTCTACGGTTTAGAGATTTAAAAAAAATCATTAATGTCTTTCAACAAGCCAAGCTGTACTTCACACATCCAAAAATAAAACCCCATTACAAGAGCGTGCACAGATACAAACAGCCTCTGTCCAAGGCATGATGTGTTGTTTTTCCGTGGTGCATCGCAGTAGCATTTGTTTTTAGCTATAATTTCCTAAAACATGTTGCTTTTTCCGCACCGCCAAACATTGGCATCACTGAGTCTCCACCTCACAGAGCCAGGGAGAGGGTGGATTGAGGTCGGCCGGGTGGTTTTGGATTTCGGCTTGTGTCCAGAAAAGATGGAAACAATGGTCAGCCCTGCTTCGAGTGCAACAGCTTCACCTTACGCTTCTCCCAATTCTCGTTATTTCCTTTCTGATTGCTTTAAAATTCTCATTCTTGTTTTCAAATCCCTCCATGGCCTCGCCCCTCCCTATCTCTGTAATCTCCTCCAGCCCCACATCTCCCCGAGATCTCTGCGCCCCGCCAATTCTGCCCTCTTTTGCACCCCCGATTTCCACCGCTCCACCATCGGTGGCCGTGCCTTCAGCTGTCCACACCCTTGGCTCTGGAATTCCCTCCCTAAACCTCTCCGCTTCTCTCTCCGCCCATAAGGCGCTCCTTAAAACCTACCTCTTTGACTCAGCTTTTGGCCATCTGCCCAAGTATCTCTCAGTGGTTGGTGTCAAATTTTATTCAGGTTAAGGGGTCACCCATTTAAAGCGGAAATGAGGAGGAATTTCTTCTCTCAGAGGGTCATAAATCTTTGGAATTCTCTGTCCCAGAGAGCTGTGGAGGCTGGTCATTGAATATATTTAAGGTGGAGATAGACAGATTTTTGAGAGATAATGGAGTTGAGGGTTATGGGGAGTGGGCAGGGAAGTGGAGTTGAGGCCAAGATCAGATCAGCCATGATCTCACTGAATGGCGGAGCAGGTTCGAGGGACCGAATGGCCGACTCCTGCTCTTATTTCTTATTATGTTTGTTTGATAACACTCCTGTGAAGCACCAGGGGACGTTTTACTACATTAAAGGCGCTATGTTAATGCAAGTTGCTGCTTTTCCCAATTACAAGAGCAAAGAAACGGCCCCAAGGGAGTTGGTCCGCGTGACTGTGATGAAATTCAAATGTTTGATCACAAAGCTCGTGCGCAGTCCGTCCGTGACGGTACCATTGACTCCACCAGACACACGTGACCTCGAGAAAACCTTCTTGAGATATTCAAGATTCCAAGGGGATGTAGGAGTTGGAACCCTGATAATATATTGGACAGAATCTTAACAAGGGGCAAAGACTCACACTCGAGGAGGATAGGTGAACAGACAGGGTTAGGGTTAATTGCTTCACGCAGAGAATGGTGAATATATGGAACAGACTGCACGGGAAATGGTGCGGGCATGAGATAAATATTTGTTTGAGGGATCTTCTTCTTCTTAAGCAGTTGCTCGGAGTCGAGGATGACTTGCTTCCATACTAAAATGAGTTCTCAGGTGACTGATGAGACCAATGCGGGACCCGCAGTCTCTGTCACAGGTGGGGCAGACGGCGGTTGAAGGGGCGGGTGGGTGAGGTGTTTGGGTTGTCGTGCGCTCCTTCCGCTTGGCTTCCGCCTGCGACCCAGCGAAGAGACTCGAGGTGTTCGGCGCATTCCCGGATGCTCCTCCATTACTCTCAGCGGTCTTAGGCCAGGGATTCCCAAGAGTTAGTGGTGATGTTGCATTTTTTCAAGGAGGCTTTGAGGGTGTCCATGAAGTGTTTTCTCTGCCCTCCCAGGGCTTGCCTGCCGTGACGTAGCTCGGAGTCTAGCATCGGGCATGCAGACAATGTGGCCCGCCGAGCTGGCCGAGTGTGGTCATTGACAGCTGGAACTGGCTAGATGGACAATGGCTTGTGTTGGCCAACGGTCTCTTGGCTGAATCTATAACTGTAGATGGGATACAGCGACTGGCCAGTAACCACCCTGACATTTCCCTGAAGCTCGAACCACAATTTCTAACAATCACAAATCCGAGGCATCTAATTTGAAAATAAAATGTTTTAGAAATTTAATCCTGTAAAACCACCAGACCATGGGCGACTGCACTTTAGGAGAGAAGTAAAAAAAAACAATTAAGAAGGCAAAGAGGAACGATGAAATTAAATTATCAAGTAACATAAAACAAAATAAAATATTTTACAGGCACATCAATAAAAGAAGGAAGGTTGGGAAGGGAATAAGAGACAGGATAATACCACAGGTAATGGCAGAGATGGCAGAAATATGAAATAATTATTTTGTCTCAGTATTTACCAGGGAGATAGAACAGGTGGACATGACATTGGATGATGAGATTAGTAATAAGATAAGTGCATTTAAAATAAAAAGAGGGGATACGTTAAATAAACCAATCAAACTCAAGGAATCTAGCGAAGCAATAGCAGAGACATTACGACACATATTTAATAATTGGTTAGAAAAAGCTGTAGTGCCAGAGGACTGGTGGATATCTAACGTAATACCGATATTTAAGGAGGGGGATAGAACATGTCCAGGGAATTATAGACCAGTCAGTTTAACATCAGAGGTAGGGAAAATAATGGAATCCCTACTAAAGGAGAGAATAGAACATCCAGAAACCAAAAATATAATAACGAATAGTCAGCATGGATTGTAAAAAGGGAAAGTCTGGCTTGACCACCCTCACTGAATTTTTTGAAGCGGCAACAGAGCGAGTAGACAAGGGTAATGCAGTAGATGTAATTTATCTAGATCTTCAAAAGGCCTTCGATAAGGTACACCATAATAGACTGATGAACAAGGTCAGAGAATGCAGAGTCAGGACAAGTAGCAGAATGGATCGCTGGCTGGCTTCAAGACAGAAAGCAGAGAGTGGGGGTAAAGGGTAGCTATTCACAGGGACAGAAGGTGGGTGGTGGTGTTCCACAAGGATCAGTGCTGGGACCACTGTTGGTCACAATTTATATTAATGATTTAGTCTTTGGAATCACACACACAATTTCTAAATTTCTAAATCAGTCAATACTGAGGAGGACTGTAACAAATTACAGGAGGACATAAATAAACTTGCAGAATGGGCAAATAATTGGCAAATGAAGTTCAACACAGGTAAATGTGAGGGATTACATTTTGGTAGGAAGAATAGGGAGGTCACATTACTGGGAGGGTGCGAGTCTGGGTGGGGTAGAGGAACAAAGGAGTCTCGGATACAAATGCACAAATCGCTAAACGTTGAGACACAGGTTAGCGAGGCCATAAAAAGCAAACCAGGCTCTAGGGTTTATTTCTAGAGGGATAGAATTGAAAAGTAGGGGAGTTATGCTAAACCTGTTAGGCCACACTTGGAGCACTGCGTACAGTTCTGGTCGCCATATTATAAAAAGGATATAGAGGCACTGGAGAGGGTGCAGAGAATGATGATACCGGAAATGCGAGGGTACACATATCAGGAAAGGATGAACAGGCTGGGTCTCTTTTCTCTTGAAAAAGGAAGGCTGAGGGGTGACCTAATAGAGGTCTTTAAAATTATGAAAGGATTTTGAGAATGTGGAACTCGCTGCCACAGGGAGGGGTTGAGGCGAATAGTATCGATGCATTTAAGGGGAAGCTGGACAAGCATATGGGGGAGAAGGGAATAGAGGGTTATGCTGATAGATTTAGATGGGGAAAGACGGAAGGAGGCTCGAGTGGAGCATAAACGCCGGCATGGACTGGTTGGGCCGAATGGCCTGTTTCTGTGCCGTATATCCGATGTAAAAACTTTAGAAGCACTTAATTGGTGGTAAAGCGCTTTGGGACATACTTTGGTTATTAAAGGCATGATAAATACACAAGTGTTTTCTCTTTCATCCTTTTGGAGGTATGTGAGGTTCATGAAATTCATTTCTATCTGATATCATATGACTACTATATGGCCCCTGGCTATGCTTGGTATAAACTAGGTAACTGTACCTACCAAAATGGAGGACATTATGTTAGTAATCGACAAGCTGTGATTAATATATCTAGCATCTCAAATCAATGTAGCAACTTATCTCTATATTATTTAAAATCTTCCTGTTGACAAGATTTTTGGTCATATGCACCTGCCGTCATTTACCATTATAAATTGCAATGTTAACATTTCCCATTCAATTTTACTATGTCAACTGTCACGGCATAGTTGTAGGTTCTGGCCATTAGGTAGCACTGTGGAGTGAATTTCCAAAGTCAATTTCAATGCCACCTTGTGTTCATCAAGCAACTGCAACGTTACTGGGAGTTTACCAGTAAGCAAGGTATAAACAAGGACTACCACTGGTCCCAAGTGTACAAATGGCACACAGCTCCCTTGTGATGCATACAATATGCGTACATGTGCTTTTACTCTCGCTCTCTTTTTTCTCTGTTTCCCATGGCAGCTCGTGATCATTTTGCCATTCACACCCTATCTTTTGTTTCCTAACGTGTCCCATTACCATCACATTTTGCCCATCACCCCTTTCGTCTCTCTAATCTCTCCTGCCTTCCACCCTATCACAGACCTTCCCTTTTGTCCCTCCCCTCCCCCTTTCCCTGCCCCTGCACTTCCTTAAGAATCTGTTACATCTCAAACTTTTCCAGTTCTGACCAAAGGTCGCCGACTTCAAACGTTAACTCTGTTTCTCTCTCCGCAGACGCTGCCTGACCCGCTGAGTATTTCCGGCATTTTCTGTTTTTATTTCAGATTCCAGCCTCCGCAGTATTTTGCTTTTGTACTTTTGCTGACCTAGGTGGTGCACACAGTTGTCGCATTGTGTTCTTGCAGTTAAATCATCATCATAGGCAGCCCCTCGGAATCGAGGAAGACTTGCTTCCACTCTTCGAGTGAGTCCTTAGGCGGCTGAACAGTCCAATACGAGAACCACAGTCCCTGTCACAGGCAGGGCAGATAGTCGTTGAGGGAAGGGGTGGGGCGGGACTGGTTTGCCGCACGCTCCTTCCGCTGCCTGCGCTTGGTTTCTGCATGCTCTCGGCGATGAGACTCGAGGTTAAAACTCTGAAGGGGTAAAGCAAAGGTTTAGTGCACCATGCTCAGACAGTCCGGCAGACTGCGGCGAGACAGTGTGAGCAAACACGAGTTGTGACTGCCCCTTTAATCATAATCAGCAGCGGAGCACTCGTCCCTTCTTGCATCGAAAGCAAGTAATTAGCTGACAATCTGCAGGAGGATGGTTTGGTTGGTTTTATTTAGTCTATTGTTTGTGTGCTCACGTATTGGGAAGTAAGAACGTGAGTTAAAATTAGTGCCAAGGATGAGCTCAGGCCTGGACCCCTGCAGTGAGCAGCTTTAAAAGTCCACGGCTGAACTTAAAGAACTTTAAGCTGATTTCCCCCTTCCCACACACCGCCCCCCACCCCCCCACCCCCAAAGTGCAAATGACAGCTCCTCCAGGGAGCTGCAGCAAAATTGCACTTTGCAGCCCAGTTCCTGGAGCGTCAGCAGGGGAATTACACTTGTCCCAGTTGTGAATCAGCACAGAGCAGTGACAGCAAGGCTTAATAGGATCGGACCTTGCTGCCACTGCCTCGCGAGGCTGCGGGGGGGGGGGAAAGCTCATTTATTTGATTCTGTCCCGGTCTTTGCAGCTAAAATTGGGCAAAGCTTCAAGCTTGAAGTTCAGAGGGAAAAGTGGTATTGATATCGAGCTCGTGTTCAATCAGAGAGACATTTCAAACGGGCACCGAAGAGAAACCATTGAGAGCAAGAAGGAAAAAAAAAGCAGCCGTACAAACTTAGCCAAGTCAATATCGGAATTTAAAGAGAAATTCTTGCAATCGGTCGGGGCTTTTTTTTTTTAAAAACAGTTTGGCAATTTCCCTTTCGGGTTACAACCACACAGCACAAGGGGTGAAAACATTAAAACACATCACTGAGACTGGGACAGAAAAATAATTAAGGAGGTTAATGGAATGTCAGTCTTTATCTCGAGGGCTGGAATACAAAGGGGCGGGAGTAATGCTACAGTTATATAAAGCTCTGGTCAGACCCCATCGAGAGCCCTGCGTCCAGTCCTGGGCCCCACCCCTCAGGGAGGATGTATCGGTCTCGGCGGGGGAGCAGCGCAGATTCACCAGAGTGATACCCCGGGGCTGAAAGGGTTAAATTATTGAGGACAGTTTGCACAGACTGGTCTTGTATTCCCTCGAGTATAAAAGATTAAAGGTGTAATGTATTTGCTTCATGGGTTCTTTGCTTAAGGATTCATAGCAACACATTGCTATTAAGAACTAGTTGGTTTATTAGCAAAGGTTTAACAATCGCACGACACATTACCGGTTCATCCACCAGGCTCACAGCCACCTGCCTCATTGTGGATCCCCCGAACCCAACTGGCTGGGGTTTTATTGAGTCTTGTCAACATCACGTGACTGGCTAAGCCACTCCCGACTCAACAGTTCCACAAACCCGTCTGCATACTCCCAGGGTCATATCTTACAAAGGGAGAAACTAATTTTTTTTCTTTATTCATTCATGGGATGTGGGCGCCGCTGGCAAGGCCGGCATTTATTGCCCATTCGGGTAAGGGCGGCAGGTTTCCTTCCCTAAACGACATTAGTGAACCAGGTGGGTTTTTACGACAATCCATAGTTTCATGGGGATCAATTTTCCCCAGTATTTGCGCCGTTTCTTTGGAGCAGGCCGCTTTTTTTGGCCTAAATAAAAATCCCCAGTTTCCCCAATCAATTTGCACCAGCTGTAACTCAGTTAGTTACGATTTTTTTAGATAAGTTTTTTTTTCAGCCAACGGGGGCGTAACCTGCCACCCGCGCCAATTCTGGCCGTTTAGGCAACTTTGGCCAGCTGAGAGTTACTCCAGTTCTGCTTAGGCCGGCATATGTGGCCTCTCCAGAAAAACCTTCCGGAGAGTTAAAGAAACCGGCGCAGGTAAGGAAATCGGAGCAGGTAAGGAAATCGGCACAGGTAAGGAAATCGACACAGGTAAGGAAATTGGCACAGGTAAGGAAGTCGGAGCAGGTAAGGGAATTGGAGCAGGTAAGGAAATCGACACAGGTAAGGAAATTGGCACAGGTAAGGGAATCGGAGCAGGTAAGGAAGTCGGAGCAGGTAAGGGAATCAGCACAGGTAAGGAAATCGACACAGGTAAGGGAATCGGCACAGGTAAGGAAATCGACACAGGTAAGGGAATCGGCACAGGTAAGGAAATCGGAGCAGGTAAGTGCAGCAGATGCCCGGACAGCAGCAGCAGGAAAGGTAAGAGGGAGGGGGAGATACAGAGAGGTGAGGGATGGAATGGGGTGTGGGGGGGGGGGAGAGAGGGGGTGAGGGGGTGGGCGGAAGCCTTTTGGGTGTAGTTAGGTAGGGGGACTGGGTGAGAGGAGGCCATTCGGCCTGGGATAGGGGCGGGGAGTGGGACTGGGAGGGCACTTGGGGCCAGGGTCGGGCGGGGAATGCATCGGCCTGGGCTAGGGGTAGGGAACCGGGACCAGTAAGGCACTCAGGGCTGGGGGGGGGGGGGGAGCTGGAGCTGGAGCTGGACCGGCACAGGCAAGGGGCTCGGGACAGGCTAAGGATTCGGGGTTCGGCTACAAAACAAGCCGTGGGGGGAGAGGGGGCGGGGGGTTGCAGGGGAAGAGAGGAGAGGAGGGAGAGATAGCCGATCAGAAAGTTTGGTGCCCGGGGCGAGGGAAGGAGAGACAGCCAATCAGAAGGTTTGATGCCTGGGGCGGGGGAGGGAGAGACAGCCAATCAGAAGGTTTGGTGCCCGGGGAGGGGGAGACAGCCAATCAGAAGGTTTAGTGCCCGGGGAGGAGGAGGGAGAGACAGCCAATCAGAAGGTTTGGTGCCCAGGGAGGGGGAGACAGACAATCAGAAAGTTTGGTGCCCGGGGAGGGGGAGGGAGAGACAGCCAATCAGAAGGTTTAGTGCCTGCACTCCTTCTCTCACACACACAATTGTCTCTTTAAAAATGGCCGCTTGCCAAATCTGAGCTGTATTGAGCATGTGAGCCCATTGGAGCGACGTCAAAAACGTAAGGTTTTTTTTCCACACATGCGCAGAAGGTACGGCACTGTTTTTTGGCGCAAACAGCAGGCTGTACCCCCTCAAGGCGACTGGACTGGCACAGCTCCAAATTCGATTTATCGATCGGGGAAACTTTGGAAAAATATTTATGGCGCATTTCTGCCTAGAAAAACCCGCCGTAACTCTGGCAATACGGCAGAAAACGGGCTTGGGGAAAATTGAGCCCTTGGTCACCATTACCCTACCGACACTGGCTTTTTATTCCAGATGTATTTAATTAACTGCATTTAAATTCCCCAGCTGCCGTGGTGGGATAATTGAGGTGTTTAAGATAATTAAAGGGGTTGATAAGAGAACAAAATTATTTCCTTTGGTGGGGGGAGTCCAGAATAAGGGGGCGTAATCTTAAAATTAGAGCTGAGCCGATTAAGAGTGATGTCAGGAAGTGATCCTTCACACAAATGGCAGTGGGAATCTGGAACACTCTCCCTGAAATTTCAAGCCTGAATTTGATAGATTTTTGTTGGGCAAAGGTATTATGGATTACAGAAACAAGGTGGGTATACGGAGTTTGATCTCATTGAATGGTGGAACAGGCTCGAGGGGCTGATTGGCCCACGCCTATTCGGTGACACTCAGCATTATATGATGGAAAAATGATGGAACACTCACCCCTTCCCTCGCAAAAGAAATTTGTTTGGTGGACTGGATTATTCAAGTTTTAAATTACCCTTTGAAACTTTTAAAGGGATATGATTAGCTCTATTCCTTTTCCTGTTATTCTAAGTTGTCCCGAATGGTTTGGGTTACGCTGTTAAGCAGCGGTGACTTAATCGGGGAAGGAATGCAAGGGCTCCGCGGCGGGGAGGGAGTTGAATTAAGGGAGATGTTACAGTCATGGAAATACTCTGGGTTAACGATTATCTGCTGATGTTAATCCAGCCTCCTCCACACTGCCAAGGTCAATAACTGCAGCTCTCCAGCAACCGCAGCAAAGTAATCAGTCCTCGCAGAGGTTAAAGAAAGATTAACAGAGCTAGAAAAAAATGTCACGGTTTTGTTTGACTTGTATTTTTTAAGATGGGTTCAGAGCGTAGCAGTTCTGTTGTTTGTGATTGGCTTGTTTATTCACATTGGCTCAGTTAGAAAGAAAGTCTTGCATTTATATAGCGCCTTTCATGACGTCCCAAAGCGCTTTACAGCCAATGAAGTACTTTTTGGAGCGCAGTCACTGTTGTAATGTAGGAAACGCAGCAGCCAATCTAAGCACAGCAAGCTCCCACAGACAGCAATGTGATAATGACCAGGTAATTGATTTTTAGTGCTGTTGGTGAAGGGATAAATATTGTCCCAGGACACTGGGGAGAACGCCTCTGCTCAGGTACAATGGGATCTTTTACATTCACCTGAGAATGCAGACGGGGCCTCGGTATAACATCTCATGCGAAAGACGGCACCTCTGACAGTGCGGCACTCCCTCAACACTGCACTGAGGGAGTCAGCCGAGATTTTGGGCTCAAGTCCCTGGAGTGAGACTTGAACCCACAACTTTCTGACACAAGGGCGAGGGTGCTGCCCACGGAGCCACAGCTCACACCGTTGAGGTGAGAGGTAGCACTGCCACTTCTGTCATTAGACTGGAGGTTCCCGCTCCACTCCAATTTGAGCACGTGTTCTCAGCTGACGGTTGGCAGCAGTGCTGAGGGCGAGTGATGTTGTTGGACGTACCGATCAGATGTTCAGCTGAGGCCCTGTCTACACACGCGTGTGGATATTAAACATCTCCTGATGCTCCTTGGAGAACAAGGAGTTCTCTGCTATCTTAGCCAACATTCCGTTCTCAACCAACACCACCAAGAACATATTAACTTGTCATTCAACTGCTTGTGGGATCTTGCTGTGTTCAAAATGGCTGCCATGCTTGCCAACTGTCACCGCAATTCCAAAATAATTAATTGTACGTAAATTGCTTTCAGATGTTTGCAAGATATGAACGTGTCCCATCTATATTCAAGCTTCTCTTTTTAATAAATACTAGTGCAGCACAACAGGACACTCTCATGTGCCCTTTTCTCTTTCATAACACACACCATTGTGCTGCTCAGGTACAAACAGTCGCAACATGGGGCTCGACTCCCAGTCTTAGACCGGCAATCGGCTAAACTCTGTACAACACACACTGAAATATTTCCGTTGTGGCTCAGTGGGCAGCACTCTCGCCTCTGAGTCAGAAGGTTGTGGGTTCAAGTCCCACTCCAGGGACTTGAACACATAAATCTAGACTGACACTCCCAGTGCAGTGCTGAGGGAATGCTGCACTGTCGGAGGGGCAGTGCTGAGGGAACGCTGCACTATCAGAGGGCCAGTACTAAGGGCATGCCGCACTGTCGGAGGGGCAGTACTGAGGGAGCGCTGCACTGTCGGAGGTGTTGTCTTTTGGATGAGACATTAAACCGAGGCCCTGTCTGCCCTCTCAAGTGAATGTAAAAGATCCCAATGCACTATTTTGAAGAAGAGCAGGGGAGTTCTCCCCGGTGTCCTGGGGCCAATATTTATCCCTCAATCAACATAACAAAAAACAGATTATCTGGTCATTATCACATTGCTGTTTGTGGGAGCTTGCTGTGCGCAAATTGTCTGCCGCGTTTCCCACATTACAACAGTGACTGCACACCAAAAGTATTTCATAGGCTGTAAAGCACTTTGGGACGTCCAGTGGTCGTGAAAGGCGCTATAGAAATGCAAGTCTTTCTTTTTATCTTGAAGCATTTTCCGCAACAAGCCTGAGGCGAGGCTGCTGATGAGAGTTGAATCGCGACCTAAACCAATTCTGACACTTTGGCAGCTTTTCTCTGCGTATCTGGGTTTAAGATAAGAGAACAATCACATTCTGTTTGAAAACAAGTTCCATGGGTTTTTTTTTAGAAAAAAGACAAACTCTCTTTCAAGGACATTGATAAATACTGTTGATTTCAAACAATTAACTGTCCTCGCAGATAAGTCGGAGACAGCTAATCAGTCCGCCAAAACAGAAGCCTGATTCAATTTATTCCTCGGGTGAAGTCTATCCGTGAGTGTCTCCATTCAGGTAGCTTCTGAAGGTGATGCAATATTAGAAGTGCGGGTAGTGTGGGCCACTTGTCTTCCCTCTGTTCATGCTTCGATTGCGCTGCCTGTCGAAGAGGCCATTTCTCACTGTCTTCCTCCAGTGGTGTCCAATCTCGCTCAGAGTCCGTGTCCTTTGCACCAGCAGCACACAGCGCGGGGAACACAATAGGAGGGCACTTAATGTCCCACTTTGAGACGGAGAGGTGAAGGAGCTGCACTGACAAGATGGATGGGGGCGTTGGAGCTGCAGGGAGAGAAAAAAAATCAATGCTGCCGGTGCCTCTGACATTTCACAATCTCAGGCATTTAGAGAGTACCAGAAGGCCAGCAGAACCCGGCAAGTGACACACGGCCACACGCTCATTAACCCTCGCAGCGCCGGACTCGAGTCTGGCTACTAATATGTCTGCTTCCAGTGTCGCTTCTTTATCAGATTGCATTGCACCATACAAATGATTTATGAAAAATACACCAAAGATAACAAGCATGAGAGTGGGATTAGACTGGGTGGAATATTAAAGGGGGAGTGAGGGGGAGAGTGGGATCAGACTGGGTGGGATATTAAAGGGGGGAGTGAGGGGGAGAGTGGGATTAGACTGTGTGGGATATTAAAGGGTACGGGGAGTGAGGGTGAGAGTGGGATTAGACTGGGTGGGATATTAAAGGGGGGAGTGAGGGGGAGAGTGGGATTAGACTGGGTGGGATATTAAAGGGTGTGGGGAGTGAGGGGGAGAGGGGGGTTAGACTAGGTGGGATATTAAAAGTGGGAGTGAGGGGAAGAGTGGGATTAGACTGGGTGGGATATTAAAAGGTGTGGGGTGTGAGGGGGAGAGTGGGATTAGACTGAGTGGGATATTAAAAGGGGGAATGAGGGGGAGAGTGAGATTTGACTGGGTGGGATATTAAAGGGTGCGGGGAGTGAGGGGAAGAGTTGGATTAGACTAGGTGGGATATTAAAGGGTGTGGGGAGTGAGGGGGAGAGTGGGATTAGACTGTGTGGGATATTAAAGGGTGTGGGGAGTGAGGGGGAAAGTGGGATTAGACTGGGTGGGATATTAAAGGGTATGGGGAGTGAGGGGGAGAGTGGGATTAGACTGTGTGGGATATTAAAGGGTGTGGGGAGTGAGGGGGAGAGTGGGATTAGACTGGGTGGGATATTAAAGGGTATGGGGAGTGAGGGGGAGAGTGGGATTAGACTGGGTGGGCCCAATGGAGATAAATGCTGGTGCAGATTTGATGAATCAAAGGCCAGTTTTTGTGCAATAACATTCTAAGCCTCTATACCACAGCCACCATGAATGAGGATATGTTATCACACGCTATCACTGACATGCGGCTAAAATTGCCAGAAGGTAAAACTCGGGGAATTCTGATGGGGTCCTAGGTTGGTGTACAAATAGACAAGTTCAGAACACAGGTTTCAAAAAAGATGCTTTCTTTCCCGTGTCTGCAGCGATAGGTGCAGAGCAGATAAGAGAAACCAAGAGCGTGAAAAGAATTTAAAGTCTTTACTGCACCCATATTAGTGATGCGCCCATGGCATTGCTCATAGCAAGTTAAAGCACAGAAGTGTCCCATCAATAGCACAATGTATTATTCTGCTGTTGAGGTGGGAGAGCACAGAACCTGGTGTGTCCCATTGGGGTCAAAGGTTGCAGAAATCGGGCACATCCTATGGTCAATTAGAGTCTAATTCCTGTCGGCGCTTCCTGAGGTCAGTTGGAAAGGAGTTGTTTGTTTGTAGATTGGCAGATGCTTGTAAATTCCTGGCTCCTCCTCAAGATCACAAAAACAGCCAGAAATGACTGACTTTCTTTTGTACATGTTCTAACAAGATAAAAAAGAAAATCTTGCATTTCTATAGTGCCTCTCATGACCTCAGGCCATCCCAAAGCACTTTAAAACCAATGAAGTACTTTTGAAGAGTGGTCACTGTTGTAATGTGAGAAACACGGCAGCCAACTTGCGCACAGCAAGCTCCCACAAACAGCAATGTGATAATGACCAGATAATCTGTTTTTACTGACGTTGGTCGAGGGATAAATTTTGGCCCCAGGACACCAGGGATAGCTCCCCTGATCTTCTTGGAATTAGTGCCATAGGATTTTTTACTTCCACCTGAGAGGGCAGGCGGGGACTCGGTTTAACGTCTCATCTGAAAGACGGCACCTCCGACAGTGCGGCGCTCCCTCAGCACTGGGAGTGTCAGCCTAGATTTATGTGCTTGAGTCCCTGGAGTGGGACTTGAACCCATGACCTTCTGACTCAGAGACGAGAGTCATCATCATCATCATCATAGGCGGTCCCTCGAAGCGAGGATGACTCGCTTCCACACCAAAAAGGATGAGCTCACAGGTGTTTCACTGAAGGACCTAATATTCCAGATCCCGAATTCCAATCGAAGGGTGGAAGATGCCTGTGCGTGGATTTTTTTAACGTGGGGTGGCCGTTGCACACCAGCCACCACACGGGCTTGACAGAGCTAGGTCTTGGTCCAGTGGCAAGGGTTAACCAGGACGACTGGAGACCAGCTCTGCTGCACGGACCTAGTGCGCGCACATAATCGCAGTGTGGGCTGGTCCGTGCTGCCCCTGGGCCCTCGCCTCTTCTGAGCTCCGAACTCACGCCTCTCCTGGGCCCCGGTCACTCCCCTCGACAGACTCTTGCCGCTCCCTCGCCCCTCCTGCTGTGCCTGCCCGCACTGCAATCAGCGACCTGGCTTCACAGTCATCGCCCTCCTGCAGCAGCACGCACTGCTCCCTGCAGTGGTATACCACCGCACGCTGCTACCTCCAATGGCCCCGGCCTGCTGATGGTCTTGTTGGCCAGGACTGCGCCAAGAGGTGAGAGTGCTGCCCACTGAGCCACGGCTGGCACCTTAAAGAAGATTGTTCTGCAGGTGTAACAAAGCGTGACGCTTCGGAATGTGACGGGCATGCATTGATCGGAACGCTTTTATTTAACTCAAATATAAAAATGAAACTCAAAATGGTGAGCGAAAAGTAACACGGCGGTTTCTTGCGTGGGACTGTTGCCGCACCACCGTCTGCGCCAGAGAGAAGCCCACACCATCGTACCATTCAGCAGGGACCTCCTGAGAAACCGCACTGTGCCATCCCGGGGGGTTATCATTGACCAGAAGCTTAACTGGAGCAGCCACATAAATATTGTGGCAACAAGAGCAGGTCAGAGGCTGGGTATTCTGCGGCGAGTGTCTCACCTCCTGACTCCCCAAAGCCTTTCCACCATCTACAAGGCACAAGTCAGGAGTGTGATGGAATACTCTCCACTTGCCTGGATGAGAGCAGCTCCAACAACACTCAAGAAGCTCGACACCATCCAGGACAAAGCAGCCGCTTGATTGGCTCCCCATCCACTACCTTCAACATTCACTCCCTCCACCACCGGCGCACCGTGGCTGCAGTGTGTACCATCTACAAGATGCACTGCGGCAACTCGCCAAGGCTTCTTCGGCAGCACCTCCCAAACCCGCGACCTCTACCACCTAGAAGGACAAGAGCAGCAGGCGCATGGGAACACCACCACCTCCACGTTCCCCTCCCAGTCACACACCATCCTGACTGGGAAATATATCGGCCGTTCCTTCATCGTCGCTGGGTCACAATCCTGGAACTCCCTCCCTAACAGCACTGTGGGAGCACCTTCACCACACGGACTGCAGCGGTTCAAGAAGGTGGCTCACCACCACCTTCTCAAGGGGCAATTAGGGATGGGCAATAAGGCATACCAGAAAGCAGATGAGATGCAAAGAGCAGAACAGGACAAGTGCATGGGTGTTGGGTGTTACAAGGTTATTTGTCAGGGCTGGAAGTACTTTGAATTGATTTTTTTTCTATTTCTTTCCCTGGCCATCTGGAGCCTGAAAGAATTGCTGCTGTCACACGTTGGGTGGCTGGGCACCTGTGTGCATTGCAACGCACCACACTCCCTGGGAAATCAATGAGAATTTTGATCAAAAGCTCCAATATAAAAAGTGAAAATGAGCAAATATACAGCGCCAAGAATAGGCGGCTAATTAACACCCCTCACAGTGTCAGACAGACACAGACTTCACCGAATAACCACAATTGCTTTTTTTTTTGAATTCTGAACAAACAGATTTTTTTTTTTGCGGATTGAAAATGGAACGGTATAATCTACTACAAGTCTTTAAAGTGACCGTAGCAATCATGTTGAATATAAATACAGGAGCAATTTCAAGCCTTTTGTCCCCACGGGCCATTTAGATGTAACTGTGGAGCCTCACAGGCCATATATATATATACACACACACACAGCCTGAATCAATGCTCCCATTTGTTGGTGCATAACTCAAGCTGTGGGTACCAGCAAATCTTTATGTTTAAATGCAGGATTTATTCATCAGTCAAGGAGCAACGGGGGGAGAATGGGATCCTCGCCAACAATCCGGGCCCTATAGAATGCAACTCATCATCATCATAGGCAGTCCCTCGGAATCGAGGAAGACTTGCTTCCACCCTTAGCATGAGTTCTTAGGTGACTGCACAGTCCAATACGAGAACCACAGTCCCTGTCACAGGTGGGACAGATAGTCGTTGAGGGAAGGGGTGGGTGGGACTGGTTTGCCGCACGCTCCTTCCGCTGCCTGCGCTTGGTTTCTGCATGCTCTCAACGATGAGACTCGAGGTGCTCAGCGTCCTCCCAGATGCACTTCCTTCACTTAGGGCAGTCTTTGGCCAGGGTGTCGGTGGGGATGTTGCACTTTATCAGGAAGGCTTTGAGGGTGTCCTTGTAGCGTTTTCTCTGCCCACCTTTGGCTCGTTTGCCGTGAAGGAGTTCTGAGTAGAGCACTTGCTTTGGGAGTATCGTGTCTGGCATGCGAACAATGTGGCCCGCCCAGCGGAGCTGATCAAGTGTGGTCAGTACTTCGATGCTGGGGATGTTGGCCTGGTCGAGGACGCTAACGTTGGTGCGTCTGTCCACCCAGGGGATTTGTAGCATCTTGCGGGGACATCTTTGGTGGTATTTCTCCAGCGACTTGAGGTCCATGTCTCTGAGCTATACAGGAGGGCGGGTATTACTACAGCCCTGTAGACCATGAGCTTGGTGGCAGTTTTGAGGGCCTGGTCTTCAAACACTCTTTTCTTCAGCTGGCCGAAGGCTGCACTGGAGGCGATGTTGGATCTCGTCGTCAAAGCCTGCTCTTGTTGATAGGAGGCTCCCGAGATAACTACGTGTGCACAGGTAAGATGGCCGCCGGGTGGAAGCTCCCTCGGGAGCTCCCCTGCTAAACAACTCCCATCCTCTACCATCGGCAACTTTCTACCCTCAATCTCCCCCCTCCCACAGTCTAAACTTCCCCTAGCCCTAGCCCTAATCGACCCTAATAGGGCGTCTTAAATACCCTACTCTAATCCCAACCCTACGAATCCCACAAGTTCGGGCCTGCCTCAGGATTCCCGCCACACCACCCATCGGCGAAGGTGGGTGGGCCTGCAGGCTGGGCCTCCCGTCTGGGCCTCCTGAGGCGACTGGGTAGCTGAGCCTGGCTATTGGGCCTCCACTCCCCCCTCCAGCGGCGATCGGAACACCTCCAGCGGCGGCAGATGGGCCTCTCCTCCATGACGGAGTCTGGGCCTCCTTGGCGACGGCTGGACCTCCCGTGGCGACAGACGACCTCCTCCTCAACGGCAACCGGGTCGGTTGGCCTCCCCCTCTCCTTCAGCGATGACTGGAGCTCTTCTTCCCCACTGGCGACCTGGCCTCCTCTCCTCCTCCAGCACGTGGTGAGCATCGTGGCTGTGAGCCCCCTGCCCTCCCGCCCTGGACCCCGGTTGGCCACTGACCCTCTGAATGCCTGCCCCCAACAAAGCCTTGGACTACCCACCACCAAGGGCACTACTCAGCGCGAGCTTGCAGCCAACATCTCGCTGTAGGCAATTTGGCCCATATAGCAGTGCCACTGGATCAACTCCTCGCTCGGCTAAGCCCGTGTGGTTGCCGGTGTGCAACGGCCACCCGACGTTAAAAAAACTCGTGCACAGGCATCTTCCACTCCTCTAACATGAAGTTCGGGACCTGGAATGTCAGGACCCTCATGGACAACCCCAACAGCGACAGGCCGGAACACCGCACTGCAATAGTTGCCCGGGAACTTAGACGCTTTGATATCGACATCGCCGCCCTAAGCGAGACCTGGCGGGCAGGGGAAGGCCAGCTCAAGGAACAAGGTGGAGGTTACACCTTCTTCTGGAAAGGGAAACCAGAGGCAGAACGCTGCCTCCACGGAGTCAGCTTCGCCATCAAAAACGAGCTGGACGACCACCTCAAAGACTCCCCCCTGCGGGGTTAACAAATGCCTCATGACTCTTCGACTCACCCTATCCCGGAACCAATGCGCCACAGTCATCAGTACATACGCCCCGACACTCAATGCAATGGATGAGACCAAAGAGGGTTTCTACTCCAACCTCGAAAAATCCCTGTCCTGCCACACAGGCGACAAACTGATCCTCCTCGGTGACTTCAATGCCAGGTCGGCAAGAACACAGCCCTCTAGGGAGGCGTGATTGGCAGAGAGGGGGTAGGGAAAGTCAACTCCAGCTGTACTCTACTCCTGACAATATGTCTAGAACATAAACTTGTCATCACCAACACCTTGTTCCACCAGAGGGACAAATAGAAGGCATCGTGGCAACACCCTCGCTCCAAACACCGGCACCTGCTCGACTATGTCATCGTCTGAGCCAGGGATCGCAAGGATGTGCGCATCACCCGCGCCATGACAGGAGCTGCCGACTGCTGGACGGACCACCGCCTAATCCGATCCATCATCGACATCAACATAGCCTCAAAGCAGAGGGGACAGCAGAAACAGTGTCGCAAAAAAGTCAATGCCGGGGCACTTAAGGACCCAGCTAAGAGAGCCCTATACACCCAACGCCTCACTAGAATGCAACCAGCAGGCTGCTGAATCTTTGGAATTGTCTACCCCAGAGACCTGTGGATGCTCAGTCGTTCAGTATAATCAAGGCAGAGGTCGATAAACTCTGGGGAACTAAGGGAATCTGGTCACCACGTTACAGGAAAGGTATGAGAGCACTGGAGAGGGTGCAGAGGAGATTTATGAGGTTGTTGCCGGGAGTGGAGAATTTTAGCTATCAGGAAAGATTGGATAGGGTGGGTCTGTTTTCTTTGGAACAGAGAAGACTGAGGGGAGACCTGATTGAGGTGTATAAAATTATGAGGGGCCTAGATAGAGTGGATAGGAAGGACCTATTTCCCTTAGCAGAGGGGTCAACAACCAGTGGGCATAGATTTAAAGTAATTGGAAGGAGGTTTAGAGGGGATTTGAGGGGGAATTTCTTCACCCAGAGGGTGGTGGGGGTCTGGAACTCACTGCCTGAAAGGGCGGTACAGGCAGAAACCCTCACCACATTTAAAAAGTACCTGGATGTGCACTTGAAATGCCGTAACCCACAGGGCTACGGACCGAGAGCTGGAAAGTGGGATTAGGCTGGCTAGCTCTTTGTCGGCCGGCACGAACACGATGGGCCGAATGGCCTCCTTCCATGCTGTAAATTTCTCTTATTCCATGAATCAAGGGATATGGGGAGCGGGCAGGGAAGTGGAGTTGAGGCAGAAGATCAGCCATGATCTCACTGAATGGCGGAGCAGGCTCGAGGGGCCGAATGGCCGACTCCTGCTCCTCTTTCTTACGTTCTTCTGAAAGCAGCTGAGTAACGATTACAAGAGTAGCTAGAAGCTAATTGCGAGATCAATGGACAGGGTTTGCAGCATGTCTGAAAACACAAGAATACACCAGTAGCACAATGAGACATGCTGGAAATCTGAAATAGAAACAGAAAGTGGTGGAAATACTCAGCGGGTCGGGCAGCATCTGTGGAGAGAGAAACAGAGTTAACGTTTCGGGTCGATGGCCCTTCGTCAGAACTGGAAAAAGTTAGAGGTGTAACAGGTTTTTAAGCAAGTGTCAGGGGCAAGGAAAGGGGTAGAGGAGGAAAGAACACAAGGGAAGGTCTGTGATAGGGTGGAAGGCAGGAGAGATTAGAGAGACAAAAGGGATAATGGTACGAGGCAGAAGGAGATGGTAATGGGACAAGTGAAGAAACAAAAGATGAGTCTAGAGAGGGGGTAAATGACCACAGCAGAACCATTATCAGCACCTGCTCTCCGAAAACGTGGGGGCGCTGGTTATGATCTAAAATTGTTCAACTCAATGTAGAGTGCGAAAGGCTGGAATGTGATAAAAAGCGACAATTAGATGTATTACCGGTACAGAACCAACATATCATGTTTGTTTATGTTCAGTAAAATATTGTACAAAACATGGAATATGATTCAGAAAACAGAACTTGTCCCCATGAGCAGCGGAGATTTCCCAAGGCACTTCACAGCGCGATTATCAAACAAAGTCTGACACCGAGTCACATAGTGAGATATTAGGACAGCTGACCAAAGCTTGGTCAAAGAGGTAGGCTTTAAGGAGCATCTTAAAGGAGGCAGAGAGCCAGAGAGGTTTAGGAAGGGAGTTCCAGAGCTTGGGGCCCAAGCAGCTGAAGGCACGGCCACCAATGGGGTTAAGGAAGTGGAGAATGCACAAGAGGCCAGAGCTGGTGGAGTGCAGAGATCTCGGAGGGTTGAGGGGCTCGAGGAGGAGACAGAGATGGGGAAGGGGCGAGGCCTGGGAAGGATTTGAATACAAGGATGAAACTGTTATAATCGAGGCGTTCAGGAACCGGGAGCCAATGTAAGTCAGCGAGCACAGGGGGGTGTTATGTGAACGGGATTTAATGCAAGTTAGGACACGGGGGCAGCGAGCACAGGGGGTGATGGGTGAGCGGGACTCAGTGCAAGTTAGTACACGAGCAGCAGAGTTTTGGATGCGCTCAGGTTTATGGAGGGAGGACAACGGGAGGCCGGGCAGGGATGCGTTGGAATGGTCAAGTCCGAACCAATGTTGCTGCTAAGCTGTGCAGCCACGCAGTTATCTGTAAGGACCCGTGCGGGCTGCTCACCGGCTTTTGCATTGTAGATACCGTGCATGCGCAAAGATTTGAACGCACATTGGGGGAGCGTGCCCCACAGGAGGCAGTACGGTATGCAGGGGGGGCGTTGGCCTCCCTTGTTCCTGGATAAACTCTTTCCAATCGGCTGCATTCCATCTTGTCGGGCAATCGAGATCCAATGGGAGTAAACACGTGGGAGTGCTCGGGAGCCAGGGAACTCATTTAACTGCGGGGAGGAGTGAGAATGACAGGCAGGCCGCTGTACGGAGGAAAGGGACTGAGACTAGCAGTCTGGAAAATTACACCTTTGGTAGGATTATTTTTTAAACTCATTCCTGGGATGTGGGCGTCGCTGGCAAGGCCGGCATTTATTGCCCGTCCCTCGAGAAGGCGGTGGTGAGCTGTCTTCCTGAACCGCTGCAGTCCGTGTGGTGCTTTGTCACGGTTTGGTACAACCGTGTCTCACTGGGCCATTTCTGTTGTATATGCTGACTTTCGATGTACTCTATGTGTAGTCACTGTGAGATTGTATAAGATGGAGACTTGGTTATCTGATGTACTATCAATAAGGTTTACACTGTGTACATACATGCTGGCACCACTAGAGGGTGCAACTGGTGGAGACCGGGGATTTCCTGCCCTGGTGGCAGGGCCCAGTATCAAAGGCTGCATACCATGCTTGTGCCTCACTCTGGAGTTACGAATAAAGGACCAAGGTCACTACAGTTTGAGTACAACACACTGCCTCGTGGAGTCATTCATAAGTACATCACATAGGGCAGTTAAGAGCCAACTACATTGCTGTAGGTCTGGAGTCACATATAGGCCAGACCGGGTAAGGATGACAGATTTCCATTAGTGACCAGATGGGTTTTTAAGACCCGGTAGTTCCATGGTCACCATTACTGACACTGGCTTTCTACTCCAGATTTATTTAATTAACTGAATTTAAATTCCCCAGCTGCCGTGGTGGGATTTGAACTCAAACATAGAAACATAGAAACCTACAGCGCAGAAGGAGGCCTTTATCGGCCCATCGTGTCCACACCGGCCGACAAAGAACCGCACGGCCCTCGGTCAGCAGCCCTGAAGGTTACATATAAGCCTATGAATAATAAATAATGGCGGAAATGTAAAGAGCACCCGGCCCAACCAGTCCGTCCCACACAACTGCAACACCCCTTGCACCGAAACATTCTACACTCCACCCCAACCGGAGCCATGTGATCTCCTGGATTACTAGTCCTAGATTACTAGCAGCATAACCACGATGCTATCATTCCCCTATGCCATGATACAACTCAGGCAATTGAGTGTAAACAAATCCAAGGAAACTGAAGGACAAATGTTATCCTTCACGTGGTGCTCCGAAATTGTATTTGTGCCAAGAGGTTTGCAATGAGGACTTTATTTTCAAACTGCAAAACTCGAGCAACAGAGGAATGCAGATTCCATGGGAACAAGAAAGCAGCAAATCGCCATTCTCACAGAATTGGACGAGCCATATATGGAAGCAGAGCTCCTCGCTGGAGAACGCAGTTCACTGTTCCCACCCTTTTCCTTGCCCCCTCTTTGACCAAGAGCCAGGTCCTCCTGGGCAGAGAATTTCAAGCCGCATGTCTGTTGCTCGTACCGCATTTAAAAATAAAAAGAATTTATGGGCACATTGAGATCGTCAGCACAGTTGAGCACCTTCTGGGAATAATGGGGTCAGGGTTGCTGTGGCAGCATTCCTGGGGTTCAACGGGGTCAGGGAGATACCGCGGGTACAGCCCGTATAACGAGGAGCCTCAGAGGACTGCACTATGTGAGACCAATTGTACTTTCTGACAACAATTGCCATTTATAGCCTTACTTTAGTGTACGTCCCAAGCCGGTTCAGAAATGGAAAATCGGGAAATGGACACTGAGCCAAGAAGGGAGAGGTTAGGGGGCGTGGCTCAATGCTTGGCCAAAAAGCTCTTGAGGAGGCTTTGAAAAGGAGAGAGAAGTGGAGAGGCGAAGGAGTTTAGGGAGGGAGTTCGAGAGAGTGGGACCAAGGCAGTTGACGTCTCGGCCATCAATGGTAAAGTAGGGGGAGGGGGGAAATAGGGGAAATACACCCCAACTGATAAGTCCTTACTATTCAGTATAAATGCACACGAGGCCCATGCTTGAGAGAAGGTCAGTCTGTGACCTGTCCTTTATTCCTTGGCACTCAAGTGATGGAAGTGGGTGGAGCTTCCCCTTTTATACCTGAAGGTCCAGGTTAGGAGTGTCTCCCAGAAGTTCACCACCTAGTGGTCATTGTTCTCACAGTGTACAACTTAGGTCAGATTATACATGGGTTACAATGCTGGTTGAATACACGACACCAACAATTCGCATTTATATAGCGTGGTAAAACATCCCAAGGCGCTTCACAGCAGCGTTATCAAACAAAATGTGACACCGAGCCACATAAGGAGACATTAGGGCAGGTGCTGGGTCAAAGAGGCAGGTTCTAAGGAGCATCTTAAAAGAGGAGAGAGAGGCGGAGAGGTTTAGGGAGAGCTTAGGGCCCAGGCAGCTAAAGGCCTGAGTCATGGAAGGAGGGGGAGGAATTAAAGACGGCAGGGCGTATGTGGAGATAAGGGGGTGTGGGAGAGGGAGGGCCATGAAGGGATTTAAAATTTGAATAGATTTTGGTGATGAAGGAGACGATCCAGTGACCCCTAAAGGCGGTGTTAATTCCCCCAGCACTGAAATCATACGCTGCCGTGCAGCAAATGTGCGTTTAAATTAGAATTAAACACTTCGCCAGACTCTTAAATATGTATAAATAAAATAAATATGTTGCCGTATCCCACTTCATGCCCACTGATCTGTTTGCCACATCAACAGTAAAGAAGGGTTTGCTAAATACGTTAGATTTTGCTCAGGTATTTAATAAACAGTAATATGTATTCAGTTTGTTCTTTATAATTAAAAAATATCCTCCAAACCATCCTCACCAACACCAAATCTGTGAATTGTGTGACAGCCATGTGCATTGCTGTAAATTTTAAACCGGTTCATGAATCATATCAAAGTAATATAAATCCAGAGATTCCGATTTTAATTACTTTAATCCATCATTTTAATAAGGGATACTTGATAACAGCGCTCGCACTGAAACCACCTCTCGAAACGAACAAAAGCTGTGAAACCAGTTGTGGCAATGTGTGACTCCTGTCCCAATGTGGCTCCTCTCCAGATGTGGTTCCTGTCCAGATGTGTCTCTTGTCCAGATGTGGTTCCTCTCCAAATGTGGTTCCTGTCCAGATGTGTCTCTTGTCCAGATGTGGTTCCTCTCCAGATATGGTTCCTGTCCAGATGTGTCTCTTGTCCAGATGTGGTTCCTCTCCAGATGTGGCTCCTGTACCCCTATTGAGGAGGAGCCTATGGGAGCCGCGGGTTTTCCGCTGATTCCGGTTGATATCCCACCCAGAACGGGTGAGCAGTCGGCAGGTGGGGCTGAAACGAAGCCCCTTTTGTGAAGCAGTGGGCGAGTTTGTCACAGGCCCGGCGTCGGTTTCTGATTCGACAAAAGAGGCTCCTTGAGGGGCGTGGCTGCATAACTAAGGGAACGGGCGGAGGGTGCGCACCGTGCCACCTCCAAAGGCGCTCACCTTCGTCTCGCCACCCCCAGTACCGTATTTTGAGATGATGGCCTCAAAGATGCTAGTTGCTACTTGTTGGCAACAGATTTGTATCCTGAACGAGCGAAGGATAAACCACTGCGATTTCAAGGTAAGGAGCAGTCCATGCCTCAAACAGCGACACCGTGTCTCAATGATTATCAGGAGGAATGGGAGTGACCAAATCCATGGCTCTGGTGAAATATTGTCCTCACATCAACACCATGCGAATAGATTGGTCAAAATAATGACTGCAGAAGACGTTAATAGAAAGAGGAAATGCTGAGGAGATGCAGCAGGTCAGGCAGCCTCTGTAGAGAGAACACACAAAGGCACAGTAAGACCACAGCATGACCAGGGCGATGATGAGCACGGGAATCCAGGCCAACACCCGCTGACAGCACCACAACTCCTGCGATATCGGCATCTTTCCCAACTACGCCGATGTGTTCCAGCTGTGTGTGTTACTGAGTTGGAGGCCGGGGAGCGGCAGGAACAGTGTGGCGGCCTAGCCCAGCAGGCTGAGCAGCTCCCGGCCTGCGAGCACCGTCGGAGGAGGCCGGGGAGCGGAAGGAACAGTGTGGCGGCGTACCACTCCAGGGAGCAGCACGTGCTGGAGCAGGAGAGCAACGGCAGCGAAGAGGGAAGTCACCAAGATCCAGGTCGGTGATTGGAGCGCGGGCAGGTACAGCAGGAGCGGCCAGGTCGGGGCGAAGGAGCGGCGAGAGACTGTACAGGGATGTGATCGGGGCCCAGGAGAGATGATGGCCCAGGGGCAGTACGGGCCCAGCCCACACTGCAGTATGTGTGCGCACTAGGTCCCAGTCGTCTTGGGTAAACCTTGCCACTGGACCAAGACCTCGCTCTGTCAAGCCCGTGTGGTGGCTGGTGTGCAACGGCCACCCCACGTTAAAAAAATCCACACACAGGTGTCTTCCACCATTCAGGATGTAGTTCGGGATCAGGAATATTAGAAACACCTGTGAACTTTTTGACGTGGAAGCAGGTCATCCTCAATTTGAGGAATTGCCGTTGGTGATGTAGAGAGAGAAATGGAGTTGGGCTGGAAACAGCGGAGCGCTCCTCGCTAACTTTGGCAGAAGCACAAATGCATCGCCAGGTGCTACGCAAGTGAAGCCGACGCGAATGTCCGGTTTAGCGCTCCAGGAGGGGAGAAAGATCACCAACGATGTCTCCGTGAGATCCTACAAATCCCCTGGGAGGACAAACGCACCAACATCAGTGTCCTCGTCCAGGCCAACATCCCCAGCATTGAAGCACTGACCACACTCGATCAGCTCCGTTGGGCGGGCCACATTGTCCGCATGCCAGACACGAGACTCCCAAAGCAAGCGCTCTACTCGGAACTCCTTCACGGCAAACGAGCCAAAGGTGGGCAGAGGAAACGTTACAGGGACACTCACAAAGCCTCCCTGATAAAGTGCAACATCCCCACCGACACCTGGGAGTCCCTGGCCAAAGACCGCCCTAAGTGGAGGAAGTGCATCCGGGAGGGCGCTGAGCACCTCGAGTCTCGTCGCCGAGAGCATGCAGAAACCAAGCGCAGGTAGCGGAAGGAGCGTGCGCAAACCAGTCCCACCCTCCCCTTCCCTCAACCACTGTCTGTCCCACCTGTGACAGGGACTGTGGTTCTCATATTGGACTGTTCAGCCACCGAAGGACTCATTCTAAGAGTGGAAGCAAGTCTTCCTCGATTCCGAGGGGCTGCCTATGATGATGATGAGGGAGCGCTAAATCCAGCACAACCACCTCCCTCGGAGCGCTGAACCAGGCAAGAGGGGCGGTAGTGGCAGAGCGCGGCACAATATCCCGTGCAGTGCTGCCGAGAGCACCGGCTCCTTCCCTCCCTTAACGGGATGGGCTGCTGCCGCTGGCGCTAACAGGGGCCGCAAAGGAGGCCAATTTCTCCCCCAAAGTGACAGGCCAACGATCTTTCATCAGAACTGGAAAAAAGTTTGAGCTGTAACAGGTTTTTAAGCGGGAAAGGGAGGAGGAAAGGGTAGAATAAAAGGGAAGGTCTGCGATAGGATGGAAGGCAGGAGAGATTAAATGACAAAAGGGATGATGGAGCGAGGGAAAAGGGGATAGGTCTGGAGGAGGTGCAAATGGGAATGGCAGTATTGTGTTCCTGACACAGATGAGGCTGCACACAGGGAGGTTAAAGTAACAGTGACCTCAGTCTTTAATAAGACACTCCAGAGTGAGGAACAGGCCTTAGGGGCCGGCTTATCTACAGTGCTCCCAAGGGATGCTGGGTTCCCTTGGGACTTCAGGGGATGCTGGGTTCCCTTGGGACTTCAGGGGATGAGCTCCCTGGTGGCGGAACATGGGACTGCATGCTTTACAGATACACAACATCACTCCCCCACCCCCAAAGTCAAAGTGAAAACTATTTACAAGGTGAGGCGGTTGGGAGTCTTTCTTTCCCTGGTGGACCGCCTCGGTACATATGTCTGTTCCGATGTGTTGGCTGTGTCCTCGCTGGGCTGGCGTGTTGTTGGCCCTGAAGGGCTTTTGGTGAGCCTGGCCTTACTGGGCTGTTGGGCATGATGGGTTCGATTTCCTGGTCCGGCGTGGTGTCGTTGATACCTTGGGTGTGTGTTGTGGGTTCGAAAAAGATGGTGTCTGCTGTGGGTTGTTCAGGGCAGTCTGTGAACCGCAGCCTCGTTTGGTCCAGGTGCTTTCTGCAAATTTGTCCATTGTCTAGTTTGACTACAAACACCCTACTCCCTTCTTTAGCTATCACCGTGCCCGCGATCCACTTGAAACCATGTCCATAGTTTAGCACATACACAGGGTCATTCAGATCAATTTCCCGTGACACATGGCGCGACCATCGTTTACATTTTGTTGCTGCCGCCTGCTCTCTACCTGATCATGCAGGTTGAGGTGAACCAGTGGGAGTCTGGTTTTAAGTGTCCTTTTCATGAGCAGCTCAGCCGGAGGCACCCCTGTGAGCGAGTAGGGTCTCGTGCGGTAGCTGAGCAGTACTCGGGACAGGCGAGTTTGGAGTGAGCCTTCTGTGACTTGTTTAAGGATCTGTTTGATTGTTTGTACTGCCCGCTCTGCCTGCCCATTGGAGGCTGGTTTAAACGGGGCTGAGGTGACATGTTTGATCCCATTGCGGGTCATGAATTCTTTAAATTCAGCACTGGTGAAACATGGCCCGTTGTCACTGACCACTATGTCAGGCAGGCTGTGGGTGGCAAACATGGCCCTCAGGCTTTCAATGGTGGCAGTGGCAGTGCTTCCCAACATTATTTCACATTCAATCCATTTTGAAAAAGCATCCACCAACACCAGGAACATTTTACCGAGAAACGGGCCCGCATAGTCGACATGGATCCTCGACCATGGTCTGGAGGGCCAGGACCACAAACTTGGTGGTGCCTCTCTGGGCGCGTTGCTCAACTGAGCACACACACTGCATTGGCGTACACAGGACTCTAAGTCAGAGTCGATATCGGGCCACCATACGTGGGATCTCGCTATCGCTTTCATCATTACTATACCCGGGTGTGTGCTGTGGAGATCCGAGATGAACGTCTCCCTGCCCTTTTTGGGTAGCACTACGCAGTTACCCCACCACAGGCAGTCTGCCTGAATGGACAGCTCGTCCTTTCGCCGCTGGAACGGCTTGATTGGCTCTTGCATTTCAACGGGGATGCTGGCCCAGTTCCCATGCAATACACAGTTTTTTTACTAGGAACAGCAGAGCATCTTGGCTGGTCCAAGTCCTAATCTGGCGGGCCGTGACAGGTGATTTATCATTTTCAAATGCTTCCATGACCATCAACAAGTTTGCAGGCTGCGCCATTTCCACCCCCGTGGTGGGCAATGGTAGCCAACTGAGAGCATCTGCACAGTTCTCGATCCCTAGCCTGTGGCGGATGGTATAGTTATACGCTGATAGCACGAGTGCCCACCTTTGTATGCGGGCTGAGGCATTAGTATTTATCCCCTTGTTTTCAGTGAACAGGGATGTGAGGGGCTTGTGATCGGTTTCCAGCTCAAATTTGAGGCCAAACAGGTATTGATGCATTTTCTTTACCCCGAACACACACGCTAATGCCTCTTTCTCAATCATGCTGTAGGCCCTCTCAGCTTTAGACAAGCTTCTGGAAGCATAGGCGACAGGTTGCAACTTCCACGCAACGTTAGCTTGTTGTAATACACACCCAACTTCGTACGACGACGCGTCACATGCTAGCACAAGTATTTTACACGGTTTATACAATACAAGCAGCTTGTTGGAGCATAGAATGTTTCTGGCTTTCTCAAAAGCAATTACTTGGTTTTTTCCCCATAACCAGTTCTCACCTTTGCGCAATAACACATGTAGTGTCTCTAAAAGGGTGCTTAACCCCGGTAGGAAGTTACCAAAATAGTTGAGTCCCAGGAACGACCGCAGCTCCGTGACGTTCTGTGGCCTGGGCGCGTTCCTGATAGCCTCTGTCTTGGCGTCTGTGGGCCGAATGCTGTCCGCCGCAATCTTTCTCCCCAAAAACTCCACTTCTGTTGCCATGAAGACACATTTCGACCTCGTCAGCCGCAACCCTACGCGATCCAGTCACTGGAGGATCTCCTCCAGGTTTTGTAAGTACTCGGCGGTGTCCCGACCCGTGACCAATATGTCGTCCTGAAAGACCACCATGTGTGGTACTGACTTGAGTAGGCTCTCCATGTTTCTCTGGAAGATCGCTGTAGCCGACCGAATTCCAAACGGGCATCTGTTGTAGATGAACAGCCCCTTGTGTGTGTGTTGATGCAGGTGAGGCCCTTCGAAGACTCCTCCAGCTCCTGCGTCATGTAGGCCCAAGTCAGGTCGAGCTTGGTGAACGTCTTGCCTCCTGCCAGCATCGCAAATAGATCGTCTGCCTTAGGTAGTGGGCATTGGTCCTGTAGCGAGAAACGATTAATAGTTACATTATAATCGCCGCAAATCCTGAGCGTGCCATCACTTTTGAGTCCTGGAACAATCGGGCTGGCCCACTCGCTGAATTCCACTGGGGAGATGATGCCCTCGCGTCCAGCTCGATTTCCACTCTCTCCCTCATTATGTGAGGTACCGCTCGCGCCTTGTGGTGAATGGGTCGTGCCTCTGGGACCAAGTGGATCCGCACCTTCACCCCAGAAAAGTTTCCAATGCCTGGCTCAAAAAGGAAGGAAATTTGTTAAGAACCTGGGTACATGAGGCCTCATCGACATGTAATATCGCTCAGATGTCATCCCAGTTCCAGCGGATTTTGCCCAGCCAGCTCCTTCCAAGCAGTGTGGGGCCATTGCCCGGGACAATCCAGAGTGGCAGTTCATGCACCGTGCCCTCGTAGGTGACCTTGACCATGGTGCTGCCTATGACAGTGATAAGCTCTTTGGTGTACGTTCTCAGTTTCGTGTGGATGGGGTTCAGGGCTGGTCTGAATGCCTTATTGCACCACAGTCTCTCAAACATCTTTTTACTCATGATGGATTGGCTAGCGTCAGTGTCCAGTTCCATGGCTACGGGTAAGCCATTCAATTTTACGTTTAGCATTATAGGTGGACATTTCATCGAAAATGTATGCACCCCGTGTACTTCAGCATCTGCCTCCTCTCTGAGGCTCGAAATTGCTTTGATCCACCATGGACCGATCTTCCTCTGCCACGTGGTGGTTAGCAGGTTTTGCAGAGCTTGCAGCTCGTTTGCAAGCTCATTGAAGGTGCCCCATTGTTCTACAGCTCTTGCAAACATACCCTTTGAAGGGCATGAATAGGCTGAATGGAAGCCTTCACAATGCCAACAAGATGTGAATTGCCTTGCATTCATCCTTTGTTGGGGACTCAGTCATCTGGGTCACCTGAGGCCTGCTGGCAGTTGCAGACTCGTGGGTTCTGCCCTCTACATTTCTGCTCGCAAACACAGTTCCAGTTAATTTATGAACATTGCTAGCACTTGTGTGCTGAGAGATTTGTTTGGTGTTATCACTGGTGGACATAAACGCCTGTGCTATTGCAATGGCCTTACTGAGGGTCGGTGTCTCTACAGTCAAAAGTTTTCGTAGGATGGTCTCGTGGTCAATGCCCAGTACATAAAAGTCTCTGAGCATTTGCTCCAGGTAACCATCAAACTCACATTGTCCTGCAAGTCGCCTTAGCTCGGCGACATAGCTCGCCACTTCCTGACCTTCAGATCGCTGGCACGTGTAGAACCGATACCTCGCTATCAGCACGCTCTCCCTCGGGTTAAGATGCTCCGAACCATTGTACACAGCTCCTCATACGACTTATCTGTGGGTTTCACCAGAGCCAGAAGATTCTTCATGAGGCAGTAGGTCAGTGCCCCGCAGACTGTGAGGAGGACCGCTCTCCTTTTTGCAGCGCTTCCTTCTCCGTCCAGCTCATTGGCTACAAAGTACTGGTCTAGCCGTTCGACATAGGCTTCCCAGTCCTCACCCTCCGAGAACTTCTCCAGGATGCCCACAGTTTGCTGCATCCTTGCGTTGGATTCGTATTCTCGTCGCCAGTTATTGTGTTCCTAACACAGATGAGGCTGCACACAGGGAGGTTAAAGTAACAGTGACCTCAGTCTTTAATAAGACACTCCAGAGTGAGGAACAGGCCTTGGGGGCCAGCTTATATACAGTGCTCCCAAGGGATGCTGGGATCCCTTGGGACTTCAGGGGATGAGCCCCCTGGTGGCGGAACATGGGAGTGCATGCTTTACAGATACACAACAGGCAGAAACATTACCAGCAGCTGCTGTCCGGAAAAAATGGGAGCGGTGTTTATGGTCTGAAATTGTTGGACTCAGTTGTATTTTCAGCATTTTCTGTTTTTATTCCAGATTTTCAGAGTCCGCAATAGTTTGCTTTTCGTCTATCCCTTTCTGAATCGGAGCTATGTTTGCTGCTGACATTGAAAGCCGGGATGAGGGATGAAGGAGAGTCGACACTGAATCTCAGCGTGGGCCCAGAGTCAAGAGGTTGAGAAGATGCAGCGATGTCAGAGGGAGGTCTAGAAACAGCGGTGAAGAAGGAACGGAAGGAAACACCTTGGGCCCAGCTCCCCAGACTGAGGATCTGATCACTCCGAGATCTCGAGTGCCCCTCGCCAAGGGACGGTTCTATTACCCTCGTTCATTCCTTGTATGACCGTGGTCAGCTTTGTTAACAATGTTAATCGCGAATTGACAAAGTACCATGCGTTTATCCCTCTCTCTGCAATCGGTGGTCCCCACGGGTCGAGCTTATGATGTGAGATGGACAGAAGTAACCTCTTTCGGCATGTCAGCCGTGGCTCAGTGGGCAGCATAGTCGCCTCATAATCGGAAGGTTATGGGTTCAAGACCCACTCCAAAGACTTGAGCACAAAAATCTAGGCTGACACTCCAGTGCAATGCTGAGGGAGTGCTGCACTGTCGGAGGTGCCATCTTTTGGATGAGGCGTTAAACCGAGGTTCGATCAGGTGGATCCCACGGTACTATTCCGAAGGAGAGCGGGAGAGTTCTGCCCGGTGTCCTGGGGCCAACATTTATCCCTCAACCAACATCACGAGTAAGAGAAAACCTGCTCATTGTCACACTGCTGTGTGTGGGAGCTTGCTGTGCGCAAATCGGCTGCCGCGTTTCCCACATTAACAGTGACTGCACTCCAAAAAGAACTTCATTGGCTGTAAAGCGCTTTGGGACCTGAGGTCGTGAAAGGCGCTATATAAATGCAAGTCTTTATCGCACTCTCACAGCCTTATGTTTTTGAGCGATTGCAATCATCGCTGACTCAGTTCCGCGGCGATCCGAGTGCTCGCTCCAACTACATCTGGTGCATTCCGCGATGAATTGCTACACAACAGATTTGTGCCTCAGTCCAGATGAATGTATTTATTCCCTCGACAATTCTCAGAGGCATTGTAAATAGACAGGCAGTTACATGTTGTGATTTGCATTTTAATAGCACATCATGGAAACAAATCCCTGGACACTTTTTTTGTTTTGAGGGGCAAATGAAAACAAGATGAGTCCCTAATATGCTTTGCAAATGTTTTGTAATTTATTAAGCCCTGCAGTATTTCATCCCTTTTGGATCAAGCTACGATACACACCTACTTGGCACAACAGATCAAGAATCGAGACTCAGCATTGAATTCTATTCTTTCTCATTTTGAGGCCATAAAATCAAGTGTCACTCCCTCAAAGCACGAAATTTCCCAGTAAACTAATTAATTAGTCAAGGCAATTGGAGCGCAAGACTATATATTCCACTGCAGAGCATTTGAATTAAACCTATGATAATCCTATTAGTACAATTAGTTTACAGCACAAGTACAGGCAGTTCCGAATTATTAAGACTTAATCAAAGAATTAAACTTTATAAATCACTGATTAAACCTCCAGCTGGAGTATTGTGTTCAATTCTGGGCAGCACACTTGAGGAAGGATGTTAAGACCTTGGAGAGGGTGCAGAGGAGATTAACTGAAATGCTTCCGGGAGTGAGGGACTTTGATTATGTGGAGGGAATGGAGACACTGGGAATGTTCTCCTCAGAGCAGAGAAGGTTAAGGAGAGATTTGATAGAGGTGCTCCCAATGCCGATTGGTTTTGATAGATTATATAAGGAGAAACTGTTTTCAGTGGCAGGAGGCTTGGTAACCAGAGGGACACAGATTTAAGGTTAATGACAAAAGGACCAGAGGGGGAGATGAGGAGAAGGTTTTTACGCAGCGAGTTGTTGTGATCGGGAACGCACTGCCTGAAAGGGCGGTGGGATCAGATTCAATCGTAACTTTCAAACCGGGAATTGGATAAATACTTGAAGGGGAAGGATTTTCAGGGCTAGGGAGGGAAGAGCAGGGGGGAGTGGGACTGATTGGATCGCTCTGTCACAGAACCGGCACAGGTTCGATGGGCCGAATGGCGGCCTCCTGTGCTGAATGAATCTTTGATTCCATCAACCTGAAAAATCTGGTGAAATCTCCAAGACTTACGCAGTAATTAGCGAGTCGCAGTTACTGCAAACGCTGTCACCAGACTGTCGCAGAACGCCCGCGATTCTATTATTCCGACCGATGTATAAAACTCTTCAAAATAAATAGGTTCACACTTCTATTGAGAATGTGCCGAGGGGGCTTTGATCCTCGGTGAGCAGTTGCGTGAAGTAGTGAAGAAGGATGTTGAAACGGCTGTGCTATCAGCTCACTGTCCTTCATGTCTGCCCTTGGGGGTCAGTAAATCAGGATGCCAGTCTCTGACTGTGAACTTGAAAGCTAAGGTAGCACTCTCACCTTCGAATCGGATGGTCGTGGGTTAAAGAATCATTTCAGGACCTGAGCACATAAATCTAGGCTGACTCTCCCGGTGCAGTGCTGAGGGAGCGCCGCACTGCCGGAGGTGCCGTCTTTTGGATGAAACGTCAAACCAAGCCCCCCCTCCTCCATCTGCCTGCTCAAGTGGATCTCAAAGATCACACGGCACTTTCTGAAGATGACCCAGAAAGCTGACCCTGTTCCCCGGGCAACGCTCCTTCCTCGACCAGCCGGACAGAGATAACCATCTCACGTAACTCGTTTCCTGTTTGTGGGATCACCCAGTGCATTTGCCTACGTAGCAACCATGACAGCGTGCCAAAAAAAACATTTGAAGATGTGAAAGGAGCTACAGAAATGCAAGTTCTTCCTTTAAATTGTGGAGCCGTGTTCTGTTGTTCTGCTAACACTGCCCGTCTGAGATTAAAGAACAGTGAGCTTGTGCACTGCAATGTGATGAGATGCGGTTGGAAAGAAATTGCACCTGCAATGCTCAGTATCATAAGAAATTGGAGTAGGAGTCGACCATACGGCCCCTCGAGCCTGTTCCGCCATTCAATAGTGTCACTCGTGGCTCAGTGGGCAGCACCCTCGCCTTGGAGTCAAAAGGTTGTGGGTTCAAGTCCCACTCTAGGGACTCAAGCACATAAATCCAAGCTGACACTCCCAGTGCAGTGCTGAGGGAGGGCTGCACTGTCGGAGGTGCCGTCTTTCAGATGAGACATTAAACCGAGGCCCTGTCTGCTCTCTCAGGTGGATGTAAAAGATCCCATGGCACTAATTTGAAAAAGAGCAGGGGAGTTATCCCTGGGGCCAATATTTATCTCTCAATCAACATCCCAAAAATAGATTATCTGGTCATTGTCACACTGCTGTTTGCGGGAGCTTGCTGTGCACAAATTAGCTACCACATTTCCGACATTTCAACAGTGACTACACTCCAAAGTACTTCATGGGCTGTAAAGTTCATTGAGCCATCCAGTGGTCATGAAAGGCACCATATAAATGCAAGTCTTTCTTTCTTTCAATAAGATCATGGCTAATCTTTGACCTGAACTCTATTTTCTCGCTCGATCCCCATATCCCTTGATTCCTCTCGAGTCCAAAAATCTCAGCCTTGAATATACTCAATGATTCAGCCTCCATAGCTTCAGTTATCTGAAGTTATATTTGAGTATTTGGTGCTCACAAGCAGAGTATGTGAATGCATAGACATGTAGAATCAATCACAAGGGCAAACCTGGGACTAAACCCGTCTGCCAATTAAACCTTGCCCGTCCAATCCTGCCAATAATTTGTCTTCTGCGACGGTTGGCTTTTCTGCAATTCAGTTGCCATGGTGATGATGGTGGGGGAGGAAGAGTCGATTCCCAAATCCAGTTTGGGGGTCAGGAACAATTTACTCCATGGGTTGCCCTGTTCATCCCATGAGGTTCCTCCCATGACATCTGATTTTTGCAAAGCTTCCTTTAATGGGCACAGGGGGTTGTTCAAGCAGCAGCCTTGTGTTGACCCCGAAGCTGAAAATTAAATGCTTCCCCCGGCTACGAACCTCGCTGTCACAAACAGGAAGGCTCGGCTAACCAACTGTAACAGTCTCGGAGGTCAATGCCATGGCAACAGGAATGCGAGGTCAGAGGCTGGGTATTCTGCGGCGAGTGTCTCACCTCCTGACTCCCCAAAGCCTTTCCACCATCTACAAGGCACAAGTCAGGAGTGTGATGGAATACTCTCCACTTGCCTGGATGAGTGCAGCTCCAACAACACTCAAGAAATTCAACACCATCCAGGACAAAGCAGCCACTTGATTGGCTCCCCATCCACCACCTTCAACATTCACTCCCTCCACCACCGGCGCACCGTGGCTGCAGTGTGCACCATCTACAAGATGCACTGCAGCAACTTGCCAAGGCTTCTTCGGCAGCACCTCCCAAACCCACGACCTCTACCACCTAGAAGGACAAGGGCAGCAGGTCCATGGGAACACCACCACCTCCATGTTCCCCTCCCAGTCACACACCATCCCGACTTGGAAATATATCGGCCGTTCCTTCATCGCCGCTGGGTCAAAATCCTGGAACTCCCTCCCTAACAGCACTGTGGGAGCACCTTCACCACACGGACTGCAGCGGTTCAAGAAGGCAGCTCACCACCACCTTCTCGAGGGGCAATTAGGGATGGGCAATAAATGCCGGCCTTGCCAGCGATGTCAACATTCCGCGAATGAATAACAAACAACAAGTAATAATTATTTTCACTGCCTTCAGTAGTCCTCGAGAGCTCTATGTAGGGGTAGCACTGAGCGCAATGTCACCTTTAATACCCCAGTCTAATCAATTCTAAACTGAAAAAATGCTTCATCTTGATTTCTGTTAAGCAGAAGCCCATCGCCCCCACTGAGAGTTGGTATTCATTATTTGGATAAATATTGTCCTAGAATTTAGGAATTCATAAAATCATAGAAAGTACAGCACAGAAGGAGGCCATTCGGCCCATCGAGTCTGTGCCGGCTCCTTCGAAGAGCAATCCAGTCAGTCCAACTTCCCCGCCCTTTCCCCACATCCCACCAATTCTTTCTCCTTCAAGTATTTATCCAATTCCTATTTGAAGACTACAACTGAATCTGTATCGGCCACCCTATCAGGCAGCATGTTGCAAATCCTAAATGGTGCTCCATAACGGATAGAAAATTTAGTGGGCCAGGAATTAGACGGGCTAACCACATAAACACTCCTGTCACATCAAGCACAAAACTGGAGGGCGTATCCCGAGTCTTTCTTCAGCACAGTGAAGCATTGGATTTAGTATGTGGTCACCGCCATCCTATATGGCCCATTAAATACAATCGACCCAATTTGCTGCATAATTCTGACCTAATTAGAAAAGCACCAACACGCAGAACCAATTTTTACTGACCCCCATCGGCCCAGCACAATGTTTCAATAAAAAAACTGTCATTTTTCTTCACTTATCTGACTTCTGATAATCGGCAGACTTGAAAATGATCAATCCATTGACCCATCGATCTCGAGACAGCAGAGTCTTCACAAGTCGAGCATTTTTGTGGACATTGGAGCCTTTTGCTCATCGTTTTCCAAATCTTATTTAGTTGAATCAGTAAGTGGGTTGTGGCATGGAGACAGAGATTTGTAGGTGAGTGGGTTTTATGCAATTTACAGAACTCATAATAGGAACATACGAAATAGGAGCAGGAGTAGGCCATTTGGCCCCTTCGCCATGCAATAATTTCATGGCTGATCTGATCTTGGTCTCAACTCCACTTCCCTGCCCGCTCCCCATAACCCTTCACTCCCTTATCGTTCAAAAATCTGTCTAACTCCACCTTAAATACATTCAATGACCCAGCCTCCATAGCTCTCTGGGGCAGAGAATTCTATAGATTTACAATCCTCTGAGTGAATAAATTCCTTCTCATAGAAACATAGAAACATAGAAAATAGATGCAGGAGTAGGCCATTCGGCCCTTCTAGCCTGCACCGCCATTCAATGAGTTCATGGCTGAACATGCAACTTCAGTACCCCATTCCTGCTTTCTCGCCATACCCCTTGATCCCCCTAGTAGTAAGGACTACATCTAACTCCTTTTTGAATATATTTAGTGAATTGGCCTCAACAACTTTCTGTGGTAGAGAATTCCACAGGTTCACCACTCTCTGGGTGAAGAAGTTTCTCCTCATCTCGGTCCTAAATGGCTTCCCCCTTATCCTTAGACTGTGACCCCTGGTTCTGGACTTCCCCAACATTGGAAACATTCTTCCTGCATCTAACCTGTCTAAACCTGTCAGAATTTGAAACATTTCTATGAGATCCCCTCTCATTCTTCTGAACTCCAGTGAATACAAGCCCAGTTGATCCAATCTTTCTTGATATGTCAGTCCCGCCATCCCGGGAATCAGTCTGGTGAACCTTCGCTGCACTCTCTCAATAGCAAGAATGTCCTTCCTCAAGTTAGGAGACCAAAACTGTACACAATACTCCAGGTGTGGCCTCACCAAGGCCCTGTACAACTGAAGTAACACCTCCCTGCCCCTGTACTCAAATCCCCTCGCAATGAAGGCCAACATGCCATTTGCTTTCTTAACCGCCTGCTGTACCTGCATGCTTAAATGGGCGACCCCTTATTACATAGAAAATAGGAGCAGGAGTCGGCCATTCGGCCCTACGAGTCTGCACCGCCATTCAATATGATCTTGGCTGATCCTCTAACTCAACACCATATTCCTGCTTTCTCCCCATACCCCTTGATGCATTTTGTTTCTAGAAATCTATCTATCTCCCTCTTATTCAGTGACTTGGCCTCCACAGCCTTCTGTGGTAGAGAATTCCACAGGTTCACCACCTTCTAAGTGAAAACATTTCTCCTCATCGTGGTCCTAAATTCCCTACCCCGTAGTCTGGACCTTCAGACTGTGCGTGGCTCTGCTCAGCCAGTGGCTCAGTGGGCAGCACACATGCCTCTGAGTCAGAAGGTTGTGGGTTCAAGTCCCACTCCAGAGCCTTGAGCACATAAATCTAGGCTGACACTCCCAGTGCAGTGCTGAGGGAGTGCTGCACTGTCGGAGGTGCCGTCTTTCAGATGAGACGTTAAACCGAGGTTCTGTCTGCTCTCTCAGGTGGACGTAAAAGATCCCACGGTGCTATTTCGAAGAAGAGCAGGGGAGGTATCCCTGGTGTCCTGAGGCCAATATTTATCCCTCACACATCACCACTCAAAAAACAGATTATCTAGGTCACTATCACATTGCTGTTTGTGGGAGCTTGCTGTGTGCAAATTGGCTGCCGTGTTTCCTAGATTACAACAGTGACTACATTGATTGTAAAGCATTTGATATGCTCTGAGGTTATGAAAGGCGCTATATAAATGCAAGAATGGGCGGGGGAGTAGGACTGCAGAGAGCCGGCATGGGCTCGACGGGCCAAATGGCCTCCTTCTGTGCTGTAACTGTTATCTATGTAAACCTGTAAATACCATGTCTACCCACCAGAGGGCTCATTCCCTGGAGTTCCAAGGGATCCCACAATACCTTGGGAGCACCTGTATATAAGGAGGCCTCACAGGCTGGAGAGGCACTCTGAGATCTGTGATAAAGGACTACGGTCACACCTTACTTTGAGCTTGCAGTATCTAGTCTGACTCTTTGTTCAAGATATAACAGAAACCGTTCAGAATGCATCCCCAAGGACTCAGTTGCTCACAGCATTCAGTATGGAAAGAAATGATGGTTATATTTATGGAGAGGAGATTGACCAGAATAATACTAGGGATGAGGGACTTGTTATATGGTGAGACTGGAGAAGCTGGGGTTGTTCTGATTGAGCAGAGATTTAATAGAGATGTTCCAAATTATGAAGGGTTTTGTTCGAGTAGAGAGAAATTGTTTCCAGTGGCAGGAGGGTCAGTAACCAGAGGGACACAGATTTAAGATGATTGGCAAAAGAATCAGAGGGTGATGAATATTTTTTTCCTCTCAGAGTTGTTGTGATCAGGAACACGCTGCCTGAAGGAGCGGTGGGACCATTCAATCAAATTGGACTTTCAAACTGGAATAAATACTTGAAAAGGAAAAATTGGCCATGGGGAAAGAGTGGGGTGGGGTGGGACTGATTGGGATCGCTCTTTCAAAGAGCCGGCACAAACACGATGGGCCGAATGGCCTCCTGTGCTGTATCATTCTACAAATGCACTGACGTGCCTTCTTCATCCAAAACCCATCTTGCGAAAGGTTAACAAGCTCCGAACCATCACTGTGGCTGTTTGTCTCACCAATGATCAACGGTTCTGAGCAGAGTAAAGAATATTATTCGGGAGGGGTGCGGCACTAATCAGTGAAACTCACAGACTGTATTTATAGTTTGACAAAACTACCGATAAGTTGTTGATTACCATTGCATTTGGTCTGTAAATTCTGCGTTCACTACGGGCTATAAAGTCACTGACGCTGACAGCAGATAGAATCTGCCAATTCAATAGAAACCAATTCATCAACGTGGGGTCAGGAATCTAGCCCGAGTCCCGGAACCTGCTCCACATCTCAAAATGCCTTTTTAAGTCTATTTAGTCCCACAGATTTTTCTTTTAAAATACAAATACACGTCGCCGTTATGATAGGGCTCTTCGATTCCCCGCACTCCTCTCGAAAAGTGCTCCATTTTATCCGGTTGTATTTTGCTCCGTTGCAGGAGGTTGGTTTTGTAAAGAAAAGAAAGACTTGCATTTATATAGCGCCTTTCACAACCACCAGCTGTCTCAAAGCGCTTTACAGCCAGTTAAATACTTTTGGCGTGTAGTCACAGTTGTAATGTGGGAAACACGGCAGCCAACTTGCGCACAGCAAGCTCCCACACACAGCACTGTGATAAGTTAAGATACAGATCAGCCATGATCTCATTGAATAGGGGGGTAGGGAACAGGCTTGATGGGCTGAATGGTCTCCTCCTGTTCCTATGTTCCCTAAGAATAGAGGAACACATTCCTATGTTCCTATATTGCTATGAGTATCGTATTACCAGGGACTTGAGCACATAAATCTCGGCTGACACTCCCAGTGCAGTGCTGAGGGAGTGCTGCACTGTCGGAGGGGCAGTGCTGGGGGAGTGCTGCACTGTCGGAGGGGCAGTGCTGGGGGAGTGCTGCACTGTCGGAGGGGCAGTGCTGAGGGAGTGCTGCACTGTCGGAGGGGCAGTGCTGAGGGAGTGCTGCACTGTCGGAGGGGCAGTGCTGGGGGAATGCTGCACTGTCGGAGGTGCCGTCTTTCGGATGAGACGTTAAACCGAGGCCCCGTCTGCTCTCTCAGTTGGACATAAAAGATCCCACTGCACTATTTCAAAGAAGAGCAGGGGAGTTATCCCCGGTGTCCTGGGGCCAATATTTATCCCTCAATCAACATAACAAAAAAACAGATTATGTGGTCATTATCACATTGCTGTTTGTGGGAGCTTGCTGTGCACAAATTGGCTGCCGCGTTTCCCACATTACAACAGTGACTACACTCCAAGAAGTAATTCATTGGCTGTAAAGTGCTTTGAGACGTCTGGTGGTTGTGAAAGGCGCTATATAAATGCAAGTTGTTCAAGTCTTTCCTTTCAGGCTGGTTGAGTTCAAATAGTCCAATCAGTGAATATTCGAATCACATAGAAGCTTATTCTCAAAGACTTATCTCCCGAGTTATGAGAATGGTTATAGTTTTGAGGTTTTATATGACGTTTTGAAAAGTTTCACAGCACTGCAGAAAACTGCTGAAGTTTTCTTGTTTTCAGTGACGCTGAGAAATTGTGCTAAATCTTCTGGTCCAGTGGTTTCGCTGCATTCAGTCACACCTTTCCAATTTTACTTTTCCGTCCCTGTTTGCTATCCAAGATGGCAAGGTACTCTCGCAGTTATGTCCAAGTAAGCTGTGCCAAAAAAAATGCCAACCCCTCACTTAACAAGGCAGAATAAACTTGATATAATTGCAAACAAAATATCGTCTTGGAAAGAGCACCATTTTGTCACAGTGTAGTCATGTTTCCCACAGGAAATATAACACGAGTTTACCATAAATAGACGTGGAGATGTTTCCACTTGTGGAGGTGCTCAAAGCTAGAGGGGGAGTCTTAAATATAAGATAGTCACTAATAAATCCAATGGGGAATTCAGGAGAAACTTCTTTACCCAGAGAGTGGTGAGAATGTGGAACTCGCTGCCACAGGGAGTGGTTGAGGAGAATAGTATCGATGCATTTAAGGGGAAGTTAGATAAACACATGAGGGAGAAAGGAATAGAGGGTTATGGTGATGCGGTGAGATGAAGAGGGGTGGGAGGGGGCTCGTGTGGAGCAGAAACACATGGCGCAGACAAGTTACATAGAATTACACAGTATTTACAGCACAGAAACAGGCTATTCGGCCCCTTGAGCCTGCTCCACCATTTAATGAGATCATGGCTGATCCTACGACCCTATGCATTGGCCTGTGCTGAACAATTGAAAATCTTCCTATGCAAATCATTTATTCTTCTTAAATACTATTGAGTCAGTGGGTGAAAGGAGGCAAAGAATTGACAATGTGATCTGCGTTATAAACGGAAAAATTGATGCTGCTTTAATGCTGGGACCAGGATAACGCATCTAAGTTTATCCTGGAGTGAAAAATGTTATTTAACGGTGCAAAGTGTGGTGATTTGGGCCATTAGAATTCAGTGCTGGAACCGAGTATGTAGTCAGCTCTGCAGTTGGCCACACTCAATAATCTCCTTCCACACGCTATGCATTTCTCTTAGATCTCTATAGTCAGCATGGCCGCTCGGGCAAGTAAGGCCACTTCCGCTTGACGCCGCCAGCTATTAGGTTTAGAATCACACCAACGCTACTCTCCCCATCCATGACGAGTGCAGGAAACGTGGCCAGCAGCAGAGAGGGCAAATGAGTCCGGAGACCCAGCCAGGAGCAGACGCTATCTCACTCCACTGGCTGCCAAGCAATTAAAGAAACCGAGGAGGTGCTAAACAGGAGCAGGAGGAGGCCATTCAGCCCCTCAAGCCTGTTGCGCCATTCAATTCGATCGTGGCTGATCATTATCTTAACTCCAGTTACCCGCCTTTGGTTCCGTATCCCTCAACATCACCTTCAACACTCACTCCCTCCACCACCGGCGCACCGTGGCTGCAGTGTGCACCATCTACAAGATGCACTGCGGCAACTCGCCAAGGCTTCTTCGGCAGCACCTCCCAAACCCACGACCTCTACCACCTAGAAGGACAAGGGCAGCAGGCGCATGGGAACACCACCACCTCCACGTTCCCTTCCCAGTCACACACCATCCTGACTTGGAAATATATCGGCCGTTCCTTCATCGTCGCTGGGTCACAATCCTGGAACTTCCTCCCTAACAGCACTGTGGGAGCACCTTCACCACATGGACTGCAGCGGTTCAAGAAGGCGGCTCACCACCACCTTCCCAAGGGGCAATTAGGGATGGGCAATAAATGCCAGCATCGCCCACATCCCAGGAACAAATATAGAAAAATACTCTTGCCTAACAAATATTTATCAATCTCCGTTTTGAAATTTTCAATGATCCCCGGCCTCGACAGTTTTGGTGGGGAGTTGGAGATTTCTATTCATTTTGTGTGTTCTACCTTGCGAATCAGGAGAACATGAACGGATATAAAGTACATCAAAAATTAGTTTTAACAAATAAGACTGAGGTAAAGATAAAGAAAATAAACTTTGTAACATTGGACTCAATCAATCTAAACTATTAACCATGACTACACAGTCATGTATTCCTGGAAACTCACTGACCACACTCCTGTGTCACTAAATCAACAACGCATTAGTGCCATTTTATTTTTCTTGCTTTATTTAATAAACAAGACTTTCTGGCTCAGTTTCTTGCTGTTTTCCTGAAAGTTTCTCATTGCTTCTCTGGAGGAAGATCACGGAAAGGGCAAAGGTCACTCCCTCAGCCATCAATCGCTGGTCGACAAATCCAGGATTCAGTAACCTTCAACCAACCATTTCACTCAAATTTCTTGTTGCCTACAAGCAACAAGAATAACTTGCAGTTATATAGCACCTTTAACCTTGTAAATTGTCCCAAGGCGCTTCACAGGAGCATTTCAAACAAAATTTGACACCGAGCCACATAAGGAGATATTAGAACAGCTGGGTCAAAGAGGAGGTTTTAAGGAGCATCTTAAAAGGAGGAAAGAGAGGTAGAGAGACGGAGAGGTTTAGGGAGGGAGTTCCAGAGTTTGGGGCTGAGGCAACAGAAGGCACGGCCACCAATGGTGGAACGATGAAAATCGGGGATGCTCAAGAGGGCAGAATTGGAGGAGCGCACCGATCTCGGGGGGTTGTGGGGCTGGAGGAGATTACAGAGATAGGGAGGGGCGAGGCCATGGAAGGATTTGAAAACCAGAATGAGAATTTTAAAATCAAGGCATTGCTGGACCGGAAGCCAATGTAGGTCAGCGAGCACAGGGGAGATGGGTGAGCGGGACTTGGTGCGAGTTAGGATACGGGGACAGCGAGCAAGAGGGAGATGGGTGAACGGGAGTGGTGCGAGTTAGGACACGGACAGCCGAGTTTTGGATGAACTGAAGTTTACGGAGGGAGCAAGGTGCAGCGAGAGATGCATTGTTCTTCCTGGAAACAACAGATCTAAGCAGCAATTAGTGCAACTCCATAAATAAAGAGATCGCATAAATCCCAAAGTTTGGGGCTTTTAATTCCGCGATTTAATTTTTTAAAAACCATTAAGTAGTGGAAACACGATCCCACAGTTTATGTAATTCATTCAGTATCCTAATATATAAATTAATTCTGCTGCTGCTGCTCTGCCCATGTACATTAATCACTGTTAATGCGTGGCATGCTTGTACCAGATTCTGTTTTTATAAAGTATTCCCCAGGGCTTTCATGGAAATATACTGCAACAAGCTCAGAAGTTCATTTGAAACAGCCAAATTTATCAAGTAAAAAGGAATTGTTCAAGGGATTGCAATCTGATGCAAATAAATGCTAAATTTCTAAATGTTAACAAATGAAATCTATCAAAAAGACTTGCTTTTAATAACACTTTTTCACAGCCCGGAAAAATGTCTCAAAGCACTTCACACAAAATGAATTATTTTTAAGTGCAGTGACTATTATAATAACCACAACTTGTATTTATATAACACTTTTAACGTAGTGAAATGTCCCAAGGCACTTCACCGGAGCGTCATCAAACAATACTCGACACCGAGCCAGACAAGAACAAATTGCAGCTCATGAGCAAAAGCTTGGTCAAAGAGGTAGGTTTTAAAGAGCGTGGTGCAGAAGGGAGGGATTCAAATTCCTGGGGCATTGGAACGGGTTCTGGGGGAGGTGGGACCAGTACGAACCGGACGGTTTGCACCTGGGCAGGACCGGAACCAATGTCCGAGGGGGAGTGTTTGCTAGTGCTGTTGGGAGGTGTTAAACTAATATGGCAGGGGGATGGGAAACTATGCAGGGAGACAGAGGGAAATAAAATGGAGTCAGAAGCAAAAGATAGAAAGGAGAATAGTGAAAGTGGAGGGCAGAGAAACCCAGGGCAAAAAACAAAAAGGGCCACATTACAGCAAAATAAAGGGGCAAAGTCTGTTAAAGAGACAAGCCTGAGGGCTCTGTGCCTCAATGCGAGGAGTATTCGGAATAAGGTGGACAAATTAACTGCGCAGATAGCAGTTAACGGATACGATGTGATTGGCATCACGGAGACATGGCTCCATGTTGACCAAGGCTGGGAACTCAACATCCAGGGGTATTCAGCATTTAGGAAGGGTAGACAGAAAGGAAAAGGAGGCGGGGTGGCATTGCTGGTTAAAGAGGAAATTAATGCAATAGTAAGGAGCGACATTAGCCTGGATGATGTGGAATCGGTATGGGTGGAGCTGCGGAATTCCAAAGGGCAGAAAATACTAGTGGGAGTTGTGTATGGACCACCAAACAGTAGTAGTGAGGTTGGGGACAGCATCAAACAAGAAATAAGGGATGTGTGCAATAAAGGTACAGCAGTTATCATGGACAACTTTATTGTACATAATGATTGGGCTAACCAAACTGGTAGCAATGCGGTGGAAGAGGATTTCCTGGAGTGTATTAGGGATGGTTTTCTAGACCAATATGTCGAGGAACCAACTAGAGAGTTGGCCATCCTAGACTGGGTGGTGTGTAATGAGAAGAAACTAATTAGCAATCTTGTTGTGCGAGGCCCCTTGGGGAAGAGTGACCATAATATGGTAGAATTCTTTATGAAGATGGAGAGTGACAAAGTTAATTCAGAAACTAGGGTCCTGAACTGAAGGAAAGGTAACTTCGACGGTATGAAGCGTGAATTGGCTGGAATAGACTGGCAAACGATACTTAAAGGGTTGATGGTGGATAAGCAATGGCAAACATTTAAAGATCACTTGGATGAACTTCAGCAATTGTACATCCCTGTCTGGAGTAAAAATAAAACGGGAAGGTGGCTCAACCGTGGCTAACAAGGGAAATTAAGGATAGTGTTAAAGCCAAGGAAGAGGCATATAATTTGGCCAGAAAAAGCAACAAACCTGAGGACTGGGAGAAATTTAGAAATTCAACAGAGGAAGACGAAGGGTTTAATTAAGAGGGGGAAAATAGAGTACGAGAGGAAGCTTGCAGGGAATATAAAAACTGACTGCAAAAGCTTCGATAAATATGTGAAGAGAAAAAGATTAGTGAAGACAAACGTAGGTCCCTTGCAGTCGGATTCAGGTGAATTTATAATGGGGAATAAAGAAATGGCAGACCAATTGAACAAATACTTTGGTTCTGTCTTCATGAAGGAAGACACAAATAACCTTCCGATTGTACTAGGGGACAGTGGGTCCATTGACAAGGAGGAACTGAAGGATATCCTTATTAGGTGGGAAATTGTGCAAGGGAAATTGATGGGATTGAAGGCCGATAAATCCCTGGGGCCTGATAGTCTGCATCCCAGAGTACTTAAGGAAGTGGCCCGAGAAATAGTGGATGCATTGGTGATCATTTTCCAACAGTCCATTGACTCTGGATCAGTTCTTATGGACTGGAGGGTAGCTAATGTAACACCACTTTTTAAAAAAGGAGGGAGAGAGAAAACAGGTAATTATAGACCAGTTAGCTTGACATCAGTGGTGGGGAAAATGCTGGAATCAATCATTAAGGATGACATAGCAGCGCATTTGGAAAGCAGTGACAGGATCGGACCAAGTCAGCATGGATTTCTGAAAGGGAATTTTTTGAGGATGCAACTAGCAGAGTGGACAAGGGAGAGCCAGTAGATGTGGTGTATTTGGACTTTCAAAAGGCTTTTGACAAGGTCCCGCACAAGAGATTGGTGTGCAAAATCAAAGCACATGGTATTGGGGGTAATGTACTGACGTGGATAGAGAACTGGTTGGCAGACAGGAAGCAGAGAGTCGGGATAAACAGGTCCTTTTCAGAATGGCAGGCAGTGACTAGTGGAGTGCCGCAGGGCTTAGTGCTGGGACCCCAGCTCTTTACAATATACATCAATGATTTAGATGAAGGAATTGAGTGTAATATCTCCAAGTTTGCAGATGACACTAATCTGGGTGGCAGTGTGAGGAGGACGATAAGAGACTGCAGAGTGACTTGGACAGGTTAGGTGAGTGAGCAAATGCATGGCAGATGCAGTATAATGTGGATAAATGTGAGGTTATCCATTTTGGGAGCAAAAACACGAAGGAAGAATATTATCTGGATGGCGGCAGATTAGGAAAAGGGGAGGTGCAACGAGACCTGGGTGTCATGGTTCATCAGTCACTGAAAGTGGGCATGCAGGTATAGCAGGCGGTGAAGGCGGCAAATGGTATATTGGCCTTCATAGCTCGGGGATTTGAGTAAACATAGAAACATAGAAACATAGAAACATAGAAAATAGGTGCAGGAGTAGGCCATTCGGCCCTTCTAGCCTGCACCGCCATTCAATGAGTTCATGGCTGAACATGCAACTTCAGTACCCCATTCCTGCTTTCTCGCCATACCCCTTGATCCCCCTAGTAGTAAGGACTTCATCTAACTCCTTTTTGAATATATTTAGTAAATTGGCCTCAACAACTTTCTGTGGTAGAGAATTCCACAGGTTCACCACTCTCTGGGTGAAGAAGTTTCTCCTCATCTCGGTCCTAAATGGCTTACCCCTTATCCTTAGACTGTGACCCCTGGTTCTGGACTTCCCCAACATTGGGAACATTCTTCCTGCATCTAACCTGTCTAAACCCATCAGAATTTTAAACGTTTCTATGAGACCCCCTCTCATTCTTCTGAACTCCAGTGAATACAAGCCCAGTTGATCCAGTCTTTCTTGATATGTCAGTCCCGCCATCCCAGGAATCAGTCTGGTGAACCTTCGCTGCACTCCCTCAATAGCAAGAATGTCCTTCCTCAAGTTAGGAGACCAAAACTGTACACAATACTCCAGGTGTGGCCTCACCAAGGCCCTGTACAACTGTAGCAACACCTCCCTGCCCCTGTACTCAAATCCCCTCGCTATGAAGGCCAACATGCCATTTGCTTTCTTAACCGCCTGCTGTACCTGCATGCCAACCTTCAATGACTGATGTACCATGACACCAGGTCTCGTTGCACCTCCCCTTTTCCTAATCTGGTATAGGAGCAGGGAGGTCTTACTGCAGTTGTACAGGGCCTTTGTGAGGCCTTACCTGGAATATTGTGTACAGTTTTGGTCTCCTAATCTGAGGAAGGATGTTCTTGCTATTGAGGGCGTGCAGCAAAGGTTCACCAGACTGATTCCAGGGATGGCTGGACTGTCATATGAGGAGAGACTGGATCAACTGGGCCTTTATTCACTGGAGTTTAGAAGGATGCGAGGGGATCTCATAGAAACGTATAAGATTCTGACGGCTGACGGGACAGGTTAGATGCGGGAAGAATGTTCCCGATCTTGGGGAAGTCCAGAAGCAGTGGACACAGTCTTAGGATAAGGGGTAGGCCATTTAGGACTGAGATGAGGAGAAACTTCTTCACTCAGAGAGTTGTTAATCTGTGGAATTCCCTGCCGCAGAGAGTTGTTGATGCCAATTCATTGGATATATTCAAGGGGGAGTTAGATATGGCCCTTACGACTAAGGGGATCAAGGAGTATGGAGAGAAAGCAGGAAAGGGGTACTGAGGGAATGATCAGCCATGATCTTATTGAATGGCCTACTCCTGCATCTATTTTCTATGTTTCTATGTCTTAAAGGAGGAAAGAGAGGTAGAGAGGTGGAGAGGTTAGGCAGGGACTTCCAGGGCTCTGGCCCAGGCAGCTGAAGGCACGGCTACTGATGGTGAAGCGATTACAATCAGGGATGTACGAGAGGCCAGAATTGGAGGAGTGCAGAGATCTCGGAGGGTTTTAGGGCTGGAAGAGTTGAAAGAGATAGGGAGGGGAGAGGCTGTACTGTATCCCACGCCAGGGAATAAGGGATTATGAGGAGCGGACAGGGAAGTGGACCTGAGTCCATGATCAGATCAGCTATGATCTTATTGAATGGCGGAGCAGGGGCTGTATGGCCGACTCCTGCTCCTAATTCTTATGCTCTTATGTTCTTATGTCCAGGGACTTGAATACAGAAATCTAGGCTGACACTCCAGTGCAGTGCTGAGGGAGTGCTGCAATGTCGGAGGTGCCGTCTTTTGGATGAAACGTTAAACCGAGGCCCCGTCTGCTCTCTCAGGTGGACGTAACAGATCCCGTGGCACTATTTCGAGGAAGAGCAGGGGAGTTATCCCCGGTGTCCTGGGGCCAATATTTATCCCTCAGTCAACATAAAAAAAACAGATTATCTGGTCATTATCACATTGCTGCTTATGGGAGCTTGCTGTGCACAAATTGGCTGCCGCGTTTCCCACATTACAACAGTGACTACACTCTAAAGTACTTCATTGGCTGTAAAGCACTTTGAGACGTCTGGTAGTCGTGAAAGGCGCTATATAAATGCAAATCTTTCTTTCTTTTGTATTTGCATCATGGGTTCTTTGCTTAAGAATTCACAGCTACACATTTGCTGTAAAGAACAAGCTGGTTTATCAGCGAAGGTTGAACAATCAAACTGAATGTGACTCGGCTCACAACTGCGCACCTCATCATGGAGAGCCTGAACCCAACTGGCTGGGGTTTTATTGAGTCTTGTGAACATCACGTGACTGGCTAAGCCACTCACAATGCAACAGCTCTACAAACCTCTGAGCATATTCACCAGTGGATATATTACAGAGGCCATGGAGGGATTTGAAAAAGACGGCAAGCCAGCGGATATTTGGTCCACAGTAAGATACCAGAAACAAAGGCCCTGTTGCTGTGTTTGCAACCAGGAAGTGATTGCAGAAAGGGGCTTCAGGCCAACGTGGGAACTGAGCATGCCTGGAAACTCCCCAAGACACATGCTTCCCAACGTTCTCTCTCCTTGCTGCGGAACAGCATCACCGGTTCCACTCTACCTGCAGTGACCTCCACCACAAGTGGATCCATGAACATTGACTGTGTAGTGAACAATCCAACCACACAAGGACATTAGAACCAAGTCTGTTCCTGTCCCCAAGATGTTCACAGGGAGGATGTTTCCCCCGGTTTGGGGAGTCTAGAACCAGGGGTCACAGTCTCAGGATAAGGGGGCGGCCATTTAGGACTGAGATGAGGAGAAATTTATTTACTCCAGAGCGTGGTGAATCTTTGGAATTCTCTACCTCAGAGGGCAGTGGAGGCTCAGTCGTTGAGTATATTTGGACATTAAGGGAATCAAGGGATATGGGGATTGGGCAGGAAAGTGCAGTTGAGGTCAATCAGCCATGATTTCATTAAATGATGGAGCAGGCTCGAGGAGCCAAATGGCCGACTCCTGTTCCTATTTCTTATGTCCTTGTGTATTTCCAGTTGAGGTCGCTGAGTAGAGATCAGGAGTGGGAACCCTGGCAGATATTGTCTTCGTAACCCCTGGAGCACGGAGGATGGTTGTACCACCCCAACCATTGCCTTTGCCTAAACACAGATAACTCAGCACAGACCTTAACCAAATCCTGGAGCCACCCTGTTCTACATGATTCATCCAGGCACCATGAGACACACTGAGCCATTGGCAGAGCTGTCACTGTCTCTTCAGTACAACCTCCATCCTAAACTTTCTAAATTTGATACATTTTTGTTGGGCAAGGGTATTAAAGGTTATGGAACCAAGGCGGATGGATGGAGTTAAGACACAGATCAGACATTATCTCACTGATTGGCGGAGCAGGTTCGAGGGGCTGAATGACCGCCTCCTTATGCTAATGCAGTAATTTCGGACCGAGAGTTGGTGATAACTTCCAGTTGTATTTTTGGTTGTAGCGGTTTTAAACCATTGTTGCAATATATAGATTTTGTTTGCCCCTGTTGCTTCTCTGTTTCTGGGACCTGTATTCCATGTTAAGCTAAACTGCGAGGATTGCCCCGGTTCCACTTACCGTGGGCCTGGGAATGGTGTGTAGAGCCGCACTATGTTTACACTGAGAATTACTTCCTCCTCCAAGAAGGTTGCAGATGCATCAGAGTAACAAGTCAACTTGGCACAGGAACACACACACAGTTTTGCTCCTATAGTTAGCTTTGATGCTTTACAACAACAACTTGTGTTTATATAGCGCCTTTAACGTAGTGAAACATCCCAAGGCGCTTCACAGGAGTGTTATGATAAAAAATTTGACACCAAGCTGCATAAGTAGAAATTAGCGCAGTGACCAAAAGCTTGGTCGAAGAGGTAGTTTTTAAGGAGCGTGTTGAAGGAGGAGAGAGGTAGTGAGGTGGTGAGGTTTAGGGAGGGAGTTCCAGAGCTTGGGGCCCAGGCAACAGAAGGCACGGCCACCAATGGTTGAGCGATTATAATCAGGGATGCTCAAGAGGACAGAATTAGAGGAGCACAGACATCTCGGGGAGGGGGGGGGAGTTGTGGGGCTGGAGGAGATTACAGAGATAGGGAGGGGGGGCGAGGTCATGGAGGGATTTGAAAACAAGGATGAGAATTTTGAATTCGAGGCGTTGCTTAACCGGGAGCCAATGCAGGTCAGCGAGCACAGGGGTGATGAGGGAAGAGAGGGAAGAGTGAGTGGGACTTGGTGCGAGTTAGGACACGGGATGCCGAGTTTTGGATCACCTCGAGCTTACCTTGAGCATCAAGGAATGAGGTTCCATCCAGTCTGGAAGCCACGAAAGCACTGGCCCCTGCTGGCTGCGTACTGGAACAGAAGCCACTTGTATATGTCGTAGCATTGTGGTAGTATTTTAAAAATTCTACATAGAATCACCATTTAATCATCTGAGCATGCTCCTTACCTACATTTAGGCCCTTGCCTTATGTCAGGCTTCGCTTTGTGGCCATTTACGTTGAAGCCAACACACTGACAATGAAGTAAAGTATAAAATTAGCAGGAACAGACTTGTTCCACTGCGTTCTAACAAATTGGATAAAAAAAGAGAAAAGAGGTAAAAATAATTCCTCTGGTCGCTGTGTGAGATAACAGCGATTTCTGCTGTTCCGTGTTTTTAGCAATTGTAAATGCATCTTTCAGAATACCAGCAGGCCAGACCTTTACAGAGGCATTTAACAGTGTAATCACACATAGTAACCAGAGGACATTTTATCTCAGGATTGCTAATTATGTGCATTACTGCTTTTAGGCTAATCACAGCATTTCATTTCAAAGCTTCACACACGAAGGTACAGCTCTTTGCCGTCACACTGCTGGGAGGAAGAGAGGGAAGGAAGGAAGGAAGAGAGGGAAGTAAAGGAGAGAGAGAGGGAAGTAAGGAGGGACGAGAGGGAAGGAAAAACAGAGAAACATAGAAAATAGGTGCAGGAGTAGGCCATTTGGCCCTTCGAGCCTGCACCACCATTCAATAAGATCATGACTGATCATTCACCTCAGTATCCCTTTCCTGCTTTCTCTCTATACCCCTTGATCCCTTTAGCCGTAAGGGCCATATCTAATTCCCTCTTGAATATATCCAATGAACTGGATCAACAACTCTCTGCGGCAGGGAATTCCACAGGTTAACAACTCTCTGAGTGAAGAAGTTTCTCCTCATCTCAGTCCTAAATGGCTTACCCCTTATCCTTAGACTGTGTCCCCTGGTTCTGGACTTCCCCAACATCGGGAACATTCTTCCTGCATCTAATCTGTCCAGTCCCGTCAGAATCTTGTAAGTTTCTATGAGATCCCCTCTCATCCTTCTAAACTCCAGTGAATACAGGCCCAGTTAATCCAGTCTGTCCTCATATGGTAGCGAGGGAGGGAGGGAAGGAAGGAAGGAAGGAAGGAAGGAAGGAAGGAAGGAAGGAAGGAAGGAAGGAAGGAAGGAAGGAAGGGAGGGAAGGTAGGAAGGTAGGAAGGAAGGAAGGAAGGAAGGAAGGAAGGAAGGAGGGAAGGAAGGAAGGAGGGGAGGGAGGGAAGGTAGGAAGGAAGGAAGGAAGGAAGGGAAGGAGGGAAGGAAGGAAGGAAGGAAGGATAAAAAGAAAGGAAGAAAGAAAGAAATCATCAGGATGACCCGAAGTTCTTTCAGCCAATTTACATCTATTCTCACAGTTGTATATGATTCCCTGGCAGTTCATTGGTGGTCAGCATCGTTGGGTCTATGGATATACGATAAAGGACAGAAGACTATCTGATCCAGCAAGCCCACCCATCTGGACATTGGCATCTTGATGGACCACTGACCAATCTCCCATCGCCTGGGAGAGAGAGAAAAGTCAGAGAGGACAGCTGCGATTCTGGATTGATGGTCAGCTCCAATCCCTTGATAATTCCCTGACTGACCTACTTTACACTCGGGTGGGGCGGTGATTCTAATGCTGCCCGATCTATTATTTCCACAAAACATCCAGCTATACCAAGTTAAATGGAGTGAAATTCTGAAAAAAAAAATACCCATCTGCAAGAAATACCTACTGCCGCAGTTTAACATGCCCAAAAAAACCATAGAGCCATCAACACAACGAGATCATTGTGCACAGACGCACAGCAGTGAAGTGAAGGAAAACATTTTCACAGCACCGACTTAGAAAAAAATTCAGCTCTGAAAATACAAACACTGGTGAGGTATCCCTCAGGCTACATGTTTTATATATATTTTTTTTAAGTGTTTTGCATATGTACGGGAGTCCTAGATCAAATCCTCATACTTCTTGCAGAGTGACAACATTGTGTCAGCCAACAAGGCGGAGGCATGGCGGGACTTACGGCAGGACTCAACCAGTCTATTTTACAGCAAACAAGAGTCTATTTAGTCAGCAAACAACAAACAGAATCTATTTACTCAGCAAACAGAGTCGAGTTACTCAGCAAACAACAAACAGAATCTACTGAGTCAGCAAACAACAAACAGAATCTATTTACTCAGCAAACAGAGTCGAGTTACTCAGCAAACAACAAACAGAATCTATTTTCTCAGCAAACAACAGAGTCTAGTTACTCAGCAAACAACAAACAGAATCTATTCAAACTGCGCACTACAGCAAATAGTCTACAGAGTTTAAATAGAGTGGGGATAAAATTCAGGCCCACCAGAAAGCTGGCTCACCTACCCTTTTTTTTGAAGTTTTTACCGCCATTATGAGGTGGGCTTCCGATCAATTTTCTCCACTTTGAAGTTTTTTCCGGCTCGGACCGGAAGTCAGTCATATTGAGGGTGGAAGTGCAGCGGTAAGTGCTGGTGAGGGGCGGAAGTGGGGGCGGGACGGATTCCCCGCTGCCGTCACTCAGCGGCGGAGCTGTGGTGACATCACTGCGCATGTGTGTTGCCACGCTCGCTCCCCTCATTTAACGGGGAGAGAAGCAGCGAATTTGTAGGTTCGGCCCAGGGAGGGTTTCGGCCGGGCCAGCAGCCTGGCACCCAAGCGGGGGTTACCAGGCTGCCTGTTGGCGGCCCGGCCCCAACCCGGGGCGATAATTGTTGGGCCGATCGGGAAGTCGGCCGGCAAAAAAAAACATGGCGGCCTTATCCGGACCCTGAAATCGAGGCGTTGCTTAACCGGGAACCTGTGCTCGCTGACCTACATTGTCTCCCGGTTAAGCAGCGCCTCGATTTCAAAATTCTCATCCTTATTTACAAATCCCTCCATGGCCCTCGCCTCTCCCTATCTCTGTAATCTCCTCCAGCCCCACAACCCCCGAGATGTCTGCGCTCCTCTAATTCTGCCCTCCTGAGCATCCCTGATTATAATCGCTCATCCATCGGTGGCCGTGCCTTCAGCTGCCTGGGCCCCAAGCTTTGGAACTCCCTCCCTAAACCTCCCCGCCTCTCTACCTCTCTCTCCTCCTTCAAGACGCTCCTGAAAACCTGCCTCTTTGACCAAGCTTTTGGTCACTGCGCTAATTTCTACTTATGCGGCTCGGTGTCAAATTTTTAGCACATAATGCTCCTGTGAAGCGGCTTGGGACGTTTCACTACATTAAAGGCGCTTTATAAATACAAGTTGTTGTTGCTGTCTTTACACTGCACCTCTGGCACTGGTCCTACGCGAATGGTTTTGATGCACTGGTTCACCAAAGAGCAACAAAGCAGGCAGTGTGGGCCTTTAGTAGAGGGAGCGAGAGCGCCTCCAAGAGGTAGTCTTGCCTCTTGCAGCTTCACCCCAGTGGCAGTGTAACAGTGGGAATATCAAATCTGATATTTAACTTACCTTTTTCAAACAACTATATATATTTTAAATATTCTGGAAACACAAGCAGCTTTGCAATTTCTGCCAATTGAAAAGATGTGATTGTCCCCATCGGTTGTCCTCAATCGAGAGGAATTGCACCCAACTCAGTCACTCGGATGTTGCCTCTGTGAAGGCAATTGTGTATCATCACTCACAGCTCTGCACCAACAGAGGCTTCAGCACAAAGTGCAGGCTGACACCCCCAGGGCAGTACTGAGGGCCGCACTGTCGGAGGGGCAGTACTGAGGGAGTGCCGCACTGTCGGAGGGGCAGTACTGAGGGAGCGCCGCACTATTGGAGGGGCAGTATTGAGGGAGTGCAGCACTGTCGGAGGGACAGTACTGAGGGAGCCCTGCACTGTCGGAGGGACAATACTGAGGGAGTGCCAAACTGTCAGAGGGGCCGTACTGAGGGAGTGCCACACTGTCAGAGGGGCCGTACTGAGGGAGTGCCACACTGTCGGAGGGGCAGTACTGAGGGCCGCACTGTCGGAGGGGCAGTACTGAGGGCCGCACTGTCGGAGGGGCAGTACTGAGGGAGCGCCGCACTGTCGGAGGGACAATACTGAGGGAGTGCCACACTGTCGGAGGGACCGTACTGAGGGAGCGCCGCACTGTCGGAGGGACCGTACTGAGGGAGCGCCGCACTGTCGGAGGGACAGTACTGAGGGAGCGCCGCACTGTCGGAGGGACCGTACTGAGGGAGCGCCGCACTGTCGGAGGGACAATACTGAGGGAGTGCCACACTGTCAGAGGGGCCGTACTGAGGGAGTGCCGCACTGTCGGAGGGACAGTACTGAGGGAGCCCTGCACTGTCGGAGGGACAATACTGAGGGAGTGCCACACTGTCAGAGGGGCCGTACTGAGGGAGTGCTGCACTGTCGGAGGGACAGTACTGAGGGAGTGCCACACTGTCAGAGGGGCCGTACTGAGGGAGTGCCACACTGTCGGAGGGACCGTACTGAGGGAGCGCCGCACTGTCGGAGGGACAGTACTGAGGGAGCGCCGCACTGTCGGAGGGACAGTACTGAGGGAGCGTTGCACTGTCGGACTTGCCATCTTTCAAATGAGACATTGGTCTTAGACCCCATCTGCCCTCTCAGACCTTGTCGGCCGACTCTCGGGTCAGCTTGACCGTGGTGGCCCAAGTGTGGTGCGGGCCGCCATCGTGCACTGTGTCTTGTGTGCCAGGCTATCGGCCTGGTCCCACTATGCTCTGGTGGCCCAGTGGAGCCCGTGCAGCGACCCTCCCCTTCAATCGACGGGAAGGGTCGCTAAGCATGTAAGCACCCCAGTAACTGCCCCCCCGGTTACTGCCCCCAAAGGAGGTGGAGCGCATATGATTGCGTTCCGCTTCCTCTCAGGGGCGGTAAGGGCAATTCTACGGCGGGTGGGACATCTGTGCCGGGAACTAAAACATTCCCAGCCCCACAAGGTCACCGCCCCAATCGGGACGCGGGGCAATTTCGCCCCCAGAGTGGTTCAGAACTCTGTGGAGCTACAGTGCCATCTAGTGGCCTCAGATTGTAACTACAACAACACCGGGCTCTGTTTACATGGGGAATTCCCAGTGTAACCCATTACATTGGCACTTTTAATATTAAATGTTGACATAAAGAGAGTGGGTTGAATGTCATAGCAGCAGACAGCGAAGTTTATGGATATGTACACAGAAAGTTATTAAATACAACATAGATATAGAGATAGATTGCAGGAAACAAACATAAGGATAATTACAAGATAATCAACACAAAATCCCGGCCTACACTCCCAGTGCAGTGCTGAGGTGCCATCTTTCGGATGAGACATTAAACCGAGGCCCCGTCTGCTCTCCCGGGCCGATGTAAAAGATCCCATGGCACTATTTCAAAGAAGAGCAGGGGAGTTCTCCCCGGTGTCCTGGCCAAAAATGTCAGGAAAGATGTGTTTGCAGTAGAGAGAGTACAGAGGGGATTTAAAGAAAGAAAGGAAAGAAAGACTTGCATTTATATAGCGCCTTTCACGACCACCGGGCATCTCAAAGCGCTTTACAACCAATTAAATACTTTTGGAGTGTAGTCACTGTTGTAATGTGGGAAATGCGGCAGCCAATTTGCGCACAGCAAGCTCCCACAAACAGCGATGGCTGGTGTGCAACAGCCACCACATGTTAAAAAATCCAGGCGAAGCATCTTCCATCCTTCAAGATTTAGTTCGGGACCTGGAATTTTAGGTCCATTGAAACACCTGTGAACCTTTTGGCATGGAAGCAAGTCATCCTCGATTCGAGGGGCTGCCTATGATGATGCTGATTATGACCAGATAATCTGTTTGCGAAGACATTACCATGATTGGAAAATTTTAGCTTTGAGGAAAGTTTGGATAGGCTGGGGTTGTTTTCTTTGGAACAGAGGAGGCTGAGGGGAGATATAATTGAGATGTATAAAATTATGAGGGTGCTAGATAGATAGAGTGAATAGCAAGGACCTATTTCCCTTAGCAGAGGGGTCAACAACCAGGGGGGCATAAATTTAAAGTAATTGGTAGGAGGTTTAGAGGGGATTTGAGGAGAACTTTCTTCACCCAGAGGGTGGTGGGGGTCTGGAACTCACTGCCTGAAAGGGTGGTAGAGGCAGAAACCCTCACCACATTTAAACAGTACTTGGATGTGCACTTGAAGTGCCGTAACCTACAGGGCTACGGACCGAGAGCTGGAAAGTGGGATTAGGCTGGGTAGCTCTTTCCTTCTGTGCCGTACGTTTCCATGATTCTATGAAATGCACATTGTGCTTGTGTTTTCCCGTGCGTTGCGTTTCATTACTCGATATCCCCGCTGTACGTAGTGCATTGTGCTCACACTCTGATTCAGCAGGAGCAGGGCTGCCGATTAGGACCAACTTTTCACCCAGTTTTGTGCATGCACCCACCCTCAAAGCACAGGCGCGGTAACTTCCTCCTGAAGGGGGGAACGCGGAGGGGGGAGTTATGTGGCTTTGATTAACCTCATTCAAACCCTTTGTAAAATCGGGCAGCTTAAAAACAGGATAGGCCGTGAACTGCGGCCTCTCCGGGCGAGTACGATGTACACACAACTCCCGACTAGGCCCCGCAATTTCCAGTTCTCGGCGCGTGAAGCGTTTGCACCTGAACCCGACACTGACGGACCGCGCGCCCCCCCCCCGGGAGAAGGGCCTCCGCGGGCGGAGAGTTGGGCTGTTTGCTCCTGCCCAGCGAAGGTCCTTCAAACTCTTACACCCGGCAAAAGCAAGTGTAAGGCCTTCTTTTACCAGCGTAAAAGTTTTAAAAGATAGAAAAAAATTAATTTTATGATTTATTTTTTTTAATATTGTGACAGGCAACCGGAAGCTCGGGGTCACGCTTACGGACGGAACGGAGGTGCTCTGCAAAGCGGTCACCCAACCTGCGTTTGGTCTCCCCAGTGTAGAGGAGACCACTCCGTGAGCAGCGAATGCAGTACACCACATTGCAAGAAGCACAAGTAAATCGCTGTTTCACCTGGAAGGAGTGTTTGGGGCCCTGGACAGCAGCTCCAGCCTGTTTAGTTGAACCCTCTCGATTCTGATATCATCCTTGTTATCCATCTCTTGCACCTGTCAGGCGACAGCGTACATTGTCGCACGCAGAGATAGCACCATGAAGCAAGACAGCATGGTACCAGAACCAGCGTACTGTGTCAGTCCGAGGTCTGATGAGCTGAAGATTAAGCTCTTGATAAGCGGCTCAGGGGTCGAGCTACCTATTGCACATTGATCGCACGGCATAGCTCATTTAGGGCCAGGGATGAAATCCCCCTGGCCTATAGAACGCGCAGGGCGGGAGGATTTTTCAATATCACTGAGCTTATCCCAGAGCAGTTAAGACTCCAAAGCAGATCATCACAATCTTTCCGCCCAGTCCAGCTCGGTTGCCTCAGTGGAATGAGTTGAGTCAGCTCCCGGCCGAACGACCAGATGAGCCGCGAGTGAATGCGAAGCTGGGACACAGATCGTCACTTTTAAAGGTGTTTTCATAAAACAGGAGCAGTGTTGAACCTTGGTCAGACCGGACTTGGAGCGTGGTGCTCAACTCGGCTCTCCACATTACAGAAAGGACATAGCGGCACTGGAGAAAGTGCAAAACAAGATTTACTAAAATGATACCAGAACCGAGAGGTTATACCCATCGGGAAAGGTTGAACAGGCTGGGACTCTTCTCTCTAGAAAGGAGGAGGCTGAGAGGTGACCTAACAGAGGTCTTTAAGATTGTGAAAGGGCTCGATAGGGTAGACGTGGAGAAGATGTTTCCACTTGCTGGAGAGGATATAACTATAAGATAGCCGCTAACAAATCCAATAGGGAATTCAAGAGAAACGTCTTTACACAGAGAGTGGTGAGGATGTGGAACTCGCTGCCACAGGGAGTGGTTGAGGTGAATAATATCGATGCATTTAAGGGGAAGCTGGATAAACACATGAGGGAGAAAGGAATAGAATGATATGGTGATGGTGTGAGATGAAGAGGGGTGGGAGGGGGCTGGTGTGGAGCATAAACACCGGCACAGACCAGATGGGCCGAATGGCCTGTTTCTGTGCCGCACATTCGATGTAATAGACGTTGTTATGTATGTAATAACTCGATAGACAGAATACTGTAAACTAACACAGCTACAAACCTGGCTCTGCTTTATTAGGGCCCAAAGTGATCACATTACATGAAGACTGGCCTTTTATACCTGGGCCACACACACGTGCATACAGCCCAATGACCTCCGACAGTGGCGCCACCTGGTGGCTAGTAGCCCCAAGCCTACATATATGACAGATGTGTAGCCGAGAGCGAAGGAGGAACTCTCCTTCCATTGGTAACCTTCACAGCACGAGCGCCCGATGGCATCCTGCTGGGCTGACAAAGGTGCCACTGGGCTGAAGGAGCGGGTGTCAGTGAGCGACACCCGCTCCTTGCACCTACACCATGCAGAACAACTGACTGTGCATTGCATCACCCGTGTGATCAGCAATCCGCTGAAAACTACCAGCGGAGCAGGAAGGGTGCACAGGAAGGGTGCAAAATCGCCCAGCGCACTCAGCTGCCTTCTGCGAGCCAATCACACGTCAATGCTAACTGTGTTGATGGAGTACTGATCCAAACATCACACCATCCCCTCTCGGCTCGTGGTGAACAGAGCAACATGGAAATTAAAGGGTGAGCCAGCACGCTTTCCAGGAAATCCCAGTAGTAACACGCTCGATAGTAAAGTCTTCAATGTTTTTTTTCCTTTGGATTTAGGCCCAATTACATCGGACAGTCCTGGAAACCTAGTAATCTCACCTTCTCTACACAAGGTCACCAACGGCTGTAATGTATGTACCTGTGAGGATGCTCAGGGGTTTGTAGAGCTGTTGAGTTGTGAGTGGCTTAACCAGTCAGGTGATGTTGACAAGACTCAATAAAACCCCAGCCAGTTGGGTTCAGGGGATCCATGATGAGGCAGGTGGTTGTGAGCCTGGTGGATGAACCGGTAATGTGCAGTGTGATTGTTAAACTTTTGCTAATAAACCAACTAGTTCTTAATAGCAATGTGTTGCCATGAATTCTTAACCAAAGAACCCACAAAGCAAATACATTACAATCACCATGGATGTTACAGAGATAGGGAGGGGCGAGGGCCATGGGAGGCATTTGGAAACAAGGATGAGAATTTTAAAATCGAAGCGTTGCTGGACCGGGATCCAACGCAGGTCAGCGAGCACAGGGGGTGATGGGTGAGCGGGACTCGGTGCGAGTTAGGACATGGGGCAGCGAGCACAGGGGGCGATGGGTGAGCGGGACTCGGTGCGAGTTAGGACATGGGGCAGCGAGCACAGGGGGCGATGGGTGAGCGGGACTCGGTGCGAGTTAGGACACGGGCAGAAGAGTTTTGGGTGAGCTCAAGTTTCCAAAGGGTGAAAGGTGGGATTGCAGACTAAAGTGTGGAGTTCAGCCAAAATTGCGGCATTCCCGATTTTCTAGGCAATGGCTTTAGTTAGAAGCCGGAAGATCAGAAGTGATACATAGAAATATAGAAACATAGAAAATAGGTGCAGGAGTAGGCCATTCGGTCCTTCGAGCCTGCACCACCATTCAATATGATCATGGCTGATCATGCAACTTCAGTACCCCATTCCTGTTTTCTCTCCATACCCCTTGATCCCTTTAGCCGTAAGGACCACATCTAACTCCCTTTTGAATATATCTAACGAACTGGCCTCAACAACTTGCTGCAGCAGGGAATTCCACATGCTCACAAATCTCTAAGTGAAGAAGTTTCTCCTCATTTCGGTCCTAAATGTCTTATCCCTTATCCTTAGACTGTGACCCCTGGTTCTGGACTTCCCCAACATCGGGAACATTCTTCCTGCATCTAATCTGTCCAATCCTGTCAGAATTTTATATGTTTCTATGAGATCCCCTCTCATCCTTCTAAACTCCAGTGAATACAGACCCAGTCGACCCAGTCTCACCTCATATGTCAGTCTTGCCATCCCGGGAATCAGTCTGGTGAACCTTCGCTGCACTCCCTCAATAGCAAGAACGTCCTTCCTCAGATTAGGAGACCAAAACTGAACACAATATTCCAGGTGAGGCCTCACTAAGGCCCTGTACAACTGCAGTAAGACCTCCCTGCTCCTATACTCAAATTCTCTCGCTATGAATAAGAAACTTTGGTTATTTTTCAGCCTACCTTTCTTAAGGAAAGAAAGACTTGCATTTATATAGCGCCTTTCATGACCACCGGACATCCCAAAGCACTTTACAGCCAATGAAGTACTTTTGGAGTGTAGTCACTGTTGTATTGTGGGAAACGCGGCAGCCAATTTGCGCACAGCAAGCTCCCACAAACAGCAATGTGATAATGACCAGGTAATTTGTTTTAGTGATATTGATTGTGGGATAAATATTGGCCAAGATGCCGGGGATAACTCCCCTGCTCTTCTTCAAAATAGTGGCCTTGGGATCAGACGCAGAGAGCAGACGGGGCCTCGGTTTAACGTCTCATCCAAAAGACGGCACCTCCGACAGTGCGGCACTGGGAGTGTTGGCCGAGATTTTGTGCTCAAGTCTCTGAAGTGGGACTTGAACCCACAACCTTCTGACTCCGAGGCGAGTGCGCTGCCCGCTGAGGCTCCAGGATGGAAGAATGGTCTCCATTCCGGGTCTGGATGAGGTCAGCGAGGTCACAGATCGCACACTCAGGTTAGGTAGCTGTTACACAGCAGATAAAGCCTCGTTCTAATCAGGCTTAATCTGCAAATTCACAAACGTGCATCAAAGCTGGGTTCAGAAGACCGCAGCTGTGATTCTTTCCAAGTCTTGTCTAAGCTGATTTATCGGGAATTAACATTTGCCAGATTGCATTTTGAAAATCCAAGGACAATTTCCTTTGTCACAGGCTTTTTGATATTTTTATTGTGGCTAAATCATTTATAATCCCACTGATCCACTGAAGGAAGAGGATAAATAAAAAAAAAAATTGGAAACTGTCGGAATTCATAGCCGTCCCGCAGCAGAAACAGAAAGATCACAGCACATAAAATTAAATCAGGCAAGCATCAGAGGAACTGGCAAATGTCAGAAATATTTCCACAAATTTGAATTACACTGTGTTAGCAAACATTTCGCTGTCAAGTAAATGTCACTTATTTCCCACATTTGTGCATACCGCCAATTCCAACTGACCATGTTTGTCCCCCAGCAAAATTACACTTGTACCAAAGTAACACAGCCCAATGCCAAATATTCTTCCCGCCAATAACTGTGTTATTCATTGCATTTTGTCAAGTGTTAATTCCCTTCTGCCTTGCTGGCCAGCTCACAATCCCCACCGTTCCAACTTCCGCTAGGGCAGGCCATTCGCCCTCAGCAGCTGCCCACTCATGCTGTACAACAACAACTTGTATTAATATTGTATTTATATGAAGGCCAATATTGTGGTATATTGGCCTTCATAGCTAGGGGATTTGAGTATAGGAGCAGGGAGGTATTACTGCAGTTGTGCAGGGCCTTAGTAAGGCCTTACCTGGAATATTGTGTACAGTTTTGGTCTCCTAATCTGAGGAAGGACGTTCTTGCTATTGAGGGGGTGCAGCGAAGGTTCACCAGATTGATTCCCGGGATCGCAGGACTGACATATGAAGAGATACTGGATCAACTGGGCCTGTATTCACTGGAGTTTAGAAGAATGAGCGAGGATCTCATAGAAATATATAAAATTCTGACGGGATTGGACAGGTTAGAGGCAGAAAGAATGTTCCCATTGCTGGGGAGTTCCAGAACCAGGACATAGTCTAAGAATAAGAGGTAAGCCATTTCAGACCGAAATGAGGAGAAACTTCTTCGCTCAGTGAGTGATTAACCTGTGGGATTCTCTACCGCAGAGAGTTGTTGAGGCCAGTTCGTTAGATATATTCAAAAGGGAGTTAGATATGGCCGTTATGGTCAAAGCGATAGAACATAAGAACATAAGAACAAAAGAACATAAGAATTAGGAACAGGAGTAGGCCATCTAGCCCCTCGAGCCTGCTCCGCCATTCAATAAGATCACGGCTGATCTGGCCGTGGACTCAGCTCCACTTACCCGCCCGCTCCCCGTAACCCTTAATTCCCTTATTGGTTAAAAATCTATCTATCTGTGATTTGAATACATTCAATGAGCTAGCCTCAACTGCTTCCCTGGGCAGAGAATTCTACAGATTCACAACCCTCTGGGTGAAGAAATTCCTTCTCAACTTGGTTTTAAATTGGCTTCCCTGTATTTTGAGGCTGTGCCCCCTAGTTCTAGTCTCCCCGACCAGTGGAAACAACCTCTCTGCTCTATCTTGTCTATCCCTTTCATTATTTTAAATGTTTCTATAAGATCACCCCTCATCCTTCTGAACTCCAACGAGTAAAGACCCAGTCTACTCAATCTATCATCATAAGGTAAACCCCTCATCTCCAGAATCAGCCTAGTGAATCATCTCTGTACCCCTTGCTAGTATATCCTTCCTTAAGTAAGATGACCAAAACTGCACGCAGTACTCCAGGTGCGGCCTCACCAATATTCTATACAGTTGCAGCAGAATCTCCCTGCTTTTGTACTCCATCCCTCTCGCAAAGAAGGCCGACATTCCATTCACCTTCCTGATTACCTGCTGCACCTGCAAACTAACTTTTTGGGATTCATGCACAAGGACCCCCAGGTCCCTCTGCACCGCAGCATGTTGTAATCTCTCCCCATTCAAATAATATTCCCTTTTACTGTTTTTTTTCCCCAAGGTGGATGACCTCACATTTTCCGACATTGTATTCCATCTGCCAAAGCTTAGCCCATTCGCTTAACCTATCTAAATCTCTTTGCAGCCTCTCTGTGTCCTCTACACAACCCGCATTCCCACTAATCTTTGTGTCATCTGCAAATTTTGTTGCACTACACTCTGTCCCCTCTTCCAGGTCATCTATGTAACAGTTGTGGTCCCAGCACCGATCCTTGTGGCACAAAAGGACCCATTTATCCCGACTCTCTGCTTTCTGTTCGCCAGCCAATTCTCTATCCATGCTAATACATTTCCTCTGACTCCGCGTACCTTTATCTTCTGCAGTAACCTTTTGTGTGGCACCTTAGCGAATGCCTTTTGGAAATCTAAATACACCACATCCATCGGTACACCTCTATCCACCATGCTCGTTATATCCTCAAAGAATTCCAGTAAATTAGTTAAACATGATTTCCCCTTCATGAATCCATGTTGCGTCTGCTTGATTGCACTATTCCTATCTAGATGTCCCGCCATTTCTTCCTTAATGATAACTTCGAGCATTTTCCCCACTACAGATGTTATACTAACCGGCCTATAGTTACCTGCCTTTTGTCTGCCCCCATTTTTAAACAGAGGCGTTACATTAGCTGCTTTCCAATCCGCTGGTACCTACCCAGAGTCCAGAGAATTTTGGTAGATTATAACGAATGCATCTGCTATAACTTCCGCCATCTCTTTTAATACCCTGGGATGCATTTCATCAGGACCAGGGGACTTGTCTACCTTGAGATCCAGTAGCCTGTCCAGCACTACCCCACTAGTGATAGTGATTGTCTCAAGGTCCTCCCTTCCCACATTCCCGTGACCAGCAATTTTTGGCATGGTTTTTGTGTCTTCCACTGTGAAGACCGAAGCAAAATAATTGTTTAAGGTCTCAGCCATTTCCACATTTCCCATTATTAAATCCCCCTTCTCATCTTCTAAGGGACCAACATTTACTTTAGTCACTCTCTTCCGTTTTATATATCGGTAAAAGCTTTTACTATCTAATTTTATGTTTTGCGCAAGTTTACTTTCGTAATCTATCTTTCCTTTCTTTATTGCTTTCTTAGTCATTCTTTGCTGTCGTTTAAAATTTTCCCAATCTTCTATTTTCCCACTAACCTTGGCCACCTTATCCGCCCCTTATGGTTTTTAATTTGATACTCTTCTATATTTCCTTGGTTATCCACGCCCTTCTTTTTCACGGGGTATGGAGAGAAAGCAGGAAAGGGGTACTGAGGTTGAATGATCAGCCATGATCATATTGAATGGTGGTGCAGGCTCGAAGGGCCAAATGGCCTACTCCTGCACCTATTTTCTATGTTTCTACGGAGTGAAACGCCCCACGACACTTCACCAAACACAATTCTGAAACCGAGTCACGCAGGGAGATGTCGGGGCAGGTGACCAAAACCTTGGTCAAAGACGTAAAAAAGAAAAGAAAAAAAAAGACTTGGATTTATATAGCGCCTTTCACGACCACCTGACGTCTCGAAGCGCTTTACAGCCAATCCTCGCTGCTGATTCTGCTCCCTCACAGAGATATGGAGGGGAAGGCACCAAATAGGATTACGTTCAGATTGCATGTGAGAACTCGGTACATGGAATGGTCCAGAAAGCAATGGGTAAACGATAAAATAGGAAACCAAACAGTCGCAGAGAATTATTATAATTAATGACCCATTTCTAAGCATTTATTTTAAAATAACGTTGATTAAAATTAGATTGAGAATCGAATGCCATCGCCATGCTGCTGGGTGGAGGGAGCGAGAAGGTTTCGGAGTTTAACATGTCTATGTGAGGGAGCAGCACAGATCTCGTCATTAAGAAAACAGAACTAACTTGCATTTCTATAGCGCCTTTCACAACCTCAAGGCATCCCAGAGCCAATGAAATACTTTTGGAGTGTCGTCACTGTTGTAATGTCGGAAACACGGCAGTCAATTTGCGCACAGCAAGCTCCCACACACAGCAATGTGATAATGACCAGATAATTTGTTTTTTGTTATGTTGATTGAGGGATAAATATTGGCCCCAGGACACTGGGGATAAATCTCCTGCTCTTCGAAAATAGTACCATGGGATCTTTTACATTCACTTGAGAGGGCAGACGGGGCCTCGGTTTAGCAGCTCATCCGAAAGACGGCACACCTCCGACAGTGCAGCACTCCCTCAGCACTGCACTGGGAGTGTCAGCCGAAATGTTTGCGCTCAAGTCTCCGGAGTGGGATTTGAACCCACAACCTTCTGACTCAGAGGCGAGTGTGCTGCCCACTGAGCCACTATAATATACAGGTAGGTTTTAAGGTGTACCTTAAAGGAGGGGGTAGAGGCGGAGAGGTTTATGGAGGGAGCTCCAGAGCTTGGGGCCCAGGCAGCTGAAGGCACGGCCGCCAATGGTGGAGCGATGGAAATCAGGGATGCTCAGGAGGGCAGAATTGGAGGAGCGCGGATATCTCGGAGGGTTTTGGGGGTGAAGGAGGTCACAGAGATAGGGAGGGGGCGAGGTCATGGAGGGATTTGAAAACAAGAATTAGAATTTTTAAATTGTTGCATTGCCGGACTGGGAGCCAATGTAGGTCAGCGAGCACAGGGGTGGTGGGTGAACGGGACTTGGTGCGAGTTAGGACATGGGCTGTCGAGATTTGGATGAGCTGAAGTTTATGGAGGGTGGATGATGAGAGGCCGGTCCGGAGAGTGTTGCAATAGTCAAGTCCGGGGGTAACAAAGGCACGGATGAGGGTTTCAGCAGGTGGTGCCAATGGTAGATGGGAGCACTCTGTCGCCAGTGGCCGCAGGAATTATAAAAGCCATCGACTGGCCTCGTTCTGACCGTAGATACCCGTTCATTCCGTGGGCCTTGCTACCAGATTCACCCACTGCGCATTTAGCTCCTGTCTGATGGATAACAAGAGCTGGTCGGGGTGTCCTTGGGAGTGACTGGGATTGGGGTCTCTACTGAAACCCGAACGTGTTGAAAGAATATCAGCCAGGATCAGATTGAATGGTGGAACAGAATCGAGGGGCCTCCCCCTGTTCCTATGTTCATTAAAATAAAAATTGTAAGAAAATGGACTGATGATAAGAATCGTTGCAATTAATTATGGAGTGATTAATTTTTAAAACTCGCCCTGATGGTGAGATTTTCTAATAGCTAACTGTCTCAAACCTATCTTTAAACTAAGTATGACTTGCCAACTTTCGAATCGAAAGCAAATGCTAATTATTACCTCTTTGCCTTTTCATTAAAGCGCAGTTGCCTTAACCATGACAGTTATTGATAGCCTGAGAGCTTCAGTCATTAACAGGCCAAATGAACAAAGTCTGCAGCCCGGCCGGTGCGTTAACCTGGCAACACACTATGTATCTCACCAGATAGCAGGGGATAGACCACAGCAGGCCGATTCATACAATGGTGGCCCCCATCCATTGGCTGGGAAACGTGGCCTCTTTACCTGTTTGGTGTCATCTGTGGCTCAGTGGGCAGCACCCTCGCCTCTGAGTCAGAAGGTCGTGGGTTCAAGTCCCACTCCAGGGACTTGAGCACATAAATCTAGGCTGACACTCCCAGTGCAGTGCTGAGGGAGTGCTGCACTGTCGGAGGTGCTGTCTTTCAGATGAAACTTTCAACCGAGGTCCCATCTGCCCTCTCAGGTGGATGTAAAAGATCCCATGGCACTATTTTGAAGAAGAGCAGGGGAGTTATCCCCGCTGTCCTGGGGCCAATATTTATCCCTCAATCAACATAACAAAAAAAACATTATCTGGTCATTATCACATTGCTGTTTGTGGGAGCTTGCTGTGCGCAATTGGCTGCCACGTTTCCCACCTTACAACAGTGACTCCAAAAGTACTTCATTGGCAGTAAAGCGCTTTGAGACATTCAACGGTCATGAAAGGCGCCATAGAAATGCTAGACTTTCTTTCTTAGCTAAAGTCCCATTACATTCTAAGAATTAGGAGCAGGAGTTGGCCATTCGGCCCCTCAAGCCTGCTCCGCCATTCAATGAGATCATGGCTGATCTTTGACCTCAACTCCACTTTCCCGCCCGATCTCTATATCCCTTGATTCCCCTCAACTCCAAAACCTCGCAATCTCTGTCTTGAATATACTCAACGACTGAGCATCCACAGCCCTCTGGGGTAGAGAATTCCAAAGATTCTCCAAATTTCTTCTCATCTCAGTCTGAAAATTGGCCGACCCCTTATCCTGAACTGTGACCCCTGGTTCTAGACTCCCCAGCCCGGGGAAAACATCCTCCCTGCATCTACCCTGTCCAGCCTTCCATTGAACCTGAAGCTTCTGTCCCCTCATGAATCGCTCTTCCTCCTCCAACTCACGTGGCACTACGAGAAACCTCGAAAGGATTACCATGCTCTTAACTTTGTTACTTCCAGATTGCAATGTAGCAGCAAGTCTCAGAACTTGTGGAGAATGGTTACCAGGCAAAGTGAATACTTGGCCAAAAAGCCAGCAATATGCAAGGGGGCAAAAAAACTAAGTGTGCAAGATGTTTAATACTCAGTTAGAAAGAAGACTTACATTTCTATAGTGCCTTTCACAACCTCAGGATGTCCCAAAGCGCTTTACAGCCAATGAAGTACTTTCTGAAGCGTAGTCACTGTTATAATGTGGGAAACACGGCTGCCAATTTGCGCACAGCAAGCTCTCACAAATAACCCGATAATCCGTTTTTGTGATGTTGATTGAGGGATAAATATTAGCCCCAGGACACTGGGGATAACTCCCCTGCTCTTCTTCGAGATACTGCCGTGGGAACTTTTACATTCACCTGAGAGAGCAGACGGGGCTTTGGTTTAACGTCTCATCTGAAAGACGGCACATCCGACAGTGCAGCACTCCCTCAGCACTGCACTGGGAGTGTCAGCCTAGATTTTGTGCTCCAGTCCCTGGAGTGGGACTTGAACCCACAACCTGCTGGCTCAGAGGCGAGAGTGCTGCCCACTGAGCCTCAGCTGACACTCATTAGATGAATAATACAGCCAAAAAAAAACCTGAGCTTCAATCGTAATAAGCATCAGTAACCTCGCTTCAAAAGATACCCGGACGCAGGCCTGGAGAGCAGTCAGGCAGCCTGTTCACGAGCTGTGCATTGGAGCAGAGCCTCATCCAGTGGTGAGATGCAGTGTGGAACACCACCCACAATCTGGGTTAAAGCTGGTGTGGCACACCTCCAGCGAGAGCCTCCTTTCTCTCCCCATAAATTGGTTATGTCGCTAATCAGGCGCGCAGGGCTGGAAGCCGCACCTTCAAACCCAAGACCACCTCCAAAGAGGCTTGGCACTATAGCATGCAGGTACAGCAAGCAATAAGGAAGGCAAATGGCATGTTGTCCTTTATTGCAAGGGGGTTGGAGTATAAGAGTAAGGAAGTCTTGCTACAATTGTACAGGGCTCTGGTGAGACCACATCTGGAGTACTGTGCACAGTTCTGGTCTCCTTATCTGAGGAAGGATATACTTGCCGTGGAGACGTAAAGAGGTTCACGAGATTGATTACTGGGATGAGAGGGCTGTCTTATGATGAGAGATTGTGTAGAATGGGCCGATACTCTCTGGGGTTTAGAAGAATGAGAGGCGATCTCATTGAAACATACAAGATTCTGAGGGGCACTGACAGGGTAGATGTAGAGAGGATGTTTCCCCCGGGCTGGAGAGTCTAGAACCAGGGGTCACAGTCTCAGGATAAGGGGTCGGCCATTGAGGACTGAGATGAGGAGGAATTTCTTCACTCGGAGGGTTGTGAACCTTTGGAATTCTCTGCCCCAGAGGCCTGTGGATGCTGAGTCTCTGAATATATTCAAGGCTGAGACTGCTAGATTTTTGGAGTCTCGGGAGATCGAGGGATATGGGGATCGGGCAGGAAAGTGGAGTTGAGATCGATGATCAGCCGTGATCTTATTGAATGGCGGAGCAGGCTCGAGGGGCCGTATGGCCGACTCCTGCTCCTATTTCTTATGTTCTTATTTGAAAAGGTTTGTCACTGCAGTCACGTGGGGCGAGATGGACTCCCTGCGGGATCTCCTCTGCCCTGGTGTTAAACCCTCCCTGTTGCCTCGCTACAAGGTGCAGACCACTTCACGCAAACGACAGCCGAACAGCACCCTCACACTGAGGGCTACAGGAAAGAGTTCAAGAAGCTTCTTTGCAAAGGCGGAAAGTAAAGTGGCAAATCCCCTGGGTGGACAGACGCACCAACGTTAGCGTCCTCGACCAGGCCAACATCCCCAGCATCGAAGCACTGACCACACTCGATCAGCTCGTCAGGGCGGGCCACATTGTTCGCGTGCCAGACACACGAGACTCCCAAAGCAAGCGCTCTACTCGGAGCTCCTGCATGGCAAGCGAGCCCCAGGTGGGCAGAGGAAACATTTCAAGGACACCTTCAAAGCCTCCCTGATAAAATGCAACATCCCCACCAACACCTGGCAGTCCCTGGCCAAAGACCGCCCTAAGTGGAGGAAGTGCATCCGGGAGGGCGCTGAGCACCTCGAGTCTCGTCGCCGAGAGCGTGCAGAAATCAAGCGCAGGCAGCGGAAGGAGCGTGTGGCAAACCAGTCCCACCCACCCTTTCCGAATTGGACCGTTCAGTCACCTGAGAAGTGACTTTGAGTGGAAGCAAGTCTTCCATGATTTCGAGGGACTGCCCATGATGATGATGGCTCCTAACTTGTTCCCTTAGCCTAAAAATGTAACTGCAGAAGATCTTGCTTTGAACGACAGGCACTGGCACAGACCGGAGCAACAGAATCGATGCATTCCCAGTTCTCCTTTGCTTTCAGTCCTGATTCCATTCCCCGTGTGTTGTCCGAGTTTCCAATGAGGTAGTGATGGTGCTGGTGATGTGGGAGGGAGCCTTGCTGCATCAGCTCAGCACTTTGGGAGATCTGTCAGGGTAATGAAGCATTTTTTAATGTTTCTGGCCAAGTTCAGTGATTAAATCCTGCTCATTTACACTCCGACACTGTAGAAGGACGGCGCGAATCATTATCTCGGGTCAAGTCCTAATGAAAATCCTTCTAAATCCATCAAGATAATCGCAAATAAATGGGGAAGAATGAATGTCGGAGCAACTTGGAGGTCATTTTAAGCAAACAGCGCTGTGCGAGACCAGACCCCAGTAGCTGTTGCTAAATCGTCCAGTTTAATAATAAATTGGGTCACGGGGCCGTTGTGTGTCGGGGCCAGGACAGTTTTATCTTACATGCTATCATTCCAGTTTGCAGCTTTGAGCAGATAATGCTTTGTCAGGATGTGACACGACCAGTCTTGAAGCTGCTTTGCAGCTCGATGTACAAACTATATATATTTTCCTGCGGGTTTGCCACCTGATCTGTCCACGCGCCCAATTTCTCATCCTGGCCTCAGCTTCTCGCAGGCTCCGCACCTTGGCGGTAACGCGCGGGTTGCAAAATTGCCCCAAGTTGGCGGTAGGAGGGAGGGGGGAAGTCATCTTGCCACGTGAAGAATGGGTTTGCATATTGCGGCCGGCAGCTGACACACACACAACATGTTCCCCGAAGCCTGCGCGCTGCTCACAGCTCAAGGAATATCAGAGCCATGATTCTCCCTCGCCATCGGCACACTTGCCAATATTTACTCGCTTTCTTGCCCGTGCAACAAATCACCTTCTGCAAAGCTCCATGTTTTAAAAACGAACGAGATTCACGTCGACACAGTGCAGCTGAATTCTCCGCCACTTCTGACTGATGATCAGTTTCCCAAGTGTTGCACGATGCATTGTCTAAATAGCGATATTCCAACAGCCCCTACACTGCCAAAGGGCTTCATTGGCTGCAAAGGGCTTTGAGACGTCCAGAGGTGGTGAATAGCGCCTTATGCGTGTGATTTGTTTCTGTAAGTAACTCAGTATTGTCTTCTGCAACAAAAGCAAAATATAGCGGTGCTGGAAACCTTTAGTCATTTAATCTCTCCTGTCTTCCACCCTATCACAGAGCCTGTGCCGATTTTTTCCCCTCTTTTCTTTCCCACGGAATCATCCATTCCCATTTACCCCCTCTCTAGACTCATCTTTAGTTTCTTCACTTGTCCCATTACCATCTCCTTCTGCCTCGCACCATCATCCCCTTTGTCTCTCTAATCTCTCCTGCCTTCCTCCCTATCACAGACCTTCCCTTTTGTTCCTTCCTCCCCTCCCCCTTTCCCTGCCCCTGACATTGCTAACTTTTTCCAGTTCTGACGAAGGGTCATCGACCTGAAACATTAACTCAGTTTCTCTCTCCACAGATGCAGACCCACTCGCTGAGTGTTTCCGGTATTTTTTTTGTTTGTATTATGTCTTCTGTAGTTCCCTTTGTGGCTTCGGCTCAGTGGGCAGCACTCTCACCTCAGAGTCAGGAGGTTGTGGGTTCAAGTCCCACTCTAGGGCCTTGAGCACATAAATCTAGGCTGACACTCCCAGTGCAGTGCTGAGGGAGCGCCGCACTGTCGGAGGTACCGTCTTTCGAATGAGACGTTAAACCAAGGCCCCGTCTGCTCTCTCAGCTGATGTAAAAGATCCCATGGCACTATTTCGAAGAAAAGCAGGGGAGTTATCCCTGGTGTCCTGGTGCCGATATTTATCCCTCAATCAATATAACAAAAAAAAAACAGATCATCGGATTATTATCACGTTGCTGTTTGTGGGAGCTTGCTGTGCGCAAATTGGCTGCTGCGTTTCCCACATTGCAACAGTGACCACACATCAAAAGTACTTCATTGACTAAAGCGCTTTGAGACATCTGGTGGTTGTGAAAGGCGATATATAAATGCAAGTCTTTCTTTTAACCCTTTATGTACTGCATGTCTGTGCTGCTTTGAGAATGATGCAGATTTTCCCTCGGTTACTGCATGCGGAAGTTGTGCTCAGGCCTCGATTGTTAGAGGGTGGGCGGGGCAGGGAGGGTTCGGGAGAGGGGGGAGCCTGGTAGGGGGAGAGGAGCCCAGTGAGGTCGGGGACCGGAAGACCCCGCCGATTGTAATACAGCTCCACCTAGTGGACTACCAATATAATAACAACTGCTGATGTAATAACAATAAAAGATCATGTGGCATGGTCATGTGAGTCACACTTCTTTGGGCGCCATCTTGTAGTGCGTGCGAGGGTGCAGTGGTGTCTAAAGATATCGCACCGATCTTAACGGCGGCACCTCATTCAATTGAAAGTGCCTGGACTCTCGGCCAGCCGGATCGACTGGGGTCCGGGAGCAGGAATTCGGCAGCAGGAGGCTGCACTCAGGGACCCGTGGGGAATGGTGGGAGGAGGGGTGCCGGGGAAATCGTGGGCGTGCGATCAGGAGGGCTGGGGATTCTGGTGCATTCAGTGATCAGGCGGGGGTGGGGGGGTGGGAGGCCCCCCCAAGGACTACCCTGAGGAGCCTGGGTGGGGTGGGCACATCTGCTCCTCCTGGGTTATGGGGAGCGGGCAAGAAAGTGGAGTTGAGGCCAAGATCAGATCAGCCATGATCTTATTGAAAGGCGGAGCAGGCTCAAAGGGCCGTATGGCCAACTCCTGCTCCTAATATGTTCATGGCCCACAAGGAGCTCAGGAGAGAAGGAACATTTTGAAACTTACCTTGGCCACCCGTGGCCAGTCGACTCTTCCCGATGGTGCCATCGGGCCACGATTTTTACAACTTAAGAAGGCCCCCACCGGCTTTGAGCAGGAGCCCCACCCAGCGCCTGAATAAGCAATATACTCACTCTGGGCCTCGCGCCCCTTTGAGATGGTACCTGCTCGGAATGTAGATGGCTGGCGGACCTCAGTTACACTGCTGGCTTCGCATCGCACCCTGGCCCAGGAATACAGAGCAGGTGCATTCAAAGACCAGTGAAACTGTAACATAGCCAGAGCTGATAACAGACTCCGATCTGAGCTAATAATTGCTGAGATATTCGTGGACATGAGGGGTTCTGTATCAATGGAAGTTGCTGCGAGGGTTGTACTAAAAAGGTTAAAAGTGACACTTAGAATGTTTCCGTCACAGTTATTGCAATGACGCTCCCATGGATCTGAAGTTGAACCAGTGTGAGAGGAATCACTGGTGTCTCACTCTTGACCTAAACCCAATTCAGCCAACATTTCACATCTGAGTTTGAAGAAAAGCAAGAACTTGCATTTATATAGCACCTTGCACATCCTCAGAATGTCCTAAAGTGCTTCGCCGCCAATCAATTCCAATGGAAGTGCAGTCACTGTTAGGCAAGCAAACTCACCAAGCCAATCTGCGCACAGCAAGATCCCACAACCTGCATGGAGGTGAATGGCCAGTTAATCTGTGTTGGCGGTGTAGTCTGAGGGAGGAATGTTGGCCAGTATACCGGGCGAGCTCTTCTTCACTTCGTGATCTCTGATGTCCTCCTGAACAGGCCTTAATGTCTTATCCGGAAGGTCATGACAAGTCACATTTATATGGCGCCTTTAACATGGTAAAACATTCCAAAGCGCTTCGCAGGAGCGTTATCAAACAAAATTTGACACAAGCCACATAAGGAGATGTTGGCATTTTACAACTGTACAGTCCTGACCCTGCAGTACAGACTTACACGAGGCACATGCTGAAGTCAAGGTCACTCTGGACCTGCACCTTTATTTCACAGCTCTCGCCTGAGACCTGCCTTTATATACCTGTGTGGAACAGGTATGCAGTGTCTCCTGCAAGTGCACCCCTGGTGGTAAAGTATGCTTGTGGTTACAGGTCATATCTAGTTACAGTCATGTATAGCATGGTAAGATACAGTTATATACAGTCGCGTGAGATACATGACAACAACCTTCTGGACTCAACATCGAGTTCAACAATTTCAGATGACCTCTGTCCATTTTTGGCTCCCCCCCCCCCCTCCACTCCCAGTCTTATGTATTTTTCTCTCTGTCTCCAATGGCAGCTGGTCATTACCCTGCCATTCACAACCTATCTAGACTAACCCTTTCTCTAACCCCTGCCTTTACCATTTCAATTCGGCCCATCATCCCTTTTTGGCTCTCTAATCTCTCCTGCCTTCCACCCTATCAAATTCTAGGCCATTACCCTCATGTTACCAGTCCCAGCCCGACCGGGCTGGGACTGGTAACATGAGGGTAATGGCCTGGAATTTGCAGAGCCATTAACCGGCAGTAGATGCTGCTTTAGAAAAATACTGGAAGAACTTGTGCAAAGACTGCACTGACAGAGGAAATTATATCAGCCCTCAGTGTCTGGTGGGTTGCTTGCCTCTTGTTCTTTCCTCCCCTCCCCGTCTCCGTGCGCCTTAAGAATCCGTTCTTTTCAAATATTCGCCAGTTCTGACGAAGGGTCATCGACCCGAAACGTTAACTGTTTCTCATCACAGATGCTGCCTAAGAAGATGTTAGGGCCGGTGACCAAAAGCTTGGTCAAAGAGGTAGGTTTTGAGGAGCGTCTTCAAGGAAGAAAGAGAGTTAGAGGGGCGGAGAGGTTTAGGGATGGGAGTTCCAGAGCTTGGGGCCTGAGCAGTGAAGGCATGGCCACCAATGGTGGAGCGATTAAAATCGGGGATGCTCAAGAGGCCAGAATTGGAGGAGCGTCGAGATCTCGGGGGAATGGTAGGGGATCAGCTCTTCCTCAGCACTGCACTGAAGTATCAGCCTTGATTTGGAGCTCAAGTCCTGGAGGGGGAATTAAACTCACAGCTTTCTGACTGAGCTCTGAGCCAGCCCGTTTTGCATCAACGTGAATCCAAGACTGTTCTACAAGAATGTGTGGTATAACTCCGTGACTCTATGCTGCAACATTATATTATATCTGCAAAAAGGCGCCGTCTGCACATGTGGTCTACAAACTGTTAAACAGCTGATTTTACACACGTTTTATATTTTCTATGTTCATGAGGCAGTTTTACCCTGCAGCCAATATTCTGTCCTATTAACTTACCTTGTGTTTGCCTTGAGTTACAGGTCCCTAAAAATATTAACAATTAATCTTATTCATCAACATTTTAAATGGTGCAGGGACCACGCTGTTTCTTGAGGTCATTTATTTAAAAGTTGCTCCAGGAATAACGCATCTCCTGTTCTTCAGAAGCTTATTAGACATTTTAAATATTTTATTAGTTGTGCAGCATTGCCAATTAGCAACCCACCAGACACTGAGGGCTGATATAATTTCCTCTGTCAGTGCAGTCTTTGCACAAGTTCTCCCAGTATTTTTCTATAGCAGAATCTACTGCTGGTTAAAAGTGCTGCAAATTCTAGGCCATTACCTCATGTTACCAGTCCCAGCCTGATGACAATGTCGGGCTGGGACTGAGAACATGAGGTAATGGCCTAGAATTTGCAGCTCATGTGAGCCCCATTAGTTTGACTTTTCCCCCTCAACCTTCAGCCTGAAAAAGCTTTGTCCTGTAGGCCTGGCGATGACAATGGCGCAATTTTTATCTTTTATTTATTCGTTCACGGGCCTTCCACGAGAGGAGGGGCGCCGGAGAGACTGGAGTGCATCATCACCGCCCCGGCAACCACATTTTAATTTGGTCCATTTAATGTTAAAACATAGAAACACAGAAAATAGGTGCAGGAGTAAGCCATTCGGCCCTTCGAGCCTGCACCGCCATTCAATAAGATCATGGCTAATCATTCCCTCAGTACCCCTTTCCTGCTTCTCTCCATACCCCTTGATCCCCTTAGCCGTAAGGGCCATATCTAACTCCCTTTTGAATATATCCAATGAACTGGCCTCAACAACTTTCTGTGGTGGAGAATTCCACAGGTTCACAATTCTCTGAGTGAAGAAGTTTCTCCTCATCTCGGTCCTAAATGGCTTACCCCTTATCCTTCGACTGTGACCCCTGGTTCTGGACTTCCCCAGCATCGGGAACATTCTTCCTGCATCTAACCTGTCCAATCCCGTCAGAATTTTATATGCTTCTATGAGATCCCCTCTCATCCTTCTAAACTCCAGTGAATAAAAGCCCAGTCGATCCAGTCTCTCCTCATATGTCAGTCCTGCCATCCTGGGAATCAAATTTGGTGAACCTTCGCTGCACTCCCTCAATAGCAAGAATGTCCTTCCTCAGATTAGGAGACCAAAACTGAACACAATATTCCAGATGAGGCCTCACCAAAGCCCTGTACACAGTTTAATTTGCCGGTTTTAGTGCCCCCTTTAATCAGGGGGCACTTGATTTATAGGTGTAATGTCTGTAAGCTTGTAATGTTTGTAGCTCCACACTGTGGATGTGGACGTATTGTGTACTGCAAGTGCAGGGTTAATAATAAACAGAACCGGCAGATTTCCGGAGACTTCCGAGAGAGCTGCCTGCCATGATAGGAAGCTGTGTGCTGTGCTCTGTGAAGATGTGCCACACTATACCGGTGAAATATAAAGATCAATTTCAGAACGTGCCTCTAATAGTAGTGAAAGGAGACAAGTCTGCCTTACTAGGAAGAAATTGGTTGAGCTCACTGAAGCTGGATTGGAGTAAGATTTTCTGTGTGGAAGCGAGGTTTTCATCAACAGATGAGGTTATCAAGAAGTATCCGAAGTTGTTCTGCGAAACGGGCAGTCCGATCCAAGGCTTCAAGGCAAGTGTCAGGGTACAGAAGGACGCTAGATCGGTTTACTACAAGCCACGTTCCGTACCATATGCACTCAAGGAGAACGTTGAGCAAGAACTCAAAAGACTAGAGACTGAGAACATTATTTGTAAGATAGATCGATGTAATTGGGCTACACCAATTGTAGTTGTACCTAAGCCCGATGGTAAGGTAAGATTGTGTGGTGATTATAAAGTAACCGTAAACCCAATACATTGCCGAATATAGAAGATTTGTTCACAACACTGACAGGTGGTCAGATCTTCTCAAAACTGGATCTTACGAATGCCTACTTACAGCTTGAACTAGATGAGGAGTCCAAGTCATATTTGACTATAAATACTCATCTCGGCCTATATCAATTTAATAGGCTCCCGTTTGGAGTGTCTTCTGCCCCTGCCGTATTCCAAGGGGTGATGAACCAGATTTTGCAAGGTATTGAAGGGGTAGTATGTTATTTGGATGACATACTAATTTCAGTACCAAATAGGCAAATTCATAATAACATATTGAATGAAGTCCTTAAATGGCTGGAGAAGCACAGAGTACGAGTGTCTGCTCGTAGTGTGAGTTATTTAAAAACTCAATGGAGTACTTAGGGTACAGAGTAGACAAAGATGGTTTACATCCAACCATGGAAAAATTGGAAGCAATTAGAAATGCACCCACTCCCAGGAATGTCACTGAACTTTGTTCATTCTTGGGTCGTTTGAACTATTATTTGAAGTCCCTACCAAATTTGGCTACAGTATTACATCCACTGAATGAACTTTTGAAAAAAACAGGTCCATTGGAAGTGGTCAAAAGAATGTAATACAGCATTCAAGGAGTGTAAAAGCAAATTGGTAGAGAGCACCATGTTAGTTCACTGTGACATATCTAAGGAGATTAAGCTAGCATGTGATGCCTCTCCATATGGAGTTGGGGCTGTAATCTCTCATGTATTAAGTAGTGGGGAGGAGAGACCAATTGCTTTTGCTTCACGCATTTTCAGTGCCAGTGAGAGTAATTATGCGCGAATTGAAAGGGAAGCTTTGGCATTAATTTTTGGGGTCAAGAAGTTTCACAAATACTTGTATGGTCGTAAGTTTACCATCGTTACGGACCATAAGCCCCTAACAGCAATCCTCCATCCAAAGTCCCCAGTTCCAACATTAGCTGCAGCCCGAATGCAGAGATGGGCTTTGATTTTGTCAGCATATATATATGATATTGAATACAGACGATCAGCTGATCACAGTAATGCTGATGCAATGTCTAGATTGCCTTCCCCATCACAAGTTACACCCGATAGGGAAGAAGTGTTTTATTTTTCATACATTGATGAACTGCCAGTCACAGCTGAAGAGATTGGTAGAGCAACCAAACGTGACCCAGTGATGTCAAAGGTGTATGATTATATTGCAAATGGATGGCCAAACCAGGTAACAGATAAGGAAACACATCCATTCTTCATTCGTAGGAATGAATTATCAGTCGATAAAGATTGTATCATGTGGAGTGCAAGAGTGGTCATACCAAATAAATTCAGGTCCAAATTATTAGGAGACCTCCATGACCAGCACCTGGGAATGTGTTTGACCAAGAGTTTTGCACGCAGTTATTTATGGTGGCCAGGTCTTGATAAAGATTTAGAGTACATTGTGAGTCCGTGTACGACATGTCAATCGGTAAGCAAGCAACCACCACCAGTACCATTACAGCCATGGAAATGGCCTCCCAGGGTGTGGCCAAGGCTACATATTAATTTTGCTGAGTTAGAAGGACAACAATTGTTCATTGTGATTGATAGCCATTCGAAGTGGGTTGAGGTGTTTCCAATGTGGAAAATAACCACAAGTAAAACATTGGACATTTTACGAAAATTATTTTCTGCATTTGGCTTCCCTGAAGAAATTGTTTCGGATAATGGACCACAATTTCGTTCAGAAGAATTTGCATAATTCACAAGCAAAAATGGTGTGAAACATACCAAGGTTCCACCATACCACCCAGCTTCGAATGGTGCAGCAGAGCGCACTGTACAAATTGTAAAACGTGCCCTCATAAAACAAATGTTAGATCCAAATCCAAGGAAACGACAATTGCCATTGGATCACAAATTGGCTAATTTTTTGATTACATATCGAAAAACTCCTCATACAACTACTGGTAGAACACCAGCAGAGTTGTTTCTCAAACGACAGCCACAAACCAGATTCTCGTTATTGAAGCCAAGTTTGGCACAGTCCATAGAAGAGACACAATTAAGACAGAAACAGAATCATGATAGAGGTAGAGTAAAAGAGAGAAGTGTGAAATTAAACCAGAAGGTGAGAGTGAAGAACCATCACCATAAATGGTTAAAGTGGTTACCAGGAAGAGTGGTGAAGATATGTGGTCCTCGCACATATTTGGTAAAGATGTTTGATAATGGACAGGTTAGGTTTGTTTATATTGATCATATTTTACCTACAGACATGGAAGGAATTGAAGGTGGGAATGATTCAATTATTTCTGACTCATCAAATAGCTTTGATACACCAGTAGCAAATCCTAAATTCAATGTACTGGAAACAAATCCAGGAGAGAATCAGAATGAAAGTCTGAGTTTGAATCAGGAAAACAAAAAGCCTGAAGTTAGTGAGTTCAAATGAAAATCAAGGAAATTCCGTGGAGGAAAACGTTCCTCAGGATGAGCCTCGAATGAGTTTAGATTCGACACCATGTTTGGAAGGTTCTGTTCGAGAGCGCAGGTATCCTCTTCGAAACAGAAAACAAGTGGTAAAGTTAAATTTGTAAATATGGAAAAAAAATGAATTTATATCCTGTGTTATGTATAAACATGAACTTTTATGTATGATGTTTGTTATGATGGATTCTTCATTAAGGAGGGAGAAGTGTAATGTCTGTAAGCTTGTAATGTTTGTAGCTCCACACTGTGGATGTGGACGTATTGTGTACTGCAAGTGCAGGGTTAATAATAAACAGAACCGGCAGATTTCCAGAGACTTCCGAGAGAGCTGCCTGCCGTGTTAGGAAACTGTGTGCTGTGCTTTGCTCGTCGCCGAGTGAGAAAACTGCAAGTTTGAGGACTACATTGGAGACTTGAGCTCATAAACTCAGTAAACATCCCACTGATTTAAAAAAAAAAGACTTGCATTTATATAGCGCCTTTCACGACCACCGGGTGTCTCAAAGCGCTTTATGGCCAATGATGGAACAATGGAGATTGTCCAAATGGGATTCAGAGACTTAGGAAGGATCTCAGGGCACTTTTCGAAGAACTCGTCATCCGTGTCATTGCTGTTTGTGGGATCTTGCTGTGTGGTTGGTAGAAGGAGGTTTCATTTGTAGCCGTGGGCAACACTCCCTTTAAGCCACACGGCCGGTGAGTCGGCTTTAAAATAGAAAAAAAACGCGCATGCGCGGAATGTCAAATGGCCCGTGACAGGGTGCGCGCGGGCCGAAACAGGATTAGAGGGAGCGTTGGTCGCCAGTGCAGTCCAGTGGGTGGGTCCGGGAGGGCGACGGCTGCGAAGAGGGCGACTGGATCGGACGTCACCAAAATCCAGGTCGCTGATTGGAGCGTGAGCAGGTACAGCAGGAGCAGCGAGGTCGGGGCTAAGGAGCGGCGAGAGACTGTACAGCGATGTGATCGGGATCCAGGAGAGGTGAGGGCCCAGGGGCAGCACGGGCCCAGCCCACACTGTGCGATATGTGCGCGCACTAGGTCCGTGCAGCAGAGCTGGTCTCCAGTCGTCGTGATTCAACCCTTGCCACTGGACCAAGACCTCGCTCTGTCAAGCCCCGTGTGGTGGCTGGTGTGCAACGGCCACCCCACGTTAAAAAAATCCACGCACAGGCATCTTCCACCCTTCAGGACGTAGTTCGGGATCTGGAATATTAGTTCCTTCGTTGAAACACCTGTGAACTTTTTTGGTGTGGAAGCAAGTCATCCTCGATACGAGGAACTGCGTAAGAAGAAGTGGGTGGCTCCCTGTCACACGCTGCACATATAACCACGATGTTCGACCGTCATTTTCTGATTAAGATGCATCCCTGCCGAGACTTGGGTTGTTTAAAGCCACGCTTCTCTGGTGCAGCTTATCAGAATAAAAATTGAAATGTGCATTTTTATTCTGTGCAAAGTGCCTGACTTTCTCAAACAGGCAACACAATGTGTAACAGCAATAAACGAGAGATCTCACCTGCAGACATCACACTCCAGACATCACACTCTGCTTCAAACAAAATGACACGAGTCCAGTTATTGATTTGAAGCCTGAACGTTACAAGCACTTTCAGCCGTCGCGGATGAGCCCAGCAATCTGTAGCCAGCCACAGTTATCTTCATTGTGTCAATCGACAAGGCTGGCCTTTACTGTAATAGGCCCAGTTAGTGGGCAGACGTCACAAGCAGTGTTCTGTGTTGTAAACTAGCTGTGAGTAGCCTGAGAGACCTAGCTGTTAGCAACCATCCGTGCTGGCTCATTTTCCAGCTTCACTCCTCCATTTCTAAAAATGACAACAACTTGTATTTATATAGCGCCTTTAATGTAGTGAAATGGCCCAAGGCGCTTCACAGGAGCATTATGAGATTTTTTTTTTAAGCATTTTAAATAAATGTAAAATCACATAGAACTCATCTGAAAGAAGAAGGGAAGAACATAAGAAATAGGAGCAGGAGTCGGCCATTCGGCCATTCGGCCCCTCGAGCCTGCTCCGCCATTCAATAAGATCACGGCTGATCTTCTACCTCAACTCCACTTTCCTGCACTATCCCCATATCCCTCGATTCCCTTAATCTCCGAAAATCTATCGATCTCAGCCTTGAATATACTCAAAGACTGAGCCTCCACAGCCCTCTGGGGCAGAGAATTCCAAAGATTCACCACCCTCTGAGTGAAGAAGTTTCTCCTCATCTCAGTCCTAAATGGCCGACCCCTTATTCTGAGGCTGTGACCCCTGGTTCTAGACTCCCCAGCCCGGGGAAACATCCTCCCTGCATATACCCTGTCAGGCCCTGTAAGAATTTTGTATATTTCAATGAGATCACCTCTCATTCTTCTAAACTACAGAGAATATAGGCGTAGTCTACTCAATCTCTCCTCAGAGGACAATCCCCCCATCCCAGGAATCAGTCTGGTGAATGTTCGTTGCACTCCCTTTAAGTATATCCTTCCTTAGGTAAGGAGACCAAAACTGTACACAATACTCCAGGTGCGGTCTCACCAGGGCCCGATATAATTGCAGTAAGACATCTTTACTGGAAGTCTTGGGCAGAAACTGGAGAAGAAGAAAAGGCCATTCTGCCCATCTAAAGAAAGAATGCTCCTGCATTTCGATAGCGCCTTTCACAACCTCAAGACGTCCCAAAGCGCTTTACAGCCAATGAGGTACTTTTGAAGAGTAGTCACTGTTGTAATGTCACTGTATAGTCTGCCGCATAAAATTGACATTGTTATGGCTTCCGAACATTTACATTTCGTGAGGGAGTTCATTAAGCAAAGATTAAGCTTTCAACAAGCCACATTTACAAACCCCCTTGCCATCTCCTTTTAGTGCTCCATAAATTATTTAACGATCTGTCCTCTCAGGATGGGACCACACTTCGCTCACTGTGCCCAAGTAGTGCAACTCGACGAGAAGATTGTTGGGTAAGAGAACGCAGAGGCTTTTTCGCCTGAGGCAATTTACTGTTCCGGTTTTCCAGTACACATTTATTACATTTTGTGTTTTCAAAAAAAATTGGCAGATTTTATCCAGCGATGTATGGCTCAGAGATATGGACCATGTACAACAGACACCTCAAGTCGCTGGAGAAATACCATCAACGATGTCGCCACAAGATCCTACAAATCCCCTGGGAGGACAGACGCACCAACATTAGTGTCCTCGACCAGGCCAACATCCCCAGCATCGAAGCACTGACCACACTTGATCAGCTCTGCAAGGCAGCCACATTGTCCACATGCCAGACACGAGACCCCCCAAAGCAAGTGCTCTACTCGGAACTCCTTCATGGCAAACGAGCCAAAGGTGGGCAGCGGAATTGTTACAAGGACACCCTCAAAGCCTCCCTGATAAAGTGCAACATCCCCACTAACACTTGGGAGACCCTGGCCAAAGACTGCCCTAAGTGGAGGAAGTGCATCCGGGAGGGCGCTGAGCACCTCGAGTCTCGTCGCCGAGAGCATGCAGAAAACAAGTGCAGACAGCGGAAAGAGCGTGCGGCAAACCAGTCTCACCCACCCTTACCCTCAACCACTGTCTGTCCCACCTGTGACAGAGATTGTGGCTCTCATATTGGACTGTTCAGCCAGCTAAGGACTCATGTTAAGAGTGGAAGCAAGTCTTCCTCGATTCCGAGGGACTGCCTATGATGATGATGATGATATCCAGAACCTAAAACAGCCAAATATTGTCGGCTAATTCAATAAAAAGCCAGCTGTATTTGGTGCATCTGCAAGATACCCATGACAGAGGAGAGCCAAAAGATAGGGGTTTCAAAAAGGAGACTCACAAATAGAAACTTTCCCAAGAGTTCAGGGAGCCAGGTGAAAGGGCATGTGATGGTCAGAAAGTCAAGTTAAAGTTAATCATGGAAATTGACTTTGAAGTACCCCCTAATAACAATATTCATGTATCACAGTATTACTGCGTACAGTTCTGGTCGCCATATTATAAAAAGAATATAAAGGCACTGGAGAGGGAGCAGAGAAGATTTACAAGGATGATACCAGAAACGCGAGGGTATATCTATCAGGAAAGGATGAACAGGATGGGTCTCTTTTCTCTTGAAAAAAGAAGGCTGAGGGGGTGACCAAATAGAGGTCTTTAAAATTATGAAAGATTTTGATAGAGTGGATACAGAGAGAATGTTTCTAGAGGCCATCAATATAAGATAGTCACCAAGAAATCCAATGGGGAATTCAGGAGAAACTTCTTTACCCAGAGAGTGGTGAGAATGTGGAACTCGCTGCCACAGGGAGTGGTTGAGGCAAATAGTATCGATGCATTTAAGGGGAGGCTGGATAAACAAATGGGGGAGAAGGGAATAGAGGGTTATGCTGATAGACTTAGATGGGGAAAGATGGGAGGAGGCTCGAGTGGAGCATAAATGCTGGCATGGACTGGTTGGGCCGAATGGCCTGTTTCTGTGCCGTATATCCGTGCAACGTAATTCTGTTTCATTGTTTAACTGGCGCAAGATGAATGAAGACGTGAAAGGGACATCAGCGGGTACCAGAACAAGAATGCCTGCACCTGCCGTATATAGTTCACGGCCTAGGCAATGCCCACAAGGCATTATCTCCAAGGACCCCTGCTGGACAGAGCCAGATTGTGTTCTGTACCATCTCCTGCCTGGACAATAAGCCGTTCAAATATCAACTTCCCAGGGAACCTCGGGATGGCCAATCAACTCATCCACGACGACATCATTCACATTCCAAAAACATAGGAGCAGGTGTCGGCCATTCGGCCCCTCGAGCCTGCTCCGCCATTCAATAAGATCACGGCTGATCATCGACCTCAACTCCACTTCCCTGCACTGTCCCATATCCCCCCATTCCCTTAATATCCAAAAAATTAAAACAAAAAGGTTGCAAAAACCCATTTGCAATCGATATTATCCATTTGCTCTTAAATGAAAAAAAAATCCAGGAAACTTTAGCAACTTGATTTGAGGTGGAGTGGAGGGAGGGAGGGAGAGAGGGAGGTGAGGGGGAGGGAGGGAGCGAGAGAGAGAGGGAGAGAGGGAGGGAGAGAGGGAGGTGAGGGGGTGGGAGAGAGGGAGGGAGAAAGGGAGGGAGAGAGGGGAGGGAGAGAGGACATCAGCAATGATTCTATAGACGAAGAAGATGATAGTCTAAACAAGGACTGTTGCAATAAAGATACTAATTTGACCGCAAATATTCTGCGGGTCTCTGCTCGTTAATATATTGATATCGAGCATGCAGACCTTAGTGGACCTGCAGTGGTACTGAGGCAAACCAGTCTTCAGTTGTTGGATGTTTCAGATCTGCAGCTTGAAACTGACAATCGGCGTACAATCTGGAAAGTTCCATCACCAACTAACAATGACATTCTGATTCACCTGAGCCTTGGAAACAATTTGTCTTTATGGCCTTAAATGGGTGCAGACTGTTTGGTGTGATACTCGGTCTCAGGCTCCTGTCCTGGTGCAGAGAGCGTGATCCAACACTTCGAGAGCAACCACCATCGCTTCTAAACCCAGAGAAGCAACGTGAACATCATTGTAACTTTCCATTTTACCAGATATAAGAAACTTGAAGAGCACTTTAGAAGTCGGTGTGGTTTATTAGGGCAGCAATGTTCAATTCATCGCAAAACAAAAATCAAATAGCAAGTATAAAATTCCCACAACTTTCAGTTCAGACACTGAGCAAAAAAAACACATACAATTGATTAAATCGTAATCTCATTTCAATGTTAACAACAACAACTTGTATTTATATAGCGCCTTTAAAGTAGTGAAACGTCCCAAGGTGCTTCACAGGAGTATTATAAGATAAAAAAAATTGACACCGAGCCACACAAGGAGAAATTAGCGCAGGTGACCAAAAAAGAGGTCGGTTTTAAGGAGCGTCTCGAAGGAGGAAAAAAAGGTCGAGAGATGGAGAGATTTAGGGAGGGAGTTCCAGAGCTTGGAGCCCAGGCAACAGAAGGCACGGCCACCGATGGTTGAGCGATTATAATCAGGGATGCTCAAGAGGGCAGAATTAGAGGAGCGCAGAGATCTCAGGGGGTTGTGGGGCTGGAGGAGAGTGCAGAAATAGGGAGGGGCGAGATCATGGAGGGATTTGAAAACCAGGATGGGAATTTTGAAATCGAGGCTTAACTGGGAGCCAATGTAGGTCAGCGAGCACAGGGGGTGATGGGTGAGCGGGACTTGTAGCGAGTTAGGACACAGGGCTGCCGAGTTTTGGATCACCTCAAGTTTACGTGGGGTAGAATGTGAGAGGCCAGCCCAGAGTGTGTTGGAATAATCAAGTCTAGAGATAACAAAGACAAATCATTAAGAATATTCTATTTGCTAAATAGTCGATGATGTATATATATTGTAAGATTATACTCATACAATGTTACAATTGGAATATTAATTAATACGGTTTCCCAAAACAAATTACACCAATTGAAATTATGCTAGAGAATTGAACAAAGTGAAATGGCAAATAAGATTGTAAGGAGTTATTGGTTCAACATAATAATCTGCAGCATTGAAGCCATCCTTGCTAAATATTCAACAGCTCACTTTATCCCCATGTATTATTAAGTAACTGCAGTCGGACTCTTCAGATCAAGAGACAGTGCGAGTGGTTCCCGTGTGAATTTAAAAGTAATTGGGGTAGTTAGTCGAGTCATCCAATGTGCAAGTGATTGCTTCTGTCAAACTAGGCAATCTGGCCAATTAATCTGACTCCTGCTGCAAATCAAGGTGCTTCAGTACGTGTGTGTGTACGCGTGTAACAGCTCTGTGTATTGCAACAGTCAAACACAACCCGAGGAGGGCCTGTGGTTCCACAGCGCGACTATATCGATAGCACAGAGCCGAGGTTCTCGGTGGACAGCTTACAAGACCAAAAGATCGTATGAAAAGTCAAGGATAAACAATAGTTATTTGTCTCATTCTGTCTTGTACCCGAGTTCTCAAAGTTTAACTACTTGGCTTTGATAGTCTAATGGTTCTCTGACTGTCTGGCAACCCAGATAATCATGACTGTCATGAGTTCAAATTCTATCATGGTAAACTTGTGAAAATGAATTCAATAAATCTGTTAATTCATGGGTTAGTATCAGGTAAAATGACCAGGAAAGCTGCTGGATTAACACAAATGATCCAACTGATTCACTAATGTCCCAAGGGAGGGAACTGGCCATCTCGATGATGTCTTAACAGTGACTCCAGTCTCAGGTTCCACAGTTGACTCTTAATACCATCTGAAGTGGTCTATGTGTGAACATAAGAAACAGGAGCAGGAGTTGGCCATTCGGCCCCTCGAGCCTGCTCCACCATTCAATGAGATCACGGCTGATCTTCGACCTCAAATCCACTTTCCCGCCCGAACCCATATCCCTCGATTCCCTGAATGTCAGAAAATCTAACGAACTCCATCTTGAATATACTCAACAACTGAGCCTCCACAGCCCTCTGGGGCAGAGAATTCCAAAGATTCACCACCCTCTGAGTGATGTAATTTCTCTTCATCTCAGTCCTAAATGGCCAACCCCCTTATCCTGAAACAGTGACCCCTGGTTCTAGACTGTCCAGCCCGGGGGAAACATCCTCTCAGCATCTACCCTGTCAATCCCCCTCAGAATTTTATATGTGACAATGAGATCACCGCTCATTCTCCTAAACACATGATAATATTCCGTTCTCTCCTTTTCGGTCAGCCCTCTCATCCCAATAATCAATCTAGTTCATTCTAATATGCACGCAGTTGACCTCTGACTTACATCGCATAACTGTAAGAGAATTTTATTGTGGGATGACTTACAAATTTCAAACATTACAAACTGCAAATGTTGTGAATTACACTCAGAAATCTCCAGTAGGCATTTCACACAGTAAATCAGGACCAAGTGCTGCCTTCAATTGAAATGTGTCGAAGAGAGTAAGGGATAATTAGACCATGGGAATCAGACAAGTAATTCAGTCGCCATTTTGAAATGCTACATTATGTCCTTATTTTTATATTGCATTATAAATTGCTGTGTCTGCATTTTTAATGGCGATTTCCTATGTAAACTTGTCACGCAGCAATTACACCCTCCTTCCAGTGGTGGCACTGCAGCACAGTTTCCCCCATGTTCTTGCTGGAAGCATGGGGACATCCAGTTAGTGCACAGAGGAAATCTCCCACTCACCAGCACCATGGAATATGAAAAAGGTATCCTGGTTTTCTCTCACTGAATGGAGAGCAAGCGATTGAAACTCCTGTGTTGCTAATCATAGAATCATAGAAACTAGCTGCACAGAAGGAGGCCATTTGGCCTGTCGTGCCCATCTGGTGCTGGGGATGGGCCCTGCCCGAAGTCTCGGGCCGGCCCGTTCAGCCTTCGGTCCCGAAAGGCCTGCCTGAAGCACTTTCACACAGGTAGGAAGATGGTTTATTTAATCTTTTCTTTGCTTATAAATGTTTATTCAGGTTGGATTTATTTGTATAATATTTGTATAAGTATAAATAAGGATTTATTGTAGAATTTAATGACTTCCCTTCCCCCCCCCTCTCCCCCCCCCACCTCGTTCTGGACGCCTAATTTGTAACCTGCGCCTGATTTTTTAATGTATAGAACAGGTTTTTTCAGTTCTACAAAAATCTTCACTTGCTCCATTCTACTTTAGTTTGGAGTACGTTTTCACTGTGGAAACTTTGAAATCAGGCGTCAGTGGCCGGACGCGCCCCCTTTTGAAGAAAAAATTCTGTTCTAAAGTAGAACTGTTCTACCTGACTAGAACTGCAGAAAATAAAATGTGGAGAATTGCGATTTCTAAGATAGTCCGTTCTCCACCAGTTGCTCCTAAAAATCAGGCGCAAATCATGTGGAAACTTGGGCCCAATATCTCTACTTTTGAAAAAAAAAGTGTGCTAAAATTACTGAATACATCAAGCGTAGTGCCCAGGGGATTATACCGAAGCAAGTTCCTGAGTAAGAGCTGGCAGACAGCCCGGGAGTACAAAGGGTTTGGACTGAGAGCCTGAACATTGCCAGAGGAACATGGAGCACAGCTATACTGACACACAGGGACCTGCACAGACTCACTCAGAACTGGCATTGATGGCCCATGTGTCTCAAGGGACAAGGGAAAGCGGGCCCATATATAATTTGTTAGGTCGAGGAAATACATTGTTAAATAATGCGGGCAAATTTACCGGTCATCTCCACTCCATCCCTCGTATTATTCGCTGAGAAAAGACAGATCGCAGAGCTCTGTTCATCCACCACACTCACACAAATTGAGTTGTTGCCCCCCTTGTTAGTGTTTTGTTCAGAAAGGAAGCTGTTTGATTCTAGCTTGGGGTCTAACTCAATGGGGAAAGGGCGGGGGGAGTGGGGCTAGCTGAGGTACTCTTGCAGGCCAAATGGCCTCCCTCCGTACTGTAACCATTCTATGATTCTACATCCATGCCTTGATTCCATTGGCACAAATATCACTGAAGAACATACCAACACGCATCTCAAGATTCAGTTACAATCCTCCTGACAGTTTTATGTGTCTCTTCAAAAGATTTATATCTGCCCAATTCTTGAGCACGCTAGTTCCTAATTGGTTTTCCCTGAAGTAGTGCCTGCTTCAGGGATGTGTGATCTCTCAGGACTCGGCTGAATGTTACATAATAAATGTGTATCCACTGTGGTGACTAAAGGAGAGAAATTAAAAAGACCGCCCTGTTGGATAAATAATGCCACTTCGCAGTAACTGGGCGAAGACATGGTCAGCCTGCTTTTCTCACTTCACTTACATTTCCCTCCGCATTGACCTCGAAGGCCATCCGGCCAGAATTTGCTTTCTTGCCAGACACGAGATGTTGACAGAAACTTCAGGCGGCTGAGGGCTGGTTCTCATCAGCAGCCAATAGTTGCCGTAACCCTGACAACCCTCACCTACTGACACACCCAGTACGCAGATCGTGCTGCTCTGGGTATCTGCGCTGTGCATCAAACTGTAGCGTGTGTGTCTCCACCCGACAGGACATGAAGGTGCAGCGTACACACTGTATCAATACTGTGGGACATTGCGGTGTGCAATACACATTAACTAATGGGGAATGGGTTATGGGGAGTGGGCGGGGAAGTGGAGTTGAGGCCAAGATCAGATCAGCCATGATCTCATTGAATGGTGGAGCAGGCTCGAGGGGCCAAATGGCCGACTCCTGCTCTTGTTTCTTATGTCCTTATGTAATTAACTTATAACAACTTGTATTTATACAGTGCTTTTAATGTAGTAAAATGTCCGAAGGCGTTTCACATAAGAATATAAAAATTAGGAACAGGAGTCAGCCATTTGGCCCCTCGAGCCTGATCCGCCATTCAATAATATCATGGCTGATCTGATCATGGATTCAACGCCACTTCCCTGTATTATCTTCATATCCCTGGATTCCCTTAATATCCAAAAATCTATCGATCTGTGTCTTGAATATACTCAAAGACTGAGCCTCCACAGCCCTCTGGGGTAGAGAATTCCACAGATTCACCACCCTCTGAGTGAAGACATTGCTCCTCATCTCAGTCCTAAATGGTTGACCCCTTATCCTGAGACCTTGACCCCTGGCTCTCGACTCCCCAGCCAGGGGAAACACCCTCCCTGCATCTACCCTGTCAAGCCCTGTAAGAATTTTGTATATTTCAATGAGATCACCTCTTAACTCTAGCGAATATAGGCCTAGTCTACTCAATCTCTCCTCATAGGACAATCCCTTCCATCCCAGGAATCAGCCTGGTGAACCTTCATTGCACTCCCTCAATGGCAAGTTTATCCTTCCTTAGGTAAGGAGACCAAAACTGTACACAATACTCCAGGAGCGGTCTCACCAGGGCCCGATATATTTGCAATAAGGTGTCTTTACTGTTATACTCAAATCATTTTGTAATAAAGGCCAACATACCATTTGCTTTCCTAATTGCTTGCTGTACCTGCACGGAGTGTTATCAAATAAAATAGGATACTGTGCCAGATGAGGAAATATTCGGACAGGTGATCAAAAGCTTGATCAAAGAGGTAGGTTTTAAAGAGCATCTTAAAGGAGGAGAGAGGGGCGGAGAGGTTTAGGGAGGGAGTTCCAGAGCTTGAGGCCCAGGCAACTGAAGGCACGGCCAATGATGGTGGAGCGATTAAAATCAGGGTTGCTCAAATAGCCAAAGTTATTGATATGTCCTTACTATACTATGCACACGAGGCCCATACTTGAGAGAAGGACACTCTTTGACCAGTTACCTTTATTACCAAGACCTCAAGTGATGAAGGTGGGTGGAGCTTCCCCTTTTATATCTGAAAGTCCAGGTTAGGAGAGTCTCCCACAAGTTCACCCCTTGTGGTCAATGTTCTCAAGGTGTACAACTTACGTCAGCTTATACATGGGTTACAATGACAGTTGAATACATGACATCACCTCCCCCCAAAGTCTTATTGGGATCACAGGTTAGGTTCCTCTGGTGGTTTATGCTCCCTTGTAGAGCGCCTGAGTTAGGGCTCCGGTTGTTGGGCGCTGGCCTGAGTGTCTGCTGTTTGCGGTGCCTCAGGCCTGTCCGGACTGCCCACAGTGATTGGGCTCTCCTCCACTTGGTTCCGGTGTTCGGTCACCTGTGGTGGAGTAAACTCTACATCGTGTTCTTCCTCTGCTTCTTCTATGGGGTTGCTGAACCTCCTTTTAGTTTGATCCACGTGTTTGCGGCAGATTTGTCCATTGGTAAGTTTAACTACCAAAACCCTATTCCCCTCTTTGGCAATCACAGTGCCTGCAAGCCATTTGGGCCCTGCAGCGTAATTAAGGACAAAAACAGGGTCATTGACATCAATACATCGCGCCCTCGCATTCCTGTCATGGTAGTCACATTGTGACTGACGCCTGCTCTCAACAATTTCTTTCATAGTAGAGTGTATAAGGGATGACCTGGTTTTGAGCGTCCTTTTCATTAGCAGCTCTGCGGGTGGAACCCCTGTGAGCGAGTGTGATCGGGATCTATTGGCCAACAGGAGGCGAGATAAGTGGCTTTGTAGGGAATTTCCTTGGATTCTGAGCATCCCCTGTTTGATTATCTGCACTGCTCGTTCCGCCTGGCCGTTTGAGGCCGGCTTGAACGGTGCCGTTCTAACATGGTTGATTCCATTGCCTGCCATGAAGTCCTGGAATTCAATGCTTGTGAAGCACGGGCCATTGTCGCTGACCAAGATGTCCGGTAGACCATGGGCAGCGAACATTGCCCGTAGACTTTCTACCGTGGCAGAGGATGTGCTTGAATTTAAAATGTCACACTCAATCCATTTGGAGTGGGCGTCTACTACAACCAAAAACATTTTTCCCATGAAAGGACCTGCGTAGTCCACATGGATGTGTGACCATGGCTTGGCGGGCCAGGACCAGGGGCTAAGGGGGGCTTCCCTGGGTGCGTTGCCCAGCTGAGCACATGTGTTGCACCTGCGAACACAAAGTTCCAGGTCTGCATCTATCCCTGGCCACCAAACGTGTGACCTGGCAATTGCCTTCATCATGACAATGCCCGGGTGCTCATTGTGAAGTTCTCTAAATCGGCCTGAATCAAGAGTTCATCCTTGTGACTATGAAACGGTTTAAATTCCTCAGGGCATGCCCCGTACGTGGCTGCCCAGTCCCGATTCAGGACACATTTCTTAACTAAAGACAGTAACGGGTCTTTATTTGTCCAGACTTTAATCTGACGGGCTGTCACAGGTGAGCCTTCACTTTCGAAAGCTTCAACAGCCATGACTATCTCAGCATCATGCTCAGTTGCCCCCTCAGTTGTGGCTAGTGGGAGCCTGCTGAGTGCAATGGCGCAGTTATCAGTGCCCGGTCTGTGCCGAATTGTGTAGTCATAGGCGGCTAACGTGAGTGCCCACCTCTGTATGCGGGCTGATACATTCGCATTTATGGGCTTGTTGTCGGCCAAAAGGGACGTTAGGGGTTTGTGATCTGTCTCCAGCTCAAATTTCCTGCCAAACAGGTACTGGTGCATATTTTTTACTGCATATACACATGCTAGCGCCTCCTTTTCTACCATCCCGTAGCCCCTTTCTGCCTGGGACAGGCTTCTGGAGGCATAAGCTATCGGCTGTAATTGACCATTGGCATTCACATGCTGAAACACACACCCGGCCCCATAGGACGACGCATCGCACGTTAAAACAAGTTTCTTATACGGGTCATATAACGTTAACAGTTTGTTGGAGCATAACAAATTGCGTGCTCTATCAAAAGCCCTTTCCTGGCTGTCCCCCCAGACCCAATCGCGACCTTTGCGTAGGAGCACATGTAGCGGCTCTAGCAGCGTGCTCAATTTGGGAAGAAAGTTACCAAAATAGTTCAGGAGCCCCAGGAACGAACGCAGCTCCGTCGTGTTACAGGGTCTGGGTGCTCTCTGGATCGCTTCCGTTTTGGACGCAGTAGGTCTGATCCCGTCTGCTGCTACCCTCGTCCCCAGGAATTCTACCTCTGGAGCTAAGAAGACGCACTTCGCCTTTTTCAGTCACAGTCCTACCCGGTCCAGTCTGCGTAGCACCTCCTCCAGGTTGTGGAGGTGTTCTTCAGTATCGCGACCCATGATGAGGATGCCGTCTTGAAAAACCACCATCCTTGGAATCGACTTGAGGAGGCTTTCCATATTTTGCTGAAAGATCGCGGCGGCCAAACATCTGTTATACTCAAACAACCCCTTGTGTGTCGTGATGATGGTCAGCTTCTTCGACTCACTCGCCAGCTCCTGGGTCATGTAAGCTGAGATCAGGTCCAATTTTGAAAAAAGTTTGCCACCGGATAGCGTCGCAAAGAGGTCCTCCGCTCTCGGTAGCAATTACTGGTCTTGGAATGACACCCGATTGATGGTGGCCTTGTAATCGCCATATATCCTGACCGACCCATCCGCCTTGAGCACCGGCACTGTCATGTATCTCACACTACTGTACATAACTGTATCTTACCATGCTATACATGACTGTAACTAGAGATGACCTGTAACCACAAGCTTACCTTACCACCAAGGGTGCACTTGCAGGAGATACTGGATACCTGTCCCAGACAGGTATATAAGGACAGGTCTCAGGCAAGTGAGGCATTCGAGAGCTGTGTAATAAAGGTGTAGGTCCTGAGTGACCTTGACTTCAGTATGTGCCTCGTGTGAATCTGTACTGCAGGGACAGGACTTTACAGTGGCGACGAGTTACGGGATTACAGAATCCACAGAATGTCAAACAATGGCTCAGATGAAAAATACAATGCGGGAGACAATTGGGAGGACTTTATAGAAAGGCTCCAGCAAAGCTTTGTAAACAAAGACTGGTTAGGCGACGACAAGGCAGACAAGAGAAGAGCCCATCTCTTGACCAGCTGTGGCTCGAAAACATATGCTTTAATGAAGGACCTGCTGGCATCCGAGAAACCAGCAATCAAGTCGTTTGAAGAGTTGAGCACACTGGTAAGAGACCACCTGAAGCCAGCGAGCAGCCTACACATGGCCAGACACAGGTTCGACAACTACAGACGCTGTGTGGGCCAGAGCATACCCGACTTCGTGGCGGAACTTCGGAGGTTGGCTAGCTTATGTGAGTTCTCCGATGAACTAAGGAGAGAAGTACTGAGAGACTTTTTTATTGAAGGAGTAGGCCACGCAAGTATATTCCGAAAGCTCATAGAAACCAAGAACTTGAACCTAGAGGCAGCAGCACTGGTTGCACAGACATTCTTGGCAGGAGAAGAAACAACGAGGTTGATCTACACTGCGGGTACGACAACTAACAAAACATCGGAACAAGGGGTTCACAGCGTGAAACAAGCTGCTACCCCCACACACAGACAAAACCGGGAGAGCAGGCCCTCAACAGCAGGCAGTGGCGCCAGAAGCCATCAAGAGCCACATGAAGGCTGTTCACACCTCATCAACCCACAATGCGAGCAATCAACTACAAACTGAGAGAAGCTCAAGAGAGATCAGCCAGACGCAGCTCATTCTTTGGAAACAATGGAAGCGGTCTGTGCTGGAGATGTGGGAAAGGCACTCATCAAGGGGGTGTCGATTTCAGCATGCTGCTTGCAGGGCATCTGGCCCGCATGTGCAGAAAAACGGCAGCTCGGCTGGTATACAAATCGGATGGGTCGGAAAGAAGACGGTGGGGACAGTACCGAGTACACCGATATACAGTGGGTCAACACGATCAATGTCCACTGCTCCTACAACAAGACGCATCCAATAATAATGAGGGTCCTACTCAACGGGATACCCGTCAACATGGAGCTAGATACAGGAGCGAGTCAATCTCTCTTGAGCGCTCAACAATTTGAACAGCTGTGGCCGCACAAAAGAGATAGACCAAAACTCACAAGGGTCGACACCAAACTAAGGACCTATACCAAAGAAATCGTCCCAGTCCTCAGCAGATCCATGCTCTCAGTCACACACAAAGGGACAGTGAACCGACTTCCCCTGTGGATTGTCCCCAGAGATCTCCCAGCACTGCTGGGGAGAAGCTGGCAAAACTAAACTGGAAATGGGATGATGTTCACGCCATGTCGTCAGAGAAACAGACCTCTTGCTCAACAGTTCTAAGTCGATTTGAACATCTCTTTCAGCCAGGTGTGGGCACCTTCAAAGGGGCTAAAGTCAAAATCTACATCACACAGGATGCTAGACCGGTCCATCACAAGGCTAGAGCTGTACCCTATGTGATGAGGGAAAAGATTGTACATGAACTGGACAGGCTTCTGCAGGAAGGCATTATCTCACCCGTGGAATTTAGCCACTGGGCAAGTCCCATCGTCCCAGTCATGAAGCCTGATGGATCCGTACGAATCTGTGGGGACTACAAATCTACCATAAACAGAGTCTCCCTGCAGGACCAATACCCGCTGCCCAGAGCGGAGGACTTATTTGCCACATTGGCTGGAGGAAAACTTTTCTCAAAACTAGATCTCACATCTGCGTATATGACGCAAGAATTGACCGAGGAATCCAAGCTACTCACCACCATCAACACACATCGAGGCCTTTTCATGTACAATCGATGCCCATTCGGCATCAGGTCGGCAGCTGCTATATTCCAGTGCAACATGGAGAGTCTGCTCAAGTCCATCCCGGGGACGGTTGTATTTCAAGACGACATACTTATCATGGGCAGAGGCACCGACTCCCATCTCCATAATTTGGAGGAAGTACTAAGGCGGTTGGATCGGGTAGGCCTAAGAGTTAAGAAATCCAAGTGCCTGTTTCTCGTGCCCGAGGTTGAATTTTTGGGCAGAAGGATTGCTGCTGATGGAATCCGCCCAACAGAGTCCAAAACAGAAGCAATTCACCTGGCACCCAGGCCCCGGAATGTCTCAGAACTGTGCGCCTTTCTCGGGCTACTCAATTACTTTGGGAACTTTATGCAGAACTTAAGCACGCTGCTGGAGCCTCTCCACGTGCTACTCAGAAAGGGGTGCGATTGGTTTTGGGGGGACGCCCAGGAACGCGCCTTCAATAAGGCACGCAACCGTCTGTGTTCCAACAGTGTTTTGGCTTTCCTTGATCCAGGTAAAAAGCTAGTTCTTACATGTGATGCGTCAGCGTACGGGGTCGGGTGCGTTTTACAGCATGTCAATGATGCGGGTAAATTACAACCCATAGCTTATGCCTCCAGGTCACCTTCGTGGGTGGAGCGCGGGTACGGAATGGTGGAGAAGGAGGTGCTCGCTTGCGTGTACGGTGTCAAAAAGATGCACCAATAACTTTTCGGGGTCAAGTTCGCGTTAGAAGCCGACCACAAGCCTCTCACATCCCTACTATCCAAAAGCAAGGCAATAAACGCCAACGCCTCGGTGCGCATTCAACGGTGGGCACTCATGCTGGCGTTTTCGATTACACCATAAGGCACAGACCAGGCACAGAAAACTGTGCCAACGCGTTTAGCAGGCTACCCCTGGCGACCATGGAAGGGTCTGACGAACAGGAATGTGAGAGCAGTGCCTTTGAGTCCACAGGTTCGCCCATGACGGCTCGCCAAATCAGAGCCTGGACGCCCAGCGACCCCACGTTATCCCTAGTAAAAAGATGTGTCCTAACCGGTGACTGGGCAGAGGCTCGCGATGCCTGCCCCGAGGGGATCAAACCTTTCCATAGGCGCATGCATGAGCTGTCACTTCAAGCAGACTGCCTGATGTGGGGCAGCTGAGTAGTTATGCCTCTGCGGGCAGAGAGGCATTTGTCCGGGAGCTCCACCGCGAGCACCCGGGGATCGTTCTCATGAAGGCCATAGCCAGATCCCATGTCTGGTGGCCTGGCATTGACGCGGACTTGGAGCTCTGCGTCCGACGGTGCACCATTTGTGCCCAACTCAGTAATGTCCCCAGGGTGGACCCCCTGAGCCCCTGGCCCTGGCCCACCAAACCGTGGTCGCGGGTGCACGTAGACTATGCAGGCCCATTCATGGGCAAAACTTTCCTCGCAGTTGTAGATGCATTTTCTAAGTGGATCGAATGCACCATTTTAAACTCGAGCACCACCTCCATCACTGTGGAGGTGGTGCTCGAGTTTGGAACCATGTTCGCAACGCATGGCATTCCTGACATATTGGTCAGTGATAATGGTCCGTGCTTCACCAGCGCAGAATTCCAAGATTTTATCAGTGACCACGGCATAAATCATGTTAAGACGGCACTATTCAAGCCGGCCTCCAACGGCCAGGCGGAGCGAGCAGTGCAGATCATTCAACAAGGCATGCTCAAAATCCAAGGTCCCACGCTGCAGGGCCGCCTGTCGCGACTGCTGCTGGCATACAGATCTCGTCCGCATTCATTGACTGGAGTTCCCCCCGCGCAGCTATTAATGAAACGGACCTTAAAGACAAGGCTCTCATTAATCCTCCCAGACATGCATGAAATCGTTGAGGCAAAGCGCCGTAAGCTAACCGAGTACCATCACCGAAATTCGAGGGGGAGGTGGAATGAGATAGGGGACAAAGTGTTTGTGCTAAACTATGGCAGGGGTCCCAAATGGCTTGCAGGGATAGTAACAGGCAAGGAAGGAAACAGGCTACTGGTGGTACAAATGGACAATGACCAAACCTGCCGGAGGCATGTAGACCAAGTCAAAAGTAGATTTACCAACAACACTGCTGAACCAGATGTAGACTACAATGTGGAACTCACACCACACCTGGTGGACAGACAGAGGGAACAACCTGAGGAAAGGGCAATCCCAACAGACAGCCCAGGTGAGACACCAACAATCATACTGAACGAAACAGACAGCCCAGGCGAGATACCAGCAATCACCCCGAAAGAACAACAGGCACCAAGGCAAACAACTGAACCACAACTAAGACGCTCCACGCGAGAGCGTAGACCACCTGAGAGACTGAACCTATAAAGACAATAAGACCTTGGAGGAGGGTGATGTCATGTATCTCACACTACTGTACATAACTGTATCTTACCATGCTATATATGACTGTAACCAGAGATGACCTGTAACCACAAGCTTCCCTTACCACCAAGGGTGCACTTGCAAGAGACACTGGATACCTGTCCCAGACAGGTATATCAGGACAGGTCTCAGGCAAGTGAGGCATTCGAGAGCTGTGTAATAAAGGTGCAGGTCCTGAGTGACCTTGACTTCAGTATGTGCCTCGTGTGAATCTGTACTGCAGGGACAGGACTTTACAGGCACGATCGGGCTCGCCCAGTCACTGAATTCGACTGGAGGTCCAATTCATATTCTATCTTTTCCCGCATCACGTACAGCACCGCTCTTGCCTTGTGGTGTACTGGCCTGGCGTCCGGGTTTATGTGAATCACTACCTTGGCCCCCATGAAAGTGCCGATGCCGGGTTGAAATAATGAGTCAAATTTGTCCAGGACCTGTGAGCATGATACTCGCTCCACAGAAGAAATTGCATTAACATCGCCCCATTTCCAGTTCATGACAGCAAGCCAACTCCTCCCCAGTAGTGCGGGACCATCCCCCGGGACAATCCAGAGTGGCAACCTGTTCTCCGAATCTTTGTGGGTCACGACTACCGTGGCGCTGCCTAGCACAAGAATGATCTCCTTTGTATATGTCTGTAGCTGTGCGTCAATCGGCAATAATTGTAGCCCCCTGGCCTTGGACACCCACAACCTTTCAAACTGTTTGATACTCATCAGGGACTGGCTGGCCCCCGTGTCTAGCTCCATTAATACTGGGATGCCATTGAGGAGCACTTTCATCATTATCGGTGGCGTCCTGGTATATGAACTGTATACGTACTCCACATGAACTCGCTGATCTTCAGCTTCCAGCGATTTCCCCCAGTATTTATTTGGCCTCGTAGGTCTTACATCGGGCCCATCCTCCTCGTACATCAACCTGGCTGCAGGCTCCCTGCACATACGCGCCAAGTGACCGCTGACGTTGCAGTTTCTGCAGGTATATTGCTGATACCTGCAAGCTCTGGCTGGGTGTTTGCCTCCACACCTCCAGCATGAGCTGGAGGCCCTGTTGTTGGAAACAAAAGGTCCATTACCAGTCGATCGTCTCTGACTGTCTGTAACTGTCCTTAAGCGCACCATTAACAGGTGTTGATGGCCCCATTACTGGCTGCATTGTCCATTGCGATGGCATGAATCGTCTTTCAGCTAGCCATTGTCTCTGTTGAAATCCCCCTTTGGGTTCGACTACATGCTGGGGCATGTCCGATTGCCCCTGTCTGCCTAGAGAACTGTGTGCCTCCTCAACAATGTTGACTCCCTGGTCGTTTGCCGCATTTGAGCCAAGATTTTTGTCATACATCATTCTGGTCTCTTCCTCCCCTGAGATAAATGTCTGGGCTAACAGAGCCACCGCTTCAAAGGGTCAAGTCTTTGGTCTCAATCAGTTTCCTGAAAACCCCAGCATGCCCAATGCCCTCAATAAAAAAGTCTTGCAGCATCTCCGCTCTGCATGCATCTGGGAACTTACATCGGCTGGCCAGTCACTGGAGATCTGCCTAGAAGTCTGGAACGTTTTGCCCTTCTCGCCGACGGTGCCTGTAAAACCGGTGTCTCATCATGTGCATGCTGCTCCCCGGTTTGAGGTGTTCCCCGATCAACTTACTGAGCTCTTAGAAGGTCTTGTCCGCCGGTTTCTCTGGCGCTAGAAGGTCCTTCATCAGGGAGTATGTCCTGGATCCACAAACCGTCAGGAGATGAGTCCTGCGTTTGTCGGCCGAGTCCTGTCCCAACCATTCCTTAGTGACAAAACTTTGCTGTAGTCTCTCAATAAAGTCGTCCCAATCATCACCAACACAGTACCTCCCTTCTGTGCTGCTAGTGGCCATGCTCGCGTGGTTTAAATCCCAGTTTCTTGTTGACATATCCTTACTATACAGTATAGATGCACACGACGCCCATACTTGAGAGAAGGTCACTCTGTGACCAGTTACCTTTATTACCAAGACCTCAAGTGATGAAGATGGGTGGAGCTCCCCCTTTTATACCCGAAAGTCCAGGTTTGGAGTGTCTCCCACAAGTTCACCCCTTGTAGTCAATGTTCTCAAGGTGTACAACTTAGGTCAGCTTATACATGGGTTACAATGATAGTTAAATACATAACATTTATGAACAAAAGTCTGAGTGGATTTCACTTGATGGGCTCTCAGAATAATGAAAGATATAAATAAGGTCAAAGCTGGGAAACCATTTAACCTGTACAATGAGCTTAGAACGAGCGGACATGTGTACCAAAGTCATATTCTTGAGCAAGGTGTGAGATTAGTGGGAGGAGTAGTGGATCAGGCCCCCACTGTGGGAATAATAATAATCATAACTTGTATTTATATAGCGCCTTCACAGGAGTGTTATGAGACAAAAAATTTGACACCGAGCCACATAAGAAGAAATTAGCGCAGGTGACCAAAAGCTTGGTCAAAGAGGTAGGTTTTAAGCAGCGTCTTAAAGGAGGAAAGAGAGGTAGAGAGGCAGAGTGGTTTAGGGAGGGAGTTCCAGAGCTTGGGGCCCAACAGCTGAAGGCACAGCCACCGATGGTTGAGCGATTATAATAAGGGATGTTCAAGAGGGCAGAATTAGAGGAGTGCAGACATCTCGGGGGGTTGTAGGGCTGGAGGAGATTACAGAGATAGGGAGGGGTGAGGGCCATGGAGGGATTTGTAAACAAGGATGAGAATTTTGAAATTGAGGCGGTGCTTTACCAGGAGCAGGAGGAAGTTAACTGAGCATCAATTAACGCCCTTTAAAAAGAAGATGAAAGGCTTTGGAGTTATTAATAGCACTGCTCCAGAATAATTGGTTCAGATCCCTGGATGGAGCGAGCTCACGGGACTAAATGGCCGATAAAAGCAAAATACTGCGGGTGCTGGAAATCTGAAATAAAAACAGAAAATGCCGAAACACTCAGCAGGTCAGGCAGCATCTGTGGAGAGAAAAACAGAGTTAACGTTTCAGGTCGATGGCCCTTCATCAGAACATCGACAGACTAAATGCTCTCTTCGCACCTCAGGATTTAGGTCCTTAAATCCTCCCCTTGATCGGAATAAACACTCCATCCAACAAATTGCTCTGCAGCAGGATTCACTCCCTCCATAGTCACCCGCATCACACAAGTTTGGCTAGGACCATTTAACTTCGGGTGTGCTCTATAAAACCAGAACGTCTTGACACAGCAGACATGAACTCTGCAGAGGCCCTCATCGTCAGGCATCTTGGGGTCGAAGTCAGATTTGGCAAAACAGGAATCGCAATCTCTTTTTCCGCCCCTCCTGCTTTTCCTTTCCATTATTTGGTTCCATTAAGGTCGTGGGTTCAAGTCCCACTCCAGGGACATGAGCACATAAATCTGGGCTGACACTCCCAGTGCAGGGCTGAGGGAGCGCCGCACTGTCGAGGCGCAGGACTGAGGGAGTGCTGCACTGTCGGAGGTGCCATCTTTTGGCTGAGACGTTAAACCGAGGCACCATCTGCTCTCTCAGGTGGACGTAAAAGATCCCACGGCACTATTTCAAAGAAGAGTAGGAGTGTTATCCCCGGTGTCCTGGGGCCAATATTTATCCCTCAATCAACATAACATAACAAAAAAACAGATTATCTGCTCATTATCACATTGCTGTTTGTGGGAGCTTGCTGTGCGCAAATTAGCTGCTGCGTTTCCCACATTACAGCAGTGACTGCACTTCAAAAACACTTCATTGGCTGTAAAGCGCTTTGGGACGTCCGGTGGTCGTGAAAGGCGCTATATAAATGCAAGTCTTTCTTTGCTTTATATCACTTGGGATTTATATTTTCAATACCAAGCAACAGGAGTGAAACAATTACATGCTGAGTTATGAACTACAGCGATTGTAAATCTATTAATTGAAAATAAAAAACTAAGTTTGTAATTCAGCCTAAAGCAAGTACGGTACATTATACATTTTAAAATTAGAGTGAATGTTCGGCTGGTGCTGCAATGCTCTGTTGGGGGCCTGTGCATTCAATATACTCTCAAATGGGGGCTGGGACGTCATTATTATAGTGAGGCACATCATAATATATGGTGCTAATCACCCAAAATCAATACTCCCTGAAGTCTGGAGTAAGTACATATGAATAACCTCACACCGACTAAATGAATATTGAGGCACTATTTAACTTGTTATTATTAAGTGCAGTTCCAAGAGGATTTCTCCAGTTATATTCCCTCGGTCCTGTGCTATACTGGGATGAGAGATTTCATTTTATTTGATGAAAACTATTAGAATGATTGGGACACATTAGCGATAAGCGTGGAACTGTGCCAGCGACCCAGGAGAATGCAAAGCTTAATAGATTCCATCCGCTAGCCCAAGGCACAACATGGCCTGGCTTGGGTTGATTCATCCCACTTTCTAGATGTGGGCCAGAGAGTGATTTTGGCTCAGCGGTGAGCCAATGGATGGTTTTGTACCATCTCCTGTGCTTTGTAATCACTTGTGTTCCAATGTCAGCATTATTCATGTTGTGGGTTCAAGCCCCACTCCAGGGACTTGAGCACATAAATCCAGGCTGACACTCCCAGTGCAGTGCTGAGGGAGTGCCGCACTGTCGGAGGTGCCGTCTTTCGGATGAGAAGTTAAACCGAGGCCCCGTCTGCTCTCTCAGGTAGATGTAAAAGATCCCACGGCCACTATTTCGAAGAGCAGGGGAGTTATCCCCAGTGTCTTGGACAATATTTATCCCTCAACCAACATAACAAAGACAGATTATCTGGTCACAGGTGGGACAGACGGTGGTTGGAGGGACGGGTGGGTGGGGTGCTTGATTTGCCGTGCGCTCCTTCCGCTGTTTGCGCTTGGCTTCCGCGTGTTCCCGGCGAGGAGACTCAAGCTGTTCGCCGCTGTCCCCGATGCTCCTCCTCCACTTTGAGCAGTCTTGGGCCAGGGATTCCCAAGCGACAGTGGGGATGTTACATTTTTTCACGGAGGCATTGAGGGTGTTCTTGAAGCGTTTTCTCTGCCCTCCTGGGACTCGCTTGCCGTGTCGGAGCTTTGAGTAGAGCGCTTGTTTTGGGAGTCTAACATCGGGCTCTGCGGACAATGTGGCCCGTCCAGCAGAGCTGATGGAGCGTGGTCAGTGCCTCAATGCGGGGGATGTTGGCCTGAGCGAGAACACTGATGTTGGTGCGCCTATGCTGCCAATGGACTTGCAAGATCTTGCGGAGGCAGCGTTGGTGGTACTTCTCCAGTGCTTGGAGGTGCCTGCTGTACATAGTCCATATCTCTGAAGCATGTAGGAGAGCATAAACGAGGGATACAGAGCAATGGGTAGCAGCCTTGTAGTGAGAGCTCCCGGGATGGTCGGAAGTGCAACACCTCAGGAGGCCAAGCTTGATCACCTTGGGTCTGCAGGACACCAGGTTCTCCGAATCTATTGTATAACCATAATAGTCATTACACTATTGGTGTCTGAGTAATAAACTTATATTTGGACAATGCGCTTGAGCCTGAACCATAGGAATCGTTTAATTGAGTTTAAAGAGATTTCTTTACAGTTGTACAGCTCTTTGGGACGTCCCGACTGTAATGTATTTGCTTCATGGGTTCTTTGCTTAAGAATTCATAGCAACACATTGCTATTAAGAACTAGTTGGTTTATTAGCAAAGGTTTAACAATCGCACTACACATTACCAGTTCATCCACCAGACTCACAACCACATGCCTCATCATGGATACCCCGAACCCAACTGGCTGGGGTTTTATTGAGTCTTGTGAACATCATGTGACTGGCTAAGCCACTCACAATGCAACAGCTCTACAACTATTTTAGTTGTATCAATAATCAAGTGCCCCCTGGCTAAAAGGGGGGGGGGGCACTAAAACCATAAACTTAAACAAATTAAACTTTAAACATTAAAATCAAATTAAAATTTGGTTGCCGGGGGCGATGATGCACTCCAGTCCCTCCGGCGCCCACCTCTCGCGGAAGGCCGCGAGCGTACCGGTGGACACCGCGTGCTCCATCTCCAGGGACACCCTGGCTCGGATGCAACTGCGGAAGGGAGCCAGGCAGTCAGGCTGAACGACCCCCTCGACCGCCCGCTGCTTGGACCGGTTGAGCAACAGCTCTACAAACCTGCGAGCATACTCACAGGGGCACACATTGCACTGAGGTGGTGAAAGGCGTGATAGAAACGGCAGTTCTTGCCTTATTCTTTCTACAGCGGGAACATATAAAGCCTACATGTGCCTCAGTGGGAGGTGGCAGTCGTGGCATAAGTCCAATGGGGAATTCAGGAGTAACTTCTTTACCCAGAGAGCGGTGAGAATGTGGAACTCGCTGCCACAGGGAGGGGTTGAGGCGAATAGTATCGATGCATTTAAGGCGAGGTTGGATAAACATATGGGGGAGAAGGGAATAGAGGGTTATGCTGATAGATTTAGATGAGGAAAGACGGGAAGAGGCTCGAGTGGAGCATAAACGCCGGCATGGACTGGTTGGACCGAATGGCCTGTTTCTGTGCCGTAATTAGAAACGACCAAATGAACTGTATGAGCTGAAGATGTGAATTGGCTTTATTCTCTGCATTGAAAGTTATGCTCTGTCTCTCGCCACGACAAAAGAAAAATATTTACTTTCGATCCATTTTGCGGTCGATGACGTGTCGTCTCTCTCCTCGCCTCTGCTCCCCGGCCCCCCTCCCTCCACCTCCCGGGCTGATGGGCAGCCTCATTTGCTGAAGTGTCGTTTCGGATCACATGGAGTAATCGGAGAAGCCTGCTGGGAAGGTGGAATTGGCTGCTTCAACACGCTCGGGGAATCAGGGCAATGGTTTAACAGCCGTTAGTCAGCCTCAAAGTGAATGGAAAATGAACTGAACTTTACACGAGGGACTCCTGTACAAGACTCATTAGCACAGTTCCCAGATTTCCTTTCACTGTGCATTTATCTTGCACATCCAATAAAAGGGGTTCAGTCGGTCACTCTGAAAGGGATTTTCTCTTCACTTAGGAGAAATATTACATAAGGGAGCGAGCAATGGAAGGTTACGCTGATAGAGACAAGACTTGCATTTATATAGTGTCTTTCACAACCACCGAACATCCCAAAACGCTTTACAGCCAATGAAGCACTTTTTGAAGTGTAGTCACTGTTGTAATGTAAAAAACGCAGCAGTCAATTTGCGCACAGCAAGCTCCCACAAACAGCACTGTGGTAATGACCAGATAATCTGTTGATTGAGGGATCAATATTAGCCAGGACACCAAGCATATCTCCTCCACTCTTCTTCAAAAATAGTGCCATGGGATCTTTTACGTCCACACAGAGAGCAGACTTAACGTCTCATCCAAAAGACAGCACCTCCGACAGTGCAGCACTCCCTCAGCACTGCACTGGGAGTGTCAGCCTGGCGGCTTGTGTTCAAGACCCTGGAGTGGGACTTGAACATACAGCCTTCTGACTCAGAGGCGGGTGTGCTGCCCACTGAGCCACGGCTGACACACCAGTTAGTTCAAGAGGGGTTGGAGGAGGCGAATGTGGAGCATAAACACGGGCAGAGGCCTGTTGAGCCGAATAGTTTGTTTCTGTGCTGTACATTCTATGTAATTCTCTGTGACATTGGTTGACAATGTTATAAACTGATTAAACTTTGTAAACTTTTTCATCCGTCTTTCAGATGAGACGTTAAACTGAGGCCCTCTCAGGTGGACGTAAAAGATCCCACGGCACTATTTTTGAAGAAGAGCAGGGGAGTTATACCTGTTGTCCAAGCCAATATTTATCCCTCAAGCAGCAAAAATAAGCAAACCAAGCACTAGGATTTATTTCTACAGATATAGATTTGAAAAGTAGTGAAGTTATGCTGAACCTGTATTGAATCTTGGTGAGACCACTTTTAGAGCACTGCGTGCAGTTCTGGTCGCCATATTATAAAAAGGATATTGAGGCACTGGAGAGGGTGCAGAGAAGATTTACAAGGAGGATACCAGAAATGCGAGGGTATACATATCAGGAAAGGATGAACAGACTGGGTCTCTTTTCTCTTGAAACAAGAAAGCTGAGGGCTGACCTAATTATGAAAGGTTTTGATGGTGGATACAGAGAGAATGTTTCCACTTGTGGGGAAGAGCATAACTAGAGACCATCAATATAAGATAGTCACCCAGAAATCCAATGGGGAATTCAGAAGAAACTGCTTTATCCAGAGAGCGGTGAGAATGTGGAACTCGCTGCCACAGGGAGGGGTTGAGGCGAATAGTATTGGTGCATTTAAGGGGAGGCTGGACAAGTATATGAGGGAGAAGGAAATAGAGGGTTATGCTGATAGATTTAGATGAGGAAAGACGGGAAGAGGCTCGAGTGGAGCATAAACGCCAGCATGGACTGGTTGGGCCGAATGGCCTGTTTCTGTGCCGTATACCCGATGTAATATCATTTTCGATAACAGTGAAGTTATCTGAAGGATTCCAATAATGGGTGTGCTGGATTGGCAACACAGTTGGGTTTGTTTAACTTTTTCTTACCAAGTCAGGACATGACATACGGCACTATCGGAGAGTGAGATCAGTCTCTGCTCCACTTCCCCCCCGCAGCATCAAGCCTCGTGGGTGAGTGAGAAAATGTAAATATTCTGATCACCGTCAGGAGAGAGAGATGGATGTGATATATTCTTTATAACATCACCCACAAGATGGCTCTGCAGAAACTGGTCATCATGTGACCAGAAGAAGGATGTGATTGGACTGGAGAGGGTGCAGAGGAAAGTTACAAGAATGTTGCCTGAACTGGAGAATTTTGGCTATGAGGAAAGATTGGAGATGCTGGGTCTGTTTTCTTTGGAACAGAGGAGGCTGAGGGGAGACCTGATTGAGGTGTGTAAAATTATGAGGGGCCTGGATAGAGTGGCTAGGAAGGACCTATTTCCCTTGGCAGAGGGGTCAACAGCCAGAGGGCATAGAATTAAAGTAATTGTCGGGGAGGTTTAGAGGGGATTTGAGGGGAAATTTCTTCACCTAGAGGGTGGTGGGGGTCTGGAACTCACTGCCTGAAAGGATGGTAGAGGCAGAAACCCTCACCACATTTAAAAAGTACTTGGATGTGCAGCTGAAGTGCCGTAACCTACAGGGCTACGGACCGAGAGCTGGAAAGTGGGATTAGGCTGGGTAGCTCTTGGTCGGCGCGGACACAATGGGCCGAATAGACTCCTTCCGAGCCGTAAATTTCTGTGATTCTATGACCTTGTCACATTAATCCTTTTATTATATACATCAGCAGTTGCATTACTACAGTAGTCCACTAGGGGAGCTCTATTACAGCGAAGAGCACAAAATGGGGCAGGGGGCTACAGCGTCTGAGCAAATAGTTCGATGGGGAAGAGGTAGGAGTGATGAAGGGAATGGTTGGGTGGAGGGGAAGGAAGCCCAACTGATGGAGGTACCTCAATAGAACCCCCACACGAGTGTGTCGAAGTCTCTGGCAGCAGTTCGCTTTTTCTATCCCGAGACTCATTGTAGGCAAACGTTAGTAACAACGAGAGCTTAATTCAGGGCAGTTCTGCACAGCTTCTCCTGGGGTTTGAAGCCCATGTACCTTGTCAGGAGACTTTGATCAGATTTCAACAGTCTCCCAGATGTACAAAAAAATACAAAGTTCCATCTTGAACTGCCCAGTGAAACCGAGCCAACCTTTAGAGGGACGGCCTTCATGTAAAGTGACAAAGCCTTTTCTCCTTTGAGGAAGGTGAAGAGAGCATAACATCACAAGCAATGAGGCATTGTGATCACACCGGCATCATTATGCAGTGCATTTGCAAACTAATGAACAAGTGCTTGCCAAATGTGTCATCTTAAATGAAGACAATACATCTTACAGGACACTGCGGTACTTAATCAGTCTGTTGGAGTGCGTTGGTAAAAGTCATTACACCCGCACTGTTTCCGATTCATTTACAAATTAAATCATTCACAGTAAGAAGGAAAGACTTGCATTTCTATAGCGCCTTTCACGACCTCAGGATATCCCAAAGCGCTTAACAGCCAATGAAGTACTTTTATGACGTGTACTCACTGTTGTAATGTGGGAAACGCAGCAGTCAAGTTGCGCAGCTAGCTCCCACACACAGTAATGTGATAATGACCCAATAATCTGTATTGGTGACATTGATTGACGGATAAATATTGGCCCCAGGACACCAGGGATAACACCCCTGCTCTACTTCGAAATTGTCATGTATTCAACCAGCATTGTAACCCATGTATAATCTGACCTAAGTTGTGCACTGTGAGAACAATGACCACTAGGTGGTGAACTTGTGGGAGACACTCCTAATCTGGACCTTCAGGTATAAAAGGGGAAGCTCCACCCACTTTCATCGCTTGAGTGCTAAGGAATAAAGGACAGGTCACAGACTGACCTTCTCTCAAGCATGGGCCTCGTGTGCATTTATACTGGAGAGCAAGGACGTATCAATGGCGACGAGGATGGGATTTAAACCACGCGAGCATGGCCACTAGCAGAACAGATGAGAGGTACTGTGTTAAGGAATGGTTAGGACAGAGATTCAACATTGTTAAAGTAGCACACAGTTCTCCAGGCAGACAAGGGCAGTCAGGCATGCCCCAACATGTAGTCGAACCCAGAGGGGGAGTTCGACAGAGACAATGACAAGCTGAATGGCGATTCACGCCATTGCAAGGGACAATGCGGCCAGTAATGGAGCCATTAACACCTGTTAATGGCGCACTCAAGGACAATAACAGGGGCAGTCAGGTACGATCGACTGGCAAGGGACCTTTTGTTTCCAACAACAGCTCATGTTGGAGGCGTGGAGGCACACACTCAGCCGGAGTTTGCAGAGGTGAGCAAAATACCTGCAGAAATTGCAGAAATGAACGCTAGGGGAAATTGCTGGAAGCTGAAGTTCAGCGAGTTCATTTGGAGCACGTATACAGTTCATACACCAGGACGCCACCGATAATAATGAAAGTGGGTGGAGCTTCCCCTTTTATACCTGAAGGTCCAGGTTAGGAGTGTCTCCCATAAGTCTCCCACAGGGGTTCCACCCGCAGAGCTGCTAATGAAAAGGACGCTCAAAACCCGGTTATCCCTTATACACCCCACCATGAAAGAAATTGTCAAGAGCAGGCGCCAGTCACAATATGACTACCATGACAGGAATGCGAGGGCGCGATGTATTGATGTAAATGATCCTGTTTTTGTCCTCAACTACGCTGCAGGGCCCAAATGGCTCGCAGGCACTGTGATTGCCAAAGAGGGAAATAGGATTCTGGTAGTTAAACTTACCAATGGACAAATCTGCCGCAAACACGTGGATCAAACAAAAAGGAGGTTCAGCAACTCCATAGAAGAAGCAGAGGAAGAACATGATGTAGAGTTCACTCCACCACAGGTGACCGAACAAAGGGAGGAGAGCCCAGTCACTGTGGGCAGTCCGGACAGGCCTGAGGCACCGCAAACAGCAGACACTCAGGCCAGCGCCCAACAACCGGAGCCCCAACTCAGGCAGTCTACAAGAGAGCATAAACCACCAGAGAGACTCAACCTGTGATCCCAATGAGACTTTGGGGGGGGAGGTGATGTCATGTATTCAACCAGCATTGTAACCCATGTATAATCTGACCGAAGTTGTACACTGTGAGAACAATGACCACTAGGTGGTGAACTTGTGGGAGACACTCCTAACCTGGACCTTCAGGTATAAAAGGGGAAGCTCCACCCACTTCCATCACTTGAGTGCTAAAGAATAAAGGACAGGTCACAGACTGACCTTCTCTGAAGCATGGGCCTCATGTGCATTTATTCTGTATAATAAGGACGTATCAGAAATAGTGCCATGGGATCTTTTATGCCCACCTGAAAGAACAGACAGGGCCTCGGTTTAACGTCTTATCTGAAAGACGGCACCTCCAACAGTGCAGCACTCCTTCAGCACTGCACTTAGGAGTGTCAGCCTAGACATTGTGCTCAATTCTCTGGAGTGGGACATGAACCCACAACTGTCCAGCAGGGAGCACCACTGAATTTGTGCAGAAACTTTATAATGCTGCTACAATTCACATAATCACTGAGTGCATCAGTTCATTACCTTTTATTTTCTAAGCTGCTTTAACAATATGGACAACATAAGACTTTTAAACTCAGGACCTCATAACGATTAACCTCAAGGATCCCTCAAATCCCTCCATGGCCCCGCCCCTCCCTATCTCTGTAACCTCCTCCAGCCCCACAACCCTCCCCGAGATGTCTGCGCTCCTCTAATTCTGCCTTCTTGAGCATCCCTGATTATAATCGCTCCACCATCGTTGGCCGTGCCTTCAGCTGCCTGGGCCCCAAGCTCTGGAATTCCCTTCCTAAACACTCTCCGCCTCTCTCTCCTCCTTCAAAGTGCTCCTTAAAACCTACCTCTTTGACCACCTGTCCTAATATGTGGCTCGGTGTCCAATCATGTTTGATGACACTCTTGTAAAGCACCTTGGGAAGTTTGACTACGTTAAAGGCGCTATATAAATACAAGTTGTTCACCTTTGCGGAGCAAACACACGTGCGCTGTTGGGGGCTCAAAAGTTTAAACTCCCTGTTGCACTTTGTTTGCAGATAGCTCAAGTTGCTTGGTGCCGTCATTTAGGAGTAATCCAGCAATAAGGCAACGCGCTAACTGCGTCTTTCCACACCTCCAGGCCCATGAAATTCAAAACTGGACAACCCAGTAAATAACAAACCTAAGCACAAATGGGACCGAGCTGTCTGGGCTGTGAGGGCTGGATTGGTCGGGTTTAGAGATCACATGCGGTGCACACCGATAGAAACATAGAAAATAGGTGCAGGAGCAGGCCATTCGGCCCTTCGAGCCTGCACTACCATTCAATATGATCATGGCTGATCATGCAACTTTAGTACCCCATTCCTGCTTTCTCTCCATACCCCTTGATCCCTTTTGAATATATCTAACGAACTGGCCTCAACAACTTTCTGTGGTGGAGAATTCCACAGGTTCACAACTCTCTGAGTGAAGAAGTTTCTCCTCATCTCGGTCCTAAATGGCTTACCCCTTATCCGTAGAATGTGACCCCTGGTTCTGGACTTCCCCAACATCGGGAACATTCTTCCTGCACCCATAGTCCACATGGTATTCATTATGCACCAGGTCAGCCATGGCTCAGCGGGTAGCACTCTTGCCTCGGAGTCACGAGGTCATGGGTTCAAGTCCCACTCGCGAAACCGAAGCCTGTGATCATAGAGTGGTCAAAATTGACAGCGCAGAAGGAGGCCATTCGGCCCATTGTGTCCACACAGGTTGACAAAGAGCCATCCAGCCTAATCCCACTGTCCAACTCTTGGTCCATAGTCCTGTGGGTTACAGCACTTAAAGTACCCATCCAAATACTGTTTAAATGTGGTGAGGGTTTCTCTTTTCGAAGAGCAATCCACTGTGTCCCACATCCCTGCAATTTTTTTGCTCTTTCAAGTATTTACCTCATTCCCTTTTGAAGGCTGCTATTGAAAACTACCACTGATAATCTGGGCTGACATTTCACGGCAGCACTGAAGGAGCGCTGCATCATCGGAGGTGCCGTCTTTCGGATGAGCCATTAAACTGAGGCCGCCTGCCTGCCCCTACAGGTGGGCAGAAACAATCCTGTGGATACGGTTTTAAGAAGAGCGATCAGATGAATGTAGTGCTACAACATGGTTGTTAAGTTGTTGGGAATCAATAAATGCAATCAATGAATAAACAACTTGTCTATCAAGTATTTACAACAAACACAACAACATCTTGTATTTATATAGCACCTTTAACGCAGTGAAACATCCCAAGGTTCTTCACAGGAGAGCTATGAGATTAAAACATTTTGACACCGAGCCTCATAAGTAGAAATTAGGGCAGGTGACCAAAAGCTTGGTCAAAGAGGTCGGTTTTAAGGAGAGTCTTGAAGGAGGAAAGAGAGTGTTTAGGGAGGGAGTTCCAGAGCTTGGGGCCCAGGCAACAGAAGACACGGCCACCGATGGTGGAGCGATTATAATCAGGGATGCTCAAGAGGGCAGAATTCGAGGAGTAAAATGGGTGCACAAGTAGCAAACAGATTGCATTCAGGTTAGTTTATGTTAGCTATATGCAACAGGCAGGACAATTTTTTTTTAAATTATTCGCTCACGGGATGTGGGCGTCGCCAGCAAGGCCCGGCATTTATTGCCCATCCCTAATCGCCCTCGAGAAGGTGGTGGTGAGCCGCCTTCCTCAACCACTGCAGTCCGTGAGTGTGGTTCTTTGGTGCAACGGAGTGGCTCGCTGGGCTCTGGGTTTGGTGGGAGCGAGGAGAAGGGTTAGAGACACCAGGCCATAGTCAGGGCATCATGGGTTACTGACATCCCAGAATAAGAAAGGATGGCTCTCTCGGCCAATGGACTGCCTTTAGTCACTGTTGTTATGCTGGCAAACATGGCAGCCAATTTCTGCACAGGAAGATTCCACAGACAGCTGTAAGGGTATTGGTTGGGGGTTGAATGTTGACCAGGATTCCAGGGGAACTCCCTTCAAATAGCGCCGTGGGATTATTTGTATCCACCGGAGCAAGTAGACGGAGGCTTCAGTTAATACCGTATTCTAAAGGCACCACCTCTGTCATCGCAACACTCCCCCAATACTGACAGAGGGTCATTGACCTGAAACATCGGGCCGAAAATTCCGACATTGCCGGGTGCAAACAGAGTGCGTACAGACTCGGCGAGGCCCTGCAAAAGCCGGTTCTCGGGGCGAGATGCGCATGCGCTGTGAACCGACTTTTCCGATCGGTCAAGATTTCTCCGGATATATCCTCGCCATCCCCGGGAGAAGGACATCCATGTGGGAGAGATTGGGCTATTTGCCCAACTCATACCCAGCGAATGTCCTTCAAAGTCCTACGCCTGGTAAAAGCAGGCGCATAGCTTACTTTTACCTGCGTAATACTTTTAAAACTTATAAAAATTATGTTCTCGATGTTGGGGAAGTCCAGAACCAGGGGTCACAGACTAAGGATAAGGGGTAAGCCATTTAGGACCGAGATGAGGAGAAACTTCTTCACTCAGAGAATTGTGAACCTGTGGAACTCTCTACCGCAGAGAGTTGTTGAGGCCAGTTCATTAGATATATTCAAAAGGGAGTTAGATGTGGCCCTTACGGCTAAAGGGATCAAGGGGTATGGAGAGAAAGCAGGAATGGGGTACTGAGGGAATGATCAGCCATGATCATATTGAATGGTGGTGCAGGCTCGAGGGGCCGAATGGCCTACTCCTGCCCCTATTTTCTATGGTCTATGTTCTAAACGCTCATTTTTATGTTAAAAACCACGTCCATTATTTTTAACTCTATTAAAACACATTTAAAAAAATTCACTAAAATATTTATTTTTCTAAAACACTTAATTACATTTAATTTCAATTAATTTTAAGTATGTGAGGTGTTTTATTTATTATGCTGTGTTTGGGTGTTTTAGAGGGTTATTATTGATAGCAATGGGAACTCGTACAAACAGAGCTCCCATTTTTATCAATGAGAATACTACATTGTGATTGGTGGTCCAGGCCCACGTGACTCCAGCAGATCTGTACGTACCCGAAAGACCTCTCCATGCGCTGCACAGCGAATCTCGGCCTCCGACCGGGATCATCCTCACAGGAGCATACATTACAGCCTCCTTCTGCGCTGTATCATTCTCAGATCATTTTCTGACATGTCCCTCACTTTGCACACAGATTTGCATAAGCAAACATTCAAGCCAGGGCTACTCAATATACTTAGCTTTTAGCTGCGGGCACACTGCATTTGAGACATTTAATGAAGTGTTTTAATTGCTTTACTTTGTTAGCTGCCATGCACTGAGCACACAGCACCATGGGCACACCTGTCTCGAACTAACTGTAATCAATCTGAAGGTCACTGTCACCCTACCCCACCCCAGGCCTTTTTTGTCATTAGATTATTCCCCCTCTTCAGTTTCTCTTCCCTGTGCCATTCAATCTGACATTATGACCAATCTGGTCAATAATCTGACCAAGGTGGTTTCAAGAACCCTGCTCCCAGGTCCTGCTGATGCCCCCAAGTCAGACACATAGAAACATAGAAATTTACAGCGCAGAAGGAGGCCATTCCGGCCCATCGTGTCCACACCGGCCGACAAAGAGCCGCACGGCCCTCGGTCAGCAGCCCTGAAGGTTACATATAAACCTATGAACAATGACGGAAAGGTAAAGAGCACCCAGCCCAACCAGTCCGCCTCACCACAACTGCGACACCCCTTACACTGAAACATTCTACACTCCACCCCAACCGGAGCCATGTGATCTCCTGGGAGAGGCAAAAACCAGATAAAAACCCAGGCCAAATTAGGGAGAAAAAATCTGGGAAAATTCCTCTCCGACTCATCCAGGCGATCAAAACTAGTCCAGGAGATCACCCTGGCTGTATTCTATTCCCTGCAGTACTTACCATTATATCTGCTCCGTCCAACAAAAGGTCATCCAGTCTAATCCCAATTACCAGCTCTAGGTCCATAACCCTGCAGGTTACTGCACTTTAAGTGCCCATCCAACCATCTCTTAAAAGTTGTGAGGGTTTCTGCATTCACCACTCTTCCAGGCAGCGAGTTCCAGATCCCCACAACCCTTTGCGTAAAGAAGCCCCCCCCCCCCCTCAAATCGACTCTAAACCTTCCACCAACCACCTTAAAACTATGCCCCCTCGTAATAGACCCCTCTACCAATGGAAATAGACCCTTACTATCCACTGTATCCAGGCCCCTCAATATTGGGCACCAACTATGCAGCGGCTCACCACCACCTTCTCAAGGGCAATTAGGGATGGGCCTTGCAAGTGATGACCATATCACATATCCACTACATGCAACACTGATACAACAACTAGGTCTTCCATTGTGTCGCATTGAAATGTACAAGATTCTTCGAGCACCTGAAAGGGTAGATGCAGGGAGGATGTTTCCCCAGGCTGGAAAGTACAGAACCAAGGGTCATGGTCTCAAGATAAGGGGTCGGCCATTTAAGACTGAGATGGGAAGAAATTTCTTCACTCGGGGGGTGGTGAATCTTTGGAATTCTCTGCCCCAGAGGGCTGTGGAGGCTGAGTCTCTGAATATATTCAAGGCTGAGATCGATAGATTTTTGGATATTAAAAGAATCAAGGGATATGGGGATAGTGCGGGAAAGTGGAGTTGAGGTCAAAGATCAGCCATGATCTCATTGAATGGTGGAGCAGGCTTGAGGGGCCAAATGGCCAACTCCTGCTCCTATTTCTTATGTCTCATTCTCATTGTGTATAGAAATAGTGAACCAGAAGGAGCAACTTGTTCACAGTGTACGCTAAACATTCAGTATCATCGGAGCAGGATAAATGTTTACCTCAGCTCAGTGTTGCTATCTGCATCCTATTATGCAAAATTCACAATCAAAACTTTTGAATTATCTTTGAAATTCTCTACCCTCAAAGAGCAGTGGATTCTGAGTCTCTGAATATATTCAAGGCTGAGATAGATAGATTTTTGAACTCTAAGGGAATCAAGGGATATGGAGACAGTGCAAGAAAGTGGAGTTGAGGTCGAAGATCAGCCATGATCTCATTGAATGGGCTGGCTCGAGGGGCCGTATGCCCTATTCCTTCTCCTAGTTCTTATGTTCTTAAAGTTGATCAATTTTTATGTGATATTTTTCTTATGTGGCACAGTGGGCTAGAACACTACTCTTCCACCCAAAGACTATTGGGATGGAAGTCTTCGCTCTCTGACATGGTCCACTGTTTAATGAGTCTGGGTGTGTGACCGCTACACAAAACCACTTTGAATTCATTCCCAATGGGCTGAACAGCCTACTCCTCTTCCTATGCTCCAATCAACAATAAATTGGATCTCAAAACCTTGCTCAAAGACTGTAAGGATAGCTAATGCTGGGAATAATACCAAGTGATGTTGGGAGGGTATGGGGGGTTTGTTTGAGACTGGGTTTAAAATTTGTTTTACTCTACATCCAGCCCATGTCTGGGTACATGATACCAGTTAGAAGAGGATTTCATTCCCAAGGTTGACATCTTTTACTTCAAATTCACAAAACAAAATTCAACTAACAATATTTGGAACTGTCGATTATAATCAACATGTTTTGTTTTGTATCTTTGTAAAATTAGTTTCAAAACTAATTGGTGAAGGCAGACTCAATCTTATTTTTCAAATGGGAGTTGGATAAGTATCTGAAGGAAAAATATTTACAGGGCTACGGGGAGAGGGCGGGGGAGTGGGACTCGCTGAGAGTCGGCACGGGCTCAACGGGCCGAATGGCCTCCTTCCGTGTTGAAACCATTCTGTGATTCCTCTATGATTTTACAGTCAGAAGCTGTTCTTGGTGACACTTGCAGGAGTCATTTGCAGTGAAATGAAATGTACCGAACAAAATTGGGAATAACTTGCATGCATAAGAAGGCATACGGAATGTAAAGTCCTTACTCTACAGTATAAAACCACACGAGGCACATTCTGAAAACAAGGTCACTCTGTGACCTTAACTCTTTATTCACAGGACTCCAAGTGATGACCCTGCGTGGGACCTCCCTTTTTATACCAGGTAAGGAGCGTCTCCCACAAGTTCACCCCTTGTGGTCAAGGTGTGCATCTAGGTTGAGTGTATACAGTAATACAGTCGTGTTACATTGTGGTTACATACATGACATCACCTTCCCCCCCAAAGTATTATTGGGATCATAAGTTTAGTCTTTCAGGTGGTCTACGCTCCCTCGTGGAGCGCCGCAGTTGGGGCTCTGGTTGTTGGACACTGACGTGAGTGTCTGTCACCTGTGGTGATTCCGGCCTGTCTGGGCTGACCATAGGGACTGTGCATTCCTCTGATTGCTCTTGTTGCTCGTTCACTGTCGGTGTTGTGAGCTCCATCTCATGGTCTTCTTCAGGTTCCTCCATGTCGATGCTGAACCTTTTTTTTTTCTTGGTCCAGATGCTTACGGCATATCTGACCATTGTTCAGTTTTACCACGGTGACCCTATTCCCCTCTTTGTCAATTACAGTGCCCTCAAGTCATTTGGGCCCCACGGCGTGATTGAGGATGAATACAGGATCATTTATTTCTATACATCTCCCCCTTGAATTACAGTCATGGTACTTGTTTTGTGACTTGCGCTTGCCCTCAACTATGTCGGTCAGGACTGGGTGAATGAGGGACAGCCAAGTTTTGAGTGTCCGTTTCATGAGTAGCTCTGCGGGCGGGACCCCTGTGAGCGAGTGGGTCGGGATCTATAGGCCAGGAGGAGGCGCGATAGGTGGCATTGTAGGGAGGGTCCTTGACTCCTGAGTATACCTTGCTTAATGATTTGGACCGCACATTCCGCCTGGCCATTGGAGGCCGGCTTGAACGGCGCAGTCTTGACGTGATTGATGCCATTGCCCGACATAAACTCTCGGAATTCGTGGCTTGTGAAACATGGGCCATTATCACTAACCAGGATATCCGGCAAGCCATGGGTTGCAAAGGTCGCACGTAGGCTTTCCACAGTGGTGGATGTCGTGCATGAATTCAGAATGGAGCACTCGATCCATTTCGAGTACGCATCCACCACAATAAGGGACATCTTACCCATGAACGGGCCCACATATACAGTCAACATGAATGCGTGACCATGGCCTGGTGGGCCAGGGCCATGGGCTGAGCGGGGCCTCCCTGGGTGCATTACCCAGCTGGGCACACGTCGTACACCTGCGACGTCGTGCACCTGCGAACACAGTGTTCCAGGTCTGAATCAATTCCAGGCCACCAAACGAGTGACCGGGCAATGGCCTTCATCAGCGCAATGCCTGGGTGCTCGCTGTGGAGTTCCCTGATGTATGCCTCCCTGCCCTTCTGGGGCATGACTACCCGGCTGCCCCATAGTAGGCAGTCGGCTTGGATGGAGAGCGGTCTGACCTCCTCAGGACATGCTCCGTGTGCGGGCGCCCAATCCCCAGTCAGGACACATTTCTTAATCAGGGATAGGAGGGGATCTCTGTTTGTCCAGATTTTGGTCTGGCGGGCTGTGATGGGGGAGCCTGCGCTGTCAAAGGCATCGATAGCCATGACCATCTCGGTGCTTTGCTCTGCTGCCCCCTCAGTGGTGGCCAGTGGAAGCCTGCTGAGCGTGTTAGCGCAATTTTCAGTGCCGGGCCGGTGCCGGATGGAGTAGTCATAAGCAGCCAGCGTGAGAGCCCATCGCTGTATGCGAGTTGATGGGTTGGCATTGATAGCCTTGCTGTCTGACAACAGGGATGTTAATAGCTTGTGGTCCATCTCAAACTCGAACTTCCTACCAAAGAGGTACTGATGCATTTTTTTTACACCATAGACACATGCAAGCGCTTCCTTCTCGACCATCCCATATTCCCGTTCTGCTTGAGAGAGGGACCTAGAGGCATAAGCCACAGGTTGTAGTTGACCCTCAGCATTGCCCTGCTGCAACACGCACCCAACCCCATAGGACGATGCATCACATGTAAGAACTAATTTTTTACAAGGGTCGTACAGGGTCAACAAGTTGTTTGAACAAAGTAGGTTTCGCGCCCGATCAAAAGCCCGTTCCTGACAGTCCCCCCAAAACCAATCACAACCCTTACGCAGGAGCATGTGTAGCGGCTCCAACAACGTGCTCAAGTTCGGCAGAAAGTTCCCGAAATAGTTCAACAGTCCCAGGAATGAACGCAACTCCGATGTGTTGCAGGGCCTGGGTGCTCATTGAATCGCCTCTGTTTTGGATTCGGTGGGCCGAATCCCATCTGCAGCAACCCTCCTGCCCAGAAACTCAACCTCAGGAGCTAAGAACACACATTTAGACTTCTTGAGTCGCAGGCCTACCCGGTCCAGTCAGCGTAGCACCTCCTCCAGGTTGTGGAGGTGCTCCTCGGTGTCTCGACCCGTGATGAGGATGTCGTCCTGGAATACGATTGTTCCAGGAATGGATTTGAGTAGGCTTTCCCTGTTTCTTTGAAAAATCGCGGCCGCTGATCGAATGCCAAACAGGCACCTGTTATAAACGAACAGTCCCTTGTGCGTGGTGATGGTGGTCAGTAGTTTAGATTCGTCGGCCAGTTCCTGGGTCATATCGGCTGAAGTGAGGTCTAACTTGGTGAACAGCTTGCCACCTGCCAGTGTGGCGAAGAGGTCCTCCGCTCTCGGGAGCGGGTATTGATCTTGTAGGGACACCCGATTGATGGTGGCCTTGTAGTCGCCACAGATCCTGACAGAGCCATCCGCTTTTAGAACAGGAACGATGGGGCTCGCCCAGTCACTGAACTCAACAGACGAGATGATGCCCTCTCTCAACAACCGGTCCAATTTGCTCTCGATCTTTTCCCGCATCACATACGGCACCGCTCTGGCTTTGTGGTGCACTGGCCTGGCGTCCGGGGTGATGTGTATCACTACTTTAGTGCCTTTGAAAGTCCCGACGCCGGGTTGGAATAGTGAATCGAATTGTTGCAGAACTTGTGAGCACGAACTTCGCTCCACAGATGACATTGCGTGAACATCCCCCCATTTCTAGTTCATCTCAGCTAACCAGCTCCTCCCCAACAGTGCGGGACCATTGCCCGGGACAATCCAGACCGGCAGCCAATTCACTAACCCATTGTGTGTGACAGCCAACATTGCACTGCCTAGCACCGGAATGATTTCTTTAGTGTAAGTCCGTAATTGTGTCTCAATACATGCTAATTTTGGTCTACTGGCTTTAAATGGCCATAGCTTCTCAAATTGCTGAACTCCCATGAGTGACTGGCTGGCCCCCGTGTCCAGCTCCATGCGTACTGGGATACCGTTTAATAAAACCCTCATCATCATTGGTGGCGTTTTGGTGTATGAACTGTGAATATTCGCCACATGGACCCGCTGAACCTCGGCGTCCATCGATTTGCCCCAAAAGTCATCCTGCCTTAAAGAACCATCTTCTGGTCCATCCGCCTCATATATTAGTCTGGTTGCAGGCTTCCTGCACATTCGAGCTAAATGGCCACTGGGATTGCAGATCCTGCAGACAACTGTTGAAACCTGCAGGATCTGGCTAGGTGTTTTCCCCCACACCTCCAGACTGAGTTAAAGCTTCCATTGTTGGGAACAAAGGGACTATGGTCAGACATTCCACGTTGACTGTCCCTTGGACTACTCTTAAGTATCCTATTAGTGGGTGTCAATGGCCCCATCCCGGGCCGCATTGTCTGCTGTGATGGAGTAAATGTCCGTTCAGCCTGCCATTGTCTCTATTGAAGTCCTACTCTGGGGTCTATTGCTGCCTGGGGAGTGTCGGACTGCCCCTGCCTGCGGGGCTCTGAGTTGTATTGATGATATTGACTCCCTGATCCATCGCCGCGTTAGAGACAGAATTGCGTGCGTATATTATTTTCGTCTCTTCCTCCCCCACCATGAAATTTTGAGCTAGCAACGCCGCCGCTTCCAAGGTCAAATCCTTGGTCTCAATTAATTTGCGGAAAATCCCCACGTGACCGATGCCCTCGATAAAGAAGTCGCATAGCATCTCCCTCCTGCAGGCTTCCGTGAACTTACAGAGGCTGGCCAAATGCCAGAGGTCTGCCACGAAGTCCGACATGCTCTGTCCTTCCTGACGTCGGTGGCTGTAGAATCTGTGTCGGGCCATATGTATGCTACTCGCCGGTTTGAGGTGCTCCCCGATCAATTTGCTAAGTTCTTCAAAGGTTTTGTCCGCCGGCTTTTCGGGTGCTAGTAAGTCCTTCATGAGCGCGTAAGTCTTTGGCCCGCAGCTGGTCAAAAGATGAGCCCGTCCCTTGTCGGCCGCTGCATCCCCCAGCCATTCTTTCGTAACGAAGCTTTGCTGAAGCCTCTCGACAAAATCATCCCAGTCTTCACCAACACAGTACCGTTCCTCTGTGCTGCCGGTGGCCATTCTCGTGGGTCGTGAATTTCTGTTTCTCGTCGCCAATGTAAAGTCCTTACTCTACAGCATGAAACCACATGAGGCACATTCTGGGAACAAGGTCACTCTGTGACCTTAACTCTTTATTCACAGGACTCCAAGTGATGACCCTGCATGGGACCTCCCTTTTTATACCTGTGTGGTCAGGTAAGGAGTGCCTCCCACAAGTTCACTCCTTGTGGTCAAGGTGTGCATCTAGGCTGAGTGTACATAGTCATACAGTGGTGTTACATTGTGGTTACATACATGCCACGGAATGCTTGCCTTTATTAGCCAAGGCATAGAATACAAGAGCAGGGAGGTTATGCTTGCATTGTATACAAGACTGGTTCGGCCACAGCTGGAGTACTGCGTGCAGTTCTGGTCACCACATTACAGGAAAGATGTGCTTGCACTTGAGAGGGTACAGAGGAGATTTACGAGGATGTTGCCTGGACTGGAGAATTTTAGCCATGAGGCAAGATTGGATAGGCTGGGGTCGTTTTCTTTGGAACAGAGGAGGCTGAGGGGGGACCTTATTGAGGTGTATAAAATTATGAGGGGCCTTGATAAAGTGGATAGGAAGGACCTATTTTCCTTAGCAGAGAGGTTAACAACCAGGGGGAATAGATTTAAAGTAATTGGTAGGAGGTTTAGAGGGGATTTGAGGGGAAATTTCTTCACCCAGAGGGTGATGGGGGTCTGGAACTCACTGCCTGAAAGGGTGGTAGAGGCAGAAACCCTCACCACATTTAAAAAGTACTTGGATGTGCACTTGAAGTGCCGTAACCTACAGGACTACAGACCAAGTGGGATTAGGCTGGATAGCTCTTTTGTCGGCCGGCGCGGACACGATGGGACAAATGGCCTCCTTCTGTGCTGTAAATGTCGATGATTCTACCAGTGCATTTCCTTTAAATAAAACCTAACTGTGCAACAACAAACTTTCTACAGTCAACAAGACTTTATAAAACTCTCCAAAAGATTTACAGTTGTAAATTTTCTTAAACAAAAATGGCCAATGGCCCACTGGACATGAACAGAAGGAGATAATCTCAAAACTCAGTCCAGATGACGCAGCAGGACTACAACTCTGCAATATATTTCCAGTAACGTGTCCTTCTCAATCTTGGTTCGACTTGTCGGGATGATTTGTGTTGTGCATAAAAGAACTCCACGAGGCTGAGTACTGTGAGCTAAACTTATGCCTTCTGGTTGCAGCAGTAAAATTCTATCACAGTACTAAATTGAGTCGAGAATGAAGCCTAATTAAACCGTAAATGGCGGTGCAGATTTGCTCTTGTGTTTTGAAGCTTTTGTTCTGGATTGGGAAGACCACCACCTCCAGGTCCCCTCCAAGTCACACACCTTGGAGATATATATCGCTGTCCCTTCACCATCACTGGGTTAATGTACTAGGATCCCTTACCTCTCACACTTTGGGAGCACCATCTCTGCAGCAGTTCAGGAGAAAGGCCCACTGTCCTCTCAGGGACAACCTTGCCAACGACACTCACACCTTGAGGACAAAAGAAAGGAAAATTTTGTTTTCAAATGACTTCATTCCACCATTAACTGTAGCAAAGGAGTCAACGTCAGTGATTGAAGATTCAAAGGCCAAGAACAACACAGAGAGAGAGAGAGCATGGGAGAGAGCGCGGGAGAGAGGGAGAGAGCCCGGGAGAGGGGGAGAGAGCGCGGGAGAGAGGGAGAGAGCACGGGAGAGAGGGAGAGAGCGCGGGAGAGAGGGAGACAGCACGGGAGAGAGGGAGAGAGCCCGTGAGAGGGGGAGAGAGCGCGGGAGAGCGCAGGAGAGAACGAGAGAGCACGGGAGAGAGGGAGAGAGCGCGGGAGAGAGGGTGGGAGAGGGGGAGAGCGTGCGGGAGGGAGTGCGGGAGAGAGGGAGAGAACGCGGGAGAGGGGGAAGAGCACAGGAGAGGGGGAGAGAGCGCGGGAGAGGGGGAGAGAGCGTGGGAGAGAGGGTGTGAGAGGGAGAGAGCACGGGAGAGAGGGAGAGAGCCCGGGAGAGGGGGAGAGAGTGCGGGAGAGCGCAGGAGAGAACGAGAGAGCACGGGAGAGAGGGAGAGAGCGCAGGAGAGAGGGGAGAGAGTGCGGGAGAGAGTGTGGGAGAGAGGGAGAGAACGCGGGAGAGGGGAAGAGCACAGGAGAGGGGGAGAGAGCGCGGGAGAGGGGGAGAGAGCGCGGGAGAGAGGGTGTGAGAGGGGGAGAGAGCGCAGGAGAGAGGGAGAGCGCGCGGGAGAGAGGGAGAGAGCGCAGGAAAGGGCAAGAGAGCGCAGGAGAGGGGGAGAGCGCGCGGGAGAGGGGGAGAGAGCACGGGAGAGGAGGAGAGAGCGCGGGAGAGGGGGAGAGAGGGCAGGTGAGCGCGGGAGACCGCATGGGAGAGCGCGTGAGAGAGCGCGGGAGAGGGGGAGAGAGCGCGGGAGAGAGTGCTGGAGAGGGGGAGAGAGTGCGGAGAGAGGGAGAGAGCGCGGGAGAGGGAACGAGCGCAGGAGAGAGGGAGAGAGCGCAGGAGAGAGGGAGAGCGTGCGGGTGAGAGGGAGAGAGCGCGGGAAAGAGCAAGAGAGCGCAGGAGAGGGGGAGAGCGCGCGGGAGAGGGGGAGAGAGCACGGGAGAGGAGGAGAGAGCGCGGGAGGGGGAGAGAGGGCAGGTGAGCGCGGGAGAGCGCATGGGAGAGCTCTGACAATACTAAACTCTGTTTAGTACTGTCATACCCGGGTTTGTGGGCGGGGCTGGTTTTTATGCGAGGGTCTTGTGTTATGGGTGGGACTGGAATGGTGGGCGTGGCCAGTTTTATGGGGGGGACCAGTGTTGTGGGAGGGGCCAGTGTTGTGGGAGGGGCTGTTTTGTGGGAGGGCCAGTGTTGTGGGAGGGGCTGTTTTGTGGGAGGGGCCAGTTTTGTGGAGGGGCAGTTTTATGGGAGGGGCCAGTTTTGTGGGAGGGGCCAGTGTTGTGGAGGGGCAGTTTTATGGGGGGGACAGTTTTGTGGGAGGGGCCAGTGTTGTGGGTGGGGTCAGTTTTTTGGGTGGGGCCAGTTTTGTGGGCGGGGATTCATTTAGCGGAGAGTTTGACGGACGGAAAAGATGGCGAAGACTCGGGCGTATCGTAGTTAAGCGCCTAACCTCACTCATACCCAAACTTCCGCGATCTTTTAAACCACTTAAGTGGTGCGGGGTGCCTGGGGGTAACAAGGTGAAGCCGATTATAAAAGCCCAGAGTAGGGCAAGAGTTAATCTGAACTGAATTGCAACAGAGTTGAAATTGTAATTCCTGAGACAGGTCCGCTGCACTTTACGATTTATTAAATCTAAACTTTTATTCCCCGCCCCCATCCCTCCCCAGTTTAATCTGGCACAGCAACCAAAGCAAAGAAGCTTTTACAGAAGAGCTCCCAGACTCTCTCGATCCCACAGGCGTAGAGACTGTGGAAAATGTATCTAAAGCTCAAACCTCCGACTCTTCCAGACTTACTTTACTGTTTCGACATTCACACACTTGATAATAATCTACACCTTCTAAGACTTTAAAGAAAATTATTTGGAAAGTAAATTGGACAGTCATTATCAGCGCCTGCAGAGGGAGATATAAAATAACGAGATAATCTTTGCCCATTTCCATTCTTGCAAAAAATAAAATATCCTGGACTTCAAAGGCAGATCTCTGCTCCGAGTAAAGTAATCAGGCCGGATGAGCACCAAAGTAGCTTGGAATGAAAAACAAAATCTGGGCCTCATTCAGTGAGGTAGAGTTCTGGAGAGGAAAGTTTTTAGTGAGAGTTCTGCAGATATGCAGCAGCACTGAGATAAACGGTCAGTCTGCGGTTAATCAATAATGTGCTCTCTAAGTTCAGTAGCAAGTTTATGTAAAAGAGACAGTGGGAATCTAAATCAATGATGTTTTTCAGGTATTCTAGTCTGTTGCGTGCTGTTCTGAGGTGCCCAACACTTGCATTAGCCGGACATGACATTCTAGTCACAGCAATGGTCCTGCAAGAAGGTTTGACTGGGGTGCTGTTAATTCGGTGTGGCCAGCAAGAAGAGCTACCCTCCACAGCTTTCAGACCTGACTGAAAACCAAGTGCTTTGTTCAAACACTTCCCGCCGCTTCTTACAGGGCCAGAGTTCCACAACAGTCACTCAGATGCTCCTCAGAAAAGCAAGCCATCTTACTTTGAGCGATGAAGAATGTGAAGTTATTTGGACAGGAACATCTGGTAATGTGTGTTGTGTTTCATGCTTTCTAAGAACATTAATCTACGAACATCTGGCAGCCCAGGCATTGGGGAAGTTTTAATATCCATACTTCACAAAGTACTTGTAATTATGATCAGATCTGGATTTCTGGCTCAATTAAAGGTTTCTCTCTATACTTGGGAGACCCATGAACCAGTATCTACTCGTTGCTGGCACTGAATACAACGCATTAAACCCGCTGTACTCTGGGTTACAATTGGCCCGGAATTTTGCAGTCAGCGGTGAAGGGACAGCGCTCACCGTTCACCCCGCCGACAGCTGCCCACAAAGTTCTCTCGGGCTTTGGAGCGGAGACTTGCTGCCCTCTACAGGGGATCGGTGGCGTCTGCGAGCAGGCCTAAGCACTGCGTGTCTCTTCAACCAATCAGATTGAAGCATCCTCACTGAGGCACACAGAGTTCAAACCAGGAAGTAATAAGCAGGAATAATAAATTAGATTTAAATGATGTACAGAAAGTGAAATAAAGATTGGGAAACGCAGATGGGACTAAGAGAGAGAGAGAAAAAAGTTTTTTTAAAAAGTTAATTTTTTTCCAAATCTCCAACACTAATTTTCTTCTGAGGAAATGACACCCCACATTTGTAAAATTAATTTTTCAAGGAAAGTTCTGCAGTAATTATCACTTATCACGTTATTTAAAAACGCGATGAATGCACCAGCACTAACTTCTCCAACAGTTTTCAGTGCAAGATGAGTTTGCGCCGTTACAGTTATTTCAGTCTATCGGCAAGAACTGCAACAGCACCCCCAGTGGAGGACCACGGTATCTCTGACAGCAACTTCTGATTTCGCTTGTAACTGCGTATGTGCGGCGTTGCGGTCAGATTTTTTACGTGATAACGGTGAGCTATTGTTATTACCACAAAATCTGGGCCATCATGTTCGAATGGTGGTATCTGAGTCAATCCCGATGGGCTAAACTCATTAAAATCTACTTACGGGAGACCGGGCATGCAAGTTAAAGGGATGTTGGTGCGGTAATGAGTCAGAAAAATTGCTGCAATGCATAATTCAAATTTCTCGGCTTCTCCTTGGCCGCGATCGATCAGCCCAGCGCGTTGCCGGAGTGCCTGGGGCTGATCGGGCCGGATCGTGGCAGCCGTCGGGGACCAGCCCACTGGCCCCAATGCAGAGCCCGCAGCGATGGCCTTTCCCTTTAAGGGAGGGGAGGAGCCTCGGATCGCGGCAGCACTGCACCACTCCCGCCCCGCCTGCGCACTTTAGCGCTCCAACAGAAGTGGAACGCTCGATTTAGTAGCCCTTTTCCTTCCTGGACTGAAATTAGAGAAAGCTTTCCAAAGTTAGCTCCCCCAAGTGGGGCTCGGCCAAATTTCCCCCCCCCCACCCCCGAGTCTTTATACTGGCTGGGTGACATTTCCAACTGAAATCAGTCATTGCATCGATTGAAAGTGAAGTGTTGCTTTGTTTTTGAGAGATATAAATCCAGTATTTTATCAATTTCTTTTTCATGTAACTGGGGAATTTTCACGGGGTATTAGGGTCAACTTGGATTTAGAAATATCAGATTACATTGGATATACGACACAGAAACAGACCATTCGGCCCAACCAGTCCATGCCGGCGTTTATGCTCCACTCGAGCCTCCTCCCGTCTTTCCTCATCTAAATCTATCAGCATAACCCTCTATTCCCTTCTCCCCCATATGCTTATCCAACCTCCCCTTAAATGCATCGATACTATTCGCCTCAACCCCTCCCTGTGGCAGCGAGTTCCACATTGTCACCGCTCTCTGGGTAAAGAAGTTTCTCCTGAATTCCCCATTGGATTTCTTGGTGACTATCTTATATTGATGGCCTCTAGTTATACTCTTCCCCACAAGTGGAAACACTCTCTCTGTATCCACTCTATCAAAACTTTTCATAATTTTAAAGACCTCTATTAGGTCACCCCTCAGCCTTCTTTTTCCAAGAGGAAAGAGACCCATCCTGTTCATCCTTTCCTGATATGTATACCTTTGCAGTTCTGGTATCATCCTTGTAAATCTTCTCTGCACCCTCTCCAGTGCCTCTATATCCTTGGAACAAACTTGGAATTCATTCCCTGTGGTCAACCAGTATGAAGATGCAATGTCTCTGTGTTGTACTATTAACCCATGAAGTGAATCTTGAGCCATGCCGTCTGATTTATTAAAGATATTTTAACTGGAGGCTGTGCAGGATTACAAGAGCAAGCTCCGCAGATGACAGGTGCATTGGGACAAGAGAGGAACAAGTAATTAAATCACATTGCTCGGACGTGCCGGGGATAATATCATACGAGCAACTACAGATATTTAGTGACCATTCTTGTGAACACTGTTCGAACAGGACCACTGCAAAAGTTAAATAAAAGTGTGTTGTATACAATGACTTCGGTATAATTACATTATGCTCTTCGGCAATTTGTGCTGATAGAAGCAGCATAAAAATTAACAACCGAGCAGCCGCTAGTTTGGTAATGACACCTTCGAATTCGCGAGAGTGGAAAACAGTGCTGAGCACACTGTCTGTGGCTCAGTAACTTTCTCAGTTGTGTCAGCTTGGCTCAGCGGTAGCAATCTGTGTCAGTCAGGCACGGGCCCAACCCCGTGGGTAAATTGACACTGCCATTTTAACTGCCTGCCCTCCAGCCCGATAAGGGCACAGTTAAAATCGGCTCTTATAGAAATTTACAGCACGGAAGGAGGCCATTCAGCCCATCATGTCCGCACCGGCCAACAAAGAGCTACCCAGCCTAATCCCATCTTCCAGCTCTGGGTCCGTAGCCCCGTAGGTTACGGCACTTCAGGTACACATCCAAGTACTTTTTAAATGTGGTGAGGATTTCTGCCTCTACCACCTTTCAGGCAGTGAGTTCCAAACCCCCACCACCCTCTGGGTGAAGACATTTCCCCTCAAATCCCCTCTAAACCTTTTACCAATTACTTTAAATTGATGCCCCCTGGTAAGAGAAATCAGCCCTTTCTATCCACTATATGTAGGTCTCATAATTTTATACAGCTCAATGAGGTCTCCTCTCAGCCTCCTCTGTTCCAAGGAAAACACTCCCAGCAACATCCTCGTAAATCTCCTCTGTACCCTCTCCACTGCAATCACGTCCTTCCTGTAATGTGGTGACCAGAACTGCACGCAGTACTCCAGCTGTGGCCTGACCAGTATTTTATACAGTTCAAGCATAACCCACCTGCTCTTGTATTCTAAACCTCGGCTAATAAAGGCAAGCATTCCGTATGCCTTCTTAACCACCTTATCCACCTGGCCTGCTATCTTCAGGGATCTGTGGACATGCACTCCAAGGTTCCTTTGTTCCTCGACACTTCTCAGTGTCCTACCATTTAATGTGTATTCCCTTTCCTTGTTAGCCCTCTCCAAATGCATTACCTCACACTTCTCTGGATTAAATTCTATTTGCCACTGTTCTGCCCACCTGACCAGTACATCGATATCTTCCTGCAGTCCGCAGCTTTCTCCTTCATTATCAACCACACAGCCGATTTTTGTATCATCTTCAAACTTCTTAATCATACCCACTATATTCAACTCTCATCATCATCATCATAGGCAGTCCTTTGGAATTGAGGAAGACTTGCTTCCACTCTTAAAATGAGTCCTTAGGTGGCTGAACAGTCCAATACGAGAACCACAGTCCCTGTCACAGATGGGACAGATAGTCGTTGAGGGAAAGGGTGGGTGGGACTGGTTTGCCGCACGCTCCTTCTGCTGCCTGCGCTTGATTTCTGCATGCTCTCGGCAATGAGACTCGAGGTGCTCAGTGCCCTCCCCGATGCACTTCATTCACTTAGGGCGGTCTTTGGCCAGGGACTCCCAGGTATCAATGGGGATGTTGCACTTTATCAAGGAGGCTTTGAGGGTGTCCTTGTAACGTTTCCTCTGCCCACCTTTGGCTTGTTTGCCCTGAAGGAGTTCCGAGTAGAGCACTTGCTTTGGGAGCCTCGTGTCTGGCATGCGAATAATGTGGCCTGCCCAGCGGAGCTGATCAAGTGTGGTCAGTGCTTCAGTGCTGGGGATGTTAGCCTGGTCAAGGACACTAACGTTGGTGCATCTGTCCTCCCAGGGGATTTGCAGAGACATCGTTGATGGTATTTCTCCAGCGACTCGAGGTGAATACTGTACATGGTCCATGTCTCTGAGCCACATAGGAGGGCACTGTACAGCACAAAAAGCAAGGGACCCAGAACTGAGCTCTGTGGATCGCCATTGGAAACAGTCTTCCAGTCACAAAAACACCCATCAACCATCACTCTTTACTTCCTGCCTCTGAGCCAATTTTGGATCCAACTTGCCACTTTGCCCTGGATCCCATGGGCTTTTACTTTCGTGACCAGTCTGCCATGTGGGACCTTATCAAAAGCCTTGCTAAAATTCATATACACTACATCATACGCACTGTTCTCATCGACCCTCCTGATTACCTCCTCGAAAAATTCAATCAAGTTAGTCAGACACACTCTTCCTTAACAAATCCATGCTGACTGTCCCTGATTAACCCGTGTCTTTCTAAATGTAGATTTATCCTGTCCTTCAGGATTTTTTCCAATCATTTTCCCACCACTGAGGTTAGGCTGACTAGTCTGCAATTACTCGGTCTATGCCTTTCTCCCTTCTTAAACAAAGGTACCACATTAGCAGTCCTCCAGTCCTCTGACACCACACCTGAAGCCAGAGAGGATTGGAAAATAATGGTCAAGGCCTCTGCTATTTTCTCTTTTGCTTTGCTTTAACAGCCTGGGATACATTTCATCCGGGCTTGGACTTATCCACTTTCAAAGCTGTTAAACCCCCTAATACCAGCTCTCAGTAGGTATATCTCATCGAATATTTCACACTCCTCCACCCTGATAGCAGTGTCTGCATCGCCCCTCTCTTTTGTGAAAACAGACGCAAAGATTTCATTAAGAACCATACCCACATCTTCCGCCTACACACATAGATTACCCTCATGGTCTCTAATAGGCCCTACCCTTTCTTTAATTACCTTCTTGCTCTTAATATATTTACAAAACATCTTTGGGTTTCCCTTGATTTTACTTGCCAAGAATTTTTCATGCTCTCCGTTTGTTTTCCTTATATCCATTTTAATCTCACCCCTGGACTTTCTGTACTCCTCGAGAGATTCTGCAGTAGTTAGCCCTCGGTATCTGTCATAAGCTTCCCTTTTTTTCTTTATCCTACCCTGTATGTCCCTCGACATCCAGGGGGCTCTAGATTTGGTAGTCCCTCCCTTTTTCTTTAAGGGAACATATTTGGCCTGAACCCTGCGGATCTCCTCCTTGAATGCCTCCCATGCTCTGACACTGATTTACCGTCAAGTAGCTGTTTCCAGTCCACTGTGGCTAAATTACCTCCCAGCTTAGCAAAGTTGGCTTTTCCCCAATTTAGAACTTTTATTCCTGGTCTAACCATGTCCTTTTTCCATAACTACCCTAAATCTAACTAAATTATGGTCACTAGCACCTAAATGCTCTCCCACTGATACCCCTTCCACCTGCCCAGCTTCATTCCCCAAAACTAAATCCAGAACCGTTCCCGTGTTGGGCTTGCTACATGCTGGCTAAAGAAGATACTTATCCAACTCCCTTTTGAAAGCCGCGATTGAGTCTGCCTCCACCACCCTCTCAGGCAGCGCATTCCAGATCCTAACCACTCGCTGCATAAAAAAGTTTTCCCTCGTGTCACCTTTGGTTCTTTTGCCAATTGCCTTAAATCTGTGTCCTCTGGTTCCCGACCCTTCCACCAATGGGAACAGTTTCTCTCTATCTACTCTGTCCAGACCCCTCATGATTTTGAACACCTCAATCAAATCTCCTCTCTATCTTCTCTGCTCCAAGGAGAACAACCTGTATTCTCTGGAGACTGCACATTTGCGGTGTAGATGTGGTGAGGCAATGTTTGCAGGCACGGGCAGCCAAGGTGTTGGTGTCGATAAATGCATACCAGCGATAATTCTCATAGTATAGTTCAGCTGGACATCAACAGATTTGACATGTGGACTCGATAGCCATGCCGGAGAGCAGTACTCTGTTGTAGGGCAAGTGCTAACGTACAGAGGGTTGGAGCGTCTGCTCCCCAAGTGGATTCGGCGAGTATCTAGATTAAGGTGACCCTATTCTTCAGTTTCTTCCCAAGGTTCTGGAGATGTTGTCTATATGACTAGGTGCAATCAAGTATCGCTTCTAAAAAGGAGGGTTTTTGGCATGGTTTACCTCTGCACCGCAAAAAGAGACTTTCAAAGCTTGGTTTGTTTGATAGGTGTTAAGGTGGAATGTTGAGGTGACAGTCTTTTTCGGGTTTGGCCGGAGTCGCCATCGCCGAAAGTAGACCTCCATGCTTTGTAATCACTGGTCAGGGTCTCTTCAGTGATGGACAGATTCATTATTTGCGTGGCCAAGGCAATGTCATCAGCGTATAGGAACGTGCGGGTCTCTGTTTTGGGCAGATCATTGGTGTAAACGTTGAATAACATGGGTGCCAGGACGGAACCCTGTGGGAGTCCGTTATTCCATGTCCTATATCTGCGCTTCTGGGTCTAGAGTACAAACGGAAGCTGTTGTGTATAGAAGAACTCCACGAGGCTGAGTACTGTGAGCTAAACTTAGTGTGACCTTAGTCTTTATTACAACTCCAGAGTGCCTAAGCAACATGGCAGCCAACTTTTGTGCAGGTGACCATTAGGGCTCCAACAGTCACGTCCTCTGGCGGCAAATATTACATAGTTACATACATAACATCACTTTTCCCCCAAAGTCTTCAGTACAAGTTATTTATAAGTTGAGGCGATCCGGAGCCCTTTGCTCCCTGGTTGATTGTCTAAGTTCAAACCCTGGCGTGTGTGAGTTGGTCGGACCAGTGCTGCACTGCACTGCGGCTGGTCTGACCAGACTGTCAGGAACGGTGGGTTCATCCTCGTGATTGACAGCGAGGTCGATTGCTGGTTGGGTGTGTGTTGGTGGATCGTTGATGGAGATGTCCTCTTCAAGTCGGTCTTGGTTGTCAGTAAATCGCAATTTGGTCTGATCTAAATGCTTTCTGCATGTTTAGCCATTTAACAGTTTGATTATAAACACCCTATTCCCTTCCTTGGCCAAAACAGTGCCAGCAACCCACTTGGGACCATGACTGTAATTCAGGACAAACACAGGGTCGTTAACATCAATGTCACGTGAAATAGCCGCGCGATCGCGGTACATGTTCCTCCCATGTCGCCGGGTTTCCACGTGATCATTAAGATCCGGATGGACTAGGGAAAGCCTGGTTTTGAGGGCTCTCTTCATTAACAATTCTGCCGGGGGAGCCCCGGTGAGTGAGTGGGGCCGCGTCCCGTAACTGAGCAGAATGCGAGACAAGCGGGTCTGCAGGGAGCTGTCCATAATGTGTTTCATGCTCTGCTTAATTGTTTGGACTGCCCGCTCCGCTTGACCATTCGACGCGGGCTTAAATGGAGCAGACCTGACATGCTTGATGCCACTGCAGGTCATAAACTCGTTGAATTCTGAGCTGGTGAAACACGGTCCATTGTCACTGACAAGGACATCGGGCAAGCCATGGGTGGCGAACATAGCCCGGACGCTTTCAATGGTGGCTGTGGATGTGCTGGATGACAATATTACGCATTCAATCCATTTGGAGTAAACGTCCACAACTACTAAAAACGTCTTTCCTAGAAAAGGGCCGGCAAAATCTACGTGGATCCTGGACCACGGTTTGGAGGGCCATGAACACAGACGCAGTGGAGCCTCCCTTGGTGCATTGCTCAGTTGCGAGCAAGTGTTGCACTGATGCACGCATGACTCTAAGTTCGAGTCAATGCTGGGCCACCAAACATGCGACCTGGCAATTGCCTTCATCATGACAATGCCTGGGTGGGTACTGTGTAGGTCGCGTATAAACGTTTCCCTGCCTTTTTTTGGCAAAACCACGCGATTACCCCATAAGTGACAATCCGACTGGATGGACATTTAATCTTTGCGTTGGTGAAAAAGCTTAATTTCATCTTGCATTTCCCCGGGAACGGCTGACCAGTTCCCAATTAGGATGCAACTCTTTACTAATGATAGCACAAGATCCTGGCTGGTCCAGGTCCTGATCTGGCGAGCTGTGATGGGTGACCCCTTGCTCCCCAATGCTGGGGATCCATTGGTAAGGATCACGGCCTCCATGTCGTCGTGGAGCAGGCGGAGGATGGTGCCGAACGTTTGAGGACATCCGAAAACGGAGGAGGACTCTCCATAGACCCTCGCGGTTGATGGTGTCAAAGGCCATTGTAAGGTTGAAGAAGGCCATGTATAAGGGCTGGCGCTGTTCCCTGCATTTTTCCTGTAGCTGCCGCGCTGCAAAAATCATGCCTGTTGTGCCCCGTAGGGGACGAAATCCGCACTGTGACTCCGGGAGGAGCTCCTCGGCCACAGGAAGAAGACGGTTGAGGAGGACTCTAGCGACAACCTTCCCAGTGGCTAAGAGCAGGGAGATTCCTCTGGAGTTGCCGCAGTCGGACTTGTCCCCTTTTTTAAAGATGGTCACGATCACTGCGTTTCTGAGATCCCCGGCATGCTCTCCTCCCTCCAGATGAGAAAGATGAGGTCGTGTATCCGCGCCAGCAGTGCCTCTCCGCCATATTTCAATGCCTCAGCAGGGATTCCGTCCGCACCCGTAGCCTTGTTGTTTTTAAGCTGTCTTATGGTTTTTTCTACCTCGTGCAGTGTTGGGGTCTCACTGAGATGGTGTTGGGTAGCATGCTGTGGGATGGAGTCGAGAACACTCGAGTCAAAGGCAGAGTCTCGGTTCACACTACACATTACCAGTTCATCCACTAAGCTCACAACTGCATACCTCATCGTGGATGGCCTAGACCCAACTGGCTGGGGTTTTATTGAGTCTTGTGAACATCATGTGACTGGCTAAGGCACTTACAATGCAACAGCTCTACAAACCTGTGCATACATTACACTCCTTAGCTCTATAACCTCCTCCAGCCCTACAGCACTCCGAGATCTCGGCGTTCCTCCAATTCTGGCCTCTTGCGTCATCCCCGATTTTAATCGGTCCACCATTGGTGGCCGTGCCTTCAGTTGCCTGGGCCCCGTGCTCTGGAATTCCCTCCCTAAACCTCTCCGCCCCTCTCCTCCTCCTTTAAGCCTAAAACCTACCTCTTTGACCAAGCTTTTGGTTACGTGCCTTAATAAATCCTTATGTGGCTCAGTGTCAAATTCTGTTTGATAATCGCTCCCGTGAAGCACCTTGGGGCATTTTACTTCGTTAAAGGCGCTAGTTAAATGCAAGTTGTTGTTGTTGTTGTGACTGACCCTTCGATTTCTCTTCATTTTCTGCAGGCAAAATGTCTTCACTTCACGAAACTCTGCAAATTGCCACAGCAAAAAATTTGGGGCGCTTATCCATAACTGAGGCACCAAATATAAATCTCAATATATGATGGCAGCTCACCAACTTGTCCATCAAACAGCACAATATGGAGACTAGAACTGTTATAAAAAGGATACGAAGACTCTGGAGAAGGTGCGAAACTGATTTACTAAAATTATACCAGAACTAAGAGGGCCGTCAGGAGAAATTGAACAGGCTGGTGCTCTTTTCATAAGAACATAAGAAGATAAGAAATAGGAGCAGGAGTCGGCCATTCGGCCCCTCGAGCCTGCTCAGCCATTCAATAAGATCACGGCTGATCTTCGACCTCAACTCCACTTTCCCGCCCAATCCCCATATGCCTTGGTTCCCCGAGACTCCACAAATCTATCGATCTCAATATACTCAACGACTGAGCCTCCACAGCCCTCTGGGGCAGAGAATTCCAGAGCTTCACCACTCTCTGGGTGAAGTCATTACTCCTCATCTCTGTCCTAAATGGCCGCCCCCTTATCCTGACACCGTGCTTCTCTAGAAAAGACTGATGGAGGGTGACCTGATGGAGATCTTTAAGATTACGAAAGGGTTTGATAGGGTTGACATAGAGAAGATGTTTCAAGTTGTCGGGGGAGACCAGAACTAGGGGCCATAAATCTAAGATGGTCACTAATAAATCCGATAGGGAATTCAGGAAAAACTTCTTTACCCAGAGAGTGGTGAGAATGTGGAACTCGCTACAACAACAACAACTTGTATTTATACAGCGCCTTTAACGTAGTAAAACGTCCCAAGGCGCTTCACAGGAGTGTTAAGATTTTTTTTAAATTTAACACCGAGCCACATAAAGAGAAATTAGGGCAGGTGACCAAAAGCTTGGTCAAAGAGGTAGGTTTTAAGGAGCGGCTTAAAGGAGGAAAGAGAGATGGAGAGGTTTAGGGACGGAGTTCCAGAGCTTGGGACCCAGGCAACAGAAGGCACGGCCACCGATGGTGGAGCGATTATAATCAGGGATGTGCAGGAGGGCAGAATTAGAGGAGCGCAGATATCTCGGGGGATTGTGGGGCTGGAGGAGATTACAGGGATAGGGAGGGGCGAGGGCCATGGAGGGATTTGTACCCCAGGAAGTAGTTGTGGCAAATACCATTGTTGCATTTAAGGGGAAGTTAGATAAACACATGAGGGAGAAAGGAATAGAGGGATATGGTGATGGGGTGAGATGATGAGGGGTGGGAGGGGGCTCGAGTGGAACATAAACACCGACATGGAGTGGATGGGCCGAATGGCCTGTTTCTGTGCTGTAATTACGAATAGTGTTACTTGTTTCCCAATCCTATCTGAAGTGAAGAACCGACGGCCCAATCTGCTTTAGCAGCAGGGGAGAGGAAGCCTTCTGCTTGGAGAAAACAAACTCTCAGCACCTTCCAAGAAACTGCTCTGCAAGGAAAATAATGATTTTTTTTTCCAATGGAAATACTTTCTGACCGGTTTCTCAGAATAGCGATGAGCTCTGTCTCTGCATCCTGTAGCTGTAAAACTGACTAGCAAGGCTCACAACCTCTGCTAATTCAATCAATAGACCACAAGCCATACTTTATTATTCAGCAATGACACGTCTCGATTTCAGAAGTGTTTTGTCAATAACTGATCAGAGGGCTCTGTCACAGCCAATCAGTGTGAGCTGCTCTCTGGATGCCTGCCTCGCTTAGTCAATAGAATATTTGTGAGAGAACAAGGTTGGACAAAGACCAAAGGTTCAGAGTGAGAGACTCTTCCACTGACCCTTCACCTGCGACCTCTCACCCAAGACCCCTCACCTGAGACCTTTTTCCTGACCCTGCTTGTGTGCAAATTGGCTGCCGCGTTTCCTACATTACAACAGTGACTTAAGTCATCCTCGACTCCGAGGGACTGCCGAAGAGAGACAACAGTGACTATACTTCAAAAAGTACTTCATTGGCTGCAAAGCACCTTGGGACATCCGGTGGTTGTGAAAGGCGCTATATAAATACAAGTCTTTCTTTCTTTTTCGTGATCCTTCTCCTGACCCTCCATCGAGAAGCTCCTCCAGCCCCTTCTCCTGGGAAATATGGAGATTGCAAATGTCGCCAGTGAAGGACAGGTCTGTTCTGTCCACCTGTGATTCGAGGAGGTTTAGCGGGGCCTTTTTGTTTTAAGGCCGCACTCGCGGCGTGGAACCTTGCTCGGTGGGAGGATCTGGTGTGCCGTGAATCGGGCTGATTGAGCGAGGTCACACGGGGGCACCCCAGCCTCACGAACCTCACCCCGAGCAGCATCGTGAAATTGATCAACTCGCCCATTATAAAGACAACTAAAGAACTTGCATTTATATAGTGCCTTTCACGACCACCAGACGTCTCAAAGCGCTTTACAGTCAATGAAGTACTTTTGGAGTGTAGTCACTGTTGTAATGTGGGAAACACAGAAGCTCATTTGTGCACAGCAAGCTCCCACACTCAGCAATGTGATAATGACCAGAGAATCTGTTTTTTTTTTGAGCTGTTGGTTGAGGGGTAAATATTGGCCCCAGGACACCAGGAGAACTCCCCTGCTCTTCTTCCAAATAGTGCTGTTGGATCTTTTACATCCATCTGAGAGAGCAGATAGGGCCTCGGTTTAACTCATCCGAAAAACGGCACCTCCGACAGTGCAGCACTCCCTCAGCACTGCACTGGGAGTGCCAGCCTGGAGTTTGTGCTCAAGTCTCTGGAGTGGGACTTGAACCCACAACCTCCTGACTCAGTGGCGAGAGTGCTGCCCACTGAGCCACGGCTGACACAAGTGAGTTTCTGCGCTTGTTCTGTTCGAGGAGGGCTGCAGATTCTATGAGGTAATCTTTATTCAGTCTTACATTCTTCGCCTGAAGTTCGTGAGACTCATACACAGGCATTGCACATTCAAGTACAAAAACTGGCATATTTCTCTCTTGGCCAAACTTCATCTCACCCCAACACAAGGGCAGTAAATCACCAGATGCTGTTTTCCATCAGGTGCTCTCGCTGAGCTAAATCAACAGAAGAAACATCACTTTGAAGGAAAAATCTACATGACTCACAGCACTTTAAACCTTCGCATCTGTGAAAGTTGGCAAGAAGTGCCCATGACAGAACCATCGTCCACGAGCCAATAATAACACGTTGGACTTTCCAGCAAGAATTATAAACAGCAGACAATCTCTGATGGGTCGTACAGATTGATTTCTGCACTTGGTCTTGTCCCTCCCCGATACCTTTGGTGCTGCTGGCCTCCGACTGACCACCTCCGCGGGGCCCAGCAGGCAGAGTAATCTGGCCTGGGAACTTCTCCCCAACTCCCAGTCGGCACAGCTCCGCCGTGGGCCAGGTAGATTCACAATTCACTCATTGTGTGTTTGAGCCGTCTGCTGTCACACTCCCGAGACACAATACCTTGTCAGGGCTTTGCCAGCTCCTGGGAACTCATCTCTTAAAGAACAAGGCAGGTAAGTTCAATGAGATGCACGTCTAGTGAGCATGTTGGCCTTCCCGGGGATTGGGACTGCTGGCTACAGCGCTATCAAGCAAATACTGTTGACCATCCAGGCACTAGAATGTGAACGATGTCAGCCGGTGCTCAGAGTAACACACCCGCCTCTGAGGCAGAAGGTGGGGGGTTCAAGCCCCACTCCAGAGACCTGAGCACAAAATCTAGGCTGGTTCTCCCAGTGAGGGAGTGCTGCACTGTCAGAGGTGCCGTCTTTTGGATGAGACGTTAAACCTAAGGCCCCATCTTCCGATGGTCTCCTTACCCAAGGAAGGATATACTTGCCATTGAGGGAGTGCAACAGAGGTTCACCAGACTGATTCCTGGGATGGGGGGATTGTCCTATGAGGAGAGATTGAGTAGACTAGGCCTATATTCTCTAGAGTTTAGAAGAATGAGAGGTGATCTCATTGAAACATATCAAATTCTTACAGGGCTTGACAGGGTAGATGCAGGGAGGATGTTTCCCCCTGGCTGGGGAGTCTAGAACCAGGGGTCACAGTCTCAGAATAAGGGGTCAGCCATTTAGGACTGAGATGAGGAGAAACTTCTTCACTCAGAGAGTGGTGAATCTTTGGAATTCTCTGCCCCAGAGGGCTGTGGAGGCTCAGTCGTTGAGGATATTCAAGGCTGAGATCGATAGATTTTTGGACATTAAGGGAATCAAGGGATATGGAGACAGTGCGGGAAAGTGGAGTTGAGTTCGAAGATCAGCCGTGATCTCATTGAATGGTGGAGCAGGCTCGAGGGGCCGAATGGTCGACACCTGCTTCAAACACTTATGTTCTTAGTACAACAGTGACTACACTTCAAAAGTACTTCATTGGCTGTAAAGCGCATTGGGATGTCCTGAGGCTGTGAAAGATGCTATATAAATGCAAGTCTGTCTTTTTTTGGTTTACTCCATCAATAAGGAGTTGCAGAAATAATCGGTTGGGAAGAGAGTTGGAAATTTACGGGATGGATGTAGACTGAGCTGATCAATGAGCTGAGAGGAATCAATGTTTCCTAGGCTGCTGTGGGCTACATGGAGAGCTGTTGGCTGGGGGTGAAGAGAAGAGGTGTTTTTTGAGTCTCCTGTACCCAGTGATACCTGGGACAATCTCTTTCTTCCACTGGTTAAAATCTGAAAATTCATGTCATAAAAAAAATGCCATTATATATGAATTCGCTGTAAAGCAGTGCTCCTGGTGATAGAGGTGCCAGGATCAGAGATTCATAGACTCTCACTTTACAGAAGAAGGCCATTCATAAGAACATAAGAACTAGGTGCAGGAGTGGGCCATTCGGCCCCTCGAGCCTGCTCTGCCATTCAGGGCGCTGAGCACCTCGAGTCTCGTCGCCGAGAGCATGCAGAAACCAAGCGCAGGCAGCGGAAGGAGCGTGCGGCAAACCAGTCCCACCCACCCCTTCCCTCAACCACTGTCTGTCCCACCTGTGACAGAGACTGTAATTCCCGTATTGGACTGTTCATTCACCTGAGAACTCACTTTTAGAGTGGAAGAGAGTCTTCCTCGATTCCGAGGGACTGCCGATGATGATGGCTGATCTTCGACCTTAACTCCACTTTCCTGCACTATCCCCATATTCCTTAATTTCCTAATATCCAAAAATCTATCGATCTCTGCCTTGGATATACTCAAAGACTGAGCCTGATTCAGCCCACCGTGCCTGTGCCAGCTCTGTTAAAGAGCGATGCAATTAGTCCCACTCCACCAGCTCTTTCCCCGTGGCCCTGCAAACATTTCCCTTTCAAGTATTTATCCAATTCCCTTTGAAAACTTACCACTGAATCTGCTCCCACCGCCCTTTCAGGCAGCGGTTTCCAGATCACGTAAAGATATTCTCTTCCTCGCTCCCCCACCTCCCCCTGGCTCTTTTGACAGTATAGAAACATAGAAAATAGGTGCAGAAGTAGGCCATTCGGCCCTTCGAGTCTGCACCACCATTCAATATGATCATGGCTGATCAGGCATTTCAGTACCCCATTCCTGCTTTCTCTCCATAACCCTTGATTCCCTTTAGCCATAAGGGCCACATCTAACTCCCTTTTGAATATATCTAACGAACTGGCCTCAACAACTTTCTGTGCTAGAGAATTCCACAGGTTCATAATTCTCTGAGTGAAGAAATTTCTCCTCATCTCGGTCCTAAATGGCTTACCCCTTATCCTTAGACTGTGACCCCTGGTTCTGGATTTCCCCAACATCGGGAACATTCTTCCTGCATCTAACTGTCCAGTCCCGTCAGAATTTTCTATGAGATCCCCTCTCATTCTTCTAAATTCCAGTGAATACAAGCCTAGTCGATCCAGTCTTTCTTCATATGTCAGTCCTGCCATCCCGGAAATCAGTCTGGTGAACCTTCGCTGCACTCCCTCAATAGCAAGAATGCTATTTCCAGAGTTTGTTTCAGTTAAAATGATTGCCTGACTGCATATTCATGTTCCTTGTTTTCCCTTCTTACATTTACATCTTGCACAGCCCATCACTCTGACTGTCCCTTTGACAATAATCCAGGACATTTTGTCTGTCTGTCGTGAAAGTGTAATTCTCTCAGTCCAGGAGTGCGTTAGAGGACACTGATACAATGTTAGACAATGTTGGAGACACAACACATGCATTTATATAGCGCCTTTAACATATCAAAACACCCAAGGCACTTTCACAGGAGCGTAATCAAACAATATTTGACACCAAGCCACATAAGGAGATATCAGGGCAGGTGACCTAAAGCTTGGTCAAAAAGGTAGGTTTTAAGGAGCGTCTTGAAGGAGGAGAGAGAGGCGGAGAGGTTCAGGCAGGGAGTTCCAGAGCTTGGGGCCCAGGCAACAGAAGGCACGGCCACCAATGGTTGAGCGATTACAATCAGGGATGCTCAAGAGGGCAGAATTAGAGGAGCGCAGATGTCTCGGGGGGTTGTGTGGCTGGGGGAGATTACAAAGAAAAGAACACAAAAAATAGGAGCAGGACTAGGCCATTCGGCCCCTCGAACCTGCTCCGCCATTCAATTAGATCATGGCTGATCTTCGACCTCAACTCCACTTTCCCGCCCGATCCCCATATCCCTTGATTCCCTTAATATCTAAAATATCTATCGATCTCTGCCTTAAATATACTCAAAGACTGAGCCTCCGCAGGAAGGGGTGAGGGCCATGGAGGGATTTGAAAATAAGGATGAAAATTTTGAAATCATTGTTTAACTGGAAGCCAATGTAGGTCAGCGAGCACAGGGGTGATGGGTGAGCGGGACTTGGTGCACGGGGCAGCCGAGTTTTGGATCACCTCTAGTTTACATGGGGTAGAATGTGGGAGGCCAGCCAGGAGTGCGTTGGAATAATCAAGTCTGGAGGTAACAAAGGGCATGGATGAGGGCTTCAGCAGCGGATGAGCTGAGGCAGGGACGGAGACGGGCGATGTTACGGAGGTGGAAATAGGCGGTTTTAGTGATGCTGCGGATATGTGGTCGAAAGCTCATTTCAGGGTCAGATATGACACCCAGTGTGGTTCAGCCTCAGACAAGAGTTGGGGAGAGGGGTGGAGTCAGTGGCTAGGGAACGGAGTTTGTGGTGGGGACCGAAAACAATGGCTTCGGTCTTCCCAATATACAATTGGAGAAAAGTAGTGAGGGTTATTGACTCCCACCCATTGTGACCATCCCAAGCCCATCTCACGCAGAGAGAGTTTGCTCCGCCTGTAACGTTGAATGAGGTAAATCAGTAGTAGAAAATAATGTACTTTTTGAGCAGCAAAAATAGCAATGCATCTTCCTCAAAAAGCTTTAAAAATAATCGGCGACTATTCCGCTTCTCACGGCACCTCGCCACGTCAGTGCATTTTTCTTGCTCGTGTCCCCTGTCAATGAGAGGCATTTGGTTCCGGAGGGAAGCGCATTCGTCCCAGCGAACGCATCCAGCAGTCCCCAACTCAGGTGCCCCACGATTCAGGCGCGCAGAGCTCCCCTGCACCATTACCCTGGCACAGTGCCCAACCCAGGGAGTGTCGCAGGACTGCACAGCAGTTCTCACACGCTTCCCTGCGGCTCACGGTCGCTCTCCGAGTGGGATTACTAATGAGCGCCGACTGTACTGAGCTTGAGCTATTGCTTGGTGCAGCAAACTCAAATCCCACCAGAGATTTCTGCACATTGATACTTCCTGACCTCATTTCATTACCAGGATACTTCAGTCCTCAGAGAAAGACACTATCTGGCCTGGATTAAGATTGGAAACTCAGTTGTGGCAGTGTTTTAACCCCCTGCACCTCTGGAATCCCATTAATAAACTGCTGTACTGACAATCACATATACCAAGGGCACTGTGACTTCATTCTTTTAAAATAAAGACAGAAAGACTTACATTTATATTGCACTTTTCACAACCTCAGGACATCCCCAAGTGCTTTACAGCCAATGAAGTGTAGTCACTGTTGTAATGTGGGAAACGCAGCAGCCAATTTGCGCACAGCAAGCTCCCACAAACTGCAATGTGACAATGACCAGATAATCTGTGTTTTAGTGATGTTCATTGAGGGATAAATATTGGCCAGGACACCGGGGAGAACTCCCCTGCTCTTCTTCGCAATAGTGCAGTGGGATCTTTTACGTCCGCCTGAGAGAGCAAATGGGGCCTGGGGTTTAACATGTCATTCAAAAGACGACATTCCAACAGTACAGCGCTCCCTCAGTACTGACTCTCCGACAGTGCGGCACTCCCTCAGTACTGCCCCTCCGACAGTGCAGCGCTCCCTCAGCACTGCACTGCGAATGTCAGTGAAGATTTGTGCTCAAGTCTCTGAAATGGGACTCGAACCCACAACCTTCAGACTCAGGCGAGGATGTTGCCCACTGAGCCACAGCTGACATTGTTTTTATTTTTATTCCCATTTTCACCTCGATCCACATACAGTTCCGTGTGGACGATGTGCTATCAGGGGCTTCGATGCTGTGCAATGTCACAGCGGGAACTGTAGCTGGATTCTGGTTAATACACGGCTACATTACACAGAATATGTTTGGGGCAGGATCAAGCCTGGATGAGGACGCCTGCAGATTGTGGAGAATACAGAGATGATCAATTTATAACGCTCACACCTCGGTCCATTCAGTGCCTTATGCTGCGACTGAATCTAAATTAAAACACCCTATTACACAAATACAATTTTTTTCTTCAGATAAATCTGCTGATGTGCGAAAGCGCAGTGCTGGGGTGACAATATTTAGTGTGCTGAGCAAGGAAACTACAAATAAATGGGCAATGTTCAATGCGCAGATCACTATCATACATTAAAGTGCTGGATTTGTATCGGGAGCTCTGTGTAATGGGAGTGAATAGGAAGTGATTTAGTGTATTATTCCGTGCTTTGGTCAGGTATTTATTCAACTTAAGTCAACTGCACTCAGCATTACTTAAAGGGGCGTCGGTGCACACATCAAGCCGGATTTAGCTTAGTTACACCTTTGTATAACAGGAACTCTGCTGATGTGCGAACAATCTCTGCACTTCCTTCCAAATAATGGTCAGTGAACATGTGCAACTCGCCCCCGTTTGCAACAGTATAACTCCTAACTCGCCATGAGCAAGAGACCTGTTTGTTTTTCGATTCCAATTCCTATATTGGCTCCCGGTCCAGCAACGCCATGATTCTCATCCTCGTGTTCAAATCCCTCCGTGACCCTCGCCTCCTTCCTTCCTCTGTAACCTCCTCTAGCCCTACACCACACTCCCCCCCCCCCGCACCTCCCCCCCCCACCCCCCCACCACGCCAAGACCTCTGCGCTCCTCCAATTCTGGCCTCTTGAGCATCCCTGATTAGAAACATAGAAACATAGAAAATAGGAGCAGGAGTAAGCCATTCGACCCTTCGAGCCTGCACCACCATTCAATATGATCATGGCTGATCATTTTTGCAACTTCAGTCCCCCATTCCTGCTTTCTCTCCATACCTCTTGATCCCTTTAGCCGTAAGGGCCACATCTAACTCCCTTTTGAATATATCTAACGAATTGGCCTCAACAACTTTCTGCGGTAGAGAATTCCACAGGTTCACAATTCTCTGAGTGAAGAAGTTTCTCCTCATCTCGGTCCTAAATGGCTTACCCCTTATCCTTAGACTGTGACCACTGGTTCTGGACTTCCCCAACATCGGGTACATTCTTCCTGCATCTAACCTGTCCAATTGCTCCACCATTGGTGGCCGTGCCTTCAGTTGCCTGGGTCCCAAACTCTGGAATTCCCTCCCTAAACCTCTATACCTCTCTCTCCTCCTTTGAGACGCTCCTTAAAACCTGCCTCTTTGACCAAGCTTTTGGTAGCCTGAGCTAATTATGTGGCTCGGTGTCAAATTTTGTCTGTTGACGCTCCTGTGAAGCGCCTTGGGAAGATTTACTACGGTAAAGTTGCTACATAAGTGTAAGCTGCAGTTGCTGTTGTAATTAGGTTTGCTGGCGGTGGTAATGAGGATGGAGTGGGTCTTCAGCTTCAGCCCACGATGAGCTCATAGCAGCCAAGGGGCTCTGCTTTACACTGTGACCCATTTCCATTTTGTTGTTGAGAAGAGAATCATGTTAACCGAGCTGCCAGTTCATTCTGAGCCAAATTGGTAGCAGAGGTTCTATTGCCCTCCTAATGAAACTGTTAAACTTTGCTAAATGGCAAATAAAGGCTGTTTGTTTCAGCAAGTTGGAAATGATCAATAATATGCAAGTGCCATTTCTTGCAGGGACCAGACTAGATTTCTCATGTTGGCACACAGCTCGGCATCACTTCCCTCAATCCCATAGAAAGAAACACTTACATTTATCATCATCATCATCGGCGGCGGTCCCTCGAACGAGGATGACTTGCTTCCACATGAGTTCAAAGTCTTTCTTTCAATGAAGGACCCGATGTTCCAGTCCTGAACTCCAGTTGAGGGGGTGGAAGATGCCTGTGCGTGGATTTTTTCTATAGCGCCATTCATGATCCAAAGTCACTGCTGCAATGTGGGAAACGCGGCAGCCAGTTTGCACACAGCAAGCTCCCACAAACAGCAATGTGATAATCACCAGCTAATCTGTTTTTGTTATATTGACTGAGGGATAAGTATTGGCCAGGTTCCCAGGGAGAACTCGCCTGCTCTTCTTCGAAATAGTGCCGTGGGATCTTTTACGACCACCCGAGAGAGCCGACGGGGCCTCGGTTTAATGTCGCATCTGAAAGAAGGCACCTCCGACAGTGCAGCGCTCCCTCAGCCTAGATTTATGTGCTCAAGTCTCCGGAGTGGGGCTTGAACCCACGACCTTCTGACTCAGAGGCGAGAGTGCTACCCACTGAGCCACAGCTGACACCTCTGGGCTGCTAGACTGCCTGTAGATTGGGGATGAATCAAACTGAACGTAAGCACGAGAAGACCGAGGCTCTCGGTCTTAGCCCTCGCCACACACTCCCTCCCTGTGTCACTGACTCCGCTCCAATCCATGGCCAAACGCACAAGCTGAACCATGTTGTGCAAAACCATGGCCACATAGTCAGCCCAGAGCTAAGCTTCAAACCCCATATTCTCTCCATAGGAGCATGAGAACAGACCCAGGTCCATCGAGTTCAGCCTTCTACCATCCTGGTGGTCACGTGACCCAACAACAATGGAGTCATTGAATAATCAAATCAATTTCTATCAATTAGTCTACAACAACTTATATTTATACAGCGCCTTTAATGTAGTGAAATGTCCCTTGCATGTTTTTAAAAGCATGAATCATACCTCCCTGTGTCTACTTGTCTCCAAAGTTTTACCGCAATTATTTCTGCTGTTATATTTTCGATCACTCTCATGGGCAAGTCCCACGCCTTCAGGTGTGGTGTTTCTTGTCATATTTAGACAAACTTTCGGTAACAGAGTCAGGAAAAGAACAAACAACAACTTATATTTATATAGTGCCTTTAACGCAGTGAAGCCTCCCAAGGTGTTATGAGATAAAACAAATAAATTTGACACCGAGCCAGCTAAGAAGAAATTAGCGCAGGTGACCAAAAGCAGGGTCAAAGAGATAGGTTTTAAGGAGCGTCTTGAAGGAGGAAAGAGAGGTAGAGAGGCGGAGAGGTTTAGGGAGGGAGTTCCAGAGCTTGGGGCCCAGGCAACAGAAGGCACGGCCACCAATGGTTGAGCAATTATAATCAGGGATGCTCAAGAGGGCAGAATTAGAGGAACATAGACATCTCGGGAGGGTTGTGGGGCTGGAGGAGATTACAGAGATAGGGAGGGGAGAGGCCACGGAGGGATTTGAAAACAAGGATGAGAATTTTGACACAAGGTGAGGGAACTCCCAGTGGCGGAAAAAAAGAAGAGACTTGTGTTTATATAGCGCCTTGCATGACCTCAGAATGTGCCAACATGCTTTACAGGCAATGAGGTACTTTTGAAGTGTAGTCACTGTCGTAATGTGGGAATGTAGAAAGCTTTGGAAACCACACATCCAAAATCACCTGTCCCTCCCAAGCCTGCTGCACTTACCACGTCATGTCTCCAATTACTCATATACTCTTCCCCAAACTATTATATTCCGAAAGAAATCTGACTGATTTACATCATCAAGTTTGCTTACTTCCACCTCTGCAACGTTGCCACCTCCACCCTTAGTGGCCCTTGCAATGCTGAAATCCCCATTCCCACTTTTACACCTTTCCAGTTGATTTCACCAACATCCCCCTCGCCAGCCTTCCATTCTGTGCCTTCCAGGAACTCCAACCTGTTTGCAACTCAGTAACCCGTCCTGCGTTAAGTCCTGTTCACCCTTAACCTCCATCGTTGCTGAACTACAGGAACTCCATGTTCCCCGAAACACTAAACTTGAATATCTTCATCTTCAAATCCCTCCACTGTCTCGCTCCAATCCACCTCTCCAGCTTTCTCCACACTTACGTTCCACTGCACGCTTCCCCGACTCCTCCAGTCCTCTGACTCTGGCCTTGCGTACATTGGCATCTCCCGTCACCCCACAATTGGATACCTTGGCATTCTCCCTGGAACTCCCTCCCCAAGCTCCTGTCTCCACCTTTCGAAACCTTCCCAAAACCCAGCTTTTGGCCATCTCTGCTAACTCTCTCGCCTTGGCTTTATTCCTTTATTCCATTTCTCGCCAGCCCCCTATTCCCTCGTAAAGTGCCTGGAAATTTTTTCTATATTAAAACTGCAAAATAAATGTCTTTTGTTGTGTGGACAGGCCACTCCCAGATACATGGGTACAGGAACTCTGCCAATCCCCAACACAAGGCAGCCACAGCTCTGGCCATTTCAGTTAGTGCCTCAATGGGCCAATGTTCTTATAAGTAGGCTCGATATTTGGCCCATTATATTCTGTTATTTTTTTCGATTACTGTTAGTAAAGCACATTGAGGTCAGCCTTCTGCAAAGCTAACTTCATGAAGAGAATGAGTGTGCTACATACTCTTCCCACCGTCACTTGATGTAGGCTATTTGAGAAAGAGAGAGAGCGAGAAAGAAACTTGTATTTATATAACACTTTTCACAGGACATTCTAAAGCACCTTACAGTCAATGAAGTATGTTTTGAAGTGTAGTCACTGTTGTAATCTAGGAAATGTAGCAACCAATTTGCAAGCTCCCACACACAGCAATGAGATAAATGATCAGATCATGTGTTTATTTTTAAAGTGGTGTTGGCTAAGGGCTAAGTATTGGCCAGGACACCAGGGATAACTCTCCTTCTACATCCACCTGATGGACTGACGAGGCCTCGGTTTAACGTCCCATGCGAAAGCCAGTCTAACACTGCTCTCAGTACTGCACTGGAGTGTCAGCCGAGAGCTTGTGCTTAAGTCGTACTATGTGGGACTTGAACCCACAACCTTCTGACTCTCAGGCAAGGGTGCTACCCACTGAGCCACGGCTGACATTAATGTCATTCCTCTAAAACCCTCGAGCATTGCTACAAACAACAGGTGTGTCATCCAAATCTACCTCAGCATAGAGTTCTATCTCTAAGGCAACGGAATGTGATGTAATGCCATTGTTCGTCTTACACCGACGAATTCCTTTGACCGCTGTGGGCAAGTGTATTTGCGAAGCTTTCCTTTGTCCTTTATATCTAACGATATCAGTAAATGTGTTCCTTTGGGACATTGCTTGAAATACTGCAGGCCAAAATCTCCACAAAACTCGTGATGTCACGACACATGCCAACCGAGGAATTCTCGATGCATAATCCAATCTGCTCTCAATTCAAAGACACCTCATTCAAATTATCTCATAATTAAGATTTATTGAACACCAAATTCCCACTTTGTGATATTAACACAGATAAATGTGAGGTATTACAACAGGAAGATGTCTTATTACTGGGAGGGTGCGAGTCTGGGTGGGGTAGAGGAACAAAGGCATCTCGTGTATAAATACACAAATCGCCAAAAGTTGTAACACAGGTTAGCGAGGCCAAAAAAAGGAAACCAAGCTCTAGGGTTTATTTCTAGAGGGATAGAATTGAAAAGTAGAGAAGACATGTTAAACCTGTATCGAATCTTGGTTAGACCACACTTGGAGCACTGCGTACAGTTCTAGTCGCCATATTATAAAAAGGATATAGAGGCACTGGAGAGGGTGCAGAGAAGATTTACAAGCATGATACCGGAAATGCGAGGATATACATATCAGGAAAGGATGAACAGGCTGGGTCTCTTTTCTCTTGAAAAAAGAAGGCTGAGGGGTGATATAGAGGTCTTTAAAATTATGACAGGTTTTGATAGAGTGGATACAGAGAGAATGTTTCCACTTGTGGGGAAGAGCATAACTGGAGGCCATCAATATAAGATAGTCACCAAGAAATCCAATGGGGAATTCAGGAGAAACTTCTTTACCCAGAGAGTGGTGAGAATGTGGAACTCGCTGCCACAGGGAGGGGTTGAGGCGAATAGTATCGATGCATTTAAGGGGAGGCTGGACAATCATATGAGGGAGAAGGGAAAAGAGGGTTATGCTGATAGATTCAGATGAGGAAAGACGGGAGGAGGCTCGAGTGGAGCATAAACGCCGGCATGGACTGGTTGGGCCGAATGGCCTGTTTCTGTGCCGTATACCGATGTAATCCTGCTGACATGGCATACTATTAAATAATTCCATTTTATTTTTACTTTACGACCACCTTCATTAGTATTTCTGTTTAATTTGCCTGGAATTTAATTTCTAAATGTTTTATTGCTAAAATAATGGGTACCGAGGAGTGAGCTACAAGACATTACGAAACTGAATGGCTCACCGCTGAAGGATGAGCGTGGTCTGAATCCCAAGCTATCAACGGCTTCAAACACACTCAGTTATTCTTTATCAGATCTCCGTGATTGCAACACCCTGGGTATCTCTTGCAAGAGGACACTTAAAGTGTAGAGGTCATTAGCAGCACAAAAACTCAGCAGTGTCTTCACCAGTCTCGCACAGGACTCAAACTGAAGTGATGTGATGCCATATCACTCATCCTAGGTATCGTGGGCACTCTGTTTGACACTTCCTCTTTCTATAGTCAAAGCTTCAAGTATTTTTTTATTGTGCAATTCAAACAGAGGAGTGGATTCAAATGGATTCATCAAAGTACATACTACACCCATGATACTCATTCTGGCAATGTACTGATCCCAACCGAGACACAGTTAGTTTGTTTCCTCTATGATTCTTTCTCTGTAGGAAATCTCTGTATGAAGGACATACTCACCATAGAGGCAGTGCAACAAAGGTTCACGTTATTGATTCCTGGGATGAGAGGGTTGTCCAAGAGTAGAGATTGATTAGAATGGGCCTATATTCTCTGGAGTTTAGAAGAATGAGAGGTGATCCCATTGAAACATACAAGATTCTGAAGGGAATTGACAGGGTAGATGCAGAGAGGATGTTTCCCCCCCGGGCCGGGGAGTCTAGAACCAGGGGTCACAGTCTCAGGATAAGGGGTCGGCCATTTAAGAAATGAAGAGGAATTTCTTCACTCAGAGGATTGTGAATCTTTGGAATGCTCTGCCCCAGAGGCTGTGGATTGAGTACATTCAAGACTGAGATCACTAGATTTTTGGAGTCCAGGAGATTCAAGGGATACGGGGATCGGGTGAGAAGGAGGAGTTGAGGTCGAAGATCAGTCATGATCTCATTGAATGGCGGAGCAGGCTCGAGGGGCCGAATGGCCGACTCCTGCTCCCAATTCTTAGGTTCTTACAGGGTCTCTTTAATGTGGTGTTTCTGTAGTTTAAGGTGTCGGGGTCTGATTTCCCCGACACTTTCTATTGCTAACTCTGGCTCCCTTCTTACCCCGCAGTAAAATCATACTGCCGTGTTTTCAGCAGAGTAACGGATTGAGCAGTGCAGACGCCCACTGCCAGCACTCCACATTGCTCTGCCACAATCTCAACCACAGCAGGACCACCCACACGGCAAAATCTCCCAATGATCCCCAGTGACAAGCTGTCTCTGAACTCGGCCCGCTCCTGCTCCCGCTCCCGCTCCCGCTCCCGCTCTCGGCCATTTGCCCAACCAGGCAACACAAGTGAACTGAGCAACTCACGATGCAGATACAGTGGAGGGAGAGCAAATACAGTGGAGGTCCCATCACTCCTCGGGCTCAGCACGTTCCCACACCAACAAGCTGTCAATCAATCATTTCTTGCCAATCAGTCATTTCCATGAGTTTGATGAAAGGTTTTGACAGATCTATTACTAGCAACAGGAGGAGGTTTTTCAGCCCCTCGAGCCTGTTACACAGGAACAGGGGGAGGCCCATTCAGCCCCTCGAGCCTGTTACATTAGGAACAGGAGGAGGCCATTCAGCCCCTCGAGCCTGTTACACAGGAACAGGAGGAGACCCATTCAGCCCCTCGAGCCTGTTACATAGGAACAGGAGGAGGCCATTCAGCCCCTCGAGCCTGTTACACAGGAGAAGGTCATTCAGCCCCTCGAGCCTGTTACACAGGAACAGGAGGAGGCCCATTCAGCCCCTCGAGCCTGTTACATTAGGAACAGGAGGAGGCCCATTCAGCCCCTCGAGCCTGTTACACAGGAACAGGAGGAGGCCCATTCAGCCCCTCGAGCCTGTTACATTAGGAACAGGAGGAGGCCATTCAGCCCCTCGAGCCTGTTACACAGGAACAGGAGGAGGCCCATTCAGCCTCTCGAGCCTGTTACACAGGAGAAGGCCATTCAACCCCTCGAGCCTGTTACACAGGAGAAGGCCATTCAGCGCCTCGAGTCTGTTCCGCCATTCAATTAGATCAGGGCTGATCTTCATCTTAACTCCATCCACCTGCCTTGGTTCCTTAACACATAATACTCTTGCCCAACAAAAATCTATGAATTTTCAATTGACACCCAGCATCAACAGTTTTCTGGGGGAGAGAATTCCAGATTCCCAGCACCCTTTGTGTGAAGAAGTGCTTCCTGACATCACCCCTGAACGGCCTGGCTCTGATTTTAAGGTGACTACCCCCACCAGAGGGAATAGATTCTCTCAATCTACTCTATCAAATCCTTTAATCATCATAAACACTTGAATTAGATCACCCCTAATCAGCTATGCTCCAGGAAACACAAGCCCTGTCTGCACAGACTGTCCTCAATAATGTAACCCTTTCAGCCCCGGGGTATCATTCTGGTGAATCTGTGCCGTTCCCCTCCCCCGAGACCGATAAACCCTCCCGAGGGGGGTGGGGCCCAGGACTGGACGCAGGGCTCTAAACGGGGTCTGACCAGAGCTTTATCTAACTGTTGCATAACTCCCACCCCTTTGTATTCCAGCCCTCGAGATAAAGGCTGACATTCCATTAACCTCTCAAATTATTTTTGGTGTGGGGCCAGCATCTTTACTGACAAACGCCTGCCGTTCAGTTTGATCTAGTTTGAGGGAAACATCAAATATTCATTAATTACGCTAATGATGATATCCACAAAACCGCGCACTCAACGAAACGCGTGTAAAATTAAGACGAGTGTTTGCAATTCGACAATTCGAGACACGGAGTGGGGCAGCAAACCTCCAACCTCGATACACGACTTAGTTTACAGTGTGGAGCAGTCGTGTGGGAACACTGGTGGAGCTACAGGCCTGCCCTTTGGGACACAGTGGGCTGTGTCTGTTTGTGAAGCGCTGTGATGACATCTAGTGGGAGTTTACCAGGCACAGAGCTGACCCAGATAGTCTTGGTAATAAATGCGCACTAAATATTAATGAGCGTCTAATCCAATTTAAACGACTGGTGGGAGCGGAGCAATTCGGATACATCGCAGGAATAAATGGCCATCGGGCAGCCTGCAGCCTTTGTTTATGTTTTTTTTAATCCTCTAAAGTCACAGCACCAGTAATGAAGAAAGACTTTTGTAACATTCAATGTCCAATAAAAATCGTTTTTTTAAAACCTTTCTCTCTCTCTCTCTCATCGGCCGCACCAGTACAGCCACACGCACTCATTTTAGCAGAAAATTACCTCAGTGGGCGGCACCCTCGCCTCTGAGTCAGAAGGTTGTGGGTTCAAGTCTCAATCCAGGGACTCGAGCACAATAAATCTAGGCTGACACTCCCAGTGCAGTGCTGAGGGAGTGCTGCACTGTCGGAGGTGCCGCCTTTCGGATGAGACGTTAAACCGAGGCCCCGTCTGCTCTCTCAGTTGGACGTAAAATATCCCACTTGTTGCTAATTGCATTTCTGATTAGCAAATAAAAAATGAGTAATTGTCATCACCATAGGCGGTCCCTGGAAGCGAGGATGACTTGCTTCCACGCCAAAAAGGGATGAGCTCACAGATGTTTCAATGAAGGACCTAATATTCCACATCCCGAACTACATGTCGAAGGGTGGAAGATGCCTGTGGGTGGATTTTTTTAACGTGGGGTGACCGTTGCACACCAGCCACCACACGGGCTTGACAGAGCGAGGTCTTGGTCCAGGGGCAAGGGTTAACCAGGACGACTGGAGACCAGCTCTGCTGCACGGACCCAGTGCGCACACGTATCACAGTGTGGGCTGGGCCCGTGCTGCCCCTGGGCCCCAAGTAATAGACACTGTCCTTGGGCATGTGATCCCAATATTCACACAGGTGTGTGTGAACTTTAACCTTTTTGTGTGTTTGTACGGTAAGACAAAAAGCAGAGAGTGCGAGTGTTTTATTGCGAGCACTTTACTTCCTTGGCTACTGAATGGTGGCAGACCTTTAAGGAAAGATATACATGTGAAGCACATTTATCTGTATTGTGTGCAAAAAAAGACTTGCATTTATATAGTGCCTTTCACAGGACGTCCCAAAGTGCTTTACAGCCAATGAAGTACTTTTTCAAGTGTAGTCACTGTTGTAATGTAGCAGCCAATTTGCGCACAGCAAGCTCCCACAAACAGCAATGTGATAATGACCAGAGAATCTGTTTGAAGGATAAATATTGGCCCTTGGACACCGGGGATAACGCCCCTGCTCTTCTTCGAAATAGTGGCCGTGGGATCTTTTTATGTGCTCCTGAGAGAGCAGACAGGGCCTCGGTTTAACGTCTCATCTGAAAGACGGCACCTCCGACAGTGCGGCACTCCCTCAGCACTGCACTGGGAGTGTCAGCCTAGATTTATGTGCTCGAGTCCCTGGAGTGGGACTTGAACCCACGACCTTCTGACTCAGAGGCGAGAGCGCTACCCACTGAGCCACGGCTGTCACTGAAAGTCATCGACCTGAAACGAACGGCCCCCGATTTTAACTCCAGGTGGATTCCTCGCTCGGGCCCGAGTTAAAGTTACAGTCGGGTCTCAATGATGTCATCGGGCCGCAACATTCCCGTGTAAAGAAGGACCCTGTTGGCTCCGGGCATCTGTCCTTGCTGCCCGCTCAGGAGAGCAGGTTAAAAATGCAGATGTTGCGATCGTGGCGGCTCTCGGACAGGTAAGAGCCCGGGGCGATTTTAACCGCTCGCCTGCCAGGTTTCCGCTGAGCGAATGGGGTTAAAATCTGGCCCCGAGTGTTAACAGTCAACAGAGAGGAGAAAAGTTACCAGCCAGTTCCAATCCCAAAGCTTCTGTTTAAAGGGTTCGACCTAACCTTCTCCAGTGTGCGTTCACAGCACACACTGTGCAAAACACACCAATTGATGGCCAAAAATAATCTACAAAGGAAATGGACTCAAATTGAGTTGGCAAAACGATTTATCCATTTATTATTGCCTGATCCTTTTAAAGATATGAGTCACATTCTTAAATCAGACTACAGTTGAACTGAATGTACAATATGTGCATGGAATGAAATGTCGCCTGTTTTTCAGGCAGAGCTTACAAACAGCACCATTCAGAGTGAAATCATTGTGAAAGATTTTAACACGTTCATAGCAACTCGCTTTAGCCACTGTTTCAACAGAGACATACAGGAGGAGGCCATTCAGTCCTTCGAGCCTGTTCAGTTAGGTCACGTACCTGTACCTGTATCTTAACTCCATTTACCCGCCTTGGTTCCGTAATCCTTAATAGCCTTGTCTAACAAAAATCAATCTCAGTTTTGACATTTTCAATTGATCCCCCCAGCCTCAACAACTTTTTGGGGGAGAGAGTTCCAGATTCCCACTGCCCTTTGTGTGAAGAAATGCTTCCCGACATCACCCTGAACGGCCTGGCTCTGATTTTAAGGTTCTGCCCCCATGTTCTGGACCCCCACCCCCCCCGCCGCGCGCCCCCCCCCCCCACCAGAGGGAATAGTTTCTCTCGATCTACCCAATCAAATACGTCAATCATCTTTAACACCTCGATTAGATCCCCACTTAATCTTCTATACTCGAGGAATACAAGCCCAATCTATGCAACCGTTCCTCCTAATTTAACCCTTGTAGCCCCGGTATTATTCTGGTGAATCTGCGCTGCTGCCCCCGCCCCCCCCCCCCCCGAGATCGATATATCCTCCCTGAGGGGTGGGGCCCAGGACTGGACGCAGGGCTCTAAATGGGGTCTGGATCGACTTGGCTGATATTCACTGGAGTTAGAAGAATGAGAGGGTATCTCATCGAAACATATAAAATTCTGACGGGATTGGACAGGTTAGATGCAGGAAGAATGTTCCCGATGTTGGGGAAGTCCAGAACCAGGGGTCACAGTCTAAGGATAAGGGGTAAGCCATTTAGGACCGAGATGAGGAGAAACTTCTTCACTCAGAGAATTGTGAACCTGTGGAATTCCCTGCCGCAGAAAGTTGTTGAGGCCAATTAATTAGATATATTCAAAAGGGAGTTAGATATGGCCCTTACGGCTAAAGGGATCAAGGGGTATGGAGAGAAAGCGGGAATGGGGTACTGAAGTTGCAAAAATGATCAGCCATGATCATATTGAATGGCGGTGCAGGTTCGAAGGGTCGAATGGCTTACTCCTGCTCCTATTTTCTATGTTTCTATGTTTCTAATTAGATATGGCCCTCATGGCAAAAGGGATCAAGGAATATGGAGAGAAAGCAGGAAAGGGGTACTGAGGTGAATGATCAGCCATAATCATATTGAATGGTGGTGCGTTCTTGAAGGGCTGAATGGCCTACTCCTGCACCTATTTTCTATGTTTCTGACCAAAGCTTTATATAACTATAGCATAACCTGTGTCCCTTTGTATTCCAGAAATAAAGGCCAACATTCCCTTAGCCTTTTAAATTATTTTTTTGTACCTGTCCACGAGGATCAGGCACACGTCGGGGATTTACAGAGTTTCCTGGCTGAGGAAATCGAGTGGAGATGGAAAGGGAAAACAGAAATCAGAGAGCTGGGAGAGAAATGCAAAAATCAAAAAAATAACAGAGAGGAAAGCAACGTCAACAGGAGAGAAAACAAAGAGGCAGGCAGACTTAATCAAAGTTATTAATGCTGGATTATAGGCCTGGACTGAGCATTACTGGTTTCCATCCTCTCCCTGGTACATCGTCAGTCATGTGTAAACAGGAAGGTCATTAAAGAAACACAGACAGCAAAAGTCCAGGCAGGTAATTGTTCAGTTGGAAGCTAATCCTGATGATGATCTGGGAGCGCAGCGGATTCACTGGGATTTTATTAACACTACAACAACAGCAACTTACATTTATATAGCGCCTTCAACGTAGTAAAACGTCCAAAGGCACTTCACAGGAGCAATTATGGAACAAAATTTGACACCGAGCCACATAAGGAGATATTAGGGCAGATGGCCAAAACTTGGTCAAAAATGTCGGTTTTAAAGACTTGGATTTATATAGCGCCTTTCACGATCACTGGACATCTCAAAGTGCTTTACAGCCAATGAAGGACTTTTTTTGAAGTGTAGTCACTGTTGTAATGTGGGAAACATGGCAGCCAACTTGCGCACAGCAAGCTCCCACAAACAGCAATGTGATAATGACCAGATAATCTGTTTTTTTGTTATGTTGATTGAGGGATAAATATTGGCCCCAGGACACCGGGGATAACTCCCCTGCTCTTCTTCAAAATAGTCTTATAGGATCTTTTACATCCTCCTGAGAGAGCAGATAGGGCCTCAGTTTAACATCTCATCCAAAAGACAGCACCTCTGACAGTGCAGCACTCCCTCAGCACTGCACTGGGAGTGTCAGCCTGGATTTATATGCTCAAGTTCCTGGAGTGGGACTTGAACCCACAACCTTTGGACTCAGAGGCTTGTGTGCTGCCCATTGAGCCACAGCTGACATTGGAGCACCTTAAAAAAGGAGGCATTTAGGGAGGGAGTTCCAGAGCTTGGGGCCCAGGCACCTGAAGGCACGGCCATCGATGGTTGAACAATTAAAATCAGGGATGGGTAAGGGGCCAGAATTAGAGGAGGGCAGAGATCTCGGGGGGTTGTGGAGCTGAAGAAGATAGGGAGGGGCGAGGCCATGGAGGGTTTGAAAAAAAGGATGAGGATTTTAAAATTGAGGTGTTGCTGGACCGGGAGCCAATTAGGTCAGCGAGCACAGGGGGTGATGGGTGAGCGGGACTTGGTGCGAGTTAGCACACTGGGCAGCGAGCACAGGGGGTGATGGGTGAGCGGGACTTGGTGCGAGTTAGCACACTGGGCAGTGAGCACAGGGGGTGATGGGTGAGCGGGACTCGGTGCGAGTTAGGACACAGGGCAGTGAGCACAGGGGGTGATGGGTGAGCGGGACTTGGTGCGAGTTAGGACACGGGGCAGCGAGCACAGAGGATGATGGCTGAGCGGGACTCGGTGCGAGTTAGGACACGGGCAGTGGTTTATGCTCAGTGTATTGCTGAGGGGAACCCGAGTTTATATAATAGTCCTGTTGTTGGCACATCACAATTTTTCAACTAAATATGCGAAGGACAGGAACGTTAAATCTTTAGAATGCAAGAATGATGTCACTGGAAAATATTCCCAGCTGAGGAATGGAAGAGTCGGGGAGAGGAACTGTACCCTCTAGTGGACACTAGTAGTCTGGCTGGTGTTGGGCAGGTGATGCCCACACAAGAGGCCGAACTCCAGCAACAGTCCCAAGATGTGAAAAGCCGATTACTGCAAGGCTAAATACACAAAGGACCACATCATCTCTCTTGTTCCAGGATGCAGACATCACAAATTAGACGACGGCAGTAAATTAAGTTCACTATCTCTTGTTTATCGGCTGTTTATGATCTGTGACTAATCAAGGTCTTCCGTTGTGTTTGGTGAGCAAATAAAAGAGCATCTTTTATTTTATGGCCACTGTAAAGTCTTACAGGAACGTTCAAGCAGGCCTGAGTGCATCTTCTAGAACTGTTTCTTGGTTTGGTTTTCAGACAATGCCTTTACAACTGCTCATCCCATTAAGTGAAGGTCAGTCTGTTTTAAGATCATCCAATGTTGTGGTTCTAACCACTAATAAAAAGTACATCAGTGTCTCCACTGTCTAAACCATCCAGACAATTCGACAAATACTCCACCCGTCTACCCATTGGTCTCGTTCCTTTCAAATCCAATGTATTAAAACCTCAATATTCCACGGTGCCATCGACTGAAGGCAGAGTGGGGTTTCTTAAACCTGCAAATACTACAGCAAGGACACACGTTCATTGAATTCTCTGAGGGTGCTCTTATTGTCAGATAGTATTGTGGGTGGAATCGCGTCATAACTGAATGCAGAGGGAGAGAGAAGAAAGACAGACAGACAGACTTCGATATTTCTATTGCGCTTTTCATGACCTCAGGATGTCCCAAAGCACGGCACAGTCATTAAAGTACTTTTGGAGAGTAGTCACTGTTGTAATGTGGGAAACGCAGCAGCCAATGTACGCACAGCAAGCTCCCACAAACAGCAATGTGATAATGACCCAGATAATCTGTTTTTTAATGTCCGTTGGAACGCGCTGCCTGAAAGGGCGGTGGGAGCAGATTCAATAGTAACTTTCAAAAGGGAATTGGTTAAATACTTGAAAAGGAGAAATTTGCCGGGCTGTGGGGAAAGAGCCGGGGGGAGAGGGACTGATTGGATCGCTCTGTCACAGAGCCGGCACGGATACAATGGGCCCAGTGGCCTCCTGCTGTGCTGTACCATTCTAGACGAGGTCTCTGAAGTCAGAGTCAGATCCAATTTAATTAGCTCCTGGAGCAAAGCTCTAAATCCTGACAAACTTCCAGAGCAATCAACCTGGCCCTAGATTAAGTGATGTAAAATGAAACCTTGATTATGATAAATTCAATATTCTATACCAAAGATGCGGCCACATATAAAGTCTGGGTTGGGGGGTGGGAGGGCGGGTCATCAGAGTTGGGGTGAAGGGAAGATGGGGATATAACTCATGCCCCCAAAAATTGGAGGGAGCGAAATGTCTCTATCTGCGCCACACCCCACCGTAATCATTAATTGGTTACGTCTATAGAATCAGAGAAATTACTGGCACAGAAGGAGGCCATTTGGCCAATCATGTCCGCGCCGGCCGACAAAGAGCTACCCAGCCTAATCCCACTTCTCACTCTCGGTCCATAGCCCTGTGGGTTACGGCACTTCAAGTGCACATACAAGTACTTTTTCAATGTGGTGAGGATTTCTGCCTCTACCACCCTTTCAGGCAGTGAGTTCCAGACCCCCACCACCCTCTGGGTGAAAACATTTCTCCTCAACTCTTCTACCAATTACTTTAAATCTATGGCTCCTAGTTATTGGCCTCTCTGCTAAGGGAAATAGACCCTTCCTAACAACTCTATCTAGGCTCCTCATCATTTTATACACCTCAATTAAATCTCCCCTTCAGCCTCCTCTGTTCCAAAGAAAACGACCCCAGCCTATCCAATCTTTCCACATAGCTAAAATTCAGCAGTCCAGGCAACATCCTTGTAAATCTCCTCTGTACCCTCTCCAGTGCAATCACATCTTTCCTGTAATGTGGTGACCAGAACTCTAGCTGCGGGCTAACCAGTGTTTTATACAATTCTAGCATAACCTCCCTGCTCTTGTATTCTATGCCTCGGCTAATAATCTATGCCCCCCTGGTTGTTGACCTCTCTGCTCGGGGAAATAGGTCCAACCTGTCCACTCCATCTAGGCCCCTCATAATTTTATAGCTCTATGTTCCGCGCCACATTGCAGTTAGATGTTCCACACCAAGAGCACTCTGCAGTGACTTGTGAGAAAAGATTGTGGTGTTGATCTGGACGGGTATTGTCCTTCAAAGTCGTCGGGTGGTTGGTTGCTAAGTGGTCAAAATATCTGCCGCGTTTTCTTGAGACAGGCAACAGATGAAAAGGGAAGTCCAGGAATAACCAGAGGCTATTCTGTAGCGATGCTGACACCGCTGATGGATAACCCTCTTCCAATGTCACAGCCAAAGATCAACCGTCACAATACGTGAGCTCACCTTTCAGCCGGAGGAGGTAGGAAGCTCAGAGGTCTCGCCCCTCAGCCTGAGACTTGAGCACCAAAAACCCAGTCCGACACGCCCAGTGTAGCACTGAGGGAATGCAGCACTATCAGATGGGGCAGTGCTGAGGGAGCGCCGCACTGTCGGAGGGGGAGTACTGAGGGAGCGCTGCACTGTCGGAGGGGGAGTACTGAGGGAGCACCGCACTGTCGGAGTAGCAGTACTGAGGGAGCGCCGCACTGTCGGAGGGGGAGTACTGAGGGAGCACCGCAGTGTCAGAGGGGCAGTACTGAGGGAGTGCTGCACTGTCGGAGGGGCAGTACTGAGGGAGTGCCACACTGTCGGAGGGGGAGTACTGAGGGAGCACCGCACTGTCGGAGGGGCAGTACTGAGGGAGCACCGCACCGTCGGAGGGGCAGTACTGAGGGAGCGCTGCACTGTCGGAGGGGCAGTACTGAGGGAACGCTGCACTGTCGGAGGGGCAGTACTGAGGGAGTGCCACACTGTCGGAGGGGGAGTACTGAGGGAGTGCCACCCTGTCGGAGGGGGAGTACTGAGGGAGTGCCACACTGTCGGAGCGCCGTACTGAGGGAGTGCCACCCTGTCGGAGGTGGAGTACTGAGGGAGTGCCACACTGTCGGAGCGCCGTACTGAGGGAGCACTGCACTGTCGGAGGGGCAGTACTGAGGGAGTGCTGCACTGTCGGAGGGGCAGTACTGAGGGAGCGCCGCACTGTCGGAGGGCAGTACCGAGGGAGTGCTGCTCTGTCGGAGGTGCTGTCTTTCGGATGAGACGTTAAACCGAGGCCCTGTCTGCTCTCTCAGGTGGACGTAAAATATCCCACGGCACTATTTTGAAGAAGAACAGGGGAGTTATTCCCGGTGTCCTGGGCCAATATTTAGCCCCAACCAACCATTAAAAAACAGATGATCAGGTCATTGTCACATTGCTGTTTGTGGGAGCTTGCTGTGCGCAAATTGGCTGTTGCGTTTCCTACATTACAACAGTGACTACATACCAAAAGTACTTCATTGGCTGTAAAGCGCTTTGGGACATCTGATGGTTGTGAAAGGAGGTATATAAATGCAAGCCTTTCTTTCTTTCTTTGTATGAGAGATTAAGATAGATGACCAAAAGCTTGGTGAAAGAGATAGGTTTGAAGGAACTGTGGATACAATCGGTGTCTGACTGGGGTTACAATCAATGGCTTTTCTTCCTTTTTAGTTTCTGTTTACCAAGATCTCTCTTGCTGCGTTAGATGATCGAGCAGCCACTTGCTTTGCTTCATTGTCTGGTACAATCATTTTAGATTTATTTTGCTGTTATTGAGAGTATGACGCAGGTAAGGAACAATCTGGAGCCGCGTGTGATAGTCGCTGTGCGCGCATGGTTTGTGTTAGATTTTATTTGATCAGATTTTGATGACTTATGAAAGGTGGCAGCTGGTTGAGAATCTGCTCCAGGGTCAACGCTGGACCAGGAGGCCAATAAGAACACAAGAAATAGGAGCAGGAGTCGGCCATTCGGCCCCTCAATTTTGCTCCGCCATTCAATACGATCATAAAAAAAGAAAGGAAGAGTTGGATTTATATAGCGCATTTTACGACCACTGGAACGTCTCAAAGCACTTTACAGCCAATGAAGTGCTTTTTGGAGTGTAGTCACTGTTGTAATGAGGGAAACACGGCAGCCAATTTGCGCACAGCAAGCTCCCACAAACAGCAATGTGATAATGAGCAGATAATGTGATGCTGATGGAGGGATAAATATTGGCCCAGGACACCGGGGAGAACTCCCCTGCTCTTCGAAATAGTGCCACGCGATCTTTTAAGTCCACCTGAGAGAGTAGACGAGGCCTCGGTTTAACGTCTCATCCGAAAAATCATGGCTGATCTACTACCTCAACTCCATTTTCCTGCACTATCCCTTTATCCCTTGATTCCCCGAGACTCCGAAAATCTATCGATCTCTGTCTTGAATATACGCAAAGACTGAGCCTCCACAGCCCTCTGGTTCAGAGAATTCCAAAGATTCACCACCCTCTGAGTGAAGAAATTTCTCCTTCTGATGCTGAGCGACCTCACAGGAGAGATATCAATTGCACCCTTGATGTTTGTGTCACTGCATAGATCCATTCTTCTGACATAAACATATTTTAAAATACTTTAAAACAATATATGCTCACTTGCAATGCAATTAGATTTCAGAAAGTAACAGTCAACGCACTGAAGTGCATCCAAGCCATCGGAATGATACTCTGTGGCTATCCGTTTACTGTCAGTGAGTGTATTTCTGAAACACTGTGCAAATAAGGCATAAATAAATCTTAAAACCCAATCATATTCTCTGCCATTTGAGCACTGTGGGAGAAGGAGCTCGGCTGCAGAAACTGCATCCTGATCACTCACTTGAACATTCCCATTTGTAGCAGGGTCTCGATACACAGGGTGAGAAACTAGGGAGCAGGAGAAGGCCATTCGGCCCATCACTCCCAGCCCATGGACGTCTGTTTAATCGTGGACTTCCTCCACAACCATCTGTTCATCTGTAAACTCTTGATGAATTGCCCTGTTTACACCCGCGTTTACATTGGAAAATATATTTTTAAGAACAGGCCCCTCGAGCCTGTTCCGCCATTCAATAAGATCATGGCTGATCTGATCATGGACTCAGCTCCACTTCCCTGTCCGCTCCCCGTAACCTTTTACTCCCTCATCACTCAAAAATCTGTCCATCTCCACCTTAAATATATTCAATGACCCAGCCTCCACAGCTCTCTGGGGCAGAGAATTCCACAGATTTGCAACCCTCTGAGAGAAGAAATTCCTCCTCATCTCAGTTTTAAATGGGTGGCCCCTTATTCTAAGGTTATGTCCCCTAGTTTTAGTTTCCCCTATGAGTGGAAATATCCTCTCTGCATCCATTTTTGTGAGTTTTATGTTGTTTTTACAATTATCGGTGAAAAATGTAGCCTCAGACTCCAACATTCTAGATTTTGCCAGCTCTGCTCACCCAGGTTTGTTACCTCTGGACTTGATTATTCCAACACACTCCTGGCTGGCCTCCCACATTCTATCCTCCGTAAACTATAGGTGATCCAAAACTCGGCTGCCCCGTGTCCTAACTCGCACCAAGTCCCACTCATCCATCACCCCCTGTGCTTGCTGACCGACATTGGCGCCCGGTTAAGCAACGCCTCGATTTCAAAATTCTCATCCTTACTTTCAAATTGCTCCATGGCCTCGCCCCTCCCTATCTCTGTAATCTCCTCCAGCCCCACAACCTCCCCGAGATGTCTGCGCTCCTCTAATTCTGCCCTCTTGAGCATCCCCGATTATAATCGCTCCACCATCGGTGGCCGGGCCTTGTGTTGCCTGGGCCCCAAGCTCTGGAATCTCAAGGTGGAACAAACTGGGGCACTTTTTTGCCTAAACTTCTCCACCTCTCTACCTCTCTCTCCTCCTTCAAGACGCTCCTTAAAACCTACCTCTTTGACCAACCTGCGCTAATTTCTACTTATGCGGCTCGGTGTCAAATTTTTACCGTATAACACTCCTGTGAAGCGCCTCGGGACATTTCACTAAGTTAAAGGCACTATATAAATTCAAGTTGTTGTTAAGTTTTGCTCTCCCGGGGCCCTGGAGAGTTCCATCCGTACGGATTTGGGGCATGCGCTGGGAGACTCGGCTGCCAAAGGTGAATATCAGAAAATGGCTGCCTTGTTCCGGGAGTTTCCATCCGTTAGAAATTGTGGGGAGCAACGTTCCCTCGAAGCTGCGCGCAGCGTGCAGTGATTCGCGAGGCAACGCGCGGGACACCATTCCAGCGGCAATACCGCGCATGCGCAGCAATTTAAAGGGGTCACGCACAACAATGCGCGAGTCACAGGGAACGTTGGTCGGGAGAGACTCTGATTCCCTGACCTCCCCTCTCATTGGCTGAAGCCCCTCCCGCCCCCACACCCCAACCCCGAATTTGTAAGATCGGCACCACTGCGTCACGAGAGGCAGACGAAAGACTCTTCTCACTTGCACACTTTTCTTGTCCAAAGGAAAAAGAATTACAACATGCATCGTGACATCGCGACAACATTCCAGTGGCACAAATAAACCCCTCCCCAAAAATACAAAGGCACATGTTACTCTCAAACTTGGGCAGCACTCTCACCTCTGAGTCAGAAGGTTGTGGATTCAAGTCCCACTCCAGGGACTTGAGCACAAAAATCTAGGCTGACACTCCCAGTGCAGTGCTGAGGGAGTGCTGCACTGTCGGAGGTGCCATCTTTCAGATGAGACGTTAAACCGAGGCCCCGTCTGCTCTCTCAGGTGGACATAAAAGATCCCATGGCACTATTTTGAAGAAGAGAGGGGAGTTATCCCCGGTGTCCTGGCCAATATTTAGCCCTCAATCAACATCACTAAAACAGATTATCTGGTTATTATCTCATTGTGGGAGCTTGCTGTGCACAAATTGGCTGCCGCGTTTCCCACATTACAACAGTGACTACACTCCAAAAGTACTTCATTGGCTGTAAAGCACTTTGGGGCGTCCGGTGGTCGTGAAAGATGCTATATAAATGCAAGTCTTTCTTTTTCTTTTACTAAATCCAGACAGAAACCAAATAAGCAGCCAGGGTTCCCTCAGGCTCCGATTACAAATCGGCAGTGGTCTCAGAATGGCGCACGGGCCTGAATCCTGAGCACTTACCCTGATCTGCTGCAGGTCTTGCTGTCGCAGGACTCTCTGGTACCTTTGCTGGCTCAGCACTGAACAAGCGTAATGAGTGGGCTTCCTCGGACTCTCGGCCGCTGTAACTGCCTTGGCCACGTGTCGGAAACCCCCTTTACGCGGAAAAACATGGCCCACTTACGGCAAAGCGAGGCGGCAGAATCTCCGGAGATATTGGGGGCCATCGCGTTTGCCACAAAGTCTGCCGACTACCACCATCCTCGTTGGGAATCGAGAGGTGATTATGGGCTGTTTGTGTCACCGTGACCATTTGAGCACACGATGAGACTGTGAGCTTCAATGCGACGTACTCCTTTGCGTGTTTTCAAACCACATTCAGTTTTCATTAGCGGAATGTGGGCGTCGCTGGCAAGGCCAGCATTTATTGCCCGTCCCTAATTGCCCCTTGAGAAGGTGGTTATGAGTGTCAAAATCTCGACTCTCAATATACGACTCTAACACAATCAGCTCCGGTAGATGTTCCTTTAATTTTTACTTGCAGCAAGGAAGAGTCTCACTCAGTCAAAGGCTAAGCGATGACTCCCAATATGGTACAGTTTCACAAAGTATTTATACAGTAAAAAAACAAGTTATGGTTCATTCTTGTGTATTGGTTCTGCCTTTGCAGTCAGCGAAAACAGATAAAGAGTCAATGATTACCATATCCTTGTCTTTACATTTTTCTTTTTCTCAAATGTCTCTTTTGTAAGTGATTTTGGTGGGCCAGACAGCAATGACTCGATTAGGGTGTGATGATGTGCTATTGCCGACTTTTCATTGTTTTAGGATTGTCCAGTTTCCTGGCCAGTTATTTGGGCCCATGATTTCCATAGTGGTTGATTGGGTACTTGGCTTCTTGCATATTATGGATGAGTTCTGTACAAGAGATAATGGCTGGTAATTTGAGTATCTCTTAGGGGGTGAGTTAGTGCTGCATCTTTACAACCTTTATCCAGCCCTTCTCAGGTCAGGTTTAGCGACAGACTATTGATAATACAGGGGAGCACAATGGGTGGTACTTATCTCAGCAGGACAGTCTTAATGTTGTCTGGTGGCTATTAATTGGTTATCAGTAGTGTCAGTCAAGGTTAGCATGTTTATGCAAACAGACTGTCTATTGCAGAAATTTCTAGCAGGGTCTGGATTCCATTTTGTTTTATGGCAAAAAGGGTACAAAAAAACAGTGTAATGCAACCTTAAAAATACATTTCCACATGAGCCGCCTTCTTGAACCGCTGCAGTCCGTGTGGTGAAGGTGCTCCCACAGTGCTGTTAGGGAGGGAGTTCCAGGATTTTGACTCATGAAGGAACGGCCGATATATTTCCAAGTCAGGATGGTGTGTGACTGGGAGGGCAACGTGATGGTGGTGTTCAATATATTTCGAAGTCAACTGAATTGAAGAGCACGGTTTGCCTTTTAATGGTTACAGTGAAATAAGAGGCAGAGTGTGACCTCTGACCCTCGGCCTTTGGGACAGATGGAATGGGAGTCGCTGCTCTCGACCAGCTGCCACGGGTCATCAGGACAGTATGTCCGATCAGTCCCAATCCAGATCCTCAGTGGGGCCAAATCTATGATCTGAAGGTTGCAATCAACGTGGTACACTTCGAGCCCTGTGCGCAGCTCAGGCCTCCATATTATAAAAGGGGCACTGCTGGAAGTGCAATAAAGATTCACAAAGATGATACCAGAACTGAGGAGATGTACTTACCCGGAAAGGCTGAACAGGCTGAGGCTCTACTCTCTGGAACAGAGAAGTCTGAGGGGTGACCTGATAGAGGCCTATAACATTATGAAAGGGTTGGATAGGGTAGACGTGCAGAAGATGTTGGGAGAGACCAAAACTAGGGGCCAGAAAAAGAAAGACTTGCATTTATATAGCGCCTTTCATGACCACCAGACGTCCCAAAGCGCATTCCAACCAATGAAGTACCTTTGGAGTGTAGTCACTGTTGTAATGTGGGAAACGCGGCAGCCAATTTGTGCACAGCAAGCTCCCACACACAGCAATGTGATAATGACCAGATAATCTGTTTTTGTGATGTTGATTGAGGGATAAATATTGGCCCCAGGACACCGGGGAGAACTCCCCTGCTCTTCTTCGAAATAGTGGCCGTGGGATCGTTTACATCCACCTGAGAGAGCAGACGGGGCCTCGGTTTAACGTCTCATCTGAAAGACGGCACCTCCGACAGGGCAGCGCTCCCTCAGCACTGCACTGCGAGTGTTCACCTAGATTCTTTGTGCTACAATTTCCTGGAGTTCCCACAACCTTCTGACTCAGAGGTTACATCTGTATACACAGCATAAGTATAAGACGGTCACGAATAAATCCAATGGGGAATTCAGGAGAAACCCAGAGAGCGGTGTGAATGTGGAACTCGCTGCCACAGGGAGTGGTTGGGGCAAATAGTATCGAAAAGAACATGAGAATTAGAAGCAGGAGCCAGCCGTTCGGCCCCTCGAGCCTGCTCCGCCATTCAATAAGATCATGGCTGATCTTCGACCTCAACACTTTACCACCTATTGAAGGGGAAGCTGGATAAACACATGAGGGAGAAAGGAATAGAAGGATATGGTGATGGGGTGAGATGGAGAGGGGTGGGAGGGGGCTGGTGTGGAGCATAAACACCGGCACAGAGCGGTTGGGCCCAATGGCCTGTTTCTGTGCTGTGGACGCAATGTAATTGTATTTGGCCATCTCCTTCGGAGCGATCGCATACCTGGATTATATGGGTGATACCTGTATCACACTGCTGCTCCCCAGGCTGGGAATGGAGGGTGTGACAGACATTCCAGCCTATATCTCACCCAAACCGCTGGCCTTGCGACCGAGCAAGTCGGAAAATGTTTTGTTACACAGGAATATAATCATTCCTCCATGTGCACCTTGCACAACATTATATCTTAAAATACAATGGATTCTCTCCGCTGCAAAATATTTCATCACAAGCAATGCACCAGCATCGTGCCTACAGGAGGGATAGAGCACTTTCTTTATCACACGGTATGCACAAGCTGCAAAATCTATAAACCAGGCTGAATCTGGATTGACTAACAGTAAAAAACATGATTCATTCTTGTCTCTGGCACATATTCCAAAGGTACTCCTGTAAAAATACAAGATCGTCTATAAATAAAAATCAATCAATGCCCAAGGATCAATTCACAAACTGAAAGTTATTTCCCAGCATTTATTTTCCCAGCTCCAGCTTTTAGTATTTTGTTTTTACGGCTGTAATCTAGTTGGAAGAATTTATTTTTGTTTATATTCAGTGGGGGGAGGTGAAGCTGATCTCAAACGGTGAATCAACTTGGGGGACAGAGAACGGCCGCCCGTTTCCCCCCCCACACCCCCGCCCGATATTCGGGCCCATTGGCTTCAATGCAAACCAATATCAGGTGCAGTGTAAAACGGGCGGCCGAGTCACCATCACCTGCTCACAGGGTCAGCCGTGGCTCAGTGAGCAGCACTCTCACCTCTGAGTCAGAAGGTTGTGGGTTCAAGTCCCACTCCAGAGACTTGAGCACAGAAATCTTGGCTGACACTCCCAGTGCAGTGCTGAGGGAGTGCCGCACTGTCGGAGGGGCCGTCTTTCGGATGAGATGTTAAATTGAGGCCCCGCCTGCCCTCTCAGGCGACCATAAATGATCCCATGGCACTATTTTGAAGAAGAGCAGGTGGGTTATCCCCAGGTTCCTGGATAATATTTATCCCTCAAACAACATCACGGATTATCTGGGCCATTATCACATTGCTGTGTGTGGGAGCTTGCTGTGCGCAAAAAAGCTGCCGTGTTTCCCACATTACAGCAGTGACTACACTCCAAAAGTACTTCATTGGCTGTAAAGCGCTTTGGGATGTCCTGAGGTTGTGAAAGGCGCTATATAAATGTAAGTCTTTCGTTTTACCCTTAAAGGCAGAATTGCCCCCCAGGGAGTGCAACTTGAGGGGGCAAGGCTCAAACTGATTCTGAAGTGAAGCAGGGTCACTCTGCTTCTCTCTGGGGTCCCGTCACAGCCCGACTCTGGCTTCGGGCTACAATTGCACCACAAACACCCCACACCAGCTGCTGTTGTGCTGTGAGAACACCCTCAGAGTAAGCAAACGGTTCCTCTTTGGGTTGGCCAGACTATGAGAAATTCCAGCAGAATAGAAATATGGGGTAAGAGCAGGAACATGGAATGGGAATAGATCGCTCCGGTTAAAGAGTGAGCAATGGCCCAGGCACGATGGGACAACTGCCCTCCTTCTGTGCTGGAATTTCCACAATTCTATCCCAGCATCTTTACAAAACTGGTAACAAAAAATCAGGGATAAATATGGAATGTCAATATATTTGTTGTAATTTGTTTTTAATGTCCTACCTTATATTTGAGTTTGGAGGTATCTATTCTCTGACGGTCTCCATCAAAGTTCCCTGAGTGAGTACCCTGTCCTGGTCAGTTTAGTTACGTGGATAGATTACTGACAGGCCGGTGAATTTGTGTTTGATCCCTGGTGATAGAGTGCTGGGAATAGGTGCATCTAATCCTAAACAGTGGGATGATGCAGTGTGCTCCCAACCAATGGGGAAGAGGGAGGGAAGGGAGGTATGGGTCAGACCCCAGGTGGTCCGCAGGTGCGCACATGTCTAAAGCTGTGTTTCCTGTCTTAGGAGGGTTTTCTCATTGATAGTATTAGGAACCCGTAAAAAGAGTTCCCATTATCAATGAGAATACTACCTAGTGGTGGACCAGGCCCACGTGACTCCAGCACTTCCATACGTTCAGCGAAGTCATCTACCCGGACGCCGCGCATCGAATGAAGGCCTCTGACCGGAATCGAAGGCGCCTCCGTGACCAGCAGGTATTTTCACAAAAAATTTCAGGTCGGAGGCCTTCATCCGAAGGAAGTCTCCGACTGGAATTTTCCCCCCATTAAATAAAATTTGTCACCCAGCCATTTAAGGAGAAATTAGGACAGGTGACCAAAGACTTGGTTAAAGAGGTAGGTTTTAAGGACCGTCTTGCTGCACTGGTTTGTGACGGAGGAGCGGCGAGAGATTATGGCGGAGGTGCAGTGAATGTTTGTGGCGGAGGTGTGAGAGATCGTGGGCGGAGTTGTGGCAAATGAGGGTACGGGGCCCAGGAGAGGCGAGGGCCCAGGGGCAGCACGGGCCAGCCCACACTGCGATATGTGTGCGCACTGGGTCCGTGCAGCAGAGCAGGTCCTGGTTAACCCTTGCCACTAGATAAAGGCCAAGCTCTGTCAAGCCCATGTGGTGGCTGGTGTGCAATGGTCACCACACGTTAACAAAATCCATCCACAGGCATCTTCCGCCCCCTCAACTGGAGTTCAGGACTGGAACATCGGGACCTCCATTGAAAGAAAGACCTTGAACTCATGTGGAAGCAAGTCATCCTCGTTCGAGGGACTGCCGATGATGATGAAAGCTGAGGGCCACACTATTTCTAAAACCACTGACCTCGCAGAGCAGTACGGTGCATCGAGTGTCCCATTTGTGGTTTTAGAAATAGTCCGGCCCTCAGCTTTAGACTGTTTACATTGGCCCTTAATTCTCGGCTGTGGCTCAGTGGGCAGCACCCTCACCTCTGAGTCAGAAGGTTGTAGGTTCAAGTCCCACTCCAGGGACTTGAGTACAAAAAGCTAGGCTGACACTCCCAGTGCAGTGCTGAGGGAGTGCTGCACTGTCGGAGGGGCAGTACTGAGAGAGCACCGCACTGTCGGAGGGGCAGTACTGAGGGAGTGCTGCATTGTCGGAGGGGCAGTACTGAGAGAGCACCGCACTGTCGGAGGGGCAGTACTGAGGGAGTGCTGCACTGTCGGAGGGGCAGTACTGAGGGAGCGCTGCACTGTCGGAGGGGCAGTACTGAGGGAGCGCCGCACTGTCGCTGGGGCAGTACTGAGGGAGTGCTGCACTGTCGGAGGGGCAGTACTGAGGGAGCGCTGCACTTTCGGAGGGGCAGTACTGAGGGAGCGCTGCACTGTCGGAGGGGCAGTACTGAGGGAGTTCTGCACTGTCGGAGGGGCAGTACTGAGGGAGCGCTGCACTTTCGGAGAGGCTACTGAGGGAGTGCTGCACTGTCGGAGGGGCAGTACTGAGGGAGCGCTGCACTTTCGGAGAGGCAGTACTGAGGGAGTGCTGCACTGTCAGAGGGGAAGTACTGAGAGAGTGCTGCACTGTCAGAGGGGCAGTACTGAGGGAGCGCCGCACTGTCGGAGGTGCCGTCTTTCGGATGAGACGTTAAACCGAGGCCCCGTCTGCTCTCTCAGGAGGATGTAAAAGATCCCATGGCACTATTTGGAAGAAGAGCAGGGGAGTTATCCCCGGTGTCCTGGGGCAAATATTTATCCCTCAATCAACATAACAAAAACAGATTATCTGGTCATTATCATAGTGCTGTTTGTGGGAGCTTGCTGTGTGCAGATATATGGCAAGACCTTTCTATCAAGGTTGTACAGTAGTGTATGCGATAATGTGCTATGAGTCTCCTCGGCCCCTACAGTTGCTTTCAAATTTAATTGAAACTACAGGAGGAAAAACCACTGTACGATCTCATTGATGTCGCCTTGGGGGCTTCTCCATGGGCTTTTCCAAGTGGGTCATTTCTGGCTGTTCCGGGCTGAAACTTGCCTGACGATCCGGGTCCCATTGTAAAATGCCCCTTTAATAATGAACGCATCTGAAACAGTTGCCTTCCCGCTTTGATTTGTTTCAAGCAAGTGCTACCTCAGATGTGCCAGCTGCAATAACGGGCCTTATCCACCGACGCTGCAACTCTGCCTCTCTCCTCCCTGCCTTCAAAATTAAATAACCATGATGGAATGCCTCAAAGCAAAGCCATTGTGCAGTTGTGGACCACACTCGACGTGAGCAGATCAGTGCAGAGACAACGAGAGGGAGCATCCCTTAGGTACCAGCGATAACATCTGTGGAGATATCTCGTGGGACATCTTTTTGTTAACTTGCAGATTCCTGCAGCACCTTCTAGACCTTGTACGATTGACTGCTTCAGAGCCAACATATGCAGTGGTCGGCAGATAATGTTTCTGCTCCAGTGATATTTGCACTGCAACGTGTCAGCTGTGGCTCAGTGGGCAGCACTCTCCCAAGTCAGAAAGTTGTGGGTTCAAGTCCCACTCCACACTCTTGAACACATAATCCAGGCCGACACTCCGAGGGAGTGCTGCACTGTCGGAGGTGCCGTCTTTCGGATGAGTCGTTAAACCGGGGTCCCGTCTGCTCTCTCAGGTGGACGTAAAAGATCCCACGGCACTATTTCGTTATCTGCAGTGTCCTGGGGCCAATATTTATCCCTCAACCAACATGACAAAAAAACAGATTATCTGGGTCATTATCACATTGCTGTTTGTGGGAGCTTGCTGTGCACAAACTGGCTGCCACGTTTCCCACATTACAACAGTGACTACACGCCGAAAATACTTCATTGGCTATAAAGCCCTTTAGGGCGATCTGAGGTCATGAAAGGCGTTATATAAATGCAAGTTTGTTGTTTTCTTTCTGATAACATACTTAGAAGCACCGAAATTGAGAACATTGATTAATTCTCAAGGTCTTTAGAAGTTATTTTTGAAAAAGCATAATCAGGTTATAATCTTGTATTTTGATTCTGAACTGCTACCAGCAAGGGTTAACCTAATGGAGGTATTTGTGAAATTTATCTGGGTCACAATAAGATTTGAGGCCCATCATAAATAATAGCAGCACTGAATTTACTGCTAACCCAATAGTTCTCACCAACTTAGAATGCACGTGTTTCTCGGGCTTTCTGTGTAGCTCCGCTCAAAAGCAAATAGTCGGCCTCGGTTTAACGTCTCATCTGAAAGACGGCACTTCCGACAGTGCGGCACTCCCTCAGCACTACACTGGAGTGTCGGCCTGGATATATGTACTCAAGTCCCGGGAGTGGGACTTGAACCCACAACCTTCTAGACTCAGAGGCGGGAGTGCTACCCATTGAACCACAGCCACACTTCCCCATTCTGCCCTCCACACGGAATACTCAGCTCCTGATAAGAACATCGGAAATAGGAGCCGGACCGTACAACCCCTCGAGCCTGCTCCGCCACTCAATAAGACCATGGCTGATCTTCTGCCTCAACCCTATTTTCCCCCAAAGACCGCCCTAAGTGGGGAAAGTGCAGAAACCAAGCGCAAGCAACGAAAGGAGCGTGCGGCAAACCTACCCTTTCCCTCAACGACTATCTGTCCCACCTGCGACAGAGTCTGTGGCTCTCGTATTGGACAGTTCAGCCACCTAAGGACTCATATTAAGAGTGGAAGCAAGTCTTCCTCGATTCCGAGGGACTGCCTATGATAATGATGACTTTCCCCACCCTACCCCACAAGCTGCAGAAAACTGTTTTATTATATTTGCAAGCCCCAGCTCACTGAGAGGCAGTAGCAGAAAGCAGGCAACTCCCCATAACCTGAGCCGGGATTGTAAGGACCTGCTCTCCAAATAAACAAGGCGTTAGAGTGTAAAACACAACAAGGTCAGGGGAGCATCCATTCACATGCCTAGTGCAAGGCGAGGTTATAAGATGGATTTTCTCATTATGGAAGGCTATAGACCGAGGATGATTTTCATGTACATAACATTGCAGGTCACAGGGTTATTCCTGATTTATCAGGCTGTTACTCATTCATTGGTATGCTGTAAAAGATGTCACTTTCCAATGCTCTGCATTCCAATAGCCACATCGTGTACAGCTCCAAAAACGTTAACTGTAACACAGGAAAGTTGTTTATCTGGTACAGGGTCCGTGTAAAGATTAATTATAATTCAGCACTGCGTGATTCCTGAGTGTAGGTATGAATTGTAAAGTGGTTTCCAAATCAGAGTTGGTGCCAACTGACCTAATTAGAATCTATTCAGGTGATTCAAAATTTTTTTTCGTTTGGAATTTTTCCCAATCTGGTTCATGTCAAAGTAAATGTGCCTTCAGTCCATTCTTGCAGCTAGCATTACCTGAAGCTATGGTACGCGCCCTGAATGTTTTGCAGCCCAAGGTGTGGGGCAGGTGTACATCGGGGTATTCACCAGCGGCTATCACAGGTGTACATCAGTGTATTCACCAGTAGTTATCACAGGGTCTTTTCCTCTCCGTCATATTCCAAAGAAACAATAATTATTCCAAGGATTAACTGGTCATCCATCAACATCTTTCGACCAGAAACTTAACTGGACCAGCCACATAAATACTGTGGCCACAAGAGCAGGTCAGAGGCTGGGTATTCTGCGGCGAGTGTCTCACCTCCTGACTCCCCAAAGCCTTTCCACCATCTACACGGCACAAGTCAGGAGTGTGATGGAATACTCTCCACTTGCCTGGATGAGCGCAGCTCCAACAACACTCAAGCAGCTCGACACCATCCAGGACAAAGCAGCCGCTTGATTGGCTCCCCATCCACCACCTTCAACATTCACTCCCTCCACCACCGGCGCCCCCTGGCTGCAGTGTGTACCATCTACAAGATGCACTGCAGCAACTCGCCAAGGCTTCTTCGGCAGCACCTCCCAAACCCACGACCTCTACCACCTAGAAGGACAAGGGCAGCAGGCGCATGGGAACACCACCACCTCCACGTTCCCCTCCCAGTCACACACCATCCTGACTTTGTTGTGTGAGAAGCGCTTTGAGACATTTCTGAGAAAGGTGACAAGGTGCTGTGCCAATAAAAATGCTTTTACTCACTCAGGACCGGGAGGGTTCGCGCTGTCTGCTGGTCTTTGTGGCTTTGATGGTCCAAGTTGAGGAGGTATGGATCTGATCCCTGGAATTCTTGTGGGAAGAAATTTGTAGCTTTGATGCTCCATGCAATGTGAGAGAAGAGGGGGATAGAGCAGTCAGGCAAGGAGATATCTGGGAGGGAGGGAGGGAGGAGGAGGGAGGAGGGAGGGAAGGGGATGAGGAGCGAGGGAAGGGGATGAGGAGCGAGGAAAGGGGATGAGGAGCGAGGGATGGGATGGAGGAAGGAGGGAAGGAGTGAGGAGGGAGGGAAGATGATGGAAGAGGGGGGGGGGATGAGGAGGGAGGTTGGGAGATGAGGAGGGAGAGAGTGGGATGAGGAGGGAGGGAAGGAGGGAGGTAGGGAAATGGAAGAGGGAGGGAAGGGGATGGAGGAGGGAGGGAAGGAGATGGAGGAGGGAGGGATGGGGATGGAGGAGGGAGTGATGGGGATGGAGGAGGGAAGGGGATGGAGGAGGGAGGGAAGGGGATGGAGGAGGGAGGGAAGGGGATGAGGAGCGAGGGAAGGAGGGGGATAAGGAGGGAGGGAGGGAGGGGGATGTAGAAAGGAGTGGTCCTTCGAGACCAAGGAAACCATGTGCCTCCCCTGCCCTGGACTTCCCTCCTCCTGCTCCCCCTACCGCACTTGCCGGTTGACCCCCCCCCTCCCCCCCAACCCCCGGCACACTGCCAGAAGAAACGTTTCCACAGATCCTTGGCTGTGGGCCCCTCCCGCTCCTGCCCACTTGCCTCCACACCATTCCCCCAGGAGTCGGACCTGGAATGTGGTAACAATTCCCAGCTGTGGAACCAGCCCGAGCCTGCCATTGGGGAGTCAGGAGCGAGCCCCCTCTCTGAACTCTCACCCCCACTTATACAATATCGCAACACAACAGGAGGCCATTCAGCCAATTACCCCCACACTGCCTCCTCAACAGAGCTATCCATTTCTCTTCGTGCAGTAGTTCCACGGAGTTAACGGGAGCTTTAATCACAAGGACAGAATTAATCTATTAACTAAACAGGGTTTTGGGATCAAATGTAAATCAATGTTTATTCGACAGATTCTTGGTCCATTAGCAATTCTGCAAACTCTTTCAAAAATATTTGTTTTTTCTGATATTTATCCACTTCCCTTTTACAGACTACTCTGGATTCTGCTTCCAACGCTGTTTCTGGCTGGAAAATCCAAGCTCTAACGCCCCTCAGTCTTCTGGTGATGAGCTTAAATGTTTGCCCTTTACCTGTACACTCACCAACCGGTACTAATGGGATTCCCAACTTACCTTAGACAAACTCTTCATAATTTGGAACTCCTCTGTGACGTAACTAAAACCAGGAATTACTGTTGTGTTTTTTATTGTTCGTTCCTGGGATCTGGGCATAGCTGCAAGCCCAGGGTTTATTGCCCATCGCCCTAACATTCCACTCCAGGGACTTGAGCACATAAATCTAGGCTGACACTCCCAGTGCAGGGCTGAGGGAGTGCTGCACTGTCGGAGGTGCCGTCTTTCGGATGAGACGTTAAACCGAGGCCCCGTCTGCTCTCTCAGGTGGACGCAAACGATCCCATGGCACTATTTCGAGGAGGAGCGGGGAAATTCTCCCCGGTGTCCTGGGGCCAATATTTATCCCTCAATCAACAGAACAAAAACAGATTATCTGGTCATTACCACATTGCTGTTTGTGGGAGCTTGCTATGTGCAAATTGGCTGCTGTGTTTCCCACATTACAACAGTGACTACATTGTACATTCATTGGCTGTAATGTACTTTGAGATGTCCGGTGGTCATGAAAGGCGCTATATAAATGCAAGTCTTTCTTTCTTTCTTTGAGAAGGTGGTGGTGAGCCGTCTTCTTGAACCGCTGCAGTCCGTGTGGTGAAGGTGCTCCCACAGTGCTGTTAGGGAGTGAGTTCCAGGATTGTGACCCAGCGACGATGAAGGAACGGCCGATATATTTCCAAGTCAGGATGGTGTGTGACTGGGAGGGGAACATGGAGGTGGTGGTGTTCCCATGCGCCTGCTGCCCTTGTCCTTCTAGGTGGTAGAGGTCGTGGGTTTGGGAGGTGCTGCCGAAGAAGCCTTGGCGAGTTGCTGCAGTGCATCTTGTAGATGGTACATGTCATGTATTCAACCAGCATTGTAACCCATGTATAATCTGACCTAAGTTGAACACTGTGAGAACAATGACCACTAGGTGGTGAACATGTGGGAGACACTCCTAACCTGGACCTTCAGGTATAAAAGGGGAAGCTCCACCCACTTCCATCACTTGAGTGCTAAGGAATAAAGGACAGGTCACAGACTGACCTTCTCTCAAGCATGGGCCTCGTGTGCATTTATACTGTATAGTAAGGACGTATCAATGGCGACGAGAAAATGGGATTTAAACCACACGAGCATGGCCACGAGCAGAACAAACGAGAGGTACTGTGTTAAGGAATGGTTGGGACAGAGATTCAACATTGTTAAAGCAGCACACAGTTCTCCAGGCAGACAAGGGCAGTCAGGCATGCCCCAACATGTAGTCGAACCCAGAGGGAGAGTTCGACAGAGACAATGGCAAGCTGAACGGCGATTTACTCCATTGCAAGGGACAATGCGGCCAGTAATGGGGCCATCAACACCTATTAATGGCGCACTCAAGGACAGTCACAGGGGCAGTCAGGGACGATCAACTGGCAAGGGACCTTTTGTTTCAAACAGCAGCTCATGTTGGAGGTGTGGAGGCACACACTCAGCCGGAGTTTGCAGAGATGAGCAAAATACCTGCAGAAATTGCAGAAATGAACGCTGGGGGAAATCGCTGGAAGCTGAAGTTCAGCGAGTTCATGTGGAACACATATACAGTTCATACACCAGGACGCCACCGATAATGATGAAAGTGCTCCTCAATGGTATCCCTGTATCAATGGAGCTAGACACGGGGGCCAGCCAGTCCCTGCTGGGTATCAAACAGTTCGAAAAGTTGTGGGCGTCCAAGGCCAGGAGGCCAAAATTATCGCCGATTGACGCACAGCCAAGGACTTACACAAAGGAGATCATTCCGGTGCTAGGCAGCGCCACGGTAGTCGTGACCCACAAAGATTCAGAGAACAGGTTGCCACTCTGGGTTGTCCCGGGGGATGGTCCCGCACTACTGGGGAGAAGTTGGCTTGCTGTCATGAACTGGAAATGGGGCGATGTCAATGCAATTTCCTCTGTGGAGCGAGTATCATGCTCACAGATCCTGGACAAATTTGACTCATTATTTCAACCCGGCATCGGCACTTTCATGGGGGCCAAGGTAGTGATTCACATAAACCTGGACGCCAGGCCAGTACACAACAAGGTCAGAGCGGTGCCGTACGTGATGTGATATGGGAAAAGATAGAAGGCGAATTGGACCGCCTGCTGAGGGAAGGCATCATCTCGCCAGTCGAATTCAGTGACTGGGCGAGCCCGATCGTGCCGGTGCTCAAGGCGGATGGGTCGGTCAGGATATGTGGCGATTACAAGGCCACCATCAATCGGATGTCACTCCAAGCCCAGTACCCGCTACCGAGAGCGGAGGACCTCTTTGCGACGCTATCCGGTGGCAAACTTTTTTCAAAATTGGACCTGACATCAGCTTACATGACCCAGGAGCTGGCGAGTGAGTCGAAGAAGCTGACCACCATCACGACACACAAGGGGTTGTTTGAGTACAACAGATGTCTGTTCGGGCTTCGCTCGGCCGCCGCGATCTTTCAACGAAATATGGAAAGCCTCCTCAAGTCGATTCCAGGGACGGTGGTTTTTCAGGACGACATCCTCACCACGGGTTACGATACTGAAGAATACCTCCACAACCTGGAGGAGGTGCTATGCAGACTGGACCGGGTAGGTCTGCGACTGAAAAAGGCGAAGTGCGTCTTCCTAGCTCCAGAGATAGAATTCCTGGGGATGAGGGTAGTAGCAGACGGGATCAGCCCTACTGCGTCCAAGACGGAAGCAGTCCAGAGAGCACCCAGACCCCGTAACACGACGGAGCTGCGTTCGTTCCTGGGGCTCCTGAACTATTTTGGTAAATTGAGCACGCTGCTAGAGCCGCTACACCTGCTCTTACGCAAAGGTCGTGAATGGGTCTGGGGGGACAGCCAGGAAAGGGCTTTTAATAGAGCAGGCAATTTGTTATGTTCCAACAATCTGTTAACGCTATATGACCCTTGTAAGAAACTTGTGTTAACGTGCGATGCGTCGTCTTATGGTGTCGGGTGTGTGTTGCAGCATGTCAATGCCAAGGGTCAGTTACAGCCGGTAGCTTATGTCTCCAGAAGTCTGTCCCAGGCATAAAGGGGCTACGAGATGGTAGAAAAGGAGGCGCTCGCATGTGTATATGCGGTAAAGAAAATGCACCAGTACCTGTTTGGCAGGAAATTTGAGCTGGAGACAGATCACAAACCCCTAACGTCCCTTTTGGCCGACAACAAGGCCATAAATGCGAATGTATCGGCCCGCATACAGAGGTGGGCACTCACGTTAGCCGCCTATGACTACACAATTCGGCACAGACCGGGCATCGAAAACTGCGCCGATGCACTCAGCAGACACTCCTAACCTAGACCTTCAGATATAAAAGGGGAAGCTCCACCCACTTCCATCACTTGAGTGCTATGGAATAAAGGACAGGTCACAGACTGACCTTCTCTCAAGCATGGGCCTCGTGTGCATTTATACTGTGTAGTAAGGACGTATCAGTACACACTGCAGCCACGGTGCGCCGGTGGTAGAGGAAGTGAATGTTGAAGGTGGTGGATGGGGTGCTGATCAAGCGGGCTGCTTTGTCCTGGATGGTGCTGAGCATTTCGAGTGTTATCAGTGATATTAGTGTTAATGTACTTGTTCGACAGAAGCATTAATCCAATTAGAATCTGTGCAATGAAGTAAGGTCACACTACGCGTTGAGTGTTTGCACAGCAATATTGCCCACAGTGATTTCACGGATTAAATTCCAAAAGGGAGAGGAAAATAAGTATTGTGGCCAAAGACACTATCTCAGCGGATGTGAGTCCACATTTATTAGGCATACAAATTTACAAATGATTGCGCGATGAATATCAAATGTATTAGAGTCTTTGATTTTTGAGTCATTTTTTTAAACATTCTTTTTGCCATATCCCATTGTCAGCAACAAAAGCCCTCTGAAGTATGCAGATTGAACCATGCAAAAATCTATCTATGCTCATTAATTCCGTCAGATATTGTCTGAGAGGAGAAGGTAATATCTTTTATTGAAGAAACACTCAGAAGTCCAACTCCATTAATGAAGCAATACTTTTTTATTTACAGATCATAAACTCCTTTCTGCCTTACTGCCTGAAGAGGAGCTTTATATGTACGGATTAATCTGCTCCCTACACTCATGTCCTGTCCGAGGGCAGAATTACAGCGTTGGCAGTCGAGTGTTTTTTTGAGGCTGGAGGTTGAGGGGTAGCCATTTTCGATTGCGCTCTTTGTGAACAAACATACTTCAAATGTGTTCACCTGCAAAATCCAGTTGAGTGTTTCGAGGAGGTCACTAGCAGGTTGGCATGGACAGAGTGTCCATGGATTTTGTCTGCATGGACTTCCAGAAGGCATTCAATAAAGTTCTGCAGGTGATTATTTACAACAATGAAAGCGCACAGAATTGGAGGCAACTTCGAGACATGGGTTAGTAGTTGGTTGGGAGCCAGGAGACAGAGAGTAGTACAACCACAAACCTTCCCTTTCGTTCTGTCTGCCCCTTCCCCCTTGTCCCTACCTCTCTACATGCTTAAAACCTGTTACATCTCTAACATCTTCCAGTTCTGATGTAAAGGTTAACTCTGTTTCTCTCTCTGCAGATGCCGCCCGAGTTGCTGAGTATTTGCAGCATTTTCTGTTTTTCTTAAAGGGAATATTCTCTGTTTGACAGGATTTGATAAATGGTGTTGTCCAGGGATCTGTAATGGGGCCTCGATTTTTCACCATATATAGGCCTTGGATGAAGCATAGAAACATAGAAAATAGGTGCAGGAGCAGGCCATTCAGCCCTTCTAGCCTGCACCGCCATTCAATGAGTTCATGGCTGAACATGAAACTTCAGTACCCCCTACCTGCTTTCTCGCCATAACCCTTGATCCCCCGAGTAGTAAGGACTTCATCTAACTCCCTTTTGAATATATTTAGTGAATTGGCCTCAACTACTTTCTGTGGTAGAGAATTCCACAGGTTCACCACTCTCTGGGTGAAGAAGTTTCTCCTCATCTCGGTCCTAAATGGCTTACCCCTTATCCTCAGACTGTGACCCCTGGTTCTGGACTTCCCCAACATTGGGAACATTCTTTCTGCATCTAACCTGTCTAAACCCGTCAGAATTTTAAACGTTTCTATGAGGTCCCCTCTCATTCTTCTGAACTCCAGTGAATACAAGCCCAATTGATCCAATCTTTCTTGATAGGTCAGTCCCGCCATCCCGGGAATCAGTCTGGTGAACCTTCGCTGCACTCCCTCAATAGCAAGAATGTCCTTCCTCAAGTTAGGAGACCAAAACTGTACACAATACTCCAGGTGTGGCCTCACCAAGGCCCTGTACAACTGTAGCAACACCTCCCTGCCCCTGTATTCAAATCCCCTCGCTATGAAGGCCAACATGCCATTTGCTTTCTTAACCGCCTGCTGTACCTGCATGCCAACCTTCAATGACTGATGTACCATGACACCCAGGTCTCGTTGCACCTTCCCTTTTCCTAATCTGTCACCATTCAGATAATAGTCTGTCTCTCTGTTTTTACCACCAAAGTGGATAACCTCACATTTATCCACATTATACTTCATCTGCCATGCATTTGCCCACTCACCTAACCTATCCAAGTCACTCTGCAGCCTAATAGCATCCTCCTCGCAGCTCACACTGCCACCCAACTTAGTATCATCCGCAAATTTGGAGATACTGCATTTAATCCCCTCGTCTAAATCATTAATGTACAATGTAAACAGCTGGGGCCCCAGCACAGAACCTTGCGGCACTCCACTAGTCACTGCCTGCCATTCTGAAAAGTACCCGTTTACTCCTACTCTTTGCTTCCTGTCTGACAACCAGTTCTCAATCCACGTCAGCACACTACCCCCAATCCCATGTGCTTTAACTTTGCACATTAATCTCTTGTGTGGGACCTTGTCGAAAGCCTTCTGAAAGTCCAAATATACCACATCAACTGGTTCTCCTTTGTCCACTTTACTGGAAACATCCTCAAAAAATTCCAGAAGATTTGTCAAGCATGATTTCCCTTTCACAAATCCATGCTGACTTGGACCTATCATGTCACCATTTTCCAGATGCACTGCTATGACATCCTTAATAATTGATTCCATCATTTTACCCACTACTGAGGTCAGGCTGACCGGTCTATAATTCCCTGTTTTCTCTCTCCCTCCTTTTTTAAAAAGTGGGGTTACATTGGCTACCCTCCACTCCATAGGAACTGATCCAGAGTCAATGGAATGTTGGAAAATGACTGTCAATGCATCCGCTATTTCCAAGGCCACCTCCTTAAGTACTCTAGGATGCAGGCCATCAGGCCCTGGGGATTTATCTGCCTTCAATCCCATCAATTTCCCCAACACAATTTCCCGACTAATAAAGATTTCCCTCAGTTCCTCTTCCTTACTAGACCCTCTGACCCCTTTTATATCCGGAAGGTTGTTTGTATCCTCCTTAGTGAATACCGAACCAAAGTACTTGTTCAATTGATCCGCCATTTCTTTGTTCCCCGTTATGACTTCCCCTGATTCTGACTGCAGGGGACCTACGTTTGTCTTCACCAACCTTTTTCTCTTTACATACCTATAGAAACTTTTGCAATCCGCCTTAATGTTCCCTGCAAGCTTCTTCTCGTACTCCATTTTCCCTGTCCTAATCAAACCCTTTGTCCTCCTCTGCTGAGTTCTAAATTTCTCCCAGTCCCCAGGTTCGCTGCTATTTCTGGCCAATTTGTATGCCACTTCCTTGGCTTTAATACTATCCCTGATTTCCCTAGATAGCCACGGTTGAGCCACCTTCCCCTTTTTATTTTTACGCCAGACAGGAATGTACAATTGTTGTACTTCATCCATGCGGTCTCTAAATGTCTGCCATTGCCCATCCACAGTCAACCCCCTAAGTATCATTCGCCAATCTATCCTAGCCAATTCTCGCCTCATACCTTCAAAGTTACCCTTCTTTAAGTTCTGGACCATGGTCTCTGAAATTACTGTTTCATTCTCCATCCTAATGCAGAATTCCACCATATTATGGTCACTCTTCCCCAAGGGGCCTCGCACAATGAGATTGCTAATTAATCCTCTCTCATTACACAACACCCAGTCTAAGATGGCCTCCCCCCTAGTTGGTTCCTCAACATATTGGTCTAGAAAACCATCCCTTATGCACTCCAGGAAATCCTCCTCCACCGTATTGCTTCCAGTTTGGCTAGCCCAATCTATGTGCATATTAAAGTCACCCATTATAACTGCTACACCTTTATTGCATGCACCCCTAATTTCCTGTTTGATGCCCTCCCCAACATCCCTATTACTGTTTGGAGGTCTGTACACAACTCCTACTAACGTTTTTTGCCCTTTGGTGTTCTGCAGCTCTACCCATATAGATTCCACATCATCCAAGCTAATGTCTTTCCTAACTATTGCATTAATCTCCTCTTTAACCAGCAATGCTACCCCACCTCCTTTTCCTTTTATTCTATCCTTCCTGAATGTTGAATACCCCTGAATGTTGAGTTCCCAGCCCTGATCATCCTGGAGCCACGTCTCCGTAATCCCAATCACATCATATTTGTTAACATCTATTTGCACAATTAATTCATCCACCTTATTGCGGATACTCCTTGCATTAAGACACAAAGCCTTCAGGCTTGTTTTATTAACACCCTTTGTCCTTTTAGAATTTTGCTGTACAGTGGCCCTTTTTGTTCTTTGCCTTGGGTTTCTCTGCCCTCCACTTTTCCTCATCTCCTTTCTGTCTTTTGCTTTTGGCTCCTTTTTGTTTCCCTCTGTCTCCCTGCATTGGTTCCCATCCCCCTGCCATATTAGTTTAAATCCTCCCCAACAGCACTAGCAAACACTCCCCCGAGGACATTGGTTCCAGTCCTGCCCAGGTGCAGACCGTCCGGTTTGTACTGGTCCCACCTCCCCCAGAACCGGTCCCAATGCCCCAGGAATTTGAATCCCTCCCTGCTGCACCACTGCTCAAGCCACGTATTCATCTGCGCTATCCTGCGATTCCTACTCTGACTATCACGTGGCACTGGTAGCAATCCCGAGATTACTACTTTTGAGGTCCTACTTTTTAATTTAGCTCCTAGCTCCTTAAATTCGTTTCGTAGGACCTCATCCCTTTTTTTGCCTATGTCGTTGGTACCAATGTGCACCACGACAGCTGGCTGTTCTCCCTCCCATTTCAGAATGTCCTGCACCCGCTCCGAGACATCCTTGACCCTTGCACCAGGGAGGCAACATACCATCCTGGAGTCTCGGTTGCGGCCGCAGAAACGCCTATCTATTCCCCTCACAATTGAATCCCCTATCACTATCGCTCTCCCACTCTTTTTCTTGCCCTCCTGTGCAGCAGAGCCAGCCACGGTGCCATGAACTTGGCTGCTGCTGCCCTCCCCTGATGAGTCATTCCCCTCAACAGTACCCAAAGCGGTGTATCTGTTTTGCAGGGGGATGACCGCAGGGGACCCCTGCACTACCTTCCTTGCTCTACTCTTCCTGCTGGTCTTCCATTCCCTATCTGGCTGTGGACCCTTTCCCTGCGGTAAGACCAACTCACTACACGTGATACTCACGTCATTCTCAGCATCGTGGATGCTCCAGAGTGAATCCACCCTCAGCTCCAATTCCGTAACGCGGACCGTCAGGAGCTGGAGGCGGATACACTTCCCGCACACGTAGTCGTCAGGGACACCGGAAGCGTCCCTGAGTTCCCACATGGTACAGGAGGAGCATAACACCCGACCGAGCTCTCCTGCCATGTCTTAACCCTTAGATACACTTAAACTGGTAATAACAATGTTAAAAGTTACTGACCAATATAAGAAGAAAAAGAAAAACTACTCACCAATCACCAGCCAATCACTTACCCCCTAGGCTGTGACGTCACCTTTGTTTTTTTGCCTTCTCCCTGTAGCTGCACCGGTACGCCTCTCGCCGACCCCGGACTCGCGCTGCTCCGAGCTCCCGCCTCCTCGACTGACTGCTCCGAGCTCCCGCTGGCCTTTATAGGCCTCTCACCGACCCCGGACTCGCGCTGCTCCGAGCTCCCGCCAATGGAGAGTTGTACATCCAGTATATTGTGTCGACAGGAGAAGGAAAGAGATGAACTAAATGAATGGGCAAAACTGTGGCAGTTCTGGAAAAGTGTGAGTTCATCAACTTTGGATCCGGGAAAGACAGATCAGAAAATGTTCTTACTGTCTTACTGGTGAGAGACTAGGAGACTTGGAGGAGCAAAATGTCAGTTGTTTTCATATCTTCACTTGGTCTGATTGGTGGGCTGATTAACAGTCGATGGTGTGATAGAGCTCCACCTACTGATGTACTAATAATAAAAGGTCATATGGCATGGTCACATGATTATAGTCCTTGTTAAGGAGCCATCTTGCAGTGTGTGCTTGTTGGTGACCACACTTGATCAGCTTTGCTGGGCAGGCCACACAGTACACATGCCAGATACGAGACTCCATAAGCAACGGCTTTATGCGGAGCTCCTTCATGGTAAACGAGCCAAAGGTGGGCAGCGGAAACATTACAAGGACACCCTCAAAGCCTCGCTGGTAAAGTGCGACATCACCACTGACACCTGGGAGTCCCTGGCCGAAGACCGCCCGAGGTGGAGAAAGTGCATCCGAGAGGGCGCTGAGCTCTTCGAGTCTCAATGCAAAGAGCGCGAAGTGGTCAGGCGCAGGCAGCGGAAGGAGCGTGCGGCAAACCAGCCCCACCCACCCCTTCCCTCGACGAATGTCTGTCCCACCTGTGACAGAGTCTGTGGCTCTCGTATCGGACTGTTCAGCCACCAGAGAACTCACTTTGGGAGTGGAAGCAAGTCCTCCTCGATCCTGAGGGACTGTCTATGATGATGGTGATGCTTGTTAGTAGTGTCTGTAGCAATATTACAGATGGTGGTGGATTCATCCTACAGGGCTCCCACATTCCAATACAATGCACCCAAACCCACCGGACACCAGGATAACCAGCCGGGAATTCCGAGCCAGAGCTCCGACCTCCACTCGCCAGGAATGTCTGGAGCGGATTTGAACCCAAGACCTTCTGACCCAGAGGTGGGAGTGCTGTCATTGAGCTAAAGGCTCCTCTCCTTGGCAGCATTAGCTCTCGTGTATATTCAGATGCATTGTAGAAACTATGGCAGGGAAAAGGAGCCCCATTCCCTCCGACTCCTGACTCAGGTACGTGTGCACTTGATTAGATAGGTCGTTGCAATTGGAAAAGAATGTGAAATCGGCGGCGCAAACGGAGATAATGTTTCGATGTAATGACAGGGTCTGAACATTTCCGAAGTGCAAATTTGTCCTTGCAACCTCATCCCAAGCAATTAGATAAAGATGGAGATCGCATTCCAGCTGGAGCAAGATCGGATTAAACTAAACTGAGATGACACAATCACAAAGCAAAGTCACTGAGCAGGAACGGACCCAACATGGTCCACGTGACCAGTGAACAACGCGGTGTGCTGGGAGTGCGAGAGAATTAAAGGAGTACGATACGGTAAATCCACACTGACCACAAGTACAATATTAAAACAAAATACTTGGATGTTAGATGGTGGGAATCTGAAATATAAATGCTGGAAATCTCAGCAGGTCAGGCGGTATCTGTGGAGAGAGGAACAGAGTTAATGTTTCAGCAGTTCTGACAAAAGGGTCTTCGACCTGAAACGCTAACCCTATTTCTCTCTCCACAGATGCTGCCCGACTTGCTGAATATTTCCAGCATTTACTGTTTTTATTACAAGTATGATATTGCTGGAATTAGTCGAGGCCTTTCTTGCCTTCTCTCTCAGCACATCATCAAAATCATCAGGGGGCCGGACAGAGTAGACCGAGAGAAACTGTTCCCATTGGTGGAAGGGTCAAGTACCAGAGGACACAGATTTAAGACGATTCTCAGAAGAACCAAAGACGAGGTAAGAAAAAACTGTTTTACGCAGCGACTGGAATGCACGGCCTGAAATGGTGGTGGAGGCAGACTCAACTTTATCTTTCAAAAGGAAGTTGGATAAGTCCCTGAAGGAAAACATTTTGCAGGGCTACGGGGAAAGGGCGGGGGGAGTGGGACCGGCTGGAGTGCTCTTGCAGAGAGCCGGCACGGGCTCGACGGGCCGAATGGCCTCCTTCCGTGCTGTAACCGTTCTGTGATTCTATGATCATCCCAACTCACTGACCTCAAACTGGGTTTGCTTGTCTCGATTTTCTCTCCTATTTAAAATCGTTCGCTTTGCCTTGCACGAGGCATATTTATGGGGTAGACTTTCCCCAGGGCCCTCGCCGCCCAATTGCCGCCCAGAAAATACCGCGAGGCTTCATCAGTTAACGCCGGAGAAAGTTTCCACTAATTAGGTCATTAAAACCGCCCGGCGAGAAAATGGTTCTTACATCAAGATTCTCAGCGGTTTCTGGGAGGTTACAGTAGCGAGAGCAGGCGGTTCTTAAAATGCTTTAAAAAATTTAGTCCGAGACTGCGGTTGGGCCTCAGGAAGGGAGAAAAGTATTTTTGCGCTTAAACAAAAAATAAAAAGGTGTAAAGCATTCTCAAGACACTTTTTAACATAATCGCCAATTTAGAACTTTAAAGATAATTATTAAAAACTTGAACTTACCTTTCTCTGCAGGGAGCTCACCGACCACCCTGTTCCGGCAGCTTTCCGTGAGCGGTGTCCTCGGCGGTGTGTACGGGTCCCCGTTGAGGCCAAACTTCGATCCTGGCGGTTACCTCGGTGGTGCAGTTGGGCGGATTTCTCCCCGGCGATCTTTTCAAAATGTCGCTTTCAAAAATAAAGAGGCAACTGTCGCCGGGCGTTTTTTCATCAATAAACAGCTGCACCGCCGGAAATGAAGGGGAAAGTGGGGCCCAATGTCTCCATTGCAAAACTGAGTGCAGTCTGCAAACCCACACGTTCAGAATCTGCATGAACAAACTGCGGCGGTGGGGGGGGTGAAAGTGACATTGCAAATCCCACACCCAGAGTAACCCTTTGAAGGGCGACTGCTAGACCAATAGAAACTCTCGGGCTGCAGTTACAGACGTGCCCGTGCCAAGCTGTGAGACACACACAGAGCGAGAGGCTCCTGGTGCTATGCCTCCGACACCGTCGATGAAGGCTCACTCAGCTTGAAGTAGGATTCTGTGAGGGAAAAAAAAAATGGTCTTCGTTTTCATGAAGTCAATTAGTTGTGTTCCTCTGTCAGTCATTCTGGAATCCCCTCAGCTCAGATGTGTTTTACAGCTGCTGAGGCTCATTAATCAACATTTAACACCATTATTACACTGTCAAATGGGACATAATACAGCTGCAATTAAGGAATCTGGAGAACTTCTGTCTATGATAGCACAGCGCTACCTTACGTTGAATCAGATTGAGCCATGTGAGCACTCCATTGGCATTGCACCCTGGAGCACAGAGATATTTTACTTGAGCTAAAGTTGACACAGTTACTATCTAAAAATGGAATAAGCCATGCTTCTGTTATCTCCACTCTCGACTATTCCAACCCTCTCCTGGCCAGCCTCCCACCTTCCACCCTCCGTAAACTTCAGCTCATCCAAAACTTGGCTGCCCCGTGTCCTAACTCGCACCGAGTCCCGCTCACCCCTGTGTTCACTGACCTACATTGGCTCCCGGTCCGGCAACACCTCGATTTCATGCAGTTACAGCAGGCAGTAAAGAAAGCAAATGGCATGTTGGCCTTCATAGCGAGGGGATTTGAGTATAGGCGCAGGGAGGTCTTGCTGCAGTTGCACAGGGCCTTGGTGAGACCGCATCTTGAGTACTGTGTGCAGTTTTGGTCTCCTAATTTGAGGAAGGGCATTCTTGCTATTGAGGGAGTGCAGCAAAGGTTCACCAGACTGATTCCTGGGATGGCAGGACTGACATATGAAGAAAGGCTGGATCGACTAGACTTATACTCACTGGAATTTAGATGAATGAGAGGGGACCTCATAGAAACATATAAAATTCTGACGGGACTGGACAGTTAGATGCAGGAAGAATGTTCCCGATGTTGGGGTCACAGTCTAAGGATAAGGGGTAAGCCATATAGGACCGAGATGAGGAGAAACTTCTTCACTCAGAGAGTGGTGAACCTGTGGAATTCTCTACTGCAGAGAGTTGTTGAGGCCAGTTCGTTGGATATATTCAAGAGGGAGTTAGATATGGCCCTTACGGCTAAAGGGATCAAGGGGTATGGAGAGAAAGCAGGAATGGGGTGCTGAGGTGAATGATCAGCCATGATCTTATTGAATGGTGGTGCAGGCTCGAAGAGCTGAATGGCTTACTCCTGCACCTATTTTCTATGTTTCTATGTTATAAATTTCAATAAGATCACCTCTCATTCCCTTAGCAACAAGTAAAGTTTACAACAAGAACAACAACAACTTGCATTAATACGGCGCCTTTCACATAATGAAATGTCCCAGGGCGCTTCACAGGAGTGAGTATCAAACAACGTTTGACACCGAGCCACATAAGGAGATGTTAGGACAAGAGGTAGGTTTTAGGGAGGTCAGAGAGGCGGAGAAGTTTAGGCAGGGAGTTCCAGAACTTAGGGCCCAAGCAGCTGAAGGCACGGCCTCCGATGGTGGCCGATGAAAATGGGGGAGGCATAGGAGGCCAGAATTGGAGGAACGCAGAGAACTCTGCGGCTCGGAGATTACTCAGCAACCCAAATACACAGAACACAATCTCGGGGTCGATCCGCTCAGACACAGCTGAATCATCACTATCCCACAGAGATGTACAAACCTGAGCAATATTCGAGTATATGCCCCAGGAATTCAAAGTCATGAATGCTTCTCAGTTCCTCAGTACCATAGACATACAAAATCATAAGAAATAGGAGCAGGAGTCGGCCTTACAGCCCCTCGAGCCAGTTCCGCCATTCAATAAGCTCATGGCTGATCATCGACCTCAACTCCACTTTCCCGCCCAATCCCTATATCCCTGGATTCCCTTAGAATTCAAACATCTATGGATCTCTGTCTTGAATATACTCAATGACTGAGCATCACAGCTCCCTGGGGTGGAGAATTCCAAAGATTCAGAACCCAAATCCACCACAGCTTTTAAAAAGTCCAATATCATCACTGATAATATAGAAACATAGAAAATAGGTGCAGGAGTAGGCCATTCGGCCCTTTGAGCCTGCACCACCATTCGATATGATCAGCCATGATAGATGAAACCAGTTGCACGATCTTCCTGGAAAAGCATCTGTACAAAATAACATTTCTGGCACCGTTTCCAAACACCATCCGTAGCTGCAAAAATTGCATCAGAATCTCAAATCTGTCCCCCCGACAGACATTCACAAAGTGATCATTGCTGCTATATGTGCCTCTCCAGCTTGAAAACCAGCTTTCTTTCCTGAAATGATGGTGACGTGGGCTTGACCCAGCTCTTTAAATCATATACCTATTGATTGTAACCGAGATTCAGATGGCGAGTCATTGACTTTAACCATGAATGAGTTTGGCACCGAGACTTCAGCAAAGGATGGGACTGGGGCCACGGGAGGTCAGCAATGATTGGGCTGACGGAATTAGAAAAGGAACAGGGATTGATCGACTCTGCACAATCTCGGGCAGGATTCACCTTCACGGTCCCGAAATCAAGAAGGATTGAAATTATTTGAGATTTGAGATCCTCAGATTATGAAATAGTCCATCCCCACAGCAGTAAGACCTGGACGATGTTCAGGCTTGAGCTAATAAGTGGCAAGTTACATTTGCACCACACAAGTGCCAGGCAATGATCATCTCCAGCAAGAGAGAGTCTAACCATCATCCCTTGACATTCAACAGCATTCCCATCGCCGAATCCCCCACCATCAACATCCTGGGGGTCACCATTGACCAGAAACTTAACTGGACCAGCCACATAAATACTGTGGCCACAAGAGCAGGTCAGAGGCTGGGTATTCTGCAGCGAGTGTCTCACCTCCTGACTCCCCAAAGCCTTTCCACCATCTACAAGGCACAAGTCAGGAGTGTGATGGAACACTCTCCACTTGTCTGGATGAGTGCAGCTCCAACAACACTCGAAGCTCGACACCATCCAGGACAAAGCAGCCGCTTGATCGGCACCCCATCCACCACCTTCAACACTCACTCCCTCCACCACCGGCGCACCGTGGCTGCAGTGTGTACCATCTACAAGATGCACTGCAGAAACTCGCCAAGGCTTCTTCGGCAGTACCTCCCAAACCCGCGACCTCTACCACCTAGAAGGACAAGGGCAGCAGGTGCATGGGAACACCAGCACCTCCATGTTCCCCTCCAAGATACGCTCCATCCTAACTTGGAAATATATCGGCTGCTCCTTCAGCATCGCTGGGTCAAAATCCTGGAACTCCCTCCCTAAAGGCACCTTCACCACCTTCGCCACACGGACTGCAGCGGTTCAAGAAGGCGGCTCACCACCACCTTCTCAAGGGCGATTAGGGATGGGCAATAAATGCTGGCCAGTCACACCAAGATCCCAGGGAAAAATGAAAAAATTATGGGAAAATTGGAACAGAAACGAGAAAATTGGAATTGATATTGGAAAACTAGAGGAGGATTCAGATTATTAGGGAATTGGAAATGAGAATAAAGCATTTGGATTCCCTTGTGATAAAATGTATTTAAATTAGTCTTGATTGTTTAAACCAAACACAGACAAAATTGTTGGTCCATCAAGGTATTTAGCCAGTCTGACCACATGTGTTGTTTACAACTAAATTGAGGGATGTGAAGATATTGAATGAAGAAATGGTATTGTTCAGTCCAGTCGGCATATTTGGGATTAGAATTGGGATCATATCAAACCTCTTCAATCGAGGATTAGGATTAAGGCAGAGAAAGATTTGAAAAGTTACACAAGATTGAGACTGAGGTTTCGGAAATTGTTTGAGATGGTTTCATGTTGACATGTTCACCTGAAATTCGGTGACAACATTTATAAAAATATCTGCAACTCTTTGAAGGTGGCAGGACAGGTTAACAAAGCAGTTAATAAAGCGTATGAGATAAAAAGAATACAAAAGTCAGGAGGTTATGCTAAACCTATATACAACACTCGTTCAGCCCCAGCTGGTGTATTGTGTCCAATTCTGGGCACCGTGCTTTAGGAAGGACATGAAGGCTTTAGAGAGGGTACAGAAGAGATTTACTAAAATGTTTAGAAGAACATAAGAAACAGGAGCAGGAGTAGGTCATTTAGCTTCTCGAGCCTGTTCCGCCGTTCAATAAGGTCATAGTTGATCTTCTACCTCAACTCCACTTTCCTGCACTGTCCCCATATCCAGGGGTGAGGGATTACAGTTGCGTGGACAGACTGGAGAAGCTGGGGTTGTTTCCCTTGGAGCAGAGAAGGCGATTTGATCGAGGTGTTTACAATCATGAAGGGTTTAGATAGCGTGAATAAAGAGAAATAATTTCCAACAGCGGAAGGGTCGATAACCAGAGGGCACAGATTTAAGGCGATTGGCAAAAGATCCAGAGGCAACACAAGGAAAAAGATTTTTACGCAGCGAGAATTTGGAATGCACGGCCTGATGGGGCGGTGGTTACAGATTCAATAGTAGCCTTCAAAGGGAAACTGCATAAATTTTTGAAGGAGAAAACATTGTCGGGATACGGGGAAAGAGCGGGGGAGTGGGACTGACCTGATCGCTCTTTGAAAGGACCGGTGCAGATTGGATGGGCCGAATGGCCTTCTTCTAGGCTGTGCTATGCGATGATTCAATGATCATCCAAGGACCAGCCCGAGCATACAGACCTGTGAGGATTTGTCACTCGTCATTAAAAAAACTGCTGAAATTAATGATCAATGGAAACTATTTTCTATATAACCAGCGGTGCTGACAGAATAAGCCATGTGTTTTAATAAATACACTAACAGATCCAGGAATCAAACAAGCCAAGAGTTACTCAAGCTCATTGAAACAGTGAAATTAGTCGACCAGTACGGAACGGCACTTTAATTTAAGAAGGGAGTTAGTAAGTAACGAACTAAATAGTCAAAAAAAATTGCATGGAGATTGACTGAGTCGATGTTAATTGTTAAGAAGCAACAATGGAATCGTTGGCCATCGTAAAGCACACAAGGCAGCCATTTGGCCCATTGAGCCTGTGCCGGCTCTCTGAAATGGCTATCCACTTTACCATTGCACTGGTCACTTGAGCACTTGAGCACGTCGATTGCTTTCCATGTTTGGGTGAGTTTTATTCGGCTGAATCAGAAAACTGGGTGCCATATCGACGGATGGGGACTATGTGGATGGGAGCAACTCCCTTAGGGAGCAAACTGTGGCAGAATATGAAAGTAAAACCCTCTTTGGAAAACTGCAATTCATGACCCGGAAAGCAATTTTCCATTTCGCAAGCAGCCCAAACTCAATAATTCAATGCGATACTGCGAGAGCTCAGTGCCAACTGTGGAATTAACAACGCACAAGCAGCAATCTTGGGATTTTTAGTACTGTACTATTCTTTCAAACATTACTCTAATAGGCTGTGAACTGACAGTTGTTTTCCCAATCCAGTTTGACACACAGCAGTGCTGAGGGAGTGCTGCATTGTCAGGGGCAGTGCTGAGGGAGCGCCGCACTGTCAGGGGCAGTGCTGAGGAAGTGCTGCACTGTCGGAGGGGCCGTACAGAGGGAGTGCTGCGCTGTCGGAGGGGCAGTGCTGAGGGAGTGCTGCACTGTCAGAGGGGCAGTACTGAGGGAGTGCTGCACTGTCGGAGGGGCAGTATAGAGGGAGTGCTGCACTGTCGGAGGGGCAGTACTGAGGGAGTGCCGCACTGTCAGGGGCAGTGCTGAGGGAGTGCTGCACTGTCAGAGGGGCCGTACAGAGGGAGTGCTGTACTATCAGAGGGGCAGTGCTGAGGGAGTGCCGCACTGTCAGAGGGGCAGTAGAGAGGGAGTGCTGCACTGTCAGAGGGGCAGTACAGAGGGAGTGCTGCACTGTCAGAGGGGCAGTACTGAGGGAGTGCTGCACTCTCGGAGGGGCAGTATAGAGGGAGTGCTGCACTGTCGGAGGGGCAGTACTGAGGGAGTGCCGCACTGTCAGGGGCAGTGCTGAGGGAGTGCTGCACTGTCAGAGGGGCAGTACTGAGGGAGTGCTGCACTGTCGGAGGGGCAGTACAGAGGGAACGCCGCACTGTCAGAGGGGCAGTACTGAGGGAGCGCCGTACTGTCGGAGGGACAGTGCTGAGGGAGTGCTGCACTGTCAGAGGGGCCGTACAGAGGGAGTGCTGTACTGTCAGAGGGGCAGTGCTGAGGGAGTGCTGCACTGTCAGAGGGGCAGTACAGAGAGAGTGCTGCACTGTCAGAGGGGCAGTACAGAGGGAGTGCTGCACTGTCAGAGGGGCAGTACTGAGGGAGTGCCGCACTGTCGGAGGGGCAGTGCTGAGGGAGTGCTGCACTGTCGGAGGGGTAGTACAGAGGGAGTGCTGCACTGTCAGAGGGGCAGTGCTGAGGGAGTGCTGCACTGTCGGAGGGTGCCGTCTTTCGAATGAGACATTATACCGAGACCCCATCTGCTCCCTCAGGTGGACGTAAAAGATCCCACGGCACTATTTGGAAGAAGAGCAGGGGAGTTATTTATCCCTCAATCAACATAACAGAAAAACAAATTATCTGCTCATTATCACATTGCTGTCTGTGGGAGCTTGCTGTGCGCAAATTGGCTGCTGTGTTTCCTACATTACAACAGTGACTACACTCCAAAAGTACTTCATTGGCTGTAAATTGCTTTGAGAGGCGTGAAAGGCGCTATATAAATGCAAGTCTTTCTTTCTTTGTGAAGCACCATGGGATGGTTTACTACCTCAAAAGTGCTAAAGAAATACCAGTTGTTGTTTCAATCAAGAACAGGTTCAATCAATGATCCTTTCATAATGCAGCTTGTAATTTCGTAAGTATTTTAGTTTAGTAAAGCCCTTCAAATTTGTTTTGAGTCCATTGCCTCTTTGTTGGGTGATTTTGGTTGCTACAGCATCTTATGTGAGTCGCTTGAACTTCCACATGGCCCCGAATTTTACTCACCTCTGCCTGGCGGAAACCAAAAGGCGGGGGCAGTTAAAATTAGGCCAGTCACTTACCCCCTTTTGAGTAGACGAGTGGAACATCCGGAAAGGTACTTTTTATGAATGAAAATCTTTCCTTCTTCCTCCCAAATCCCTTGCTCAATCTCAGGCCCCCACTTGCCTCCCTGTACCCCAGTGAGATTGATTCCTGGCAGGAGAGGGTTGTTCGTTGAGGAGTTTGGGCCGATATTCTCTGGAGCTTAGAAGAGAAAGAGATGACCTCATTAAAACGTACAAGATTCTGAGGGGGATTGACAGGGGAGAGGCTGAGAGGATGTTTCCCCCCGGGCTGGAGAGTCTAGAACCAGGGGTCACAGTCTCAGGATAAGGGGTCGGCCATTTAGGACTGAGATGAGAAGACATTTCTTCACTCGGAGGGTGGTGAATCTGTGGAATTCTCTGCCCAGGAGGGTTGTGGAAGCTCATTCTTTGAGGGCATTCAAGGTTGAGGTCGATAGATCTTTGGACTCTTGTGGAATCAAGGGATATGGAGAGTGGGTGGGAGAGTAGAGCTGAGGTAGAAGATCAGACATGATTTTATTGAATGGCGGAGCAGGCTCGAGGGGCCGTATGGCCGACTCCTGCTCCTATTTCTTATGTTCTTTTGAGACCAGGCTGACCTCTCTCAGTGGCACTTCGTAGCTCAATGATGTAAGATTCAGAAGCTTCGTTGTTACTTTTATTCCTCTCAATGATTCCCCTTTTGCCAAGATTCTGCTCCGAGACTGAGGCTGTCAAAGAAGATTGAATAGAGTGCAAGCACTTGCCAACAAGAGAAAAATCAGTCTGTAAATCAACTAGTGCATCTTCTAGCGCCTGGTTACAGAGCAACACTGCCAACACTTTGGCAGCAGTACAAAGTGACTCACTCAATTTGAGTGACTCACCTCCCTGACTCCCCAAAGCCTTTCCACCTTCTACAAGTCAGGAGTGTGATGGAATACTCTCCACTTGCCTGGATGAATGCAGCTCCAACAACATTCGAGAAGCTCGACACCATCCAGGACAAAGCAGCCCGCTTTATCGGCACCCCATCCACCACTTTTCAACACTCACTCCCTCCACCACCGGCGCACCGTGGCTGCAGTGTGTACCATCTACAAGATGCACTGCAGCAACTCGCCAAGGCTTCTTCGGTGGCACCTCCCAAACCCGCGACCTCTACCACCTAGAAGGACAAGGGCAGCAGGCGGATGGGAACACCACCACCTCCACGTTCCCCTCCAAGTCACACACCATCCTGACTTGGAAATATATCGGCTGTTCCTTCATCGTTGCTGGGTCAAAGTCCTGAAACTTCCTCCCTAACAGCACTGTGGGAGCACCTTCACCACACGGACTGCAGCGGTTCAAGAAGGCGGCTCACCACCACCTTCTCAAGGGGCAATTAGGGATGGGCAATAAATGCTGAGCTTGCCAGCGACTTCCACATCCCAGGAATGAATAAAATAATGTTTCAGGATATTTGCTGGGGCAAGGAAAGAGTGAAAAGAAAGATCTGCATTTATATAGCGCCTTTCATGACCACCAGACGTCTCAAAGTGCTTTATAGCCAATGAAGTACTTTGAGTGTAGTCACTGTTGCAATGTGGGAAACGCGGCAGCCAATTTGCGCACAGCAAGCTCCCACACACAGCAATGTGATAATGACCAGATAATCTGTTTTTGTTATGTGGATTGAGGGATAAATATTGGCCCCAGGACACGTTGAGGAAACAGTATAAAAAGAATGGGGGAAACTACAAATATAAAAGGGGAAGAAAAGGGATTGTAAGAACGGCTAAAAACAGCAGCAGCACAGCCCAAGTCTGTTACACTAACTTACAACAGTACAAGGTTTGATGCAATTCTACCAGACATCCAACTTTTCGCACCTTGGTCTCTTATAATGAGAGTGCAGACGTGCCAATTAGTGGCGACATTAGAGTGCGGAATGAAGCTGAGATTCTCAGTGTCAGAATAAAACCTTTGACCTCTCCGCGTGGGCTGCAGTGAGACTCAGGGCCCACGACTGCGGAGATAGTACTTAACGATCGCAGCTTTCAGAAGGCCGGCGTCCCAATTACATTCCGCGGCGAAACACAAAGATACTTGGTATTTCGAAAAGGCAGGAAATTACACAGGTCACCATCATGCCTGGCCAACTTTTTGCACGGTGCTGGTGGGCGTTCACACTGATGAAACGTGTCCTGCGCACACTCTGCCCCGGGTCGCCCCATTATTGGGAAGTTGCAAGCAAAAAAGTAATCATGCAAAGATTTTACGGAGTCTCTGAGCTGCTGTTACCATGATGATGTCAGCCGACTGCATTAAAGGCAATGATTGTATCGATGCACTTCTCCAGGTCCAGCCACTCAATCAATGGAATTGACCAGCACGTTGCAGCAATCAGAGTCCATCTCAGTTTGTGGATTCTCTCTACAAACTGCAGAGGGGGTGATTGTAGTCACACTGCTGCACCTGGGTTGTATTGGTTCAGTTAATGAAAGATACGGGACTGAGGGATCGGACCATATCGTGGTTTTAAACAATACCCTTCCCATCATCATCATAGGCAGTCCCTCGGGATCGAGGAAGACTTGCTTCCACTCCTGAAGTGAGTTCTTTGGTGGCTGAACAGTCCAATACGAGAACCACAGTCTCTGTCACGGGTGGGACAGATAGTCATTGAGGGAAGGGGTGGGTGGGACTGGTTTGCCGCACACTCTTTCCGCTGCCTGCGCTTGATTTCTGCATGCTCTCGGCGTTGAGACTCGAGGTGCTCAGCACCCTCCCGGATGCACTTCCTGCACTTAGGGTGGTCTTGGGCCAGGGACTCCCAGGTGTCGGTGGGGATGTTGCACTTTATCAGGGAGGCTTTGAGGGTGTCCTTGTAGCGTTTCCGCTGCCCAACTTTGGCTCGTTTGCCGTGAAGGAGTTCCAAGGAGAGCACTTGCTTTGGGAGTCTCGTGTCTGGCATGGGGACAATGTGGCCTGCCCAGCGGAGCTGATCGAGTGTGGTCAGTGCTTCAATGCTGGGGATGTTGGCCTGAATGAGGATGCTGATGTTGGTTCGCCTGTCCTCCCAGGGGATTTGTAGGATCTTGCGGAGACACCGTTGGTGATACCCTTCCATCTGGGGTTCAAATGCCGCCCATAATAACGGCCTGAAAATCCTCTCTTTCGGCGAAATGCAGCCTAGAAATGGTGGGACCAACACTTAACCATTTGTACAATGTTTCTTGCCTATTTGTTCAATACACACCTTAACCTGTTTCTTTTCAATACAGGAAGACTTGCATTTCTATAGCGCCTTTCGTGACCTCAGGACATCCCAAATCGCTTTACCCCCAATGAAATACTTTTGGAGTGTAATCACTGTTGTAATGTAGGAAACACGATAGCCAATTTGCGCACAGCAAGCTCCCACAAGCAGCAATGTGATAATGACCAGATAATTTGTTTTAGTGGTAAATATTGGCCAGGACACAGGGGATGGCTGTGCTAAAACAGCAGACAATTGGAGTGTCATACAATGTGATAAGCAGTCATTAATATTTGCAATTGCAATTTCTAGACTCATTTCAACCATGTCCTAACTCACACCAAGTCCAGCTCACTCATCACCCCTGTGCTCGCTGACCTACATTGGCTCCCGATTAAGCAACGCCTCGATTTCAAAATTGTCATTTGTTTTCAAATCCCTCCATGGCCTCGCCCCTCCCTATCTCTGTAATCTCCTCCAGCCCCACAACCCCCCCGAGATGTCTGCGCTTCCCTAATTCTGCCCTCTTGAGCATCCCTGATTATAATCACTCAACCATCGGTGGCCGTGCCTTCTGTTGCCTGGGCCCCAAGCTCTGGAACTCCCTCCCTAAATCCGCCTCTCTACCTCTCTTTCCTCCTTCAGGCTGCTCCTTAAAACCTACCTCTTTGACCAAGCTTTTGGTCACCTGCCCTAATTTCTCCTTATGTGGCTCGGTGTCAAATTTTTAAATCTCTCAATACTCCTGTGATGCACTTTGGGACATTTCTCTACATTAAAGGTGCTATATAAATACAAGTTGTTGTTGTGTTTCAGAGAGCTTCAACTTAATTCCGAATGAGCGTGAAAACACAATGCTAAGCTGTCCAAATTCCATATTCAATTATTATTATTAAATTATTCTGAAATGGCAATCTTACTTACAGCGTATTCATGGGCACCTGGAGACAAAATATAGCAGTCAAATTCCTCACTCAGTGATGGAGGAGTATAACCGTCGAGAGGTTTAGGCCATGCCAACAGCCAGCGCTTGCAGGTAATTAATTAAAGGAACAATATCCAGAGTAAGATAAATTCTAGTTCAGGTGGAGCTGACTGTGATCTCGTTATCACTGGAACAGAAGGAGGCCATTCAGCCCCTCGAACCCATTCAATCAGATCGTGGCTGATCTGTATCTCAACTCCACGTACCCGCCTTGGTTCCATATCCCTTGCCAAACCCAAATCTACAAAAACTTAAGTTTTGACATTTTCAATTTGCCCCCAGCATCAACAGCTTTTTGGGGGAGAGAGTTCAAATCAGCCATGATCTTATTGAATGGCAGAACAAGCTCGAGGGGCCAAATGGCCTACTCCTGCTCCTAGTTCTTATGTTCCAGATTCCCACTGCCCTTTGTGTGAAGAAGTGCTTCCTGACATCATCCCTGAACGGCCTGGCTCTGATTTTAAAGTTACGCCCCCTTGTTCTGCACTCCCCACACCGGAGGGAATAGTTTCTCTCGATCCACCCTATCTGTTGTGTTCCTAACACAGGTGAGGCTGCACACAGGGAGGTGAAAGTAGCAGTGACCTCAGTCTTTATTAAGACACTCCAGAGTGAGGAACAGGCCTGAGGGGCCGGCTTATATACAGTGCTCCCAAGGGATGCTGGGATCTCTTGGGACTTCAGGGGATGTGCTCCCTGGTGGCAGAACATGGGAGTGCATGCTTTACAGATACACAACATCACTCCCCCCCCCAAAGTCAAAGTGAAAACTATTTACAAGGTGAGGCAGTCGGGAGCCTTTCTTTCCCTGGTGGACCGCCTCGGTACAAATGTCTGTTCTGGTGTGTTGGCTGTGCCCTCGCTGGGCTGGCGTGTTGTTGGTCCTGCAGGGCTGCTGGGTGAGCCTGGCCTTGCTGGGCTGTTGGGCGTGATCGGTTCGATTTCTTGGTCCGGTGTGGTGTCATTGATCCTTTGGGTGTGTGTTATGGGCTCGAAAAAGGTGGTGTCTGCTGTGGGTTGTTCAGGGCAGTCTGTGAACCGCAGCCTCGTTTGGTCCAGGTGCTTTCTGCAAATTTGTCCATTGTCTAGGTTGACTACAAACACCCTACTCCCTTCTTTAGCTATCACCGTGCCCGCGATCCACTTGGGACCATGTCCATAGTTTAACACACACACAGGGCCATTCAGATCAATTTCCCATGACACAGTGGCGTGACCATCGTTTACATTTTGTTGCTGCCGCCTGCTCTCTACCTGATCATGCAGGTTGGGGTGAACCAGCGAGAGTCTGGTTTTAAGTGTCCTTTTCATGAGTAGCTCAGGTGGGGGCAGCCCTGTGAGCGAGTGGGGTCTTGTGCATTAGCTGAGCAGAACTCGGGACAGGCGGGTTTGGGGTGAGCCTTCTGTGACTTGTTTAAGGCTCTGTTTGATTGTTTGTACTGCCCGCTCTGCCTGCCCATTGGAGGCTGGTTTAAACGGGGCCGAGGTGACATGTTTGATCCCATTGCGGGACATGAATTCATCAAATTCGGCACTGGTGAAACATGGCCCGTTGTCACTGACCAGAATGTCAGGCAGACCGTGGGTGGCAAACATGGCCCTCAGGCTTTCAATGGTGGCGGTGGCGGTGCTTCCCAACATTATTTCACATTCAATCCATTTTGAAAAAGCCCCATCCACCACCACCAGAAACATTTTACCGAGAAATGGGCCCGCATAGTCGACGTGGATCCTCGACCATGGTCTGGAGGCTAGGACCACAAACTTAGTGGTGCCTCTCTGGGCGCGTTGCTCATCTGAGCACATACGCTGCATTGCCGTACACAGGACTCTAAGTCAGAGTCGAGACCAGGCCATCACACGTGGGATCTGGCTATCGCTTTCATCATTACTATACCCGGGTGTGTGCTGTGGAGATCCAAGATGAACATCTTCCTGCCCTTTTTGGGTAGCACTACGCGGTTACCCCACAACAGGCAGTCTGCCTGAATGGACAGCTCGCCCTTTCGCCGCTGGAACGGCTTAATTAGCTCTTGCATTTCAACGGGGATGCTGGCCCAGCTCCCATGCAGTACACAGGTTTTTACTAGGGACAGCAGAGGATCTTGGCTGGTCCAAGTCCTAATCTGGCGGGCTGTGACAGGTGAATTATTATTTTCAAACGCTTCCATGACCATCAACAAGTCTGCGGGCTGCGCCACCATCAACAAGTTTGCAGGCTGCGCCATTTCCACCCCCATGATGGGGGTGACTGAGAGCACCTGCACAGTTCTCGGTGCCTGGCCTGTGGCGGATGGTATAGTTATACGCTGATAGCGCGAGTGCCCACCTTTGTATGCGGGATGAAGCATTAGTATTTATCCCCTTGTTTTCAGTGAACAGGGTTGTGAGGGGCTTGTGATCGGTTTGCAGCTCAAATTTGAGGCCAAACAGGTACTGATGCATTTTCTTTACCCCGAACAAACACGCTAATGCCTTTTTCTCAATCATGCTGTAGGCCCTCTCGGCCTTAGACAAGCTCCTGGAAGCATAGGCGACAGGTTGCAACTTCCCCGCAACGTTAGCTTGTTGTAATACATACTTGACTCCGTACGATGATACATCACATGCTAGCACAAGTCTTTTACACGGGTTATACACTACAAGCAGCTTGTTGGAGCATAAAATGATTCTGGCTTTCTCAAAAGCAATTACTTGGTTTTTTTCCCCATACCCAGTTCTCACCTTTACGCAATAACACATGTAGGGGCTCTAAGAGGGTGCTTAACCCCAGTAGGAAGTTACTAAAATAGCTGAGGAATCCCAGGAACGACCACAGCTCCGTGACATTCTGTGGCCCGGGCGCATTCCTGATAGCCTCTGTCTTGGCGTCTGTTGGCCAAATGCCGTCCGCCGTGATCTTTCTCCCCAAAAACTCCACTTCTGTTGCCGTGAAGACGCATTTCGACCTCTTCAGCCGCAGGCCTACGAGATCCAGTCGCTGGAGGACCTCCTCCAGGTTTTGTAGATGCTCGACGCTGTCCCGACCAGTGACCAATATGTCGTCCTGAAAAACCACCGTGCGTGGTACCGACTTGAGTAGGCTCTCCATGTTTCTCTGGAAGATCGCTGCAGCCGATCAAATTCCAAACGGGCATCTGTTGTAGATGAACAGTCCCTTGTGCGTGTTGATGCAGGTGAGGCCCTTCGAAGACTTCTCCAGCTCCTGCGTCATGTAGGTTGAAGTCAGGTCGAGCTTGGTGAACGTCTTGCCTCCTGTCAGCGTCGCAAATATGTCGTCTGCCTTAGGTAGCGGGTATTGGTCCTGTAGCGAGAAACGATTAATAGTTACTTTATAATCGCCGCAAATCCTGACCGTGGCATCACTTTTGAGTACTGGAACAATCGGGCTGGCTGAATTCCATTGGGGAGATGATACCCTCGCGTTGCAGACTGTCCAGCTCGATTTCCACTCTCCCCCTCATCATGTGAGGTACCGCTCGCGCCTTGTGGAGAATGGGTCGTGCCTCTGGGACCAAGTGGATCCGCACCTTCACTCTGGAAAGGTTTCCAATGCCTGGCTCAAAAAGGGAAGGAAATTTGTTAAGAACCTGGGTACATGAGGCCTCATCGACATGTGATAGCGCTCGGCTGTCATCCCAGTTCCAGCGGATTTTGCCCAGCCAGCTCCTTCCAAGCAGTGTGGGGCCATCGCCCGGGACAATCCAGAGTGGCAGTTCACGCACCGTGCCTTCGCAGGTGTCCTTGGCCATGGCGCTGCCCAGGATAGTGATGAGCTCTTTGGTGTATGTTCTCAGTTTCGTGTGGATGGGGCTCAGGGCTGGTCTGAGTGCCTTGTTGCACCACAGTCTCTCAAACATCTTTTTACTCATGATGGATCGGCTAGCGCCAGTGTCCAGTTCCATGGCTACTGGTAAGCCATTCAATTTTACATTTAGCATTATAGGTGGACATTTCTTCAAAAATGTGTACACCCCGTGTACTTCAGCATCTGCTTCCTCTCTCTGAGACTCAAAATTGCCTTGATCCACCATGGATTGATCTTCCTCTGTCACATGGTGGTTAGCAGGCTTTGCAGAGCTTGCAGCTCGTAGGCAAGCTTGTTGGAGGTACCCCATTGTTCCACAGCTCTTGCAAACATACCCTTTGAAGCGGCATGAATAGGCTGAATGGAAGCCTCCACAACGCCAACAAGGTGTGAATTGCCTTGCATTCATCCTTTGTTGGGGACTCTGAGTCATTTGGGTCACCTGAGGCCCGCTGGCAGTTGCAGACTCGTGGTTTTTGCCCTGTACATTTCTGCTCGCAAACACAGTTCCAGTTAAGTTATGAACAATGCTAGCACTTGTGTGCTGAGAGATTTGTTTGGTGTTATCACTGGTGGACATAAACGTCTGTGCTATTGCAATGGCCTTACTGAGGTCTCGTGGTCAATGCCCAGGACAAAAAAGTCTCTGAGCATCTGCTCCAGGTAGCCATCGAACTCACATTGTCCTGCAAGTCGCCTTAGCTCGATGACATAGCTCGCCACTTCCTGACCTTCAGATCGCTGGCATGTGTAGAACCGATACCTCGCCATCAGCACGCTCTCCCTCGGGTTAAGGTGCTCCTGAACCAGTGTACACAACTCCTCATACGACTTATCTGTGGATTTCACTGGAGCCAGAAGATTCTTCATGAGGCTGTAGGTCAATGCCCCGCAGACTGTGAGGAGGACCGCTCTCCTTTTTGCAGCGCTTCCTTCTCCGTCCAGCTCGTTGGCTACAAAGTACTGGTCTAGCCGTTCGACATAGGCTCCCCAGTCCTCACCCTCCGAGAACTTTTCCAGGATGCCCACAGTTTGCTGCATCTTGGCGTTGGATTCGTATACTCGTCGCCAGTTGTTGTGTTCCTAACATAGATGAGACTGCACTCAGGGAGGTTAAAGTAACAGTGACCTCAGTCTTTATTAAGACACTCCAGAGTGAGGAACAGGCCTTAGGGGCCGGCTTATATACAGTGCTCCCAAGGGATGCTGGGATCTCTTGGGACTTCAGGAGATGCGCTCCCTGGTGGCGGAACATGCGAGTACATACTTTACAGATACACAACACTATCAAATTCATTAATCATCTTAAACCCCTTGATTAGATCCCCCCTTAAGCTTCTATACCCAAAGAGCAAAATGATAATGACCAGATAATCTGTTTTAGTGATGTTGATTGAGGGATAAATATTGGCCCCTGGACACCGGGGATAACTCCACTGCTCTTCTTCCAAATAGTGCCATGGGACCTTTTACGTCCACCTGAGAGAGCAGACGGGGCCTCGGTTTAACATCACACCCAAAAGACGGCACCTCCTACAGTGCATCGCTCCCTCAGCGCTGCATTGGGGGTGTCAGCCTAGATTTTTGTGCTCAAGTCTCTGGAGTGGGACTTGAACCCACAACCTGCTGACTCCGAGGCGAGGGTGCTGCCCACTGAGCCACAACCGATAATTAAGGGCCAATATAAAGAGTCTAAAGCTGAGGGCCAGACTATTTCTAAAAGCAAGAATGGGGTACTGCTCTGAGCGGTTCGTGGTTTTAGAAATAGTGCAGCCCTCAGCTGTGGACATGTGCTCACCCATGGACCACCTGGAGTCTGATCCAGAGCTCCCAGAGCTCCCTCTTCCCCATTGGTTGCGAGCACACTGCATCATTCCACTGTTTGGGATTAGATGCACCCATTCCCAGCACTATATCACTAGGGATCACAGGAATCAAATTCACCCGCCCGTCAGTCATCTATTTAAGGGTCCGAATTTGATCAAGGTCTTCGCCCGTCCAAGTGCCGCCGATGACCGCCAAGGTACCTGAGCAGGACGTGAACCCACGACTTTCTGACTCAGAGCCGAGAGTGCTGCCCACTGAGCCACGGCTGACACAGAAAAGCTTGCACCAAGAGTTACTGTGACTTTCATTTGCAAATCAAATGTTACTCTTCACACTGTGACACAGGAGGAAGAATTATAAGAATGAGGCAGGACATTAAGTTTTATGTGAGTGCGCATTCTTCCATTTCAAATATTGCAGGCTGGCCGACTGCCCTCCTCCGAGACCAGGCTGATATATGTCAATACCTCATCACCCTCTCTAGTGCCGTTCTGTTGAGCCGACTCAATTGCTTCTCTCTAATACATTTCTACTCCCTCAAACACGACTTGCCTGGCCACAGTGACTCCCTCGCACATGTGCAGAGGGGCAGTGCGGAGAGATGAGATTGTGCTGCGCATTTACAAGCCTCGAGACGTGGTTCAATAGGCAGCAACGCTTTAGTTTACTGCCGTCTTCCTCCGTGTTAATAAACAACCCGCGGCCAGAACGATTCACCCCCATCAGCAGCTTTTAAATTGATTCAGAAGCTTGGAATGTCATTGACTGTCCTTGCAGGTAAAACTGCCATGTGTGTTCAACTTCAGCTCGGCCTCCTCGCAAAAGGTACAACGGGAGCTGTGCCAAAAGTAACAGGTCGCTTGTTGTACAGGGTTTGTCCACCTCCGTAACATCGCCCGTCTCTGCCCCTTGCCTCAGCTGAAGCCCTCATCCATGCCTCTGTTACCTCCAGACTTGACTATTCCAACGCACTCCTGGCTGGCCTCCCACATTCTACCCGACGTAAACTAGAGGTGATCCAAAACTCGGCTGCCCGTGTCCTAGCTCGCACCAAGTCCCGCTCACCCATCACCCCCTGTGCTAGCTGCCCTACCTTGGCTCCCGGTTAAGCAACATCTCGATTTCAAAATTCTCATCCTTGTTTTCAAATCCCTCCATGGCCCTCGCTCCTCCCTATCTCTGTAATCTCCTCCAGCCCCACAACCCCCCGAGATGTCTGTGTTCCTCTAATTCTGTCCTCTTGAGCATCCCTGATTATAATCGCTCAACCATCGGTGGCCGTGCCTTATGTTGCCTGGGCCCTAAGCTCTGGAACTCCCTCCCTAAACCTCTCCGCCTCTCTTTCCTCCTTCAAGACGCTCCTTAAAACCTACCTCTTTGACCAAGCTTTTGGTCACCTGCGCTAATTTCCCCTTATGTGGATCGGTGTCAAATTTTTAAATCTTATAATACTCCTATGAAGCACCTTGGGACGTTTCACTACGTAAAAGGCGCTATGTAAATACAAGTTGTTGTTGTTGTTTGCATTCGAATCGGAATGGAAGGAATTTCACTCACAGTTTACTTGTTTCATCCTCCATTTTCAAAAATACCTCTTTCTGGCATCTCATACCAATCACTGGATCCAGGTACCATCAGCAGTATACATTCGTACCGCTCTCGTCCAACAGATGAAGAGCTTAGTTTATTACAAGAAAGACGTGCATTTCTATAGCACCTTTCATAACCTCAGAACGTCCCAAAGTGCTTTACAGTCAATGGAGTATTTTTTGATATGTCCTTACTATACAGTATAAATGCACACGAGACCCATACTTGAGAGAAGGTCACTCTGTGACCTGTTACCTTTATTACCAAGACCTCAAGTGATGAAGGTGGGTGGAGCTTCCCCTTTTATACCTAAAAGTCCAGGTTAGGAGTGTCTCCCACAAGTTTACCTCTTGTGGTCAATGTTCTCAAGGTGTACAACTTAGGTCAGCTTATACATGGGTTACAATGATAGTTGAATGCATGACACTTTTGGAGTGTAGTCACTGTTGTAATATGGGAAACACGACAGCCTATTTGCACACAGCAAGCTCCCACAAACAGCAATGTGACAATGAGCAGATCATCTGTTTTTGTTATGTTGATTGAGGGATAAATATTGGCCAGGACACCAGGGAAAACTCCGCTGCTCTTCTTCAAAATAGTGCCGTAGGATCTTTTACATCCACCTGAGAGAGAAGACAGTTTAAAGTCTCATCTAAAAGATAGCACCTCCGACAATACAGCATTCCCTCAGTACTGCCCCTCCGACAGTGCAGCACTCCCTCAGTACTGCCCCTCCAACAGTGCAGCACTCCCTCAGTACTGCCCCTCCGACAGTGCGGCGCTCCCTCAGTACTGCCCCTCCGACAGTGCGGCGCTCCCTCAGTACTGCCCCTCCGACAGTGCGGCGCTCCCTCAGTACTGCCCCTCCGACAGTGCGGCGCTCCCTCAGTACTGCACTGGGAGTGTCAGCCTGGTTTACTTGTTCCAGTGTCTGGAGTGGGGACTTGAACCCACAACTTTCTGACTCTGAGGCAAGAGGGCTACCCACTGAGCCACGGCTGACACATTGCAAGATCGAGATGTGGGCGCCTCAATGATATCCCAGCTTGAGCATGACCAATCAGAGCTATTCCCTGAAACAGTCAATGGGCCTGATTTTAACACCAACCCGCCTCCGCCTGGCCAAGACTGGGCAGGGAGAAGTTAAAATGAGGGCAGTCACTTACCCCTCGTGTCCCAGGAGGGCGAGGGGGACCCCCGCAGGAAGGAGGCGGGGTCAGGAAGGAGGCGGGGTCCTGCTTTACATATGCAGATCGGAGGGGGAGCAGTGGCGCCTCCCCACTTCCCCGCCCCCTCCAGGCTGAGAGGGCGATCCCGGGACAGAAGAGACCCAAGCAGGTGAGTAATGAAATGTGATGTTAGGTTTCATTGCGAGACAGGAGGGGCAGAGTCACTCCTCCCAAACCCACAAGGAAACCTGCCCGTACCCTTTGAAAATTGCATTTTTATTGCAAATCGGAGTCCTTCGCCCTTTATTCAGGGTGTGACCCACACAGACCTTTCAATCAGGTAGCGAGAGTTAAAAATACAGCTGAAATAAGCTGTAGGTCGCAAGAGGCAATTACCATTTTACACTAAATATTATTATGATTCCTCAATAATAAAGGAATTGTTTTGCAGTCATAAAGCAGAATTAGCAAGGAATTCAGAAGCTGGTTCAGTTAGAAGGGTCAACTTAGCTCAGTTGTAGGCACTCATACTCCAGTACTGAGGGAGCGTGGCACTGTCGGAGTGGCAGTACTGAGGGAGCGCCGCACTGTCGGAGGGACAGTACTGAGGGAGCATGGCACTGTCGGAGGGGCAGTACTGAGGGAGCGCCGCACTGTCGGAGGGGCGGTGCTGAGGGAGCGCCGCACTGTCAGAGGGGCAGTACTGAGGGAGCGCCGCACTGTCGGAGGGGCGGTGCTGAGGGAGCGCCGCACTGTCGGAGGGGCAGAACTGAGGGAGCGCCGCACTGTCGGAGGGGCAGTACTGAGGGAGCGCCGCACTGTCGGAGGGGCGGTGCTGAGGGAGCGCCGCACTGTCGGAGGGGCGGTACTGAGGGAGTGCCGCACTGTCGGAGGGGCAGTACTGAGGGAGCGCCGCACTGTCGGAGGGGCGGTACTGAGGGAGCGCCGCACTGTCGGAGGGGCAGTACTGAGGGAGCGCCGCACTGTCGGAGGGGCGGTACTGAGGGAGCGCCGCACTGTCGGAGGGGCGGTACTGAGGGAGCGCCGCACTGTCGGAGGGGCGGTACTGAGGGAGCGCCGCACTGTCGGAGGGGCGGTACTGAGGGAGCGCCGCACTGTCGGAGGGGCGGTACTGAGGGAGAGCCGCACTATCGGAGGTGCCATCTTTCGGATGAGACATTAAACCGAGGCTCCATCTGCTCTCTCAGATGGACATAAAAGATCCCATGGCACTATTTCAAAGAAGAGCATGTGAATTATCCCCGGTGTCCTGGGGCCAATATTTATCCTTGAATTAACATCACTAAATACTAGATTATCTGGGTCATTATCACATTGCTGTTTGTGGGAGCTTGCTGTACGCAAATTGGCTGCTGCATTTCCTGCATTACAACAGTGACTACCCTTCAATAGGTACCTCATTGGCTCCACTGAGTTCATGAAAGGCGCTACATAAATACAAGTCTTTCGTACCTTAACACAGAGTTAAAAGGCTGTGGGTTCAAGTCCCACTCCAGGGCTTGTTAATGTGATCTAGGCTGATCCTTCAGTGCAGCATTGTTGGAGGTGCCGTCTGTTTGGTCACATGTTAGAAAGAACGACTTACATTTATTTAACGTCTTTCATGACCACCACACATCTCAAAGCACTTTACAGCCAACGAAGTACTCTTTTGGAGTGTAGTCACTGTTGTAATGTGGGCAGCGTGGCAGCCAATTTGCTCACAGCAAGCTCTCACAAACAGCAATGTGATAATGACCAGATAATGTTTTTTTTGTTATGTTGATTGAGGGATAAATATTGGCCCCAGGACACCAGGGATAACTCCCCTGCTCTTCTTCGAAATAGTACCATGGGATTTTTTACGTCCACCTGAGAGGGCAGGCGGGGCCTCGGTTTAATCTCTCATCTGAAAGATGGCCCCTCCGACAGTGCGGCACTCCCTCAGCACTGCACTGGGAGTGTCAGCCTAGATTTATGTGCTCGAGTCCCTGGAGTGAGACTTGAATCCATGACCTTCTGACTCAGAGGCGAGGGTGCTGCCCACTGAGCCACAGTTGACACATATCAAACTGAGGCCCTATGTACCCATTCAAGTGGCAATTAAAGATGCCTCATTACTGTCCTGGCCATCATTCGGCCTTCCACTAAAATCATCACAAAACGATTAAGTAATGATTTGCCTTACTGCTATCACTGGGATCTTACTGTGTGCGGTATAATTGCTGTGTTTGCCTTGATTTAACAGTCACTGCCTTTCAAATCAATTTAATGTGCGTGAATAGTTTCTCCGTGATATCCGTGCCCAGTGTACACCATACCCTTCTGGGCGCACGCGCTGGGCCCAATGTCCAAGCCAATCGGACGCCTATTTCATGCCGCGTTGTCAAGCCCACCGCACGTGCTGTGGGCGGTTTGTCTCAGGGGCTCTGCGGCCAATGCAGCCATCCTTAAAGAGACCGCTGGGGGCCACCAGCCAATTGTAGGTTCCGAGGGCTCTATTTCTCCCTTCACCTTAATGTGGAGCTGGGCAGAGCAGGTCTGATCCTCACGGCTCCGCGTTGAACCGGTGGGACACTGACGGCCACCGTTTGTCCGATCGCCACACACCCCCCCCCGCCCCCACTCCCACACACGCCGGAGGCTCCGCCCCCCCCACCCCCCCCCCGGCGAGCTGCCAATGGGGCCGTGATTGATCCCCGCACTATCCTAATAGGGTCGGCAGACCAATTTGGCATGGTCCTCTGGCCAGAATAGACGCTTGTAATGTGCTGCACTAGGCTTGCTCCCCAGTTGGGGAACAATCCCATGTTTCACTCAACCACTCAAAGCCTCCTTGATAAAGTGCAACATCCCCACCGACACCTGGGAGTCCCTGGCCAAAAACCGCCCTAAGTGGAGGAAGTGCATCCAAGAGGGCGCTGAGCACCTCGAGTTTCATTACCAAGACCATGCAGAAATCAAGCGCAGGCAGCGGAAGGAGCGTGCGGCAAACCAGTCCTACCCACCTCTTCGCTCAACGACTATCTGCCCCACCTGTGACAGGGACTGTGGCTCTCGTATTGGACTGTTCAGCCACCTAAGGATTCATTCTAAGAGCGGAAGCAAGTTTTCCTCGATTCCGAGGGACTACCTCTGATGATGATGAGGATTTGGAACGTGCTGCCTGATAGGGCGGAGGAAACAGATTCAACAGTAGCCTTCAAAAAGGAATTAGATAAATACTTGAAAAGGAGAAAAAGAATTGCAGGGGATATGGGGAAAGAGCGGGGAGAGGGGGACTAACTGGATCGCTCTTCGAAAGAGCCGGTGCAGACTCGATGGGCCGAATGGCCTCCTGTATCATTGATTCTAATTTCGAGGCTGTAATTCCCGGAAGAATCAAACACTGGGTCGATCAGCGTGTTGCTTTCTGTACAGCTCAGGTCAGAACCAGGCACCTAATCAAATTAAATATCATATCAAATCAAAAAAGACAACAGGGAGTTGATGATTTTCAAAAGAAAACTCATTAATTACGACCTATCAACTCAAGAAACTTTTCAAAAGTTTTAAAACTTTTTAGGGAAGAAAATGATCAGCACGGAGAATGTCTATTTCAAGCTAATGAGGTGCTTGTCTGCACTGTGCTGCTTATCGACAATCCTTTCTTCCATTGGGTTTCGCAGGTCAGACCATAATGAACACCTACAAGGCTCCAAGGACAGCAGAGGCTAGTCACTGATGAGCGGGACAACAGGCAAACACCATTAGCTCCGCAGTGGGCTGCCCGTGAAACGCTGCTGTATTACTGGAGACTGTCTGGCCACTGGATACTGGAGAGTTTGACCCGAGTTGTGTCTTGTATCTTAAGCACCTCGGCTAAGGTCAGTCAGTTTCCTCAGAAGGTATATCATTAAAACCCAGCCGTGCAAATACATAGTGCCGAGTGAAGTGGCCAGAACAGGGAACTTGCTCCAAGTTCCGATCAGTCCAAGGGTGAAGGAGTGATGGTGCTCCTGATTACCTACAGTCAGTTTAAGGGCCTTAATTACCAGGAAATGGGCACCACTGATAGTATAACAACTCTTGAGCAAGTCCCCAGGCCAGCAGTGTTGGCGTCTGTACAGAGCAGTAATTAATGGGACTGAGCCCAAAGCGCTTCCCAACAAGAAGGACAACACTAACAAAGCACTCAGTCCAGATTTAAATCCCAAATAAAATGTCACTTCTGTAAACATGGTCAGATCTGGGTCATTGAAACAACAACAACTTGTACTTATATAGCACCTTTAACGTAGTGAACCGTCCCAAGGTGCTTCATAGGAGTTTTATGAGATCAAAATTTGACACCGAGCCGAATAAATAGACATTAGAGCAGGGGCTTGGTCAAAGAGGTAGGTTTTAAGGAGCACCTTGTAGAAGGAAAGAGAGGCGGAGAGGTTTAGGGAGGGAGTTCCAGAGCTTGGGGCCCAGGCAGCTGAAGTCACGGCCACCGATGGTTGAGTGATTCTAACTAGGGATGCTCAAGAGGGCAGAATTAGAGGAGCGCAGACAGGTCAGGGGTTGTGGGGCTGGAGGAGATTACAGAGATAGGGAGGGGCGAGGGCCATGGAGGGATTTGTAAACAAGGATGAGAATTTTGAAATCGAGGCGTTGCTTAACCGGGAGCCAATGTAGGTCAGCGAGCACAGGGAGTGATGGGTGAGTGGGACTTGGTGCGAGTTAGGACACGATCACTTGTGGCATCACTGGACACAGACAAACCAGCAGAGATTGGGGGGGGGGGGGTGAGAAGAGGGGGGGGGCACAGATTTAAGGTGATTGGCGGAAACACCAAAGGCGACATGAGGAAAAACTTTTGTTTTTTTACGCAGCGAGTGGTTAGGATCTGGAATGCGCTGCCTGAGAGGGTGGTGGAGGCAGACTCAATCACGGTTTTCAAAAGGGAGTTGGATAAGTACCTGAAGGAAAAAAATTTGCAGGGCTACGGGGAAAGGGCGGGGGAGTGGGACTGGCTGAGGTGCTCTTGCAGAGAGCGGCACGGGCTCGACGGGCCGAATGGCCTCCATCCATGCTGTAACTATTCTATACAAGGCAAGTCTGAGCAATCCGTCCCCGTAAGTTAACCCTCTAAGCCCCAGTATCCTTCTAAAGGAGGTTGAGGCCCTGTGTAAACATTACGAGAGATGGTACAAAGTTTGGATCAATAGAGTCGAGAGTATTACGCGTTCACTTTCTCCATCAAACTGCGGCCCATGGACAAAGCAAAGGCCCTTCCACGATGAGAAGGGAGCAATTCTCGGCCGGTACTGCTGGGTCCTGGGCTAAAATCTGCTTCATCTTTTCACCTTCAACCTTTGAAAAGCTTTGTTGCACCTTGAAGGGTAATGCTTCGTGCTGCTGAATATAATACAGGTCATAAAGCAAAATTGCTGGCGTCACGCCAAGAGGGACACGATTAAATTATAATACAAGCTGGATTTCCTTCGCCTCCTCCCCGGGGACTGGGGAACTTTATTCTGTTACGTGTTCGTGTTGAAAATTAATTCCTGCAAATGGTTTATAAGAAGAGCCCACCTTGGCACATTTGCGAAGCACAAGTACTTTAAACAAATTCCCTCTGAGGGAGTGACACATCAGGACTCTCTTAAAGAAGGAATGACACATCAGGAGATGAGGATAGGCGGAGATAGACAGATTTTTGAGCGATAAGGGAGTAAAGGGTTATGGAGACTGGGCAGGGAAGTGGACCTGAGTCCATGATCAGATCAGCCATGATCTTATTGAATGGCGGAGCAGGCTCGATGGGTCGAATGGCCTAATCATGCTCCTATTTCTTATGTTCTTAGGACCCTCTTAAAGAGGGAACGATACATTAGGACCCCTCTTGAAGAGCTATTCATTTCATAAAATATTCTTTGGCAAAACTTCATTCATATCAAGAAGGAGCTCGAGATATTGTGTATCGCTTTTACACCGTTGACATTGCGTTGGTGCTGTGGCCTACTTTGTCTCATTGCAGTATCAATAAACAATTGAGGAAAGGGCTTGTCAAAGACCAAGTATGGTGGTCAGGGCAGCTGCACCTTGGTTAATGATTGCACTGTCTGGGGATAATGCAGCGACTTGTCGTCACTCTCCCAACCACTTCCTCACCCCTTCCCCACATGGCATCCATCAGAGGAAAATATATTTTAATCGTAATCAACAAAAACATGAAAAAGCAAGATTTTTATTTGTATGGTGAGTCCATCTTTAAGTAAACTACAAAGTACAAAGCTCCCACAAACAGCAGTGCGATAATGACCAGATAATCTGTTTTAGTGATGTTCGTTGAGGGATAAATATTGGCCAGGATAACTCCCCTTGCTCTTCGTCGAAATAGTGCCATGGGATCTTTTACATCCGCCTGAGAGGGCAGACAGAGCCTCAGTTTAACGTCTCATCCGTCTCATACGAAAGACAGCACCTCCGACAGTGCAGCACTCCCTCAGCACTGCACTGGGAGCTGGATTTTGTGCTCAAGTCTCTCGAGATGGGAATATAAAAGTAAAAGAAAAAAGGCGTGGATTTATATAGCGCCTTTCACGACCATTGGACGTCCCAAAGCGCTTTACAGCCAATGAAGTACTTTTGGAGTGCAATCACTGTTGTGATGTAGGAAACGCAGCAGCTAATTTGTGCACAGCAAGCTCCCACAAACAGCAATGTGACAATGCCCCAGATCATCTGTTTTTTTAGTGATGTTGGTTGAGGGATAAATATTGGCCCAGGACACTCAAGTTACTGTTGGATGTTGGCTAAGCTGCTATCCTCTAAAACATATTTCAAATCCACTTTTTATAAAAACCCGTCTGGACTCGGTGACGTTTATGTTCCGCAGGGCTGGCATTTTTATTATTTTCATGGAATTATTATGAAGGCGAAAGTTTTGTTAGTTACGTGGCCCCCAGCTTCTCTGCAGTATTTATGAGGGCAGTTGTAAAATGTAAAAGCTTTAATGTCATAAAAGTGTTTCCTTCTAAAAGCTGGAAAAGACATTCAGTCCTCAATCTAAGGAGAGAATAATCAACATTTGCATGGTTTAAGTCTGAAGGTTCTCAAGGCACCAAACAGTCTTGGTAAATCACGACTAATTTAACTTTGGCTGCAGAGTCATTTTGCTCATCCAGGATGCATAATTTTTCCAAAAGAAATGTTCCAAATAAATTTGAAAAGCAGTAAAATCAATTCCTTCCATCTTCAATACACAAACCTAAAGCAAGAACTCCTGAGGTTTTGTATGAAGTTCACAAGCATTTAAGCCTCGGAATTATTGGGTGCAATATTCGCATACAAAATAGTTTGTCCACTGTGTTAATAAAGATGTTAAACCAATGTGTTCATGTGACAATACTTGACCATGACATGAGGAGATATTAGGACAGGTTACCCAAAGCTTGGTCAAAATGGTAAGTTTTAAGGAGGAAATTGAGGTGGAGAGGTGGCGAGGTTTAGGGAGGGAATTCTAGATGGCTGATATACTAGAGGCAGGAGCTGGAGGAGAGCAAAGATCTCGGGGGGGTTGTGGGACTGGAGGAGATTACAGAGATAGGGAGGGGCAAGGGCCATGGAGGGGTTGGTAAACAAGGATGAGCATCTTAAATTCGAGGTGATGGTGGAGCCTCAGTGACCACAGGGGTGAACAGGAATCGTAGGCTGATTCACCGTCTGACAGGGTGGCGAGGTTATTGTTTTTGTATCATCGCATCTTCCCCAGGAGCAGTGTGTGGAGCAGTGCGAAAATTCGCGGGCTGACTAACAGTCTGACAGACCACGACGTCAACATCGAATCAGAGAAATTTACAGCACGGAAGGAGGCCATTCGGCCCATCGTGTCCATGCCAGCCGACAAAGAGCTACCCAGCCTAATCCCACTTTCCAGCTCTCGGTCCGTAGCCCTGTGGGTTACAGCACTTCAGGTGCACATCCAAGTACTTTTTAAATGTGGTGAGGGTTTCTGCCTCTACCACCCTTTCAGGCCGTGAGTTCCAGACCCCCACCACCCTCTGGGTGAAGACATTTCCCCTCAGATCCCCTCTAAACCTTCTACCAATGACTTTAAATCTATGCCTCCTGATTGTTGACCCCTCTGCTAAGGGAAATAGGTCCTCCCTATCCACTCTATCCAGGCCCCTCATAATTTTATACACCTCAAAAAGGTCTCCCCTCAACCTCCTCTGTTAGAAAGACTTGGATTTATATAGCGCCTTTCACGACCACTGGATATCACAATGTGCTTTACAGCCAATGAAGTACTTTTTGGAGTGTAGTCACTGTTGTAATGTGGGAAACGCGACAGCCAATTTGCGCACAGCAAGCTCCCACAAACAGCGATGTGATAATGACCCAGATAATCTGTTTTTTTGTTATGTTGATTGAGGGATAAATATTGGCCAGGACACCGGGGATAACTCCCCTGCTCGTCTTCAAAATAGTGCCCTGGGATCTTTTACATCCACCTGAGAGTGCAGACGAAGGGATAAAATATATATTCTTTTTAAATAACTTTTTTTGGGGGGTACATGCTCATTTCGATCAAGCATTGTAGATGGAAAATAATTGTAGCACTCAGATTTGCCTGGTTTCCCCAAACCCCTGTCCAGACACACATAAAAATGCCCACTTGCGAATGGGACTGAAGGAAATTAGAGGTGCAGTCATTTCTTTCATTATTTTAAGGCTCAGGGGCGAATGTGGTCGAGGCAGGATGCTTGAGCCGTCTCGACTACTTGGGTTCCAGCAGGAGCTTTGAAGTTTAATGTGCAAACTTCCCTCGATCAGATGAAATGTTGCTTGCAACCAGACACAGTCACCCGAACTCCTGAGTAATGAGCTGCACTCGGCTGCTGGAAATGTAGAAACGAGTGGCTTTACCCCCGGGTCACCGCCGTTTCATTCTCTCTCGGGAACAGTAATAGGAACATTTGCATAAAGTGCCATTGCAGACTCAAATGCGCAGCACACAATGGTACCCGATAGCAACTCAAACACATCAACGTGTTAACCCTCCACACAAGTCTTTGCAACTCAAAATAGTCCTATTTATTGGCAGCCTTGCACTGGATTTAAACGCCAGCGGTCTTTATTCCTTTCTGACATCAAACCACATTAGTCCGCGGCGTACCGCGCGACTTCATCAAACTCCGGCTAAAGTTTCCAGTGATTGAATCATTTGTTGCGCGTTGTGGACATTCAGCACTGACTGCCTGTGGATTTATGCAACTTCCTGCCCCCGCCTGCCTGTATAACACGCCTCGTCTTCAGAACTTCTCTCCTTTTCTGTCTGCTTCTATCACTAGTTTTTTTTTGCAAAACCCAACCGAGAACGTGACTCAGGAAAGTTCATTTCGCACTTGGCAAGTTTCATGTTCGGCAATAAGAGCGACTTGCATTTCCATAGCGCCTTTCACGACCATTGGAGAGTTATCTTTATCCACTTTTTGCAGCGTTTGATTGACACGTTGCCCACCCCAGTTGTGTGACATGTAAGGCAACCAGGAAGAAAGAAAAGACTTGCATTTATATAGCACCTTTCACGACCTCAGGACATTCCAAAGTGCTTTACAGCCAATGAAGTACTTTTGGAGTGTAGTCACTGTTGTAATGTAGGAAACGCAGCAGCCAATTTGTGCACAGCAAGCTCCCACACACAGCAATGTGATAATGACCAAATAATCTGATTTTGGTGATGTTGGTTGAGGGATATATATTGGCCCCAGGACATCAGGGATAACTCTCCTGCTCTTCTTCAAAATATCCTTTACATCCACCTGAGAGAGCAGAGGGACCTCAGTTTAGCTTCTCATCCGAAAGACGGCACCTCCGACAGCACACTGGATTGAATTGTCAGCCGAGATTTTGTGCTCAAGTCCCTAGAATGGGACTTGAACCCACAACCTTCTGACTCAGAGGCAAGAATGCCGTCCACTGAGCCACGGCTGACATCTGATTAAGTGCACCCAAAGGAGATGTTCTGGTAACGGTTCTGTGGTCCCTGTCATTTTAAAATGATACATCCTCACTTCTTAAGAGCTGGTACATAAGGTAAAGCAGTGGGAACCCAAATTACCTGCAGTGATGTTGTGAGGATTCCTGCAGTACATTAGAAACTATTGCAACGGTTTATCAGTGACTGCAGCTCCAACCTGCTCAGATAATGTGTCCTTCATTCTCAAGGTCAAATATCGAAAGCGAATATAATAAAGCAAAAATATACCTCAATTCCAGGCGTCTGTGTTACTAGAGGAGAATAAGGATTGGGAGGAGAATTTCATTGCAAGCTGAAAAGGATTTGCATTCCTATCGCACCTTCCATGACTTCCCAAAGCGCTTTACAACCAATGAGATACTTTTTAATGTAGTTATTGTTGTACTGGAGCAAACAAGGCAGCCAATTTGCACACAGCATGCTCCCACAATACAGAATGAGATAATTGGCCAGGACACTCTTCTTGAAATAGTGGCCCTGGGAGCTTTTACGTGCACCTGAGAGAGCAGACGGGGCCTCGGTTTAACATCTCACCCGAAAGACGGCACCTCCGACAGTGTGGCGCTCCCTCAGCACCGCACTGGGAGTGTCGGCCTAGATTTGGTGCTCAGGTCTCTGGAGTGGGGCTCGACCTCGTGACTCAGAGGCGAGAGTGCTGCCCACTGAGTCTTGGCTGACAGAGCTGAGAAGCTCCTGTTCTCAGCGCAGTCTCCGCACAGCTACTGGATGTGGCCGCTAATTAATCTGTTGAAGTGTTGCTGGGGAGACTCCAATGAAGTATCTGCCTTGTGCAAATGGAAAGCCTGATAATTACAGGGACTGCCTTGTGCAGATCAGGAAGCATCCTTTCACTCAACGCTTTGCTGGTCGAACGCAGTTCGCAGAATAAATTTTCCAACAGTTTGGTGGAAAATATCTATGCAATAACCAGATCAAAGAGCAAGGGGTCGACATTCGGTCCCACACTTGTTGAGGCGGTGACACCGGCTGATTTTACTGCTAGGATAGGCGCCACCTCATACTGCAAAATTTATTTTTCCTGGCCAAAGATGAGAGAGCAGCGCTAAAAGTGGCATTGCACACACGTCCTTGGGCACCCACGGAGTGGGAGCTCAGCAGGCCCACCGAATTTCCCCACAGTAGGCTGCCAGCATGCGGATTTAAAAAACAATGAAAAAAAACGTTTCTCACACTTTCCCTCACCCACATGTCCCTATTGGTCCCATTAATACATAAATGCTAGAAAAAAATAATCATAACAGAAGAACATAAGCAATAGGAGCTGGAGGAGGCCATTCGGCCCCTCGAGCCTGCTCTGTCATTTAATAAGATCATGGTTGATCTGATCATGGACTCAGCTCCACTTCCCTGCCCGCGCCCCAGAATCCTTTACTCCCTTATCGCTCAAAGATCCGTCTATCACCGCAATAAATATATTCACTGACCCAGCCTCCACAGCTCTCTGGGGCAGAGAATTCCACAGATTTACAACCCTCTGAGAGAAGAAATTTCTCCTCATCTCAGTTTTAAATGGGCGGCTGCTTAATCTATGACTATGTCCTCTCGTCATGTCCTCTAGTTTCCCCTATGTGTGAAAATATTTTCTCTGCATGAACCTCGTCGAGCCCCCTCATTATCTTATAGGTTTCAATAAGCTTAGCCGAGTTACCTTGCTCACTGGTCACCCCTGCCCCGGGACCCCCGATGTCCCACCACCTTTCCCACGGTACGGACGCCTGCCGGTAAGGCCACCGCACTCACCGAATATTGCAGCCATGGCGGCAAGGGAGGCTGCACGCTCGATGATGTCACCGCGTGTGGGGCGGCCGAGCGTGCAGCGGTCCGTCTTGGCACCGTGCCCCCCACCCCCCAACTAAATTTCCCGTCAGCCCAGTAACCCGGTCATTGTCGACGGTAAGCACTTAGCCGCCCCTCTCCGGCAGTGACGGGTAATGTTAAAAAACGAATCTCAACCCCTAATAGTTTATTAACATGCTTGACGATCTCCCCTGGCATTGCTCTGAGCAATTCGGAGGATATTGGAGATGTTTGCAGAGTTTGTTGAGGAAAGCAGACTTTCTCTGTGCCCTATGTAAGTAATTCATTCATCTCCTGGACTAGATTCGATCGCCTGGAGGGGTCAGAGAGGATTTTTTTTTCTCCATTCCAACCGCACATCCACCATAAGAACATAAGAACATAAGAATTTTGAACCGGAGTAGGCCATCTAGCCCCTCGAGCCTGCTCCGCCATTCAACAAGATCATGGCTGATCTGGTCGTGGACTCAGCTCCACTTACCCGCCCGCTCCCCGTAACCCTTAATTCCCTTATTGGTTAAAAATCTATCTATCTGTGATTTGAATACATTCAATGAGCTAGCCTCAACTGCTTCCTTGAGCAGAGAATTCCACAGATTCACAACCCTCTGGGAGAAGAAATTCCTTCTCAACTCGGTTTTAAATTGGCTCCCCCGTATTTTGAGGCTGTGCCCCCTAGTTCTAGTCTCCCCGACCAGTGGAAACAACCTCTCTGCCTCTATCTTGTCTATCCCTTTCATTATTTTAAATGTTTCTATAAGATCCCCCCTCATCCTTCTGAACTCCAACGAGTAAAGACCCAGTCTACTCAATCTATCATCATAAGGTAACCCCCTCATCTCCGGAATCAGCCTAGTGAATCGTCTCTGTACCCCCTCCAAAGCTAGTATATCCTTCCTTAAGTAAGGTGACCAAAACTGCACGCAGTACTCCAGGTGCGGCCTCACCAATACCCTGTACAGTTGCAGCAGGACCTCCCTGCTTTTGTACTCCATCCCTCTCACAATGAAGGCCAACATTCCATTCGCCTTCCTGATTACCCGCTGACCTGCGGAGGATGCGTGAGTGCCAGGAGATTTACTCGGCCGCGTCCTCCGCCAGGATCAACTGGGAGAAATGTTCCGGACTCCTGGTGGGTCAGTGGCGGGTGGACTCCCTGCCGGAGGAGCTCAGGCCTTTTGCCTGGAGCACGACCCATTTCCTCTATCTGGGAGTCTACCTTAGCCCCGACGAGGGAGCCTGGCCGGCGAACTGGCAGGAGCTGGAGGCCAAGGTCGCCGCTCGCCTAGGGCGCTGGACAGGACTGCTCCGAGTGCTGTCCTACAGGGGTCGAGCGCTAGTCATAAACCAGCTGGTGGCCGCAATGTTGTGGTACTGGCTGGTCACTTTGACCCCTCCCCCTGCGTTTGTCGCCAAGATACAGAAGAAGCTGGTGGACTTCTTCTGGAACAACAGGAAGCACTGGGTCTCTGCTGCGGTCTTGAGTCTCCCGCTTGAGGAGGGCAGTCAGTCGTTGGTGTGCGTTAGCGCCCAACTCGCGACTTTCCGTCTTCAGACCCTGCAGAGATACCTTTACGTCGAGCCCCCTCCTAGGTGGTGTGCTCTGGCGACATATTTCTTCCGCCAGCAGCGCGACCTCAATTACGACACGCAGCTCCTGTTTGTGAACTTGGGGGGTGTCAGGACCGCCCTCCGGGAGCTGCCTGTCTTTTACAAGGAACTCATCAGGGTCTGGAACAAAGTCTCCACCAAGCGCAGCTCTCCGCCGGCTGGAGTGGCGGCCGTCCTGCAGGAACCGCTGCTCGGGAATCCGTACCTCCACGACCGAGGTTTTATGTGGCGGTCGGAAGAGAGGGCTGTGGCTGGTGAGGTGACCAGGGTCAGGGACCTGCTCGATGGCGGAGGAGCGGGCTGGATGGCGCCAGACACGCTGGCGCGGCGTCTAAATTCTGCCACGCGGCCGATGCCATCGAGTCGCTAAAAACAGCTCTGGGCCCTGACTCCGTTAGGTGCATCGAGGAGGCTCAAGCACGTGGGGAGATCCCGTCCGAACTGACCCCCGTCCGGACGGAATTCCTCATCGGCGCCAAACCCCGGAACCTCCCTCGGGGGCTGGCGCCTCACAACTTGAGCCGCCTCGGGGAAATCCCCTCCGTGCCTTTCAGTTCCGCGCGGAGGGGTTTCCTGTACGGGCTGCTCCTGCACACTCTCAACTTTGCCATCCTCGCCGGCCGTCCGGACACGCCATGGCGTACCATCTTGCCGTCCGGAGGAGGCGGGGGTCCCCGATGGAGGGCACTCTACGCAGGGGTCCTCCCACTATTCATCGGGGACTTGGCCTGGAAGGTGGTGCACGGAGCAGTGCCGTGCAACAAATTTTTAAGCCGGTTCACGGACTCCCAGGCCGCCTGCAATTTCTGCGGTCTGGAAGAGTCCGTGTTCCATGTTTTTATGGAATGCACGAGGTTGCAGCCCCTGTTTTATTATTTGAAGGGGCTGCTCCTGAAATTCTGGCTGCACTTCAGTCCCACTCTCCTGATCTTTGGGCACCCTGTGCGGAGGGGAGCGGGTAGGTCCGAAGGCCTCCTCGTAGGACTGCTCCTGGGCACGGCCAAGGGTGCCATCAGCCGGTCCAGGCAGCGGGCGGTCGAGGGGGTCGTTCAACCTGACTGCCTGCCTCTCTTCCGCTCTTACATCCGGTCCAGGGTGTCCTTGGAGATGGAGCACGCGGTGTCCACCGGTACGCTTGCGGCCTTCCCCGAGAGGTGGGCACCGGAGGGACTGGAGTGCATCATCACGCCCGGCAACCAAATGTTAATTTGATTTTACGTTTTAAAGTTTAATTTGTTTTAATTGCCGGTGCTTTTAGTGTCCCACTCCCCTTTTATAGGGGGCACTTGGAAAAATGTGATTTTAGCACCCAAAAAAAAAACCAAAAAAAAAAGAAAAACAAAAAAAACACAAAAAAGGAAAAAAAAAGGGCCTTGTAAATGTCTGCTGTGTCATCCAGGGCGGGTGGCATGGCTTAATGTCTTTTTATGTTCACAGATAAACTCAAAAAGAGTTTCATGCACAAGGACCCCCAGATCCCTCTGCACCGCAGCAGGTTGTAATTTCTCCCCATTCAAATAATATTCCTTTTGTCATTGCATCCAGTAATTCACCAGGTGGATCCTTTGAATGCACATTGATTTAATTATCTTTCCTCTCCACCCTCCCCCATTTTTTATTTTATGCTTGGAATATTTCCTGAATTAGATTGTTTTTCTACTTTTGAGTCTTCATTGTGACAACTAACTCCCACTAGAAAACTGCTTCAGCAAACATACGTTCACCGGGAGCGAGAGTATTTAGGCTGATCCAATCGCCTCATTAAGGGGAGCCAGGAGACACGCGGCCATAGAATATCCACAGATTACAATTTGTGATATATGTGCATCAATCGCGTGCGTATTGCAAGTAAGAACATTGAGGGAGTGCAGCGAAGGTTCATCAGACTGATTCCCGGGATGGTAGGACTGACATATGAAGAAAGACTGGATCGACTAGACTTATATTCACTGGAATTTAGAAAAATGAGAGGGGATCTCATAGAAATCTATAAAATTCTGACAAGATTGGACAGGTTAGATGCAGGAAGAATGTTCCCGAATTTGGGGAAGTCCAGAACCCAGGGTCACAGTCTAAGGATAAGGGGTAAGCCATTTAGGACCGAGATGAGGAGAAACGTTTTCACTCAGAGAATTGTGAACCTGTGGAATTCTCTACCACAGAAAGTTGTTGAGGCCAGTTCGTTAGATATATTCAAAAGGGAGTTAGATGTGGCCCTTACAGCTAAAGGGATCAAGGGGTATGGAGAGAAAGCAGGAATGGGGTACTGAAGTTGCAAAAACGATCAGCCATGATCATATTGAATGGCGGTGCAGATTCGAAGGGCCAAATGGCCTACTCCTGCACCTATTTTCTATGATTCTATAAGAAATAGGAACAGGAGTAGGCCATACGGCCCTTTGAGCCTGTTCCGCCATTTAACACGATCGTGGCTGATCCGATCATGTACTCAGGTCCACTTCCCTGCCCGCTCCCTATTTCCCTTATCGGTTAAGAAACTGTCTATCTCGGTCTTAAATGTATTCAATGTCCCAGCTTCCACAACTCTCTGAGGCAGCGAATTCCACAGATTTACAACCCTCAGAGAAGAAATTCCTCCTCATCTCAGTTTTAAATGGGCGGTCCCTTATTCTAAGATTATGCCTCCTAGTTCTAGTCTCCCCCATCAGTGGAAACATCCTCTCTGCATCCACCAAGCCCCCTCATAATCTGATACGTTTCGATAAGATCACCTCTCATTCTTCTGAATTCCAATGAGTAGAGGCCCAACCTACTCAACATATCCTCATAAGTCAAGCCCCTCATCTCCGGAATCAACCGACTGAACCTTCTCTAAACTGCCTCCAAAGCAAGTATATCCTTCCTTAAATATGTAAACCAAAACTGCACGCAGTATTCCAGGTGTGGCCTCTCCAATACCCTGTATGACTGCAGCAAGACTGCTTCAGCAAACATACATTCACCGGGAGCGAGTGTATTTAGGCACCTGATCCAATCGCCTCATTAAGGGGAGCCAGGCGAGACATGAGGACAGACCCATGCGGTCTGCCAATTTTCTGTTATTTCCTGATCCTTAACAAGAAAGAAAGATTTGAATTTCTATAGCGCCTTTCATGACATCAGGATGTCCCAAAGCACCTTACAGCCAATTAAATATTTTTCAAAGTGTGGTCACTATTGTAATGTGGGAAACACGGCAGCTAATTTGCGCACAGCAAGCTCCCACACACAGCCATGTGATAACGACCAGACAATCTGTTTTCGTGATGTTGGTTGAATATTGGCCAGGTCACTGGGGATAGCTCTCCTGCTCTTCGAAATAGTGCCGCGGGATCTTTCCATGACTCTCAGTTCTCCCTTTTGTCTCAGCAGCAGTCACTGTCTTCTGGAAAAGGAATAAAGGGTGTTCCGGATGAAGATACTCGATTTTACAATGCCACAGTGAACAGTCACAGCATTGCTATGGTTTCTGCAGTGATCTATCAGGATTTGTATTACATCCATAAACTCATTTATTCTCATTGGGTTCGTGTCTTTGTTAATAAAACAGACAAAGGACTTTCATTTGACTGCATTAAACGTTCAAACACTGATATTCAAAGGATATTAGTGAGAGCTCCGTGTCACACCATCATAGGAGCACGATTCAGCCGCTCAAGGCTGCTGTGCCATTCTATGGCTGATCTAAACCTCAACTTCTTTTACAACAACAACAAGAAGTTGCACCGATAGAGCATCTTTATTTAATATATTTAAGGTGGTGATGGACAGATTTTTGAATGATAAGGGAATCAAGGGTTATGGGGAGCGGGCGGGGAAGTGGAGCTGAGCCCAAGATCAGATCAGCCATGATCTCATTCAATGTTGGAGCAGGCTCGAGTGGCCGAATGGCCGATTCCTGCTCCTATTTCTTTTGTTCTTATGTTAATGCAGTAAAATCTCACAAAGCACTTCACAGGAGCGATATCAAATACATTTCAACACTGAGCCACATAAGGAGATGACCCGATGACCAAAAGCTTGGTCAAAGAGGTCGGTTTTAAGGAGTGTCTTAAAAGGAAGAGGGAGAGGTAAAGAGAGGCGGAGAGGTTTAGGGAGGGAGTTCCAGAGCTTAGGGCCCAGGCAGCTAAAGACACGGCCGATTTGCAGGAGTGATGTAAATCAGGGATGTGCAAGAGGCCAGGATTGGAGGAGCGCAGAGATCTCGAGGGGTTGTAGGACTGGACGAGGTTACAGAGATAGGGAGGGGCGAGACCATGAAGGAATTTGAAAATCAAGGCATTGCCGGACCAGGAGCCAATATAGGTCAGCGAGCACAGTGGTGATGCCCATTCACTACGGGCATTTTGTACTACGTTAAAGGCGCTATATAAAAGCTCTTGTTGTTGTTAACCTCTACGCTCTTCATTCCCTCACGTACATCTACTGACTTGCTCTGTTGTCTTGGCAGCTCAAGAATATACCTCTTACAGTAGCCAACTTCTGGCTGGCCTCCCACATTCTACCCTCCGTGTGACGAGTGGGGTGTCGCAGGGTTCAGTGCTGGAACCCCAGCTATTTACAATATACATTAATGATTTAGACAAAGGAATTGAATGTAATATCTCCAAGTTTGCAGATTACACTAAGCTGGGTGGTGGTGTGAGCTGCGAGGAGGCTGCTAAGAGGCTGCAGGGTGACTTGGACAGGTTAGGTGAGTGGGCAAATGCATGGCACATGCAGTATAATGTGGATAAGTGTGAGGTTATCCACTTTGGTGACAAAAACACGAAGGCAGATTATTATCTGAAAGGTGACAGATTAGTAAAAGGGGAGGTGCAACGAGTCCTGGGTGTCATGGTACATCAGTCATTGAAGGTAGGCATGCAGGTACAGCAGGCGGTGAAGAAAGCAAATGGCATGCTGGCCTTCATAGCAAGGGGATTTGAGTATAGAAGCAGGGAGGTCTTACTACAGGGCCTTGGTGAGGCCACACCTTGAGTATTGTGTGCTGTTTTGGTCTCCTAATCTGAGGAAAGACATTCTTGCTATTGAGGGAGTGCAGCAAAGGTTCACCAGACTGATCCCCGGGATGGCAGGACTGACATATGAAGAAAGACTGGATGGCTTCGGCTTATAATCACTGGAATTTGGAAGAATGAGAGGGGATCTCATAGAAACATATAAAATTCTGACGGGACTGGACAGGTTGGATGCAGGAAGAATGTTCCCGATGTTGAGGATGGCCAGAACCAGGGGTCACAGTCTAAGGATAAGGGGTAAGCCATTAGAGACCGAGATGAGGAGAAACTTCTTCACTCAGAGAATTGCGAACCTGTGGAATTCTCTACCACAGAAAGTTGTTGAGGCCAATTCGTTAGATATATTCAAAAGGGAGTTAGATGTGGCCCTTACGGCTAAAGGGATCAAAGGGTATGGAGAGAAAGCAGGAATAGGGTACTGAAGTTGCATGATCAGCCATGATCATATTGAATGGTGGTGCAGGCTCTCAAATGGCCTACTCCTGCACCTACTTTCTATGTTTCTATGTAAACATCAGGTCATCCAAAACTCGGCTGTCCCATGTCCTAACTCACACCAAGTCCTGCTCACCCATCACACCCTGTGCTCGCTGACCTACATTGGCTCCCGATTAGATTTCAAAATTCTCACTTTGTTTATCAAATCCTTCCATGGCCCTCGCCCCTCTCTATCTCTCTAATCTCCTTCAGCTCCACAACCCCCCCTCCCCCCCAGCCCCGAGATGTCTACGTTCCTCTAATTCTGCCCTCTTGAGCATCTCTGATGATAATCGCTCAACCATTGATGGCCGGGCCTTCTGTTGTCTAGGCCCCAACCTCTCTGCTTCTCTACCTCTCTTTCTTCCGTTAAGAGGCTCCTTAAAACCTACCTCTTTGACTAAGCTTTTGGTCACCTGGCCTAATATCTCGTCATGTGGCTCGGTGTCAAATATTGCTTGACATCGCTCCTGTGAAGTGCCTTGGGACATTTTACTACATTAAAGGCGCTATATAAATACAAGTTGTTGTTGCTTGTGAAAGCAAATGAGAATTAACTTCAATATGTAGGAATATGTTCCTCATTAAAGAGATATTAATCAATCTTTTGCCACCCATGGGCAGACTGGGCACATTTTTGCACATGGTTACAAAGGAAGATTTCTCCATTCTTTCCCACCCACTAAGGCTCATCACGTTCCCGACTAAAGTCTTCTTTCCACAGTCAGCGAGGCGTGAGGAGCCTTGAAGAAGAGATCCCTCGATCGAAGTTGAAGAGTTGATAAGGGTTAAGCAGTTATGGGGAGGGGGCAGGGAAGTGGACCTGTCTATGATCGGATCAGCCATGATCGTATTAAATAGCGGAGCAGGCTCGAGGGGCCGTATGGCCGACTCCTGCTCCTGTTTCTTACGTTCTTTACTCTGCTTCCTCTCCTGTCAGAGTTAGAACCAATGGAAAACCATTATCCACAGTGTAACCATTAGCGACAAGTAAAACGTCCCAAGGTGCCATGGGACGTTTCACTACGTGAAAGGCATGCAAGCGGCTGATGCTGACCTGTACGCTCCACATTCCCTGGCGCACACCTGCAGACTTGCCCCTGTTGTCTGGGCAGTTCAAGGATAGACCCCCTTACCGTAGGCCCCGGCCGAGAATAATTGAGCAGCAACTGATGCACAAGCAAAGAAATCTTGGCAGGATTCACACCTGCTGGGCTCGAAAAGATTAATGGCACTAAACACAGGAAATGAATGGTCCAGTGACTTCAGCTCACCCACGCTTTCAGGCCGGCAATAAATCTTCCTTCACTTTACATTTTTATTTGTGGATAAAGATAACACCACCTCTCTTTCAGAGCATCAGGAAGTCTCCTTCCTCGGTGAAGTATATTGGCCGCACAGCGCTGCAATTAGAGCTCCCCACTCTGCCGTCATTTGATCTGACACTTGTAAAGGACCATCTTGAAGCATTGTAACAAGCAAGGTGAGAAAGAAATAACACTTATTTCCCACAATGTTATTCCTTGTCATCCCGAACTTGCCTGAATGTCCTTTATTTTCAATGAGAATCTGAGTGTGCACTTGTTGTCTGACTTTGAGACTCCTGAATTTAGATCCTTTGCATATTAATGTTCCAACGTTTAATATATTCATTTAAAATTCCCCTGTGCGCTTTTTTAACAAAGGCATTCACTGATTCAAACTGAACTGGCTAATGTCTTTTACAGGATTCAAAGGAATCTCGACTAGTGTCCACAAGCTAATTAATCAATACCCCAATTTCGGTTATTTAGAAACATAGAAACATAGAAAATAGGTGCAGGAGTAGGCCATTCGACCCTTTGAGCCTGCACCACCATTCAATATGATCATGGCTGATCATTCGCCTCAGTACCCCATTCCTGCTTTCTATCTATACCCCTTGATCCCTTTAGCCGTAAGGGCTATATCTAACTCCCTCTTCAATATATCCAATGAACTGGCATCAACAACTCTCTGCGGTAGGGAATTCCACAGGTTAACAACTCTCTGAGTGAAGTAGTTTCTCCTTATCTCAGTCCTAAATGCCTTACCCATTATCCTTAGACTATGTCCCCTGGTTCTGGACTTCCCTAACATTGGGAACATTCTTCCTGCATCTAACCTGTCCAATCCCGTCAGAATTTTATATGTTTCTATGAGATCCCCTCTCATCCTTCTAAACTCCAGTGAATACAGACCCAGTCGATCCAGTCTCTCCTCATATGTCAGTCCTGCCATCCCGGGAATCAGTCTGGTGAACCTTCGCTGCACTCCCTCAATAGCAAGAACGTCCTTCCTCAGATTAAGAGACCAAAACTGAACACAATATTTTAGGTGAGGCCTCACTAAGGCCCTGTACAACTGTAGTAAGACCTCCCTGCTCCTATACTCAAATCCCCTAGCTATGAAGACTAACATACCATTTGCCTTCACTGCCTGCTGAACCTGCGACATCTAACTCCTTTTTGAATATATCTAACGAACTGGCCTCAACAACTTTCTGTGATAAAGAATTCCACAGGTTCACAATTCTCTGAGTGAAGATGAGGAGTTTAGGACTGAGATGAGGAGAAACTTCTTCACTCAAAGGGTGGTGAATCTTTGGAACTCTCTACCCCAAAGGGCTGTGGAGGTTCAGTCTTTGACTATATTCAAGACAGAGAGATTGTTAGATTTTTGGATATTAAGGGAATCAAGGGATATGGGGATCGGGCAAGAAAGTGGAGTTGAGGTCGAAGATCAGCCATGATCCCATTGAATGGCGGAGCAGGCTCGAGGGGCCGAATGGCCGACTCCTACTCCTAATTATTACGTTCTTATTTCAACGCACAAGTGTTAAAAATGTTAAATCCTGCCGCCCCTCTCCAAGAATAAGTACAATCAGACCCGGCAGAATTTAAATGAGGTTTTTGAGCCGAGGGTATTGCTGTACCAAATGAGGTCAACTCTGGCACTGTGCTAGCCCTCCGACACTAGCAGCAATTGTGGAGTCATGTCGCAGATAAAGCGTACAACAGAGTTCTGATCAAAATCGTCGGGTAGGTCACATCACGTGACAGAAAGGGTCGCGCGTACGAAACTGAGGGACAGGGAAAGGCCAACTGGCCCATCAATTCTGCCCCACCCCATGATGGCCGGAGCAGTAATACTGAATACTTCTTCCCTCCACCTCCCTCGGCCACAAAAGAGAGTCCTCAAAAAATCTGAGCAAAAAACCCAGGAGAGCAAGTAGTCTGGAAAATTCCTCACCGGCACGAGCAGGCACCCGGGAGAAATGTCACAAGGGCATTAAAATCAATAGTCTGGTTCTTTTTATCCCAATTTCACTTACTCATTATAAAAATAATGGAGATGGGAGAGAAAGGCTGGTCGATCGGGTTGGGATGGTCGGAGGTGGGAGGTCATGTGATAAAACCTCCAGGGATACAGCCACTCAGAGTTACCGACCCCAGAGAATGGTCGAGGGAGAGAAGGACCATCGGTGGCCGTGCCTTCTGCTGCCCCAAGCTCTGGAATTCCCTCCTTAAACCTCTCCGCCTCTCTACCTCTCTCTCCTCCCTCAAGACGCTCCTTAAAACCGACCTCTTTGACCAAGCTATTGGTCACCTGCTGTAATTTCTACTTAGGAGGCTCAAATGTCATATTCTTTTGACGCATAACACTCCTGTGAAGCGCCTTGGGACGTTCCTCACTACGTTAAAGGCGCTATATAAATATACGTCGTTGTTGTTGTTGTAAATGTAAGCCCTTCCGTCTCGCCCATGATCAGATTCTTTTCTGTTGATTATCATTCAGTGTAACTACAGTAATAACATTGCAGTCATGAACCGTCACTGTAGACAGCATCAACCATCCACCAACGGCAGCGTTTATCTATCGCAGCGCTGGCTGGCTTGGAATAATGGATTATATGGAAGTGATTTGAGTGATTACAGGGCCATAACCTTATCTTGGGGTCTCGCAGTGGTAATAAGCGAATGCTCCGTTACTCATTTATTTTGCCATCTGATCCTCCCGACGAGATAGCTGCCTTGCAATTGCTCCCTGCCATCTACAAAATCTCACGTATATTTATAATGAAACGGACCCGCAGAGCCTGCGTTTGGTGGGATTCAGCGGGAGGGGGCTGGAGGGGTGAGCAGATTAATTACAGACTGGTACAGGAGCGCAGGGAGCGTTCCCCGGGCTCAGGTACCCGAGCAGAGCAGATGGCAACAGGGCAGTCAGGCCATGCATAAACTGGTCGGTGCTTCACAGTTTCAGCTTTGCCATGTGCCAGGGGCTTGGGGTAGCAAAGCTGTTCCCCCATTTCAACAACAGATCGCGCTTTCGAGCTAGTAACACGTCACAAGGCACTTCACGAGAGCGATGATCAGAAAAATATTTGACACCCAGTCACATATTAGGGTCGGGAACTTTGGTCAAAGAGGTAGGTTTTAGGGAACGTCCTAAAGGAGTGAGTGGGAGAGGTGAAGGGAGGTTGAGGGAGAGAGTTCCTGAGCTTGGGGCCCAGGCAGCCACCAATAAAAAAGAAATAGACTTGGATTTATATAGCGCCTTTTACGACCACTGGATGTCTCAAAACGCTTTACAGCCAATGAAGTACTTTTGGAGTGTAGTCACTATTGTACTGTAGGAAACGCGGCAGCCAATTTGCGCACAGCAAGCTCCCACAGACAACGATGTGATAATGACCAGATAATCTGGGTTTTTTTGTTATGTTGATTGAGGGATAAATATTGGCTCAGCGCACCGGGGATAACTCCCCTGCTCTTCTTCGAAATAGTGGCCGTGGGATCTTTTACATCCACCTGAGAGAGCAGAGAGGGCCTCGGTTTAACATCTCATCCAAAAGACCTGGATATATTCACAGGAGCGATTATCAAAAAAAAAATCGACACTCAGCCACATATTTGGACAGGGAGCTTGGTCAAAGAGGTAGGTTTTAAGGAGCGTCTTCAAGGAGGAGAGAGTGGTAGAGGTTTAGGGAGAGAGTTCCAGAGCTTGGGGCCCAGGCAGCTGAAGGCACGGCCACCGATGGTGGAGCGATGGAAATCGGGGGATGCACAAGAGACATGCAGCTGTTTAAACCAATTGTTCATATCTGTAGGTCACCACCAGTGTTGTAACAGTGGTTACAGTTGTGTTCTGCTCACTGCAATCTTGCTTCAGTCAGCATGAATGCCTTTCCTCCTCTGTACTGACCAATATTATTTAAGAGGACAGGCAGAGCCAGTACAGAATTAATCGCAGCGAAGAACCTGGCCCCCCGTTATATTCAATAAGTCCAAACAAATAGATTTCTGAAATTATATCATGTAATGATTTCTTGTGATGTTATTTACACTGAGGGTATGAAATATAACTTTAATCGTATTGCCAATTAATCCGGATATAAATCATTTATAGTGTGGCTGCAATCAGACAGGAGGATCGGTGACGGCTGAGTGTGTGCATTGAATACTTTCTCTCTCTGTGAGGCAATCAATAAATGCCTGCTTCAATCTGCACATTTGCAGCATCAAAAATGGTGCATTACAGGAAACACTATTAAAAGTAATTGGTTCTTAAACAATGCTTGAGGGGAAACTGCAGTAATAATTCATGGGGACTCATGATTAAATAGGCTGTGAGGGCGAATGGTACGAGTTTCTGAATGTAAATGATTGTTGGACCTGTTACACTGCGTAAGTGAGGTCAAACAAGAGATAATGAGCAGAATATTTTTTCGACGAACTCAACTGGAGGTGATCCAAAACTGGGCAGCCCCGTGTCCTAACTCGCACCAAGTCCCGCTCACCCATTACCCACTGTGCTCGCTGACCTACACTGGCTCCCGGTCCGGCAATGCCTTGATTTCAAAATTCTCATCCTTGTTTTCAAATCCCTCCATGCCCCTCCCTATCTCTGTAATCTCCTCCAGCCCCACAACCCCCCGAGATGTCTGCGCTCCTCTAATTCTTCCCTCTTGAGCATCCCCGATTATAATCGCTCAACCATCGGTGGCCGTGCCTTCTGTTGCCTGGGCCCCAAGCTCTGGAACTCCCTCCCTAAACCTCTCAGCCTCTCTTTCCTCCTTCAAGACGCTCCTTAAAACCTACCTCTTTGACAAAGCTTTTGGTCACCTGCCCTAATATCTCCCTATGTGGGTCGGTGTCAGCATTTTGTTTGATAACGCTGCTGTGAAGCGCTTTCGGAGATTTTACTGCGTTGTGGTGCGTGCCGATACATTGCCAGGTTTATTAAATTCCATTTCTCAGCTCGCCATGGCGTGGATCTGAGCTCATGACCTCTGGGCTGCCCGTAACCGTGAAATATATAATACCAAAAGAATGAACTCTCCCCCTCCGATGGATTCTAAGAGCGCAGGTGGAAGGTACAGGAAAAGCAAGCCATCCTTCAGTTAGCCCTGCGATGGGGACTGGAGATACAGGTGCTGTATCCTAGTACAGCAGTTCCCCACACAGAGCCCGAATCACTCAGCACCAGTGGACAGAGCCTGTGCTCTATCCCGGCATGGCCCGGCTTTGAGCTCGAACTCAATAGTCCAGTGTAAAGGGGTCACCCGTCAAAACAATCACAGCTCTTGCACAGACGTTATGGTAACAGATCCCAACTTTATTACAACAACAACTTGTATTTATATAGCGGGATAGAAGTTCAGCGCCGCCCCGAACGGGTTGCACCTCCCGCTGTTGATTAGTTTTCGCTGCCGCAGTGGATGAGGTGGCCTCCTGGGCGAAATTCAGCTCATTGTTATTTTTTTGGGAGTGGATCCGGAAGTCGGTTGTAATGGGGGCGGAAGTGGAGGTGGGGAGGAGTCTGTCGCGTGTGTGTCACCAAGTCTCTCCCCTTCACTTAAAGGGGAGGGCTGCTGCGAGCTCTGCCATTACTTTAGGTCGGTCCACTGGGCCACCAGGGAGGGTTTCGGCCGGGCCAGCGGCCTGGCACCCAAGAGAGGGTGTGTGCCAGGCTGCCTGTTTGGGGGCATAATTGTCGGGCTGACCTGGCAGTCGCCCGACAAAAAAAATAAAATGGTGGCCGCGGCAGTGCGCCCTCCCCTTTAATGGCCGCCGCACCGCCATGTCGCACACACAGCGAACACAATGAGTGCACCGACACAAAAAGCTGTTGGCAGCACTGCTCGGTGACCCGAAGGTTTTTGGAGCTGAACTTTGATTGAGGTGCGGGAGATCGGTGGTGCGCGCTTTGATGACGCATTTAGGATGATCAGCAGCAGCGGGGCGTATTGAGTGGACCGCCGGAAAAATCGCCCCGGAGAATTTCGCTGGCAGTGGTCACTCGACCTCGGCGAGGGAGAGAGGCGGAGAGGTTTAGGGAGGGAGTTCCAGAGCTTAGGGCCCAGGCAACAGAAGGTACGGCCACCGATGGTGGTGTGATTATAATCAAGGATGCTCAAGAGGGCAGAATTAGAGGAGCGCAGACATCTCGGAGTGGGGGTGGGGTTGTAGGGCTGTGGGGCTGGAGGAGATTACAGAGATAGGGAGGGGTGAGGGCCATGGAGGGATTTGAAAACAAGGATGAGAATCATGAAATCGAGGCTGTCATGTATTCAACCAGCATTGTAACCCATGTATAATCTGATCTAAGTTGTACACTGTGAGAACAATGACCACTAGGTGATGAACTTGTGGGAGACACTCCTAACCTGGACCTTCGGGTAGAAAAGGGGAAGCTCCGCCCACCTTCATCACTTGAGTGCTAAGGAATAAAGGACAGGTCACAGACTGACCTTCTCTCAAGCATGGGCCTCGTGTGCATTTATACTGTATAGTAAGGACGTATCAATGGCGACGAGATACAGGGATTTAAACCACGCGAGCATGACCACTAGCAGAACGGACGCGAGGTACTGTGTTAAGGAATGGTTGGGACAGAGATTCAACATTGTTAAAGTAGCACACAGTTCTCCAGGCAGAGAATGGCAATCAGGCATGCCCCAACATGTAGTCGAACCCAGAGGGGGAGTTCGACAGAGACAATGGCAAGCTGAACAGCGATTCACGCCATTGCAAGGGACAATGCGGCCAGTAATGGGGCCATCAACACCTGTTAATGGCGTACTCAAGGACAATAACAGGGGCAGTCAGGGACGATCGACTGGCAAGGGACCTTTTGTTTCCAACAGCAGCACATGTTGGAGGCGTGGGGGCACACACTCAGCCGGAGTTTGCAGAGATGAGCAAAATACCTGCAGAAATTGCAGAAATGAACGCTGGGGGAAATCGCTGGAAGCTGAAGTTCAGCGAGTTCATGTGGAGCACGTATACAGTTCATACACCAGGACGCCACCGATAATGATGAAAGTGCTCCTCAATGGCATCTCAGTATCAATGGAGCTAGACACGGGGGCCAGCCAGTCCCTGATGGGTATCAAACATTTCGAAAAGTTGTGGCCGTCCAAGGCCAGGAGGCCAAAATTATCGGCGATTGACGCACAGCTACGGACATACACAAAGGAGATCATTCCGGTACTAGGCAGCGCCACGGTAGTCGTGACCCACAAATATTCGGAGAACAGGTTTCCACTCTGGGTTGTCCCGGGGGACGGTCCCGCACTACTGGGGAGGAGTTGGCTTGCTGTCATGAACTGGAAATGGGGCGAAGTCAATGCAATTTCCTCTGTGGAGCGAGTATCATGCTCACAGATCCTGGACAAATTTGATTCATTATTTCAACCCGGCATTGGCACTTTCATGGGGGCCAAGGTAGTGATTCACATACACCCGGACGCCAGACCAGTACACCACAAGGCCAGAGCGGTGCCGTACGTGATGCGGGAAAAGATAGAAGGCGAATTGGACCGCCTGCTGAGGGAAGGCATCATCTCGCCAGTCGAATTCAGTGACTGGGCGAGTCCGATTGTGCCGGTGCTCAAGGTGGATGGGTCGGTCAGGATATGTGGTGATTACAAGGCCACCATCAATCGGGTGTCACTCCAAGACCAGTACCCGCTACCGAGAGCGGAGGACCTCTTTGCGACGCTATCCGGTGGCAAACTTTTTTCAAAATTGGACCTGACCTCAGCTTACATGACCCCGGAGCTGGCGAGTGAGTCGAAGAAGCTGACTACCATCACGACACACAAGGGGTTGTTTGACTACAACAGATGTCCGTTCGGGATTCGCTCGGCCGCCGCGATCTTCCAACGAAATGTGGAAAGCCTCCTCCTGTCGATTCCAGGGACGGTGGTTTTTCAGGACGACATCCTCATCGCGGGTTACGATACGGAAGAACGCCTCTGTAAAGTCCTGTTCCCTCAGTACAGATTCACACGAGGCATGTAGTGAAGTCAAGGTCACTCTGGACCTGCACCTTTATTTCACAGCTCTGGAATGTTGCACTTGCCTGAGACTTGTTCTTATATACCTGTCTCATGCAAGTGCACCCCTGGTGGTAAGGTATGCTGGTGGTTACAGGTCATATCTTATTACAGTCATGAATAGCATGTTAGGACACAGTTATATATAATAATGTAAGATACATGACAACCTCCACAACCTGGAGGAGGTGCTACGCAGACTGGACCAGGTAGGGCTGCGACTGAAAAAGGCGAAGTGCGTCTTCCTAGCTCCAGAGATAGAATTCCTGGGGATGAGGGTCGCAGCAGACGGGATCAGCCCTACTGCGTCCAAGACGGAAGCGGTCCAGAGAGCACCCAGACCCCGTAACACGACGGAGCTGCGTTCGTTCCTGGGGCTCCTGAACTATTTTGGTAACTTTCTTCCCAAATTGAGCACGCTGCTAGAGCCGCTACACGTGCTCCTACGCAAAGGTCGCGAATGGGTCTGGGGGGACAGCCAGGAAAGGGCTTTTAATAGAGCACGCAATCTGTTATAGCGTTAACAGATAGTTGGACATATGACCCATGTAAGAAACTTGTGTTAACGTGCGATGCGTCGTCCTATGGTGTTGCAGCATGTCAATGCCAAGGGTTAGTTACAGCTGGTAGCTTATGCCTCCAGGAGTCTGTCCCAGGCAGAAAGGGGCTACTGGATGATAGAAAAGGAGGCGCTCGCATGTGTATATGCGGTAAAGAAAATGCACCAGTACCTGTTTGGCAGGAAACTTGAGCTGGAGACAGATCACAAACCCCAAACCCCTTTTGGCCGACAACAAGGCCATAAATGCAAACGCATCGGCCCGCATACAGAGGTGGGCACTCACGTTAGCCGCCTATGACTACACAATTCGGCACAGACCGGGCACCGAAAACTGCGCCGATGCACTCAGCAGGCTCCCACTAGCCACCACTGAGGGGGCTACCGAGCATGGTGCTGAGATGGTCATGGCTGTTGAAGCTTTCGGAAGCGAAGGCTCACCCGTGACAGCCCGTCAGATTAAAGTCTGGACAAATAGAGACCCGCTATTGTCTCTAGTCAAGAAATGTGTCCTGAATGGGGACTGGGCAGCCACGTACGGGGCATGCCTTGAGGAATTTAAACCATTTCACAGGCGCAGGGATGAACTCTCGATTAAGGCCGATTGCCTACTATGGGGAAACCGAGTAGTCATGCCCCAGATGGGCAGAGAGGTGTTCATCAGAGAACTCCACAATGAGCACCCGGGCATTGTCATGATGAAGGCAATTGCCAGGTCACACGTTTGGTGGCCAGGGATAGACGCAGATCTGGAACTTTGTGTTCGCAGGTGCAACACGTGTGCCCAGCTGGGCAATGCGCCCAGGGAAGACCCCCTTAGCCCCTGGCCATGGCCCGCCAAGTCTTGGTCACACATCCATGTGGACTGCGCAGGTCCTTTCATGGGAAAAATGTTTTTGGTTGTAGTAGACGCCTACTCCAAATGGATCGAGTGTGACATTTTAAATTCAAGCACATCCTCTGCCACAGTAGAAAGTCTACGGGCAATGTTCGCCGCCCACGGTCTGCCAGACGTCTTGGTCAGTGACAATGGCACGTGCTTCACAAACACTGAATTCCAGGACTTCATGGCAGGCAATGGAATTAACCATGTCAGAACGGCACCATTCAAGCCGGCCTCAAACGGCCAGGCAGAACGAGCAGTGCAGGTAATCAAACAGGGGATGCTCAGAATCCAAGGGGGTTCCCTACAAAGGCGCTTATCACGCCTCTTGTTGGCCTATAGATCCCAACCACACTCGCTCACAGGGGTTCCACCCGCAGAGCTGCTAATGAAAAGGACTATCCCTTATACACCCCACCATGAAAGAAATTGTCGAGAGCAGGCGCCAGCCACAATATGACTACCATGACAGGAACGCGAGGGCGCGATGTATTGATGTCAATGACCCTGTTTTTGTCCTCAACTACACTGCAGGGCCCAAATGGCTCGCAGGCACTGTGATTGCCAAAGAGGGAAATAGGATTCTGGTAGTTAAACTTACCAATGGACAAATCTGCCGTAAACATGTGGATCAAACAAAAAGGAGGTTCAGCAACCCGTAGAAGAAGCAGAGGAAGAACACGATGTAGAGTTCACTCCACCACAGGTGACCGAACACCAGAATCAAAGGGAGGAGAGCCCAGTCACTGTGGGCAGTCCGGACAGGCCCGAGACACCACAAACAGCAGACACTCAGGCCAGCGCCCAACAACTGGAGCCCCAACTCAGGCGCTCTACAAGAGAGCATAAACCACCAGAGAGACTCAACCTGTGATCCCAATAAGACTTTGGGGGGGGGGGGGGTGGGGGTGATGTCATATATTCAACCAGCATTGTAACCCATGTATAATCTGACCTAAGTTGTACACTGTGAGAACAATGACCACTAGGTGGTGAACTTGTGGGAGACACTCCTAACCTGGACCTTCGGGTAGAAAAGGGGAAGCTCCGCCCACCTTCATCACTTGAGTGCTAAAGAATAAAGGACAGGTCACAGACTGACCTTCTCTCAAGCATGGGCCTCATGTGCATTTATACTGTGTAGTAAGGACGTATCAGAGGCGTTGCTTAACTAGGAGCCAGTGTAGGTCAGCGAGCACAGGGGGTGATGGGTGAGCGGGACTTGTTGCGAGTTAGGACACGGGGCAGCCGAGTTTTAGATTACCTCTAGTTTACGCAGCAGAGTAAATAACAAAGTGAGTGCTGCCAATGGACCAGAAGCTGGCAATTTCGATGCTGGTCCTGCTTTTTTTCATTGAGCCCGTGAGACCCGAAGACCCGCTCCATGTTCCTGGCATTTTTCACCAGGGCCCTGTGAGTCCCGGAGCGAACAACCAACAAAGCACAGACTGCGCGTGTGCAACTAATTCCGATTGTTTGGCAGCAGTCGCGTCCATTAAATAATGATCGTGCGGGTGGAATGGAACTCCACTGACAAATGTGACTGTGGCGAAAGATGCTGACAATTGCTCCACAGAAAGTGATGTCAGCGCGTTCCGAGCAAGATTATTGCTGCAGTGAGCGGAGGGTTAAATCCAGTGCATCAGTCATGAAACAGCTGAGTGTACATAAAGTAAAATACCTAAGCGAGAGAGATCAAGAGTCTCATGCCGGGAATATTAAACCTCAGCATTTCTGCGAGCTGCAAAAAAGAAAGAAGGGATTCAAATTGAGCTCTCTGACAGATCAAAAATTCGAATTTTCTTTGCTGAGGACAATGGCTCATTACTTTGAACAGGAGGAGTTGGCAGGTGTGTTGTAGCTCAGCAACTATCGGTGTCTCCGCAAGATCCTACAAGTCCCCTGGGAGGACAGATGCACCAACGTTAGCGTCCTCGACCAGGCCAACATCCCCAGCATTGAAGCACTGACCACACTCGATCAGCTCCGTTGGGCGGGCCACATTGTCCACATGCCAGACACGAGACTCCCAAAGCAAGCACTCTACTCGGAACTCCTTCACGTCAAATGAGCCAAAGGTGGGCAGAGGAAATGTTACAAGGACACCCTCAAAGCCTCCCTGATAAAGTGCACATCCCCACTGACACCTGGGAGTCCCTGGCCAAAGACCGCCCTAAGTGGAGGAAGTGCATCCGGGAGGGCGCTGAGCACCTCGAGTCTCGTCGCTGAGAGCATGCAGAAAACAAGCACAGGCAGTGGAAGGAGCGTGCAGCAAACCAGTCCCACCCTCCCTTTCCCTCAACGACTGTCTGTCTCACTGTGACAGGGACTGTGGTTCTCGTATTGGACTGTTCAGTCACCTCATTTTTAGAGTGGAAGCAAGTCTTCCTCGATTCCGAGAGACTGCCTATAATGATGATGATATCTACCAAAAAAAATTAACTTGCTTTTAAGTAGAGCCTTTCAAATCCACGGAATGTCGCAAACTTCTTCACAACCAAGGGACGAAAGTGTTACATATGTAAACCTGTAAATACCTTGTTTAACCACCAGAGGGCTCATCCCCTGGAATCCCAAGGGATCCCACAATCCCTTGGGAGCACCTGTACTTAAGAGGCCTCACATGTTGGAGAGGCACTCTGGAGACCTGCAATAAAAAACTAAGGTCACACTTTACTTTGAGCTCACAGTATCTGGTCAGACTCTTTATTCATACACTACAGAAAGGACCTGCGTTTATTTGGCACTTTTCATGACCTCAGGGCGTTTTGCTCGGGAGTGGGACTTGAACCCACCACCCTCTGACCCAGAGGCGAGAGAGAGTGCTGAGACACGGAGGGAGGGGACTGGCCTGTCGGTATCCGCACCTTGAGCCACCAGTAACAGAACCTCAGGATCCAACACTGAATCGGACCAACTCTCGCACGTCAGAGCAAGGGCAACGAGGAGCAACTATCATTGACACACCAGCTTCAAATGCTGTTTCAAAATGAATCGCACTGCAAATAACATTGAACTTTTTGATGAGATTACATTTTACTCACTCTTAAGCATTCAATTATTCTTCATATAAACCATCTTGAGTACAGAGTATCGAGCCTGTTCTGTCATTCAATGAGATCATGGCTGATCTGTGACCTAACTCCATATATCCGCCTTTGGCCCATATGCCTTAATTACTTTCGTTAACAAAAATCTTTCAATCTCTAATTTAAAATCAACAATTGATCGAGCATCAGTTGTCTTTGTGGGGAACAGGGAAATGGCAGAGACTTTGAACAAATATTTTGTATCGGTCTTCACGGTAGAAGACACGAAAAACATCCCAATAGTGGATGATCAAGGGGCTATAGGGAGGGAGGAACTTAATACAATCACTATCACTAAAGAAGTAGTACTCAGTAAAATAATTGGACTAAAGGCAGACAAGTCCCCTGGACCTGATGGCTTGCATCCTAGGGTCCTAAAAGAAGTGGCTGCAGAGATAGTGGATGCATTGGTTGTAATCTACCAAAATTCCCTGGATTGGAAAATCGCAAATGTAACGCCCCTATTTAAAGAGGCAGACGGAAAGCAGGAAAGCCTAACATCTGTCGTTGGGAAAATGCTGGAGTCCATTATTATGGAAACAGTAGCAGGACATTTGAAAAAGCAAAATTCAATCAAGCAGAGTCAGCATGGTTTTATGAAAGGGAAATCATGTTTGACAAATTTGCTGGAGTTCTTAGAGGATGTAACGAGCAGGGTGGATAAGGGGGAACCAGTGGATGTGGTATATTTGGATTTCCAGAAGGCATTCGATAAGGTGGCACATAAAAGGTTACTGCATAAGATAAAATTTCATTGGGTTGGGGGTAATATATTAGCATGGATAGAGGATTGGCTAACTAACAGAAAACAGTAACTAGTGGGCTGCCACATGGATCAGTGCCGGGGTTCAACTATTTACAATCTATATTAATGACTTGGATAAAGGGACTGAGTGTAATGTAGCCAAGTTTGCTGATGGTACAAAGATGGGTGGGAAAGTAAATTCTGAGGAGGACACAAAACATCTGCAAAGGGATATAGACAGGCTAAGTGAGTGGGCAAAAATTTGACAGATGGAGTATAATGTGGGAAAGTGTGAGGTTATCCACTTTGGCAGAAAAAATAGAAAAGCAAATTATAATTTAAATGGAGAAAAATTGCAAAGTGCTGCAGTACAGAGGGACCTGGGGATCCTTGTGCATGAAACACAAAAAGTTAGTTTGTAGGTACAGCAAGTGATCAGGAAGGCAAATGAAATGTTGGCCTTTATTGCAAGGAGGATAGAGTATAAAAGCAGAGAAGTCCTACTGCAACTGTACAGGGTATTGGTGAGACCACACCTGGAGTACTGCACACAGTTTTGGTCTCCGAATTTAAGGAAGGATATACTTGCATTGGAGGCAGTTCAGAGAAGGTTCATTAGGTTGGTTCCTAGGTTTGGGGGGTGTGGGGAGATGAGAGGGTTGACTTATGAAGATAGGTTGAGTCGGTTGGGACTATACTCATTGGAGTTCAGAAGAATGATCTTATCGAAATATATAAGATAATGAGGGGGCTCAACAAGTTGGATGCAGAGAGGATATTTCCACTCAAAGGGGAAACTAAAACTCGGGGGCATTGTCTCAGAATAAGGGGCCGCCCACTTAAAACTGAGATGAGGAGGAATTTCTTCTCTGAGGGTTGTAAATCTGTGGAATTCTCTGCCACAGAGCTGGCAATAAAGGGTTATGAAGAGCGGGCAGGGAAGTGGAGCTGAGTCCATGATCGGATCAGCCATGATCTTATTGAATGGCGGAGCAGGCTCGAGGGGCCGAATAGCCTCCTCCTGCTCATGTTTCTTGTGTAGAAGTGTTTCCTAACTTCACTCCTGAAAAGTCTGGCTTTAATTTTTAGACTATGCCCCTGGTTCTAGACTCCCCAACCAGCGGCGATTTTATGTAAGAGTTAGTTACAGCTTAGCCCTGATTAGCTCATGAGTGAGGCACGGGAGGCGGGTGGGAGGAAGGGGGCGGGGGCAGGGGGCGGGGGCAGGGGAGGCGGGGTGAGGGCGACAATCTCATACGGGCGTGCGGGAGTGTCCTGAAGCTGAGTTACCCACCCAGACTCGGCCGGACACAGTGCCAGGCCTGCAGGTGGGAGCAGGATTCCGGCCAGTCAGAGGCCAATGCCCAGGGACCCAAGGTAAGCCACTGGGAAGGGGCCGGGTTGGGGGATGATTGGCGGGATGGGGGAGCAAAACCCAGGCCAGGGGGTTGGTTGGCTTGTGGAGCACGGAGGATCACACCTCCGGCCATTCCGCTCCAGCAAAGCAAGCGAAGGAATTCAGTCAAACTAACACTGATCATACTGGGCTTCTTCTGCCTGGACCCAACTGAGGTCAGCGTTCCCCAGTCAGGCCAGCACTGCACCCAGGTTAAGATCATAAGAAATAGGAGCAGGAGTCGGCCATTCAACCCCTGGAGCCTGCTCCGCCATTCAATACGATCATGGCTGATCTTCTACCTCAACTCCACTTCCCTGCCTGATCTCCATATCCCTCGATTCCCTTAATATTCAAAAATGTATCGATCACTGTCTTGAATATACACAACGACTAAAGGGTCGAAATTGGTTCTGGCCGTGTTTGAGGCGGTGTCACTGCCTGAGTGCTGATAGCCCCGGGCGTTAGGCACAGCCTCAAAGTCCTAAATTCAGTTTTTACGCCCAAAGGTGAGAGAGCAACGCTAAAAAGTGTCGTTGCACACTCCCCCTCGGGCGGGAGCTCAGGAGGCCGACTGAATTTCCCCGCCGGAGGTTACCGCCACGCTAGGAAAAAACGGGAAGGACAAAAAAAACGAAAACTTCTCCGCCCCACACACCACACACACTCCCCCACTCTTAAACCTGATGAAAATACACAGAAATAAATAAAGAGAAAAGCTTACCCTCCTCTCTGGGCGATTCCGTCCGAGATCCGCTCTTTCACCACCACTTTTCCCGGGCTGTACGGCCGCTTGTCAGCCGCACAAAGCAAATGTCGCGACAGAGGCTCCAGGGAGGCGATGCACGCTGGATGATGTCACCACGCGGGCGGCGATAGCCGGAGCAGCCTTGCCTCGTGGCGCCTCCGCCAAAGAGCCGACTGAATGTGGGGCGAGGCGTTAACGGCGCCGACCGTCGAAGGTTGGCCTTTGCCGCCTGTTAACCCCCTCCCGCGCGCAGTAACAGGCGGTGTACAAAACCCAATTTCAACCCCTGAGCCCCCACAGCCCTCTGGGGCAGAGAGTACCAAAGATTCACCACCCTCTGAGTGAAGACATTTCTCCTCATCTCAGTCCTAAATGGCCGCCCCCTTACCCCTGGTTGTATTTGCACCGGGATCCGAATGACGGATGTAATGTGTACACCTGTGAGTATGCTCACACATTTGTAGAGTTGTTGGCATGTGACTTTCTGTCTTCAGACCCTGCAGAGATACCTTTACGTCGAGCCCCCTCCTAGGTGGTGTGCGCTGGCGACGTATTTCTTCTGCCAGCAGCACAGCCTCAACTACGATACGCAGCTCCTGTTTGTGAACTTGGGGGGTGTCAGGACCGCCCTCCGGGAGCTGCCTGTCTTTTACCAGGAACTCATCAGGGTCTGGAACAAAGTCTCCACCAAGCGCAGCTCTCCACCGGCTGGAGTGGCGGCTGTCCTGCAGGAGCCGCTGCTCGGGAATCCGTACCTCCACGACCGAGGTTTTAGGTGGCGGTCGGACGAGAGGGCTGTGGCTGGCGAGGTGACCAGGATCAGGGACCTGCTCGATGGCGGAGGAGCGGGCTGGATGGCGCCAGACACGCTGGCACGGCGCCTAAATTCGGCCGACGTCTGCCGCGCGGCCGATGCCATCGAGTCGCTAAAAACAGCTCTGGGCCCTGACTCCGTTAAGTGTGTCGAGGAGGCTCAAGCACGTGGGGAGATCCCGTCCGAACTGACCCCCGTCCGGACGGAATTCCTCATCGGCGCCAAACCCCGGAACCTCCCTCGGGAGCCGGCGCCACACAACTGGAGCCTCCTCGGGGAAATCCCCTCCATGCCTTTCAGTTCTGCGCGGAGGGGTTTCCTGGACGGGCTGCTCCTGCACACCCTCGACCTTGCCATCCTCGTCTGCCGTCCGGACACGCCATGACGTACCATCTTGCCGTCCGGAGGGGACGGGGGTCCCCGATGGAGGGCACTCTATGCGGGAGTCCTCCCATTATTTATCGGGGACTTGGCCTGGAGGGTGATGCACGGAGCAGTCCCGCGCAACAAATTTTTAAACCGGTTCACAGGCTCCCAGGCCGCCTGCAATTTTTGCAGTCTGGAAGAGTCCGTGTTCCATGTTTTTATCGAATGCACAAGGTTGCAGCCCCTGTTCCAATATTTAAAGGGGCTGCTCCTCAATTTCTGGCTGCACTTCAGTCCCACACTCCTGATCTTTGGGCACCCTGTGCGGAGGGGAGCGGGTAGGTCCGAGGGCCTCCTCGTAGGACTGCTCCTGGGCACGGCCAAGGGGGCCATCAGCCGGTCCAGGCAGCGGGCGGTCGAGGGGGTCGTTCAGCCCGACTGCCTGCCTCTCTTCCGCGGTTACATCCGAGCCAGGATGTCCCTGGAGATGGAGCACGCGGTGTCCACCGGTACGCTCGCGGCCTTCCGCGAGAGTTGGTCGTCGGAGGGACTGGAGTGCATGGTTACCCCCGGCAACCAAATTTTAATTTGAACCACGTCAAAAGTTTAATTTGTTTAAGTTGTCGGTTTTAGTGCCCCCCCCTCCTTTTAGCCAGGGGGCACATGTATAATTTGTGTTTCTGTGCCCTCAAAAAAAAACATTTTTTAAACAAGGGGGCACTTGAAAAGCTTTTAGAATGTGCCCCCCCTTTAATCAGGGGGCACTTGATTACTGATACAACTCAAAATAGTTGTAGAGCTGTTGAGTTGGGAGTGGCTTAGCCAGTCACGTGATGTTCGCAAGAGTCAATAAAACCCCAGCCAGTTGGGTTCGGGGGATCCACAATGAGCCAGGTGGTGGTGAGCCTGGTGGATGAACTGGTAATGTGTAGTGTGATTGTTAAACCTTTGCTAATAAACCAACTAGTTCTTAATAGCAATGTGTTGCTATGAATTCTTGGGCAAAGAACCCATGAAGCAAATACATTACAGCGGGGTCGGACACTTGGATAGTTCGGAGTTCCTCATGCGCCTGTGCCAATCCCCCATGAGCTGAATTAACCCCGGCAGGAGTGCGGCTGAACAGGGAGGCAAGTACTCTGCCTCTATACCAACCTCCCCAACCCTCGCCACACCCCTGTTCTTGTCGGGCGTTAGCAGGTGGGGTAAGGTCGGGTCTCTTTTCTCTCTGCATCTTCAGGGCAAAGAGATTTGGAGAGCCATGTCAAAACTTTGAGGGCACTCCGCCTCGCTCCGCGGGCACAGGACAGTGTGTCTGCACAGGAAGCCTTCGTCTGGCACTGACACAATCTCCTGCTCACATCACTATCTGCTTCTCATTGTACGATCAATAACATTGCACAGTAGCCGGGTATTCTGGGACCACAAAACAGATGGACTTTAACAGGAAGTTTCGCAAAACAACTTTTTTAAAATGGATTACTTGTACAACACAAAGGCGAAAAAAAGAAAAATCAGACAGACAGGATTCCACTGAGAGATACAGGAAAATTAACAACTTGAATTTTATAGCACCTTCAACATGGTGAAATATCCCAAAGGTGTTACCAGACAAACAGATTTGACACCGAGGCACTTAAGGAGATATTCGGGCAGGTGACTAAAAGCTTGGTCAGAGAGGTCGGTTTTAAGGAGCGTCTTAAAGGCAAAGAGGTGGAGAGGTTTAGGAAGGGAATTTCAAGCTTAGGGCAGCTGAAGGCACGGCCACCGATGGTGGAGCGAATGAAATTGGAGATGCGAAAGAGGCCAGAATTGAAAGAGCGCAGAGATCCCGGAGGGTTATGGGGCTGGAGGAGATAGGGAAGAATTTTTTGAGGATGTAACTAACAGAGTGGACAAGAGAGAACCAGTGGATGTGGTGTATTTGGACTTTCAAAAGGCTTTTGACAAGGTCCCGCACAAGAGATTGGTGTGCAAAATCAAAGCACATGGTATTGGGGGTAATGTACTGACGTGGATAGAGAACTGGTTGGCAGACAGGAAGCAGAGAGTCGGGATAAATGGGTCCTTTTCAGAATGGCAGGCAATGACTAGTGGGGTGCCGCAGGGCTCAGTGCTGGGACCCAGCTCTTTACAATAAACATTAACGATTTAGATGAAGGAATTGAGTGTAATATCTCCAAGTTTGCAGATGACACCAAACTGGGTGGCGGTGTGAGCTGTGAGGAAGATGCTAAGAGGCTGCAGGGTGACTTGGACAGGTTAGGTGAGTGGGCAAATGCATGGCAGATGCAGTATAATGTGGATAAATGTGAGGTTATCCACTTTGGAGGCAAAAACACAAAGGTAGAATATTATCTGAATGGCAGCAGATTAGGAAAAGGGGAGGTGCAACGAGACCTGGGTGTCATGGTTCATCGATCATTGAAAGTTGGCATGCAGGTACAGCAGGCGGTGAAGAAGGCAAATGGTATGTTGGCCTTCATAGCTAGGGGATTTGAGTACAGGAGCAGGGAGGTCTTACTGCAGTTGTACAGGGCCTTGGTGAGGCCTCACCTGGAATATTGTGTTCAGTTTTGGTCTCCTAATCTGAGGAAGGACATTCTTGCTATTGAGGGAGTGCAGCGAAGGTTCACCAGACTGATTCCAGGGATGGCTGGACTGACATATGAGGAGAGACTGGATCAACTGGGCCTTTATTCACTGGAGATTAGAAGGATGAGAGGGGATTTCATAGAAACTTTTAAGATTCTGACGGGACTGGACAGGTTAGATGCGGGAAGAATGTTCCCGGTGTTGGGGAAGTCCAGAACCAGGGGACATAGTCTTAGGATAAGGGGTAGGCCATTTAGGACTGAGATGAGGAGAAACTTCTTCACTCAGAGAGTTTTTAACCTGTGGAATTCCCTGCCGCAGAGAGTTGTTGATGCCAGTTCATTGGATATATTCAAGAGGGAGTTAGATATGGCCCTTACTGCTAAAGAGATCAAGTGGTATGGAGAGAAAGCAGGAAAGGGGTACTGAGGGAATGATCAGCCATGATCTTATTGAATGGCGGTGCAGGCTCTAAGGGCTGAATGGCCTACTCCTGCACCTATTTTCTATGTTTCTATGTTTCAATCCCATCAATTTCCCTGCCTAATAAGGATATCCTTCAGTTCCTCCTTCTCACTAGACCCTCGGTCCCCTAGTACCTCCAAAAGGTTATTTGTGTCTTCCAAAGTACTTGTTCAATTGGTCTGCCATTTCTTTGTTCCCCATTATAAATTCACCTGAATCCGACTGCAAGAGACCTACGTTTGTCTTTACCAATCTTTTTCTCTTCACATATCTATAAAAGCTTTTGCAGTCAGTTTTTATGTTCCCTGCAAGCTTCCTCTCGTACTCTATTTTCCCCCTCTTAATTAAACCTTTGTCCTCCTTTGCTGAATTCTAAATTTCTTCCAGTCCTCAGGTTTGCTGCGTTTTCTGGCCAATTTATATGCCTCTTCCTTGGATTTAACATTATCCTTAATTTCCCTTGTTAGCCACGGTTGAGCCACCTTCCGGCGTTTATTTTTACACCAGACAGGGATGTACAATTGTTGAAGTTCATTCATGTGATCTTTAAATGTTTGCCATTGCTTATCCACCATCAACCCTTTAAGTGTCATTTGCCAGTCAATTCTGGCCAATTCACGCCTCATACCATCGAAGTTACCTTTCCTCAAGTTCAGGACCCTAGTTTCTGAATTAACGGTGTCACTCTCCATCCTAATAAAGAATTCTACCATATTATGGTCACTCTTTTCTCAGATCTCCTGCTCCAACCACCATCATTTCAACCGAAATCCTGCTTCTGAAAGGAAACGTGGTGTGGGGTTCTGAGCAAACTCTCCACACTAGGTCCCTCACATACAACACCGCAAGAGAGTGAGCAGCCACACCAAATATCACAGTTACTTGCACCTTTCCCATGAATCAGCTTGTGTGCTGCTCCCAGTTGGCCGACAGTTGTGCACCAGCCGAGTGGTTGTACAGCGTACAGCGATTGTAACTCTGAGCGTGAATGCTACGGGCTAGAGAGTCGGTGGGACAGCACCCCTGTCGAGGGTGGGAACAGGGGCGCTAAAGGGTGGGCAGCCGGGGGCATTGGCATTCGCTCTGCTCGGCGATTTCAGTGTGCTGTTACCGGTGGCGCTGAGGGGTATCGCCCGGGAGCTCTGCGCCGGTGTGCAACCGTCTCCGGTATCGCCACGGAGCAACATTTGGTTTGCGCTGCACCCGTAGCACCCCCTAGTGACCCCGCCAGAGAACGCTGGCGCACAGAGCTGTCCCGGGGCGCTACGGGAAGGAACGATTGGTTTTTTTTGCGATTTAACTTTATTTTGGGCGAGTTTATCGGGAATGTATTTTTTGTGTTTTTTTCCTGTTTTTTGTTTTTTGCAGGGAGGGGCCTCTCTTAGGACAGTCCAAGGCCGGCTCTTTAGCGACAGATTTTCAGTTACTCACCCGGCCGAGCGCCCTGAGAGAAATGCGGAACAATTCCCTTTGCGCTTCGCTCCACCGTCAGGGTGTAGCTGCTGAATTTTTGGGCTGCCGACACAAACCATTTCCCGGAGCTAAATTAAGCCATCGCCAGGCATTACCGCCTCAAAAAACCTTCAACCGAATTTCCAGCCCTTTGAATTTATTTCAGGTTCGATGTGTGTGCGTTGGCACAGTTCAGGCCTTTCCTCCCGGTCGGAGCCTTTACTCAGCAACCTTCACGCATGAATCTCCGCACCAAGATATGAAGAAACAAGTTTTTATTAAGTACGGTACAACAATCGATTGACTAATGGGAGCCAGTCAAAGAGTGTCCAGGTGCCCGATAAAGAACGTAATAAAGTACTGTTGCTCAGCTCATTTGAGAACTGTGTTAAATCCTTAAGCCTTTAATGTCTCCTCGTGCCAATAAAATGCTTGGAATAGCACAGATTACAATTTATAATACGGTCTTTAACCCTTTGCATGCTGCTGCTGAGGTTCCCACAGGTTTTCGCCGAGAATATCACTGGACATTAACATTTAATGGCAAAAACGTAAAAGATCTATTTTAAAAATGTATTTTAATTAGCCATCCATCTCCATTTTCCATGTTGGAGCTCAGTACCCTCCTCTGCTTTATCTTTTTATTGTCACGTATTTGGCTGAGTAACCTTTAATGCCTCTCTCCATTTAAGTCTGATTTAATTTTTTTCAGTATAAGATTTAATTAAGAAAAAAAAATGTCAACTCAATCATGCCCATTGATTAATTCTGCTGGCAAATTTCTTTCGGTTCCTTCTGCCTTACTTTATTCAAAAAGAGATAAGGTGATGTTCGAATGTCAATGGGAAGAGAAGACAGAATGGAATAAATTGAGGATTTGCACTGGGAAGGCTGAATATTGCAGCCAAATAAAATGGGGTCAAACTTCCGAAATTTTTTTAAGGACACCAGCAATGTGAATAAAAGAGGAACTGGAGATTTGAACCATTTATAAGGTGTCCCTGTGGCTCAGTGGGCAGCACACTCGCCTCTAAGTCAGAAGGTTGTGGGTTCAAGTCCTACTTCAGGAACTTGAGCACATAATCCAGGCTGACACTCCCAGTGCAGTGCTGAGGGACTGCTGCACTGTCGGAGGTGCCGTCTTTCGGATGAGACATTAAACCGAGGCCCAGTCAGCCCTCTCGGGTGGGCGTAAAAGACCCCATGGCACTATTTCGCAGGGGAGTTAGCCCCAGTATCCTGGTCAATATTCATCCTTCAATCAACAGAACCAAAAACAGATTATCGGGTCATTATCACATTGCTGTTTGTGGGAGCTTGCTGTGCGCACATGTGCTGCCCACATTACAACCGTGACTACACTCCAAAAAGTATTTCATTGGCTGTAAGGTGCATCCTGAGGTCATGAAAGGTGCTATATAAATGCAATTCTTTCTTTCTTGTTAAAGATAGGAAAATAACAGAAAATTGGCAGACCACGTGGGTCCGTCCTTGTTACTTGCAGTACACATGCGATTGACGCACATATATCACAAATTGTAATCTGTGGATATTCTATGGCCGTGTATCTCCTGGCTCTCCTTAATGAGGCGATTGGATCAGCCTAAATACACTCGCTCCCGGTGAACGTATCTTTGCTGAAGCAGCAGTTTTCTAGTGGGAGTTAGTTGTCACAACGAAGACTTCAAAAGTAGAAAAAACAATCTATTCCAAGCATAAAATAAAAAAATGGTGGAGGGTGGAGAGGAAAGCTTTTGTGTTCATACTCTATTTATTTATTGCAGCTCACTATACGGGCATTAGGACCCTGTGGGAGCCATTCACTGTTGCTTGTATTCATTCTGGTTCATGCCGGTTTCAGACACCACTTTGGGTTATTGTATAAAGCAGACGGTTTAAGTTACTTCTCTTCTGCCTCGGTTTGTCAGTTATTTACGAATACATAACAAGAGATAATTAAATCAATGTGCATTCAGAGGATCCACCTGGCGAGTTACTGGGTGCAATGGTGGATGCTGGGGGACACTTGTTTTAACTGGTTAATTTTGTTTACCTCGAAAGAGTTGTGGTGGATGTGCGGGAGATACTGCCGGTGGTCTGAAGAGGGACTGTTGAAGGCTTTGTGTTAATTACCAGCCTGTCCGTCTCCCCCACCCCACACATCAGCTCCACCATACTTATAGAACAATCAGAAACACACCTTTAGTAGGGAAGGTATCAACTGTGCACCCAAGCTCATCTGCCCATGATAGAGCTCGGGGCATTGGACTAATGAAGATGGATGGACTCACCCAAGCAACCTAACCACGAGATGCTAATGAAACCTGTTTAATGGTCAATATGTGTCACTGGGAGATGATTAATTAGTGCAGGGAGCTGCTAATGGCACATTTGTTGCTATTAATAGCACATCAGTCAGTGCATTCCCTTTCCTGAAGGCAGTTTAACCTTAGTCTTTACTTGTCCTTCATCAGGATTTCCCCCCCAGTCTGAACACACACACACACACACACACACACACACAGAGTTGATCAAGTTTCCGTCCGAGCCAGACACAAGCTGTTCACCCAGCCAAGTTCTTGGGTTAAGGTTTTACGCAGTTCTGTTCTATTCGTGCACTCAGTCTTTTACCGACATATAAAATGGAAAAGAGTGACTAAAGTAAATGTTGGTCCCTTAGAAGATGAGAAGGGGGATTTAATAATGGGAAATGTGGAAATGGCTGAGACCTTAAACAATTATTTTGCTTCGGTCTTCACAGTGGAAGACACAAAAACCATGCCAAAAATTGCTGGTCACGGGAATGTGGGAAGGGAGGACCTTGAAATAATCACTATCACTAGGGGGGTAGTGCTGGACAGGCTAATAGGACTCAAGGTAGACAAGACCCCTGGTCTAGATGAAATGCATGCCAGGGTATTAAAAGAGATGGCAGAAGTTATAGCAGATGCATTCGTTATAATCTACCAAAATTCTCTGGACTCTGGGGAGGTACCAGCGGATTAGAAAACAACTAATGTAATGCGTCTGTTTAAAAAAGGGAGCAGACTAAAGGCAGGTAACTATAGGCCGGTTAGTTTAACATCTGTAGTGGGGAAAATGCTTGAAGCTATCATTAAGGAAGAAATAGCGGGACATCTAGATAGGAATAGTGCAATCAAGCAGACGCAACATAGATTCAAGAAGGGAAAATCGTGTTTAACTAATTTACTGGAATTCTTTGAGGATATAACGAGCATGGTGGATAGAGGTGTACCGATGGATGTGTATTTAGATTTCCAAAAGGCATTCGATAAGGTGCCACACAAAAGGTTACTGCAGAAGATAAAGGTACGCGGAGTCAGAGGAAATGTATTAGCATGGATCGAGAATTGGCTGGCTAACAGAAAGCAGACAGTCGGGATAAATGGGTCCTTTTCGGGTTGGAAATCGGTGGTTAGTGGTGTGCCACAGGGATCGGTGCTGGGACCACAACTGTTTACAATATATATAGATGACCTGGAAGTGGGGACAGAGTGTAGTGTAACAAAATTTGCAGATGACACAAAGATTAGTGGGAAAGCGGGTTGTGTAGAGGACACAGAAAGGCCGCAAAGAGATTTAGATCGGTTAAGCAAATGGGCTAAGGTTTGGCAGATGGAATACAGTGTCGGAAAATGTGAGGTCATCCACCTTGGAAAAAAAAAACAGAAAAAGGGAATATTATTTGAATGGGGAGAAATTACAACATGCTGCGGTGCAGAGGGACCTGGGGGTCCATGAAACTCTTGAGTTTACCTGAAAAAAAACATAAACATTAAACCGTGCCACCCGCCTGGGTGACACAGCAGACATTTTCAAGGCCCCCTTTTTTTTTTCCTTTTTTTGTGTTTTTTATTTTTCCTTTTTTTTGGGGCGCTAAAATCACATTTTTCCAAGTGCCCCCTATAAAAGGGGAGGGGGACACTAAAAGCACCGGCAATTAAAACAAATTAAACTTAAAAACGTAAAATCAAATTAAAATTTGGTTGCCGGGCGTGATGATGCACTCCAGTCCCTCCGGTGCCCACCTCTCGCGGAAGGCCGCGAGCGTACCGGTGGACACCGCGTGCTCCATCTCCAAGGACACCCTGGACCGGATGTAAGAGCGGAAGAGAGGCAGGCAGTCAGGTTGAACGACCCCCTCGACCGCCCGCTGCCTGGACCGGCTGATGGCACCTTTGGCCGTGCCCAGGAGCAGTCCTACGAGGAGGCCTTCGGACCTACCCGCTCCCCTCCGCACAGGGTGCCCAAAGATCAGGAGAGTGGGACTGAAGTGCAGCCAGAATTTCAGGAGCAGCCTCTTCATATAATGGAACAGGGGCTGCAACCTTGTGCATTCAATAAAAACATGGAACACGGACTCCTCCAGACCGCAGAAATTGCAGGCGGCCTGGGAGTCCGTGAACCGGCTTAAAAATTTGTTGCACGGCACTGCTCCGTGCACCACCCTCCAGGCCAAGTCCCTGACGAATAGTGGGAGGACCCCTGCGTAGAGTGCCCTCCATCGGGGACCCCCGCCTCCTCCGGACGACAAGATGGTACCATGAATCCCAAAAAGTTAGTTTGCAGGTGCAGCAGGTAATCAGGAAGGCAAATGGAATGTTGGCCTTCATTGTGAGAGGGATGGAGTACAAAAGCAGGGAGGTCCTGCTGCAACTGTATAGGGTATTGGTAAGGCCGCACCTGGAGTACTGCGTGCAGTTTTGGTCACCTTACTTAAGGAAGGATATACTAGCTTTGGAGGGGGTACAGAGACGATTCACTAGGCTGATTCCGGAGATGGGGGGGTTACCTTATGATGATAGATTGAGCAGACTGGGTCTTTACTCGTTGGAGTTCAGAAGGATGAGGGGTGATCTTAGAAACATTTAAAATAATGAAAGGGATAGACAAGATAGAGGCAGAGAGATTGTTTCCACTGGTCGGGAGACTAGAACTAGGGGGCACAGCCTCAAAATACGGGGGAGCCAATTTAAAACCGAGTTGAGAAGGAATTTCTTCGCCCAGAGGGTTGTGAATCTGTGGAATTCTCTGCCCAAGGAAGCAGTTGAGGCTAGCTCATTGAATGTATTCAAATCACAGATAGATAGATTTTTAACCAATAAGGGAATTAAGGGTTACGGGGAGCAGGCGGGTAAGTGGAGCTGAGTCCACGGCCAGATCAGCCATAATCTTGTTGAATGGCGGAGCTGGCTCGAGGGGCTAGATGGCCTACTCCTGTTCCTAATTCTTATGTTCTTATGTTTTCTTATGATCAGTCCGTCTCGTAGAGAGAGAGTTTTCTTCAGCTTCATGGAAAATAAACTTTGCGCAAGATCTTGCAGGGAGGGTTGCTGGGGGAACTTAGTGCGCTGCATTGCGTCAAATTGAACAAGGAGGTGACAACACACACATGTGGCAGCACCAGGTGTTTGAGGGGAAATACGTTGACCCTGACGTTAAGGGACAAACTTAAACAATCGCTGTACCAAACCAGAGGACGATGTGTCAAGGAGACGCTGCTCCAGGACTCCAACAATTCAACTCGTTTCATTCTCCGTGTGTGAAAGATGATCAGGAGAATTCTTTGGGACATTCCCTCTGTGTTTGCACTCCATTTATAAGTCATGGACATTAGCAACCTAAAATATCTGTAGATTAATCCCAGGTAGCTGCAGCTACCCTGTCATCACCTTACGGAGAATTACACAGAATGTACAGCACAGAAACAGGCCATTGGGCCCAACTGGTCCGTGCGGTGTTAATGTTCCACACCAGCCCCCTCCCACCCCTCGTCATCTCACCCCATCACCATATCCCTCTCTCCCTTTCTCCCTCATGTGTTTATCCAGCTTCCCCTTAAATGCATCGATATTATTCGCCTCAACCACTCCCTGTGGCAGCGAGTTCCACATTCTCGCCACTCTCTGGGTATAAAGTTTCTCCTTAATTCTTTACTGGATTTGTTAGTGACCACCTTATATTGATGTCCTGGTTCTGGTCTCTCCCACAAGTGGTAACATCTTCTCTACGTCTACCCCATCGAAGCCTTCCTTATTCTTAAAGGGCTCGATCAGGTCCCCACTCAGCATTCCCTTTTCTGGAGAAAAGAGACCCAGCCTGTTGAATCTTTCCCGATAGATATAACTTCTCAGTTCTGGTATCCTCCTCGTAAGTATTTTCAGACCTTCTCCAGTGCCTCTACATCCTTTTCATAAAATTTTGAAATCGAGGCGTTGATTAACCGGAAGCCAATGTAGATCAGCGAGTACAGACATGTCCATGTTTAGGTGCATCCAACGTTCATAAAATCCTCTGTCTAACACAGTTTTGGAAGAGTGAGTCCTTTGGTGATTTGCAGCAGGAGTTAGAATCATTTAGGAAGTAAAAACTCACTGGCACTTTGCAGACAGGCAGAGAAGTGGGATTTGTCTTTCGCGGGCTGGTAGACTTCCTCTCTGACTTTTTTCTTTTGTTCTTAAATGGAAAAAGAAAAAGAATTACATTGATAACGCACCTCAGGATGTCCCATCGTGTTTCATGCTAAATGAATGATGTTTGAAGAGTTGGTGCCTCAGAAATGATGCACAGACACTCTACATGTTGTTTCAGTAGATCGCGGTGAAAGGGATTTTCAGATGAGTTTAGGTTTGTCGAATTGCAGACCCCATGGGTTCAAAATGGCCCCCTGCCCCACTTGGGGCGGATAATTTGCAGTAACCGAATATTTAGCGCCAGTAGAGATGGGGCAGAGAACGGAGCGATATTCGGGACTTTGATTTTTGGGCAGCTTCCCGGCACTCCCAGGCACTGATGGAGTTGGGAGCGAGGAGGGAGGGAGTCGGGGGCGGGGAGGGAGAGAGTCGGGAGCGGTGAGGGAGAGAGTCGGGGGCGGGGAGGGGGAGAGTCGGGAAGGAGGGAGTTGGGGAAGAAGGGAGTTGGGGAAGAAGGGAGTTGGGGAGGAAGTGGGGAGGGAGTCGGGAGTGGGGAGGAAGGGAATTGGGGAGGGAGTGAGTCGAGAGTGGGGAGGGAGTCAGGAGTGGGGGGGGGAGTGAGTCGGGAGTGGGGAGCAAGGGAATTGGGGAGGGAGTGAGTCGGGAGTGGGGAGGAAGGGAATTGGGGAGGGAGTGAGTCGAGAGTGGGGAGGGAGTCGGGAGTGGGGGGGGGAGTGAGTCGGGAGTGGGGAGCAAGGGAATTGGGGAGGGAGTCGGGAGTGGGGAGGAAGGGAATGAGTCGGGAGTGGGGAGGAAGGGAATTGAGGAGAGAGAGAGTCGGGAGTGGGGAGGGAGTCGGGAGTGGGGGGGGAAGTGAGTCAGGAGTGGGGAGCAAGGGAATTGGGGAGGGAGTGAGTCGGGAGTGGGGAGGAAGGGAATTGGGGAGAGAGTGAGTCGGGAGTGGGGAGGAAGGGAATTGGGGAGGGAGTGAGTCGGGAGTGGGGAGGAAGGGAATTGGGGAGGGAGTGAGTAGAGAGTGGGGAGGGAGTCGGGAGTGGGGGGGGGAGTGAGTCGGGAGTGGGGAGCAAGGGAATTGGGGAGGGAGTCGGGAGTGGGGAGGAAGGGAATGAGTCGGGAGTGGGGAGGAAGGGAATTGAGGAGAAAGTGAGTCGGGAGTGGGGAGGGAGTCGGGAGTGGGGGGGGGAAGTGAGTCGGGAGTGGGGAGCAAGGGAATTGGGGAGGGAGTGAGTCGGGAGTGGGGAGGAAGGGAATTGGGGAGAGAGTGAGTCGGGAGTGGGGAGGGAGTCGGGAGTGGGGAGGAAGGGAATTGGGGAGGGAGTGGGGAGGGAGTCGGGAATGGGGAGGGAGGGAATTGGGGAGGGAGTGGGGAGGAAGGCGGGCGCTGTCATTCAGCGCCATGCTGACACGTTACAACATCCCCGTCACTGAAAGGGGAGGGCCGCTACGAGGCCGAGTGAGGCCTTTGCGCCGCCCACTGGGCCACCAGGGAGGGCTTTGGCCGGGCCAGCGGTCCGGCCCCCAAGAGGGGGTACGGGGCTCCCGGTTGGCGGCACAGCCGAACCCGCGGCCACCACTTTCGGGCTGACTCGGGAGTCGGCCGACAATTAAAGCAAAATGGCGGCCGCGGCAGTAGGCCCTCCCCTTTAAGGATGGCCACAGCGCCCAGCCACCAGCAGCTTCGTGACCGGTGAAGCTGTCGAGAGCACCGACCAACACCGACCGCGCTTCCCGCGGGGCGCAAAACGGGTTGGCGCGTCGGGCAGGCCGGGAAAGACAGCCCCCGGCCCGGGACCAATTGCAGATGGGTCACACACTCCGCCTGTCCCCGGGCGGAAAGGCCTTATGTCTGAGAGGCGGTAACGGGCCTTTTTAAAAAAAAAGGGTAATTTCAGCCCCATATTTGCTGCCAATAAGATGTCTGTTGTGAAAGATTGCTGGGTTGTTGCTCAGCCGCTCCAGGAGCACGCGATGGGGTCAGGGCTGAGCAACAGAATGTGTACCCCTCACTGTGGGGGGGTCGACACATTCCTGGGCACATGACCTCCCGGCTCCTCCCGCCCCGCCCCCGCACACCCGCCATTGGCCGCCCAACACGTCCATCCTCGCGGAGCCCCGCCTCTCCATGGCCAATCGGGAAGCGAGCAGATTCTTCACTATCTGATTGGATGGTCCCTGATTGTCAGTCAAACAGTCTTTTCCCCCATGTCTGATATTTTTATAACCAACAAACAAAAGTGTTCAATAAACATGAAACAAAAAACAATTCTGATGATTTTTCTCCCGGTGTTGCTCCCAGCAGTGTGCGGGAGATTAATCTTTCATTCCTGGAGACTCCAGGGCCAATCCTGGAGGGTTGGCAACCCCTATTCAAGGCAAAGGGCCTCGCATTCCAGAGCAGCCTGGGACTTTATTTGGAGCAGGCCATCTCCATTGTCTTGAGTGTTCCGCAGCCCCCAGCAAGGTCTGGGCTTTGTTGACTGTGAATGTAATTTCTCCTGGAACAGAACATCTAAAAGATGTTCTGATTTATCCCTTTATTTTTGAGCTTTTGTGAGCTCCATCTCTGCTAACAGGCGGTAAGGTGGTTTAACACTGCTCTGTTGTGCCCCAAAGACAAACAGACAGAGCATCTTGCATTTATATAGCACCTTTCACAACCACCGGACATCCCAAAGTGCTTTACAGCCAATGAAGTACTTTTTTTGAAGTGCAGTCACTGTTGAAATGTGGGAAACGCGGCATCCAATTTGCGCACAGCAAGCTCCCAGAAACAGCAATGTGATAATGACCCGATAATCTTTTTTTTAGTGACGTTGATTGAGAGATAAATATTGACCAGGGCACCAAGGAGAACTCCCGTACTCTTCTACAAAACAGTGCCGTGGGACCGGTTACATCCACCTGAGAGAGCAGACGGGGCCTCGGTTTAACGTCTCATCTGAAAGACGGCACCTCCGACAGTGCAGTGCTCCCTCAGCACTGCATAAGAACATAAGAAATAGGAGCAGGAGTCAGCCATTTGTCCCCTCGAGCCTGCTCCACCATTGAATAAGATCATGGCTGATCTGATCATGGACTCAGCTCCACTTCCCCGCCCGCTCCCCAGAACCCTTCACTCCCTTGTCGCTCAAAAATCTGTCTATGTCCGCCTTAAATATATTCAGTGTCCCAGCCTCCACAGCTCTCTGGGGCAGAGAATTCCACAGATTTACAACCCTCAGAGAAGAAATTCCTCCTCATCTCAGTTTTAAATGGGCGACCCCTTATTCTGAGACTAAGTCCCCTAGTTTTAGTTTCCCCTATGGGAAATATCCTCTCTGCATCCACCTTGTCGAGCCCCCTCATTATCTGGAGTATCAGCCTAGATTTATGTGCTTAAGGCTCTGGAGTGGGGCTTCCGAAGAACAAATGGTTGACCAATGCCTGCCAATAGTCTCTGAGAATAATTCCAGTAATGGATTGAATACAGGGCTGTCTAAGTGCTTATAAAGCAACAACCTCACGCTATCTCATTCCCATAAACCAACAATTTTATGATTGCAATTTAAAGGGAATTTATCTGGTGGAAATCCGGAGCAAACAGTGTCCATTAACTGCCTGTATTTGCTGGCCTCGTCGTTAAATCAAAGAACCGATAACCCTGTCGAGAGCAAGGTTCTTCTCAACGTGATTTCAGCATCGCCTGCTCAGTGACATTTACCCTTCCTCATGCTCTGTCACTCGTTTTTACACTGGATTTGCTCATTTCAGTCGGGCATTTTCAGCTCTGGTGGGTTAACTCAAAGACCTGGTAACGGAACCTTAACAAAAAATATCCATATACTGGGCCCCTGACCCTGCAACTACTCAATAATCGGGGGGGGGGAAAAAATTCAGAAGAAAATATTTTACCAAGTTAATCATTGGATGTATTTCTCTGACCACCCGTTCGTCCACCAACAATCAGATTCTTTGCAATTCGTCCACATGCCAGACACGAGGCTCCCAAAGTAAGCGCTCTACTTGGAACTCCTTCACAGCAAGCGAGCCAAAGGTGGGCAGCGGAAACGTTACAAGGACACCCTCAAAGCCTCCCTGGTAAAGTACGACATTCCCACCGACACCTGGGCGTCCCTGACCAGAGACCGCCCTAAGTGGAGGAAGTGCATCCGGGAGGGCACTGAGCACCTCGAGTCTCATCGACGAGAGCATGCAGAAACCAAATGCAGGCAGCGGAAGGAGCGTGCGGCAAACCAGTCCCACCTACCCCTTCCCTCAACCACTGTCTGTCCCACCTGTTACAAGGACTGTGGTTCTTGTATTGGACTGTTCAGCCACCTAAGGACTCATTTTAGAGTGGAAGCAAGTCTTCCTCGATTCCGAGGGACCGCCTATGATGATCTTTGCAATGATACAAGACGGAGAGGCAGGAAACGAGAGGGACAAGCTTAATGGAGCAGATGGTCTTTATCTGTCCGTCATTGTTCGTATGTTCGTAAGAGTGTAAATTGATGCAATTAATGGGAAGCTAAATAAACACGAGGGAGAAAGGAATAGAGGGATATGGTGATGGGGTGAGATGAAGAGGGGTGGGAGGGGGCTGGTGTGGAGCATAAACACCGGCACGGACCGGTTGGGCCCAATGGCCTGTTTCTGTGCTGTAGATTCTGTGTAATTCTCCGTAAGGTGATGACAGGGTAGCTGCAGATACCTGGGATTAATCTACAGATATTTTAGGCTGCTAGTGTCCAAGACTTATAATGGAGTGCAAACACAGAGGGAATGTCCCAAAGAATTCTCCTGATCATCTTTCACACACGGAGAATGAAACGAGTTGAATTGTTGGAGTCCTGGAGCAGCGTCTCCTTGACACATCGTCCTCTGGTTTGGTACAGCGATTGTTTAAGTTTGTCCCTTAACGTCAGGGTCAACGTATTTCCCCTCAAACACCTGGTGCTGTCACATGTGTGTGTTGTCACCTCCTTGTTCAATTTGACGCAGTACAGCGCACTAAGTTCCCCCAGCGACCCTCCCTTCGAGATCTTGCCGCGAAGTTTATTTTGCATGAAGCTGAGACATGACTGAAGAATGAATTGTATTTGGTCGTCCCTTGCGGTCTGGTTGTCTCTATGAGGATCTGACATTTTTCTCTGACATTTGCCTTTACCGTTCCAGAGTGTGTGAGCTTTGTTCTTCGTTTCAGTAACTTTAATACGCGAGCGTGTGTGAGTGCTGGGCATTGTTCAAAATCCAGGCTACAGGGTCCGCAGTGCCAATGGTTCAGAGCTATACTGTAGGCTGTGCACGGCTGCTAACACAACTGAACGCATCTCTGCAGATGACGATTTGGAATATTTTGAGAGTCTTGTGTGTGTCCAAGCTCCCAAAACATTAAAAGGACTCTTCTTCACCTTGTAAAATGCCCAGGTAAAAAAGACTTGCATTTATATAGCGTCTTTCACGACCTCAGGATGTCCCAAAATGCTTTAAACCCAATGAAGTACTTTCAAAGTGTGCTGAGTGTTGTAATAGAGGAAACACAGCAGCCAATTTGTGCACAGCAAGGTCCCACAAAACAGCAAATGGGATAATGACCAGATAATCTGTTTTTGTGATGTTGGTTGAGGGATTAATATTGGTCAGGACACCGGGGAGAACTTGCTCTTCTGCTGTGGAATCTTCTATGTCCACATAAAAGGGAAAATACAGTTTAATGTCTCAACCCAAAGAGGGCACCTCCGACAGTGCAGCACTCCCTCAGCACTGCACTGTGAACCCACAACCTTCTGACTCAGACGAGGGTGCTGCCCACTGCGCCACGGAAAGTCCAGATTGCCACATCACTGGAGTTCTGAACGGCACAGCGTCACGCCCAAATAGTGCGATGTTGCCTCTTCAAGGAGATCTGAAGGCGATCCCCTTAGGACTCCGACTGTGATCTGATCGCTGACATATTTCACAACTGTATTACTGCAAATTGCTCAACACCAATGCCGAAGCAATGGTGTCACAACAATTATTAATTAGTATTCAAAGATAAATGCTCGCTGTGTGTTTGTCTCTTCACCTTTGATCCGCAGATTAGGTGACCAGTATATAATCGACTCTGTTGCTAAATCATTAATAAATGTTGCAGCAATACTAAGTCCTTAATTGCTGCCAAACATAATCATTCCGGTCTAAAAATGTCGGTCGCTCAAATTAGCAGGTGAACACTCCATGACATTCCCTGGCTCATTATTCGGACACTGGCTTTAATCCATTGCTTTTACATGGATTAACAAAGGAACTTCCAATGAAGGAGTTGAGTTCTCATCCACTAACATCAAGTCATTCCATGTGCCAGCCGTGGCTCAGTGGGCAGCACCCTCGCCTCTCAGTCAGAAGGTTGTGGGTTCAAGTCCCACTCCAGAGACTTGAGCACATAAATCCAGGCTGACACTCCTTCAGAGTGCTGCACTGTCGGAGGTGCCGTCTTTCGGATGAGACGTTAAACCGAGGCCCCGTCTGCTCTCTCAGGTGGATGTAAAAGATCCCACGGCACTATTTTGAAGAAGAGCAGGGGAGCTATCCCCGGTGTCATGGGACCAATATTTATCCCTCAACCATCACCACTAAAACATTATCACATTGCTGTTTGTGGGAGCTTGCTGTGCGCAAATTGGCTGCTGTATTTCCTTCATTGCAACAGTGACTACACTCCAAAAAAGTACTTCATTAGCTGTAAAGCACTTTGGAACATCCGGTGGTCGTGAAAGGTGCTATATAAATACAAGTCTTTTTTAAAGCAGTGTGCACTGCGCTATCCAGTATCCTGAGTAATTGTTAATAACTTCACAGGTCTCTTGAGAGCTTCAGTAATGTCTGTCAGGGACTGCCAGCACTGCCTGGTCTGGCACATACTCCAACCCAAGAATGGCATCTTAATCACAAGGGGAACAGCCAGTGGTTGTGGTCCACATTGGTACCAATGACATAGGTAGAAAGAGGGGTGAGGTCCTGAAAGCTGAGTTTAGGGAGCTAGGAGTAAGATTGAAAGCCAGGACCTCAATGGACAACAAAGAATGACTAAGAAAGCAATAAAGAAAGGAAAGATAGATTACGAAAGTAAACTTGCGCAAAACATAAAAACAGATAGTAAAAGCTTTTACCGATATATAAAACGGAAAAGAGTGACTAAAGTAAATGTTGGTCCCTTAGAAGATGAGAAGGGGGATTTAATAATGGGAAATGTGGAAATGGCTAAGACCTTAAACAATTATTTTCCTTCGGTCTTCACAGTGGAAGACACAAAAACCATGCCAAAAATTGCTGGTCACGGGAATGTGGGAAGGGAGGACCTTGAGATAATCACTATCACTAGCGGGGTAATGCTGGACAGGCTAATGGGACTCAAGGTAGACAAATCCCCTGATCCTGATGAAATGCATCCCAGGGTATTAAAAGAGATGGCGGAAGTTATAGCAGAAGCATTTGTTATAATCTACCAAAATTCTCTGGACTCTGGGGAGGTACCATCGGATTGGAAAGCAGCTAATGTAACGCCTCTGTTTAAAAAAGGGGGCAGACAAAAAGGTAACTATAGGCCGGTTAGTTTAACATCTGTAGAGGGGAAAATGCTTGAAGCTAGCATTAAGGAAGAAATAGTGGGACATCTAGATAGGAATAGTGCAATCAAGCAGACGCAACATGGATTCATGAAGGGGAAATCGTGTTTGACTAATTTGCTGGAATTCTTTGAGGATGTAACGAGCATGGTGGATAGAGGTGTACCAATGGATGTGGTGCATTTGGATTTCCAAAAGGCATTCGATAAGGTGCCACACAAAAGGTTACTGCAGAAGATAAAGGTACGCGGAGTCAGAGGAAATGTATTAGCATGGATCGAGAATTGGCTGGCGAACAGAAAGCAGAGAGTTGGGATAAATGGGTCCTTTTCGGGTTGGAAATTGGTGGTTAGTGGTGTGCCACAGGGATCGGTGCTGGGACCACAACTGTTTACAATATACATAGATGACCTGGAAGAGGGGACAGAGTGTAGTGTAACAAAATTTGCAGATGACACAAAGATTAGTGGGAAAGCGGGTTGTGTAGAGGATAGAGAGAGGCTGCAAAGAGATTTAGATAGGTTAAGCGAATGGGCTAAGGTTTGGCAGATGGAATACAATGTCGGAAAATGTGAGGTCATCCACCTTGGAAAAAAAAAACAGTAAAAGGGAATATTATTTGAATGGGGAGAAATTACAACATGCTGCGGTGCAGAGGGACCTGGGGGTCCTTTGTGCATGAATCCCAAAAAGTTAGTTTGCAGGTGCAGCAGGTAATCAGGAAGGCGAATGGAATGTTGGCCTTCATTGCGAGAGGGATGGAGTACAAAAGCAGGGAGGTTCTGCTGCAACTGTATAGGGTATTGGTAAGGCCGCACCTGGAGTACTGCGTGCAGTTTTGGTCACCTTACTTAAGGAAGGATATACTAGCTTTGGAGGGGGTACAGAGACGATTCACTAGGCTGATTCCAGAGATGAGGGGGTTAACTTATGATGATAGATTTAGTAGACTGGGTCTTTACTCGTTGGAGTTCAGAAGGATGAGGGGGGATCTTATAGAAACATTTAAAATCATGAAAGGGATAGACAAGATAGAGGCAGAGAGGTTGTTTCCACTGGTCGGGAGGACTAGAACTAGGGGGCACAGCCTCAAAATACAGGGAGCCAATTTAAAACCGAGTTGAGAAAGAATTTCTTCTCCCAGAGGGTTGTGAATCTGTGGAATTCTCTGCCCAGAGAAGCAGTTGAGGCTAGCTCATTGAATGTACTCAAATCACAGATAGATAGATTTTTAACCAATAAGGGAATTAAGGGTTACGGGGAGCGGGCGGGTAAGTGGAGCTGAGTCCACGGCCAGATCAGCCATGATCCTGTTGAGTGGCGGAGCAGGCTCGAGGGGCTAGATGGCCTCCTCCTGTTCCTAATTCTTATTTATATTTATGTACTTATGTAATGCTCTTCTTCAAATTGCCATGGTTCTTTAGTGTCCGTCTGAATCACAGGCAGAAAGAGACACCATTTAACATCTGGTCCATAGGACGGCATCCTTCAGTACTGCACTGAGTCGTTATATTACAACTTAATCTGAAGCCAACCCACCAATCACTAGCTACGCTGAGGTTCAATGTCCCAATGTAGGATGCTGGGATTTGAACACAGAAGCTCTCGGACTACTCATCCAGTACCATTAGACTACGTACCCAACTGGTCACCACTATACAAGAAAGACGTGATTGCACTGGAGAGGGTGGAGGAGATTTACGAGGATGTTGCCTGGACTGGACAATTTTAGCGATGAGGAAAGATTGGATAGGCTGGGGTTGTTTTCTTTGTAGTAGAGGAGGCTGAGGGGAGACCTTATTGAGATGTATAAAATTATGAGGGGCCTGGATAGAGTGGAGAAGACGGACATATTTCCCTTAGCAGACAGGTCAACAACCAGGGGGCATAGATTTAAAGTAATTGGTCAGAGGATTAGAGGGGATTTGAGGGGAAATTTCTTCACCCAGAGGGTGGTGGGGGTCTGGAACTCACTGCCTGAAAGGGTGGTTGAGGCAGAAACCCTCACCATTTCAAAAGTACTTGAAGTGCCGTAACCTACAGGGCTACGGACCGAGAGCTGGAAAGTGGGATTAGGCGTCGTCATGGCAACAGGCAAGGCCGCTGTTCTCGCAGAGAAGGGAATACTAGGGGGTAGATTTTGACTTTGTCCCACATTACAACAGTGACTACACTCCAAAAGTACTTCATTGGCTGTAAAGCGCTTTGGGACGTCCGGTGGTCGTGAAAGGCGCTATATAAATGCAAGTCTTTTCCTTTTTGTGCGTCAGTGTAAAACGGGCAACAGTGAGTCAGCATCCCATTTTCTGCCTCTCCCCGATTTTTATTTCCAATGACTTTGGAGGTGGAAAGCTGGCTGCCGATCGCGGACGTGCTCGCGTCTGGAGTCTGGCCGGAAAACGACAACAAGAGACCAACCAGAAGCTGGAAACGATAATCAGGCAACGTGTCGGCAGCCCGACGACACAGCGCAGATTATAAGGGCTCCAGCAAAAGCAGCTGCTGCCCGCACTCCAAACTTGCAGTTCCCACTCGAGAGAGCAAACAAATAGGGCAGAGGAAACCGTTTGTTGCATTATCCCCCGCGCTCCAGACCCAGATAATTCCACATGCCCAGATGAGGAACAGTCAAATCCCCGCGTCTGTTAAATGATCTTTCAGCTCAGTCAAGGCTGGAAGAGTTGCATTTATCTAATGGCTTTCTCAGTGCTTTACAGCCAATGAAGTACTTTTGGAGTGTAGTCACTGTTGTAATGTGGGAAATGCGGCAGCCAATTTGTGCACAGCAAGCTCCCACAAACAGCAATGTGATAATGACCCAGATAATCTGTTTTAGCGATGTTGGTGGAGGGATAAATATTGGCCCCAGGACACCGGGGATAACTCCCCTGCTCTTCTTCGAAATAGTGTCACGGGATCTTTTACATCCACTCAAGAGCAGACGGGGCCTCGGTTTAAAGTCTCATCCGAAAGATGGCACCTCCGACAGTGCAGCACTCCCTCAGCACTGCACTGGGTGTGTCAGCCTAGATTATGTCTTGAGCACGGCGCAGTGCAGTGGTGAGGGAGTGGGACTTGAACCCATAACCTTCTGACTCAGAGGCGAGTTTGCTATCACTGAGCCATGACTGATGAACCAATTAGTCATGAAATACAGCCATGGTCCATATACTATCAAGAGATTCTACGCAGACCAATGCCCATGTTAACATAGGAAATTCTCAAATAGTTCTCGTGCAAGAAGTGAACATTACCTTCTCAATATATGGCTAAATAACGGGAGATCAATCTCGTGGGCTTTCCTGGTCTTGTCACTGAGACACTGGACACTGATGCCTTCAATCTTGACTAAAACTTCACTGAATTCTAAGCACAAAAAAGAAAGGCCTTTTAATAACCGCGGAACATCCCAACAGTCAATGTATTGCTTTTTAAGTGTAATTCCTGTTGTTATAATCGGCATGGATGAGTTCAAGTTGATGGAGGGTGGAAGATGGGAGGCCTGCCGATTGGAATGGTCGCGTCTGAAGGCAACAAAAACAAAGTTGGGCAGAGGTTGCTCACAGGTTTGTACAGCTGTTGACAGAAGAAGCTGGTGGACATTTTCTGGAACAACAGGAAGCACTGGGTCTCTGCCGCGGTTTTGAGTCTCCCGCTTAGGGAGGGCGGTCAGGCGTTGGTGTGCGTCAGCACCCAGCTAGCGACTTTCTGTCTTCAGACCCTGCAGAGATACCTTTACGTCGAGCCCCCTCCTAGGTGGCGTGCGCTGGCGACGTATTTCTTCCGCCAGCAGTACAGCCTTAACTACGGCACGCAGCTCCTGTTTGTGAGCTCGGGGGGGCGTCGGGACCGCCGTCCAGGTGCTGCCTGTCTTTTACCAGGAACTCATCAGGGTCTGGAACAGAGTCTCCACCAAGCGCAGCTCTCCACCGGCTGGAGTGGTGGCTGTCCTGCAGGAGCCGCTGCTCAGGAATCCGTACCTCCACGACCGAGGTTTGAGGTGGCCGACAGACGAGAGGGCTGTGGCTGGCAAGGTGACCAGGGTCAGGGACCTGCTCGATGGCGGAGGAGGGGGCTGGATGGCGCCAGACACGCTGGTACGATGCCTAAACTGGGCCAACGTCTGGCCAATGCCATCGAGTCGCTAAAAACAGCGCTGGGCCCTGAATCCGTTAGGTGTCGAGGAGGCTCAAGCACGTGGGGAGATCCCGTCCGAACTGACCCCCGTCCGGACAGAATTCCTCATCGGCGTCAATCCCCGAAACCTCCCTCAGGAGCCGGCGCCTCACAACTTGAGCCTCCTCGGAGAAATCCCCTCTGTGCCTTTCAGTTCTGCGCGGAGGGGTTTCCTGTACGGGCTGCTCCTGCACACTCTCAACTTTGCCATCCTTGTCTGCCGTCCGGACATGCCATGGCGTACCATCTTGCCGTCAGGAGGAGGCGGGGGTCTCCAATGGAGTGCACTCTACGCAGGGGTCCTCCCACTATTCATCGGGGACTTGGCCTGGAGGGTGGTGCACAGAGCAGTCACGTACAATCAGTTTTTAAGTCGGTTCACCGGCTCCCAGTCCACCTGCAATTTTTGTGGTCTGGAAGAGTCCGTGTTCCAAGTTTTTATGGAGTGTGCGAGGTTGCAGCCCCTGTTCCAATATTTAAAGGGGCTGCTTCTCAATTTCTGGCTGCACTTCAGTCCCACGCTCCTGATCTTTGGGCACCCTGTGCGGAGGGGAGCGGGTAGGTCTGAGGGCCTCCTCATAGGACTGCTCCTGGGCACGGCCAAGGTGGCCATCAGCCGGTCCAGGTAGTGGGCGGTCGAGGGGGTCGTTCAGCCCGACTGCCTGCCTCTCTTCCGCGCGTACATCTGAGCCAGGGTGTCCTTGGAGATGGAGCACGCGGTGTCCACCGGTACGCTCGCGGCCTTCCGCGAGAGGTGGGCACCGGAGGGACTGGAGTGCATCATCACCCCTGGCAACCAAATTTTAATTTGATGTTTTGTCTAAAGTTTAATTTGTTTGTTGTGCCTGTTTTAGTGCTCCCCCCCCTTTTTTTAGCCAGGGGGAACTTTATAATTTGTGTTTTTGTGCCCTCAAAAAAAATCCCAAAAACAACAAACAAACAAGGGGGCACTTGTTTGAAAGTGTTTGGTGTGTGTTCCCCTTTAATCAGGGGGCACTTGATTTAATTGTTTCCTACAAAATAGTTGTAGAGCTGTTGAGTTGTGAGTGGTTTAGCCAGTCACGTGATGTTCACAATACTCAATAAAACCCCAGCCAGTTGGGTCTAGGTCATCCACGATGAGGTATGCAGTTGTGAGCCTGGTGGTTGAACTGTTAATGTGTAATGTGATTGTCGAACCTTTGTTAATAAACCAACTAGTTCTTAATAGTAATGTGTTGCTGTGAATTCTTAAGCAAAGAACCCATGAAGCAAATACATTACTGGTGGGTTTTCCTGAATGAAGTCCGATTTCCTTAAGGTGAATGGGGAGCGGTGGATGGGCAGCGATGGTCGATGGTCCCTACACAAAGACCACTTGGGCTCATGTCTGCTCCCCTGTTTGAGATGTGCCATGTCAGGTCTGAATCATCTGTGTTCGATGAAGAAAAAAAGTAATTGTCTCATCAGTCACAGTTCAGTGCGTGCATTAACTCCCCCATCTGTACTTTTAAAAGCTGCACATTGTATCGCACTACTGTGCCCGGAATGAATTAAGGCGCACGTTAAATCAAACCGTTCACGGTTCAATACACGGTAAATTACACACTGGCAATTGCAACGTAATCACAGAAGGAGTTTTGAAAGAAATAAATACTTGCATTTATATAGAGCCATTCACGAGCACCGGACGTCTCAAAGCGCTTTACAGCCAATGAAGTACTTTTGAAGTGTAGTCACTGTTGTAATGTTTTGTTGCCACAATTCCTTAAGTCAATACTTTTGGAATGGCTACTAGTCGTCAGACTTACTTATTGCATATTCTCCTATCTCGGCTGTGCTAATAGTTTAATAAATAATCAAAACTAATGTATTTATTAATTCACTCATGAAACACAAATTAAATGAAACACTACATTTCTGATTGTGCCCATTGAAGTATTCAGAAAAATCTACTCCCGTGCGCTTATCTTCCAGACACACGCAGCATAGAATGGTTACGGCACAGAAGGAGGCCATTCGGCCAGTCGAGCCCGTGCCAGCTCTCTGCAAGAGCACCTCAGCTAATCCCACTCTCCTCCCCACCAACCCTTTCCCTGTAGCCCTGCAAAAAGAGAGAGTGATAAAAGAGACAGAAAGGACAAGAACAAATGTTTTATTTTTATTTATTTTTTAAACATCTCTGAATGATTCTACCCGAATGAATGAGACTCTGCAGTTTAAGTTGTTTCCTTTCTGGGCTAGAGAGGTTGATTGGCATTGCATTAACACTTATCACATTGTTAACGGGGTGCTTACGCTGTTAATTACCAGCCTTAACTTTCTGTGGCGAGTTTAATGGACCATTAATGTGCAAATCCAGCACATTCCTAAAAATAACGGGGCGACTGAGGGCGAGATGCCATTTGTGCGTAAATCGAGCAGCAAGTTCTGAAGATACACAACTCACGGCATGCCGCTAAATCCCCTGAATCCGCGACGTTAGTACGCGGTTATTTCTCTGGCAAGATCCGACCCAACAACTTGTATGTATTTATCTAGCGCCTTTAAAGTAGTGAAACATCCCAACGCGCTTCACAGGAATGTTACGCGATAAAACAATTTGACACCAAGCCACGCAAGTAGAATATGCGGAACAACATCACTCCTATTTTTCTCGGGTTATAATCTGAAGACGCAGCACAGTCTTCTTCTCTCTTCTCTTTTTCTCTCCACAAACACCGACAGACCTGCTGTTTATTTCGAGCACTTCGTGGTTTATGGGTCAGATTTACAACATTTTGCAGATTTCCTTCTTTTAATCAGGGGTACACAGAAAGCTCCAGAACAGCGCAAGTGCTAACTAGGTGAGAACTATTGGGTTCGCAGTGAATTCAGTGCTGCTATTATTTATGATGAGCATCTAATATTATTTTGACCCAGATAAATTTCACAAATACCTCCATTAGGTTAACCCTTGCCGCTAGCAGTTCGGAATCAAAATACAAGATTAAAATCCGATGATGCTCTTTTCAAAAATAAATTCTAAAGACCTTGAGACTGAATCAATGTTCTCAATTTCGGTACTTCTAAGTGTGTCATCAGAAAGAAAAAAAGAACCTTGCATTAACATAGCACCTTTCACAACCTCATAAGAACAGAAGGATTAGGAGCAGGAGTTGGCCATTCGGCTCCTCGAACCTGCTCCGCCATTCAATGGGATCATGGCTGATCTTCGACCTCAACTCCACTTTCCCGCCCGATCCCCATATCCCTTGATTCCCTTCAAGGCCAAAAATCCATCGATCTCATGACACCCCAAACTGCTTTACAGCCAATGAAGTACTTTTGGAGTGTAATCACTGTTGTAATGTGGGAAACGCGGCAGCCAACTTGTGCACAGCAAGCTTCCACAAACAGCAATGTGATAATGACCCGATAATCTGTATTTTTGTTTTGTTACGTTGATTGAGGGACAAATATTGGCCCCAGGACACCATCCTTTCCTCTTACATGAGCTAAAGCAACGAAGAAGTAAAAATAAGAGCTCGCACTCCAGCCCCCAGTATGAACAACAAAGAATGTTTCGACTCTTCAGTAACTTCTGACTACAAACTTGCTCATTTACATAGCTAAGCGCAAGAGCGAACACTGCGGCAGCAAGTATAAATCATTTCTCCTGTCTTTACACAGTTCCGACCAGGAGCCGCTTTTTTTTGTGTGTCTGTGTTTATGTTCATGATTCACGGGCGGTGAGGCACCTCGGTATCTGTGACAGATTAAAGCCAGCTGGGAACTGTCACTTGCTTGATTCATCGCCCTGATTCTGAGTGACTGCTTGCAGCAGGCCCACCTGTGCAGGGACTGCTCCATATGGCCACTCCTGATGAAGGCGTTTGTCTCTGCAGCCCCACAAACACAGCAGCGCTCTCTCTCGCTCTCCAGCGACCGAGTTGTCCCTATTTTGTCTCTCGTTTTGTCTTGAAACCCAAAACTTTGAGATTTTTGCACCTCGTAATCACAGAAATTTACAGCACGGAGGGAGGCCATTTTGGCCCTTCGTGTCCGCGCCGGCCGACATAGACCCAGCCAGCCTAATCCCACTTTCCAGCTCTTGGTCCTGTAAGTTACTTTAAGTGCAAATCCAGGTAATTTTTAAAATGTGAGGGTTTCTGCCTCGACCACCCTTTCAGGCAGTGAGTTCCTCTGGGTGAAGAAATTTCCCCTCAAATCCCCTCTACAACCCCAACCACTCACTTTAAATCTTTTTTAAGGGGGGGACTCGATTCCGCTGATGCGGAGAAAATAAGTACCTCTGTCGGCCAGTTAAGCATTTTTGTTCATCTGAATATTAACTGGGAAAGGACGCAGTTCCGACATGGAGTTCCTTATTCTGCCGATTCTTCATACAGTTTATCACAATGCCGTCGCTTGCAAAAGTGACAGAACAGATGCAAAATTAAATAAATTAGCACGGCTCAGATTTAAGCCGAGAGGTGTATTCCAATATGCTGATTGGGGAGTTCGCAATATTGACTGCACTTAAGGCATGAGCTAATATATGCATGTTTTTGAGATTATTTATGTAATCAAATATTGTGCTCGCTTTTATTTCCCACACGCCTAAACTAACTAAATACAACATTTTAATTCAATCACAAAAGGAAAGACTTGCATTTATATAGCGCCTTTCACGACCACCGGACGTCCCAAAGCGCTTTACAGCCAATGAGTGTAGTCACTGTTGTAATGTGGGAAATGCAGCAGCCAATTTGCGCACAGCAAGCTCCCACAAACAGCAATGTGATAATGACCCGATAATCCATTTCAGAGATGTTGGTTGAGCAATAAATATTGGGCCCAGGACATTGGGGATAACTCCCCTGCTCTTCTTCGCAAAATTGGCTATGGAATCTTTTACGTCCACCGGAGAGGACAGACAGGGTCTCAGTTTAACGTGCCATCTGAAAGACGGCACCTCCGACAGTGCGGCACTCCCTCAGCACTGCACTGGGAGTGTCAGCCTAGATTTATGTGCTCAAGTCCCTGAAGTGGGACTTGAACCCACGACCTTCTGCCCATTGAGCCACGGTCTTAGTTTTATTTCAGCTACATCCTAATGCTTAAGTAAAGCTGCCTTCTCCCCATGCCTTGACCCCGCACACTTCTGTTGAAATCATAAATTCTCCAGAAACGAGATGCACTTTTCAAAATTGATTTATTTTCAAGTGTCGGACTGGAGGGGATCGATTTCGGTCCAGTGATATCACCAAGCTGCACACTCCGGATCAAACATCATTCAAATGTTTGTTTATGGCTGGTGCTCATTCAAAATATATTTCAAGGTGGCTTGGGCCCCAGATTAAATAGATTGTACGGAGAACTTCAATTAAGAGAAGATAAATTTCAGCTACAATCTTAATAAAAACATTTTTGAGTCTTTTTAATAAAAGGAAGGGGTTGCAAAGCATTTCAGATGAGACATTAAACTGAGGCCCCGTCTGCCCTCTCAGGTGGATGTAAACAATCCCATTGCACTATTTTAAAGAAGAGCAGGGGAGTTAGCCCCGGTGTCCTGGGGCCAATATTTATCCCTCAACCAACATCACTAAAACAGATGATCTGGTCATTATCACATTGCTGTTTGTGGGAGCTTGCTGTGCGCAAATTGGCTGCCGCATTTCCCACATTACAACAGTGACTACACTCCAAAAGTACTTCATTGGCTGTAAAGTGCTTTGAGATGTTCGGTGGTCGTGAAAGGCGCTATATAAATGCAAGTCTTTCCTTATTGCTGCTCTCGCCCTTCTTGGTACTCGAGGTCGCAGAGGAGGGAGGTTTTGCCTTAATAATCCTGTCAGTTCCCAGCCATTAATGTTGTAGATCATGCGAACTGCAGCTCCAAAGTATAAAGCACAATTACCCACTTGAGAGGTTGCACAAATGATCTGCACCCAGATTTTTCCTGATGCAGCACTTGAGTACTGTGGACAATGCTGAGCAGCACACTTCAATTCCACAGATTCACCACCCTCTGAGAGAAGAAATCCCTCCTCATCTCCGTTTTAAATGGGCGACCCCTTATTCTGAAACACTGCCCCCTAGTTCTAGATCACCCCACGAGGGGAATATGCTCTCAGCATCTACCCTGTCAAGCCCCTTCAGAATTTTATACGTTTCAATAAGATCACCCCTCATTCTTCTAAACTCCAATGAGTATAGGCTCAACCTACTCAACCTTTCTTCATAAGATGACCCCTTCATTTCAGGAATCAACCTTGCTCTGAACTGCCTCCAATGCAAGTATATCCTTCCTTAAATAAGGAGACCAAAACTGCACGCAGTACTCCAGGTGTGGCCTCACCAATACCCTGTACAGTTGTAGCAGGACTTCTCTGCTTTTATACTCCATGCCCCTTGCAATAAAGGCCAACATTCCATTTACTTTGCTGATTACTTGCTGTACCTGCATGCTAACTTTTTGTGTTTCATGTACAAGGATCCCCAGACGATCCCTCTATAGCGCAGTATTTTGTAATCTCTCCATTTAAATAATTTGCTTTTATTTTTCCTACAAAAGTGCATGACCTCACACTTTCCGACATTGTAATCCATCTGCCAAATTTTTGCCCACTCACTTAGTCTGTCTATATCCCTTTGCAGATTGTGTGTGTCCTCCTCACAACTTGCTTTCCCACCCATCTTTGTATCATCGGCAAAATTGGCTCCATTACACTCGGTCCCTTCATCCTCTTCAGGACGTCAAGAGTCATTGGCTGGAGGATGCTCCATTGGATTGATGCGGAACAGCACCCACTCTAAAGGATCGGTAATTACAAAGTGATTACCGCAAATTTATGGAGTAATAATATGGTGTTCACTTACCACAGTCAGAACATATCATAATTTTTAAATTATCAAGTTATTATGAATTAGCTAATGTTCTTTAGTTCTGTGCCATCCCAACGGTTCTGCTTGGCATGGGACAGACACCTCCCAGTGAATTTCAAGACTGCAATTCAAGAGAGGAGTTCAAATGATATAAACCATGGGAATGAAATTGAGCAAACATCGGAGGTTGGATTATTGCTTTCCATTCACTGCAAGCTTCCGATTATTATTTACAGCGGATATCTAAAAGTTGCAAATTTCCTTCTACAATGTAATATTCCCACCACAGTGCCATGCCTTTCTCACTCTCAATTGAAGGTGAAAGTAATTCTATATAACACAGGGTAAAGGAGATGATCATTTTATGACCGAGAACTGATGGTACATCGATATCTTATTCATCATCAGGCGTTTACAGAGGCATATTTCTAATCATTTTGGGTTTCATTTCTACTTGCCATTTTAATTGCAACACCAAATGCACAGATGTAAATGATTCCTTGCAATTACCTCGAATGAATGAACGTGATGGGACTTGTTAATAGGACCTGAAGGGAGACTGATTGCAGACTCAGTGAAGTCGATTATAATCATCCTCCGGTTTGCTGCCATGCACTTGAACCATTCCTTACAGGCGTCAGCCTTGGCTCAGTGGGTACCACCCTCGCCTCATAATCGCAAGTTCGTGGGTTCGAGTCCTATTCCAGGGACTTGAGCACAAAATCTAGGCCGACACTCGCAGTGCAGCGCTCCCTCAGCACTGCACTGTTGGAGGGCAATCATCATCATAGGCAGTCCCTCGGAATCAAAGAAGACTTGCTTCCACTCCTGAAGTGAGTTCTTTGGTAGTTGAACAGTCCAATACGAGAGCCACAGACTCTGTCACAGGTGGGGCAGATAGTCGTTGAGGGAAGGGGCGGGTGGGACTGGTTTGCCGCACGCTCTTTCCGCTGCCTGCGCTTGATTTCTGTATGCTCTCGGTGTTGAGACTCGAGGGGCTCAGCGCCCTCCCGGATGCACTTCCTCCATTTAGGGCGGTCTTGGGCCAGGGACTCCCAGGTGTCAGTGGGGATGTCGCACTTTATCAGAGAAGCTTTGAGGGTGTCCTTGTAGAGTTTCCACTGCCCACCTTTGGCTCATTTGCCGTGAAGGAGCTCAGAGTAGAGCACTTGCTTTGGGAGTCTCGTGTCTGGCATGCGAACTATGTGGTCTGCCCAGTGGAACTGATCAAGAGTGGCCAGTGCTTCAATGCTGGGGATGTTAGCCTGGCCGAGGACACTGATGTTGGTGCGCCTGTCCTCCCAGGGGATTTGTAGGATCTTGGAGATATTTCTCCAGTGACTTGAGGTATCTGCTATACATGGTCCATGTCTCTGAGCTATACAGGAGGGCGGGTATTACTACAGCCTTGTAGACCATGAGCTTGGTGGCAGTTTTGAGGGCCTGGTCTTCAAACACTCTTTTCCTCAGGCGGCCGAAGGCTGCACTGGCGCACTGGAGGTGGTGTTGGATCTTGTCGTCTATGCCTGCTCTTGTTGATAGGAGGTTCCCGAGATATGGGAAGTGGTCCACAGTGTCCAGGGCCGCGCCATGGATCTTGATGACTGGGGGTGCGGGGCAGTGCTGTGTGGTGAGGACAGTCTGGTGGAGGACCTTTGTCTTACGGATGTTTAACGTAAGGCCTATGCTTTCGTACGCCTCAGTAAATACGTTGACAATGTCCTGGAGTTCAGCCTCTGTTTGTGCGCAGACGCAGGCATCGTCCGCATACTGTAGCTCGACAACAGAGGTTGGGGTGGTCTTGGAGCTGGCCTGGAGACGGGGCAGGTTGAGCAGGTTTTCACTGGTTCTGTAGTTTAGTTCCACTCCAGCGGGGAGCTTATTGATTGTGAGGTGGAGCATGGCGGCTCACCTCTGTGGGGCACCAACGTATGGCCTCATGAAGAAACTGCTCACTCCAGCGAAACCCACAGAGAAATCGTCCGACGATTTGTGCACACTGGTCCGAGAGCATGTGAACCCTAAGGAAAGCGTTCTGATAGCGAGGTACCGGTTCTATATCTACAAAAGATCTGAAGGGCACGAAGTGGCGCGTTATGTCGCCGAGCTAAGATGCCTTGCAGGACATTGCGAATTTGAAGGACATTTGGAGCACTTGCTCAGAGACTTTTTTGCACTTGGCATTGGCCACGACACCATACTTCGCAAACTTTTGACTGTAGAAACCCCAAGCTTGAGTAAGGCCATAGCGATAGCCCAGGCGTTCATTGCCACCAGTGACAATACTAAGCAAATTTCTCAGCACACAAGTGTTGCTACAAGTACTGTGCACAAAGTGATATTGTTTTCGAATCGTAACAGACAGGGCAGGTTACATATACCTGCAGCTACACGTCCGCAGATGTCTCGGAGTCCACCATCAAGGGTGATGAATGAAAGGCCATTAACACCTTGTTGGCGCTGCGGGTGTGATCATCGTTTCATAGAAACATAGAAACATAGAAAATAGGTGCAGGAGCAGGCCATTCAGTCCTTCTAGCCTGCACCGCCATTCAATGAGTTCATGGCTGAACATGATACTTCAGTACCCCCTTCCTGCTTTCTCGCCATACCCCTTGATCCCCCGAGTAGTAAGGACTTCATCTAACTCCCTTTTGAATATATTTAGTGAATTGGCCTCAACTACTTTCTGTGGTAGAGAATTCCACAGGTTCACCACTCTCTGGGTGAAGAAGTTTCTCCTCATCTCGGTCCTAAATGGCTTACCCCTTATCCTTAGACTGTGACCCCTGGTTCTGGACTTCCCCAACATTGGGAACATTCTTCCTGCATCCAACCTGTCCAAACCCGTCAGAATTTTAAACGTTTCTATGAGGTCCCCTCTCACTCTTCTGAACTCCAGTGAATACAAGCCCAGTTGATCCAGTCTTTCTTGATAGGTCAGTCTCACCATCCCGGGAATCAGTCTGGTGAATCTTCGCTGCACTCCCTCAATAGCAAGAACGTCCTTCCTCAAGTTAGGAGACCAAAACTGTACGCAATACTCCAGGTGTGGCCTCACCAAGGCCCTATACAACTGTAGCAACACCTCCCTGCCCCTGTACTCAAATCCCCTCGCTATGAAGGCCAACATGCCATTTGCTTTCTTAACCGCCTGCTGTACCTGCATGCCAACCTTCAATGACTGATGTACCATGACACCCAGGTCTCGCTGCACCTTCCCCCTTCCTAATCTGTCACCATTCAGATAATAGTCTGTCTCTCTGTTTTTACCACCAAAGTGGATAACCTCACATTTATCCACATTATACTTCATCTGCCACGCATTTGCCCACTCACCTAACCTATCCAAGTCACTCTGCAACCTCATTGCATCCTCCTCGCAGCTCACACTGCCACCCAACTTAGTGTCATCCGCAAATTTGGAGATACTATATTTAATCCCCTCGTCTAAATCATTAATGTACAATGTAAACAGCTGGGGCACCAGCACAGAACCTTGCGGTACCCCACTAGTCACTGCCTGCCATTCTGAAAAGTACCCATTTACTCCTACTCTTTGCTTCCTGTCTGACAACCAGTTCTCAATCCACGTCAGCACACTACCCCCAATCCCATGTGCTTTCCATTCATGCCGATTCAAAGGATAAATTTGCAAGGGCTGTAGAACAATGGGACACCTCCAACGAGTGTGCAGGCGAGCTGCAAAGCCTGTTAAACCTGCAAACCACCACAGTTGCAGAGGATCACGACAAAACAGAACCTTTGATAGGAGGAGGCAGAGGTACATGGGGTGCACACATTCACCACGAATTGTCCCCCGATAATGCTGAAGGTTGAACTAAATGGACTCCCGGTGTCAATGGAGCTGGACACGGGCGCGAGCCAGTCCATCATGGGCATAAAGACTTTCGAAAGATTGTGGTGCAACAAGGCCTCAAGGCTAGTCTTAACTCCAATTCGCACGAAACTAAGAACTTACACGAAAGAACTGACTCCTGTAATCGGCAGTGCTACCGTAAAGGTCTCCTACAATGGAGCGGTGCACAAGCTACCACTCTGGGTCGTACCGGGCGATGGTCCCAAGTTGCTCGGCAGGAAGTGACTGGGAAAGATATGCTGACGACACTTCGTGTGCACAGGTCTTAAACAAATTTCCTTTGCTGTTCGAACCAGGCATCGGGAAATTCCAAGGAGCAAAAGTGCAGATTTTCAGGGGCGCGACCCATCCATCACAAGGCGAGAGCAGTACCGTACATGATGAGAGAAAAGGTAGAAATCGAGCTCGACCGGCTGCAAAGAGAGGGCATCATCTTACCGATCGAGTTCAGCGAGTAGGCCAGTCCTATTGTCCCAGTCCTCAAGGGAGACAGCACCGTCAGAATCTGTGGCGATTACAATGTAACTATCAATCGTTTCTCCCTGCAGGACCAATACCCACGTCCAAAAGCCGACGACCTCTTTGCAATGCTGGCGGAAGGAAAGACGTTCACGAAGCTGGATCTGACCTCAGCCTACATGACGCAGGAACTGGAGGAATCATCGAAGGCCCTCACCTGCATCAACATGCACAAGGGTCTTTTTGTTTCGAACAGATGCCCGTTTGGAATCCGATCAGCGGCAGCGATATACCAGAGAAACATGGAAAGTTTACTGAAGTCGGTCCCGCACACCATGGACTTCCAGGACGACATCTTGGTCACAGGTCGGAACACAGTTGAGCATCTGCAGAACCTGGAGGAGGTTCTTAGTCAGCTCAACCATGTGGGGCTCAGGTTAAAACCCTCGAAGTGCGTTTTCCTGGCGCCTGAAGTGGAATTCTTGGGAAGGAGGATTGCGGCGAACGGCATCAGGCCCACCAGCGCGAAGAGGGAAGCAATCGAGAACGCACCAAGGTCACAGAACGTGACAGAGCTGCAGTCGTTTCTGGGACTCCTGAACTACTTTGGTAACTTCTTACCGGGTCTCAGCACCCTGCTAGAACCACTGCATGTCTTGCTACAAAAAGGGGGCGAATGGGTTTGGGGCAAAAGCCAAGAAAATGCCTTTGTAAAAGCGAGAAAATTGTTACAACACAAGCTATTTGTTTGAGTGTATGATCCATGTAAGCATTTGATACTAGCATGTGATGCGTCGTCGGGTGTGTATTGCAACAAGTCAATGATTTCGGGAAACTGTAATCGGTTGCTTATGCATCCAGGAGTCTGTCTAAGGCCGAGAGAGCCTACAGCATGATTGAAAAAGAAGCGTTAGCGTGTGTCTATGGAGTAAAGAAAATGCATCAATACCTGTTTGGGCTAAAATTCGAATTGGAAACTGACCATAAGCCACTTATATCCCTGTTTTCCGAGAGCAAAGGGATAAATACCAACGCAGTGGCCCGCATCCAGAGATGGGCGCTCACGTTGTCTGCATACAACTACGCCATCCACCACAGGCCAGGCACAGAAAACTGCGCCGATGCTCTCAGTAAGCTGCCATTGCCTACCACGGGGGTGGAAATGGCGCAGCCCGCAGATCTAGCCATGTTTATGGAAGCTTTTGAGAGTGAGCAATCACCTGTCATTGCCCGGCAGATCAAAACCTGGACAAGCCAGGACCCCTTATTATCTCTAGTCAAAAGCTGTGTGCTTCACGGGAGCTGGTCCAGTGCCCAAGAGATAAAGCCGTTCCAGCGGCGCAAAGATGAAATGTCTCTACAGGCAGACTGCCTTCTGTGGGGCAATCGAGTAATGGTCCCCAAGAAGGGCAGAGACACCTTCATCAATGACCTCCACAGTACCCGCCCAGGCATCGTAATGATGAAAGCGATAGCCAAATCCCATGTGTGGTGGCCCGGCATCGATGCGGACTTAGAGTCCTGCGTTCACAGATGTAATAAATGCTCGCAGTTAAGCAATGTACCCAGGGAGGCGCCGCTAAGTTTATGGTCTTGGCCCTCCAAACCGTGGTCTAGGGTACACGTTGACTATGCAGGCCCGTTCTTGGGTAAAATTTTCCTTGTGGTTGTAGACGCGTACTCCAAGTGGATTGAATGTGAGATAATATCGGCTAGCACGTCCGCTGCCACCACTGAAAGCCTGCAGGCCATGTTTGCCACACACGGCTTACCCAATGTCCTGGTGAGCGACAACGGGCCATGTTTTACCAGTGCTGAATTCAAAGAATTTATGACCCGTAACGGGATCGAACAGGTCACATCTGCCCAGTTTAAACCAGCGTCCAATTGTCAGGCAGAGAGAGCAGTGCAAACCATCAAGCAAGGCTTGAAGAGGGTAACTGAGGGCACACTGCAGACTCGCCTATCCCAAGTCCTGCTTAGCTACCGCACGAGACCACACTCACTCACTGAGATCCCACCTGCTGAACTGCTCATGAAAAGAGCACTTAAGACAAGGCTCTCATTAGTTCACTCTGATCTACATGAACAGGTAGAGAGCAGGCGGCTTCAACAAAGTGCATACCATGATAGCGCAAATGTGTCACGCGAGATTGAAGTCAATGATCCTGTATTTGTATTAAATAATGGACAAGGTCCCAAGTGGCTTCCCGGCACTGTCGTGGCCAAAGAGGGGAGTAGGGTGTTTCGGGTCAAACTTTCAAATGGACTCATTTACCGGAAACACTTGGACCAAATCAAACTCAGATTCACGGACTACCCTGAGCAACCCACCTTGGACCCTACCTTTTTTTATCCCCCAACATACACACCAGTGACAACCAACATCGCGGATGACCACGAAGCAGAACCCATCATCCACAGCAGCCCAGCATGGCCCAACACACCAGGCAGCCCAGCAAGGCCAGCTGCACAGCAGCCCAGCGAGGGCCCAACAAATGACTCAACAACACCAGCCTTCACACCGAGACAATCAACCAGGTCAAGAAGGGCCAAGATCAACTCACATTGTAAATAGTTACACTATTGACTTTAGGGGGAAATGTTGTTATGTATCTGGATTTGTATATACTCTATACAGCCACCAGAAAAGCCATCTCATAATCCCTTGGGAGCACAGGTATTTAAGGAGGTTTCACAGGTTGGAGAGGCACTCTGGAGACCTGCAATAAAAGACTACGGTCACACTTTACTTTGAGCTCACAGTGTTAAGTTTGACTCTTTCTCCATACACGACAGTCACGATCACTGCATTTCAGATCTCCCGGCATGCTCTCCTCCCTCCAGATGAGAGAGATGAGGTCGTGTATTTGCACCAACAGTGCCTCTCTGCCATACTTCAATGCCTCAGCAGGAATTCCATCTGCACCCATAGTCTTCTTGTTTTTGAGCTGTCTTATGGCTTTTTCTACCTCGTGCAGTGTTGGGGTCTCACTGAGGTGGTGGCGGGTAGCATGCTCCGGGATGGAGTCGAGAACACTCGAGTCAAAGGCAGTGTCTCGATTGAGGAGATCTTTGAAGAACTCCTTCCAGCGGGCCCTGACTGCCTCCGTGTCCTTGATGAGTGTTTCCCCGTTCTTGGCCAGCAGTGGGGTGGGGCCTTGGGTGCTTGGGCCATAGGTGGCCTTGACTGCGATGAAGAATCCTCGCACGTCATGATTGTCAGCCAGCTGCTGTATCTCCTGTGCTTTCTCCATCCACCACCTGTTCTTTAGGTCCCGGGTTTTTGTTGGACCTCAGCCTTGAGCCGAGTGTAATACTGTTTTGCTGCTCCCGCATTGGGTTGTTGTTTAAGGCTCAGAAATGCCCTGCGCTTGCAATCTATTAGCTCTTGGATCTCCTGATCATTCTCATCAAACCAGTCCTGGAGCTTCCTGGTTGAGTGACCGAGCGTTTCTTTGCAGGCACTGGTTATGGAGGCCTGGAGGGTAGACCAATCACTGTGGGCATTCTGCATCTTGGGGTCGTCATGGCACGCCAGGTTAGCTGTGAGGTGCTCACTGTGTAGGGTTCTCTTAACTGGGTCCTTCAGTGCCCCGGCATTGACTTTTTTGCGGCACTGCTTCTGCTGCCCCCTCCACTTTGGGGCTATGTTGATGTCGATGATGGATCGGATTAGGAGGTGGTCCGTCCAGCAGCCATCAGCTCCTGTCATGGCGCGGGTGATGCGCATATCCTTGCGATCCCTGGCTCGGACGATGACATAGTCGAGCAGGTGCCAATGCTTGGAGCGAGGGTGTTGCCAGGATGCCTTGTATTTGTCCCTCTGACGGAACAAGGTGTTGGTGATGACAAGTTCGTGCTCAAGACATTTTGTCAGGAGTAGGGTACCCGCTGGAGTTGGCTTTCCCGACCCCTTCTCTGCCAATCACACCTCCCCAGTGGGCTGTGTTCTTGCCGACCTGGCATTGAAATCACGAGGAGGATCAGTTTGTCGCCCGTGGGGACGCAGGACAGAGATTTTGAGAGGTTGGAATAAAAACCCTCTTTGGCTTCATCCGTTGCATCGAGTGTTGAGGCGTACGCACTGATGACTGTGGCGCACTGGTTCCGGGATAGGGTGAGTCGAAGAGGCATGAGGCGTTCGTTAACCCCACAGGAGGAGTCTTTGAGGCGGTCGACCAGCTAGTTTTTGATGGCGAAGCTGACTCCGTGGAGGAGGCGTTCTGCCTCTGGTTTCTGTTTCCAGAAGGTGGTGTAACCTCCACCTTGTTCCTCAAGCTCGCCTTCTCCAGCCCACCGGGTCTCGTTTAGGGCGGCGATGTCCACATCGAAGTGCCTAAGTTCCCGGGCAACTATGGCGGTGCGGCGTTCCGGCCTTTTATAGATCTACCCTCTTATAAATGATCCCACGGCACTATTTCGAAGAGCAGGGAAGTTTCCCCCGGTGTCCTGGCCAATATTTATCAATCAACATCACTAACAAAAAACAAATGATCTGGGTCATCATCACATTGCTGTTTGTGGAACTTGCTGTGCGCACATTGACTGCGCGTTTCCCACATTACAACAGCAACTACACTTCGTTCTGTCTTTTATATTCTTAGTCCGAATGACTCCGTCGCAGCCTCAAAGAACGAGGCCGGTTAGCGGGACTGCCTGGCATTTCCTCATTCCCACCTCCATTCCTCATTACTTTGTGTTTCACATCCGATAATATACAACTCAGCCTCCCATTCGCCAGCCCGTAACACAGGAGGCAGCCACATCTTCAATAACCTGCTGCAATCCCACAGTTTTATACTGAACATATTTGCCTCAGGCAGTCCTTCCAAAAAAAATTAAGTTTTAAAACCCGACCTCTTCATTTTTCATTAAATAGTCCAATAGTGGGAGAGGCGTATTTTATGAGCAATTGTTTCGAATGAGAAATTTTGACACAGATGCATGGAATTTCATATATAGATCTTAAAAAAAGAATCAACAGATCCCTTAGAGACCAGACCGTTTATTATGTGCATTCTTCTTTGCATTTCATTTTATTGACAGTAAAAGATCCTTCATTCATTGAAAACAACTAGTGCACCTATCAGGAAAGGATGAACAGGCTGGGTCTCTATTCTCTTGAAAAAACAAGGCTAAGGGTTGACCTAATAGAGGTCTTTAAAATTAGGAAACGTTTTGATAGAGTGGATAGAGAGAGAATGTTTCCACTTGTGGGAAGAGCATAACTAGAGGCCATCAATATAAGATAGTCACTAAAAAATCCAATGGGGAATTCAGGAGAAACTTCTTTACCCAGCGAGCGGTGAGAATGTGGAACTCGCTGCCACAGGGAGTGGTTGAGGAGAATAGTATCGATGCATTTAAGGGGAGGCTGGACAAGTATATGTGGGGAGAAGGGAATAGAGGGTTATGCTGATAGATTTAGATGAGGAAAGACGGGAGGAGGCTCGAGTGGAGCATAAACGCCGGCATGGACTGGTTGGGCCGAATGGCCTGTTTCTGTGCCGTATATCCCGTGCATTTAATATAGGGTTACCACATGGCCCCCATTTTCTGCAGACAGTGTCCGGCCAAGCAATGTCCGCGGAGAAGTCCCCGGTTCATGAAACTCGTCCCCGAATAGGCTCGAGCCGTATTTATTGGGATATCTGCACATCGTACCGTTTCAGGTCAATGGGCTGAACAGTGTTATTTATAAACGGTGTCTGAATGTGCTTTGATAGCGTGACCTGCCTGAGAGGGTGGTGGAGGCAGACTCAATCTTATCGTTCAAAAGGGAGCTGGATAAATACTTGAAGGAAAAGAAATTGCAGGGCTACGGGGGAAGGGCGGTGAAGTGCAACGAGCTGAGAGTTGGCACGGGTTCGAGGGGCCGAATGGCCTTCTGTGCTCTAACCGTTCTAGGATGCTAAGATGATTCCGCGGTAATTATCTGCACATTTATTTTGCATTTGTAGTCTGTGTGTGTGCTGCTGGAATATTTTGCCTTGCTATGCTGCACAACCAACACTTTCTGCTCTGGCTACCTCTAACGCTCTGTTGCTGGATCCGGTTTAGAAAATATGGACACCCTAATTTAGGGGAAAGCTAGATAAGCACCTGAGGGAGAAACGTAGAAACATAGAAAATAGATGCAGGAGTAGGCCATTCAGCCCTTCGAGCCTGCACCGCCATTCAATAAGATCATGACTGATCATTCCCTCAGTACCCCTTTCCTGCTTTCTCTCCATACTCCTTGATCCCTTTAGTTGTAAGGGCCACATCTAACTCCCTTTTGAATATATCTAACGAACTGGCCTCAACAACTCTCTGCGGTAAAGAATTCCACAGGTTAACAACTCTCTGAGTGAAGAAGTTTCTCCTCATCTCGGTCTTAAATGGCTTACCCCTTATCCTTCAACTGTGACCCCTGGTTCTGGACTTCCCCAACATCGGGAACATTCTTCCCGCATCTAACCTGTCCAGTCCCATCAGAATCTTATATGTTTCTATGAGATCCCCTCTCATCCTTCTAAACTCCAGTGAATACAGGCCCAGTATATCCAGTCTCTCCTCATATGTCAGTCCTGCCATCCCGGGAATCAGTCTGGTGAAACCTTTGTTGCACTCCCTCAATAGCAAGAACGTCCTTCCTCAGATTTGGAGACCACAACTGAACACAATATTCCAGGTGAGGCCTCACCAAGGCCCTGTGCAACTTCAGTAAGACCTCCCTGCTCCTATACTCAAATCCCCTAGCTATGAAGGCCAACATACCATTTGCCTTCTTCACCGCCTGCTGTACCTGCATGCCAACTTTCAATGACTGATGTACCATGACACCCAGGTCTCGTTGCATCTCCCCTTTTCTTAATCTGCCACCATTCATATAATATTCTGCCCTCGTGTTTTTGCCACCAAAGTGGATAATCTCACATTTATCTACATTATACTACATCTGCCATGCGTTTGCCCAATACCTAACCTGTCCAAGTCACCCTGCAGCCTCTGAGCATCCTCCTCACAGCTCACACCGCCACCCAGCTTAGTGTCATCTGCAAACTTGGGAGATATTACACTCAATTCCTTCATCTAAATCATTGATATATATTGTAAATAGCTGGGGTCCCAGCACTGAGCCCTGCGGCACTCCACTAGTCACTGCCTGCCATTCTGAAAAGGACCTGTTTATCCCAACTCTCTGCTTCCTGTCTGCCAACCAGTTCTCTATCCACGTCAGTACATTACCCCCAATACCATGTGCTTTAATTTTGCACATTAATCTCTTGTGTGGGACCTTGTCAAAAGCCTTTTGAAAGTCCAAATACACCACATCCACTGGTTTTCCCTTGTCCATTCTATTAGTTACATCCTTAAATTCTAGAAGATTTGTCAAGCATGATTTCCCTTTCATAAATCCATGCTGACTTGGACCGATCCTGTCACTGCTTTCCAAATGTGCTGCTATTTCAACTTTAATAATTGACTCCAACATTTTCCCCACTACTGATGTCAGGCTAACCAGTCTATAATTACCATTTTTGTCTCTCCCTCCTTTTTAAAAAGTGGTGTTACATTCGCTACCCTCCAGTCCATAGGAACTGATCCCGAGTCGATAGACTGTTAGAAAATGATCACCAATGCATCCACTATTTCTAGGCCCACTTCCTTAAGTACTCTGGGATGCAGACTATCAGGCCCTGGGGAAAGGAATAGAGGGTTATGCTGATGGGGCGAGATGGAGAGGGGTGGGAGGAGGCTCGAGTGGAGCATAAACACCGGAATGGACCGGTTGAGCCGAATGGCCGGTTTCTGTGCCGTATAGGTTATGTAATTCGATGCAAGAAGCAAAAGGAGGAAGAGCAGGTGAGGGAGGCCATTCGGCCCCTCAAACCCTTCCTTCCCTAGCAAGCTACAACGCTCCCCCTACAACACCTAACTGCCTTGTGAAAGACTCCAGAGGAGTCACCTTTGCCCCCAAGGAATTGATCACTCAACACTACCTGCGTACCGAGGGAGCGCTGCGCTGTCGGAGGCGGTGCCCTTCGGGTGAGACGTTAAGCCGAGGCCCCGCTTTGCTGCTGGACCAGAGGCGGTGCCGAAAGGTCAGCTCGGAGCTCAACAGGACGAAATGTTTGTGAGCAACCCGTGAGCCGCCTGGAGCCAGAGGCGTGCACGGGCTGCTGAGGGCCAACTACAGGAAGTCACAGCTCATCCAGGGATTCATATAGCTCAGCAGCACATCTGGAATCAAGGGTGTTGGCAAGGAGCAACAGCTGGATTGCCACACCAAACAGCTGGATTTCCACCCCAAACACCTTTAACGTCCCAAGACGTTTCAAAGGAGCAAAAGTTGACACAGAGCCACACGAGGAGATATTGGGACAGATGACCAAAGGCTTGGTCAATGAGGTCGGTTTTAAGGAGCGTCTTAAAAAAGAGAAGAGAGAAGCGAAGGGGTTTCGGGAAGAAATTCCAGAGCTTGGGGCCCAAGCAGCTGAAGGCACAGCCACCAATGGTGGAGTGATTAAAATCGGGGGATGCTCAAGGAGGCCAGAATTGGAGGAGCGCAGAGATCTCGAGGGGTTGTGGGGCTAGAGGAGGTTACAGAGATAGGGAGGGGCGAGGCCACGGAGGGATTTGAACACAAAGATGGGAATTTTTTTTTTTTTTTTTTTTAAATCGAGGATCAAGAAGCCCCGAATATTACAATGAAGTAATATTTAAAATGAAGTTCGGGACCTGGAATGTCAGGAGCCGACAGACCGGAACGTTGTACTGCTATCGTTGCCCTGAGCGAAACGCGGAGGGTAGGGGAAGGCCAGCTCAAGGAACAAGGTGCTGGATACACCTCCTTCTGGAAAGGCAAACCAGAAGAACGCTGTCTCCATGGGGTTGGCCTCGCCATCAAAAACGAGCTAGTTGGGGGTCTTAGAGACTCCCCCTACAGGATAAGCGGATGCCACATGACCCTTTGGCTCACTCTAACCCGGAACCAGTGCACTACCGTCATTACACGTCGGCTCCAATGAGGCCAAAGAGGAATTCTACTCCAGCCTCGAACAATCCCTGTCCCGAGTCCCTAAGGCCGACAAGCCGACAAGGTTTTCAGATTATGAATGAATTATCAAGCGGCATTACGCCAAAAAAAAACACACAGCTTACAAAATCCAAGGTATTGAGCGTGGAATGTCGTACTACAGGCGGTCTGAAAAAGCATCTTTGAACAGCTTAATCCAGCTGGGATTCAATGGGGTTTAATGCTACACTTGTTACATAAACTAAATGTACGTACAAACTAAACCTTAAATATCCTTCCAGTTGAGCCTCACACTGCGCGCCTAAGCTTCTGGACTGGGTTAATTAATAATGCTAACTTGTTATTTTTAGCCTAGATTAGCAGATGACTTCTTCAATTAGCTGTAGACCTTATTTAATTAAAGTGAGAAGCCGAGAGTTGCTGCCAAATGATGTGAGCCTAAAAGGGACAGGGGTTGAAACTGGGTTTTTGTACACCGCCTGTTACTGCGCGCGGGAGGGGGTTAACAGGCGGCAAAGGCCAACCTTCGACGGTCGGCGCCGTTAACGCCTCGCCCTACATTCAGTCGGCTCTTTGGCAGAGGCGCCACGAGGCAAGGCTGCTCCGGCTATCGCCGCCTGCGTGGTGACATCATCCAGCGTGCATCGCCTCCCTGGAGCCTCTGTCGCGACATTTGCTTTGTGCGGCTGACAAGCGGCCGTACAGCCCGGGAAAAGTGGTGGTGAAAGAGCGGATCTCGGACGGAATCGTCCAGAGAGGAAGGTAAGCTTTTCTCTCTATTTATTTCTGTGTATTTTCATTAGGTTTAAGAGTGGGGGAGTGTGTGTGGTGTGTGGGGCGGAGAAGTTTGAGTTTTTTTTTTACTTCCCGTTTTTGCCTAGCCTGGCGGCAACCCCCCTCTCCCTCAGGGAAATTCAGTCGGCCCCCTGAGCTCCCGCCCGAGGGGGAGTGTGCAACGCCACTTTTTAGCGCTGCTCTCTCATCTTTGGGCGTAAAAACTGAATTTAGGACTTTGAGGCTGCGCCTAACGCCCGGGGCTATCAGCACTCAGGCAGTGACACCGCCTCAAACACGGCCAGAACCAATTTCGCCCCCATAGTGTCACAGGGCACCAGATGCGGGAATGGTCGAGGGGTGGTTTGCACTGGTTCCAGGGGGAGGGGGGGTTACCGCACTGAGCCGTGAGGTAGAGAGGGATCGGCTTCAATCCCCCCGTCTTCCCCGAGTCAGCTGACCTCAGCCAGCCAAGTGCCAGCAATTGGCCTCAGTGCCCCGTGGATGAGCAAGCAGAGAACTGGTGAGGCACTTCTGAACACAGTGTCATAGGAAATAGGAGCAGGAATAGACCATGCGGCCCCTCGAGCCTGCTCAGTCATTCCCAACTCCACTTTCCCCCCGATCCCCACATCCTTTGATTCCCTTAATATCCAAAAATCTATCGCTCTCTGTCGTGAATATACTCAACGACTGAGCCTCCATAGCCCTCTGAGGTAGAGAATTCCAAAGATTCACAACTCTCTTTATTGCAAGGGGGTGGAGCACAAGAGTAAGGAAGTCTTACTACAATTGTGCAGGGCTTTGGTGAGACCACACCTGGCGTACTGTGCACAGTTTTGGTCTCCTTATCTGAGAAAGGAGATACATGCCTTAGAGGTAGTCCAACGAAGGTTCACTAAATTGATCGCTGAGATGAGAGGGTTGACCAATGAAGAGATTGAGCAGATTGGGCCGATACTCTCTTGGGTTTTGAAGAATGAGAGGCGATCTCATTGAAACATACAAGATTCTGTGGGGGATTGACAGGGTAGATGCTGAGAGGATGTTTCCCCCGGGCTGGAGAGTCTAGAACCAGGGTCACAGTCTCAGGATAAGGGGTCGGCCATTTAGGACTGAGATGAGGAGAAATTTCTTCACTCAGAGGGTTGTGAATCTTTGGAATTCTCTGCCCCAGAGGGCTGTGGAGGCTGAGTCTCTGAATATATTCAAGGCTGAGATCGATAGTTTTTTGGACTCTCGTGTAATCGAGGGATATGGAGATCGGGCAGGAAAGCGAGTCGAGGTTGAAGATCAGCCGTGATCTTATTGAATGGCGGAGCAGGATTGAGGGGTGCATGGCCTACCCTTCTTGTGTAAGAAATGCCTTCTCATCTCGGTCCTAAATGGTGGCCCCTTATCCTGAGACTGTGCCCCCTGGTTCTAGACTCTCCAGTCCGGGGAAACATCCTCCCAGCATCGACCCTATCAAGCTCTAAGAATCTTGAGAACACCTCTCATTCTGCTAAACTCCAGAGCGGAGAGGCCCATTCCACTCGAGTTCTCCTCATTGGGGCAGCCCTCTCATCCCAGAGATCAAACAGATTTCTTCTGTCTTTTATTCCTTGTTGTCTGTTTTCTCTATTGCTGCCTTTCCGTCCTGTACATCGGTGTCAGTCGTTGCCTTCAGCGAGCGAAGACAATGGAGGGGGAAATCACCATGAGACATAAGTGACAACTGCTGGCAATACAGGTTTAAAGTGTTGACATTACAACGAGCTCCCTTAGTTTCTTGTTGCATTATTATAAATTTTAATGAACATCTGAAATGTTCACCGATGCAAAACCTGGAAAAGTACATGTTGACAGTGTGTGCACTGCTCTTTTAATGAACTGCATCTTTGAGTAATCCAGAACGGGGAGCGTCGGGGGGGGGGGAGGAATTATATTGTTATTTCTGTACATTGTTCGGCCAATTTATTTTGAACGAAGTGTTTGATGTCCAGGAGTGTGGAAAGTACAGCGAAGATGAATAATTCTTCTTGATCTGTGACAGGTCATATTTTGCTAATGTCTTACTGAACATGAAAATGAAAATTTGCCGACTAACTAGCAGTTTTGCTCGTCTCAAATGTTCCCACTGGTTATTAAGGTCTGCTCGCAGGACACTTGGGAACCATTACTGGAAATGGATGAAGCAGTACGACAATGGGAGAGCGCCTGACATTACAAACACAAAATAATCACGCTTTATTTTTTATTTGTTTTCTTAAAGGCAACACTTGCTAATTTTTAAAGGGATTTTTTTTTTCTGCTACCCAAACCAGGTCTGAGAGGTTATACCCACCAGGAAAGGTTGAGTGGGCCGGGGCTCCTCGCTCGAGTAAAGAGAATGCTGATGGGTGACCTGATCGAGGGAACATTTTGAAAGGGTTCGATAGGGTAGGCGTAGAGATGTTTTAACTTGTCGGCGAGATCAGAATGAGGGGACATAAATATAAAAGATAGTCACTAATAAATCCAATGGGGAATTCAGGAGAAACTTCTTTACCCAGAGAGTGGTGAGAATGTGGAACTCGCTGCCACAGGGAGTGGTTGAGGAGAATAGTATCGATGCATTTAAGGGGAGGCTGGATAAACACATGAGGGAGAAAGGAAGAGAAGGTTATGGTGATGGGGTGAGATGAAGAGGGGTGGGAGGGGGCTGGTGTGGAGCATAAACACCGGCACGGAGCAGTTGGGTCAAATGGCCTGTTTCTGTGCTGTACATTCTGTGTAATTAAGATCGGCCGACAAGGTGAGAGAGGGACTGGGATATTCCAACGAATGTTAAGTGTTGACGTCTTTGGAGGCAACAAGAATGTGGAAGCAATATCTTCAGCATCAGTCTAGAGGACTGGAAGGGAGGGTAGGAATCTGCATCAGTTCAATAACTTTTTCTAAAACCTCCTCAACTAATATTCTCCATCATTCAGATGTCCCGATGTTTGGGCTGGGGGAAGTTCGTGTTTAACATCTGCCATTCGGCCCCTCGAGCCTGCTCCGCCATTCAGTAAGATCATGGCCGGTCTTCCACCTCAGCTCTACCTTCCTGCCCGATTCCCATATCCCTCATTCCCTTAGAGTCCAAGAGCTAGAAATTCGGCTTTCGAAGACGGTATTTTTGCGCTAAAATTACCGTTTTCGCTTCGCTACCGCTAGTCGGCCAGAAATTCGATGGTAAAAATCGGGCAAACCGCGATCTTTCGCCAACTTCAGTCCGGGGCCGATAGCGCTCGGGAAGGCGGAAAAATACCCCAAAATAAATTGGAAAAAAACAAAACAAAACATTCACAAAACATTCACAAGACACTTATCTATCGAATCACTGAAACAGAATTAAAACTAAAAACTTTAACTTACTTTTTTTGCAGGTTCTCACACTAACCGCTGCTGCGCAGGTTTTTCCCTGTCGGGATTCTGGGCGCGGAATAAGAGTGGGAAGAGCGCCAAATTTTGGGCGAATGCGCTATTTCGGGTGTTGCACGTCAGCGCTCCTCTCCCGACGGCACGTGGAAAGCTCCGACACGCAAAGGTGCCCGAGGTTCCCGCCGAGCGGGTATTCGCCAAAAAGGGTGAAATAGCCCAAAAACCCAGTCGCAAAATCGCCAAATTTCTAGCCCCAAACGTCTATTGAACTCTGTCTTGAACATATTCAAAGACTGAGCCTCCACAGCCCTCTGGGGCAGAGAATTCCAAAGGTTCACCACCCTCTGAGTGAAGAAGTTTCTCCTCATCTCAGTCCGAAATGGCCGACCCCTTATCCTGAGACTGTGACCCCTGGTTCTAGATACTCCAGCCCGGGAAAACATCCTCCCAGCATCTACCCTGTCAATCCCCCTCAATAATCTCGTATGTTTCATTGAGATCACCTCTCAGTCTTCTAAACTCCAGAGAATATCGGCCAACCCTCTCATCCCAGGGTGAACCTGCATTGCATCCCCCCTCCCCCCCTAAAGCAGGTATATCCTTCCTTAGATACAGAGACCAAAACTGTGCCCAGGACCAAACAATCGCTATCATCATCATGGGCAGTCCCTCGAAATCGAGGAAGACTTGCTTCCACTCTAAAAGTGAGTTCTCAGGTGACTGAACAGTCCAATACGGGAATTACAGTCTCCGTCACAGGTGGGACAGACAGCGGTTGAAGGAAAGGGTGGATGGGGAGTCTGGTTTGCCGCACGCTCCTTCCGCTGCCTGCGTTTGTTTTCTGCATGCTCTCGGCGACGAGACTCGAGGTGCTCAGTGCCTTCCCGGATGCACTGCCTTCACATAAGATAAAGGTCCTGCACCAACCTGACCCACACCACACAGCACTGCACCCCGGTCATCAAGATCCACGGCGCGGCCCTGGACAACGTGGACCATTTTCCATACCTCGGGAGCCTACTATCAGCAAGGACAGATATCGACGACAAGGACCGCCTCCAGTGCGCCAGTGCAGCCTTCGGTCGCCTGAGGAAGAGAGTGTTCGAAGACCAGGACCTCAAATCTGGCACCAAGCTTATGGTCTACAGGGCAGTAATGATACCCGCCCTCCTGTATGGCTCAGAGACGTGGACCATGTACAGTCGACACCTCAAAGCTGCTGGAGAAATATCACCAACACTGCCTCTGCAAGATCCTGCAAATCCATTGGGAGGACAGACGCACCAACGTCAGTGTTCTCGATCAGGCCAACATCTCCAGCATCGAAGCACTGACCACACTCGGTATAGAAGGAGCCCCACCACCACCTCCTGGGGGCAACTAATGATAAACAGCGAATAGGGCTAAAGTAAGGCGTAAAAAAAGACTTGCATTTATATAGCGCCTTTCACGACCAACCAACGTCTCAAAGCACTTTACAGCCAATGAAATACTTTTGGAGTGTAGTCACTGTTGTAATGTGGGAAAAAACAATTTTTATAAAGTATGACTGTGGGTTTTTGGATATGAATTTTCCCATTTGCCTTTCTCATTTTTTAACCGTAATCACTTTAAGGTTTACTGAATTGTTTTAACCTTCTCAGTCAAATGCATCCTCCAGAAAATCTGGTCCGGTGATATTTAACCCTGCTCTTTAACTTCTACTCACAGGGGACACAGATGCCCAGGCACGAGAAGCACTGTGTAAGCATTTTTTTTAATGATGAGATTACCTGGTCAAGGACTGAAGCAATCATAACTGACAGTTAAAGTGTGGTGTCCAGTGAGGGATTGTTAGTGGGGCTTTGCAAACGAGTTCCTCGAGGCTAAAATAGAGTTTCTCCCTTGATATCTCAGGAGTTTATCGAGCGAGTATCTGACGTGTATAGACATGGTGCGTTACGCTCCACGATTTTCCGAGAGTTTCCAGGAATCGAAGATTAATCTCCAAGACACTGCGGCAAACCTCAGGAGAAAAATCAGAGGGCTCAAACAAAATTGTGCGTTGTTTTTTTTCATTTTCTTTAAACATTTTCATTTACACATTATTTTAAAAATTGGAGATGGGGGGGAAAAAGGCCGTTTCATGAATAAGTCAGATTAATCCAATAGGGCGACAAAGACTCTATTCCCTTCCCAATTGGCCATGGGAAGGCAGTGCACCTGGAGGATGGGCCAATGGCGGGAGTCCGGGGCGGGGCGATTGGAGGCGGGAGGTCATGTGATGAAACCTCCAGGAATACACCTGACTAGAGTTGGCCACCCAAAGCGTCACAAAGCTCAGTGCCGGCCGGAGCCAAGCCAGCGAATCTCAGCTACGGTCTGTGGGGTGCCGATTGGCCATTGTACGTGCTCCTGATCGCTGGCCAACAACCCCGGTAGGAACTGCTGGTGTGTGAGCATCAGATATAGACTGGATCGAGCTTGGGTTGTGACAATCCCTGTGGTGGAATAGCCTTATGACAATCTCTGCGCAGTCTTTACACACGGGCACTTGGATCTCAGATGGCAACTTGTGATACATAGAATGATATAGTATTTACAGCACAGAAACCGGCCAATCAGCCCAACCGCTCCGTGCCGGGGTTTATGCTCCACACCAGCCCCCTCCCAGCCCTCTTCATCTCACCCCATCACATACCCTTCTATTCCTTTCTCCCTCATGTGTTTATCCAGCTTCCCCTTAAATGCATCGATACTATTCACCTCAACCACACCCTGTAGCAGCGAGTTCCACATTCTCACCGCTCTCTGGGTAAAGAAGTTTCTCTGAATTCCCCATTGGATTTATTAGTGACTATCTTATATTTCTGACGCTAGTGTTGGACTCTCCACAAGTGGAAACATCTTCTCTACATCTACCCGATCAAACTCTTCCTTATTCTTAAAGACCTCTATCAGGTCACCGCTCAGGATGAACAGGCTGGGTCTCTTTTCTCTTGAGGCTGGACAAGTATATGGGGGAGAAGGGAATAGAGGGTTATGCTGATAGATTTAGATGGGGAAAGACGGGAGGAGGCTCGAGTGGAGCATAAACGCCGGCATGGACTGGTTGGGCCGAATGGCCTGTTTCTGTGCCGTATATCCTACGTAAGAATGTCATTCTGAAAGATTAATGTTGCAATATATGTAAAACAGCACCGATTAATGCAATCATTGTTTAAACAGTGTGATTTCCAAACTAATTGTAGACAGTCATGCAGATTTATTGTTGAACTGTTTATGCTTACACAATTAAAATGATGCACAGTCACTTTGTCTGATTATTCAGCCGAGCCTCTTGGTTTCGAATCAACTCGCGGCTTCCTGCTCCAGGGCTAATGATGGTGGAAGGCTTTCAGTGGGATAGTTAACATTTGCAAAACCCTGGTGCTAATGCTCTTGGTCCAAGGGCAGAAGGTACCACAGGGAAGATTATTACAGAAAGAAATACTTGCATTTCTATAGCGCCTTTCACTGCCACCGGACATCTCAAAGCGCTTCACAGCCAATGAAGTACTTTTGGAGCGTAGTCACTGTTGTATTGTGGGAAACATGGCAGCCAATTTGCGTACAGCAAGCTCCCACAAATAGCAATGTGATAATAACCAGATAATCTGTTTTTGTTATGTTGGTTGAGGGATAAATATTGGCCCCAGGACACTGGGGATAACTCCCCTGCTCGTCTTTGAAACAGTGCCGTGGGATCTTTTCCATCCACCTGAGAGAGCAGACGGGGCCTCGACAAGGGAGAGATCAAGGTCCGAAGCAAAGGTCAAGAGGCTCCCCATAGAATGTGCCAGCTTGGCTCAGTTGGTATCTCTCTTCTTCCCAAATGAGAACTTTGTCTGTTCAAGCCCCACATTAGAAGTTGGAGTTTCGAATCTAAACTCAAAGTTGGGGACCCTCAGTTGGGTTTTGCACAGAGCACAAGCGGTAACACACATAGCTCATTTCATGTTACACATTGATGTAGTTTTCGGCATGACTGGAATTAATCGCGAGACTAAGTGGGAGTGCAGCTCTCCGGCCAGGCTCCAGCAGGGATGGTCCACCACTGACCTCTCCGGACAGGCAATGGTGAGGAGTTTTCCCTGCTGGCTCGGATCTGTTCCAGGAACTAAGTCTGCTCAAGGGTTCCCAGAAAGACAACACCATCCCTTTAAACAGAACAAAAAGCATTTTGCAATCCTGAAGGAGCGAAAAGGTCAATCGCATTCCTTTGATTTTTTTGGTTGTAATGCAACCTCAACGGATCAGGTCTCCAATAAAGGACATCTCGCATTAACAGCGTCTGCTGTAACAGACTAAGAGGTTTTTTGGGTCAGGGTGACACCGGCTCATTTGCAGTGTGTATCCAATCTGGCAGTGCAACAGAGAAAGCAACACTTCCCCATTAAAGTCAAGAACACTCATTGGTGCAGACATGTCTGGGCGGTTTCAGCGACAAGAGGCCCAGCTCAGCTCTTTCTCCTGAGGGAAGGTTGATTAGAAACAGAGCGACTCTTTGAGTGTCAATGATACAGAGTCCTCCGGCAGTCATTGTCCACATGACAGATGCTGCATTGGCAAAAAGGAAGAAAAGGGAAAAAGAAAAACACGGAGCCAAACCTCAGCGGACTCTGACCCTGAAATCCCGGCCTCCCCGGGTCTGTACGGAGTGTGTACCGACCCCGGGAGGCAGCGCAAAAGCCAGTTTCGATGTGCAATGCCCACGCGCCATAAACCGGCTTTTCCGATCTGTCAAGTTTCTGGCTTGACGGGTCCTCCGCATCTCGGGGAGCAGGACATTCCCACGGCAGAAATTGGGCTATTTGCCCGTCTTTTGCCCTACGAATGTCCTTAAAACTCTTGCGCCTGGTAAAAGCGGGTGTATAGCCTACTTTTACCAGTGTAAGAGTTTTAATACATATCAAAAACATATTAAAAAATAACATTTTTAAATACATATTTATGTTAAAAACCCTACCCACTTATTTTAAACCATAATTTAAACGTTTTTTTTTAAATCGGCAAATTTAAACATTTCTATGAACTTTAATTTCTATAGTGTATTTATGTGAGGTGTTTTTTTAATGTTTTATGTAGTGTTTGAGTGTTTGGGGTGTTTCTGGAGTTTCGGACTTACGATTACTATGAATGAGAAAATACTTTACCGTGATTGGCTGTCTAGGCCCACATGCCTCCCATGGACATCCCAACGTGAACGTGCTCCGTTGCGCAAGAGGAGGAGGCCTCAGGTCCGGGATCTCTGGCGAGTGTTCGACCAAAAGGCAAGTGCGCATCTTTTCTCCTATTTTTAGTCGATCGCCCGCGGGAAGAAGAAACCGGGATTTCGAGCCCATTATATTTTAAACAGATGCCCGCGGGGAACTTGAGGGCAGTAATTTAAATTGCGTGGGCTCCATTTATGGGCCTGGACCTCAACATTTTTCTTCAATGATTTTATTTCGAATGTTTCCTTCATAACCATCTCAGAAACGTGAGCAAATCGGCCGTTACAAGCACAGTCTTGGATCGAAAGCACCCGACACGATCGCCCAACGGTGTCATCCAGTGTCTGCGCAAGCATCTGATTGGCTCAAACGCCGCATTCTTTAAAACGTCAACAAATCACAATTGGACTTTCTGCTCAAAGGCAAGCCAGCCACCTCCCATAACCTCGAGGAACATACAAGCTGGAAAGGTTTCTCTCGGTCCATCTGGCTAGCTCCACTCCCACTCTGTCCTCGGCCTCCTACACTGTTCCAATGAAGCTCAACGCAAACTCGAGGAACAGTACCTGATCTTTCGTTTAGGGACTTTACAGCCTTCTGGACTCAACATCGAGTTCAACAATTTCAGACCAGAACCGCTGCCCCCATTTGTTCCCATGGCACCTGTTGCTGATTCTGCCAGTCCCATTTACACCCTCTCTAGACACATCTTTTGTTTCTTCACTTGTCCCATTACCATCTCCTTTTGCCTTACACCATCATCCCTTTTGTCTCTCTAATCTCTCCTGCCTTCCACCCTATCACAGACCTTCCCTTTTGTTCTTTCCTCCCCTCCCCCCCTTTCCCTGCCCCGACACTTGCGTAAAAACCCGTTACATCGCTTAACTTTTTCCAGTTCTGACGAAGGGTCACCGACCCGAACCGTTAACTCTGTTTCTCTCTCCACAGATGCTGCCCGACCCGCTGAGTATTTCGGTTTGTATTTCAGATTTCCAGCCTCCGTGGTATTTTGCTCTTGTATGCAGTTCAGCTGATTTACTCACCAAACACCGGTCCAATTGCCCCTTAACATTACCCGTGTTACTGATCCCCTCCCTCGAGGGTCCCGCACGCAACTTGGGTCGCCAACTGTGGCTGGACGTATTCCTGGAGCTTTCATCACAAGAATAAGGGGTAAGCCATTTAGGACCGAGATGAGGAGAAACTTCTTCACTCAGAGAATGGTTAACCTGTGGAATTCTCTACCGCAGAAAGTCGAGGCCAGTTCATTAGATATATTTAAAAGGGAGTTAGATATGGCCCTTACGGCCAAAGGGATCAAGGGGTATGGAGAGAAAGCAGGAAAGGGGTACTGAGGTGAATGATCAGCCATGATCTTATTGAATGGCGGTGCAGGCTCGAAGGGCCGAATGGCCCACTCCTGCACCTATTTTCTATGTTTCTATAACCTCCAACCCGCCCACTCAAACAGCCTTTTTCCCTCAGCTCCAATATTTTTCTAACTAATAAAAAAAAAAGTGTTGAAAGAACATTTAAAACGAAACACAATTTAATTTACTGCTTCTCTGATTTTTCTCCCAGGGTTTTACTCCCAGCAAGTGTCCAGGAGATTAATCTTCAATTCTTGGAGTCCAGGCCAATCCTGGAGGGTTGGTGACCCTGCCTCCCCGGGCAAATATTTCCCGCCCTCCGTGTAAACCATATGATTCGTCCATTCACATGGTCACCTGTGACCTTCAACCCCTGCCCTGCCGTGGTCATTCTCAGGACATTATCGTTGCAATAAATCAGGTGATCATTTTTTTAAAAATTCATTCCTGGGATGTGGGCATCGCTGGCAAGGCCGGCATTTATTGCCCATCCCTAATTGCCCCTTGAGAAGGTGGTGGTGAGCCGCCTTCCTGAACCGCTGCAGTCCGTGTGGTGAAGGTGCTCCCACAGTGCTGTTAGGGAGGGAGTTCCAGGATTGTGACCCAGCGACGACGAAGGAACGGCCGATATATTTCCAAGTCAGGATGGTGTGTGACTGGGAGGGGAACGTGGAGGTGGTGGTGTTCCCATGTGCCTGCTGCCCTTGTCCTTCTAGGGGGTAGAGGTCGCGGGTTTGGGAGGTGCTGCCGAAGAAGCCTTGGCGAGTTGCCGCAGTGCATCTTGTAGATGGTACACACATGCAGATCCTTTATCCAAAATCTGGGACACATTTGTGCACAGCAAGCTCCCACAAACAGCAATGTGACAATGGCCAGATAATGATTTTTGTGATGTTGATTGATGAATAAATATTGGCCCAGGACACCGGGGATAACTCCTCTGCTCTTCTTCGAAATAGTGCCATGCCATCTTTTGCATCCATCCGACAGAGCAGACGGAGCCTCGGTTTAACGTCTCATCCGAAAGACGGCACCTCCGATAGTGCAGCACTCCCTCAGCACTGCACGGGGAGTGTCAGCCGAGATTTTGTGCTCAAGTCTCTAGAGTGGGACTTGAACCCACGACCTTCTGCCTCAGAGGCAAGAGGGCTGCCCTCTGTGCCACGGCAACGTGTACTGCAATGATTTAAATTATAGGTCAGAGAGTTTCCAGTTGTCCTCCTGACATTGTGGAGTAAACAACAGTTCATTAAAAGTACCTACTCGTGTGTACTCTAAATCGGAGCGTGCTTGCTAATGCGCAGTTTAAATTACTGTAATATGTACTGACTGCATTGCTTCCCAGCAATCGACTTTAATTAATCACGCTAAAAACCTGTGGAGATCATGACAGAATTAGAAATGCTTCAGTGTGGATGTCAACACGCATCAAACACACTGCCTACAACCGCTGGCAATGTGTACCGAAAGCTACTCACCCCATCAAAATACCCTTCCTATCTCACCCACGCGAGTCTCCCAGTGTCAGCTGTGGTTCAGTGGGCAGCACTCGCGCCTCGGAGTCAGAAGGTCGTGGGTTCAAGTCCCACTCTAGAGACTTGAGCACATAAATCTAGGCTAACACTCCCAGTGCAGTGCTAAAGTGCTGTCTTTCGGGTGAGACATTAAACCGAGGCCCCGTCTGCTCTCTCAGTGGACGTGAAAGATCCCCTAGATTCCAAACAAGAGAAGGGGAGTTATCTCCGGTACCCTGGCTAATATTTATCGCTCAATCAACATCACTAAAACAGATAACCTGGTCATTATCACATTGTTGTTTGTGGGAGCTTGCTGTGCGCGAATTGGCTGCCGCATTTCCTACATTACAACAGTGACTACACTCCAAAAAATACTTCATTGGCTGTAAAGCGTTTTGAGATGTCCGGTGGTCGTGAAAGGCGCTATATAAATGCAAGACTTCCATTGTGTTGACTCTCAGTTTTTGGTTAAAGGATCACATGATTCCAGCCCAAGATGTCATCTGATCTCCTGGCGGAGATGACTACCCTGTAATCAAACCCAAGGAATAAGAGAACGCTATGTCAATCTTGAAGTTATTGGTCACAAGGACATAGCAAACTGAGTGAGGCGTCCATATTGAGAAGATGTTTTCAAACAGTGACGAGCTCAGGACATGGAGACATTGTAAGTTAAGGAAAGACAAGGGGCTTCAGCAAGAAAGAAAGACTTACATTTATATAGCGCCCTTCACAACCACCGGACGTCCCAAAGCGCTTTACAGTCAATGAAGTATTTTTGGAGTGCAGTCACTGTTATAATGTGGGAAATGAACGATGATTAACTGACCAAACATAAAACCTTTTTCCTGCAAAGAATAAGTCGAATTTATCTTCATTATTTCTAATTCAATTGATTGGTTTTCAGACTCGAACATCCTAATGTAATTATATAGAGCCGGGTGAGACCACATCTGGGAGTACTGTGTACAGTTTGGGTCTCCTTTCCTAGGGAAGGATATACTTGTCATTGAGGGAGTGCAACAAAAGTTCACCAGACTGATTCCTGGGATGGGGGGATTGTCCTATGAGGAGAGATTGAGTAGACTAGGCCGATATTCTCTCATTGAAACATTCAACATTTTACAGGGCCTGACAGGGTAGATGCAGGGAGGATGTTTCCCCCGGGCTGGGGAGTCTAGAACCAGGGGTCACAGTATCAGGATAAGGGGCCGATGATTTAGGACTGAGATGAGGAGAAACTTCTTCACTCAGAGGGTGGTGAATCTTTGGAATTCTCTACCCCAGAGGGCTGTGGAGGTTCACTCTTTGAGTATATTCAAGACAGAGATTGTTAGATTTTTGGATATTAAGGGAATCAAGGGATATGGAGATCGGGCAGGAAAGTGGAGTAGTTCTGTAGTTCGTTTATGTCCCAGGGAAAGTGATTGATAAAGTCCACACCAGCAAAACTGCAACTGGAAATCTCACTCAGAGAAGCAAAGACAATAGTCGGTTTAGGAAATGATTCCAAGATTAACATATTGTTGGGCAGATTGGAGGGAATTGAAGCCATGTTTAAAACAATCTCTACATCACTGGGAACAACCCGAACACTCCTTCAAAATCATGCCTCATTATTTAAATATATAAACAGGCTGCGGTTCTAATATTTGTTCCTAAATCAGTCCTTATTGCTTTAAGTCGTTCATGGGATGTGGGCGTTGCTGGCTAGGCTGACATTTCCCTAACTGTCCTCGAGAAGGTGGTGGAGAGACTTCTTGAGCCGCAGTGGGTCTGGAGTCACAAATCGGCCAGACCGGGTAAGGGCGGCAGATTTCCCTCCCTAAAAAGGACATCAGTGAACCAGTTGGGTTTTTACGACAATCCGATAGTTTTATGGTCACCATTACTGATACTAGCTGTTTATTCCAGGTTTATTTAATGAACTGAGTTTGAACTCACGACCCTGGATCATTAGGTAGACCTCTGCATTACTGGTCCTGTAACATAACCACTGTGTTACCGAGCCCATTATTCTTGCGATGTGAAATTTGAAGCATTTCAGAGAGATGTGACATTTCAGTGTACAATCTGCAAGTCCTCGGGTAATCTTTGTACTTGGGGTTTATTACAAAAGCAACACGCATCACAGCTGTGGAAGTTTACGAATGAATTTCAAAACAATAAAAGTCACCTTTGGTGCATTGCGGAGCGAGAGATTCTGTCTTTCTACATCGTGTAGTCTGGAGAGAAAACCAGTGTCACAGCTCCTCACGTCACTGATTGCTCAGCAATGTTCCCAGGGGAAATATTGCCCTGGACAGATAGAGTTTTTAAAATGGAATTTAGACTTCAGACCAACTTCAGGGGAGCTGCTCAGGAGATATAGTGCAACTTGGACAAGAGCTGGAGTGAATACACACAAATTTACCCGACAGGTACACGCGATAAAAATCAAAAATATCACAAGACACATGAAAATATCAGACTATGCAACTTACCGGGAAAAACTGAACTCTTAACTCTTTCCCTTGAGCACAAAATCCAGGCCGACACTCCCAGTGCAGTGCTGAGGGAGCGCCGCACTGTCGGAGGGGCTGTCTTTCAGATGAGACGTTAAACCGAGGCCCCGCCTGCTCTTGGGTGGACATGAAAGGTCCCACGGCACGATATTGAAGAAGAGCAGGGGAGTTATCCCCGGTGTCCTGGGGCCAATATTTATCCCTCAACCAACATCACAAAAAAACAGATTATCGGGTCATTATCACATTACTGTTTGTGGGAGCTTGCTGTGCTCATATTGGCTGCTGCGTTTCCCATATTACAACAGTGACTACACTCCAAAAAGTACTTCATTGGCTGTAAAGCGCTTTGGAGACGTCCAGTGGTTGTGAACGGCGCTATATAAATGCAAGTCTTTCTTTCTGATCGCGGCCTCTTGTCGATCCCCCCCATGCCTTTAGCCATCTTGGCCCCAAGCCCTGTAACTCTCTCCCTATACCCCTCCGCCTCGCCACCATTAAGGCCCGTCCTTAAAACGCATCTCCCGATATCGCCTTCTTTGGCTTGGTGTGCATGTGTGTCTAACCATGCCTATAGGAAGTGCCTTGCTGTGTGCAAATTGGCCCCCACATTTCCACAATTACAACAGTGGCTACACTTCAAAAAAAATACCTCATTAGGTTATAAAACGCTTTTGGGATGCCCAGGGGTCACGAATGGCGGTGTAAAAAATGCAAATTCTTTGAGTTGAGGTTTGAAGCAACGATGAATGAATCAATACACACGACCTTACTGGGATAATACACGATCCCGTGTGGTGAACTTGGCCCAATTAAGTGCCGTTAACCTTTGCGTGGATTCGTCCTGGGACACGGCTGCACTGGGAGGGACTCCCTCCCTCGGATAGATGAATGCTGCTGTCCTTTGACCAAGTTAATGGCTCAATGACTGCCGGCTGTGCGGAGAGTTGCTGGAGCGAGGAGCACTGGGCCACAGGGAGCCATTGAGGCGGAGAACCATCGCATGTTTTTTTTTTTAAAAAAGAAAAGAAGAAAAATGGATAAAGATTTGAAGCAGCGGCATATACAGGGCTGTGGGGAGAGCCCAGATCAGTGGGATTAGTTCTGGATCGCTGCAGCAAGCCGTCAATGCGGGAAGGTAGGAACAAGCTCAGGCTGCAATCGTCAACAGTTCTGTGCACGACACGCCGATCACATCGTTAAATACACGTTCGCTATCTCGGAAATAAAATGTTCGCAAATGACATTCGGAATTGTTATGTCTTGGATAAAGAGTCAGATCAGATACTGTAAACTCAAAGTAAATGTGACCGTGGCCATTTATTATCGATCTCAGAGTGCCTCTCCAGCCTGTGAGGCCTCCTTATATACAGGTGCTCCCAAGGGATTGTGGGATCCCTTGGGACTCCAGGGGACAAGCCCTCTGGTGGTTAGACATGGTAATTACAGGTTGGGGCTGATGCCGTCCGCCGCGATTCTTCTCCACAGGAACTCCACTTCAGGCGCCAGAAAAACGCACATCGAGCATTTTAGCCTGAGCCCCACGCGATTAAGCCGACTAAGAACCTCCTCCAGGTTCTGCAGGTGCTCGATGGTGTCCCGACCTGTAACCAAGATGTCGTCCTGGAAGACCACAGTCCGCGGGATCAACTTCAGCAAGCTTTCCATGTTCCTCTGGAATATCGCCGCGGCCAATCGAATCCAAAACGGGCATCTGTTGTAAACGAAGACCTTTGTGCGTGTTGATGCAGGTGAGGCCTTTTGAAGATTCCTCCAGCTCCTGCGTCATGTAGGCCGAGGTCAAGTCCAGCTTCGTGAACGTTTTCCCTCCCGCCAGCATCGCAAATAGATCGTCTGCCTTTGGTAGCGGGTATTGGTCCTGCAGTGAGAAACGACTGATAGTTACTTTGTAATCACCACAGATTCTGACAGTGCCGTCTCCCTTGAGGACTGGAACAATCGGACTGGCCCACTCATTGAATTTGATCGGCGAAATGATGCCCTCTCGTTGCAGCCTGTCCAGCTCAATCTCCACCCTCTCCCTCATCATGCCTGGTTCGAACAGTGCGGGGAACTTGCTTAGGACCTGGACACATGAGGTGTCGTCGACAGATGAAAGCGCTCGGACGTGGTCCCAGTTCCAGCGCTTCTTTTCCAGCCAGCTCCTGCCGAACAGCGTGGGGCCATCGCCCGATACCACCCAGAGTGGTAAATCGTGCACCACTCCATCATAGGAGATCTTTACGGTAGCACTGCCAATAACGGGAATCAGTTCCTTTGTGTACGTTCTAAGTTTGGTACGAATGGGAGTCAGGATTGGCCTTGAAGCCTTGTTGCACCATAACTTATCAAAAGTCTTTTTACTCATTATGGACTGGCTTGCGCCCGTGTCCAGCTCCATGGACACCGGGAGTCCATTTAAATCAAGCTTCAGCATTATTGGGCGATATTTTGTGGTAAATGTATGCACCCCATATACCTCTGCCTCCTCGGTCTGAGGCTCTGGTTCGTCATGATCCACCGTGGATCTGTCCTCCTCTGCAACATGGTGGTTTGCAGGATTAGCAGGGTTTGCAGCTCACCTGCACATACGTTGGAGGTATCCCATTGTTCCACATCCCTTGCAAACGTATCCTTTGAAGCGGCATGAATGGAAACGATGATCACCCCCGCAGCACCAACAAAGTGTTAATGGCCTTGTAGTCACCACCCTTGATGGCAGAATCCGAGTCATCTGCGGACTTGCAGCTACAGGCGCGTAAGTCCTGCCATGTGCATATCGATTCAAAAAGAACGTTACTTTGTTCACAGTACTTGCAGCAGCACTAGTGTGCTGGGAAATTTGTTTGGTATTGTCACTGGTGGAGATAAACGCCTTGGGCTATCGCTATGGCTTTACTCAAGGTTGGGGTCTCTACAGTCAAAAGTTTGCGAAGTATGGTTTCGTGGCCAATGCCAAGTACAAAGAAGTCCCTGAGCATGTGCTCCAAGTGTCCTTCAAATTCGCAATGTCCTGCAAGGCGCCTTAGCTCAGCGACGTAGCTCGCCACTTGCTGGCCTTCAGACCTCTTGTACATGTAGAACCGATGCCTCGCCATCAGAACGCTTTCCTTCAGGTTTAGATGCTCCCGGACCAGTGTGCACAACTCATTGTATGACTTGTCTGTGGGTTTCGATGGAGCGAGCAGGTTTTTCATGAGGCCATACGTTGATGCCCCGCAAACTGTGAGGAGGATCGCCCTTCGTTTGGCAGCGTTCCCTTCTGCTTCCAGCTCGTTGGCCACGAAGTATTGGTCAAGTCGCGCCACGAAGGTTTCCCAATCATCTCCCTCTGAAAATTTCTCCAGGATGCCCACAGTTCTCTGCATTGTTGCGTTGGGATTAGTCATTTTCGTCGCCAGTTGTTATGTCTTGAATAAAGAGTCAGATCAGATACTGCCAGCTCAAAGTAAGGTGTGACCATAGTCCTTTATCACAGATCTCAGAGTGTCTCTCCAGCCTGTGAGGCCTCCTGATATACAGGTGCTCTCAATGGATTGTGGGATCCCTTGGGACTCCAGGGGATGAGCCCTCTGGTGGTTAAACAAGGTAATTACAGGTTTACATACATAACAGAGATGCCACCTTTTTGTTTGATATTGAGTGACGCAACTTTCTGGAGAAAAAACACGGATTGGAATTAACCGTGGTGTTTCAGAACTGAGCGGACAAGTATCGTTTCTCTGTAAATCAATCGGCACAGAAGGTGGTCAACACATTACGTAGAAGGAAAGGAAAGATTCTGAGATTACGCCGTGCGAATATTAGTGTTCCAATCCCTCCATGGCCCTTGTTCCTCCCTATCTCTAATCTCCTCCATGCCTTCAAACACCACCGCCCCGAGATCTCTGCGCTCCTCCAATTCTGCAGATTATAATCGCTCCACCAATGGTGGCCGTGCCTTCTGTTGCCTCGGCCCCAAGCTCTGGAACTCCCTCCCTCAACCTCTCCGCCTCTCTACCTCTCTCTCCTCCTTTAAGACGCCCCTTAAAACCTACCTCTTTGACCAAGCTTTTGGTCACCTGCCCTAATATCGCGACACCATCCAGGACAAAGCAGCCCGCTTGATTGGCTCCCCATCCACCACCTTCAACATTCACTCCCTCCACCACCGGCGCACCGTGGCTGCAGTGTGTACCATCTACAAGATGCACTGCGGCAACTCGCCAAGGCTTCTTCGGCAGCACCTCCCAAACCCGCGACCTCTACCGCCTAGAAGGACAAGGGCAGCGGGCGCATGGGAACACCACCACCTCCACGTTCCCCTCCCAGTCACACACCATCCTGACTGGGAAATATATCGGCCGTTCCTTCATCGTCGCTGGGTCAAAATCCTGGAACTCCCTCCCTAACAGCACTGTGGGAGCACCTTCACCACACGGACTGCAGCGGTTCAAGGCGGCGGCTCACCACCACCTTCTCAAGGGGCAATTAGGGATGGGCAATAAATGCCGGCCTTGCCAGCGACGCCCACATCCCGGGAACTGTTTGATAATGCTCCACTGAAGGGCCTTAGGATATTTTACTACGTGAAAGGTATTATATTGTCGTTGTTATGAATGCTTAACACATTTGTGTGGAATTCCTTTGTACGCTATTTAGCAAAGCTGCTAATCTGTTGATTAATGTACAGTTTTGGCTGCTAACACTTGCCCAGACCACATTTCATAAACACTTGTGCAGACAGCAATGAAACATAGAAAGTTAGTCTGCCGGCTTTAGTTTCTCATCATCCCCAAACCCGGCCAAACTCCACCACCTCGCCTTCCACCTTTGCGGCTTCCTGGTGCTTTCCGTCGCTCTCTGACTGAGAGGAACGGAAAGCACCAGGAAGGCTGAGGCTCGGTGCGGGGCAAGGAAAAAGCAGGACATTCATTTGTGTCTGCCCCCAAAAAACTGAAAAATCAGTGAACTTAAATCACACGGAGACTTCTTCGCAGGAACAATTATTTAAATTAAACCAAAAAAAGGCAATTGGGTATTCATTCAAGCAGATTATTATGCATTTAAGGCATTATTGGTAGACTCCAGTTGTTCTTCCAAGAAATTGAAAAAGCAGGGTTGATAACGAGCGTAAAGCAGCACTTAAAAATATTAATGCTATTAAATCCAATATTTCTGGTTCATTTTCACCCTGATCGTTACCAATGTAGGCCTCTCCTGCCATCTGCTGGTCAGAGGTCAGTACAGCAGAGTCATGCAGTGACGTGCTGCCTCGATCCAATTCCACTTCATCACAAATGCTAAAATGGGTTAAAAATCTATCATCCAAAGCGATGATACACAAATAATCAATGTTGCAAATTTTTGACCCAACACCAAGAAACTTTACGTCCACTTTTGCATTCCCTGGGAAGGCGGCACCCACCAAAAGCAGCCAAAACAAGTTTTTAACTAGTTGTTCACTAGTTACATCGCAAACTAGTCAATAACAAAAAGAGTTAATCAAAGAGAGTATTTCCATCCGAGAGCAGGATGGAAAAGAGCCAAAAAAATAAAAACATAAGTCTGACGTGACGCACACACGACAAAATCTGTGTTTTTTGTGTATACATGTATTTCATTATCAATGTCATCTCCATTAGCCCGGTTTGTATTTTATAAAGATTACATTACAACTGAGAGGAAAGAAATGGTTCTCAGCAGCACAGCCAGAACCAGTGAACAGTGATATACGGAGCTAATATTTCTGACTGACACTGTTCTTGTATAGAAGGTTGTGGGTTCAAGTCCCACTCCAGAGACTTGAGCATAAAATCTAGGCTGACAATCCCAGTGCAGGGCTGAGGGAGTGCTGCACTGTCGGAGGTGCCGTCTTTCAGACGAGATGTTAAACCGAGGCCCGTCTGCTCTCTCAGGTGGACGTAAAAGATCCCGTGGATTTCGAAGAAGAGCAGGGGAGTTATCCCCGGTGTCCTGGGGCCAATATTTATCCCTCAACCAACATCACTAAAACAGATTATCTGCTCATTATCACGTTGCTGTTTGTGGGAGCTTGCTGTGCGCAAATTGGCTGCTGTGTTTCCCACATTACAACACTGACAACACTTCAAAAAGTACTTCATTGGTTGTAAAGTGGTCGAGAAAGGCGCTATAAAAAATGCAAATCTTCCTTTCATTCAAATGCTCACAATAAATAATATGGTCGCTGTCACGCAATTAACCTCTTAATCTGCATGTATGTCATCCTCCCTACTGTGTTAAAATTGGGACTCGGCTCACTGTCTCCTGTTCCAAGCTATTCCAGCCAACGACCTCTACACGGCAGGTCTCTGTACCTCTCCCTGTCTGCCCTCCCCTCCCCTCTTCCTACAACAGGAGTCTCCAAACTACAGCCCTGGGAACTCAACTTTGATTTGCCCTTATCTTTCTCACCCACCTGGAGGTTAGCAAAGGGCTGGTGGATAAATCCCAAGTCACATCATCAAAATCTGAGAGTTTTGTGTCCTACAGAGTGCAGTGTAACAAAATTTGCATAACACTAAGATTAGTGGGTTGTGTAGAGGACACAGAGGCTGCAAAGAGATTTAGATAGGTTAAGCGAATGGGCGAAGGTTTGGCAGATGGAATACAATGTCGGAATGTGAGGTCATCCACCTTGGGAAAAGAAACAGTAAAAGGGAATATTATTTGAATGGGGAGAAATTACAACATGCCGCGGTACAGAGGGACCTGGGGGTCCTTGTACATGAAACTCTTTTTGGAGTTTATCTGCAAAACAAAAAACATTAAACCGTGCCACCCGCCCTGGATGACACAGCAGACATTTACAAGGCCCTTTTTTTTCCTTTTTTTTTTGTGTTTTTCTTTTTTTTGGGCGCTAAAATCAAATTTTTTCCAGTGCCCCTTATAAAAGGGGAGGGGACACTAAAAGCACCGGCAATTAAAACAAATTAAACTTTAAAACGTAAAATCAAATTAAAATTTGGTTGCCGGGCGTGATGATGCACTCCAGTCCCTCCGGTGCCCACCTCTCGCGGAAGGCCGCGAGCGTACCGGTGGACACCGTGTGCTCCATCTCCAAGGACACCCTGGCCCGGATGCAAGAGCGGAAGAGAGGCAGGCAGTCAGGTTGAACGACCCCCTCGACCGCCCGCTGCCTGGACCGGCTGATGGCACCCTTGGCCGTGCCCAGGAGCAGTCCTACGAGGAGGCCCTCGGACCTACCCGCTCCCCTCCGCACAGGGTGCCCAAAGATCAGGAGAGTGGGACTGAAGTGCAGCCAGAATTTCAGGAGCAGCCCCTTCAAATAATGGAACAGGGGCTGCAACCTCGTGCATTCAATAAAAACATGGAACACGGACTCCTCCAGACCGCAGAAATTGCAGGCGGCCTGGGAGTCCGTGAACTGGCTTAAAAATTTGTTGCACGGCACTGCTCCGTGCACCACCCTCCAGGCCAAGTCCCCGATGAATAGTGGGAGGACCCCTGCGTAGAGTGCCCTCCATCAGGGACCCCCGCCTCCTCCGGACAGCAGGATGGTACGCCATGGCGTGTCCGGACGGCAGGCGAGGATGGCAAAGTTGAGAGTGTGCAGGAGCAGCCCGTACAAGAAACCCCTCCGCGCGGAACTGAAAGGCACGGAGGGGATTTCCCCGAGGCGGCTCAAGTTGTGAGGCGCCGGCCCCCCGAGGGAGATTCCGGGGCTTGGCGCCGATGAGGAATTCCGTCCGGACGGGGGTCAGTTCGGACGGGATCTCCCCACGTGCTTGAGCCTCCTCGATGCACCTAACGGAGTCAGGGCCCAGAGCTGTTTTTAGCGACTCGATGGCATCGGCCGCGTGGCGGACGTTGGCAGAATTTAGGCGCCGCGCCAGCGTGTCTGGCGCCATCCAGCCCGCTCCTCCACCATCGAGCAGGTCCCTGACCCTGGTCACCTCACCAGCCACAGCCCTCTCTTCCGACCGCCACATAAAACCTCGGTCGTGGAGGTACGGATTCCCGAGCAGCGGCTCCTGCAGGACGGCCGCCACTCCAGCCGGCGGAGAGCTGCGCTTGGTGGAGACTTTGTTCCAGACCCTGATGAGGTCCCTGTAAAAGACAGGCAGCTCCCGGAGGGCGGTCCTGACACCCCCCAAGTTCACAAACAGGAGCTGCGTGTCGTAATTGAGGTCGCGCTGCTGGCAGAAGAAATACATCGCCAGAGCGCACCACCTAGGAGGGGGCTCGACGTAAAGGTATCTCTGCAGGGTCTGAAGACGGAAAGTCGCGAGCTGGGCGCTGACGCACACCAACGACTGACCGCCCTCCTCAAGCGGGAGACTCAAGACCAACCCAAAAGGTTAGTTTGCAGGTGCAGCAGGTAATCAGGAAGGTGAATGGAATGTTGGCCTTCATTGCGAGAGGGATGGAGTACCAAAGCAGGGAGGTCCTGCTGCAACTGTATAGGGTATTGGTAAGGCCGCACCTGGAGTACTGCGTGCAGTTTTGGTCACCTTACTTAAGGAAGGATATACTGGCTTTGGAGGGGGAACAGAGACGATTCACTAGGCTGATTCCGGAGATGAGGGGGTTACCTTATGATGATAGATTGAGTAGACTGGGTCTTTACGCGTTGGAGTTCAGAAGGATGAGGGGTGATCTTATTGAAACATTTAAAATCATGAAAGGGATAGATAAGATCGAGGCAGAGAGGTTGTTTCCACTGGTAGGGGAGACTAGAACTAGGGGGCACAGCCTCAAAATACGGGGGAGCCAATTTAAAACCGAGTTGAGAAGGAATTTCATCTCCCAGAGGGTTGTGAATCTGTGGAATTCTCTGCCCAAGGAAGCAGTTGAGGCTAGCTCATTGAATGTATTCAAAATCACAGATAGATAGATTTTTAACCAATGAGGGAATTAAGGGTTACGGGGAGAGGGCGGGTAAGTGGAGCTGAGTCCACGGCCAGATCAGCCATGATCTTATTGAATGGCGGAGCAGGCTCGAGGGGCTAGATGGCCTACTCCTGTTCCTAATTCTTATGTTCTTATGTACACAGACCTTCAATCTGGTAAAGTCGATCGTTCAGTTTGATTATGTTGGGCTTCAGATTCCGGCAGAGAGCGTACAAAGATTATTACTCTTGTTTTTTTTAATTAATTCTCAGGATGTGGGCGTCGCTGGCAAGGCCGGCATTTATTGCCCGTCCCTAATTGCCCCTTGAGAAGGTGGTGGTGAACCGCCTTCTTGAACCGCTGCAGTCCGTGTGGTGAAGGTGCTCCCACAGTGCTGTTAGGGAGGGAATTCCAGGATTTTGACCCAGCGACGATGGAGGAACGGCCGATATATTTCCAAGTCAGGATGGTGTGTGACTCGGAGTGGAACGTGGAGGTGGTGGTGTTCCCATGCGCCTGCTGCCCTTGTCCTTCTAGGCGGTAGAGGTCACGGGTTTGGGAGGTGCTGCCGAAGAAGCCTTGGCGAGTTGCTGCAGTGCATCTTGTAGATGGTGCACACTGCAGCCACGGTGCGCCGGTGGTGGAGGGAGTGAGTGTTGAAAAGTGGTGGATGGGGAGCCAATCAAGCGGCTGCTTTGTCCTGGATGGTGTCGAGCTTCTTGAGTGTTGTTGGAGCTGCACTCATCCAGGCAAGTGGGGAGTATTCCATCACACTCCTGACTTGTGCCTTGTAGATGGTGTTTGTAACAGTACTGAAGAGGCGAGTATGGAATTATTGAGGGGATATTAAGCTAGTCAGTCAGTTAAGTGGCCAAAAAGTCATCTTTATCCCTGTTTAAAATGTGATTTTGAACAACTCACTCGACTAAAGCAACAGCAAAAGTGACTGACGCAATACTGCCATCTTGTGGCAAACTTAAGCAGGACCGTTATGTGCCAAACCATTTAGTTTCCTTTGGGATTCTATATGTAGCAGGCTGCAGCCTGGTCTGGGCGTCTCACAATGACCCTCGCTCCAACACCCAAATCACCCATGTCACTGACCCAGCCAGAGACAAGCAAAGGGAACAACCCCAACAATAATATGTATTTATAGAGCATCTTTAATATCGTAAAACATCCCAAGGCGCTTACAGGAGCGATTATCAAACAACATTTGGCACCGAGCCACATAAGTAGATATTAGCTCAGATGAAGAGGTAGGCTTTAGGAGCGTCTTAAAGGAGAGAGAGGCGGAGAGGTTTAGGGAGGGAGTTCCAGAGCTTGGGGCCCAGGCAACAGAAGGCACCCATGGTGGAGTGATTATAATCAGGGATGCTCGAGGGCAGAATTAGAGGAGCGGGGGGTTGTGGCAACGTTCATTTTAAGCTGCTCTCTAGGGAACACGCACGGACCCTTAAAGGGGCCACGCAGGGCCAAAGAAAATTGCAGGGAACATTTGTTGTGGGGCTGGGGGAGATTACAGAGATAGGGAGGGGCGAGGGCCACAGAGGGATTTGAAAACAAGGATGAGAATTTTTAAAATTGAGGTGTTGTTTAACCGGGAGCCAATGTAGGTCAGCGAGCACAGCGGGTGATGGGTGAGCGGGACTTGGTGCGAGTTAGGACACATAGCTGTTACCAGAGATGACCCCTCACTCCCTGATGTAACTGTACCCCACAGCACTTAAACTGCACTGCACCTCTCCAAATCTCTTCTGTGCTCAGAGACTGAATGGTGTCTTAAAGAATTCAGATGAAAGGATAACTCCATTTCTCGAGTATTTCCAGCATTTTATGTTTTTCAACAACAACACCAACTTGTATTTATATAGCACCTTTAATGCAGTGAAACATCCCAAGGTGCTTCACAGGGGTATTATGTGATAAAAAGTTGACACATCAGGTTTCCAGGATTGGCAGAATTTTGCTGTTGTATCAAGGAAGGGAACTCCTTTGAGTAGATATCTTCCTACACTGGGCAGCAACTCTGAAGCTCAGGCCCTCATCTGCAAATCCTTCCATCTGGGACTTCCTCCAACTCCAGGTCGCTGCACATTCACCCTCCCGCTGTTCTACCAATAGTGGCAGTGCTTTCAGCCATCTGGCCCCAGTGTCACTCATTGAGTTTGCCACATCTGGCTAACTGGGATTCCAGATGTGGCGAATTTAAAAAAAAACAAGTCAAACCCCGCCGTTGGTCATGTGATCTCACTATTCGCACAGTGTCTGCATGTGAACTTTAACCTTTTTGTGCATTTGTTGGTAATTTGGTAAGATGAAAAACAGAGTGTGTTTTTTTGATCGTTAAGTGTTTTACCTCCTTGGTTACTGAATGATGGTAGATGCTCATTCAGTAACTATCCACACATGAAGCACCTTTACCTGTATTGTGATTGTTGCCCAAGCCGCACCTGTAGCTATTCAGCGATTCCTATTGGACAACGCTGTCCTCAACTCCTCTCCCTTGCTCCATCTCTCCTTCCTTCGGACACCTCCCCTCATGCCCCTCCCACCCCGACAACCCACCTCCACAACTATGAAACGTTTGGCTGCAATGAAAGGTTATGTGTAAATATGCAAATTGTAGGTAGAATTAACTTGAATAAAATATTCATCATCTTTCTTTCTGTTGAAGAATCCTTTTCTTATAACATACACCACTGAACAAAACAACAAGACATTTGATACCAGTGAGCTCTCAACATGAAAAGTGACAAAAATTGCTTAGCTAATGAAAAGCTATCAAAACAGACAGATACAATCTAGCCACATAAGAACATAAGAAATAGGAGCAGGAGTCGGCCATTCGGCCCCTCGAGCCTGCTCCGCCATTCAATACAATCATGGCTGATCCGATCTTGGACTCAACTCCACTTCCCCGCCCGCTCCCCATAACCTTTTACTCGCTTATCGTTCAAAAATCTGTCTATCTCCACCTTAAATATATTCAATGACCCAGCCTCCACAGCTCTCTGGGGCAGAGAATTCCACAGATTTACAACCCTCTCAGAGAAGAAATCCCTCCTCATCTCAGTTTTAAATGGGCGGCCCCTTATTCTGAGACTATGCCCCTAGTTCTAGATTCTCCCACGAGGGGAAACATCCTCTCTGCATCCAACCTGTCGAGCCCCTTCAGTATCTTATACATTTCATTAAGATCACTTCTCATTCTTTCAAACTTCAGAAGACTTATGCAAGCAAATACAGCAGTTCACATTGCAACAGGCTTATTGACAACAATAATATGTAGTCATTGCAGAAGGACCTGCCCCTCCACTGCACTGCAAGGACCCAACTTTAGGTGTCCTTAAATAGTGCTTAAAAACAAAAAGCTCCCTTTGCAAAAGACGAAAATGCAGCTCGTTGCAAAGTACGTGCACAATGATGACACGATATATGCGCGTGTTATTCGCCTCCCCCAGCCCACAGGCTTAAATCTCAAGGAGGATTTCTTGTCTTTGCTGCCTCCCTCTTCATTCTGCCTCACCTGTCCTTGCCTGGTCGCTGGCCTTTCCTGCCGACACCCTGCAGGTCCTGGGTTGCCGACCGTGGCTTTGCAAAGAGCTGCTGCTGTCAATCCGGGCTGCGTTCCAAATCCCCGGGTCAACATTCCAAATCCCCGGGACCAGATTCCAAATCTCCGGGACCTGCCCAGGGCGAGCCGCTGATTTGCAGCCTTTATTGCCAAATGGTAAGTCATTTAAATGCAATTAACGTCTCTCTGCCTTCTTCAGGATTTCATTTAATGTATAATTGGGGAGGGGGGGTGGTACTCGGTGTTTACATCTTTAAATGCGAAACAAAAAATAAAAGCCATTTTTCCTGAAATTATTTGAGGACAGTTGAGTGAAATTACATTGCTATTTTTAAAAAAATCTTAAATTTAATCATCATTAATGACATTTCTGCCTCATTTTTGTGCCGATCTGCTCAGCAACAGTTGTTTTGGGAAAGCATATTACAAAGATTCAAATTGCAATTGAGTTGAGCTGAGTGTGTTTGCAGTAAGTGTGTGGCTCAGGGTCCCTTGCTCGCTGCATAACTGGTTACAGGGGAATCTGTTTATTGGGCACGGTGTAAGGGAGTGTAAACGTGGTGGCTTCTCTCTTCCCCCAGTCTCAGACAGGGAGGCTGCGAGCCTTGGCCATTCTCTGAATCTCCCTGTGCAGCGGTTGCTATGATACCTCGTCATTTTTGAAGGGGGAGAGGGCAATGATCATGGACACACCAGTGCCTTTTTGTTTGCATTGAGTCAAACTTTAATAAAAGTGCAAACATTCGCCGTCAGCTGGAAAACTGCACAACGCTTGCTGTGTGGCAGGAGCTCTGAGTGCAGTAACCAGCAGTTAATTGAATTAAATCGCTTTTTCAACGCAGCTCGAGTCAGATAATGTGGGACGGTTGACCCCACACACAACTCAAAGATGTACAGTGAGTGCTGGGGAAAGCCCTACGGCCCATCCTGTATTCTAAAGTAATCCCAGGATCCTCGCCTCCAATGTCTTGCAAAAAAATCCCTTCCACATGTAGGAGAGAAAACGCGACAGTCAGTTGGTGCACAGCAAGCTCCCACACACAGCAATGTGATAATCTGTTTTTGTTATGTTGATTGATTGGCCAGGACACCGGGGATAACTCCCCTGCTCTTCTTCGAAATGGTGCCGTGGGATCTTTTACATCCACCCGAGAGAGCAGACGGGGCCTCGGTTTAACGTCTCATCCGAAAGACAGCACCTCCGACAGTGCGGCACTCCCTCAGCACTGCACTGGGAGTGTCAGCCTAGATTTATGTGCTCAATTCCCTGGAGTGGGACTTGAACCCACGACCTTCTGACTCAGAGGCGAGGGTGCTGCCCACCGTTTTTACAACAAGATTTTCCAACTGAGCTACAAAACGATCAGCAAAATGACATAACTACAGAATTATTTATCCAAAGTATTCTCTCAGCAAAACTGGTTATGCAGTGAACGTGGCTCCATTCTAACTTGCTGACTTTGTGGGCCATTTGCCTGAAGCTTCGGAAACCATGTATGGATTTTCAACCACGAATGAAATTCAACTTTGGCGGCAGCACAAACCAAGCAGTAGTGGATTGCTCTCCCGTTCCTCGCCCCGCCCGTTCATAGGATAACCGGGTACACGGCACAGAAACAGGCCATTCGGCCTAACCAGTCCATGCCGGCGTTTATGCTCCACTCGAGCCTCCTCCCGTCTTTCCTCATCTAAATCTATCAGCATAACCCTCTATTCCCTTCTCCCTCATATACTTGTCCAGCCTCCCCTTAAATGCATCGATACTATTCACCTCAACCCCTCCCTGTGGCAGCGAGTTCCACATTCTCACCACTCTCTGGGTAAAGAAGTTTCTCCTGAATTCCCCATTGGATTTCTGGGTGACTATCTTATATTGATGGTCTCTAGTTATGCTCTTCCCCACAAGTGGAAACATTCTCTCTCTATCCACTCTATCAAAACCTTTCATCATTTTAAAGACCTCTATTAGCTCACCCCTCTTTTTTTTCCACTGCCCCATTGAATTTGAATTCCACCCACAATGTGTTGCCAGTAATTTGCATGTTGCGAGCTGTCAGCTGTTCAGAGGATCTGGTGAAAGTAGCGTTCCGTTTCTTGTCCGACTGAATCACGTTGTTTCCAAAATACAATATAGCAACTTGATAAACTGGTGGTGCAGACGGTTTGTGCAGTAACCAGTGCGTCTCGCCCGCCTTTAAATGTAACTTCTCCGTTCTGTAACAGAACCTTTTCTGGCTACTTTGTTTAAATTACTGGAGAGATCGGAATGTAACAACCGGTGATTGAAGGCGTACTTTGGTCAATAATAAACTGACCAGGACCGCGACCTTTAGTCCATCGATCATGAAACTCTGAAAATTAGAGGGAAACAGCAGAGTGTGAATGGGTAAAAGATAATTCACATTTCTCATGTGCATTCCCTGACCTCCGGACGTCCCAAAGCACTTCACATATATTGAAGCACGGTTGCAATATAGAACACGTGGCAGCCAATTTGTGCACAGCAAGCTGCCACAAACACAAATGAGATAAATGACCAAAACTCTTTTTGGAGTTTATCTGCAAAAACAAAAGACATTAAACCGTGCCACCCTACCTGGGTGACACACCAGACATTTACAAGGTCCTTTTTTTCCTTTTTTTTGTGTGTTTTTCTTTTTTTTTTTGGTTTTTTTGGGCACTAAAATTACAATTTTTTCCCAGTGCCCCCTATAAAAGGGAAGGGGGACACTAAAAGCACCGGCAATTAAAACAAATTAAACTTTAAAACGTAAATGACCAATCTGTTTTTAGGTTGTGTTGGCCGAGGGATCAATATTGTCCGGGACAGCGGGCAGAACTCCCCTGCCTGTAGATTACTTTCTGCAGTCTCAGTTCGGTAGGAAAGCGCGGCTGATATTACTGCAATGGAAACGCTGGTTATTTTTGTCTGTTAGGCAGGAAAAGCGCACAGACTGAGCACTGAGCAACGTGAACAGTTGCTCCCCAACCTCCGAGGGGCCGGCTGGGCGGAAGTGGAAGGGAGAGATGCAATTTATAAAGAGTTTGTCTTCAAAAACTTCAACCAGGTGAGAATTTATAATGGCTCGATGCACAATAATAAAATGAGACACCAATCGGTTTTTAGGTTGTGTTGGTTGAGGGATCAATATTGTTCGGAACACCAGGGAGAACTCCCCTGCCTGTAAATTAATTTCTGTAGTCTCAGTTCATTTGCATTTGCATATAATTGGCAAATGAAGTTCAACACAGATAAATGTGAGGGATTACATTTTGGTAGGAAGAATAGGGAGGTCACATTACTGGGAGGATGCGAGTCTGGGTGGGGTAGAGGAACAAAGGGATCTCGGATACAAATACACAAATCACTAAACGTTGCGACACAGGTTAGCGAGGCCATAAAAAGCAAACCAAGCTCTAGGGTTTATTTCTAGAGGGATAGAATTGAAAATTAGGGAAGTTATGCTAAACCTGTATCCAACCTTGGTTAGACCACACTTGGAGCACTGCGTACAGTTCTGGTCGCCATATTATAAAAAGGATATAGAGGCACTGGAGAGGGTGCAGAGAAGATTTAAAAGGATGATACCAAGAATGCGAAGGTATACCTATCAGGAAAGGGTGAACAGGCTGGATCTCTTTCCTCTTGATAAATGGTCGAGAGGTGACTTCATAGAGGTCTTTAAAATGAAAGGGTTTGGTAGAGTGGATAGAGAGAGAATGTTTCCACTTGTGGGGAAGAGCATAACTAGAGGCCATCAATATAAGATAGTCACCAAGAAATCCAATGGGGAATTCAGAAGAAACTTCTTTACTCAGAGAGTGGTGAGAATGTGGAACTCGCTGCCATAGGGAGGGGTTGAGGCGAATAGTATCGATGCATTTAAGGGGAGGTTGGATAAACATATGGGGGAGAAGGGAATAGAGGGTTATGCTGATAGATTTAGATGAGGAAAGACGGGAGGAGGCTCGAGTGGAGCATAAATGCCGGCATGGACTGGTTGGGCCGAATGGCCTGTTTCTGTGCCGTATATCCGATGCGATCCGGTGTAAATGCAAGGGACCTGGTTTTGCAGTAAACTGCATTTTCCTATATTTTTTTAAAAAGGCTTTTGGTTTTATGACGAGAGTGGCACTACAGGCCGAGAAAATGGACCATCACCCAGAGTGGTTTAACGTTTATAACAAGGTAAGGAAAGACTTGCATTGATATAGAACCTTGGGACTTCCCAAAGTGCTTCAGAGCCAAGTTAATATTTTACTTGTAGTCGCTGGCTGCTGCATTTCCCACATGACAACAATGTGCGCACAGCAAGCTTCCACAAACAGCAATGTGATAATCTGTTTTTGATGATATCAGTTGAGGGATGGATAGTCACCAAGACACTGGGGAGAACTTCCCTGCTCTTCCAATACTGGCCATGGGATCTTTAACATCACCAAAGAGCGAGGACGGGGCCAGGAATTTGGTTTAATGTCTCATCCAACAGTGTGCGCTCCCTCAGTACCGCCCCTCCGACAGTGCAGCGCTCCCTCAGTACCGCCCCTCCGACAGTGCAGCGCTCCCTCAGTACCGCCCCTCCGACAGTGCAGCGCTCCCTCAGTACCGCCCCTCCGACAGTGCAGTGCTCTCTCAGTACCTACCCCTCCGACAGTGCAGTGCTCCCTCAGTACTGCACTGGGAGTGTCAGCCAAGATTCTCTGGAGTGGGACTTGAACACGCAACCTTCTGACTCAGACGAGAGAGCTACCCACTGAGCCACGGCTAACACACGTACAGTCCCTGTATTTTATTGCCTTGTAGTGTATGCAGAATTGCCAATGAACAATTTTTATTTGGTCCTCATTTATTTAATAAATTTATTCGAAGCCAGGACAGTGAATAAATTTAAGACAGAGAAAGACAGTTTCTTAACCGATAAGGGATTGAGGGGTTATGGGGAGCAGACAGGAAAGTGGACTGGAGTCCATGATCGTATTAAATGGCGGAGCAGGCTCGAGGGGCCGTATACCTTCTCCAGCTCCTATTTCTTATGTTCATCGATGGGGGAAGTGAATGGCTCACTTTTTAAACACCAGTCTCTCGCACTCCTAGGTCAGGTACAGCCCTGATTCTAACCCAACCCTCCCACCGGGAATGGGGAGGGTTTATGTCGGTGGCCCAGTTTTCCTCGCCGTTGATTTTAAGGCTCTGATGTGAATTCTGCAGGTGTATGTTCATTTACTGTATGGACTGGGCAGGAAGCCTCCGAACAGGTGCTGGAAGAATCCCTCAACTGCATAAGCTAAAGGGAGGAAGACCTCATCATGGGAATGGTTTTATCTCCGCAGGTTCACATCACTCTGAGTACACACGAGTGCGGAGGGCTGTCCGAGCGAGATATCAAGCTGGCCACCTTCACTGAAGAATCTACGGTTTCTCAATGAGCTCCAAGGGCATGTCAGCGGCTATTGGGACCAAATTAACTGATACATTTCAAAGGTCATCCGTATGTTTGAAACTTGCCGTGGATTACACCAGAATCAAATTGTATTTAATCGGGATGAACCGAGAGCTAGTTTACATGTTGCAGTATTGATGTATGTAGTTTGTGGGGAAACTGTGCCTTATGTGAATAAAACACAAATCAAAATAACCCTGCCTTCATTGGTACAAGATTAAATAGTTCCTGAGTTGTAGCGAGAGTAAAACCAGATGGCAGGTTCACCGATGCTTTGAAACTGGAACTGAAGATCGGGCCAAGTTTGGATGGTTCCCTTGGTGACGTTTGCCAAAACTGCAGTGATGCCACAGATTCCAACACTGTTACATAGAATCGTAGAAATTTACAGCACGGAAGGAGGCCATTTCGGCCCATCATGTCCGCGCCGGCCGACAAAGAGCTACCCAGCCTAATTCCACTTTCCAGCTCTCGGTCCGTAGTCCTGTAGGTTACGACACTTCAGGTGCACGTCCAAGTACTTTTTAAAATGTGGTGAGGGTTTCTGCCTCTACCACCCTTTCAGGCAGGGAGTTCCAGACCCCCACCACCCTCTGGGTGAAAACATTTCCCCTCAAATCCCCTCTAAACCTCCTATCAATTACTTTAAATCTACGTCTCCTGGTTGTTGACCCTTCCCAAAAGGGAAATAGCTCCTTCCTATCCACTCTAGCCAGGCCCCTCAATTTTACACACCTCAATAAGGTCTCCCCCTCAGCATCCTCGGTTCCAAAGAAAACAAACCCAGCCTATCCAATCTTTTGATCCCAGCACAGTTACCAAGGGGTCGACACTGATCAATTCCAGCACTGTGTGCAGTGATCTGCTGGGCATTGCTGCCAGTTAAAAGGGGCACAGCCCCATTAAGCTGTTGTCCCCACGATCAGCCTGTACATATTGCTCAGTTTGTGAGCATTGCAGACACAGCCATACATTTATTGCTCAGAGGTGCTGATGATGGGATTTCCTCTATAGCGATTGAACATCGAGTTCGAATGGACTGGAGTCACATGGAGGCCAAGCTAGGCAAGGGCGGGGCAAGGTTTTCTCCCCGCCGGGGAAGCAGTTGGGTTTTTTAAATTACAATTAACAGCTTTCATGGTGTTGGCCGACAACTTCGATGGTATATGAACTCAGAACCTCTGGGAGGACAACCGCTTGGCCACTCGGCCCACCCCGCAATTGGAGCACGAGAGATTTTAAGTCACTGCTCTGACAGCTTTACAAACAACAGCTTGAACTTACGTAGCGCCTTTCACATAGTAAAACATCCCAAGGAACAAAATTTGACACCGAGCCACGTTAAAGAGATTGGGACAGGCGGCCAAAAGCTTGGTCAAAAAGATAGGTTTCAAGGATGCTTCCACTGGTGGGGGAGACTAGAACTAGGGGGCATAATCTTAGAATAAGGGGCCGCCCATTTAAAACTGAGATGAAGAGAAATTTCTTCTGGGGGTTGTAAATCTGTGGAATTCGCTGCCTCAGAGAGCTGTGGAAGCCGGGACATTGAATAAATTTAAGATAGAGATAGACAGTTTCTTAAACGATAAGGGAATAAGGGGTTATGGGGAGCGGGCAGGGAAGTGGAGCTGAGTCCATGATCGGATCAGCCGTGATTGTATTAAATGGCGGAGCAGGCTCGAGGGGCCATATGACCCACTCCTGTTCCTATTTCTTATGTTCTTAAGGAGGGTCTCAAAGGAGAGCAAGGCAGAGAGGCATAGGGAGCGAATTCTGGAGCCTAGCGCCTTGGCAGCTCAAGGCACGGCCGCCAGTGGTGGAGTGATTAAAATCGGGATGCACAATAGGCCAGAATTGGAGAAGCGCAGATATAAGAATTAGGAGCAGGAGTCGGCCATTCGGCCCCTTGAGCCTGCTCCACCATTCAATAAGATCATGGCTGATCTTCGACCTCAGCTCCACTTTCCTGCATTATCCCCATATCCCTTGATTCCCTTAATATTCAGAAATCTATTTATCTCTGCCTTGAATATACTCAATGACTGAGCCTCCACAGCCCTCTGGGGTAGAGAATTCCAAAGATTCACCACCCTCTGAGTGAAGAAATTTCTCCTCATCTCTGTCCTAAATGGCCGACCCCTTATTCTGAGATTGTGACCCCTGATTCTAGACTCCCCAGCCAGGGGGAAACATCCTCTTTGCATATATCCTGTTCGTCCTTGTAAGATTTTTGTATGTTTCAATGAGATCACCTAAACTCTAGAGAATATAGGCCTAGTCGACTCAATCTCTCCTCATAAGACAATCCTCCTATCCCAGGAATCAGTCTGGTGAACCTTCGTTGCACTCCCTCAATGACAAGTATATCCTTCCTTAGGTAAGGAGACCAAAACTGTACACAATACTCCAGGTGTGGTCTCACCAGGGTCAGATATAATTGCAGGAAGATATCTTTACTCTTATACTCAAATCCTCTTGTAATAAAGATCTCGGAGGATTGTAGGGTCAGAGATTAGAGATAGGGAGGGTCGAGGGGCCATGGTATGATCTGAAATTAAGGACAAAAATTTTAAAATAGTGGCATTGCCGGACCGGGAGCTAGTGCAGGTCAGTGAGCACGGGGGGTGATGGGCAAACAGGATACGGGCAGCCGAGTTTTGATGAGCTAAAGTTTACAGCTGGGAGAGCGTTGGGAGAGACAAGTCTGGAGCTAACAAAGGCACGGATGAGGGTTTCGGCAGCAGATGAGTTTACTTGGTTAACATCCAGACCGTAGGAGCCAAAGGCCAAAAGCGGCTTCAGTTCCTTAAATGCGATGACATTCCATCACGCTGCCCGATTGCACTGGTCCATGGAAGAGTTTACATTTGTGATTATGCAAATTAATTTTAGCAGAAACTGTAACCTGAACAATGCAACTTCAAGCACAATTTGCGCCCAATGCGGAAACTCTACCCCAGTATTTACGGGTTCATCAAGAAATGAGCTGCAAGTTTAAATCCCAGCCACAGATGGTGCCAGTTGCAATGTATTTGCTTCATGGGTTCTTTGCTTCAGGATTCATAGCAACATTAAGAACTAGTTGGTTTATTAACAAAGGTTTAACAATCACACGACACATTACCAGTTCCTCCACTAGGCTCACAACTACATACCTCATCGTGGATGACCTAGACCCAACTGGCTGGGGTTTTATTGAGTCTTGTGAACATCACGTGACGGACTAAGCCACTCACAATGCAACAGCTCCACAATTATTTTAAGTTGCACCTGTAAATCAAGTGCTCCCTGGTTAAGGGGGGAGGGGCACTAAAACCGACACAATTAAACTTTGGACAGTCAACTGGATCAAATTAAAATTTGGTTGCCGGGGGTGATGATGCACTCCAGTCCCTCCGGTGCCCACCTCTCGCGGAAGGCCGCGAGCGTACCGGTGGACACCGCGTGCTCCATCTCCAGGGACACCCTGGCTCAGATGGAACCGTGGAAGAGAGGCAGGCAGTCGGGCTGCACGAGCCCCAACGGCTCTACAAACCCGTGAGCATACTCACAGGTACACACATTATACCAGTGATTACCAGACAGAGATAGATGGTTTTTTAACAGACAAGGCAATAAGGAGTTTTGGGGAGCGGGCAGGGAAGTGGACCCGAGTCCATGATCGGATCAGCCATGATCGTATTAAATGGCCGAGCAGGCTCGAGGGGCCGAATGGTCTACTCCTGTTCCTATTTCTTCTGTTCTTATGATTGGGACAGTTCACAAACACTGGCATTGGCCCGTTTGGTCAGATAGGTTTGTGGAATTATGATCAGAAATGTGTAGTAGCTTGTTACCACAAGCTCAGAGTCCAACATGCAAAATACATCAACTGCAAAATACCGCCAACGCTGGCAATTGGGAAAACAGCAACTGCTGTGAACACTGAGCGGGTCAGGCAGCGTCTGTGGAGCGAGTCTCACAGTCAATGTTTTAGCTCGATGACCTTTCGTCAGAACTGGAAGGTGTTAGCGATGAGTAGCTTTTAAGCAAGTGACGAGTTAGGGAAAAACGGGGGCCAGGGAAAGAACAAAAGGGAGTAAATGTACAAACAGGAGAAGGGAAACCGACAGCAATGAAGGTGAACAGGGCGAGAGACACAAACTACTCGTACGGTTTCAACAAATTAAGTTTATTACCAAATCTCAATGACAAACTTGTTAATACATAATACAAGGAATTAATTCGTATCATTTTGCACACGAGTAATGCAGAGGTGCACGGTTTGTCCGGGTGCCAATAACCCAGATGTCGGAATTCCACCCCCGCCTGAGGGATACCATAAACCTCACAATACACACAAGGTTGCTCTGGAACTGTTCCAACTAGTAAACTGACAATTAAAATAGAGCCATCCCATTGGCTAACCGTCTGGCAATAATTCCCGGTAGGGTTGTGAGATTTTCAAGTTCACGTCTCAAAAAAAAAAGCCAGCGCCCCACACACACATCCTTAAAGGGACACCACACACAACGTGCGACTCGGATTCCACTGAAACAATGTGGGACAGGAGATGGTTCAAAGCAATACAAGGGCGGGAAAGGACTTGCCTTATTGCAGCCGAGTCACACTTGTCTGCAAACCGAAGATCGTTGCTGGGTCAGTATATCCACCCCCACCCCTATTGGAAATGTGTGGTGGAGGGAAAAAAGAAATGTTGTCTTGATAAAGGGCAGGAGAAAAAACAACAAAAGTTCCCGACTAGTTTGTGAACTCGACCAAATCTTCTTGGCGTTTCCTCCTCGTGTGGAGAGGCGCATGGTGACCAGGCCAGTTATTCAGACTGTGGCAGAGTTCCCAGAGCTATAACCACTCGGTTGTCACAGAACATCCTGCCTCAGGTTCGTGTGAACAAAAATGTAGCCAAGGGAATGGGTTTATATACTCTTCAAGGCCAAACGATGAGAGTGTTACGTCTGGGTTAGCGAGGGACCCCAGTAACCAGTGATCTTAGCGCAATTTTTTTTTTTTAGAAAGGTAGAAGCCCTTGTATCAAAAGTCAGAAAATTGTGCACAAATCTTCTTTTTGAAAACACACGACAAGTTATTAAGACAGTGTGAAATGCAGCCCTTTCACGTTAGTCATTACGGGTAACTGGTCTGATTCTGGTTCAAAACCGTTTGGGAGCGGCGTGCTGAACAAGTATGCTGCTTTCCATTCACCGCAGGGGAGCAGGTTCAATCTTAGTTACACTCCGGGAACTCTGTGCAAGAAGGTGGAAAGAACAGCGCGTGTGTGGGGTTAAGGGAGGGGGTGGGGAGGGGAGGTTGGTTCATGTTGTCACTTGTTTTACCCCGGAGAAGCTCGCAGCAAGGGGGGAAATAAAGTGAGATGGTTGGGGCTCACCATCGCTGGGGTACGCAGATCAACTGCTTTGCCCAAGGTGGGTGCCCATTTACAGCCCAACATTGCCAGCATGTCCCAGTCCAAATCAGAGGGAATTTCACGCAGCTTTAGGCTACAAGTTTACACATTCAAGTTCCCCCGCGTAAAGGGACTTACCGTGAGACCACTACCTTGGAAAAATAAAGCGGAAATGGTCAACGAGAGAGTTTCGCTTGGCAACAGTTTGATTTGGGGAGCGCGCATCGGAATGTGTTTTATTAAAGGCTAACTGAGGCAGAACCGTTTGTGGTCGTGTGCGCAGAGGGGCTGGTTAACAAAGGGATTATTGTTCAAGCATCTCAGGATTAGTAAGAATCAGCATGGTTTTTTTTTTAAAGATAGCATTAAAGTACCGTTAAAATCTTGATGCAATTACTCACAGGCACTCCCCTGTAAAGCGATGGCACTGTGCGTGGACCCACTACAAGACATACAGCATTTCAGAACATCGCTACCATGACACTAATACAACTGAAACACAGACTGCAACACGTTCTGAAATAATCGGACCGTAAATGACAACAATGGAGTGAGCAGTGAGCACAAAAATGGATAATGAGTTTTATTCACAGGGTCTCAAAGGAGCGATCCGGGTGTGTGTGTGAGTTTTTTTTTTTAAAATCACATCTGTTTCATAATATTTGATTATCTTAAACAATCAGAAAAAAAATTGCACAGCAATCTTTCTTTTTTTTTAAAACTGTCTGAAGGTAATTTCTACGGCAGTGAAAAAATCCACCTCTTGTCCGTCAGTGATTGTAACCGTGTCTATCTCGGATTTAAAACCGTCTTCAGTTAACTGGGAGCAACTCAAGGTGTTGTCTTCGTGGGGGCAGGGGGTCACCTGTACGTTCCAGGTGGACCATTACCTGCCCTACAGGTGAGCGGTAAAGGGTTAATCACTCGCCCGCCCCCTCCCCCCACCCGAACGACTCAGCCCAAATAACTTCTCACCCTCGCCCCCCCCCCCCACCACCAGTAACGTACCGTACCGTACTGCTGCTGTTATCGCAAGATTCCGTTCAGAGTTATCGCCAGTAGCAGCAACTTCCAAACACACAAACACGGTTTCGCTCCTTTGAGAATGATTCTGCCAAAACATTCCTTCTCAATAACAAAACGAAAATCAGAAAGGCATTTTGAGGTGAATTGCCACTTGCATCGGTCACTGAATCGCTGCCTCGGTAAAAACCTATGCTCACTTTACAGGAACACCGTTCACAAACATCTTTGCATTTTCTTTTTGTTTTATATAAATGATTCGATTTCACATTTCCCCCATATATAGGATTCCAGGCCAAAGATACTATTTTTGGGGCTAAAATTTTAAAAGTACAAAGTAAAGGCTTATTAGGCTTCGAAAGTGGTATAAAGATCACTGATGTCATCCCCAGCGCGTCTCCGATTGCATTTTCCCAGATTTCCGCGGAGTCTGCAAAAAAAATCACGGAAGAGAATTCGATTCTCAACACCTCAGATCTCTCGGGTTGCTTTCCGAAATTTCCTTTGCCACCCAATCCATGATTTTCTTTTTAAAAACTTGTGGGGGGGGTGTTTTTTTTCTCTTTTCAGTGTTGTGCCGAGTCTCCATTCATGTGATTTTTCTCATCGCCGGGGAGTTCAGTGCTGTAGAGACAATCCAGGAATCCATGCGATATCTCCGTCACCAGGGAACGGTCGGGAATGGACTGTGCCATGCCGTATATAGCACCCTGCAGGGAGAGAGGAAATTAAATCAGGACACGGGCAAGGACATACCTGCCTCACAGTTGGTGCAACGAAGGTTCACTAGATTGACCCCTGGGATGAGAGTGTTGTCCTATAAGGAGAGTAGATTGGGCCTATACTCTCTGGAGTTTAGAAGAATGAGAGGTGATCTCATTGAAACATGTAAGATTCTGAGAAGGATTGACAGGGTAGATGCAGAGAGGATGTTTCCCCCGGGCTGGAGAGTCTAGAACCAGGGGTCACAGTCTCAGGATAAGGGGTTGGCCAGAGATGAGGAGGAATTTCTTCACTCAGAGGGTGGTGAATCTTTGGAATTCCCTTCCCCCAAGGGCTGTGGAGGCTCAGTCGTTGAGTATATTCAAGGTCGAGATCGATAGATTTGGACTCTCGGGGAATCAAGGGATATGGGGATTAGGCGGGAAAGTGGAGTTGAGGTCGAAGATCAGCCATGATCTTATTAAATGGCGGAGCAGGCTCGAGGGGCCGAATGGCCTACTCCTGCTCCTCGTTTTTATGTCCTTATGTTTATTTATGTCTTACAGGTCAAGCCAACTAACCCGCTGAGGTGGATCTACAACAGAGATCAGGCTGGTTGATGGACTCCAATAGGTATCCATGACAACTAACAACTTGCATTTATATAGCGTCTTTAAAACATCAACAATCAAAATTTGACACCAAGCCATATAAGGAGATAGATCGGACAGGTGACCATAAGCTTTGTCAATGAGGTAGATTTTAAGGAGCGTCTTAAAGGAGGAGAGAGGGGTAGAGAGGTTTAAAGAGGCAAGTCCAGAGCTTAGGGCCCCAGGCAGCTGAAGGCACGGCCGCCAATGGTGGAGCGATTATATCCGGGAAGGTGCAACAGGTCAGAATTGGAGGAGCGCAGAGATCTCGGAAGAGCTGTCAGAGGTTACAGAGACAGGGCGGGGCGAGCACAAGGATAATAATTTTAAAATCGAGGCGTTGCCGGACCGGGAGCCAATGCAGGTCAGCGAGCATGGGGATGATGGGTGAATGGGAATTGGTGCGAGTTATGAGACGGGCAACTGAGTTTGACAACAGGCACTCTATACTGTAAACACAGCGCAACCTCTTTAGAATGTTCCCTACAGTTAGTTTATTCTGGTGTAATGTACTATGGCCTGGAGTCCCATCGCATTCACTCCCAGACACACCCATAATCTGGGCACCACCTGTGATGTATTTGCTTCATGGGTTCTTTGCTTAATAATTCATAGCAACACATTGCTATTAAGAACTAGTTGGTTTATTAACAATGGTTTAACAATCACACTACACATTACCAGTTCATCCATCAGGCTCACAACTGCATCCACAAATGGATGACCTAGACCCAACTGGCTGGGGTTTTATTGAGTCTTGTGAACAACATCGCGTGACGTGATGCAACAGCGCTACAAATCTGTGAGCATCCTCTTACTACATTACACTATCAAATTGCGGGGTTTAAAAGATCGTGAATTTTTTTTTGCGTGAGTGAGTTTGCGCAAGCAACTTCAATACGCTAGAGTCTCGTCAATCTTTCACGCCTGACAATCAAACCCTCCGGCCGAACGAATCTCCGCCCCAAAAACCTGCCCTGCCCACCAATCTGCCCCGCCCCAACTCGCAAACGCGAATATCCTCCCATCGCGCTTGGTCGGGGCTCCCTCGACATCGCGACCAGATTTTCGAGCTCAGCGGGTCATTTTTCTGATCTTTTAACTGCAATTTTGAGTGTTTTTTAAATTTATCCTCCTCTGCATTATCGGTTTCCTTTAATGCAATTTTTTGCAGCCCATGTACGAGTGAAATTAAAACTTGCAAGTTCCTTAAACACTGAGGAGCAGGAACGATGCTGAAATGAGTTGGAACTGACATTTTAAAGGGTAGTGAAACGTCCCAAGACGCTTTATAGAGGTTGATTATAAAACGTGGGCGCGAGCCAAAAGCAGCAATCCTGGGAGCTGGGGTTTAAGGTGGTGTAAAGGATGAGAGCTTTAGGGAGGAGCCTCCAGAGCCTGGATGAGAGGCCCATAGACTCGGAGAGGTGGAGACGTCCAGAATACCTTCATCATGCAGCAGAGAAATTCATTCAACTTCTGGAATTCCCTCCCTAAACCTCTCCGCCTCTCTCCTCAAAACCTATATCTTTGACTATGCTTTTGGTCATAAGAACATAAGAAATAGGAGCAGGAGTCAGCCATACGGCCCCTCGAGCCTGCTCCACCATTCAAATCAGCCACTTCCCTGCCCATTCCCCATAACCCTTTACTCCCTTATTGTTCAAGAATCTGTCCATCTCCACCTTGAATATATTCAATGACCCAGCCTCCACAGCTCTCTGGGGCAGAGAATTCCACAGATTCACAACCCTCTGAAGGAAGAAATTCTTCCTCATCTCCGTCTTATTCTGAAACTATGCCCCCTAGTTCTAGATTCCCCCACGAGGGGAAACATCTTCTCTGCATCTACCCTGTCAAACTCGCTCAGAATTTTATATGTTTCAACAAGATCGACTCTCATTCTTCTAAACTCCAATGAGTGACCTGCCCTAATATCTCCTGATGTGGCTGTGTGTAAAACTTTGTGTGAAGCGTCTTGGGATGTTTTACTTTGTTAAAGGCGCTATATAAGTACGCCGGATCTTGTTGTTGTTGTTGTTGATAAACCAAAACTTTTCTGCGAAAGGCCGTAGCATGCTTACCCTGCCGGTGGTTTTCTCATCGGGATTCTTCATTATTTCGGCCACACTCTGACAGACATCCTCCACAAACTGATCAGCTACCCTGTTCCTGGTGTGCAGGAGTGTCACACAGATGTGAATGCTGAAAGGGAAGAGGCAATCCGCGTTAACACAACCGTGGACACTCCCATAGGTTCGTTTTGGTGGTGGGGTTTCTGCGTCGCAGGAGCAGGGCTCAGCGTGGGGACGGGAGACAGTCCGGATATCGTGTGACCTCGTCCCCCCGCGCCCCTCAATATTTCTACTATTGTGCAAGCGAGTGGTCAGTAAGTAAAGATATGTTCATTTCTGCCACGATGTAACTAGTCGAGTGGACAAGGGAGAACCAGTGGATGTGGTGTATTTGGACTTTTAAAAGGCTTTTGACAAGGTCCCACACAAGAGATTGGTGTGCAAAATTAAAGCACATGGTATTGGGGTAATGTACTGACGTGGATAGAGAACTGGTTGGCAGACAGGAAGCAGAGAGTCGGGATAAACGGGTCCTTTCAGAATGGCAGGCAGTGACTAGTGGGGTGCCGCAGGGCTCAGTGCTGGGACCCCAACTATTTACAATATACATCAATGATTTAGATGAAGGAATTGAGAATAATATCTCCAAGTTTGCAGATGACACTAAGCTGGGTGATGGTGTGAGCTGTGAGGAGGATGCTAAGAGGCTGCAGGATGACTTGGACAGGTTAGGTGAATGGGAAAATGCATGGCAGATGCAGTATAATGTGGATAAATGTGAGGTTATCCACTTTGGTGGCAAAAACATGAAGGCAGAATATTATCTGAATGGTGACAGATTATGAAAAAGGGAGGTGCAACGAAACCTGGGTGTCATGGTACATCAGTCATTGAAGGTTGACATGCAGGTACAGCAGGCAGTGAAGAAGGCAAATGGCATGTTGGCCTTCATAGCGAGAGGATTTGAGTATAGGAGCAGGGAGGTCTTACTGCAGTTGTACAGGGCCTTGGTGAGGCCACACCTGGAATATTGTGTTCAGTTTTAGTCTCCTAATCTGAGGAAGGACATTGCTATTGAGGAAGTGCAGCGAAGGTTCACCAGACTGATTCCCGGGATGGCAGGACTGACATATGAGGAGAGACTGGATCGACTGGGCCTGTATTCACTGGAGTTTAGAAGGATGAGAGGGGATCTCATAGAAATGTATAAGATTCTGACGGGACGGGACAGGTTAGATGCAGGAAGAATGTTCCCGATGTTGGGGAAGTCCAGAACCAGGGGTCACAGTCTAAGGATAAGGGGTAAGCCATTTAGGGCCGAGATGAGGAGAAACTTCTTCACTCAGAGTTGTTAACTTGTGGAATTCTCTTCCGCAGAGAATTGTTGAGGCCAGTTTGTTAGATATATTCAAAAGGGAGCTAGATATGGCCCTTACGGCTAAAGGGATCAAGGGGTATGTAGAGAAAGCAGGAAAGGAGTACCGAGGTGAATGATCAGCCATGATCATATTGAATGGCGGTGCAGGCTTGAAAGGCCGAATGGCCTACTCCTGCACCTATTTTTTATGTTTCTATGACAGGCCTGATCATGAAGTGCTGTGTGTGTGTGTGTGTGTGTGTGTGTGTGTGTGTGTGTGTGTGTAAGTAACACCTACCTGGAAGGGAACTGCAAGGTGTTGAGATTCCATCCTCTGGATGTCATTGCGTTCGATAGCCGGAAAATATCGAAAGTTTCGGAGCCAATGGCCACAACAGACACTTCAGGCTTTCCAAAAATGAAGATTTCCTTTATTTTCCTCAACCTTTAAAAGGTCAAGAAACAACAAGGAATAGTTTAACGCACAGAAACAAAAAGCTGAGCCAACAATTTGCATCGATAGGCAACGTCTTTCACTCTCTGAATCTGCCCAAAGCACCTCCCAGAACCGGGAGGGAAGTTAGGAGGGGACAGAAAACTGGGCAGAGGGAGGAAGGAGAGGGAGGGAGGAGAGGGAGGGAGGAGAGGGAGGGAGGAGAGGGAGGGAGGAGAGGGAGGGAGGAGAGGGAGGGAGGAGAGGGAGGGAGGAGAGGGAGGGAGGAGAGGGAGGGAGGAGAGGGAGGGAGGAGAGGGAGGGAGGAGAGGGAGGGAGGAGAGGGAGGGAGGAGAGGGAGGGAGGAGAGGGAGGGAGGAGAGGGAGGGAGGAGAGGGAGGGAGGAGAGGGAGGGAGGAGAGGGAGGGAGGAGAGGGAGGGAGGAGAGGGAGGGAGGAGAGGGAGGGAGGAGAGGGAGGGAGGAGAGGGAGGGAGGAGAGGGAGGGAGGAGAGGGAGGGAGGAGAGGGAGGGAGGAGAGGGAGGGAGGAGAGGGAGGGAGGAGAGGGAGGGAGGAAGGAGAGGGAGGAAGGAGAGGGAGGAAGGAGAGGGAGGAAGGAGAGGGAGGAAGGAGAGGGAGGGATGAGAGGGAGGGATGAGAGGGAGGGAGGAGAGGGAGGGAGGAGAGGGAGGGAGGAGAGGGAAAGGCAGAGAGGTTCGGAGAGAACATTCCCAAGTGTTGGGCCGAGGTTGAAACCCAGAGTGAAGAAGGGGGAAGAGGTGAGTGTGTAGTTTACTGGGGCAGGGGCAGAGGGAGGCTGCTGGAATATGTTGGTCAGAACAAGTAATTCGATATGGGTGTGTTGGGGAATGGGGAGAGAATTTGTCTGTGATTTTCGCCTCTCCTCTCTTGAAAGTGATGGTTCTTTGCTAGGGCATAACACAATCAACACATTCCAGTACCTCGTACTATTCTGTAAACTTCCCCAAAATCTATTTTGGATTCACTGCATTTGTGGTGGCCTAGCTCACACCAAATCCCGCTCACCCATCACCCCCTGTGCCCCCGGTTAAGCAACGCCTCGATTTCAAAATTCTCATCCTGTTTTTCAAATCCCTCCATGGCCCTCGGCCCTCGGCCCTCCCTATCTCTGTAACCTCCTCCAGCCCCACAGCCCCCCTTCCCCCCGAGATCTCTGCGCTCCTCTAATTCGGCCCTCCTGAGCATCCCTGATTATAATCACTCCATCATTGGTGGCCGTGCCTTCAGCTGCCTGGGCCCCAAACTCTGGAACTCCCTCCCTAAACCTCTCCGCCTCTCTTTTCTCCTTTAAGACGCTCCTTAAAACCTACCTCTTTGACCCAGCTTTTGGTCACCTGCCCTAATATCTCCTTATGAAGCTCAGTATCAATTTTTTTTTAAATCGCATAATACTCCTGTGAAGCACCTTGGGACGTTTCACTACGTCAACGGCGCTATATAAATACACGTCGTTCTTGTTGAGGTTTTTTTTTAAGGTCATGAGTCAGTTTGTTTTGCAAAACCTCTCGTGTCAATGACAGAACTGAGCCACAAGATGGAGCCAGAGGACGGGGAAACAACTTGCACAAGTACTTTAGCTGCAAGGGCACTCCAGGAGTTTCATGTGGAACCTTTTCACCTCCAAGAGCTTACAGTTTCTTCTGTATCCTCTCTCAGAATGTTACGGAGCGCACTCATTTAATTTAGGCGTCAGGTAGCACTCTCGCCCCAGAGTCTGAAAGTCATGGGCTCGAGCACAAAATGTAGGCTGATGCTCCCAGTGCAGTGCTGAGGGAGTGCTGCACTGTCGGAGGTGCCATCCTTTGGATTAGACTTTACACCAAGGTCCCCGTTTTCCCCCTCAGGCGGACGTGAAAGATCCCACGGACACTATTTTAAAGAAGAGCAGGGGAGTTTTCCCCGGTGTTCTGGGCCAATATTTATCCCTCAATCAGCATCACTAAAAATAGATCACGTGGTTATCAACACATTGTTGACTGCGCGCCTTTGCTGTGCACAAACTGGCTGCTGCGTTTCCTACAGTCGTGCGTCCAGTCCCCAGTGACCAGCTCCAGCAGAATAAATAACCGAGGTACTTTGCCCAAACACCACTTTGGACAATGCGGAATTCAGGAAATTCCTGGGATGAAGGGATTGTTTTAAGAGGAAAGGTTGAGCAGGTTGGGCCTATAGTCACTGGAGTTTAGAAGAATGAGAGGTGAACTTACTGAAACGTATAAGATTCTGAGGGGGCTTGACAGGGTAGATGCAGAGAGGATGTTTCCCCTCGTGGGGGAATCGAGAACTAGGGGGCGCCCATTTAGAACGGAGATGAGGAGGAATTTCTTCTCTGGTGAATCTGTGGAATTCTCTGCCCCAGAGAGCTGTGGAGGCTGGGTCATTGAATATATTTAAGGTGGAGCTACAGATTCTTGAATGATGGGGAGTCAAGGGTTATGGGGAGCGGGCAGGGAAGTGAAGCTGAGGCCAGGATTGGATCAGCCAAGATCTTACTGAATGGCGGAGCAGGCTCGAGGGGCCGAATGGCCGACTTCTGCTCCGATATATCTTATGTTCTTATAGTTCGTGCTTTGCTGCTCGATGTCACCGAAAGCTGTTAAAATCCAGGGCAACACTCCCACTGTGGAGTTATTGATCTCAGACAGTCGTCGGCATCAATCCATCTCACTTGAGGTTTATATTTAAACCATGTGTGTTGTGCCATTGTAGCCACTTAGCCCAAAGACTTGTATTTACAGAGATTGGGGAACGTGTGGAACAGGGAGACTATGGAGAATACTCTGTCAACAAGCTCGAGGGGGTTCTGGCTGGTTCCTGGTGTTAGAAGGGATTGAGGGATACAAAGGATTAACTACAGTACTGTATTTATCTTTCAGGTTTCAGACCAGCCAGACGGACTGCAATGGCTCTGTACATTGCCGTGATCTTAAATGTCTATCAGCTGTGGCTCAGTGGGCAGCACACTCGCCTCGGAGTCATAAGGTTGTGGGTTCAAGCCCCGATCCAGAGAGAGCACAAAATCCAGGCCGACACTCCCAGTGCAGTGCTGAGGGAGTGCTGCGCTGTCGGAGGTGCCGTCTTTCGGATGAGACGTTAAACAAAGTCTGCCCTCGGAGGTGGACGTAAAAGGTCCCACTGCACTGTTTCGAAGAAGAGCAGGGGAGTTCTCCCCGGTGTCCTGGCCAATATTTGTCCCTCAATCAACAATGATTGTTTGTGGAAGCACAAACCAGCTGCCGCGTTTCCCACATTACAGCAGCGACTACACTTCAAAAAGTGCTTCATCGGCTGTGAAGCTCTTTGGGACGACCAGAGGTGGTGAAAGGCGCCGTATAAATGCAAATTATTTCTGTCTTTGGCCCAGAAAGGTCTTTCATTTTAAGCAGATTAAACTGGGATTCAAACTAAAGCGAGTCAATACAGTGGACGCAAGTTGCTTCCGCGAGGGTTCGTGCAACTAGAAATAGAACAATGGAGGTCTGTTGTTGGTAAACAGAGTGCAGCTGTGAAAAACTAGTCAAGGCAGAGCAACATCTTCCCTTCATCGGCTCAACACCACAACTGATGGTGTTCACACCCGCAACCGTGCAAGTCAGCACAACTCCCATTCTGCTCGAGCGAACCCAAAATGCGCCCCCTCGCTCGTTTACAGGTGGGAGCTCCGATTTAATCGCCTCCCAATCTTTGGGAGTCAACACATTTGGACTATTGGCCGCGTTCTTTGTTTAGACAGTCACGGGTGAAATTATGGACGCGTTTACTCCCCGGGTCCCATTATCTTAAGCCCTGTTTGCACTTCGCTCCATTTGCAGATATTTGTTTAAGTGCCTTTCTTTCAATCATCCAGCAACCATGGAAGCCGGATGTTAATTGTATCTCTTACTCAACAAGATCTTAGCTGTCCATCATTTGTCCCTTTCCTTGTCAGGACACACAGGCTGACACACTGCCCATTACACGAGGGAACAACGCGGGCCAAACGCACCAATGTAAGGATTTATGACCTCAGTTCCTGTGCGGTACGCCGTTTTTTTTCGAACAATAAGATGCTGTCTACTTGGGAATGTTGATGTTTTGTGCCGTTCTGGGGCAGTCACTCTTTGCAGAGTCAGCACAATGCGGCCTGCGAACCAAAACTCTCGGTGACAACGCAAGGCCTCGAGGGGAGGCTCTGAAGGCAACAGGCAGCCGGTTTCAAGTATTTTGTGCTTCTGGTTTTGTGGTGGGAGGGGCTCACACAGGGAGCCCCCGTGATTATTCCACAGCTGGAGTCAGAACATAAGAATTAGGAGCAGGAGTCGGCCATTCGGCCCCTCGAGCCTGCTCCGCCATTCAATGAGATCACGGCTGATCATTGACCTCAACTCCACTTTCCCGCCCGATCCCCATATCCCTTCATTCCCTTAATATCCAAAAATCTATCGATCACCGTCTTGAATATACTCAAAGACTGAGCCTCCATAGCTCTCTGGGGTAGAGAATTCCACAGATTCACCACCCTCAGTGAAGACATTTCTCATCTCAGTCCTAAATGGCCTACCCCTTATCCTGAGACTGTGACCCCTGGTTCTAGACTCCCCAGCCAGGGGGAAAACACCCTCCCTGCATCTACCCTGTCAGGCCCTGTAAGAATTTTGTATGTTTCAATGAGATCACCTCACATTCTTCTAAACTCCAGAGAATATAGGCATAGTCTACTCAATCTCTCCTCAAAGGACAATCCCCACCTCCTCACCCCCCCCCCCCCATCTGGTGAACCTTCGTTGCACTTTCTCTATGGCAAGTATATCCTTCCTTGGGTAAGGAGACCAAAACTGTACACAATACTCCAGGTATGGTCTCCTTAAGGTCGTGGGTTCAAGTCCCACTCCAGCGACTGGAGCACAAACTCGAAACAGACACTCCCAGTGCAGTGCTGAGGGAGTGCCGCACTGTCGGAGGCGTCGTCTTTCGGATGAGACGTTAAACCATCTGCAGCTTCCCAGTGACTCAAAAGAACCACACGGTGTGGAATCCAGTCACAAGCACTCGACTCACCCCTCTGTCTGACTGCTGATCTCAGCAGTCGCAGACTACAGCAAGCAACAACTTACATGCATATAGCACCTCAAACATTGTAAAACAATGCAGCGTTATCAAACAAAATTTGGCACCTAGCCACATAGAGATATTAGAAAAGGTGAAAGAGGTAGGTTTTAAGGATCATCTTAAAGGAGGAAAGAGAGGCCGAGAGGTTTAGGAAGGGAGTTCCAGAGCTTGGGGCCCAGGTAACAGAAGGCACGGCCACCAATAGTGTATGTGCTAAGGGACACAGATAGGTTCAATGAGTGGGCGAAAATTTGGCAGATGGAACATAATGTGGGAAAGTGTGAGGTTATCCACTTTGGAAGAAAAAAGAAAAAAGCAAATTTTTACTTAAATAGGGAGAGATTACAAAATGCTTTGTTACAGAAGGATCGTTGTACATGAAACTCAAAACATTTGCATGTAGGTATAGCAAACAATTAGGAAGGCAAATGGAATATTGGGGCCAGAGTATAAAAGTAAGGAAGTCCCGCTACAACTGTACAGGGCAGTTCAGAGAAAGGTCAGGAGGGTGATTCCGAAGATGAAGGGGTTGTCTTATGAAGAAAGGTTGAGCAGGTTGGGCCTATAGTCATTGGAGTTCAGAAGAATGAGAGGCGATCTTATTGAAGCGGGTAAGATTCTGAGGGGGCTGGACAGGGTAGCTGCAGAGAGCATGTTTTTCCTCGTGGGGGAATCTAGAACTAGGGAGCATAGTCTCAGAATAAGGGGTCGCCCCTTTAAAACAGAAATGAGAAGGAATTTCTTCTCTGAGGGTCGTGAATCTTTGGAATTCTTTGCCCCAGAGAGCTGTGGAGGCTGGGTCAATGAATGAGCCAGCCAGCCTTCCCACTCCCAATCATTTCTCAGGGTTTTGGCAGTGTGGCGTTTGATGGGCACAGGATCAGACAGCGTTACATAGGAACGGGAGGAGGCCATTCAGCCCCTCGGGCCTGCTCCAGCCTTCAATTAGATCATGGCTGATCTCAACATTAAAGCTCCATAATCCTTCGATAGCTTTACACAATGAAAATCGATTGAGTCTTGAAAACTCCAATTGTCGCCCAGCATCCACAGTCGTTTGGGGAGAGAATCACAGATTTCTATTACTATGTGTGAAAGGGTGTTTCCTGATTTCATTCCTGAATGGCCTTGCTCCTATTTTAACATTATATCCCCTGGTTCTGGATTTCGCCCACCAGAGGACATTGTTTCTCCGTATTTACCCCATCAAATCTTTTTCATGTTTTAAACAGCGCAACCTGATCACCCTTCAACCTTCGATACTCAAGGAGCTGAGGCCAAGATCAGATCAGCCATGATCTTATTGAATGGCGGAGCAGGCTCGAGGGGCCGTATGGCCGACTCCTGCTCCTATTTCTTATGTTCTTGTGTAACTCTATGCAAGCTGACCTCAATAATTTAACCCTTTTTAGCCCCAGGTATCAATCTGGTGAATCTGCGCTGCTCCCTCTCCGAGACCGACATATCCTCCCTGACGGGCGGGGCCAAGAACTGAACACTATTACTCCAGAGAGGGTTTGGCCAAAAAGAACAGGGCAGACAAAACAAAATAGAAAGAATGCACATGACTGAGCCAGAGAAACATCTTTGTCACAACCCAAATGAGGTAAGTGCATGTACTTATACGGTGGCCTGCTGAATAGGAGATGTCTGATAATCAAATTTGCTCGAGGAGCACTTTACCCAGGAGTTTGCCATTTAGTCACCGGGCTGAGCGACTGATGTGGTTGGAGCTTACTGACTTCATCTGTACGTGCAAGGATTGCAGAACCTCTCACTGAAACCACAGTCCCAACCAGACTGCAGGCAGGTCGGGACAAACATCCTTCCAATCAGTGCATCTCACCACCAGCACGCTGTAAAAAATCCATTTTAAACCAGAAGAGCTGGGTAGCCTAGAATTACCCAATTTGTTCAGCAATCTGTGCTGGAGAGCGGTGGGGACTGAAAACAGTTTTAAAATCTCTTCGGCAGTCTTTCTTCATGCACACTGCACAACAACAACCTGTATTTATATAGCTCCTTTAACGTACTGAAATGTCCCAAGGTGCTTCACAGGAGTATTAGGAGATAAAAAATTTGACACCGAGCCAATTAACATAGAAACATAGAAAATAGGGGCAGGAGTAGGCCATTCGGCCCTTCGAGCCTGCACCATCATTCAATATGATCATGGCTGATCATCTATCTCAACACCATATTCCCGCTTTCTCCCCATACCCGTTGATGTCTTTTGATTCTAGAAATCGATATCTCCCTCTTAAATACATTCAGTGACTTGGCCTCCACAGCCTTCTGTGGTAGAGAATTCCACAGGTTCACCACCCTCAGTGAAAACATTTCTCCTCATCTCGGTCCCAAATTTCCAACCCCATATCCTGAGACTGAGTCCTTGTTCTAGACTTCCCAGCCCGGGGAAACATCCTCCCCACATCCAGTCTGTCCAACCCCGTCAGAATTTTATACGTTTCAATGACATCCCCTCTCATTCTTCTAAATAGAGGCCTAGTCGACCCAATCTCTCCTCATACGACAGTGCTACCATCCCAGGAATCAGTCTGGTGAACCTTCGCTGCACTCCCTCTGTGGCAAGAATATCCCTTCTTAGGTAAGGAGACCAAAACTGCACACACTACTCCAGGTGCGGTCTCACCAGGGCCCTATATAATTGTAGTAGACATCCTTGCTCCTGTACTCAATCCTCTTGCAATGAAGGCCAACATACCATTTGCCCTCCTAACTGCTTGCTGCACCTGCATGTTTGACTTGAATTAAGTAGAATGAAGTGCAGGTGATCAAAACCTTGGTCAAAGAGGTAGGTTTTCAGGAGCATCTTGAAGGAAGAGAGAGAGGTAGAGAGGCGGAGATGTTTAGGGAGGGAGTTCCAGAGCTTGGGACCCAGGCAACAGAAGGTACAGCCACCAATGGTTAAGCGATTATAAATCAGGGATGCTCAAGAGGGCAGGGTTAGAGGAGCACAGACATCTCAGAGGGGTTGTGGGGCTGGAGGAGATTATAGCGATAGGGAGGGGTGAGGAGGCCATGGAAGGATTTGAAAACAAGGATGAGAATTTTGAAATCGAGGCGTTGCTTAACAGACAAGGGAAATGTTGGTGCAGGGATAATAATTATCTTTGTTGGTGTTCACACACTTTTACTTTGCCCCCAAAGTGCCATGGCTCAGTGGGTTGTGGGTTCAACAGAGACTTGAGCATTAAAATCCAGGCTGACACTCCCAGTGCAGTGCTGAGGGAGTGCTGCACTGTCGGAGGTGCCGTCTCTCGGATGAGACGTTAAACCGAGGCCCCGTCTGCTCTCTCAGGTGGGCGTAAAAGATCCAATGGCAATATTTCGACGAGCAGCAGGGGAGTTATCCCGGTGTCCTGGGCCCAATATTTATCCCTCAACCAACATTACTAAAAACAGATTATCTGGTCATTATCACATTGCTGTTTGTGGGAGCTTGCTGTGCGCAAATCTCAGATTTAAAATTAATTGAGGCAACACCTATTGCTTTTGTGGGAGAGAGTGTACCACACTTCTACCGGAGGGGTGAAGAAGTGTTTCCTAACTTCTCTTTTTTAAATTCATTCCCGGGATGTGGGCGGCGCTGGAATGGCTGGCATTTATTGCCCGTCCCTAATTGCCCCTTGAGAAGGTGGTGGTGAGCCACCGCCTTGAACCGCTGCAGTCCGTGTGGTGAAGGTGCTCCCACAGTGCTGTTAGGGAGGGAGTTCCAGGATTGTGACCCAGCGACGATGAAGGAACGGCCGATATATTTCCAAGTCGGGATGGTGTGTGACTGGGAGGGGAACGTGGAGGTGGTGGTGTTCCCATGTGCCTGCTGCCCTTGTCCTTCTAGGTGGTAGAGGTCGCGGGTTTGGGAGGTTTGCTGAAGAAGCCTTGGCGAGTTGCTGCAGTGCATCTTGTAGATGGTACACACTGCAGCCACGGTGCGCCGGTGGTGGAGGGAGTGAATGTTGAAGGTGGTGGATGGGGGGCCGATCAAGCGGCTGCTTTGTCCTGGATGGTGTCGAGCTTCGAGTGTTGAATCTGCAACTCATCCAGGCTGTCTCTGATTTTAAGGTTATGCCCCCGTGTCCTAGTCTACTCTACCAGTGGGAAAAAAGTTTCTCTGCCTACCCTGTCAATTCCTTTCAAATTCCTAAAAACATCGATCCAATCACCCTTTAACCATCGAAATTCCAGGGAACAGAAGCCTAATTTCCTGCAACACTTCAAAAGTGCTTCCTTGGCTGTAAAGCGCTTTGGGATGTCTCGAGGTTGTGAAAGGCGCTATAGAAATGCAACTCTTTCTATTAACTAAAGAGCAGGGGAGTTATCCCCGGTGTCCTGGGGCCAATATTAATCCCTCAATCAACATAACAAAAACGGATTATCGGGTCGTTATCACATTGCTGTTTGTGGGAGCTTGCTGTGCGCAAATTGGCGTTTCCCACATTACAACAGTGACTACACTCCATTGGCTATAAAGCACTTTGAGATGTCTGGTGGTCGTGAAAGGCGCTATATAAATGCAAGTCTTTCTTTATATGATATTCAAACAAGCCGAAACTGTAATCGCTGCTCATAACCTGAACCGTGAGGCTATACAGAGTATACGTACTGTGTTTCAATATGTCGCGCTGTTTCAATGATCTCCTTGGTGGCTTTAACATAGCCGTCCTCGCCCATGTACATCATGGTCGCCCAGCAGGCAGCGATGATCCCTCCGGGTCTCGATCCGGCGATCGTGGGCGACGCGTAGATCCCTCCCTGCCAGTCGGGAGCGACGAAGAACTGGTAGTGACGGTACTTCTTGTCGCTGTACAGGATGACGGACGAACCCTTGGGGGCGTATCCGTACTGGGAGGGGAAGAAATTATCATTAAAAAAAAAAATCATTGAGCAAGCTAGCAACTGGAAGAATGAAACTTTCTGCCCACTCAATCCCACTAACAGTTCAGCAGGGGGAACTCTCATTTAAATCTTTTGTGTATGGGTGCAGCCATTAGCTCGTAATCTACTGCATCTCTCATATAGGCAACGATATTTCCGTGTGTTGAATTGCTTTGAAAGATAATATCAGAGAAATTTACAGCACGGAAGGAGGCCATTCGGCCCATCGTGTCCGTGCCGGCCGACAAAGCCATTCAGCCGAATCCCACTTTCCAGCTCTCGGTCCGTAGCCCTGTAGGTTACGGCTCTTCAAGTGCACATCCATGTACTTTTTAAAACTGTGGTGAGGGTTTCTGCCTCTACCACCCTTTCAGGCCGTGAGTTCCAGACCCCCACCGCCCTCTGGGGGAAGAAACGTTTCCTCGTCTCCCCTCTAAATCTTCTACCAACTACTTTAAATTCATGCCCCCCGGGGTATTTACCCCTCTGCTAAGGAAAATAGGTCCTTCCGATCCACTCTATCCAGGCCCCTCATAATTTTATACACCTCAATCAGGTCTCCCCTCAGCCTCCTCTGTCCCAAAGAAAACAAACCCAGCCTATCCAATCTTTCCTCTTGGCTAAAATTCTTCAGTCCAGGCAACATCCCCATAAATGTAAACAGGACTAGTTTCAATCGCCTTGATAGGTCGGAGAGAAATTTCCCATATTTTCTTTTAATCCCAAATTGGCCTGGGTATTTCATCTGTTTTTTTGCCTCTCCCAGGAGATCACATGGTTCCAGGTGGGGTGGAGTGTATATGTTGTGATGCACAAGGTATTGCAATTGTGGGGGACAGGCTCGCTGGACCAGGTGATCTTTACCTGTCCGTCATTTTTCGTATGTTCGTAAATCTCCTCTGTACCCTCTCTAGTGCAATCACCTCTTTCCTGTACTATGGTGACCAAAACTGCAGGCAGTATGCCAGCTGAGGCCACACGAGTGTTTTATACAGTTGTAGCATAACCCCCCTGCTCTTGTATTCTATGCCTCGGCTAATAAAGGCAAGTATTCCGTATGCCTTCTTAACCACCTTATCTACCTGTCCTGCTACCTTCAGGGATCTGTGGACATGCACTCCAAGGTTCCTTTGTTCCTCTACACTTCTCAGTGTCCTCCCATTTATTGTGTATTCCCTTGCCTTGTAGCCCTCCCCAAATGCATTACTTGCATTTGAAGTGCTGTGGTGTTGTATGCTCTGCAGGCACACAATACAAGTCCCAATGCAATGTTCCCCCTCATTTTAAATTTGGGAGCACGATCCCATTAACAGGCTGCGTGGCCCATTCCAAGCTTTGCGCACGCACAAAATTTCACACTGCAAATGTCGGTACTAGGCTGTGCGGCCGAGGGAACGTATTCCCAATGTCCTCCAGTTCAACGTTGGGGAAATCGAAGCATTAGTCTTCACACCACCTCCCGCCCCACCCACAATCTCCCGACCCTTGCCACCAATTCCACTCCCCTCCCTGGCCACTGTCGCAGGCTGAACCAGACCATGTTCGCAGCCTATTCAATGCCGAGCCGACACTGCCAAGCCTTTCCATCGCAAAGAGCACCTCTTCGTCAGCCCTGGCCGGCCTCCTTTTCTCCTCTGACCTCCTCCATAAACCTCAGCTCACCCAGAAACTCCGTTGCCCGTATCCCACCCTGCACCAAACCTCATTCACGCATCGTGGGCCAGTTGTAACCAAGCCGTGGCTCAGTGGGCAGCACCCTCGCCTCGGAGTCAGGAGGTCGTGGGTTCAAGTCCCATTCCAGGGACTCGAGCACATGAATCTAGGCTGACCCTCCCAGTGCAGTGCTGAGGGAGTGCTGCACTGTCGGAGGTGCCTGTCTTTCAGATGAGATGTTAAACCGAGGCCCCGTCTGCCCTCTCAGGTGAACGTAAAAGATCCCACGACTCTTATTTCGAAGAAGAGCAGGGGGAGTTATCCCCGGTGTCCTGGGCCAATATTTATCCCTCAATCAACATCACATCTGGTCATCATCACATTGCTGTGTGTGGGAGCTTGCTGTGAGCAAATTGGCTGCCGCGTTTCCCACATTACAACAGTGACTACACTCCAAATGTACCTAATTGGCTGTAAAGCGCTTTGAGATGATTGGTGGTCGTGAAAGGCACTATATAAAGTCTTCCTTTCTTTTCCCTACCTTATGCGTGTCGGCAGAGATGCTCGTCACTCCCTTAAGACGGAAGTCGAAGGGCGACAGCGAGTAACCAGCTTTCTCCATGAAGACAATCAGAAACCCCCCCAGACAGGCGTCGACATGCAAGGGGATTTCATAATCCCAGGCCAGCTGAACAGAGAGAGAGAGAGAGAGAGAGAGAGATGGGGAAGGGTGCAGGGGACGGGGGAGAAATCATTAATTAACTGTAAGCAGTTGAGTGAATTTCAAAACATATTTTGAAAAATAAAACCACCACGTTATCTGAATGCAGACAGAATCATACATGCACAGGAGGCCGCCATTCGGCCCATCGTGCCTGTGCCGGCTCTGTGACAGAGCGATCCAATCAGCCCTACTCCCCATAACCCACCAATTCTCCAATTGCCTTCTAAAAGTTACTATTGAATCTGGGTCCATAGCCCTTTCAGGCAGCGCGTTCCAAATCATAACTCGCTGTGTATAATGTCACTTCAGGTTCTTTTGCCTGTTGCCTTAAATCTCTGTCCTCTGGTTATCGACCCTCCCGGCAGTGGAAACAGCTTCTCCCGATATATTCCATCAAATCCCCTCTATCAAATCTCCTCTTAACCTTCTCTGCTCCAAGGAGAACAACCCCAGCTTCTCCAGTCTCTACACATGAACTGAAGCCCTCATCCCTGGTAACAATTCTAGTAAATCTCTGCCCCCTCAGGTTCCAGTGCGTGACAGCAAGCTAAATGATGCCCGTTTGAATGGAGCAAGAATGGGCACTGGGTGAGTCTAACTGTACTGATCCCTTCCTCACCCCCCCCCCCAAATCCATACCTCCCAACGCCCATTTCTCCCCCTGCGTGCCCCTCCCCCCACCCTGGAATTCACATATCTAGGCTCCCACACCACGAATGGTCATTTGGCCCGGTTACCAGCCCCCGATCTTATGCAGCAACAAGGTAATTGTGCCAAGAAGGTGACTGGGTGGGGGGGGGGGGGGGGGGGGGGGGAAAAAGAGATCATAATTTCCTCCCAGCCTCAGCGATACAATGCCGATTGCCCACACGCTGTGGGAACTAGTTTTTTTTCCCCCATTCGTTCTCGAGATATGGGCATCAGTGGCGAAGCCAGCATTTATTGCCCATCCCTCATTGCCTTTGAACAACTGAGTGCCTCACTGGGCCATGTCAGAGGGCAGTTATGAGTCAACCACAAAGCTGTGGGTGTGGAATCACATATTGGCCAGACCGGGTAAGGGCAGCAGATTTCCTCCCCTAAAAGGGCATTAGTGAACCAGGTGGGTTTTTACGACAATCTGATAGTTTCACCTTGACTGATACGAGCTTTTTATTCCAAACTGAATTTAAATTCCCCAGCTGCCTTGGTGGGATTTTAACTCATGTCTGGATCATTAGTCCGAACCTCTGGATTACTAATCCTGTAACATAACCACTATAATACCGTTCCCTCAAACCTGATTCCTCCTCAGTGGTGATCAGTCTTTACAAAAGAACATATAAAACATAAGAACATAAGAAATAGGAGCAGGAGTCGGCCATTTTGCCCCTCGAGCCTGCTCCGCCATTCAATAAGGTCATGGCTGATCCGGTCCTGGCCTCAGCTCCACTTCCCCGCCCGCTGCCCATAGCCCGTGACTTCCTTATCGCTCAAAAATCTGTCCATCTCCGCCTTAAATATATTCAATGACCCAGGCCACAATTCCAAAGATTCACGACCCTGAGAAAAGAAATTCCTCCTCATTTCCATTCTAAATGGGCGACCCCATATTCTGAAACTATGCTCCCTGGTTCTAGATCCCCCCCACGTGGGGAAACATTTCACTTTGAAGTGAAAAAGAAAATTAGGAGCAAAAACAAAACGGCAAAGTTAACCATTATTAATCTGTAAGAAATCGTATTGAAAGGCTTCCTGACAGAGACAGCTTCAAAACAATTCCAGAAAACAGGAGTGACGTGCTTATCAAATCCCCAAGAATTTCTCTTTCAACAACTGTATTCTTAGTGAAACTATATAAAGGACGGACAGGAAAAAACAAAAGCAACACATGAGAGTTTCCCATCTTCCGTCTCCACCAAAAGGGCTTTGAACTTCTTCAAATAAAGCCGGGTAATTCCCGCTGGAGTCTTTCCGTCGCAGCATTGTTAATACAGGGTCCAGAAAGCACCTTGGCAAGCTCGTAGACCGGGTCCATGATACCGTGGGGGAACTGTGGAACCGAGCAGACCAGCATGACCGTGTTCCTTGAGATGGCTCTTCTCATGGCCTGCAGATGGAAGCAGAGTCAGGTTAGCTGCAGCAATCTTCCAAGTCTCATTTTTCCTGCGCCTTCCAAAAACAAAAACAGATGTCAGCGGTCGCATCCTCGCCCTGTGAGTCACAGGGTTCAGGGTTCAAGACCCCACTCCAGCACTTGAGCACAAACATCTAGACTGGCACTCCCACTGCGGCACTGAGGGAGCGCCGCCCCGTCGGAGGGGCAGGACTGAGGGAGCGCCGCCCCGTCGGAGGGGCAGGACTGAGGGAGCGCCGCCCCGTCGGAGGGGCAGGACTGAGGGAGCGCCGCCCCGTCGGAGGGGCAGGACTGAGGGAGCGCCGCCCCGTCGGAGGGGCAGGACTGAGGGAGCGCCGCCCCGTCGGAGGGGCAGGACTGAGGGAGCGCCGCCCCGTCGGAGGGGCAGGACTGAGGGAGCGCCGCCCCGTCGGAGGGGCAGGACTGAGGGAGCGCCGCCCCGTCGGAGGGGCAGGACTGAGGGAGCGCCGCCCCGTCGGAGGGGCAGGACTGAGGGAGCGCCGCACTGTCAGAGGGGCAGTCTTTCAGTTGAGACATTAAACCACGGCCCCTGTGTGCTCTCTCGGATGAATGTAAAAGATCCCATGGCACTATTTCAAAGTAGAGCAGGGGGAGTCCCGGCCAATATTTATCTCACAAACAACATCACGAAAACAGATCATCTGGTCATTATCACACTGATCTTTGTGGGAGCTTGCTGTGCGCAAATTGTCCGCCGGGTTTCCTAAATTACAATAGTGACTACCCGTCAAAGAAAAAAGCTACTCCATTGGCTTTGGAACGTTCCGTGGTCGTGAAAGGCACTATATAAATGCAAGTCTTTCTTTCTTTCTTGTTGCAAAGCCCTGTTGTTAGCACGCACAGGCTAGACTCCTTAAAACAACTCCTTGCATTTATATAGCAGCCTTGAGGCGCTAAAAAGGTCTCAAGGCGCTTCCATAAGGTGAATGTGCCAAGAATGTGCCTCACAGCTCTTCCACTGCTGAAACCCTCAGCCGTGCCTTTGTTAGCTCCAGACTTGACTATTCCAACGCTCTCCTGGCCGGCCTCCCAGCGTCCTCCCTCCGTGAACTTCAGCTCATCCAAAACTCTGCTGCTCGTTTTCCTAACTCGCACCAAGTCCCGCTCACCCATCAGCTCCCGTGCTCGCTGACCTGCATTGGCTCCCGGTCCGGCAACGCCCCCATTTAAAAATTATCATCCTTGTTTTCAAACCCCTTCCATGGCCCTTGCCCCTCCCTATCTCTCTAATCCCCGTCGACAGCCTCCTTCTCCCAACCCCCCCACCCCCCGTAATTCTGGCCTCTTGAGCATCCCTGATTATAATCGCTCAACCATCGGTGGCTGTGCCTTCTGTTGCCTGGGCCCCAAGCTCTGGAACTCCCTCCCTAAACCTCTCCGCCTCTCTCTCCTCCTTAAAACCTGCCTCTTTGACCAAGCTTTTGGTCATATTTCCTAACAGGGCTCGGTGTCAAATCCTGTTGGATAATGCTCCTGTGAAGGGCTTTGGGACGTTTCACTATGTGAAAGGCGCTACGTAAATACACGTAGTTCACAAGGAGCGTGATCAAACTAAACAAGAAGAAGGAGGGAGACAGGCGGAGAGGTTTAGGGAGGGAATTCCAGAGGCCATAATGTCTTATTTGAACCCCAAGCTGAGCTGGGCATGGATCTGGGAGGGGACAACGCGTTCAAGGACCTTGGAGAGGAAAAGGGAGTCTGGAGATAGGGCAGTAGTTTGCAAGGACAGAGAGTCAAGGATGAGTTTTTCTTTTGAAGAGGGGGCGGATAACAGTGGTTTTGAAAGGGAGGGGGACATGTCCTGAGAAGAGGAAACTATTTACAATACCAGTTAACATGGCAGGGGGGTGGCGGATGGGGACAGGGTTAAGGGAGCAGGAGGTGCGTCTCATGGCCAAGGTGAGTACAGAGACGGGATAAGGGGAGAAACGAAAGAAAGATGGGGGTTCAGAGCTAGGGCTGGGGAAACCTAGAGGGGGGAGCTTGGATTGGCAGACAAGGGAAACTGGAGAGGGAATAGATGGTCTCAACCTTAATGAATAAGTCCAGCAGCTCCTTGCGCTTATTATTGGAGGTAGCGGAGAGAGGCGTTAAAGATCTTTGAATGCAGGAGTTGTTCTTTCGGATAAAGTCGTGGGCGGTTTGGTCAGAGGACCGAAGACCGAGAGCACTCGGTGTGGTTCAGCCAGACCTGGCAGACCCAAACAGGCAGAGAACTGACCTCACGGAACTCTTGCGAGCCACAGCCGTGGTTTGAAAGCTGGTGTATCCCATTTGTACACGGCACATCAATGGCTCAAATTGCATTTCAGTATGTCGACACAGACACAGAATATTCAATTAGAGAGGCTATTTGTGTTACGTATAGAGATAAGAGTCAGACTGAACACTGTGAGCGCAAAGTAAAGTGTGACCGTAGTCTTTTATTGCAGGTCTCCAAAGTGCCCCTCCAAACTCCTTAAATACCTGTGCTCCCAAGGGATTATGGGATCCTTTGGGACTCCAGGGGATGAGCCCTCTGGTGGCTGTACAGAGTAAATACAAGTTTACATGTAACAATTAGCATTTGAGTAAAGCTCTCAACCAGACTGCACGCTCGGGTGTGGTTATGTTTGCCCTTATTCATATTCCATTAAATATTTATTTTCACCAACAACATTACTGCTGCACCTCCCTGAGAATGGCCATGATTTATACACATTGGTAGGTTAATCACAGTATTAGAACGCACCACATTTAAAGGTGGATACCGGATCAAATAGAGCATAAATATAGTCATTTAAACAAACGTAATTGTAAATGCTATCCGTTTAATGTTAACCCGATTACTATGATGCTAAATATATATATTTTAAAAGCATATTATTTGACCAATATAAACATTTTTTTCAGGCTTTGATCAGTCAAAGTAGGACCGACCAGCGTTCCCATTAAGCTGCGCAGGACTCCTGAACCACTTGCAACGGCCAGAAGGCTCAAACTGTCTCACTAATTCCGCTGAGCAATGATTAAATATTGGCAGTCATCACGAAATACATACAGCCTCAAGACACACGGGATATCAGCGGCATTGTGGGGAGGGGGGACAGGGGTGGAGAAGGATAAGCAAGAGATAACACTGATAGTCATCGCATTCAATGCAGATTTTCCACAGTTTATACCCAAATCCTTGAAACACGCAAGATTCCGAGGGGGATGACTGGAGAGTCTGGAACTAAAGGGCATCGACTCAGGATAAGGGGTCGGCCATTTAGGACTGAGATGAGAAGGAATTTCTTCACTCAGTGGGTGGTGAATCTTTGGAATTCTCTGCTCTAGGGGAACTAAGGGATCTGGGGGGTGGGGGGGGGTGGGAGGGGAGTGGAGTTGAGATCAAAGATCAGTCAGGATCTTACTGAATTGTGGAGCAGGCTCGAGGGGTTGAATAGCCGACTCCTGCTCCTATTTCTTATGTTCCAATCCATTTTCATAAGTAACGTGGCTATGACTCTGAAACTAAAGGCTGCTGAAAGGATCATAGTAGTAGGTTCAGTGCTGAACGTCAGGATATTAGTGGCATCTCAGTAAAAAGTAGCAGTTCAGTGCAATTTCATAAAAAGGCAATCTGATCGAGCACCTACCTTCACATCCACCTGCATTGTTCTCTTGTCCAATGGTACGTGCACGATACTCATCCCAAAGTAGTGAGCGGCCTTGTCGAAAGCAGCATGAGCACTGATGGGAGCGACACTGAACAGAAACAAAAACAGTGGAGTCAACGCTGGCCCGGATTGTTTTCGGTTATGTGCAAGGAGCTGAGCGTTGCAGTGCGAGCAACGCGACCAAGACAGAGTGCAATGCCCACGGGCTAGGACATACAAAGAGCAAGGAGGTTATGCTTGAAATTGTATAAATCACTGGTTAGGCCACAGCCGGAGTACTGCATGCAGTTCTGGTCACATAACAGAAAAGATGTGATTGCACTAGAGGAGATTTAGGAGGATGTTGCCTGGACTGGAGAATTTTAGCGATGAGGAAAGATTGGATAGACTGGGGTCGTTTTCTTTGGAACAGAGGAGGCTGAGGGGAGACCTTATTGAGGTGTGTAAAATTATGAAGGGCTTGGATAGAGTGGATAGGGAGGAACTATTTCCCTTAGCAGAGGGGTCAACAACCAGGGGGCATAGATTTAAAGTAATTGGTCGGAGGTTTAAAAGGGATTTGAGGGGAAATTTCTTCACCCAGAGGATGGTGGGGGTCTGGAACTCACTGCCTGAAAGGGCGGCAGAGGCAGAAACCCTCACCATATTAAAAAGTTTTTGGATGTGCACCTGAAGTGCAGTAACCTGCAGGGCTACGGACCAAGAGCTGGAAAGTGGGATTAGGCTGGGTAGCTCTTTGTCGGCTGTTCGACACGATGGGCCGAAATGGCCTCCTACCGTGCTGTAAATTTCTATGATTCTATGAAAGCAAACCACACAGGGCCTGCACCGAGGGCAGGCGCCAACCTGCCTGATGCAGGTGATTCATTGCAAAAAGTGTCAGTCAAGCAGAGTCTTCCAAACCCTCAACCACGCATTAGCTCCAGCTACACGACCATGATCTCAGGAATTGCAAAGCGTTTCACAGCTGGTGAGTTCGTTTCTTCGTGCAGTAACTTATGTCGGTGAATGTAGTAGCTAATTTGTGCATAGCAAGATCCCACAAACAGCAAATGCGATATAAGACCAGGCAATAAATACTGGCCAGGACACTGCTGTTCTCCGAGTTCTACCATGGGATCTTCGGTGTGTGTCAGCTCTGGCTCAGTGGACAGGACTCCCGTCCCCGAGTCAGGAGGTTGTGGGTTCAAGTCCCACTCCAGGGCCCTGAGCACATAAATCTAGGCTGACACTCCCAGTGCAGTACTGAGGGAGTGCTGCACTGTCGGAGGTGCCGTCTTTCGGATGAGATGTTAAACCGAGGCCCCGTCTGCCCTCTCAGGTGGACATAAAAGATCCCATGGCACTATTTCGAAGAAGAGCAGGGGAGTTATCCCCGGTGTCCTGGGGCCAATATTTATCCCTCAATCAACATAACAAAAACAGATTATCTGATCATTATCATATTGCTGTTTGTGGGAGCTTGCTGTGCGCAAATTGGCTGCTGCGTTTCCCACATTACAACAGTGACTACACTTCAAAAGTACTTCATTGGCTGCAAAGCGCTTTGGGACATCCTGTGGTCGTGAAAGGCGCTATATAAATGCAAGCCTTTCTTTCTGCATCCACCTGATGAGGCAGATGAGAGTGCAGCCTCATCTGAAAGACGACAATCCAACTCAGTACTGCCCCTCCGACAGTGCGGCACTCCCTCAGTACTGCCCCTCCGACAGTGCGGCACTCCCTCAGTACTGCCCCTCCGACAGTGCGGCACTCCCTCAGTACTGCCCCTCCGACAGTGCGGCACTCCCTCAGTACTGCCCCTCCGACAGTGCGGCACTCCCTCAGTACTGCCCCTCCGACAGTGCGGCACTCCCTCAGTACTGCCCCTCCGACAGTGCGGCACTCCCTCACCACAGGGAACACTGCACTGTTTGGTTTCAAAGTAATTAATTGCAGGAGAAGCACTTCGGTGCATTTCTGAGACATGATCGGGGGCTTATCGATGCAAGTTTGTTTAAAACTCCCCCTTTCCCAAAGTTCGCACAAATTCGGTGGAAAGAAGTTCCCTTTTATTCAAGCTCCGATATAATACGGGCTTGACAGGAACCCACAGGCTGTGCTCTTGGCTCCCCGCACTGTACAATCTGTGCCTTGAGAAATGCTGCAGGGGTCCCAGTGCTGCAGTTATGTTCAGTCAGACTTTACGAGGGCGGAGGAACGTTAAACCTCCTCACCGAAAGCCAAATCTCAATAGAAAAAGACTGCTGACTTTTTAAAATGTAAACACATTTCAAACGTATCTGCGGACTTGCAGGGAGACTGGATGAAGAAAGAATCTGCAGAGGGACCAGCAGCCCTGGTGGCAAAGTTTGACGAACACTTGCACATTAGGACAGAGCTGCTTGAATAGTCGTATCCTCGTTGCTCAGACTAACTCAGCAGCCGACAGGAGGCAGGGGAGTTCTCCCTTGGTCAGCTGCAGACTGTGCTGCAACCCCGCTGTACCCCCGAGAACAGCTGGCACAGTCGACCCACACAAAGCGGGGTCTGCCAATGTCCCTTGGACTCAGGATGCAGGTTTCATGAATGTTACATGCTCAAGCCCAGCGCCATTGATTATAAAGGCAAACAGCAGGCCATTGCCGCCACGTCCCCTCGGAGATCAGTCACATCCACCCCCCCCCCCCCCCCCGGAGGTTATCGTCCATGCCCCCCATATAACCCCACTACCCCCACTGCCATTGTCCACGCCCCCACACCTCCCAAGGTCATTGCCCCCGCCTTCACATGTAACACTGATGGTTTGCAAATGCGATGCAAATTACACGCATCCTTAAATGTATGGAAATGCTCATTTTTGTACGAAGTAGGTGTAATGAGTGGTTGTTATTCCAAATGCGGCACAAGGCAGGGCTGTACATGTTACACGTACAACATACCGTGACACCGCACGCTCGGTTACTGTGCCGACAGCTGCTTTCAGCGGTGCATTATTTACAGATCAACTGAAATTGCCCCACCCCTGCTCAATAAACCAACTCCACGGCAGATAGCTTAACCAGCTCCTCCAGGCCATACAGTTCATACTCTTTACACGGAAACCCTTAGTACTGTCACACAACCTACAGAAAGTGATCATTTATTTAGATCCCACAGGTGTCGACTAAATGGGACCCATTTACAGCCAGACTCAAGAGGCAATCGATGCTGATTGACAGGAGTCCCTCCAGTGCCTGTTAACGTGTATAAACAAATGAGTGATTATCTGCACGAACATATGTCCCCTTCGGCGCATGCACTCCATGGACTCCACCCCTTTTTGCGCAAGCGCACGCCACCCGGCCACACATGTGCATCAGGAAGCTGGAAGTGCGATCGAATCACGAACCACATGGAGCTCATTGCCTCTCCAGCCTCGACCTGCAACTGTGACTCGGGCATCCCCAGTACTCTTGCCCAGAATACGCTGTAATTATCTGCACGGACATTTTCACACCCTTCTGAGAAAGAGGCGGAAATGGGAGAGAGAGAGTGGGAGCTGAGAGAGAGAGAGAGAGAGAGAGAGAGAGAGCGAGAGAGACCGACACCGGGGAGGGGGAGAGAGCGAGAGAGAGAGCGAGAGAGAGAGCGAGAGAGAGAGCGAGAGAGAGAGCGAGAGAGAGAGCGAGAGCGAGAGAGAGAGCGAGAGCGAGAGCGAGAGAGAGAGCGAGAGAGAGAGCGAGAGAGAGAGCGAGAGAGAGAGCGAGAGAGAGAGCGAGAGAGAGAGCGAGAGAGAGAGCGAGAGAGAGAGCGAGAGAGAGAGCGCGAGAGAGAGAGCGACACCGGGGAGGGGGAGAGAGAGAGAGACCGGGGAGGGGGAGAGAGAGAGAGAGAGAGCGACCGGGGAGGGGGAGAGAGAGAGAGGGAG